>NC_066621.1:20135653-21405024 GCF_025201925.1 Gopherus flavomarginatus
ATTGCAGGTAAAGGGCCACGCAGCAACACTGAGGGGGTTGCTCTCAGCTGATCTTTCTGCAAATTTAGTCATACTCTGAGTTGAACATAAAATAGATTCACCAGATTTCGTTGATGTTTACCTGGTTCTACAGTCTTTCCCTGAGGAAATGCTGAATTCAGTCAGATTTTCTTAAGGATTTTCTTAAACTGAAAAAGCATCTCCTGACTTTAATCTGCCTATTAGACAGCCTTTTATGGGACCAACTCCTGTTGGAGAGACATGCTTTCGAGCTTACAGATAGCCGAAGAGCTCTGTGGAAGCTTAAAAGCTTGTCTCACTCACAGGCAGAAGTTGGTCCAATCAAAGATATCATCTCACCAGCCTTGTGTCTCTATCATCCTGGGAAGGACATGGCTACAACAACACTGCACATTCAACAGTCCACTAGAGTCACAGCTTTCAATGAGCACGAGTGTCATTAACTGCTGATGGTCCAACCCTTTTGATATAGAAACCCCAGTGCAATAAAGCAGGAAATGGAGGGTGTTCAAGGTAAGAAACATTTTCTTAAATTATTCCAAACTCCAGCAGCTGTGGATACAGAAAAAACTCCTCACCCTTTGTTAAATCACGCCAAGATGTGAGAATGTTCTAAATCATTTAAAAATATTAAGTGGACATAGCTTTCTAATGCCAGGTGTTCAGCATCTTTTCTTGGATGCCATAAAGGCATTTCGGCACACATTTATCTTCGGCTTTGTGGAATTCACAAGGGGAAACAGATCAGCAGAAGTATGACATTAATGTACAATTTCTGAGTTTGTTGGCAATTAAAAATGTTTTCTGATAGAAGTACTTAAAATTACACACTATGGATCTTACCTGCAGTACTTACTGAGGGAAAAATTTAGACTGAGTTTTGCCTCAGTAAGGACAGTAGGATTGGACTCTTATCAATATTCAACTTCTAGTCAACATTGAAGAATACTTAACTCCCTCAGTAAACTCCTCTTTAGTAAATTCAGCACTGCCTTTTAATTTAATGAAAGCTGTCAAAGCCACTTAGCAACATCTACATATTAGAAAAGACTTAGTTATGCAGTATTTTTTACACAACAGCCACAAATTACTGCGTATTTACAGAATATAACACACAATTACTCCACCAACCTCTGCCAGTTTGTTGCAAGAGTTCTGGCTCCTTAGCTTCTTGTGGGAATCTACTAGAAGGGCAGTCAGGTTTGGCCATCTGGTGAGAGAAGGCTGAAAGGGATCCTTTTACTTGTTCCCCAACTGCTTAAACTAGCCCAAAGAGGGAGGTACAGAGAAGGTAAAGACTTTATCTACCAGACACCCTGTCTGCATGGAACCTTTTCTTATTCTCCCACAGCTGCTGCTCCATTGATGTTATCAACAGTAGCCAAACATTAGAGTAGACCGGCCACTGGTACCACCATGCCATCTACTTCTGTTCTGAGCTGGTCTGTTAGTAGCAGAAGAACTGCACCACAGCTAGTACAAAGGTGCAAGATTTCTAGACTTGCCAGCATACTCAACCTGAGTTTACTGGGCTATTTGCATTTCATTATCACATCTAAAAATTTTATTGTCTGTACACTCACTAGTCGGGAGCTAGAAAGGCATTTAAACTTTCTCCCAGGTGACCAAGAATAAAGGAAGGACCGATGCCTTTTTGTAGTGGTCTTATATAAAAAATAAATTTGTAACAAAATATCAAAGGAAATATCAAAAATGCTACATCTTTCTCCTCTATTGTGTGTGCCTGTCAGCAGCTCAAATGTGAAAATAAATGGCTCTTGTGTTAAATGGAGGGATACAGTGATGAAAGCCAACAGCTTTTTTCCCCAAGTGTTGTGATTTTTTTTTTTTAGTTAGCACTTGTGTAACACCATCCTTCCCCTACCCTCCTTGTCAAGTACTCAGCTTTCACTTCCATAGTAGCTGCAATGGAACTGTGCAACAGTGTTTCACAGAAGATTAAAAACCCATCTTCCCCATTTTGCAGGTCACCTCTCAGAGTCCATCAGCCCCATCTATACAGAGGTGATGAAACCTGTGAGCCATTTGCTAGCCATGAGTTTAAGACTTATGTGAAAGGTTTTATCCCCATTAAGAGAGAGACTTCAATTAAGCAATCTTCAGAGTGTAGTAATTAATCTAGCGTAAACTAAGGCCCGGCCTGCACTTAAACTAGATTGACAATTGCCATGTTGGTCAGGGATGTGAAAAAAATATATGCCAAGTGCTGTAGTTTTGCTCCCACTCCTAGTGTGCACACAGCTAAGCTGACAAAAGACTGCTTCTATCAACTTAGCTACTATCCCCTGGGGAGGCGGTATTCCTACACTGATGGAAACAACTCTCCAGTCAGCAAAGGCTGTGTCTTCAGTATATTAGGCTGGCACATCTATGGCAATTTAGCTATGCCAGTCTAGTCTCCACAGCATAGTCAAAACCTGAGTTACAAGGATAAGGTATTGCTACTGACTCATTCTGGAGTTCTTCCAAAAGGTCAGAGTCAATTTACACCTTATTCATCTTGCCAATGTTGTTTCATGTCTGCATGCCCTTCGCAGCAAGATCTTGCTTCACAGGCAAGATGTTTAAAAGGCGTTTTTACTTTTTTCCTGGAGGAGACTAAAGCCTTTGACTAGGCTCTTAAATCCTGAATACTCATCCCACCTTCGCTTTTGACATTAGTACATCAGGTCAAGTTCTCCCCAAGAGAATGATGTCTGCCTAATTGCTGTTTCTTAGAGCACCTGCAGTGACAGAGGCAAGATCTTATTAATGCACATCCAGTCAAAGGAATGCCTGCTTCTGCTGTCAACCTCCATGCTTTTCTTATCCACAAGGTTTGCAGAGCAACAACATCGAGATCTCTGCATAAATCGGACAAGTCATTATTGTTTGGACTCAGTCCTGTAGTACAAATTCCAGTATGGCATTACAGAATTTGTTTCCAGGTTAGGTGGACACTACTTTCCTCCCCCCAGTTATTCTTCTAGTTTAACTATTTTTAGGAATCATTGTGTGTGTACACACACACGCACACACACACACACTGAAGTTTGCGACACTGGTACTCTCCTTCCATTTTGCAACCTTGAAACCTGCATATGTACTTTTTCATTACAATTTATGGCTAGTATGTTTCACCTACATCATTGAAACTTTTTAAATTTGAAGGAGCTGGGGGACCAAATATAATTCATACTTTATGAAGCAGTTACCATCCTGTAGTTCTTGTTCTTAAATATTTTGTAATTATAGGCGATCCACCCACTCTCCCATAAATTTGGCATAAGTTTTTATTCCCTCCCTTTTGTTCAAACAGAACTGGTAGTTACAACCAACAAAGGCAGACCTGTGACATCTGCTTACGTAGTTTAACAGTTTCAGAACTATAAAGCCATAGGAGTTCTATTGTCAGGAGAAGAACTCACAGGTGGAGAGATATTCTAATAATTCATTTTTGAAAAGCTATGTTTCTCACAGCAGTCAACACATACAAGCACTTTGTTTAGTGGGTGTTCAATTTGAAGCTTAGAACCACTGAATTCCACATTAAGATTGTGCTAATGTACACAAGCGAAATGATTAAGTTTCTTGTTCCTCACTCCCACTCCCCCCACAAGCATTTAATAGTTCAACAAAACAGAACTGTCTGCCATATCACTGCACAAGCTGTGAAGGGCTTCCATGGAAACCAGCAGAGTTTAATTTATGTCTTGTCATGTGCAGTTTGATAACGACTTTTGTGTTTGTGGGCAAGTCAACAACTTTGGACATGTGTTCTGAATGCTTCTGGAAGGTTTTGCATTGGTATTAACTGCAAAGAGCAATAGGAAAAACCTAATCCAAAGCTCTAAGGGAGGGCAAAGCCTTCAAGGAAGAAACTGAGGACAAACTTGAGAAGGTCAGGACCAGAAGATATTCCAAGGGAAATAGAAAAGAGATGCTGAAGAGATGTAATATAGCAAAGTGAGAAGCCACCATAAATACCATTCTCCTGTACCCCTGATTTCAGTAAACTCCCTACTTACCAGGGCGCAAAGGTGGAGAGAGAGAAGCTGACAGACTTGAATCTTGTGAGCCCTCAATTAAGTAGTGTTAGTTTTGGGGCAGAAAAGTGACTGATCAGACCCCAGTGCATCCTAAGAGCCTTACGTGCAGGACTATGAGTAATTATCCACCACTATTTTAGATTAAATAAATGGGAGATAGCATTTGTTATACAAAACAGTGTCTGTTTACGCTAGTTGAGATGTTTCCTCATCACTGTACTACCACCTCTGCATCTCCACTGGTAGTAGTAATGGTGGGAGTGCTAGAGTGACAGGACACTGACACCCTGTTTCTATCCCCAATCTGCTCCCACACATCTCCATTCCTGCCACTCAGAGCAGACACCCACACTTGCCTCCTGTCTGCCCACTGACCCTCCCCGAGCAATCCCCTTTCTTACTTCTCTGAATACTAATGTTGCTGCTTCCTCCATCTCCTCTTGCTGCCAGTGACTGGGTAGGGAGAGAGGGTTGATGAAATTTGATGGTATTAGCTTATTTCAGTTAGTAATAACAGTCAGATTCTAGACTAATTTAAATGCATCTGTGGATTAAACAGCATGATAGCTGAAGTTTTACTTAGATAACAGATGCAGATCACAACGTATTGGAATTTTCTCATTACAGATATTGCTCTCAACTGACAGAAGCCTCTTAAGCAGGGGTTGGCAACCTTTCAGAAGTGGTGCGCTGAGTCTTCATTTAGTTAGGTTTTGTGTGCCAGTAATACATTAACATTTTTAGAAGGTCTCTTTCTATAAGTCTTTAATATATATACACACAACAATAGTTTTAGTTATAAAATAAATAAGGTTTTTAAAAGGTTTAAAAAGTTTCACTTAAAATTAACTAAATTAAAATGCAGAGTCCCCCCAGATCGGTGGCCAGGACCCAGGCAGTGAGAATGCCACTGAAAATCAGCTCACGTGCCGCCTATGGCACACATGCCATAGGTTGCCTACCCCTGCTGTAAAGAGTCATCATTGCTCAAATGAATGTGTGTGTCCACTGCAAAAGCCTCTAGAACACCTACAAAAGAGCTTGGACATGAAAGACTGAAAATACAGAATAATATTTTGCATTTATAACATCTGTCAGAGGATTTCAATGGGCTACATGCAGAAAGATGCCACAATTTTACAGATGGCTGAACTGCAGCACAGAGATTAGTGATTTATATGAATTCCATGTGAACCAGAACAATCAGGAAGAGAACTCAGACTCAACTCCACTCCTGTTTTAGCCACGATAGTCATGTGGCCCCTGGCATATGAAACAATAGTACACTCCAATCCAAGTACTGCATTTATTTTTAGTCCCTGTATTTTAGTGCTGTTTAGAGTAGTGACCATCCTTTATTCTGTGTTTGTAGTGCCCACCACAATAGGGCGCTCCTGGTCCACCACTGCAGCTCCCAAATACTACCCCAACGAAAGCTAAAATTTCAATTATGAAGCAATTTTGGGTGCCCATCTTGACGTCTTAAATGGCCTGCTTTCCAGAGAGTGACAAGTGCCCAGTCCTCTGGAAGTCAGGTCCCTTTAAGGTATCTCACACTAGGCATTCAAAATTAGTCACTTTTGAAAATACAGGCTACAGTCAATATTAATAAAGTATAGAGAAGAGAAGACGACCTTCATAAAATGAGACTTCAAAACCTAGGATCATTTAGCCTATAAGGGAAAAATAACTAGGTAGATGAAACTTGAGGTATTAAGCTATAAACAGTACAGTGACAAAAAAAGTCAACCCTTCATTCACCATGTCCCATGACAAAGGATCACTCAATTAACCAGTACATTCAGAAATCAAAAGGAAATACTGCAGAGGATAATCTACAAAAAGACAAGTCAAATACTATAGCTATATAGTCACTATTATTTGTAGTTATTCATGCCAACGGTAGTATTCATGCCAACGGTAATAAATTTCCATGCTTCAGGGTTGAATTGCTCACGCTGCCACCCTTTCACTCCCTGCATACACAACACTGAGTACTTTGCATTATAGTTCTCTACTTTTTCTGAAGCATAAGGTATAAACCACTACAGGAAGCAGGATATCAGATCTGATGAACCAGTAATCTTATCTGGCATGGGAAAGCCAGTATGCTAGTCAGTATCTGGGACGTACACGTAGAGTCAGCAGTAGGTCTGTTCCAACAGTCTGATATGAAGAAAACTAGCAATCAGGTTAAAAAATCTTGTCTGTTTATAATGTGCTGTGGTTCAAGGAATTCAATATGGAACAAATATTTCTTTCTACAACTGTTTTGAATGAGTGAATTTTTTAGTCTCATTTTTAACCTTAGTTTTGACCTCAGCAGCACCGCACAACAGATTTTCCTCACAGCAGATGGAAGAGAATAGTTCGATCTTCTGAATGCTTGCAATATAAACTGTACCGAATAAAAATATCAAAGCTCTCAAGCAACAGACTATCAGAGACCTCAGATATCTAGTTCTAACTATTATAATTTACAGGAAGCACACTTAATGCTCAAGACTGTGCACACAGCATGACAATTACAGACGTAATCTACACTTTAGAGAACGTGCAAGTGGAGAAAATTTCAATTAAAATTGGCTGGCTCCCTGTTAAATTGACTTTACAACTGATGCACTTTTGACAGCTACAACATGTGCTGGTGATATCACCCTGACACCCACCAATTTCAATTCTAAAGTCACAGCACCAAATCTGACCCAGTACAATTAAAGTACCATAACTCCTACAATAAAAGCAGGACATATTCCAATATAAACGATATGATAAAAGTCGTATCAAATTAACCTTGTAACATGATCAAAGAATGCTATTGCCTTAGACATGTTCTTACTATATATCACTGCTGTTCTAGCTAAATTTAAGGATACTCAAGATTAGCAGAGCCTAAATTAGATTTTCCCATTGTATTTTGATTCATGGGAATTCATGTCTCACAGATATATGCTGATTTTGCAGTGTCTCCACTTAGCGTGCTCCGTTTCCCATGACCCAGCAGGCTAGTGACAAAACTGTTTCTTGCTGAAGCACAGTTTTTGCAAGTTTCAATGCACTAAAGAATCACAAGCACTAAGCTTAGCAGGTGTAATGTCACAACCTGAATGCCCTTGCTCCAAACAAAAAAGTGTTGGTATTTATATGCATTTTTATTACCAAGTGTTTATTGACTATGGAAGACTACATACAGAATTTTACTGGAAATACATCATAAGTGTGCTCAACCTCAACCCATCATTACCAAGGATTTAGAAAAAAAAGAGGACACTTTGTAAAACTGCTGTTGTACAGATGGTGCCTTGCAACAATGGAGAATAAACACTGAGGGAAAACACTGAGGGCCAGATTCTACTAATCAATTTCAGTGTGATTTCTCATGGAGTAAAGTACTCAGTGAAAATAAGGAGAGTGAGGTGGCAGGCAGAATTTGACTGGGTGATAGTTTTTCAGTGGGTTTTCCCAGTGAATCCTAACAGTCAAACAAATGCCAGAACTTCCTGTAGTCAGCAGTTATGCAACGGATTGTGACTAAAGACAATATATACGGTCAAATATTCAGGACACCCTCAAATACTTTAATGACTTTCCTGTTCAGTCATCAGTTACTAAAAGACTCTTCTGTGTATTTGATTCCTTACCTTACACTCTATGCATTCCTTCACCCTACAGCAGGGGCCTCAAACACGCGGCCCGTGGAGTTATTTCTTGAAGGCCACCATAGGTGCTGACTCCACCGGCAGCCAAGCTCTCCCCTGCCCCGAGTGCGCCGCATCCCTGCTCCTCTGCCTACCTCCCAGTGCTTCCCACTGTCAAACAGCTGTTTGGCAGCACTTAGGACTTTCCAGGAGGGAGGGGAGAGGAGCAGGGACATGGCGCTCTCGGGGAAAGAGGCGGAGAAGAGGTGGGGCTGGGGAGTTGGGGCAGGGATTTTGGGGAAGGGTTTGGAATGGGGGTGGGGAAGGGGTAGGGGTAGGAAGAGGCTAGGAAGGGGCGGCGCCTCATGGACTAGATGACAAGTCTGAGGTATGAAGTTCAGCATATATGATTCTTTGCTGTGAGCAGTTGGGAAAAATGCGTTAGAAGTGGAAACATATTCTGTATTATAGTTTTTTTAAAAAGTTAGTACATTGACTTTTAATAGCATACTACAGTACTTATTTTTTACTATACTTTTGTATTGTTGTATGAAAAGGTTTCAGTGACGCGGCCCTTGGGCCAATGTACTTGTCCTCATGTGGCCCTCAGGGTGATTTGAGTTTGAGATCCCTGCCCATGAGTGACAAACGAATTCATTAACCATGTCAGCCACTCTCTAGTTAGTGACCAAATCTAACATGCATGGTGATCAACTGTAGTAGGGAAAACGCTTTTAGAATTAAAGCTGCTTAGCCAGTTGTTCAAAAGCTTGCTAATCAGACAAGAGCCACTATCCTCCCAGAGTAAGGACGAGAATACACACACCAAGTTACAGCATTTTATGATGAATCCCAATTTGTTGTTCCACTCCAGCCAGTAGCTGTGTCTCCTCAGAAGTAAAAATATTTTTGTTTAATTGCCCTTTCATCTCTTCTCCTTATCAAAGATCTGATCCTATTGGACAGACAAGGCTAGAAAGCCAAGAATCAATTTAAAGTAACAGCCACTATATTTACATAAGGCAGACTGGTTAACATGGACACTGAACTGTTTTACAGCAAGTGATGCTACAGACACTCAACTGTAACATTTAACTTCAGAACAGTGAGATCCTTTCCTGTAGCAAGCCTCAGTTCTTCTGAGGGGATTAACAAGTTATCTGCAAACTGGCAGCCATGGAGACAATATCCTAATCACCCCTCAAAGGCAATTTTTCCTTTCCACATATCCTCATTCTCCGATCTCACAAGGTGTAGTAGGTAACAAGTTATGTCCACCATGTTCACTCACATAGGATCATCATCAATTATTACTTCATGCCAACTTATTGTAAATGTCCCACAGATATTATACAGTGTATTCTAGAGCATGTGTAGACAAACATGCAATTAGTTCACAATGTGTGCCTCAACACTACACTTTCTACCTTCTTAGCAGCAAGATATTTTCTTTCAATTCTATGTTTCCTTCATCCCGGAAGTGGGACAGGTCCAAGCAGAAAATCCTTTTGTGTGTGATATCACGTCAAATAAAATACAGGCAAGGAGGAAAAAAAAAGCTTTAGAGGGCCTCACACATTACTAGCGCCTCTTCGGACATTCAATTTAAATCAATACATCAGTTAAGAATGCTGAACTTTATACAACAGATCTGACCACCATGCAACTAAATTCAGTAAACAAACCATGTGCCACAGCAGAAGATACACAATGTATGTGCACAAGACAACATTTTAGAATTCAGAGCACTGAGCTTGCAGGAGACCTGGTTACTATTAATGGCTATCACAGACTCATATGACTTTTTAAAAGTAATACTTTGAATTTAATTTTTCACTTGGTTCTCACAGCACTTTACAAAAGTATTTTTGTTACCACTTGCCTACTGTCTGATCAAGGCAGAGTCAGGACTAGAAATTGGGTTTAATGATTCAACCCTGAGAGCTCCTCCTTTTCTTGATCTATAAGATACAGAAACAACTTACTTGCCTTTGTAAAGTGCTTTGAAATCCTTGTATGAAAGGTGTTAAACAGCTACAGGTATTATAACAGAAGAAATTCTGCTGGCACAAAAGCATGAGTTACTGAAAATCCCACCTCCTCCAAGAGAGGAATAAAAGTATATTTATTAGTGGGCTAAAAACCAAGTGGCTGACCCCCAGTATTCAGTTTCAAAACCATGATAAATTCAGGACTAAGCAGTGTCCTGATGGAGGCTTTTTGCATTTTTAAACCTTAAATTTCAATTTGCTTGTATAATGGTATGTATTTTAACTTTCAAATACAAGTTATCCTTAAACCTTCACAACCTGCTAGTGTACAATTTGCAAATCTGATTAAATGTTTGTAGAACTGAAGTCGATGCTTGAGAGAAAGAAAATAGTACTGCCCGTAATTAGAGATGGTAACCCATGCAGCTCCCTGATTTTCTAACTCCCACATACAAATATTATATATGTCTAACACACACTGTCTCAGCACAGGGGGCTAGACTTGACCTCGTAATGTCCCTTCCAGACCTACATTTCTACCATATGTTTGCTTTGTAGTGCTGGGCTCCAGAGTTTAGTAATCCTTTTAAACAAGCGAGCTGCTGTCTGCTCCATTTCTGACAACCAGACCCAAAAAAATTCATCTAAAGATACCTCCGTGAGCTCTGTCCAGTTGAAGAGATGTGGTCATGCCTTGAAATAAGTTCATGAAATACCACAGAAAGAAGCTTATAAATGTGTACAAGTAAAAAGTCAGTACTTTGGTGGGTAGATTTTTCCAGTGAGTTAGATAACTGTTTTGCTTAATTTCTTGTCTGTGAAATCTTGAAACCAAATGAAGGAAGGAAGGAAGGAAGGAAAGTGAGATGCAGACTCAAAAGTTCTGCAAACCAACTCCGCAGTATAATGAAAGTGATAGAGTTATTTTGTATACACAGTGATGACAATCTTTGCAGATACAATATACAAACCTCTATGGAGGCCACATTATATTCTGTCTAAAAGACGGATGGCTCAGTTATTTCAGAATTAAAAGTAAGAATCTATAATGAGTGATGGGGAATAGCTCAAGATCAGAGATGTTAATCTCTTTTCTATACCTTCCACAAAAAAGCACTACTTTGATTTCCCCCCCAATTTATTTGATATTAAAACAGTTAGATTATCTTCAGTCCCACCAATAACCCCTTCCTAGAGGCAGTTTATTATTCCAAGTATAAGACATTTATAGTTTAGAAGAGTTATAGTTTTTAAGTTAAATATTTTTTAATACAACATGATTGAATGAATTCACCTTACAGCAGCTATTCTCAAAAATATATGTAACAATTATAGGAACTTCTTCCATATTTCAAAGTTAGCTGAATTCCTAGAGCTACTTAAAATTTAGCCTCTTGTATAAATGAACAGGATTTGTAGCTCCCACTCCCCAGAATTCATAGTGAGTATATGGAATATATTTTGAGCACTTCAAAAAAATTTATGGCGCTACTATGGATTTCTGTAATGTAATTGATGTTTCTTTTAATCTCGCTTACTAAAAGGAAGACTTTGCACAAAACCATCCACCTCTAAGTAGATTTAGTGAAAAGCATTATTAAACTCATCTGCAAATCAATCAGGACGCTCATTTGCATGTGTCATTTTATAAGCTGATAGTTAAACAGATGCTTTTCTAGCCTAAACGATGCCTAGGAGACTGATCAAGAGAGGCAGACATAGGTGTCATTTCAACCATTTTATGAAGAATCACTAGACCCCTTTAAGGCTCATAGATATGGTCCAGTTCTTACAACAACAGAGAAAGGGTGCACAGGGGACTTTTAGCCTCTGGGAACCTCAGACTTCACCCTCCAGGGTAGAACCAAAGAGGGAGGAAATTCCTTGCCCTCAGAGCCAAAAGGAGACCCCTTCAGGTGCCCACATGGAGCCACCAGACCTTGCTCTTTCCCACCTAAGCTCAGGAAACCAGGGCTGGATGTATAGAAGAGAAGCCCAAGCCCAACACCCCCACACTGGACACCAGTTTCCAGTTGACTGGCAGTGGGGGTCGACTTACTTTTTCTGGGCCTTGTCTTTCTTGGCTTTGGTCCGTTTCTTCCGGGCCTGCAGCGCCAGAACTGGGGGAGAGAAATGCAGACTGATGAGACAGGGTAGGGTGGAAGAGGTGGGAGTGAAGCCTGCAGTGGGAGATGCATACTAGAGGAAAACAGAGGTTTGAGAGGACATGGAGCATGAGATGGAGAAGAAGCAGACAGACAGGAGGGAGCAGGGGGACAAGGCAGACAAACAGGAGGGAGCAGGGAGCATACCCGGGGGAGGAAGCAAGGCAGACAGACACGGGGGGGGGGGGGCCAGGGGACACGCCCAGGGCAAGAGGCAAGGCAGGCAGACAGACGTGGGGGGCAGAAGGTGCAGTCTGGGGAAGAGGACAAGGCAGACAGACGGAAGGGGGGGTCGGAGGACAAGGCAGACAGAGGGAGGGGGGAGGAGACGCCCCAGGAGGAGGGGGCAGGGCAGACAAATGGGGGAAGGGGCAGGGCGGGCAGACAGACGGGGCGACAAAGGACGCACCCGGGGGAAGGGTCAGACAGTGGAGGGGCAAGGCAGACAGACGGGGGGGCAAGGCAGACAGACGGGGGGGGCAGCAGACGCGCTCGGGGGAGGGGAGCAGCACAGACGGGGGCAGGGGACGCGCCGGGGAGGGGGGGAGCAGGGCAGACAAGCAAACAGACGGGAGGCAGAGGACGGCCGGATGGCGCTGCCTGCGAGGGACTAAGGGGCCGACGCTCGGCCCCGGGGGCACGTGTCGGGGGGAGGCGGCCCGCCAGGCCCGGGCCGGGAGAAGGCATCGCGCTCACCTTTTCGCTCCATGGCGGCCAGAGCCGGTAGCCCCCACTGCGCTCCGCGCGTGCGCTCTAAAGCATTCGTCTGCTTCTGCGCCTGCGCCGGGCTGGGCCGCGCAGGGAGACGCATGCGCACTTTCGGTATCTTAGCGCGCCGCTGCACGCGCCACCAGATGTCCTCATCACCCTCCCTGGTGCCGCTCGAGCTCGAGGCCGAGCTCGTGAAGAAGGCCCCGCCCCCTGGCTCTTCCGAGCGCGTCCGGCAACGCCCCCTCCGACGGAGGGGGAGGATGGGGGGCCGCTGGGTAGACTCCTCCCCCGAGCCCAGCCCCGCCTCCAACTTGTCCATGGTCCCGAGCGCATGCGCAACCCCCGGAGGCCAGGAGGAATCCGACTGACTGAAGAGGTGGAGAGCGGGGCGGCACCGGCAACGCGGAGCACGCGCCGGCCTGTGAGCGAAGCGCTCAGTGTGACGCAAAGCTGGCGTTGCACCGCCTCCTGCCCCCTCCCTACAACACACAATTTGAAATACAGTCCGCAGGGGTATTACCCCGTGTAGGAGTGACCAGGGCTCACGTGTTGCACAGTGCACAGTGCCAAGCCCCCACAGCACACAATGGAATCGGTTTACCCCACTGCAGTGCCTCCCACCCGCATACACACCGCAGTGCACGCTGCCCCCCACATTGCAGCACACAATGCCGTGCACACTGTTTGACATTGTACCAGTGGAGTTATGTCTACAAGTTTTGCATTTTTTGTTTTGTTGTGGTTGCGTCTGGTGCCGTTTTCATTTGGTGTGTCTTGGGCTGTGAGGAGCTATATTTTATTTTAATCCTATAAAAATCTTGTAATCCTGTTTTACAACTCTGACATATTCTCAGCCTTAACTCTGGCATAATAAAGATTGTAGTCTGGGATTTTCATCCTGTTTATGCAACGATGCCATCATCACAGCTCCAGCAACAATGCTCCTTAGTTATCTTCAGCCATATAGGGCCAGCAGATGGAGTTCAAAACATTGGGTTGGTAAAATCTATATGAGCAACATGTATTTTTTTATTTCTAGGCAACAGAGTTTTAAAAACAACCCAAACCTAGGAGCCATTGTAGGAGCAGAACATGAGATTAGATTATAGACATTTCCAAGGTAAGGCAAGTTTAGAGCCCAAGGTATGTCCATATGTAACTTTAAGACAACAGTTAAAAGTATTTTTCACTGTTTAAAGTTGTTGTTTTGTTGTTGCTTATTACAAGCCCTTGGGATCCCAAATCTTTTTCCTTACAAAAATTTAGCTTCTGGTCTGTTAAATAAATGTATGTACTGGTCTCTTTAATCTCTATAGCAGGGGCCGGCAACCTTTCAGGAGTGGTGTGCCGAGTCTTCATTTATTTACTCTAATTTAAGGTTTCGCGTGCCGGTAATACATGTTAATGTTTTTAGAAGGTCTCTTTCTATAAGTCTATAATATATAACTAAACTATTGTTGTACGTAAAGTAAATACAGTTTTTAAAATGTTTATGAAGCTTCATTTAAAATTAAATTAAAATGCAGAGCCCCCTGGACCAGTGGCCAGGACCCGGGCAGTGTGAGTGCCACTGAAAATCAGCTCGCATGCCGCCTTCGGCACCCGTGCCATAGGTTGCCTACCCCTGCGCTATAGCATGTTGTACATCTGATGGCACAGCACGGCCCTACTCATGTAATGGGGTCTGCTGTTCCTGCGTTTGTAACCAGTGACTGGCACGCTTGGGCTAAACAAGATGTGTGTTCACACGCAACTTGATCAATAGTCTGTTAGTAACCATGGTAGCCACCTTTCTTTCAGATTTCCAGCAGTTTAGGCAAAGATGTGGTTTTCTTCCTGCCACCAGTTTGGCACTGATTTTTTTAAACAGTGTAGATGGCCCTCTAGCTATCCCTGTTGTAACTGGTTTGAGTGGTCCTCCTTCCTCCCAGCTCCCTGTGCAGTATGACATACTAGAGTGCATTGCTGCATGAATTTCTGCTGCCAGCCAGTGTGCATGTCCCCTTAACGCTGTGGGACCTCTATATTGCCTTTTCACTTATGTAGTCATTTATTCTGCTCTGGTGGCATTTGACACCCTCTTTGCATTGGTCTACGTTACTATATTATACAAAGCAATGGAAATTCAGGACCTGAATCTCCTATTTAGGTGCCCTGCCCAGACTTCCCCAGCACACGATACAAACAGTTAAACAGCATGGTAGCAGATACATAGTTCATGATGATGTGTGAAAAAAGTTGCAGTGTCAACAAAACACAACTGTGTTTGTTGTAACTGGGTCAGATGAGACTGTCACAACCTGGTTACAGGCATATGATTGTGCAGACAGACCTTTGGACCCTGACTTCCATTGCCCTGCCTTTTAAGTGGTATAGGTGGAGTCTTTTGGTGCAAGGTACATGCTGTCTCACACCACAAAACTCTACTGGGTGATATGTGCCTTGGTTAAACACAGGAACCTTGTGCACAGTTTTGGGATTAGTGTTAAGGCATTGCAATGACTAGACAAGAAAAAGACCAGGAAATAAGAAAGTGCCTGGAGTTCCACTAACTGAAAAGTACATGCCTTGCATAATTAATATACATATATTTTAGAAGTGTTTTTAAATCATGTTGATGTTTGAAGTTAGCACATCAGTGCACGAGTTGTGGAGTGGAAAGGGCATAGTCCAACTTTTGCTGCTGGTATTGTTTATTCTTTACATGGATGGTTAACAGGCCAAGAGTACTCCTCCCAAATTTGCAATGGGAAGGCTCTTTGCATTGCAAAGGGCTAGTAGCATCACTCATCTTAAGTCAAGGATGCCACAGTACAACTCATAGATTCTGAAAATTAAGGCCTTGCTTGTTGTAAATTTTGTATTGCTCTGTTTTGATTGGAGCTGTCACTCACAAAGGGAATTGACTTGAAGCCACTGTACAGAAACACCACAAGGGAAGCCTGTGTACTATGAGAGTTACTCAACACTGTTAGAAAGACAGGAAGAATTGAAAGCTCCATTCACAAGTATCAGAGCTGTGAGACTGAAAGCTTCTTCCACTGTAAGAATGCACACATATATTGTTTTTAAAACCTTTTACCGTTTCACCTTACACACAGATACAATACAATGTCCCTCCTCCAGAAACTCCCTGGAAGCCGTAGGAATTTAAATTGAAAAAGTCTGGATGATTTACTAATGCAAGTGACATTACAAATAATTAAATATTAACATTTCTATGCACCCACATATAGTTAAAACTTAACCGCCAGGAAAGCCCAGCATTGTAAGAGTCCTATATAGTCTCCCTGCTACTGCTCCACATGGAGAAACTGCACCATGCACACAGCAGAGGCTGGAGATGCTCTCACAGAGTGAAATTCATGCTGGAGCACAGGACCAGTACAGGGACTATGCATTGTTTAAATCTAATTTATGGTCTCACAAAGGGACTTAAATGGTACATGGACCTTGTGCTGATGAATTTCACCCTCAGTCCTCACTCTAGGTACTGAGGCCAGGGAAGAATTTCCTGAATGTGCACATGGTAGGGTCTTGGGATGTGCATCCCTGATATAGCAAGACTGCTCCTGTTCCAAATAAAACTCCACCATGTGCCATTATGGTGATGTCACAGTTTCACCAGTCTATTGAGTATGAGGCTGGTACTCAGATAATACAACTGAGAAGTTTGTTTTTGTCCACTTGCCACCTATATCTTATTCTAAAGAAGCCATTTTTTCATCTCTTAATAATGAAACTGAACTAAATGTCTCCATTTGTTGCGGTCTCAGTGAACGTCTACCAAAAAGAGAAGCAAATAACATAATTCACCAGCAGGAGGTATTAGCAGAACTGGAAAAAAAGTCAAAGTATTGAGTTTTTACTGAATACACTAGGCAACTTTAGCAAAGTATCAGTGATGAAATGCTTTCTTCTAGAGCAGTGTTTCTCAATGACCAAGCCCATGGACTGGCACCGGTCCCTGAGATCTCCCTGACACAATTTAGGAAGGCAGCAAGCCCTAGTATCAAAAAAGCTGAGAAACACTGTTCAATAGTGTCACCTCATTTTGCATGCATCTGAGGTTAATGAAATAACGTGTGTGCAATCTGCTGAAAACTGCAAACAAGATTTAGTCCCTAAAAAAACAACATGCAAAAGATGTGCCGTGTTTGAGGATATTTAAAAAACTACAAAGAATTTCAGAAACATGTAAAAATTAATTTAATGGTTCCAAGTTTTATAGTTAATTCACTACAAAGGTTAAAATAGCTGCTAAATAGTCCCTCTGTTTGAAAGTCCTGAAAGGTAACTTCATAAACTGTGCTGGTTTCCTTAAACCAGCAGAACCATTGGATGGACTGGCTAGGTGGCTACTTCAATAACTTTGAAAGAGACAAAGGCAAAAAACCCCACCAAAATGCAGGCAAGAACTACTTGAACTGTGCTATATCAGCACCTCTCCCCATATACTGGACTAGGATTCCCTGTCAGTTCTTGTGCATCTCAGGGATCTCTGGCATATTTCCACTTCTGCTCCCACTCCTCATCTCTGTCACCTGGCTCAGGGGGTGGAGCATCATACTGTTGGAATACGTTCATCTCTGTTTCACTCTGGAGTGAATATGTGCGGAAGAGATCGGATATCGGCTCTTCATTTAAGAGTTCGCTCCTGGTAGTCTTTAAAGAGGAAGTATCTTTGTTGTTACCGGAGTGCAGACTTCTCTCCTGAAACACACACAAACAATGCCTTCTAGTGAGCTGATCAATGCGCGAGATATTGGAATGAAAAGCCCCCCTGCTCCCTTGCATATTCCTTGATAAGACTGAAGTGGATCCAGCAATAATTTAGAAAAGAATAAAACTTCTGAATTCCCCTGACAGGGTCCTTGATCTAGCAGCCAAGAGGAGACGCATTAAAATTATGTCACCAACAAGACCATCTTCGCCATAATTCACATACTGGTTCACCCCCTGCCAACATACACAAAAAATGATGTATTTCACCCTAATAATAATATCGTCTTACACTTCCATTGTACTTTTCGTCCAAAAAGATCCTAAGGTGGCACCACAAACTATACATACATAGCAGTCACTTTACCAACCAGTAAAGTGCAGCAACCTCTGGTGGGGGGAAAGGAGGAGTGAGGGCAGGTCTACACTTAAAACACTGTCCGCTGTAGTGCTTTCATGAAGATGTGTTACACCGACAGGATAATCCACCTCCGCGAGAGGCAAGAGCTATGTTGGTAGAAGATCTCCCACCAACATAGTGCTGTCTACACCGGCGCTCAGGTCAGTATAACGACATCGCTCCAGGGTAGGGATATGAATTATTTACACCTCTGAGTACTTATACTGAAGTAATTCTGTAGTATAGGCCAGGGGTTAGTTGTTTAACAGCACGCATCAATAGTATATAACAGTTTAGGATGGGAAGTGGAAAAAAAATGCTGCATCTAATTGAAATTGCAGGGTAAGTGAAGGGAGGCAAGGATTATGGGATTAGTTCCTTGATTTTTCAGATGTGTCAAGTTATCTTTCCTGAATACGAGTGGTCTTCATTGCAAGCCAATAACGCATTGTACTGATGTCAGTGAGATAAGCCAAAATTCTGAAGGCTTTCAGCAAGCAAAACTTCCACTGACTTCAGTGGGAGTTTTGCCCAAATCAAAGACTTCAGGATTTGGCCTACAGTGAACAGAAAATTTTCCAAAATTCATCTTTGGTTTGAATTTAAGCAAGGTGAATTTAATTTCTAAAGTATTTTTTTTTCTGGGAAAATCAGAGGGTATGGAAAATAGGGACTGACTTCTAATATCCAAAATATCTCCCGCCATCCTTAGCCGCTGTGAATATTTTTTAAGGACTATGAAACTTGCTCTGATATGATCTTTAAAGAATAATACTTACCTAATTATCTACCAGGGAAAGTAGCTAAGTCATTCGTGTGATAATTAATTAGTTAATACTCAGCACTTGAGTACTACTTTACAAATATTATTATTTGAAACCTGGTGAGAACCCAAGTGAAATCCCAGTTAGCCAGCTTCTTAGTCAGTTTTAACGTCAGCAGTTGAGGGTGTAATGTGACAACACATGAAAACGTTTAGTCCAGTTGATTTACCTTAATTCTGTAGATCAGAGTATAAAGATGAAAAGACTTTTCAGACTGAGTCCCCCTGTCTGTCACCCAACATAGCCCACAGTCAAGGCATGATTTTTCCTCAACAATATATTCTCTAGTGATATGCTGTTGACAGAACTGATCAGTAGGAACTTTTTCTGGTATTCATTCTAAATTTATCTTTGCTTAGTTTCATGCCATTACTACTATATGACCCTAAACAATTTGGGTCCAATTCTCCTCACTAACACTACTTTTATACTAGTGTAAATCCATTGACTTTCATGCTTGTGATTTACACTAGCGTGACAGAAGAATCAGGCCTTTCCTCTCACTCATTGGGGTTTAATAATGTTTAGCATATACATATAACCTGTTACATGGTGGTACTGTTTTCCTGAAACAGCTATACTTTGCTAGCACATTTTGATCCTGCTGGGAATGGATTAAGTGGTTTCTGATGACTCAATACCGCAAATGGTTCATTATCTCAACTGTATATCAGAGAGCTAGCAGAGGTTTTTTTGGAGGGAGAGAATTAAAGTTGTGGGCTAAGCAGTCTCTGAGGTAGGAATCCTAAGAGCAGCCAAGCTTGGGAAAAGATTTTAACAGAACTTTATCTTATTGTTAATTTCTTTGTTAAAGCCAATCCCCAGGAAGGGGATAAGTTTGACTTTACACAGTGTGTAGAATTTGTTTTAAACCAAACTGCAAAAGGCACCTGGCCACAGCACTATACATCTTCAAAACTGGTCTACAAACATTAATTAATACAAAAGGCTATACCATAGGGCAGTATCATTGTCTTCATTTTATAGGTGAGGAAACTGAGGGACAGACTGATTAAGTAACTTTCCCAAGATCACAGAGGGAGTCAATGTAAGAGCTGGGATTAGAACCCAGGAGTCCCTTGGTTACCATATGTCCATACTCATTCCCCTAGCTCAAACTGCCTTTCTATGTTTACACCTTCAAATCCTTGTAGGATCACTAGGCAGCATCTAGATTTAAACTGAGTACCACACCTTCTGTTCTTCTGTGAGCCCTTCATCTAACTCCTGGTCAGGCTGTCCAGTGCTGAGTGCCATAGTCTCTGGCCTTTGATTCTGTTCCAAAGCGGCCAGCACAGCATCATGCAGTGTTAGAAAGAACCGTGCTTTGGTGACACAGTCATCAAAGAAATCATTCTTCTCAAAGATTGCTATTACAGAGACTGTAAAACAAAACAAAAAACACCACCAACGCAGACAGGGTCATACGAAGGAGCACAGTTAAAGCATTTCACCAAGGTTTAAAATTTATCTTTTTCTTACAAAAAGTGGTTAAATACAGCATTGCCCATACAATACTCACGGTGGCAGCTGGCAATCAGGACCGAAATGCCAATATTCTGAAACATGTGGAACATCTGTAGAGAGAATTCCATATTATTATCAGTGCCATTCTCATGCTCTATGCAGGAATGGCCCTGGCACCAGAAGGCAGGACATACAAGGGGGAAAAAGCTTTTGCTTATAACTCTGCTTCTCTAAAGATACCGTTCTTCTAGAAGATTTAATCCGTGGTCTTAGGTCAGTGCAAGACCAGCAGAACTCTCATAGTTCAAAGAATTCTGACTCCAGAGAGCCAGGTCCCATACTGGACATCATGTCTTCAGGATATAAATTCGGCCTTCCCAGTATTCAGATCAGTTGCTTTGGTTGTACAGCACGTGGAGCTCTCATATTAAGCCAATTGGAAATGATTCAATGCTCACACATGTGCGTGCAAACACAAAATATGCCCCAGAGTAAACAATGGAAATAAGGACCTACATTTTCAAACACAAGCAGTAAGCTTGAGTGCCTCTGTTTTTGGGTGCTCATCTTGAGACACTTTAATTTTAAAAGGGCTCTGATTTTACAGGGCAGGTGCTCAGCATACCCTGAAAATCAGGTCCCTTTATAATTAAGGTGCCTGAAGTTGGGCACCTCAAAATTGAGGCCCTTAAAATCATTAGTTGTCCTTCAGCTGTTTTTGAAAATCCAGGTCAAGTGTAAGTAGAGAAACTCGTTAAAAGATAATCTTCAATATTTGAGGAGAATCAGGTGAGAATCCCATTGACATGGTACCTTCAGAGAAGCACAGCTACAGGTAACTTATTTTCTCTAAAGATACTATCTGCAAGGATTTTCACTTGAAGCTAAAGAGATGTCCCAAAGAAAAAATAGATAAGGTTGCAATGAACAACAATAACAAACCAATGTCAACAGAGAGAACAGACATTTTTATATCTACTCTTTCTGTCTAGGACTAAGATAACTCTTAAATGTCCAGACAAATCAAAAATGCTCACGTATGCTAGAGACAAAGACTTCATGTAAGAACATGCTAACTTACAATAAGGGATATCCCAACATTTTAAATAAAACATCTCAGGGAACGAGAGAGTTGAGCCTCTCCTACTCTGGAAACAAGAATCAGCACTTTAAGTGTCCCAAACAGGATTTCCTCCTGCAAGCTGTAATGAAGTACAAAGCACTGAAGTTCCAAAACAACAGGCACCCAGCACTACCTAAATATGCCAAAGCTTCCAGTTTGCAGTGTGAAGGGGAAAAAACAAACAGCAGAAATAGGGAAAATTAAATGAGAGATTAAAAATGTGATTTGAGTTGAAATAGTCTGAAATATTATTAGTGACTCAGGTAAGGGCATTTTGCATGTGTTTTTTAGATCTACGGTGTACCTTTAAACAACAGCCAGGGAATATATGCGCATCTTGGAAACTACACATTTGTGAAAATACAAAGATCGGTCTTGCTCCCATTAAAGTCAATAGGAACAGGTACAGGTGCTTATATAATAGGTAACTTTAGGGTAATGGGAAGCATCTGATGTTGGGCAAACTTCAGTTTCTACTTTTACATGCACTGAAGTGACTTGCCTGCCTCAGTAAATCTGAAGCTTGCAGATCCACAAACTGCACCATGCTGAAGTCTAAAATAATAGTGTGGACTGGATATGCTGAAAACTCTGTGGACTGCAACTGTACTGGTTCCTGGCATAATAGTGTTGTGGAAGTATCTACTCCAACGTCTGAAGAATTCCATATCCTCTTCCCTTCATCCTTCTTTCCAGTTTCAGGTCTTGCTGCCCTGAGCCTGATGGCTGTGGACTGAGCATGCTGTGTTTGCAACATTCCTGTTGTGAGAGTCCCAGAACTGCGCTTCCTTTCAAACTTTGACCAACGTATCAAATTCAGGGAAGATGATGAAGACTCATTATCCCTATGAAGTCGCTTCACCAGTTTCTCAGTATAGGGTATCTAGAATGGTAAAGTGGAGAATAAAGACAGTTAAGAGAATTGTGTCGAGAAGGTAGAATTTCTCTTGCTGCAGTTATGACAGCATGGTAAATCATTTGATATCTTTCCTCTCTCATGACAGAAATATCTTTGAACTTATGCTAAATATAGCACTAAGCCACAACAGTACATAAATTAGTAGGAGATTGATGCAAGTCTTGGTTGTGGTCAGCAGAGTACCTTCAACTACCCTGGAAGTGCTGTGTTAGCCTAGTGCTGCATGCCTTGGAGTTGCTTATTCCCACTGGAATGTGGGCCACTAATTTTATATTGCATTTTTTAAAACAGAAGAAGGTTTATGAGGTTTTATGCACCATATTCTTCCCCTATGAAAAGCAGTTCCTAAGATAAAGTGATGAGAAAACAGAGAAGAGGCTATCATTTTTTTCCTTAACAGTTTGAATATATGCTTTTGTTATTTAATTTTTAATCCCAACCCTTTCTTGTGATGGTTTCTTGGTCTCTCCCTTCTAAGCCTAGCTGCCTTTTCAGCATTACCTAGCCAATAATTTTAACACAATTCCTTTTTTAAAAAGTTAAGTTTGGAATACTGAATAGCTCCAAGTTTGGCTTTTACACTAGAAAAAGAGTTAAAAGCAGCTGAAAGGTTCACACACTGCAGCTTGGCACTTTGGAAGAAGATGGCAGCTCAAAGCAATCACAGACTTCCTTCAGAAGCTCAGTCCTGCCCATCCTTCCAAAACTGCTTCCCCATAAGTGGCTTTTGTTATCTTTTACAAAGTACATTGGATAATTTAGAGAATTAAGAATATTGCAGAAGCCTCTTCCATCCATTTGCTTATGACACTGTCAAATTCCAATTATGGGGCATGCGACTGGTTGTACAGAAGGCATTCAATAGAGTTCATCATAAGGAGAGGAGAAATCCTCTGATCACGGAAACTGTGACTGGTAGGATTTGACGTATTTAGTGATCATGCATTCGTGGGTATCTCACATTAGGAGTGGCTAGAATTCTTCAGGCAGCCAAAGGCAGTCTTTAATGGGAAAAGGAACGCAAACCCCTATTGAGGCATCTGACAAAGTTAGTTCTTTCAGCCCCAGAAAGGAAGGAAAATATGTTGAGTTTTCCCACTGCTGGTCAATTCAACCAACAAGCAAAATTTCAATTCATCTACCATGGAAGATATAAACAAATATAAGGGTTGAGAGCAAATATAAGGGTTGTACTGGCTTATTTTTGGTTTGCAAATATATACGCAATTAGGCATGGCCTTCAGGCAAGCTAATGACATGGCCCTCAGTGTCACAAAGTCTGGGTGCCCTGGCTAGATAATTATTTTTTAAAAAAAAAGGTAGCTGACCCTGGGTAATAGCTCAGGTGGATCGCAAACACAGGCACACTTCAAATCCTTTCTCTCCAATCCAGTGCTAGACAGACTAACTGAGATTAAAGCTCTCATTTCATTTTCATCGAGGGGCACTGCTTTCACATCCATCTGAAAAAGACAGACCGTGTATCAGAGAGGGTCGTGTGCTTCCAATGGAGGAGTTCAGAAGCTGATGGTGATTGGAAAAGTGGTGTTTACCTTCTGTAACAAGTAGCCTTTGAAGTGTCTCATATTTGCAAAGGAAATGGAGGAACAACACTGGAAGATTTTCACACCTTCAATCTCCGCTGCCTAGAAGACAAAACCGGAGTCTCCGAGGTTTGTACCCACACTAGAAAAATGGTCCATGGCTGACATTGACAATGGGTCTCCTCTGGCCACGACAAGCCACATTGTTTTCAAAACTCATTAGTGAAAATACCCTTCAGCTTGTCTACACCAATTTTTTTTTTAAGTTCTCCCACCTTTGCAGCTCCATGAGTTTAGCAATAAAGGGAGTACTAATGTAGACATTACTGTTCACCACAGCATTATCCAGATCCGCATATAGTAGGGTCAACAACATTATGGTAAAAATACCAGTGCCCTGCTCTTGCCACCACTGCCAGAAAAATTTTTAAGAAACTCTAGTACAAGTGTCACAATCCAATAGCGAATTGATAACAAAAATCTGTCACGCAGACACAGTCATTATAGACATCTGTTGTGAAAAATGGGTCATTGTCCTAGCATAGACAAGACCTGACTAAGGACAGGAGATCAGTAATAAATTCTGTATAGTTCCAGCAATGACAGGAAGCAAGCCTTTCATTACTGGTGGAGCCTGTATCGATAGAGTGAGCTCCCAAAGTGACAAGTCAGACCGATCTCTATCTTTAGGCAATTTGTATCACTCTTCGCTGCCAATATTCAAAGATCCTTACAGATTTTCAAGGCTTGAAGTGAATGAACTGAATCTGATGGATCACTTACCGGTGTCCAAGTGAAGAAACTGGATTACAGAGAGGGACTGAGCATTAGTTTTTTCTCTTACCGCTTTGTAGTCAGATAAACTTCTGTATAGATCCGTGTTTGGAATCAGACCCAGCATCACAATCTTCATTCTGAAACAAAGTGTTTATTAGATTTCCTTAGAGTAGAGAGAAAAACTAGCACCACCCAATATTTTGGTCCCTGTCTCTATCTTCTTTATTGGATACCCCAGCCGTGGCTTTGGGGGTGTGACACCCAAGCACCTGTACCCTTCACATCAAAGTTTGAACCCTCTAGAAAGCTCTGTTTCAAGCCAGGGAACACTCCAGGCAAAGGTATGTAAGAAGGCATGTAGTCTCTCCCTCCCACAAATCCAATATATTCTCCAAAGAAGTGAGGAAGGAGGATCTAGAGAGTGACTAGTGTCAGTGTGTAGTGACACTGTACTCAAAGAAATCCATTTCCTGGTAACTTTTCTCATGCTTTAAAGTATTGTCAGTACACATCCCTACTTTTGAGAAATTCACAAGCAGTAACAAACTGCCAACATAGTATGAATGGGGAGGATATTTAAATGAATAGCTATCCAGAACTACTCTCCAAAGGTGCTCATTGGATGTCAAGGCTAGGTCACGAAAATGATGCTGCACAGAAGTATGAGCTAACTTCCATGTCGCAACTCGAAATATTTTCATAATTGTGACATTCTAAAGGAATGCCTTAGAAGCCACTTTGGATCAATTCAACTGAGGGCTGTAATACTTTGGTCTAATTTTGGTTGTTAGCCTGGTATGGGGGTGGCTGGATGGTATTTAGTGGCTTGGGATATACAGAAGATCAGACTTGAGGATCTGGTGATCCCTTTTGGCCTTAAACTCTATGACTCAATAAATGTGTTCTGATACTTTTAAGGACTGGGATACCTGCTAGCTCATAGCATGTCTCTGTACAGAATTTAATGTCCTTTGATAATCACTGGGAAGAAATAATCTGCCCCATAAGTCTATCAATATAAACCTTAAATAACCGGGGGGAGAGGGGGTGCATGGGGAGATTTTACAGAAGAGTTTTGTTCTGTTACAGGAGTAGAGAAGGGTCCCGTTAGTGTCGATCTTGAGTAAGCTGATCTCCCCTGGCAGTGAATGCATTTAGTGAGAAGAAAGATATGTTGATGGACCGAGTCAGGTAAATATCAATTACCACTTTAAGGATAATCTTGGAATGAGGACACAGTGTACCACCTTATTCTTATGGAAGACTGTGTATGGAGGGTAGGTGATTAAAGTGAGCAGTTCGCTGAATCTCCTGGCTGATGTTATTGTCACAATAAATGGTCTTCAGTCAGGTGACAGAGGCACCCTTTCCAGAGGCTCAAATGGATAGTCCATCAGCTAGGCTAAGAGGTTAAATTCCCAAAAATGTACCAATTCATGCACAGATGCGAAATTATTAGACCTGAGAAACACATTAACCGAAGGGTTTATCCCATAAGCACAAAACCACTTCTGTACTGGACTGTGACATACTGCTATTCCCAAAATAACAACTTTAGGTAAACTTAGTGCCCCGCTCTGAGGGTAACAAGAACCAGTACCTGTGTGACCTAACAGTGATGATGAAGAAGGTGAATCCCATTGCGATGATCAAGCCAATATCAAGACCAAGACACAGAACGGCTGCAAAAGTCACAATCCAAATAACCTTTGAATAAGAGGCAGGGAGGACAATATTAGCTGCTGAAAAGCTCAAACAAGTAGAAGACACAAACAGTGCCCCCATGTAACCTGCTCCATCTCAGCCACCAAAGACAGCAGCATTCACTCAGTCAAACCAATAATTCAGCTGCATCCTGTCCTGATAGATGTACTTGGGATGGCTTATCTTGAGCAGAGCTACTGTAAACCTCAGAAAGGCCCTAATGACTTTTCAGTTGAACTTTTCTGGGGAGCACCGTCAAACACTATCTCCACACAGCACACAGTCAACTTGTGGAACTTCTTGCCTGAAGAGGTTGTGAAGGCTAGGACTATAACAGGGTTTAAAGAGAACTGGATAAATTCATGGAGGTTAAGTCCATTAATGGCTACTAGCCAAGATGATAAGGAATGGTGTCCATAGCCTCTGTCTGTCAGAGAGTGGTGATAGATGGCAGGAGAGACATCACTTGATCATTACGTGTTAGGTTCACTCCCTCTGGGGCAGGTGCACCTGCCACTGGCCACTGTCGGCAGACAGGATACTGGGCTGGATGGACCTTTGGTCTGACCCAGTATGGCCATACTTATTATCTTATGTTCTTAAGCTAGATTTATTATTATATTAGTAATAGTATTACAGCAGCACCTATGAGCCCCAGTCATGGCCCAGGAACACACTGCTAGGCACTACACAAACACAGCAGAATGAACTATGTTATGGCTGCAAACATCATGTTGGTTCTGCAACATTTTTGAGAGGGGAGATTTGGTGGGTTTACTTAGGAGGGGATCAGCTAAATGGAAAGAAAAGGGAGAGGAAAGAAGGAGAAGGGGACAGGGCAGGGGAAAAAGTGTGAAGGAAAGCTGAGGTGAAAATACGGTGAGAAGGGAGTGGAGGGCTAGAGCAAATAGCCAATCAGCATAGGGCAGAGAAAGTCAGAAAACATTCTATAGTTGTGACTGGACTGTCCAAAGGCCAGAAGGTCCCTGCTTTGGCTGCTGCTGGTCCTACCACACAGCATCTCTGGCTGGCTTTTTTCTGCACCTCATTAGATTGCTGTATGAAAGTAGAGGTTAGAAATGATAGCAGCTGAAGTGTCTCAACTTCACTCCTGGAACATTTCTACCCTGGAAGTGGTGACAGACAGGGAACAAAGCACAGGGCTTCAGAACCTCAACCATAGAATCAAACTACCAATGCTGATAGATTTACTCCCCCTACTCCATCAAATATACAGGTACCATACGTTTGAGGATGCAGAATCCAAAGTCCGTAATACACCAGTGGCAGTGTTATGTGTAACTACAAGGGGATCCAAGTTTGCATACATAATTGTGCCCTACACCAAGAGGACTAGAAGGATGAGAAGGCCTGACTGAGACAGGGTGCTGAGAATTCCCAACACGGGTCTGGAGCGCCATCTCCAATGATAGAGAAACTGTACTGAGTCCCTGAGTACCAAGACCCAGTCTCTCCCAGAAGGAGTTCATGTGCTAAATCCTGGAGTGGAGTAACAGGGGAAAGAACCCTGCTCTGGTCAACAGAAGAAAACACAACCACTCTCGTTGGAAGTGGAGGCACAAGTGACCCAGATGTGCCATCCTTTCCAGTGGTCAAAGAGAGTATCGACAGAGGTTGACTCCAAAGTCTTCACAATCTGAGGAGGATGAAAAGTTGATGCTCAGTAGGAATCTAAAGCCTTCTTATTCATAGATTCATAGACTGTAGGACTGGAAGGGACTTCGAGAGGTCATCGAGTCCAGTTCCCTGCCCTCATGGCAGGACCAAATACTGTCTAGACCATCCCTGACAGACATTTATCTAACCTACTCTTAAATATCTCCAGAGATGGAGATTCCACAACCTCCCTAGGCAATTTATTCCAGTGTTTAACTACCCTGACAGTTAGGAACTTTTTCCTAATGTCCAACCTAAATCTCCCTTGCTGCAGTTTAAGCCCATTGCTTCTTGTTCTATCATTAGAGGCTAAGGTAAACAAGTTTTCTCCCTCCTCCTGATGACACCCTTTTAGATACCTGAAAACTGCTATCATGTCCCCTCTCAGTCTTCTCTTTTCCAAACTAAACCAACCCAATTCTTTCAGCCTTCCTTCACAGGTCATGTTCTCAAGACCTTTAATCATTCTTGTTGCTCTTCTCTGGACCCTCTCCAATTTCTCCACATCTTTCTTGAAATGCGGTGCCCAGAACTGGACACAATACTCCAGTTGAGGCCTAACCAGCGCAGAGTAAAGCGAAAGAATGACTTCTCGTGTCTTGTTTACAACACACCTGTTAATGCATCCCAGAATCACGTTTGCTTTTCTTGCAACAGCATCACACTGTTGACTCATATTTAGCTTGTGGTCCACTATGACCCCTAGATCTTTTTCTGCCATACTCCTTCCTAGACAGTCTCTTCCCATTCTGTATGTGTGAAACTGATTGTTCCTTCCTAAGTGGAGCACTTTGCATTTGTCTTTATTGAACTTCATCCGGTTTACCTCAGACCATTTCTCCAATTTGTCCAGATTATTTTGAATTTTGACCCTGTCCTCCAAAGCAGTTGCAATCCCTCCCAGTTTGGTATCGTCTGCAAACTTAATAAACGTACTTTCTATGCCAACTTCTAAGTCGTTGATGAAGATATTGAACAGAGCCGGTCTCAAAACAGACCCCTGCGGAACCCCACTTGTCATACCTTTCCAGCAGGATTGGGAGCCATTAATAACTACTCTCTGAGTACGGTTATCCAGCCAGTTATGCACCCACCTTATAGTAGCCCCATCTAAACTGTATTTGCCTAGTTTATCAATAAGGATATCATGTGAGACCGTATCAAATGCCTTACTAAAGTCTAGGTATACCACATCCACCACTTCTCCCTTATCCACAAGACTCGTTATCCTATCAAAGAAAGCTATCAGATTGGTTTGACACGATTTGTTCTTTACAAATCCATGCTGGCTATTCCCTATCACCTTACCACCTTCCAAGTGTTTGCAGATGATTTCTTTAATTACTTGCTCCACTATCTTCCCTGGCACAGAACTTAAACTAACTGGTCTGTAGTTTCCTGGGTTGTTTTTATTTCTCTTTTTTATAGATGGGCACTATATTTGCCCTTTTCCAGTCTTCTGGAATCTCTCTTAACAGGGTTTCAGTGATGTGAAGGTATTAAATGGCAATTGGGGTCATGCTCCTCTGAGCTCAGAATCCTGCATGAGGGGAGAGGGGATGTGTGTCCACATGTGGTGGGAAGATAGCATGGCTCCAATGGACACTGATTCCTATAGGTTCATAGTTCAGTCACCAAGAGCACACTTCCATCCACAGTGTGGATCTACTTGGATAACTTTTTAAAAGCAGAACCTGCAGTTAAAGTGAGAGGCTGGCAACAGGTTACAGGCTGCTTTTATACCAGTATATGTTTGAATAAACTTCAGTTCAGCTAATATATTTTTGAAATGTTTTTAAAAGCTGTTTTAGTTCAGCTGGAAATGATCTAGGTTCATAGAATTTTAGAAAATCTTGTTTCCAACTATAAGCCTTGCCAAGGAGTAGGTTACTCAAGTTTTATAGTGTTTATATATAAACAGGCTACTAAAGTTATGGGCCTCTCTTGTCCCAGCTACCAAAACCACAGCATTGGCCAAGAGTAGTGAAAACAGGATGTATGATCTGGAAGCAAACCTCCAAAGCTAAGTTTCCTTTCCTTAACATGCAGGACACTAGAGGAGGTATCACACCTAGTTTATCTATTTATCAGTTAGGTACGTATACCATACTCATAACTGAGGGATCTGAGCATTCAACATTTGTCTACTTCAAACATATGTGGAGATAATGTTGCTGATTTTTTCATTACATATATTTTATTTTGGGAGAAACTTTCTTCAATATATTTGTTCTTTTTTTTTTTTTTAAAAAGGATACAAAGTAATCTATAGGTGAAAAAGGGTGTGGGCTGGCTTGGGTGAGGGTGAGAACTGTTTCCTTACAAACATCCTGCTCTATTAGTCTGAAGTCACCCACATGGTGCCTGAACAGTTTGCCTCCCCTAACATTTTGAGGCCATAAGCAATTCTGCCTATATTGAAATAATTGCAAGTTTATTTGTAAAACTATTTCACTGCATCAAACAACCCCTTGCAGTAATACAACCTCCTCTGTGCATCAGGGGACCATCTCTCCAAGAGCACCTGAATTGTTTGCTCTGCATCCTTCCCTGAAAGCACCCCACCCTCCCCACCCCAAATCCCTGTGTGAGTCTTTCCCACTTACAAAATGATACTTATCCTGTCTCCACAGGGTAGGGACATCCATAAATTTTTCAAGAAATGGGAACATGTTGACCATTACAATTGCAGCTAGTACTGCCTATGGGAGTCAGAGAAAAATAGCATTTATTTTCCTGTTAATTCATTATGGGATTCTAAACATGCTATGAAATGGATACATAGACCATGGCTAGATAAACTGCTAAGTTAAGGTGTTAAAATATCTACATTTTGGTAATTACCGTGTACACACATAACTAACAATTTTCTTCTGATCTGTAAACCCATATTAATTTTGTGTATAATCTCTTGTCTAATATCACAGGAATGTCTGCAAATATAATTGCATTGTCTGTTGAAATATGTGTTAACTTCCACTGCAGTACTCTTCAATAAACCACTGCAAATATGCTTTTGCCTCCTGAAACACTAAGGGAGGGCCACATCGCCACCACAAAAATACTGCTTCTATAAGGAGTGCTTTCCACTAGCACGGACAACACATAGCCAAACAGGGGAAGCCGTCTGACACCATTTGTCCAAAACACCCCTTTTTCCTAATGCAGACAAGATAAATAGGGGTGGGTAACATCCAATTTGTCAGCTAGTTCTGGGAAAGGGCTTGGTCTTCCTATCGTAGGCCATGTCTACACTTACAAGCTTACAGCGACACAGCTGTATTGATACAGCTGTGCTGCTGTCAGAGTGCTCGTGTAGCTGGGTCATGCAGATGGGAGAGAGCTTTCCTGTCAACATAATAAAACCAGCTCAATGAATGGTGGTAGCGATGCTGGTAGGAGAGCGTCTCCCGCCGACATAGCGCTGTGCACATGAACGCTTTTGCTGTCAACATTTATGTTGCTCAGGGGTGTGTTTTTTTCATATCCCTGAGTGACAAAAGTTTTGCTGACGTAAGTGCTAGTGAAGACATGGCCTTACAGAGAGGCCAAGGGACATTGGGAAATATGGCTCGGCCTCGGCAGTTCCCTAAGTAAAACTTTCAAAAGAATGGGAGAGCCAGAGGAAATATTAAGAGACAAATGGAAAATGGGTCCCCGAAGAACAATATTTTATTATAGTCGTATATGGCAATGAAAGATCTGAGGGAGGCACTTTAGGAGACCATTTGGTTTTGGAATAAATCTCAAAGTCCAAGCTGGTACCAGACATACTAAAACCAAATTCCAGTTGGAGAGTTTTGTGTCCTTCAGTGAAGTCTCTAAGGCACCAATCCTACAAACACATACACATTTATGTCTTAAGAGTACTTCATGGAAGTGTATAACTCTGTTGAGTTCAATGGGACTACTCGGTGTAAGAGTTAGCAAAATAGGGGACTAAGATAATAGATTAAACCTTTATTTTTAAATGATGGATTCTGGCTATGAAGTTTCATTTATCGTTTAGCCAGTGAGATCAAGCTTTTTCTAAACAACCAGAAATGGGCCTGAGATGCAAAATTTTCTATCTGGATTTTCAGCCCCATAAAGTTTAGGGGAGTTTGAATCTGTGACTTTGGTTTGGTCCCATCCCTTGAAACCATTAACTGTAGTGTAATCCCTAATGCATTCTGGAAGACTTCTGTGTTATGCTTAGTTATGTGAGCAGCCTACTTACATTCTATTTCAAATTCACTTACATTAGGCAGAGACTGGAAAAAGTGTCCTAGTTTCATCACTACCACTAGCATTATGGATGCTCCAATTAGTGCTGCAAACTGAACACAAATATTGTGTTAGAGATGCATTCCGGAGCTCACCGTGTGTTGCTCCTCTGCTAAGCAACTCCGATATCAAAGACTGTATAGCTACCAGCAGTGCATCTTATTGAGGTAAGAAACTAATGAAGGATTTTACAGTACAATGGGAAATAGTACTTCAAAAGTACTATTGCTATGTCAAACCCTCCACCTTCGAAGCACCAACTTTCACTGGGCTACTCATCCCATTGGCCTAATCCCACTCAGAGGATTCTGAAAGAGTCTGGTGACATTGTATATCGCTCAGATACACTCTTCTTTTCAGTTGAAGGACCATTTGCCCACAAACAGTATAAGCAGGGGGATTTGAGACCTCCTTCAAGTAAGGAAAGGGACAAAGGAAATCGTGTGCCTCTGTTTGCAAGACCACCACTACTGCGCCCTAGTACAGGAGCAACAGCAAAAGTAGATGACCTATTGTATTCTGCTATAGATATTGCAAAACTAGTAGTACATGATCATGTAATTAAAGACTGCATGTTAATGCAGAAGCATAAGGAGACGGAATTAACGTTGCACAGGCATAATTGTGAAAAGTGGCGTTTACAGAAGTCTGTAAATTGCTTGGATGAAAACCAGGTCCTAGTGCTGAGGTGGGCAAACTACGGCCCACGGGCCACATCAGGCCCACGGGTCTGTCCTTCCCGGCCCCTGAGCTCCCAGCTGGGGCGGCTAGCCCCCGGCCTCTCGCCTGCTATCTCCCTTCCCCCGCAGCCTCACCTCACCACGCTGCCAGCGCTCTGGCCTGCTGCTCCTGCTGGGCAGCAGGGCTGTGAGCTCCTGCTGCTCTGAACTGCATGGTAAGGGGGTGGGGAGCAGGGGGGTTGGATAAGGTGAGAGGGTCTCGGGGGGGAGTCAAGGGACAGGGAGCAGTTGGATGGGGCGGAGGTTCTCAGGGTGGTTGGTCAGGGGACGGGGAATGGGGGGGTTGGATAGGCATGGGAGTCCCAGGGGACCTGTCAGGGGGCAGGGGTATGTATAGGGGTCGGGGCAGTCAGGGAACAGAGAGCAGGGGGGGTGGCTATGGGGTGCCGGGGGGGGGCCGTTAGGGGCAGGGGTTCCAGGAAGGGGTGGTCAGAGGACAAGGAGCAGGGGGGGTTGGATGGGTCGGGAGTTCAGAGGGGGGGCAGTCAGGGGACAGGAAGTGGGAGGGGGTTGATAGGAGGCAGGGGCCAGAATGTTTGGGGACCCACCCCTGCCTAGTGGAATTATATTGATCCTACATGAGGGTCTGGAAGCTTGACCTCCTGATCAGGTGTCACAGCTCATACAACCCACCCAACTCACCTGTGTTTTTCCGCCTGTCTTCTCCTGAATGACAGTCCCAGAAATAGCACAGCTGACAGCAAAGCTTTTGAAAAATGAGCTGAAGATATTGCATAACCCCACAGTCATGAGCTCCTATAAAGTACAACCAGAACAAAAACATACAACCCCAACACTTACTTATCATAGTAACTGTGTTTTTTTTCCAAGAGTGATATTACTATCTGCTCCCACTTATGGGATGCCCGCCTCTGCTGCTAAGCTTTGGGAACCTTCTGGGAAAGCAGTGCTTGCTAGAGCGCTCCCTTTCATTGTACCACATGTTCATCCCTGAAGCACTGACCTCAACAACTTCAGTTCCCTCTTCTAGAACAGTCCTTTTAGAGTGAACTCTAGCACCCAGAATGAATGACACCCAATTAACATGCACAGCATAATGTACTTATGCAAATGCTGGGTGCAAGTGACATGCCCTTTGTATTCCCCGAAGGCTACAAGGAGTCATGCTGACTTCCTACCTGCCTTAGTTCCATCCTAATAAAATCTCAATGCCTTTGTAAGAAGCTAAATATTAAAAGTCGCAAGCTTGCTAGTTACTAAAGTACACTAGAAATAATGGAGTTTGGGGCCCAAAGACTTCCCATATCATCACTCCAGACAGAGAAGATCCTTATACCAACAGGTGGCTATAGAAAAGAAGGAAATGAGGCTATTCATCCCTTTTTATAACCTTGGCTATTAATGTTTGGGTACTGTGCAATAGGCACCGCTCTCTGAACAGGTTCCAAAATTCATTGGCATAAGCAGGGGTGCATCCCACAATTAGGAACATACAGAGGTCAGGTTGTAGAAGAAGCAGTTGTTTTAGCCCAGCCTCTCCAAACCCCCTACCATATCCCAATGTATCTTTCTTCAGCGGCAAACAAACATCCATATGCGTGTGATTGGTTTCAGGCAGGGTGCTGGAGGTCACCTATTGTTTTAGCCCAAAGGTGGCCAACCTGTGGCTCTGGAACCACAAGCGGCTCTTCAGAAGCTAATATGCAGCTCCTTTTATAGTCACTGACTCGGGGGCTGGAGCTACAGGTGCCAACTTTACAATGTGCCAGGGGGTGCTCACTGCTCAAACCCTGGATCTACCACAGGCCCTGCCCCTACTCCACCCCTTCCCGCCCCCTCCCCTGAGCCTGCGATGCCCTCGCTCCTCCCCCTGCAGAGCCTCTTGCACACCATGAAACAACTGATCAGGAGGTGCGGGAAGGGAGGAGGATGTGCTGATTGGAGAGGCTGCTGGTGGGTGGGAAACACTGGGAGCAGGTGGGGGAAGCTGCTAGGGGCTGCTGACATATTACTGTGGCTCTTTGGCAATGTAAATTGGTAAATTCTGGCTCCTTCTCAGGCTCAGGTTGGCCACCCCTGGTTTAGCCTTTCTCAACCTTTACACTGCTTCAGATAGTTGTAATTCCAGTGCTCTTCCTCCCATTGGGAAGTTAGCTGAGTTGCTGTAAAGCCACTGGACTGCATTTCTGCTCTGCCTCTGGGACTCCCACCACACTCCGAGCTAGTTAGTGGCTTTGGTAAGTGACAAGTAAGTCCAGTTGGGCTGGGCTGGGAAGCACGTGAGTTTTGCTCTTACCTGGTTGCTGGAGATGCTGTAGTTGTGAATACAAGAGTACCTCTTTCCCACAAAAATGAGAAGGAAGTAGCTTACAATAGCCAGGGAGAAGGCATGGGCTACAATACTACTCAAATTTGATAAGTCTGGCAGTGTAGGAGGCAGAAACCTGAAATAGCAGAGAATAAATTGTCTTAATCTTGTTCTGTGCCTTACGTACAGTCCCCCTGATGCTGATGGCATTCAGTACTCTCCAGGAGATGCTCTGAATCTTGTTGGAGTGTTCACTGCTATTTCATGAGAATCCCTTAATGTATTTGCACAGTAAATGTAAGTCAGTAATTTGTGGAGAATACTGTTTAAAAGAGCAGCAGATGGAGGGAGGATCAAAGAGCATGCAGGTAGCCTCTTTCCAACCAGCATATCCACAGGAGCTGGGCAGGATGCCAAGCATTACCTTAAGCACTAGGCAGAAACCTGGCTAACACACAGAGGAGCGTTTCATGGCCCTATGGGAGGTGGGAGAGAGCTACTGGTTGGGGCGTGTCTAGGCTCCCCTATCTACCTGTTGCTTTGGCAGCACACAATGAAGGGGGCACAGACTGCACCTATTTGCAGCAGCAATAAGGATCATTGCTGAATGTGTTTCACCCATCGCCCTCCTCTCAGAAATATCCTGAACTTCCACTTGGCTCCAACTGCTTGTCTATAAACTCTTGGTGCCTGAATTTCAATCTCTGTAAAATAAGGATACTTAATATCTCAATTGCAGGGATACTATAAGGTTTAGTTCATTAATGTCTGTAAAATACTTTAAGCCCATTGCAAGGAAAGCCAAATGTAAAGAAAAATGACCAGAGGGAGAAAAAAAAAAGATTTGGAAAAACAACAAAAACAAAAACCACAAACAAGAACCTCTCTCTACAATTTAAAAAAAATTTAATCTAAAATGTAAATAAATAAAATAAAATTTGTGGATGACACAAAGATTGGTGGATGGTAAATAATGGTGAGGACAGGGCAGACATACAGAACAATTTGGATTACTTGGTAAAATGGGCCCATTCAAACCAAATGTTTTCAGAAAGTCAAATGCAAAGTCATACATCTAGGAACAAGGAATGCAGGTCATATCTCCCTCTCTCTAAAAAGAGTACATTTTCATTCATAACTAGAAATTACCAACCTGTATGGAACCATTTTGGCCACAAGCATACTGGACTCAGCATGCAGATGCACATGGTTAGCAATAATGGTGAATGTAATAATCTGGGAAAGAAAACAGGAAAATTATATTATAGATAGTAAATTCTTGGGGGCAGGGACTGTCTTTTCATACATGTTATACAATACTTTCTTAAGAAATATCCCATAAGAAAAGCAGTTTCTAGTTTGTGATAATGGAAGAGGAGGAGAAAGCTAAAGACTTGCTCACAAAATTCTATCATAACTTAACTATGGAATGTTTGAAATTCCACAGCAGCTACCTACAGATTCTTTCTGCAAGTGGAACCTTGAAATAACCCGTATAATGTTCTTTTCAATAAAATATATTACTACTGGCACTTCTGAACTTCTTGCAGGTGACCATGATTGTGATGTGGCAGTATGGGAGGCATCCTATATAAGGAGATATTACAATCAACTTTATTATTGACTTGACAATTTTTGAAGACTGAAGAGTTAAAGTTTTCTTTTTCCAGTTGTTAAATTAATAATAAAGCAGGATGGAAACCAGTTTACAATCTCCGATCCTGGATTCCGACATGGCCATCGTCACAAATGGGCCCTATTCTACAAAGTGCTGAGTGGCCTCAACTTCCACTAACATCAGTCAGAGTTGGACTCTTAAGTACATTATTTCCAGGGAAAAGTAACTCTGACTTGCTGAACTTTCAGGCTTTTGGCTGAGCAAAATAGTCAGTGTTTACCTTTCAGCCTTTTCTGAACTCATTTTTACATTTAATATTTTTGATCATTTAAAAAAAAAGACTCAGGAGAAGAAAAAAAGAAAAAGAGAAAAAGTAAACGAAAGATGGCAACAACAAAATCTGAATCCACTGCTTAGTCTGAACGTCTCCCACATCTGGGAAAGTTCAGAGTCAGACCTGGATTTAGAAACCCCAATGAGTGTTTGGATGCAAGGTTCTAATTTTGCCCAGAATAAACAAAGATAAGAAATTCCAACTCTGATCCAGAGGATAGACATGGTGTTTTGGTTTGCGCCCATCTCTGAATACTACTTTGCATTTATATAGCACTTCACAGACATTAGTTACGCCTCACAGCATCCTCAGTAGGCACGGATGCAGAGATTTAGTAATCGTTCAAAGCCACTCTCCAAATCAGTGGCAGAGCAGACAGTGGGACTCGGGAGTTCCTGGTTCACAGCCCTATGCTCTAGCCACCAGACCAAGTTGCCTCTCACATAGTGAGACTTTGCTGGCTTCTGTTAATTTTAGTTATCATAGTGGAAATATGGAGAAGACTTACCAGGAGAAGTTCCATGGGGAATGCAACAGGACTGTGCTTGTAAGTGATCTTGATACAATTGCTGATCCTCAGCATGACTAGGCCAACCAAAAATAGCAATATACTGGTGGCATTAGCCTTTGGGAGAGCCATGCAATAATGAAACAGGTTCTGAAAGGGAAACATCACAGAGAGGATGAGAAAGCGGTATTACAGCTTTTTATACAAGCTGGCAGTTCACACTCTCTAAAAGGATGACAAAGGATGCCCTTGTATTTCAACTGGTAGGCCCTTCTGTAATAAAAGCATCTTTAATGGGAAGAGGGAGACAGCTACTAAAACACAGCAAGATTTTAAAAATATGTTTTCTCTAGAGAGCAATACAGAAAACAACAGGACAAATATGGTGTTGTACTTCTCATTGTATTTTCTAAAACGAGTAGAGAACAATATACTCTCTCCAGCCCCTCTCTCCTCCTAGCATCCAGAAAATCTGCATACACTGTATAGTACACCCACCAAGGAAGGGTGAATGCAGCTACGGTTGAGACTTGCCTAATTTCTCCTCCAGCAATGTGCTTATACTGAAATTATCTTAATTTCTGAAGCTGTTCATGCCCTTCCCCTCCAAGGGGCAGGCACCAAGTGTCTGGTTTACTCACATAGAAAATGGCCAAGGGGCCCATATGGAACTTGATCACAATCCCGAAGATGAAGGAGAACTGGGATACGATGACATGCAGCGCCGCTGCAGTGAGGTAAGCGTCGATGAGGGTCTTTGGCAGATAGGTTGTGACAAACCCCAAGCAGAAGCAGCCTAAAAGCAACTGAAAGGAAGGCAAGAGAGGAATGAGAAGTAGTGGCACAAAGGGGACTGAGCCTGACACTAAGTGATCAGCTACTATGGAACCTAATCATAAACTCTCCAACTCCCTCCTTGTCCTTTAAAAACCAAAGGCCTGATTCTCCATTGCTTTACACCAAGTGAACTCATTTGTATCTGTTGCATCCACTTTGCATGAGTGTAAAACACTACCAGAGCAGCTTGACAGCATTTTTCATCCACTTTGTACAGGTATAAATGATTACATAAAGGTGCAAGAAGTGGAGAATCAGGCTGCCAAATACAAAACATTTAACTCTAACTATACAGGATCACACAAGGAGATTCTCTGACCTCCACTTTTGATATGAATGATTAGGAATAATTCCAAGATAAAAAACAATGTTAAAGAAAAATTAAGAGTCAGTATAGAAATCAGTACATGTAAGGGTAAATCCTTACAAGAACATTGTAGTTAAGAAAAAAAACCTATTAGAAAAAGGTAGGAAATTTAGATTTAAGGTTAAAACTTACAAGAAACCCAGACACTTGAAAGCATGGAAATCCACAGATAAATTACCAAAACTACCAAGCATCACTGGCAAGAGACAAGAGCAGACAAGTGGGGAGAGGCAGAGCAAAAAAGAGTCTTAAAGGTGGAGTCAAAAAGCTGAAATTGATTCAAAGAGATTCAATTGGTGTGTGCGCACAGGTGTTTTGGAGGGAATGAACAGAACAGGCAATCATTGAGTGATCCATCCCCTGTCGTCCACTCTCAGCTTCCAGCAGTTCTTGCTGTGTGAACAGAAAAAAACGCTGATTCAGGCAATATTATGGAGGAAGATGTACCAGGATTTGGAAATGAATTGAATGTGTGGGTTAAGGGGTAGAGGCACCTTGACATACCTTGGTCGGAAATCATAAGAGGAAAAAGAACTAGAGCCTTGTGTTCAGTGCACTGCAAAAATATATATTCAAACGTGTGCTGAGAAAGTTTAACCTCTTGGTAGTTCTAGTTCCCTGGTTTGTACAATGTCCATCAAGTCCACATCCATAGGGAGCTAAAAGGAATGCAACTTCTACCTGGATGATCCCAGTCAGAAATGTTGTTGATGCAGTAAGTGTCAAGGCTTCCATATAACTCTTCATATAATTTGCATCTGAGAAATTGGCAAAGGTTCCATTAGTAGTCAATACAGAGCTGAAATTCAGAGTCTTCAGAACATCTGCCACCATTGCATTCAGAATGCTGAATGAACCTGTGACCAACAGAAGCAGAGAACAGAGAAGAAGGTTGCATGATTCCCTGCAACCACAAGTCCATCTTTCAGCCCCACCCATGCACTAGAAGGTCTATTTTCAGTGGGTATGTGTGTATGTGTGTTTGTACATTCACACACACTTAATTGCTATAAAAATCATGTCTCAGACGTATAAAATCAAGTCTTAAACACTGCTTCTCACTCACCACCCTCCCAAGTATATGAAATTCCTGATATACCTCTACCCTGATATAACATGAATTAGGATATAATGTGGTAAAGTGGCGCTCTGGGTGGGGCGGGGCTGCGCGCTGCAGCAGATCAAAGCAGGTTCGATATAATGCAATTTCACCTATAAGGGGTAAGATTTTTTTGGCTCCCAAGGACAGCGTTATATAGGGGTAGAGGTGTATATCATCCAAAAGCTGACTACATTTACAACCTCACAGACATGAACTATCAAGTCATTCAGAGGCATGACCAAAGATTATTTCAATACAAACTCTAAACAACCTTTTAACCCACTTTCAAATAGACTGAAGAATGAATGTGAAAGAAGTTAGCTGAAGAAGGAAGTGCAGCTCTGGCTCTAAGACTAGAGGGCACCCTATGCCCACTTACTGTGATACAGTGGACAACCTTTTCATGGGAAAGGAACGGAAAACAAAGAAGGAGGTCTAAGATCAGAACCATTGCCAAAAAATAATTGCCAGGGCTCTGTTGACAGATTTATGTCTCCAGTCCATTTGTTTGTTGATCTCTTTGTACAAATCTCTCTCTGTCTCATGTGTTTGTGTGTTGTGTGAATTTATAATTAGGAAAAGTGCAGAACCATTAAGAATGCGATAATGGCAAGCAGCTGTGAGAACCCAAGAGCAGACCAGAAGCCAAATTGTGACTCACAGTCTGGTGCCCCACTTGCTCTTGGGAATGGTGGGGGAGAGATGGAAGGAAGAGTATTCTGTGCAAGCCCTGCTGTGTCTGGTGCTGATTACTCTTCCATGGAATTCTGGCTCTCTCCTCTGTGCTGGTATCTGTGATGTGGATAGTCCATGCAAGGAAGTAAGTGGACACCTTACTCCCTTGTGCGGGTATACAATGTAGTCCACAATTGAGTCCTAAGTGATTTTGCTCAGGATCACACAACAAGTCAGAACCAAGCAGGTGACTGGGAGTCAGGGTGCTCACTCCAAGACCATGCTAAAAATAAGATTAAATAGATGAGACAATGATAGACATAGGCAATTCCCACACCCTCTAATGACAACTCTGCACATGACCCCATAAATCCTGGGGACCCAATTCACAGAGCAGAGTAAAACTTACCAATGGAGATATGGTGCGACGTCCCAAATATGACATATGTTAATGAGCAGCAGAATGCAGAATAGAAGCCATTGACAATTGGTAGTGGTAACCTCGTTAACAAAACTCCTGACAGTCCTGGAGGAGAAACATACATTTTTAAAGCAAAGTGTACCTGGAAAGACTTTATCTTCTACTTTCATTGTCACAAAGAACACTAAGAAAATACTGAATCTTAGAAGGTGTACATGTGTATGCATATTTGTTTGAGAGCATGCGGGCATCTCTGTGTAGGTCAAATATTGCGCATGAGAGTATATGCTGAGCACAAGTACAAATATATGTAGGCAGATGTGTACAGGCCTGTACATAGCAGGCTATAAATTCAGTTAAGGAAATTTGATGTCAACTTGAAGCCTATTGTATATTCCCCAATAAAAACTATGTTAAAGACTGGGGGTAAAGACTAAGAGTATTTATCAGTAATTTAGGGTAAAATACATTACAGGGATGTTACAATTATTCCAGAATCAAGCATTATGAATCCTGGAAATTCAGAGTTCACGTTAAACTTTAAAAAAATACATATTAAGGAATGGAAACAGTCAGGGCATCCAAACAATCTTAATTCTGCCCTGTAGTAAAGCCATGCAATAACCATATGATTTTTATTAAGGCATTTTAGTGTTTGTGATCCCAAATTAGATTAAAGTAAGCTTTAGAAACAAATTAGTTTTTTCCCCTCTCACAGCAACCGTTGTTTAAGAAATTTTATCTCAGCTCATTAATTGTAAATTCTCAGAAAATGTATCCTGTAATCAAAGAGTAAATGTTGTAACTTTAGGGAGAATACATTGTATTCTTCATTCATAGCAAAGTAGTTGAATCCCTACTTTAAACAAATAAACAAACAAGTAAACTCAAACGTAATTATGGAACAATGAGCCGTGCTTCCACACTAGGGTAAGCATAGGCAAATGTACACAGGCATACATGTGAGCTGAAAAACTACTTTAAAATTCATCCCCAAAACTAATCCTGCAAGCACGCACATACACATGCATACCCACATCAATGTGTGCACATATGCAAGATGCATACCTGAAAAAAAACATGCACCTGCATGTACAGAAAAGCATGCATATACAAAATCTATCCACTCTAGGACCCTACATGACTGGAGAATAAACTTCTGATCAGCCTAGGGAGAATGGAGGAAAAATGAGGTATGAATAAAAATAGGATGGAATGGGAAGACATGCAAGAATAATTTGCTTTGCCTACCTTGCGGAATCTGGACCATCCCCACACTTAGGCCTGCATGTATGTCACTCAGGAACCACTCTCTGACTCGATATGCACACAACCAGTTCAGGATAGGAAACATCTTGAGTATGATCTTCCTGAATCTTGCCCAGGAGAATCTGAAAGGAACCAGACAAGCTCTGTGTACACTGTTGTTCAGTATTTCCATCTCTGTATCAGCTTACCAGGCCTTTGTCCTTTTTATGCCCAAAATGCATAGATCTGCGATTAACCCCTCTCAGGCCCTGTGGACGTATAATATGAATGCAATGTAGTGATCCCTATGTCTGGTTCCCTTGCATTCCATTAAAATCAACAGCAAGCATTTTATGTGTCACTCACATTACTCTCTGAATTAAGATCCCCAACTCTGGACATACTGATTTCTTATTTTTGGTACCACAGATGATAAGCGGAAGACAGTGCTTTGATTCCTGCTATTCTGATGAAGGTGGAAAATTGAAAATGATAAAATCTTTGTAAACGAAGTGAAAAAGACTTATATGTCCCCTAGTCCATCTACCGCAGGGAACAATCAAATTAGTTTCTTGTACTATATTCTGTGCTATGGGGATGTCAAACTAATGGCCTGCAGTCAGGATTAAGAACATAAGAACGGCCATACCGGGTCAGACTAATGGTCCATCTAACCCAATATCCTGTCTTCCAATAGCGGCCAGTGTCAGCTGCTTCAGAGGGATCAACAGAATACAGCAATTTATTGAGTAATCCATCCTGTCATTCAATCCCAGCTTTTAGCAGGCAAAGGTTTAGGGACACCAAGAATATGGGGTTGGATCCCTGACCAACCTGGCTAACAGATATTGATGGACCTATCCTCCATGAACTTATCTAATTATTTTTTGAACCCAGTTATACTTTTGGCCTTTGCAGCATCCCCTGGTGACGAGTTCCACAGGCTGACTGTGCACTGGGTCACATGATGCACTTACATGGCCCACACGTCTCTATCAGAGTTTCTAATAACTAAGCTTTCAGTTTAAAAAAAAGCAAGTTTCTAGTCATCATGGCTGCAATGATAATGCTCCAAAACGAACCACGTGTAACCGATGCAGCATCTGCCCGAGTCTGCAGACAGTCTGATACAATTACTTTCAGGAGCAAACTTCCATCTTCCCTATTAATTTGATTGGACTGTCAACTTTAAAGCCCAGTTATGACATTCTGATGTCAACATTAACTATTTAATCACTGATCATATTAGTGGATGGAATAGGGGCATGGGGAGTGAGTGAAGTTCAAAAGTTTGGCAGCTAGGAAAGAAACACAGAGAAGGAACAGAGGAGACTCACAAAGATAGGGAAGTGTGCCAGAAACCGTGAAAGGACGATGAGGAAGAGAAAGAAAAGGCAGAAACAACAGGCCTATGGGGGGCAGATTTTCTCAATGAATGATGAATGCAATAAAGCACTGAACAAATAATGTTGAGCTACTACATAAAGGCCATATTCTCCTCTTGCTCTCTGTGCAAATCTCCTACTGACATCAGTGGGTAATAGACAGACCTCAATGTAAACTCCAGCTCACAGACCATAACTAAACAGAATTTGACCCCCTCCTCCAAATAACTTAGATACCTTTGCTCTAGTACTTTGTCTGATCGCTGTCTTTTATTTTATATCTCATATGATGGAGCTTCCTACCATGGCTACTTAATGGAGAGCTCTGTGAACTATGTTTTTCTTTCTGATTATTCGTAAAGGTAAAGGAGAAGCTAGAAGAGGAGGCCAGGGATAAAATTGCACTCTCATTTACATCAACGCAAATCTAAAGTGTCTCCACTCACCTCAGTGAAATTACTCCAGATTTACAACAGTGTAACTGAAAGCTGAATTTGACCCACAGACTTAGCTTTGAACCTCAAGTCATATGAGGGTCGCAAAACAGCAGGTGAAGCTTCAGCAGTCACTTCAGTTCTAGTGAGCAGCTGAAACAGAACGCTGAGAAGTGATAAATCAGTGACGTTTCAGGAGACTCAGTATATACTTTTTTATAAGAACAGTGTTAATAGTGCACCTATTAAGTGACTACTCAAGAATAAGGAACTCACCTAGTCCACTCATAGTGCTCTTTGTAGGCTAATCTGCAGAACAATAACGGATATTATTTCAAAAGGAAGCCCCTGTCCTGATCTCCATATGGGAGAAAGGAAGGGTGCCAACAAAGAAAACTTACCACACGCAACCCCCTGATGAACCCAAATCTCAATGACTGACAGAATAAAGCTTGAGACAACACAGAGATTAACATAACTCAGGGGACAGTTCAGTCTGGGTGACAGAGTGATACAACAAAACTAAAGGGAATGTGACAAATAAGTTTCCAAACTTTGACTGGTTAATTTTTCCTTGGCAGAAGAACACGACATCCTCTGATGCTGCTGAAAGAGGCTCCTTTGTGGTCAGCACCTGCAGCATCTCAACATAGAAGGGTATTTTGAGTCTTTGGGTATACACCCCAATCCCCAGAGTACTCTGGCAGGGCAAGTCCCTACTGGGAAGTATAGGCTGGGTTTACATTGACTAATACCGCATTTGCACACTCACTTCACCCATCCTAGGAGGGAACCTTAGAGCGCAGCAGCAAGTAAGGCAGAATGAGGTAGAGCAATTTCTGCCATACTCTTAGGAAACCTAGTCTCTTTCTACTCTAGGCGGGAACTGAAAGTGGTACTTGGGAGAATTTAAACAAAAATAGCAAACACAAATGCCAGGAAACCCAGACGTAAAGCTGGTGTCTGCCAGCTAGGGTGGAAGGAAGCACTGGAGGGGACTGAAACAATCAGCATAATCCCTCCTCACTATGCATAGCTGCCTCACATTACCACAGCTGTGAAACAAACAGAGACTTTGTGGTCTGTAGACAGCAACTCTACCAGTGCTGTGATATGCTTGACTCACATGCAGTGCTGGCCTTAGAGGTGAGTGATGCCGTGTGCACCAACATTTGGGGGCACAAAATCTTTGCATTGAGAGGTCCCAAATCCCTGATTTTGTGTGTGGTTTTTTCTCTCAACAGTTTTGCTTGATGGCTTTTGTTTTGCGCATTCATCTGGAAGGCACCCAAAACATTTTCCATCTTTGGTGGCAAAACACACAGATGGCCCTGCTTACCTGCTCCAGGCATGGGACTCTACAGTTTGGTGCTTTGATTCAGCTTGTATCAGTCACCTCTTTATTGTAGTAGAGTTGGGGGCAGCAGGAGGGTCAGTAGCTGTTTTTCCATTGGTACCTGAATTGGCTCCTCAGTTTTTTCATACCTGCCAAATTCCTGGCACATCACTCACCTGCACTGGACCCTTCCTTGGATTCTGAAGTCCCTGTTCCGCGGGGAGGGAGTGTTTCTTTCATAGTTTTTCTGGAACTGCTCCTCAGTGTATATGCCTCTCTTGATTCTGTACTTCCCAAGCTGCCTGGGAGCGCTGAAACTCTCAGAATCTGGCTCCATGTGGTCCCACCAATAGTGGACAGTCAAAAACATGGGAGCAGGAAAGGCGAGAGGGTGAAATCAAAGCCGTTGTCCTTACCCGTGACACTGAAGGGAAGAAGGAGGTCACAGAACTGTAGTGTCTCATTGAAAGAGAATGTTTAACTGACTAAGCCAGGGGATAAATCCATCCCTGGTGTAACCCCATCCAAGCCTGGGTCAGGTGCTGAAACAGTGGGGGCGCTGAGAGCCATTGAATCAAACCAGTGGTCCCCAACCTTTTTGTCTGGCAGGTGACAGACAAAGGACCATGGTGGTGGGCGAGCATCTGCCGAAATGTCACCTAATTGCTGTGGCATTTCGGCGGCGACGCCTCTCGATGATGTCGCTTGTCGGCGGCAAGCGGCGTCATCGAGAGGCGTCACCGCTGAAATGCCACAGAAATTCGGCGGTTGCTCGACCACCGGCCAGGACGCGGGCGCATTTAGATGGCGCCCGCAGGCATCGTGTTGGGGACCCCTGAACCAAACTGTAATCTGTGGATATGATGGAAAAAACCACTTCAAGACAGGGGGTGCAGTAGCACCCCCAATTCCAACACCTGTGAACCCAAACCCCTGGGGTGGAGGCTGAGGTCCTCTGTCCACACACAGTAGTGGCACAATGGCAGTGTTAGCACCCCCTCCCCTGCAGCACCAAGGGTCACTTCACTGGGGTCACCCAGGGGAAGAATAGGACCCTTGTTCCCAGATCCCTGTGGCTGGGACAGCTCTTCAGAGGGGCTGGGGCCGAACGCCCTCGGCTCCCTGCCCGCACCCCGCTGGGCTCCCCCTCGGCCTCCCCCACCCTTCTCTCGACTCGCCCACGCCCCCTCCCCAGTGCCACCAGCCACCGCCGGGCCTGGCCCCAGCCTGGGACACACCCCTCGCTTGTCGGGAACAGGGGGAGAGCAGCGCCCGCTCCCCGGCAGCAACCTGAGCCGCCGCCGCCGCGGCCTCGAGACTCACGGGGGCGTCCGTGCCTCGCCAACTGCCAACCCCGGGGTGGGGCGCGAGGTGCACGGGACACTGCCACAGCTCACCCGCGGGGGCCTGAGCCCGCCTCCAACCCCAGGGGGTGACCGGGTCTGATCCTCTCCCCTCCCTTCTCCAACCCCATGGGGGGCTGCGTCTGTGAATACTGGCCCAGATACTGAAGAAAAGTGCAGGTGCAGCTCATAAAACTTCCCATCCGCTGCACGGTACACAGTGAAGCAAAAAGATCAGGCACCTTGACAGCCCGTCTTTTAATAGCCTCTTCTAGCGCAGTTCTTTGGTTTTTGTTGCATCCACCTACTTTTTAAAACCCAATTTTAAGTAATTGGAAAATAACCACCGCTTCATGCAACTGCATGCGTATGCCACTCAGAAACAGTTTAGTGACTCACGTCCGTCTTGAATAATAGCGCCTATAAAACTCGCCACTTCAAGAGACAGATAGCATGGTCCAGCGGTTGAAGGGAAGACCCCCTGAATTCAAATGCTGACCGTCACTTATTTGTTCTGTGACCTTGTGTCAGTCACTTCACTTCATTTATTATTTGGTGCTTACACTAAGTTTGAGCTCCATTTCACAGGGCATTTCATTACATGTTTCATTTTGAAGCAAATGCCTCAATCCCATTTCCTATTCCCTAAGAATTTCCTATTCTCAAACACTTGCTCGGAGTTAAGCACGTCCACAGCTGCTTGCTTTGAGGTTGATCCTTGGCGCTGTACACCGCCCAGGCACAAAAAGGCGGTTCCGCCAGTCCAAAAGACAGGGTCACACCGAAGCGAGAACACGCTGGGGACTCCAGCTGGAGATGATTTAGCAGCTTTCCTCCGCCTCATTATTCCCTGGGCTCCTGCTTACAGGCGGCCCTAGGGCAGCGGGCTAGGACTGAGTTTGCAGAAGTAAATCACGCTAGGGAAGTGAAATTAACCTCCAGGTACTAGAACCACAGGGGCAATCTTCCCTCTGATGTATGAGAGTAAAATAGCCTCGATGACCAGGCCTGTGCCCTGCCTCTCCCCCAGCCTGGCCCAGTTCCCCAATGTTCCCAGCAACAGCTCGGCGCCCTGTAGCCCTGCTCCAGGCAGCCGGGCCCAGCTCCCCCTTCCTCCACGCCAGGCTCGCCGCAAGCGCCGCGCTCCGCTCGGCTTCCCCGAGCCCTTGTAGCTCCACCTCCCGCCCCACGCCCAGCCAGGTCCCAGGCGGCCCGCGCGCCGCTCCGGCCCCTCGCCGCGGCTCGCTCTCGCGAGAGAGGAAGGCGGTCGGCGCCGGTTCCATATTGGGTCATCTCCGCTCTTCGCGCCTCAGCTCTCGCGAGACGCGCGCGCGGGGTGGTGGTGCGATCGATTGGTCTGGGTTCCGGGAGGAGGGGGACTCGCCTGGGCAGTGCCAGTGGGCAAGGGAGGGGGAGGTCACTCTGGAGTTGCCTTCGCCGCCTGCCTTGTTCTGCCTGTGAGAGGAGTCTCCCCCCCGTCCCCCGCCTGCGTCAACATCTGGTTCCTTTTAGGACCCCCCTCCCGTCACACACGCGCTGTCCCGCCCCTTGGGGTGACAGTGCGGAGCACCCAGGGGGCGCGTGAGGAGACTCCTAACAGCCAGCGCGGGACAGCCCCCGCACCCCACTCTTTTCGGGGGGGGAGGGCGCTGCACGAGACACCCCAGCCCTTTCCCTCTGGGGGCAGCAGCGCGCGACAGGGGGTGCGCGGAGGCTGTCAGCGGTCACTGGCCCGGGCGGTGGTGAGGGGGGTCGGAGGCGGCGCGAGGCCCCCCTGAGGGGAGGGGGGGTGCAGACCTGCCCCTCTCTCTGCAGGGGGGGGCGGGGGAGGAAGAGCCACTGCTGGGGTCACTGGCAGAGTCCCCCCTCCCTGGCCGGGCGGGGCGGGCTCCGGAGCCGAGATGTCTCAGGAGCGGCCCAAGTTCTACCGGCAGGAGCTGAACAAGACGGTCTGGGAGGTGCCCGAGCGCTACCAGAACCTGTCCCCGGTGGGCTCCGGGGCCTACGGCTCCGTCTGGTGAGTCCGGCTGGGGGGCGCAGGACGGACCGTGTGGGGAGGGGCGGCGGGGGGCTGCTTGGATCGGAATCTGCCTGTTCTCACTGCGCCCCTTGGGGGAACTCGGGCACGCCGGCGCCGGCTCTGCTCTCGAGGGTGGAGGGAAGATGAGGAAACTGCCCCGGCTTCTCAGCCACTTCTAGGTACCGTCGGTGTTGCACGTGCAGTGCGGCGACTGAGTTGAAGGGAGGCGGCGGGGGTTCCCTGGCTTCGGGGGGGAGGTTCATCCCCCTCCTCCTGCCCCCAATTTGGTTGAATCGGCCTTGCTCACGGGTGACTTTTATCCCTAGATTAGTGGAGAAACTGCTGCAGAAGCAGCTTCTCCCTGGTGGGATGCACCAGATTGCACCACATGGCAGTTGGGGGTCAAGTCAATTTCACAGGAGAAGATGGTCTTTTCCCACTCTTCCTCCAGGGTATTAACGCACACACTTTCCTCCCCATCCCCCCTTGAGTTACTGAGTGGTGGGGCGTGCCAAGTTCGGGCAGTCTGCTTTGCAGAACAGGTGCCTGGTAGCTCTTGTTCCAGTTTCATTTGGGAGCTGCAGAGCAGGTTGCATTTTGGGTGATTTTAAAGAGAGGTTTGTTGGTACTGGGACAGTGATATGGTGGGAAAGATTATGAGGCTATCCCTTCTGCCTTGTCCTATTTGCCAGGCTGCCAAGAGTGCACTTACAGATACCATACCACTGGTAATGGGAGTTTAACATAGGGAAATTCATAGTCTTTCCTGAGTGAGAAAATTAGGCATAGATGCCTATGGTAGCAACATCTTGCTGTCAGATCTGTGAAAGCATGGACAAAACTGGTAGGAAAAAAACATTCTGTCTTTAATCTTTATTTAAACTAATTCAGATAAGATGTGTATCTGCAGAGCTTGACTTACTTGTAGTTACAGCATCATGATTAAAAAGGTTGTACTCCCTTGTTACATCAAGTATTTTTGCTCATTTCGTGATGCAACAGTGCTTATTCGTGTTGGTCTTCAAAATATAGAATAGGAAATGAGTTTCTCTACTTGACTATCCTCAAAGTTACAGTCAAATCACAGCAATGCATGAAAGCTTTCTTAGGTGGCTTTGCCCTTTTTAAAAAGAGAATATGTAAAACATTAATGTCTTATGAACACGTATAGTGTTTTAAGCTTTTCTGCACCCAGTATGTCAGACCATAATGAAGATTTTGTAATAGTGTTTTCACGCAGTGGTGTCCTCCAATGTGTGAAGTGATCATGCATTAATGAAGTTTTATGCAATATGTAAATTTATATCCACAGTGCAGGACTTGCAGTAAACAATACTAATGAAAAAAAGTAATAGCCATGTATATACTGTAGCTTTTAAAAAACGCAAGCTGTCAGCTGTTTGTTTTTTTTTAACAAAGGATGATTATATTATACTAAATTGTTTGCAAAGTTCTGTTTAAATAACATCTATTAGAACTATTATGTACTAAAGTATATGAGCATGTCATTTATCCTTTGTATAAAGATTAAACAAGTTCTAATAGTATGAATATTTGGTATGACAACGGAATGCATTCCCCACAAATTTTTACTGTAGAAAGGCTGAGCTTAACTGAAGTAGTAGAGATAAGTGCTTGACCTTGCTAGTTGATAAATATCTCCTGAGATGCTGAGTGGTCTGATTGCCCATTACAATCAATGGGAGTTGAGGGTGCTCAGTGCCTTGCGGCAGGGTCAGCCCTAAAAATAAAACGAGCAAGGTCTCCTCCTACCACCCAATGCCTATTGTGCTTTCCAAAATGCTTGCATTACTTCTAAATATTTCTTTCTACTACCCATATAACATAAGGATTTGCATCATGAACTTCCTGTTTCACTGTGTCAAAACCTTTAAAGATTGTGCAATTGCATTAATAGCAGAGGAAGTTGTATTTTCTGTTGGAAGCAGCTTCGGACATGTAGCTGATAGTTGCTGATTATCATAGTTTATTATATTCACACAAGGACTTGCTCTGGTCTGGCATATCTTTTCCTTCCTGATCCTAATGTAAAGTTACTATGCTGAATGAGGCATCACATTAATTTTCATTGTACCAGATTGCGACTGCAGACACAGGATTATGATTTTAATGTGATTAACACCCTCAAGCCAGAAAACTCCCCAGGCAGTGATGCAGATAAAATAGGCTAGCGTGCATCACTACTTGCACATCGAGGTGAGGGCGTTAAACAGGATGAATATCTAGGCTGTTAGGGAGAAGACTCTTACTCAAACATAAATAACAGAATTAACAAGTCATGTAGATTAGTGTTTCCCAAATTATGGTATGCAGTAGTTGGGAGAGAAGGCACAGGCAGACCTCTCAGTTTGTTCGTAAGTCTCATCTTTGATTTTAAAAGAAGAGAAGGAGGATGTATACATTAAAATGTGAAGATGCAAGGTGGGCAGCTCAGTTTTCAAAAGTGCACTCTACAATCATGTTGGCAGCAATGCATTCTGGGATTCCTGAAGCACCTATTTCAGAATGCCTCCACATGGTTATTAGGTACAGGAGATTTTGATTAATTTCCAAATGCAAGATACTACATTGTAGAATGGAATTGGGACAAGTGACTGAATTGATGCTGATGCAACTCTTTTGGCTTCCTGACCATATTGGGGAAAAACGCGATCACCAATGATGGGGTCAGCTAGATCCAAAGTAAAGACTGTCCCAGATGTTTCAGCAACTTTATGCAATGGGTACTTATAAAATATGTTGACCATCTGTTGTGTGTAGATATAAGTGTTGCACAGGCATTACAAGTTCAAGGTGTTCCAAGCAATGTGTTTTTACAACAGCTTTTTTGCCTAATGTATACGAGGCCTCAGTCCATAAATGCTCTAGATCAGTGGTTCTCACAGCCTTTCTGCCGCTTGTTCAGGGAAAGCCCCTGGCGGGCCGGGCCGGTTTGTTTACCTGCCGCGTGTGCAGGTTCGGCTGATCGTGGCTCCCACTGGCCGCAGTTCGCCGCTCCAGGCCAGTGTGGGCTGCAGGAAGCGATGCGGGCTGAGGGACATGCTGGCCACCCTTCCTGCAGCCCTCATTGGCCTGGACCTGCAAACTGTGGCCAGTGGGAGCTGCGATTGGCAGAACCTGCGGATGCGGCAGGTAAACAAATTGGCCTGGCCCGCCAAGGGCTTTCCCTAAACAAGTAGCGGACTGGCTTTGAGAACCACTGCTCTAGATTGCCTCTTTAAGGCCCTACTTAGTTACAGGAGGAATGTTGTAAGTTATGTAGCTCTTCAAAAAGAGGTATTCTTTATAAAGAATAGTAAACTCAGTACTGTATATTTTTACAGTCTATCAGCTGAGAGTCAAAAATCAAACGATCAGACCCAGACTCTGAGTTTCTTGCATGTTATGCCACACAGCTAATTCCCTTTAGCTTTAAGAGAAAAAAAAATGGCTGCAAATTTAAGGAAGTTTAAATGTTAAATTTTTAAGGGGAAATTAAGTCACATCTCTTCAAATAGTTTGCAAAATCATTGCTACTTTAAAGTGTTTTTGTAGTAGCATCTATCTTCACCCTCACCAATCCATCACCAAAGTATCTGAGCACCTTCTAAATTTTAAAAAATAAATAATAAAATTGAAATTATTCTTTTTGCCTTCCTAACCTGTAGGAGAAATAACTTGATTGGTTTATAGGGTGCATGTTACATTGTGAAAGACTAGCCAAAAGAAATGAGTTTATGGGAGGAATTTGTAAGAAAGCAAGGTTGCTTAATTCACTGGGGAGAAGGGTGTTCCAGGTGTGGAGTGTGGCATGAAAGGAGCCATGGAGTTCACTGGGAGGAGCCTGAAACAATTTAGTAAGGCAGGTAGCATTATCAGAACATGCAAACGGGTGTAGCAGGAGACAAGTCATACATATGGGGAGGTGCTGGCAGAACCTTGAAAGTGAGGTCAAGGAGTTTGAACTTGTTATAGAACTCGAATTTTAAGAAGTGGAGGTATATTGTGAGTCATTTTCCATCCTGAACTACTTATTGTACAGGAACGTAATACTCATGGATATCTGGTATTGTAGCTTTTTGCAAACTGGTGCTGACTTAATATGTTCAAACACAGGACAGGAAGAGGTGCTGAAATAAATGCCCTTTTTATAGCTGTGTACTTGATGTGTGTTAGTTTGCATGTATATAGGAACTGAACTTGTAAATGATAGTTTTAGTAACATGTAAACAGGACTCTCAAACATTTTGAAGGCCATAGATTTCCTGCTTACACAATGGGGTTGGTGGTCTCTAAAACAATCTTCAGGGCAAAAAAGAGGATACCGCTAAAGGGACTAGATGAGTAGATTAGCATGTTTGCTTACATAGCAGCTAGTGATAAGCAGAACAGCATTAGTGGTAACTAGATTTGTAAGAGACTGATAATTAGTTATCCAGTTTCTAAACAAACTCTACTTGAAGAGTAGTTTTGCCAGTTCTTTAGTTTCAGACCACTGAAAAAAACATAATTTGTCTCAACATAGTAGTTCTCTGGATTTGTTCTGTAGTCGTTCTTAGAGGGTTAGCTTTATTTAAGTGACATACAATCACAACTCAAAGTAGTGTGTGTTTTGGTAAATTAGGAGGTAATGAGGCATTTTCTTGAACTGCATCCATAATAGAGCCTAACTGGCTGTGAAACTTGGAAGCTGTCAGTTATGACAGAGGCATGTAAATCCTAAACTCATGTTTATCATTCTTAAAAATGGGATTTATAATTTCTACTTGTCATGAGCGTCTCTTCCTCAACAGTCTTTTTCAGCTGAAATATAATGGATAGATTTAATGCAACTGTTTTAAGGTTGTAATAAATGCTGACTTTAGGTAGTGTTTAAAAACACTTTCCATTGTGATGGCTGTTGTGTAACTCTGTGTTCTTATTTGTAAAAGGATTAGATAGTCACCTACATCAGCCAAAAATTACTCAGCGTGCTCAAAAATCTTTAGAGAAGCTCAGTTTCTAGGCCTCAGATATGACCTAACTTAAAACTGTTATAATTTGGGAGTAGAGAGTATCTCTGGAGTACAGACATCTAATGTTAATTGTTTTTATGCTGTGTGAAAAGTTATTGTACTGGATACATTGACACTTCCCTTGGGATTCCTTGCTTCCTCTTCTGGCTGTGCAGCAGGGATGACGAAAGTTGTACATTGTCGCCAGCCTCGTGTTTAATATTAAAGTACAGCCTGTTGAGATATCATGATTCAAGTGGATACAGTCTGTTTGTTTATGTTAATTTGGTGCTGCCCTGGGAGTCATGACAAGTTGAAGTTGTAGCTCCCTTGCTTTGCAGTAGCTTTTTACAAACATTGTTCCCAGAGAGCTTTACTGCTAATGACATCAATGATAATGTTGTACTACAACGATTTTTTTTTAATGCGGGCCAGGGGGAGAACTGTTCTGTATGTTAAAAGTGTGAAGTGCAAAAATAAAAATATATTGTCAATTCTCTTAAAAGATACATAGAAAAATATAAATTTGACAAGTAGAAGAGGGCAAAATTGGTAGGTATGTAAAAACACCTTCTCTCTTAATATTTAGCATGTTCTGAATATGGAAAAAACTTACCTAATATAGGAGCATAAAAGAATAGGGTGAAAGAAAACAAGAATTGAACTATTAAAATAACTTGTATTATGGTACCACCTAAAGGTTCTAATTGAAGGTGGGGCCCTGTTGTCCTAGTCACTGAGAAACCCCTAAAACAGAGGAACAGAGGTCCCCAAACTGTGGGACATGCCCACCTGGGATATGTGTGCAGAGGAACATTTGGGGGGCTTGACTTTAAAAAGTTTGGGGAAAACTGCCTTAATAAATGTAAGCTCTTCAGGGAGGAAACTGTCTATCTAGGGCTATGTCTACACTACCACTTATGTCGGTATAACTTATGTCACTCAGAGGTGTGACTAAGCCATGCCCCTGAGCAACATAATTTAACCAACCTAAGCGCCAGGGTGGACAGCACTAAGTTAGTACAGTAGTAGAGCTTTTCTCACAGATATTGCTGCTGTTGCTTGGTGGGAGTTAATTAATTAAGTCGATAGGAGAGCTCGGTCCTGTTGGCTTAGAGTGGCTACACTAGAGAGCTTATAGCAGCATAGCTGCATTGTTGCACCTGTGCCACTGTAAGCTCTCTAGTACTGCCATAACCTAAGTAGACAAAACAAAGTGTGGGTGAGATACTGTTCTTTAAAGTTTTCTGGCTTATTGCTCTTCTCCATAAAGAAGGCTAATTGTAAAGAATAATGTAGAAATGTTTTTTTTTAGGATAAAATATTCTTCAGTTTGAGGAGCATATTGAAAGGAAATATGTGGAGTGTAGGGACCTTTAGTTTGGGTCAAGATCTTTACTTCTAGCACTGGTCAAGTATAAAGTAGGAAGACTCTTGTCATACTGAAGCCATAGGGGTTTTAACTGTCAAGTAGTTGTAGTGTGTTTTCATTTTAAACTTTCCTGGAAACTGTTTCCTTCAGATTATTGCAGGCATCTAATCAATTTGTGTAAATTCAAACTAGATGTAGCCTATTTGTGCTTGTTAGGAACAGAAAGGTTGCCTAGTGGAGGTAGGATTAGTCTTAAAATTGTATTTCGTCCCTCCTCATCACACATCACTCTTGCACCACTGTAACTCCATTTATTTAACTGAAGTTACTCAATATTTTCTGTTATAAGTAAGGAAAACTTAGCCAAGAATTCCAGTCTCTTGCTTCCTTGGTTGGCAGGATTAGGGATGCTCTGGAAACAGTATATTGTGTTCTGGTAAGTGAGAAGTGTGGTAATATTGATTGCAGTTGTGAAGGTGGAATAAATATGCAGAGGATTCCCCTTTTTCCAAGGCAAGAGAGATTGTTAAACTGTATCGTATGCTACCTGTTGCAATTGAAAGAGCTGGAGCCTGCAAAAGAGGATGACCAATTCACATCGGTCTAGTTTGGATTGTGATGACTAAGATTTTATTTTGGAGCTGTGAAGTATATCTGGAAAACACCTCATTAAAATGATACTGTTATGTGTAGACCCTGAATTCAGGTTTTGTGTGTTCTATTAAAAAAAGAAAAAAAGAGCTTGCATGAAACTTAAACAGAAAATGAAAATAGTATTTGAAATATTCCCCTGCAGGGTTTGCTACTTCAATATTGATGCATTGTAATTGTGCGTGAGAACTTGAGATGAAACAGCAATCAAAACAAAATAAAACCATTACTAGTTTATTTTGATTATCCAATTTAGTGAAGTGTAGGAAGTAATACACATAAATGATGAAGAGCATAGTAGATTTCAAACACATTTTGATTAATCCAAAGCAATTTTAGTAATTTAACTACAGCAGTCTGAGGTTTCTGTGATCTCTGAGAGACTTTCCCAGCTTTATTTCCATATCTTTTCCTGTGAGCTGTTTCAATGGAATGTACTCTACTGCACAGAAGGGGCTACTGCTATTCTGCAAAGAAAGATTGAAAGTACTTCTTTCATATCTCAATAGTACAAAATAGAGAACATATGGAAGACGATTGTTGTTAGTTGAGAAAAAATTAAGTGTTCGGCTACATAGTTGCCCAGTTTTTCATAAGCTTCATTTCAGCACTCTGAGTGGAGAGTGCACACGGATTTTAATAGGGGTATTTTTCTTAAGTGAAACTTAGCAAGATACACTAATAAGTATTGTGACCTGTGGCGGATTAACAAATTTGGCGCCCCTAGGCCCTCAAAAAATTGCCAGCTGCCCCCCCCAGCTCACCTCTGCTCCCCCGTAGTAAGCCTGGGAGGGAGGGGGGAGAAGGGGAGTTGTGGCGCTCGGGGTATGGCAGTGGTGGGGCAGAGGTGAGCTGGGGCGGGGAGCGGTTCCCGGCCGCCTTGGGTTACTCCCCGTGCCCGCGGGCCCCAGCTCACCTCTGCTCTTCCTCCTCTGAGTGCCGCTACTCGCTTCTCCCTCCCTTTCAGCGCTTTCACGCAGCAAGCCTAGGAGGGAGATGGAAGGAGGGAAGCATGGTGCGCATGGAGGAGGAAGCGTGCTGGGGATTTGGGGAAGGGGTGGAGTTGGGGAGGAGTCGCAAGTGCCCCTGCAAATTTGCACCCTAGGCCTAGGCCTTGTTGCCCCAGGCGATAATACGCCGCTGATTGTGACTTCATTTTATAGAAGATAGATAAACTATGATTTGGAGCCGGCTTATATTTAGTTTCTATTTCTGACTTGTATAAAGCTGTGGATTTAATATGCATATATTTTCCTGCCGTGACTTCTCTTCTGTGGGATGTGGTGATGGACTTTCCGTTACTGGCCTTGCTTCCCACTGTGAACTTGTAAACATGAGCTTTCCCTTCCTTTTCATGATTATCAAGGGAAATGGTCTGTATAGATCTTAGGTAGAATCGAGAGGCAGGGTGATTTGAATAAAAGTTCTATGAAATGGACAAATGATGTCCCAATTTTCCTGGCTTCTCTTCCATTCTCTCCACCCTTTCCCCATTATCTTACTATTAAGTGTAACTTCATCAATTTCACATCCTCTGCCTCTTCCTCTCTCTTCTTTTTGACAAACCTATAGAAGCTTGATTTAGATAACATCCAAAGTGGGAAGAAAGCAGAAGTGGAATTCACTTGTTCACAGCTAAATATCCATCTTTTGTTGGTGCTTGGAATCTTAAATTCTTAGCTAGGGCTCTAGAATATTGTGTGGGGATTTATCTTAGGTGTAATAGAATAATGCTTTTCATCTATGTCAAAATCTTTTTTGGATAACTTTCAGGATTGATTGATTTTAAATCAAAGCGACTTAAATTATCAGGCAGGAAACCTTGATTTGTAAATAATCAGTTTTAATCTTGTTTTGCATTTGTACCTTTTTTCCCTAAAGAGAAGTTGATTCTCATTAGTTGGTAACTGTTAAAACGTGTTGATTTACAACTAAATATATTTACATACATTTGGTATTAATTTTTGCTAACCAGGAGGATATATTAAATCTGTACACATTTTTAAGTAATTATATAGCTTAACAGACACTTAGCCAGGCTCTTACGTTGTATTTGTTTTAATATGTTAGAAAATGGTGAATAATGCATTTTTAAATTTGTAGATTAACTTTTTATTGTTGACTCATGTCATGCTCTATTTGGACAGAAACTGGAATTCATTTTAAATGCCCGAAACTGTTATGTTTTGATTAGTTAAATAAAACTACATTAAATGTGCTGATACATAAGAAAAATGTATCAAAACATGTTTTCCATTTAAAATTGATTTTATTAAAGGTAGTAGCTTATTAAAGGTAGTTACTGGATTGAATTGATTTTGTCTGGTAACCCACCATATTCTTCAAGATTATTGAACTAGTATATCTCATCCTTACATTAGTATTTTATTCATAGATTGTAAGAGGGGAAAACAAGCTTTCCTGCTTTTTCAGTTCCCAATCTGTTTCTTAACTTTGGCCTGATCTACACTACGAGTTTATTTTGAATTTAGCAGCGTTAAACCGAATTAACCCTGCACTCGTCCACAGAATGAAGCCCTTTATTTCAACATAAAGGGCTCGTCATATTGATATCTGTACTTCTCCCCGATGAGGGGAGTAGCGCTGAAATCAGTATAGCCATTTCAAATTAGGGTTAGTGTGGCCGCAATTCGATGGTATTGGCCTCTGAGAGCTATCCCATAGTGCACCATTGTGACCGCTCTGGACAGCAATCTGAACTCAGATGCACTGGCCAGGTAGACAGGAAAAGCCCCACGAACTTTTGAATTTCATTTCCTGTTTGCCCAGCATGGAGCGCTGATCAGCACAGGTGACCATGCAATCCCAGAATCAAAAAAGAGCTTCAACATGGACCATACGGGAGATACTGAATCTGATCTCTGTATGGGGAGATGAATTTTCACAGATTCATAGACCCTAGGACTGGAAGGGACCTCAAGAGGTCATCGAGTCCAGTCCCCTGCCCTCATGGAAGGACCAAATACTGTCTAGACAATCCCTGATAGACGTTTATCTAACCTACTCTTAAATATCTCCAGAGATGGAGATTCTACAACCTCCCTAGGCAATTTATTCCAGTGTTTAACTACCCTGACAGTTAGGAACTTTTTCCTAATGTCCAACCTAAATCTCCCTTGCTGCAGTTTAAGCCCATTGCTTCTTGTTCTATCCTTAGAGACTAAGGTGAACAAGTTTTCTCCCTCCTCCTGATGACACCCTTTTAGATACCTGAAAACTGCTATCATGTCCTCTCAGTCTTCTCTTTTCCAAACTAAACAAACCCAATTCTTTCAGCCTTCCTTCGTAGGTCATGTTGTCAAGACCTTTAATCGTTCTTGTTGCTCTTCTCTGGACTCTCTCCAGTTTCTCCACATCTTTCTTGAAATGCGGTGTCCAGAACTGCACAGAATATTCCAGTTGAGGCCTAACCAGCACAGAGTAGAGCAGAAGAATGACTTCTCGTGTCTTGCTCACAACACACCTGTTAATGCATCCCAGAATCATGTTTGCTTTTTTTGCAACAGTAACACACTGTTGACTCATATTTAGCTTGTGGTCCACTATAACCCCTAGATCCCTGTCTGCCATACTCCTTCCTAGACAGTCTCTTCCCATTCTGTATGTGTGAAACTGATTGTCCCTTCCTAATTGGAGCACTTTGCATTTGTCTTTATTGAACTTCATCCGGTTTACCTCAGACCATTTCTGCAATTTGTCCAGATCATTTTGGATTATGACCTTGTCCTTCAAAGCAGTTGCAATCCCTCCCAGTTTGGTATCATCTGCAAACTTAATAAGCGTACTTTCTATGCCGACATCTAAGTCGTTGATGAAGATGTTGAACAGAGCCGGTCCCAAAAAAGACCCCTGCGGAACCCCACTTGTTATACCTTTCCAGCAGGATTGGGAACCATTAATAACTACACTCTGAGTATGGTTATCCAGCCAGTTATGCACCCGCCTTATAGTAGCCCTATCTAAAATGTATTTGCCTAGTTTATCGATAAGAATATCATGTGAGACCATATCAAATGCCTCACTAAAGTCTAGGTATACCACATCCACCGCTTCTCCCTTATCCACAAGACTCGTTATCTTATCAAAGAAAGCTATCAGATATTTTGACACAATGTGTTCTTTACAAATCCATGCTGGCTATTCCCTATCACCTTACCACCTTCCAAGTGTTTGCAGATTTCTTTAATTACTTGCTCCATTATCTTCCCTGGCACAGAAGTTAAGCTAACTGGTCTGTAGTTTCCTGGGTTGTTTTTATTTCCCTTTTTATAGATGGGCACTATATTTGCCCTTTTCCAGTCTTCTGGACTCTCTCCTGTCTCCCATGATTTTCCAAAGATAATAGCTAGAGGCTCAGATACCTCCTTTATTAGCTCCGTTCCAATAGATGAAATGCCAAAACATTTGAAAAAAATCTCCAAGGCTATGATGGACAGAGGCCACAACAGGGACTCAACACAGTGCTGAAACTTAAGGAGCTGAGACAAGCGTACCAGAAAGCCAAAGAATGGAATGGACACCCATGGATGGAGGGGCGACTGATGACTATAGCTATCTCACAGTTCCCACACTCTCAGAAAACCATTTGAATTCTTGGCTGAGCTCCCAAAGTCTGAAGGGTCAAAAACATTGTCGCGGGTGGTTCAGGGTATATGTCGTCGACCCCCGCTCATCCCCTGTGAAAGCAAAGGGAAAAAAATCCTTTCTCACCTTTTTTCAATGTCACCGTATGTCTACTGGATGCTGCTGGCAGACGCGGTGCTGCAGCACTACAGAGCAGCATCCCCTTCCCTTGCCTTATGGATGGCAGACGGTACAGTATGACTGATATCCGTCATCGTCATCCTGTGAGTGCTCCTGGCTGGCCTTGGCGAGGTTGACCTGGGTGCCTGGGCAAAAATGGGAATGGCTCCCAGATCATTCTCTTCTTTATGCTTTGTCTAATGGAAATTCAGTCTTGCCTGGAATATCCTAGCAGCTGGATGCTGTCCTCCCTGCCCCCCTTTGATCTCTGCTTGCAGAGGCAATAAAGTCAGTGTTGTTTCAAATTCATGCATTCTTTATTTCTTCATCACACAAATGGGGGAATAACTGCCATGGTAGCTCAGGAGGGGTGGAGGAGGAGGGAAGCAACGGGTGGGATTGTTTGCAAGGGCATCCCCTAGAATTGCATTCAGCTCATCATTTCTGCGGGATGTCTGGGGCTCTGACCCGGAGCGGCCGTTTGCCTCTCTGGTTCTTTAGCAGGATTGCCTGATAGTCTAGGCAGGACTGACTCTCCCTTTAGACAAAACTTAAAGAAGAGAATGACCTGGGGAGTCATTCCAATTTTTGTCCATGCGCCCCTGGCTGACCTCACCGAGGCCGGCCAGGAGCACCCATGACAGCAGCAGACGGTAAAGTATGGCTGGTAACTGTCTTTGCTAACTTGCAAAAGGCAAGGGGATGCTGCTGTGTAGCACTGCAGTACCGTGTCTGTTAGCAACATCCAGTAGAAATGTGGTGACAGTGAAAAAAGTCTGAACGGGCTCCATGGTTGCCGTGCTATGGCGTCTGCCCAGGCAATCCAGGGAAAAGGATGCGAAATGATTGTCTTCCATTACTTTCATGGAGTGAGGATTGACTGACGACATTTACCCAGAATCACCCGCGACACTGTTTTTGCCCCATAATGCATTGGGATCTCAACCCAGAATTCCAGTGGGTGGGGGAAACTGCGGGAACTATGGGATAGCTATGGGATAGCTAACCACAGTGCAACGCTCCAGAAATCGACGCTAGCCTCGATACATGGACGCACACAACCGAATTAATGTGCTTAGTGTGGCCACGTGCACTCGACTTTATACAAGCTGTTTCCAAAAACCAGCTGTTTCTGTAAAATTAGAATAATCCCATAGTGTAGTCATACCCTTTGAATGAACTAATAATTGAACTGAACTAGTTGAATAAACTGAAATGAAGTTTTGTAAGGGATTTCTCATTGAGCTGTGAAATGTTCAGGGAAGCTTGCAGGACACTTCCTTGTAAATTACAAGTTTTTGCAAGGCCAAGCTCTCCAGCATTTGTGTTTGTTTGCCACATCTTAATTCTCAAGTAAATTAAAATGTTCTATACAAATGTTTTCAGGGTATGCATCAGACTGCTTTCTTAAAGTATGGTATACACACCTTTTCTGCAAAACCCCTTTCTTGTTCTCCCTCCCACTGATCCTGAAGCAAAGGATTCATCTTGCTCTTTGCCACTTTTCCTTGGAAACCAAACATAGGTATGGAAAGGTGGCTTTTTAAAATGTGGCACAGGGACATTTCACTGGGGAAAATGGGTTATTTCAGTCTCAATCCCTACTTACTCTTAAAGTATTTTTTACATTTGGTAACTTTATTTTTTTTTAATTGTAGCTCTGCCTTTGACAGAAAAACGGGGCTGCGAGTGGCTGTGAAGAAGCTGTCCAGGCCATTTCAGTCCATCATCCACGCCAAAAGGACCTACAGAGAACTACGGCTACTTAAACATATGAAACATGAAAATGTAAGTTCTAGGAGATGCCCAGAGACATACAATGTGTGGGAAATTGAATATTCATAGCTGTGAAAAGCTCGATCAAATTCAAACAACCTAATGATAGGTAAAACTGAACCTCCAGCATGATTACATAGGAATTTAAGTATCAATTAAAATGTTTTTTAGTACTTTGAGAAGGTGACAGAAGTGAGTTAGAAGAATGGGTACTTTTTTTTAGCATAAAATTGGTTAATATTAGGGCTGTCAAGATTTTAAAAAATAATCATGATTAATCACACTGTTAATAATAGAATAGCATTTATTTAAATTTCTGGATGTTTTTACATTTTCAGATATATTGATTTCAATTACAACACAGAATACAAAGTATAAAGTGAGCACTTCATATTTATTTTTTATTACAAATATTTGCACTATAAAAAACAAAAGAAATATTTTTTCAGTTCACCTAATACAAGTACTGTAGTGAAATCTCTTTATTATGAAAGTTGGACTTACAAATGTAGAATTATGTACAAAAAATGACTGCATTCAAAAATGAAACAATGTAAAACTTTAGAGCCTACAAGTCCACTTAGTCCTACTTCTTGTTCAGCCAATCGCTCAGACAAACAAGTTTGTTTACATTTTCAGAAGATAATGCTGCCTACTTCTTGTTTACAGTGTCACCTAAAAGTCAGAACAGGCATTTGCATGGCACTGTTGTAGCCAGCATCGCAAGATATTTATTTGCCAGATGTGCTAAAGATTCAGATGTCCCTTCATGCTTCAACCACCATTCTAGAGGATATGCGTCCATGCTGATGATACTGGGGTTCTGCTCAATAACGGTCCAAAGCAATGTGGACTGACGTTCGTTTTCATCCTCTTGAGTCAGATGGCACCATCAGAAGGTTGATTTTCTTTTTTGGTGGTTCAGGTTCTGTAGTTTCCGCATTGGAGTATTGCTCTTTTAAGACTTCTGCAAGCATGCTCCACACCTTGTCCCTCTCAGATTTTGGAAGGCACTTCAGATTCTTAAACCTTGGGTCTAGTGCTGTAGCTATCTTTAGAAATCTCACATTAGTACTTTCTTTGCATTTGTCAGATCTGCACTGAAAGTGTTCTTTAAACAAACAACATTTGCTCGGTCATCATAGGACATTGCTATAACGTAAAATATATGGCAGAATGCAGGTGAAACAGACCAGGAGACATACAATTCTCCCCCAACGAGTTCAATGACAAATTTAATTAACGCATTATTTTTTCAATAAGCATCATCAGCATGTTCTCTGGAATGGTGGCTGAAACAAGAAGGGGCATAAGAATGTTCAGCATATCTGGCACATAAATACCTCGCAGTGACTGCTACAAAAGTGCCATGCGAACACCTGTTCTTACTCTCAGGTGACACTGTAAATAAGAAGCAGGCAGCATTATCTCCTGTAAATGTAGACAAACTTGTTTGTCTTGGCGATTGGCTGAACAGGAAGTAGGACTCAGTGGACTTGCAGGCTGTAAAGTTTTACAATGTTTTGTTTTTGAGTGCAGTTATTTAACAAAAAAAAATCCAACATTTGTAAATTGCACTTTCACGATAGCGATTGCACTACAGTACTTGTATGAGGTGAATTTAAAAATACTTTCTTTTATCATTTTTGTAGTACAAATATTTGTAATCAGAATAATAATATAAAGTGAGCACTGTACACTTTGTATTCTTTGTTACTGAAATAAATATATTTGAAAATGTAGAAAACATCCAAAAATATATAATAAAGTTTCAGTTGGTATTTTGTTGCTTAACAGTGTGATTAAACTGCGATTAATCATTATTAACTTTTTTTAATCGCGGATTAACTCAAAAAAATTAATCACATGAGTGCTATGATTAATCCAACATCCCTAGTTAAGATCTGCTACTAGTCTGTCTGTCTGTCTTTCTTTGTTTCTGATTTGCAGGATGTTTTATAGGTGTTGGGAAGGAGGACTGAAGGAAAAGGCAATGGGGTGTAAATGCTTTTGAAAGTGACCAAACCTCCTTAGACTAACCTGAAAACATAAGATGGGAGAAGTGCCTGATTATTAAACATATGACTGTTGCTTACTTGTTTTTGTAGTTGATTTTGGGTGTTAAGTATATTTTACTGGGCTTATAGAAGATCCTTAATAGTACTAAATTGGTCTAGTTTCCTGTAACTCCATGAAAGTGTAACTGTTAAAAGGGTATTTTGAGAGAACTAACCTTCAGTGATGAAGCAGGGCTTGCAATGTAACTATTTCATAGTAAAGCCTCAATTTGATTCACAGTAGGTTATGGTAATATACACAGGTATTAAGATGAGCCTAATTGATTTAGTGCTCTGTCTGTTCCTCTTTGACATTTTGTGCTTTTGACACGTCTTATTGCTTCCTCTGTCCATCTCCCACTTTCATCCCTGTGCCTCTTGTCACACTGTGCCTTCTGTGGAGAATTTCTGTCTGTGCCAGACATCTATCCTTCTTTCGGATCCCTTCTTAGAACACAGTATGAATCATCCTAATAGTGCAGCATATATCGATTATAAAAAGAAAAATATTTGCACCAGTATGTGATAAATTTATTTGTCCTGGTCATTGGTGATCTGCCCCTTTTTGTTTAAATGCTGTGTATGTAGAATTGTGATTATAAGTGCCTTTTGACAGAGACATTGTCTTAGGCCAGGTCTACATTACACACTTACTTCAGTATAACTACGTCACTCAGTGGTGTGAAAAAAATCCACACCCCTGAGCCATCAAGTTATACCAACCTTAACTCCCCATGTAGACTGTGCTGTGTCTGCATGAGAACTTCTCCTGCTACTGCCTCTTGCAGAGGTAGAGTTACTAAGCGGTAACATTTTACTATGCTCAATGCATTGAGTTGTTAAACAGTAAAATGTACATTATTTTCGGAGTTATTAAACTGATGGGAGAGCTCTCTGCTGTCACTTTAGAGAGTCTTAACCAGAAGCACTACAGAGATACAGCCATGCTAATGCATTTTTCAAAGGATATTAGGGTTGCAAGAAACCTCTGATCCAGGGGTTGGAAACTGTTCAGAAGTCGTGTGCCGAGTCTTCATTTATTCACTCAGATTTAAGGTTTCACGTGCCAGTAATACATTTTAACATTTTTGGGAGGTCTCTATCTATGTCTGTAATATATAACTAAACTACTGTTGTATGTAAAGTAAATAAGGTTTTTAAAACGTTTAAGAAGCTTCATTTAAAATTAAATTAAAATGCAGAGGCCCCTGGACCTGAATGCCACTGAAAATCAGCTCACATGCCACCTTCGGCACACGTGCCATAGGTTGCCTACCCCTACTCTGATATTATCTGATCCACTCTCCCAGAGGACCAACTTTCAGGCTTCTTGCATAACACAAGAAATTGGAGAGGATAGAAACACTGCTATTTAGTTTCTTTATAAAGCCTGAAAGTTGGTCCTCTCTGAGGGTGGATCAGGTAATATCAGAGGTTTCTTGCAACCCTAATATCCTTTGAAAAATGCTTTCCAGTTTCTGTAATATAACTTCTGTGCATAGGATGCAGCAAGTCTTAGCAAGTAAAATAAGATTTTTCTGGGAAGGTTAAATGTAAACAATAATCGCAATCTGTGTTGAACTTCAAATGCTGCTTGTCTTAATACTTTCACTTGTGCAATATCATGTATACCTTTCTTTTCTCATCAATTTATGCCATGAACTCCTCCAAAAAGTAAGAGAATGAATACAATTCTGACTTGTTCAGAATATATCCTTGGCATCCTGGGAAGGAGGGAGGGAGTGTGTGTGTGTGTGTGTGTGTGTGTGTGTGTGTGTGTGTGGAACTTCTCTATTGCCCTAGGACAAGGTCTGGTTTTGGGTGAACAATTCTCATTCACTGCAGCATAAAGGCACCAGCACATCAGTGCCATATGCTATTTTGAGGCAGCAAAATCACATGGCTGAACGTTCTCCAGCTCTTTGTACAGCTGTCAAAATGTTAAGAGGGAGACTTCTAACTTACATTTTATATGAGCTTTAGGTTGACAATAAGAAAATTCCTGAAATTTTGGCAGTGAGCTGATCCTAACCCGCTTCCAGTGTCTTTATCTAGTGAGGCAATAACATCCCAAAATAACTTAATTCATGGATTCTCTTGGGCATTTTGACTGGAATTTCTCGTGTTATTTTTCATTCCAGTGTATGTAGTTGGCTACCAGCCACGTCAGTCAGCTACCAGTATCGCCAATGGCTCTGACACTTCAGCAGTCCTTCCTGACAGTGTTAGAGTTGCTAACTTAAATGGAACTTTTAAAACACCTGCATATTATGAAGAATATTCCCCAACAACACCTGCTTCATGCCATGGTGAAGGTAGAGCTCTAGTGTTGATGGTATTACCCTAATAGATATACCTACCAAGTTTCTCTTTAACCTTTTCGGGCTGCTTTTTTCGTCTCAAAATTGCTGTGGGCTGCCGTGGAAACCTTCCTTCAGGATAAACATTTTATTTAACTAGTTCTGGGCAGCAGTCGCACACTGGGCTGAGTTAGTAGGCGTAAGCTGTGGAAATTAGAGTAGAGATTTTATCACTAATGTTTATCATCATGTACTGTTGCTTTTGCTCTTCCCAATTCTCTTGTTTCACTGCAGTCTTCATCTACTTTCTGAGTCTTTCTCATTCTAACCCCTGTGCCTGGAATAATCTCCCTGTTCTAATCTGGCAGGCACCTTCTTTCTCCTATAAATCTCTTAAAATACATTTCTTCAAGCAAATCCTCCTTCCTTATCAGTAATCACAATATCATTCCTCCTCTGAACTATTGTCCTGCCTTGTCTCAAGATTTTAAACTCTTGAGTAGGAAATAAATGTCTTATGTTGGTAAAGCACATCAAATGTCTAATGCTATATAGATTGACTTGAATTCTCAGAAAATCCATTATGTACTCAGTAGTGCTGTAATTTTGAGAATATGTTGCATGCCTCATACATAAAAGTGGTTGAAGTGTAAAACAACTCAGTTTTAACCGCTGAACCTGAAGTGGCATATTAAGTGTTCTAAAATGGAATTAGAAATCAATATTTTGGTAATTTTGTGTCTCATAGATTAATCTGTGAAATATTTTACAAAGTGAAATGCATTTGGGCACTATGATAGTACTTATATGCTCTGATAAGATTTTGGTTGTCTTTGAGGTTGTTTGTGAAGGGTTCCATAATTGGAAGCAGGATTGTTGGATAATAATTGTGTTTCTAAACAGACAGTATGTGAGGGCACAGTCATTGACTTATACCCCTTATAGGAAAAGCTGCTTCCACTGAGCATCTGCTATGAAATACCTCTGCTGCTACAAATAACAGGGTATATAATTGGGCATCAGAGCATCTTGGACTGTGCTTTGTTCTTTGACCAGTCTCTGTACACACAGTCCGCTGTCAGGCTGTGGCTCTGAATGTAGTGGTGATTACATTTCCTTAGAATTGCGTTAATGATACACTGCAGAAGGAGTGTATTTAAGTGTTGTAGATAATGGGTGGGTATAACTTCTCTGATGAAAGATAAGGGTAGACTGTAATTTGTCACATTAAAATGTGCAGATTCAAAGTGATATGGTCAAAAGGAAAGTTGGAATGGAAAAGGCAAGTTCTATCATCTTGTGCTAAACTGGGGGCTGATTCAGTGATTTGGCAGACTAATTCATACCGAAGGTGAAGATATCCACTGAAGAAACCTTACAAGTGTGTGATGACTTTTGTAGTTCTTGCTTCCTTGCACTGTTCAGGGGATGAATTGGCTGTTCTCTTCCTGAAAATGAAATAACACAGTTAATGTGAACAGAGCATGGGAACAAGTCTGTCTAATGTATTTATTGTATAGTAGAGGTTGAGTAATCTTTGGGATTCAGCATAGGAAGTTCAGATTGTGACTTGTTCCATTTATTCTCTAAATATGTCCTTTCCAAAAGCATAATCTTGGCTCCTCAAAACTTGTGCCCTTGAAACCATCTGCTTAAAGTTGACTTGGCCAAATTCTGCCTTTGTAAGTGGAAGAACTAAATTCCACCTTTAGTTACACATGTACCCTTAAACTTCATTGGAGTTGCAGGGGTGTGAATGTAGACAGAACTCAGCAAATGTCTGTGGGAGAAAAGAGAAACTGAACTAAAATTACAAAGAGTCCTGTGGCACCTTATAGACCAACAGAAGTTTTGGAGCATGAGCTTTCGTGGGTGAATACCACTTCATCGGATGCATGTAATGGAAATTTCCAGGGCAGGTATATATATGCAAGCAAGAAGCAGGCTGGAGATAACGAGCTACTACTACTACCTAGTGGAACACCTTCCCTTTATCAGATATGCTTTTACAAAATCTTCTTGTTGAGAGGGGAAATACAAACAAACTGCGAAAAATTAGAGCAACCTTAAAACCCCATCAAATTAATTTACCTTCTAGTGCAGCGGTTCTCAAACTGTGGGTCGGGACTGTCAATAACCTAGTCCCAGATTTGGACCTTAGCGTCCAAAATATGGGGGTTATCATGAAAACCTCCAAGCTTAGTTACCAGCTTGGACCTGGTACTGCTGCCACCACCCAAAAAATTAGAGTGTTTTGGGGCACTCTGGTCCCCACAAAAACCTTTCCTGGGGACCCCAAGACACAAATCCCTTGAGTCTCACAACAAAGGGAAATAAATCTTTTCCCTTCCCCCCTCCAGGTGCTCCTGGAGAGATACACAGAAGCAACCTCCGTGAATCTAAGCAGAGGGAGTCCACCCTCTCTAATTCCAGTCCTGGAAACAAAAGCACTTCCCTCTTCACCCAGAGGGAATGCAAAGTCAGGCTAGTAAATCTAACACACACAGATCTCCACCTGACTTCTTCCTCCCACCAATTCCCTGGTGAGCTGCAGACTCAATTCCCTGGAGTCCCTCACTAAAGAAAAACTCCAACAGGTCTTAAAAGAAAGAAAAATACATACAAATGGTCTCTCTGTATTCAGGTGACAAATACAGGGTCAATTGCTTAAAAGAAATATGAATAAACAGCCTTATTCAAAAAGAATACAATTTAAAGCACTCCAGCAACTATAGACATGTAAATACAAAAGGAAAAAAACCACATAACTCACTATTTGATCTCTTTGTACTTACAACTGGGAAACAGAAGATTAGAAAAGCAGGAAAAAGAAAAATCCTTCTCTAGCTGAGAGAGATTCAGGCAGAAGACAAAGAACTCAGACACAAACTTCCCTCCACCCAGAGATGAAAAAATCCTGTTTCCTGATTGGTCCTCTGGTCAGGTGCTTCAGGTTACTTTTTTTCCAGGTGAAAGAGACATTAACCCTTAGCTATCTGTTTATGACAGGGACCTCAAAGTGGGTCGCAACCCCCTTTGAAAGGGGTCCCCAGGGCTGGCTTAGACTTGCTGGGGCCTGGGGTCGAAGCCACAGCTCAAGGGCTTCAGGACTCAGGTTGCAGGTCCCCTGCTTGGGGATGAAGCCCTTGAGCTTCAGCTTTGGACCTCCCTCCCCAGAGCGGTGGGGCTTGGGCTTTGGCTCCCTACCTGGGCAGTGGGGCTTGGGCAGGCTCAGGCTTTGGTCCCCCTCTTGGGGTTGCAAAGTAATTTTTGTTGTCAGAAGGGGGTCATGGTACAATGAAGTTCGAGAACCCCTGCTCTTGTGTATCTGGGAGCTGTTAGTCTTACGACCCTGCAAATAGATATTGTTTTCAGGAAGTAATGCAAGTGTTCTTCTTCACTCTGCAGTTAGGGGAATGAGGGTTTTTGATAAGTAAAATTCAAAGGTGAGGATGGAGGTTGCATAGGTAGGAAAGGTACAAGTGAGGGTATGAATCTGAGCTGTTCTTGCAAACTGGCTCCACTATGAACGTACAAATAGTAAAAGGTTCTTTAGCTATATAAATGAAAAGAAAACAAGGAAAGAGGAAGTGGGGCTACTTTGCGGTGAAGATGGGGCCGAGATTAAAGATAATTTAGGTATATCTCAAAACCTAAACGAATACTTTGCCTCAGTTTTCAATAGGGTGGATACAAATCAATGATTTAAAAAAAATAAAAATAAAAAAATCTGATTTTTTTTTAAAATGCTTTTTGAGGAAATAACCTATCTAAAGATAGTTTTAATTAAGATACATTATAGCTCAAAGCTCTCCCATCATGGAATAGGGATTATAAATTCTAATTCTATAGTATGAGACAATATATTCATGTAACATTAAAATTTTTTTTGTAAATGAATTCCAATAGTTCATGTATTAAGGACCCAATCTTATGGGGTTCCAGGGGCTTCTGTATAGATTATTTAGGTTAATCTTTCTATCTATCCAATGGGATTCAGTGCTCAGTCTAGAGAAGATACCATCAGAGATGCTTAGTTTTGGAGTTCTCAAACTGTGGATTTGTGTCTCCAGAGATAAAATGCTTGTTAACAGCAAAAAAGTTTTTTAAACAGAGGTGAGAAATAACAGACCTCAACCCTATTGCCCCTGTGCAAATTTGTGTACCTTACCTCTCTCTAAAAGTGCAAAGTTTAAAAAAGTTAAATTAATAGAAGATTGTTGTAGGTGGAATATATCTGGACAAGGAGAGGTCTGGAGATAAATGTGAGAAGGAAGGGACAGACAGTAGAAACAAAAGTGAAACTGTTTGAGCAGCAAGTCTTGAGGTCTTTCTGAGGGTATGGCTACATTTGGAATTTCAAAGCACTGCCCCGGCAGCGCTGCGGGAGCGCTACTGCGGCAGCGCTTTGAAGTGGTGAGTGTAGTCGGAGCGGCAGCGCTGGGAGAGAGCTCTCCTAGCGCTGCATGTAAACCACATCCCTTACGGGTGTAGCGTGCAGCGCTGGGAGCCGCGCTCCCAGCGCTGCTGCCCTGATTACACTGACGCTTTACAGCGCTGTATCTTGCAGCGCTCAGGGGGGTGTTTTTTCACACCCCAGTTGCAGCGCTGTAAAGTGTGAGTGTAGCCAAGGCCTGAGTGTAGCCTTCATTGATTTGAGATCTTCCATACCATTCTCTCATTAGATGGGAAAACTTATAATGACAGCATGTCCGAAAAGAGACCCAGTTTGGGAATAAGAACCATTCAAGAAATATATGTTTGCTGATGATTTAAAGAAAGTCACAGCAGTTAACTGGTGGAAATCACTTAAGCACTTGGATTCAGAGACTGTTAAAGTGATGATCTCACTTTTAACAGCAGTAGTTTCTTCTGCCAGTGTAGAAAGAATATTTCCTTCCTTTAGACTAATTCATTCCAAATTGAGAAATTGTTTGGGACCTGAAGAAGCAGGAAAGCTTGTTTTTCTTTTCCAAATTATGAACAAACAGGAAAATGAAGGTGAAGACGACTGAGCTGCTGAAGCCATTATTTTAAGTTTCTCATGATGACCTGGCTGACATTGTCAATTTAATTTTTGTTGTTTTTTTTTTTTTAAATTTCATTTAACTATTTTAGTTAAAAACAATTAACAAAAACAAATCTGATTTAAAAAAACTTGAATATTTAACTAAATTCTAAAATTCTTATGCTTGTTTTGTTAAAATATTATATGTTTGCTGTTGAAGAAAAAAATCCAAAATACATAACATTTTAGTTAAATAAAACAATTTAAATGTCTGTCTGGTAATGTTCTCCTAATACAGCATGGCAACAAAATCCTCCAGATATTAATGATTAACCTGTTGAGTTAGAGATAGTTCGCCTCCGAATGACTTAATAAATATCTTCTTCAAAGACCTTTGGTAAATGAAATAACCAAACAATCATACATTTTCTGATATAGTGGTAAAACTAATCTGAAAAGTTTTCAAAATAAATCACTTAAAAATGTATTGTATGTACATTCTAAAAATGAAACCTATGTCTATCTCTGAGTTGTGAAGAATATGTATTAAGGTTATAACAACCAACAAGAATGCACTTTTATGTAGAAATCCATGATTACATTGAGTCTTCCTGGTTTTCAATAAGGATGATGATGTAGGACATGGAGACAAAGGCAGGAAGGCGAATGGGAATGGGTGTATGATAATTAGACATTACCACATCTAAGGTGGAAGCAAAACTCAGAGCTTAATATATTCAAGTCAGGGGAACCTGAGAATCTCCATCCCAGAATACAGAAAGCATAGGTACAATTACAAGTATTTTTAATAAATCTATCAAATTGATTTTGGTGCTGTATGACTGGAGAATAGCAAATGTGCGGTACTTCTATTTAAGAAAGTGGGTGAGAGGGAGTGAACCAAGCAACTACAGATCTGTTAGTCTGACCTCAATAATATGAAAGACTTTTTTGAACAAATTTTGAAGAGAAGAATATAGTGCTAAACTAAATTGACATCTTTCTTTGTTGAGAACTGATTCTCTAAACAAGGGAAATGCAGTAAATCTAATCCAGAGGTGGGAGAACTATGGCCCGGGGGCTGCATCCGGCCCTTGAGCTCCCGCCTGGAAGCTGGGTCCAGGACTCCAGCCAGAGAGTGGGGTTGGGGGCTTGCCCCGCTCTGCATGTGCCCTGGCTCTGTGTGGCTCCTGGAAGGAGCTGCATGTCTTTCCTCCAGCTCCTACATGTAGGGGCAGCCTGGGGGCTCCGCATGCTACCCCTGTCCCAAATGTTGCCCCCGCAGCTCACATTGGCTTGGAAACGAGGCCAATTGGAGCTGCAGGGAGAGCGCTTGTGGACAGGGCAGCATGCAGAGCCACGTGGCCGCGTCTCCGCATAGGAGCTGGAGGGGGAGCATGCTGCTGCTGCTGCTGCTGCTGCTGCTTCCAGGAGCTGCTTGAAGTAAATGCCGCCTGAAGCCTGGACCCCGACCCGTTCCTGCACCCCAACCCCCTACCTCAGCCCTGATCCCCCTCCTGCCCTCCGAACCCCTCAGGCCCAGCTGGGGACCCTCCTGCACCCTCAACCCCTCATACCCAGCCCCACCCCTGCACACCACACCACTTCCCCAGCCTGGAGCCCCCTTCCCGCACCCTGAATTCCTAGTTTCTGGTCCCATCCCAGAGCCTGCACCCACAGCCGGAGCACTCATCCCCTCCCAAACCCCAATTTCTTGAGCATTCATGGCTCACCATACAATTTCCATACTCAGATGTGGCCCTCGGGTTAAAAAGTTTGCCCACCCCGATCTAATCTATCTGGACTCCAGTAAAGTGTTTGATACAGTGCCACATGGGAAATTAGCATCCGTCAGCAAGGGTTGCCTGATTCCCTCATGGAATTACACAATGCCCTCCCCAAGCAATGGAATGGCTAAGACATTTAGATTTACACACTTGACTTGAACATCTATGTAAATGCAATCACAATAAACAAAAGGCATCTAGTTAAACTGGAGAATATTTCAATTAGTACAAGGATTGTAAGGTGAGTAAGGAACTGGTTCAAAGGGAGACGACAACAGGTTGTGCTGAAAGGGGAACTGTTGGACTGGAGGGAGGTTATTAATGGAGTTCCTCAGGGACTGGTCTTGTTTAATATTTTTATTACTGATCTTGGCTCAGAAAGTAGGAGTGCGCTAATGAAATTTGCTGATGACCTAAAGTTAGGAGGCATTGTCAACACAGAGGAGGACTGGAATACGACAAGAACTGACCACCTTGAGGGGTGGAGTAATAAAAATGGGAAGAAAGTGAATAGTACAAAGTGCAAATTCATGCTCTTACCGACTAAGAAGAAGATTTCCATTATAAGCTGGGGGCTCGTTGTTGGAAATGCCAAAGGAGGCTAAAGACCTGAGTCACAGAACGAATGAGCCATCAGTGTGGTACAGCCCTGAAAAAGCAAATGAGATTCTGGGCTGCACTGGGAGAGGTATATCCAATAAAGGTAGAGAAGTATTAATAGAAAGCACTGGTAAGACCACCTCTGTAATACTAGGTATAGTTCTGGTCATCATAGTACCAAACCTGATTTGATAGATTTATTAAAAATACTGGAATAGGTGCAGAGAAGGGCTACTGGGATGATCGGGGGAATAGAGAAAAGACTAAAACAGCTTGGTTGTGTTTAGACTAGCAAAGTGAAGGGTCCCAGGGGATCTGCTTGCACTCAATAAATACGCCAGGGAGGGAAAAGAGCTATTTAAGAAAAAGGACAATATTGCCACAAAAACAAATGGGTATAAACTGACCATGAGTAAATCTAGGCTGGAAATTAGAAGAAGGTTTCTACCCATTGCAGAAGTGAGGTTCTGGAATAACCTCCCAAAAGGAGGAATGGGGGCAAGAAACCTGATTGATTTCAAGATGGAGCTTGATATATTTATGAAAGGCATTATATGATGTGATAGCTGGGGACAAGAATCAATGTCCTGGAAGATTTCTTCCATTTGAATCTTATGTTTGTTTTTGATTGCAGAGCCCAGAATTTTGCTAGGCACCTTAAAAAGGCATGAAATCTCTACTGCAAAGCTTACAATCTAATCAGATGTATGGCCAGGACTCTAACTTCCTATCTTGATGTGTGTCTTTTTCTCAACCACCTTGTTTCATAGCCAAACTTTTTTGCTGGTCACTCAAGTAGTGTGTAGCTGCAGGATTTCCTAAAACACATTCTATCTTATACTGGATCTCACCACAAAACCATTGGGATATTTCGTTTTGTAACCTAACTAACTAGGATTTACACCTTCGTCCTTCTGCGTTCATCAGTTGCACGGGTTTGTATTGCCTCTCAGGTCAGTATCTTCACTGGGAAAGGAGGTATTTAGACCTGTTAGCTAAAACTTTGTGTTCACTCATTTTGATTTCCTTCTCTATTGACATCTAGAAAATGGAGAGTCATTGTGTTAAGGGTAAAGAACTTCTGTATTAAAATTTTTGTGTACTTCATAGATCAGAATGAAGACTGGAATTGAAGAATATTTGAAAAATTCTCTGTGACTTGGATTATTTTATTTAACAAAAAAAAAACTAGATCCTGTTATATACATTTTCAAAATAAATAAAAATCCAAAAACCCACCATTCTTTGTTATTTTTATCTGAATATAATCCAGGCATTATAATAAAACATCATAGAGTTATAAAGCCAAGCATTAACAAATAGTTAACAAAGGATAATGAAAACACAGACAGGCATAGACTCTTGCAATATTTGATGTATAGTTTTTCAACAATACGGTCTTGGTTTCTGGCATCTTAAATTTGTTTTGGTTCAATATATTATTAGAATTATTTCCACCAATAACTTAATTTAGTAGGAAAGAATTACTACTTCTCAATCCAGTTAATTCTGATTTTAAAACCTCAATTGTATGCTTTCTCTACTGTGCTGTCTTTTAAAAGCATTTTGTTTTGTAATTAGACTTTCAATTATCCACTGCTTTCTTTTCCTCCTCCCTAATAGATTATCCGGTATTTCATGTAGCATTTTTAACTTGCATAACGCTTTCAAAAAATGAAGCTGGGAGCTTAAATTCATAGCTTTACCAGACACTAAAAATCATGGACTATATAGAGACATTAGATTTATGGCTTATTACAAAAATCTGTAACCCACTAACAACCCTCCCTCCCACCAGCTGCTTTTCCTTTCTCCTTTCCTCCCTGTGACTGGGGGGAGGGGGGGAATTGCCAACTTCACCTTGAATGGTCCCTTGCAGTATGCGTCGGCTACTTATGCTAAACAATCTGTTCCACCTTGTATTTAGCATTGACACTCTGAGTACCTTTCCTAGACCTGAAGAAGAGCTCTGTGTAAGCTTGAAAGCTTGTCTCTCTCGCCAACAGAAGTTGGTCCAATCAAAGATATTACCTCACCCACCTTGTCTTCTAATATCCCAGGACCTACGTGGCTACAACAACACTGAATATAGCATTTGTGTCAAGTGATAATATCAAGTTGCCTTACTTGATTTTTCACCTTTCCCTATTTGATTCTTTGGATGGTTGGGGTAAAAATGGCAACCATATGTATTAAAACTGGAAATTTTTTCCCCACAAGAACATAAGCTGTATTCAGGATCAAGAAAAGTAATTTCTTCTGTCCTACCCTGGCCTCTTGATGTGTTTGGAAGAAAAAAGTGAGATGGAGTGAATCTTTTCTACTCCAGTACAGGAACAAACCACTTATGAAGTAGATCAGATTATATTACAAAATATATTTCAGTTTTCTCATTTTTTGCCTTTTTTTCTTTATAGGTGATTGGTCTGTTGGATGTGTTCACACCTGCTAAGTCACTGGAAGAATTCAATGATGTGTAGGTAACATCTTTGAAAACTGCAGCCCAAGCATATATGATTATAGAAATGTAGGGCTGGAATGAACCTTGAGAAGTCTAATCCAGCCCCTAAACTGTGGGTATACCATCACTGACAGGTGTTTGTCCAACCTGTTTTTAAAAACCTCCAATGATAGGGATTCCACAGCAAGTTTTTCCTAATATCTAACCTAAATCTTCCTTGCTTCAAATTAAGCCCATTACTACTTGTCGTACCTTTAGTGGATGTAGAGAACAATTGATCACTGTTCTCTTTATAACAGCCCTTAACATATTTGAAGACTGTTGCATCTTCCCCTGCTTCTCTTGTGTCTCTCTCCTGCTTTCCCCTCCTTCCCTCCCATAAGCTAGCACTACTATAGTAGTTTATGGGAGGGAAGGAGGGGAAAGCTACTATAATAGTGCTAGCTACCCTTGGTACGTGGTTGAAATTTGGAAGGATTATGAGGATTATAGTTAAATTTTGTTTTAGAATTACAGGTCTTTTCTGTCGCTAATTTCTTATTAATCATCTCATCCTTCCTCCTGCCAGTGTAGGATTGTTCCCCATAGTGCTTTTGCTAGTACCTTGTCTAGTCTAGTTTTAAACCTCTGAACTTCTACTACATCGCATGTGAGATTATTTCAAGGCCTAATCATTCTCCTTGTCCAGAAACTCTCACTTCTAATGATATCTCCTTGTTGTGCCATAAACAACTCCTTCCCTGTTTTATATTTACACCCTTCAAGTACTAGTAGATATCCTTTGTGTTCCTTCCATCACTGTTTACTCTTTGCTGAGCCAACCTATACATATTTAGGATGAGATTTTCAAAGGCACTCAGTTTCCTTTAACACCTTTTGAAAATCTCCGTTTTAGAGCTCCATTAATCTTGTCTAATTATGTAAAATAATCACCCTTTTTAAATGACAAAAAAGGGGCAGTGCATTCATGAGTTCTTTGAATCCATAGTATATGTAGTGGGGTGTCCTGGTCATCTCCCTTTGTGCTACTCAGGCAATGCTGTCAGTACCTGCCTTGGCGGGTATGAGTGCTTTGAAAGAGATTGACTGGGTTGGGAATTAGCATTTACCTTATCTGGAATAAGGCCACCTGTGCCAAGCCATTCATAAATTTTTAAAAGATATGATCCAGTAGATATTTGTGTTTCATGTTGGACTAAAGATGAAACCAATTAACTTTGAGAGACAGTGAGTCTGTGCCTATAGCTTGAAATTGACCTGGAAAGAGAGTATGAAAGCAGTCTTGTTTGGTTACTTTAGTGACTTCAAAACTGCTATAGTTTATCACCAAATTCCAGCCCCTTATGGAACAGGTTTATATTTCTGGAATCGTGATGTGCCTGGGAATGGCTTGTAGCAGGATACAGCTGTGAGTTGCTGCAAGCAGTTGACAAGGCATTGTCATGAGCTGTATAAATACAGTCTTTGATCCTGACAGATGGAGGGTGAGATGTAGGGGAAGTAGATAAATGGATATCTAGACCTGTAAGTTGTTTTTGGATCCCACGCAAGTGTGATTCTGCAGCACAAAGGACAAGAGAGCACATGTTCTGTTAATGCAAACCTAGGACATTACTCTGTTAACTGTTGTATGCCTAATGTAGAGTGCTCTCACAAGTCTGCTTTCAGCTAGTCCACTGGCATATGAAGGAAGGTGGTCTCTGGGGGCTGTGACCTCTTCACTGGCTTGCAGATAGTAGCATTTGACAAATGGGGTATTTGTATTTTCTTCAAAGGCATATCTTAAAGCAGATCTCTACTGTTGAGTCTGTGCTCCATTACCATGTCTTGCAGGATTCTCCTAGGTAAATTCCATTACCAGACAATACTTGGTTGGCTCATTCCTGCTCCTGCTAAACAGGCCAGGATCTCTTATTTCCAGCCATGAGTCCCTTGCATTACTATGCACTAGCTAAGTGGAGCCACAGTAGCTATTTTGTCTTTCAGTTACTACTTATTTAGATCTCTCTTTTGGCTCAGTAAAACTAAGCCTAGTGCCTTCAGCTTTCTTTAAATAAAACAGAATTTGATCGTTGTGCCTCTTTCTCAGTCATCTGGTCTTACCACTTTAGGTTGCCTGCCTCCATTTTGTTTTTCTTTGCCCCTCTCCCCCTTCCCCACCCAATCAAAAAAGAAGCAGCTCTTTGGCTTGCACAGTGGTCAATATACTGATTCAATGACCAACAATATGGTTGCCATTTTCAATGTTTAGGGAAGAACCAGAGCTGTCCTATCGGAATTCAGGTTTGTCTGCAAATAGTCAAGACTTGGGGTCAGCATTTAACACTTTCCTGGGCACCTGAGGCTAAGTCAGCTAGAAAGCTGAGAGGTAAAAAGTATCTTATAATGCCATAGTTGAACGAGCCTGCTGGGTGTTAATTGGGCACATGGTTTCAACACAAGTTAGGCATGAAGTCCTGAGGTTGCACTTTGACCCCTTTGAAGTGTTCAGCTGTGTCATGCTTTTGGATATTGAAGTCACCTCATGCCAGGCTCACCTCCATGCTTTGAGAATGATGCTTTAGGTACAGCTTGAAACACATACTGAGGTGATGTGAACATTCTGCAGCTGCTCTTGGTCAAGACTGTTCAAAGCCTCTGGGGATTCAGGCCAGGTCTACAGTACAAATCTGTATCAGTATAACTATGTCGCTTGGGGTGTGAAAAATCCACACCCCTGAGCGATGTAGTTATATTGACCTAGCTCCCTATGTAGACAGCGCTATGTCGACAGGAAAGCTTTTCCCCCTGCCATAGCTATCGCCTCTCGGGGAGGTGGATTAACTACGCCAACGGCAGCAGCTCTCCCATCGGCATAGGAGCGTCTTCACTAAAGTGCTACAGCAGCGCAGCCCTCAGAGTCTAAACATTTTGGTGTTGATGGGTCATATCCCCACACCAGGGGTAGGTACATGGGTACTTGTTTGTTATCTCCTTCACGTCCTTTGTTCTGTCATATTGCCATTGCTGCGATTCACGCATATGGACTTTTTCTGTCTGTAGAAGATGGTGGTTTAACCACCTTTTTATAGATCAATGTGATAGAAATGGATGAAAGCAATGTAAGAGCTAGGTGTACCTTGTGATTCAAGGTGCTGTGCTAATGCCAGCGTCCCGGGCCCTGATGCATTGACACAACATTCTTTTCTTGCCATATGGAATCAAGGGGATGTTTATGGCAACACAAGAATTCCTTGTTATGTGGATGCTGCTTAATGAGCCTGAAGACTTTTCAGATACACTGCAGATCTCCATAGGAATTGAACTAAAAGCTACACATTACCACCCCAGAGAGTCCAAGATAGCTAAGGGATACTTCTTCAGCTAGACAATCAAGGATTTCCGAGTTAAGACCAGTGGAGTCCTTTGAACTTAGGCCACACGGAAGAAAGGTCGCAGCTGCCCATCAGCTCAAACCAGACTGAATGGGTGGCAGTATTTCTCATACAACACTAGCATTTCTGATTTGGCAGGATGCATCGTATAAAAGTGACTATGGCAACAAGGAAAACTGCCCATGGTTTGATGCCCATGATTTTAGATGCAGGTTTGCCTTCATTGGGGAAGGGCTTCCAATGTGAAGACCCTGCCTTGCATAAACAAGTACAAAACTGAGCTATAGAAGATTGAGCTCCAATTTTTAGATTTTCTCTCACAGAGTCTTTTTCTGAGCAAGCCAATTTAAAGTTCTTGGGTAAAATTTACAAAAGTAACTAGGAACTAAGTAACTGAAATGCCAAAGACACTTCTAAAGGTGGGATTTACGTCTCTTAAAAATGTTACTTCTGGTGTTTAAGTTGCTCTGCATTTATGTATCGCCGCTAATTGTCTGCGACTCATCCCCCTTGGGTTTCAGAGCCTGGGCTTTAGCCCAAAAAGAAATGTCTGCACTGGTATTTTTGGTCCCATAATTCGATCCCAAGTACATTGACCTGAGCTCCGAGACACTCTGCTGCAGGTTGTCGTGTGGTTTTATTTTTGCATTGTAGACATACCCATAGACTTCTGACAGGGGAGAGATCTCCCTAAGTAGTAGTCATGTACTACTATACAGTGAGAGTTTAATGTAATTGGCCCCTGCCATCCTTAGCACTGCAAACAAAATCTGCACCATTCAGAATTAAACGATTTAGATGACAAAACCCTTGCTTCTGAGCTTGGTAAAGGCCCTTTGCTACCAGAGGGAATAGGGGAGAATATACAGGGACTCTTCTGCTCATATACTGCTTCATAGCAAAACATTATGTTCTTTTTGGGTTTGTGACAGCAATGTCTATTAGGAGAAGCACTACAGAATCAGCAGAGTCCAGAGTATCTTATTTGAAGTACTGTGGGAACCAGCAAAGAAGATTGCTTCCAAAAAATTTCAGCACGTTAGGCCGAATTTTTTTTTTTAACACAATTTTATGAAAAATACCTACACTTCTGAAGTTAGGTAGTTTTGGGCTTCCTAATGTAAAACTATTACATTGCAAATAGACTTTCACAATCTGCTCTTTCTCTTAGATGTACTTTGGGTACATTTAGAAGGTCTAGAAATGGTACTCTTTCCAACACAATTCTGCCTGTTTGCACTAATGGAGCAACTCAGTATGAAAGTATAGTGAGCGTGTGCGGGGACACAGCTTCTAGTTTCGCTAGAATTTATCATTCTTTAATCTGGAACAATGCCAAAATAAAAATGGAATGTAAATTTCCTACTGAGAAGAACAAAAATAGAAAGTATTGGGTTTTTTTTTGTGGCTTTATATTTGGATGGCTGACCAGCTACCTATTGTATCTTTGGAATAAGGTGCATTAATTGTTGAAAGTAACTAGAGTAAAATCCTTATACATAAAATTATCGATGGTGTTTAAAATACAATTTCTTGGCTTTTTAATTTCTCTTTGTAGTTGTTGTTAGAACGTAGAAAAAAAAGACAGACTCTATAGACTTTGAACACCTTTATTGTCATAACTGAGGAAATCCTTGTCCAATCATTTTACATTTGGTAGAACCACATCTGCATTAGTAAAGGTTTGCCAGAATAGGAATATCATCAGATCCTGCTAGTATAGACTCAGTGTAGCTTATTTTGCTCACTGAACATAAGGGATTGAAGTAATGTAGTCCAGGACTTTACAAACCAATATTTTTGCTTGTTTGTATGGATGGGTAGTTTGAAAAGCAGTGGACACTTCATATCCCAAAGAAAACTGTCATTCAATTTCATGCTTCAGGACATAAGCCGACATTGCCACTGGGGTCAGGAAGGAGTTTCTTGCCCCACTCGCTATTCCATCCCGTAGAACATTGTTCAGCATGGGTATGCTGTTTTCCTGTGAAGCATTGGTATGGGCACTCACCTGGGGTTCCAAATGTCCCAGTATGTTCCCAATGCCATGCAAATGAATAAAATTGCTCTGCTACTTCAGATGTTTCTTAGTTGACAAAAGGTTACGGAAAGAAAAGAGGAGTCTTAAATGGAGCTGCCTTTTAGTCATCTGTATTGAACAAGAAAACGCTTTGTTCAGGAGTGTATGAGGAACAGAAAGGATGTCTCCATAGTGGTCAGTTATTCTAATATCCTATTCCGTATGAAGCAAAGCTTCATTTAAGCCCTGTGGGAGTGCTAGTTTGCTTAGTAATTGTCTTTCATGGGAGAAAAGGGTATTTCCTGGTGGCTCTCCCTGTCCTACCTTTCCTTTTGTTTCTAGGTACCTGGTGACCCACCTCATGGGGGCTGATCTGAACAATATTGTGAAATGTCAGAAGCTCACAGATGACCATGTACAGTTTCTTATATACCAAATTCTTCGGGGTCTGAAGGTACTTGCACCAGTCCTATCAAAATACTGGGGAGATGGAAATTCCTGAAGGGTACAGTCCTACTTAGAGATTAACACAAATGGATTGTGGAGTTTATTCAATCTCTTAGTGCATGTAGGGTAACCTTCTGTTGGCCTTTCTCCTGTCCACTTAATGATTCAGTATTGTTATGTGCTCCACCAGAAACTCAGAGTGAACACATTCTCACATTGTGCATAGCAATGGGCTGAGTCTGGAAGGTTATGAATAAGAGCTGTTCTGTGCATAGTGGATCTTTTATCCCTGCAATTTATTTAATTATTCTAGTTTCATTGTTGATAACAGTGAATTCTTAAGTGTCTGGAAGGAGACAGACTAAGTATGAAACACCTTTGTGCATATGACCCATGGAAGGCTTATGCACCACTTAAGTCCCACTTCATTCCTACTGCAAATGAACTGGGGTGGGGGGAGGTTATATGCTCTAGTAGTAATGACATGGGAGGATGTTTACTCATACTGATCTGTAAAATATCTGTCATCTTGTGTTACAGTACATCCATTCGGCTGACATAATACACAGAGTGAGTATTGGTACTAGGAGAGGAGTAATACAATCTACCCAAAGACACAGCAAGTCAAAGTAGAGCTGGGAACAGAACCCAGGAATCTTAACATCATTTTCCCACTACTAGACTACTTCCTGCCATATTCCCGAGCAGCTTTCATCCCAATTTTACAGGTGCTGTGCTGAATAGATTCAATGTCACACGTTTTAAATACATTGATTTCAGTACATTTTAAACAAAGTTATACTAACTGCTGCTTATACAGAAGGCCTATGAGAACAGGAGAAAACTCAGTAAAAATTGGCTCTAGAATGAGACTCCCCTTCACCCCACTATAAAAAGTTGCATTCTTATTTAAATGGTTGTTAATGCCAAATGCAGACAGTGCATAGACTCTGCCATAGCTGCAGCTAATACGTTGTTATGCAAGACTGATGCTAATATTGTTTCCTTCTTTTTTAGGACTTAAAACCTAGTAACCTAGCTGTAAATGAAGACTGTGAGCTGAAGGTAATCTGGCGATAGTAGGCACTTAGTTTGACTTCTGATTTGAGTAGTTATGGTGGACATTGAAGATGCAGAACTTACTTAAGCAAATCAGCTTCTTAATAGTTCATCTTAAAATGCCTGGAATACTTTAGTCCTCACCTGTTGTATGTTTTCAAGGGGCTGAAAGTAGGTTTGTGCTAAATTCCAATTTAACTTTTTACGTGTTGTGTGAATTTAGTGCTCGTGAGAGTAAAAGCTAACAACTCTGGCTTGGAATTGAGCACAGCACAGTACAGTTAGAGGCAAGTTATGACACACAACCCTGCCTCAGTGCTGATACTCGAGGCCTATTCTATTTTTGTCTAGTGCCTTAATTTGTGTTCCATGATCTACTCTTTGCATTGTTCCATCCAGCTCTTTCTCCACCCAGTCTCAAAACTGCCTGATTATTTGTTCTAAAGAGTTTGGGTTTCATTTTTCCATTGCAGTAGTGTGCAGCTTTCTTTTTTTGGTTCTGCAGATTCTGGATTTTGGTTTGGCCCGGCACACGGATGATGAGATGACTGGGTATGTGGCTACCAGGTGGTACAGGGCTCCTGAGATCATGCTGAACTGGATGCATTACAACCAGACAGGTACATTAGCAGACGAGTTTTGCCACATTTTGATAGTGTAGCTCTCATCTTGATAGGGATTGTTTTATGGACACACACACCCCTTCCATTTGTAAATGTGCAACTGGGGCAACTATAGCAACTGTACTTGAGTAATGCTGAATGGGAGGAGGCAGCATCATGCGGCCAGCCAGCTGTCCATGGACAACAGCATGAGTATCATTTACATTAGCATTCACAGGGTTTCATTTAAATCATTCACTTACAATCCTTGAGATTATAATGAGCAAAATATCCAACCTCATAGATATTCCTCTCATTTTGCCAGGTCATGACTTCCTATAGGGATAGATAATATAAATGTGCTCCTTTGATTGCATACCTCTTTTTTTTCTTTTTCTGTTCTCCTGTCACCCTCTCCTCTTTACTTGTGTATACATCCCCCTGGAAGGTTTTGTGGCCTTCCTTTTCCATCTGTTTCCATTTGGGTATGACAGGGGTAAGACCAGGCCCTCTTGCAGCTGTGCAAATCCATTCCACAGACATCTGTCTGCCTTGAACAGGCTTTTCCCTCTTCCTCTGTGGACTTTGATGTCTGATGGGGCATTATGCCCAACTGGGGAAACTTTCATCTAATTAGGTATTAGATTTGCTTCGTCAAGTGTCAGCTGAGGGTGACGGAATGTTGTTGGCTGGCCTGGGACATGTTGTAAGTTGTATTTAACGCCAAAGCATGGAGTTATTTCTACTTATTGATAAAGGTAATTCTGTTGAGATTTTATTTTTCCTATACAACATTTATCTTTTTCTTCTTGTTTTGTTCAGTTGATATTTGGTCAGTGGGGTGCATTATGGCTGAGCTGTTGACTGGAAGAACATTGTTTCCTGGTACAGACCGTATCCTTTAAAAATTTTATTTTCTCTTTTGGAATGTAAATTAGAGCTCTTCACTTTCACCCATTTCACAAGGAAATAAAATTTTCAGCGATGACTTCTTGGCTAGGTGTGTCCCACATGAGAAATCACTACTGTGCAAAAGAAGGCAGAACTCTTTCTCTTCACTGGTACCTGCATCTGACGAAGTGGGTATTCACCCACGAAAGCTCATGCTCCAATACGTCTGTTAGGATATGTGTACACTACGGGATTATTTTGATTTTACATAAACCGGTTTTGTAAAACAGATTGTATAAATTCGAGTGCACGCGGCCACACTAAGCACATTAATTCGGCGGTGTACGTCCATGTACCAAGGCTAGCGTTGATTTCCGGAGCGTTGCACTGTGGGTAACTATCCCGTAGCTATCCCATAGTTCCCACAGTCTCCCCCGCCCATTGGAATTCTAGGTTGAGATCCCAATGCAAAAACAGTGTCGTGGGTGATTCTGGGTAAATGTCGTCATTCAATCCTTTCTCCGTGAAAGCAACGGCAGACAATCATTTCGCGCCCTTTTTCCCTGGATTGCCCTGGCAGACGCCATATCACGGCAACCATGAAGCCCGTTTTGCCTTGTCACTGTCACCATATGTGTACTGGATGCTTCTGACAGACGCAGTGCTACACAGCAGCATTCATTTGCTTTTGCAAGGTAGCAGAGACGGTTACCATCCCTATTGCACCATCTGCCATTGTAAACTGGCGATGAGATGACAGTTATCAGTCGTTTTGTCTGCTGTCATGCGTGCTCCTGGCTGGCCTCGCTGAGGTCGGCTGGGGGCGCATGGACAAAAATGGGAATGACTCCCTGGGTCATTCCCTTCTTTATGTTTTGTCTAAAAATAGAGTGAGTCCTGCCTAGAATATGGGGCAAGTGTACTAGAGAACCAGAGAGCACAGCCGCTCTGTGTCAGAGCCCCAGAGATCCCGCAGAAATGATGAGCTGCATGCCATTCTAAGGGGTGCCTCTGCAACAACCCCACCCGTTGCTTCCCTCATCCCCCAACCCTCCTGGGCTACTGGTGCAGTGTCCCCCCATTTGTGTGATGAAGTAATAAGGAATGCAGGACTAATAAACACTGACTTTTTAGTGAGATAAAATGAGGAGGAGGAAGCCTCCAGCTTCTATGATAGTCCAGGCAGTACAGAACCTTTTCTTTAGACATGAAAGTGTGGGGAGGGGGGGCTGATAGAGCTCAGCCTCCAGTTGCTATAATGAGGACTGTTACCAGCCGTTCTGTACCATCTGCTGGGAATGACCAGGAGTCATTCCCATTTTTACCCAGGCACCCCCAGCTGACCTCACCGAGGCCAGCCAGGAGCACTCACGGGTTGATGATGAAGACGGTTATCAGTCATATTGTACCGTCTGCCACCGGAAGGGGATGCTGGTGTTCAGCGCTGCAGCACCCCGTCTACCAGAAGCATGCAGTAGACATAGGGTGACATTGAAAAAAGGCGAGAAATGTTTTTTTCCCTTTTCTTTCGGGGAGCGGGGCGGGGGGAAGGTGTAAATTGACGACATATATCCTGAAACACCCGGGAAAATGTTTTTGACCCTTCAGGCACTGAGAGCTTAGCCAAGAATGCAAATGCTTTTCGGAGACTGCGGGGACTGTAGGATAGCTGAAGTCCTCAGTCCCCCCCGACTCCTTCCATGAGCGTCCATTTTATTCTTTGGCTTTCCGTTGCGCTTGTCACACAGCACTGTGCTGTGGACTCTGTATCATAGCCTGGAGATTTTTTCAAATGCTTTAGCATTTTGTCTTCTGTAACGGAGCTCTGATAGAACAGATTTGTCTCCCCATACAGCAAAGAGTCCTGTGGCACCTTATAGACTAACAGACGTTTTGGAGCATGAGCTTTCGTGGATGAATACCCACTTCGTCAGATGCATGTCACCCACGAAAGCTCATGCTCCAAAACGTCTGTTAGTCTATAAGGTGCCATAGGACTCTTTGCTGCTTTTACAGATCCAGACTAACACGGCTACCCCTCTGATACTCTCCTCATACAGCGATCAGATCCAGTATCTCCCGTACGGTCCATGCTGGACCTCTTTTTGGATTTGGGACTGCATGGCCACCCGTGCTGATCAGAGTTCCACGCTGGGCAAACAGGAAATGAAATTCAAAAGTTTGTGGGGCTTTTCCTGTCTACCTGGCCAGTGCATCCGAGTTCAGATCGCTTTCCAGAGCGGTCACAATGGTGCACTGTGGGATACCGCCCGGAGGCCAATACCGTCAATTTGCAGCCACACTAACCCTAATCTGACATGGCAATACCGATTTCAGTGCTACTCCCCTCGTTGGGGAGGAGTACAGAAATTGGTTTAAAGAGCCCTTTATATCGATATAAAGGGCTTCATTGTGTGGACGGGTGCAGGGTTAAATCGGTTTAACGCTGCTAAATTCCGTTTAAACGCATAGTAGACCAGGCCTTAGTCTACAAGGTGCCACAGGACTCTTTACTGCTTTTATGGTTCCAGACTAACACTGCTGCCCCTCTGATACTTGCCATTACTAGAACTATCTTGTGGTCAATTGCTGGGAGTCCCTCAACTTGTCAGTCTGGCAAAATTATTGGGTTCTGGGTTTGGTCAGTGGCACAATATGCCCCATATCCCTATTGCATCCTGCTTGTGCTTATTGCAGATTCCTTATAAGTATAAAATATCCCTTATTTCTCAGTAAGGTGACCTTCCTTGTGTGTTTAAATGGGGTGCTATTAAAGCAGTGATTCTCCTGCTGCTTTAGGCTGGGAATCGCTTGCCAATTTGTTGCAAATATCCAAATCCCTTGTCAGATGCTTACTAATTTTAATCAGATGGGTTCCACTCCCCCTTTCAGTGTGTGCTGGTGCAGATGTGAGGGCTCAGGCTCTGTTGTTTTTAGAATTGTTTTGATAGCACCACAGGGGCCTGGGTGAGATCTTTTGGCAAACCTACAAGAGAGGCGACATGCATCTGATGAAGTGGGTATTCACCCACAAAAGCTCATGCTCCAGTACGTCTATTAGTCTTTAAGGTGCCACAGGATTCTTTGTCGCTTTTTACAGATCCAGACTAACACAGCTACCCCTCTGATACTTGACTACAAGAGAGGGTAATTTGTTAGAGGGAGAATAAATCCTTTACAGGAGCATCTAGGACAGTGGTCACCAATCGATCGATTGCGATTGACTGTTCGATCCTAGAGGAACTCCCAGTCGATTGCGGTCTTCGGTGGTGCAGTGTGGCTACCGCCAAGGCAGACTTCCTGCCTGCCCTGGCCCCACACCGCTCCTGGAAGTGGCCAGTTCAAGGGGGAGCGGGGTTCTCCTTCCACGCGCTGCTCCTGCCTGCAAGCACCACACCCACCGCTCACATTGGCTAGGAGAACTGCGCGGGCAGTGCTTGCAGAGAGGCAGTAAGCAGAGCCATGTGCCCACCGCAGGGGCGTGTTGGCCCCTTCGAGGAGTGGCTTGGGGCCGGGTTAGGCCCTTAACCTCGCTGCACCATCCACTGACCAGGAGCCTCCAGAAGTAAGTGCTGCCCGTCAGGAGGCCACACCCCAACCCTCATCCTTGAGCCCCCTCCCAGAGCCTGCATCTCGAACCCCCTCCTGCACTCCAAGCCCCACCCTGTACCCCCTTCTGCACCCCAACACTATGCCTCAGCCCAGAGCCAGCACTCCATACCTCCTCCTGCACGCAAACTCCCTCCCATGGCCCTCACCCCCTCCTACACCTCTGCCCCAGGCTCAGCCCAGAGCCCCCTCCCACACTGCGAACCCCTCATCCCAGCCCAGAGCCCGCACCCCTTCCTGAATGCCAACCCCCTGCCTCAGCCCGATGAAAGTGAGTGAGGTTGGGGGACAGCAAGCGACGGAGGGTGGAGGGGATGGAGTGAGGGGGATGGGGCATCAGGAAAGGGGTAGGGTAGATCCTAGGTTGCCCTTAGATTCAAAAAGTGATCTTGGGTGTAAAAAGGTTGGAGATCACTGATCTACAAAAATCTTCTCCAGGGAATTAAAACCAAAAAAACTACTATTTGGAACAAATTGGTGTGTTTCAAAGAAAAAAAAAAACTTTAGTACAGCTGTTAAATTACTAGGGATAAACATCATCCCTGGCAGAGGTGATTGACTGACATCTAAATATAGGGATGGATTTTGACAGAGATTAACCACCTTTCACCAAAATTCCCCCCACACCGCACACTCGATTGTAATGTGTCTGAATAAGCACTAACATTTACATCTATTTACTGGAACATATTGTCATTCAGTTTTCTATTAATGTTTAATATGTGTGATACAGCATGGCCAGAGGGCTGCAGGAGAGTGTTAGAAGGGAGCCGTATTCCCTGTAAAGGGAAGAAAGTTTGCTATAGATTAACTAGAGCACCTAAAGCCAATTAGAGCACCTGCAGTCAGTCACATGATAAAAACCCCCACTTCAATCAAACAGTGTGGGAGTTGGAGCAGAAAGGATTGGTATTGGAGCAGAGAACAGTTTGAAGAGAAGCAGAGGAAAGTTTGGAGGAGTGCTGCGGTGAGCTAAGAAGTCCGAGACCCTAGGTAAGGGGCACCTGGCCTGTGCAGAGGGAGGGCAGGAAGCCCCCCCGACAAGCTGAAGGGCAGGAGAAGGAAGTAGCCCAGGGGAAGGAATTACCAGTTCAAATGGTTCACCACTATCCTCAGGGCCCCTGAGCTGGGACTTGGAGTAGAGAGCGGGCCCAGGTCCCTCCCTCTCCACTCCCCTCCTCTAGGACACTAGTGGGGCAATTAATATTCCAATTCAGGGGCAAGAAATGGCGCCCTGAACCGCACCCCAAAGAAGAGAGAGCACGAGACCCATCATAATACTGCGGCAATTTGCCACACGTGGTATTAGCAGTGGGATTTGCGCGCTGGGGACTTAAAACCCGGGTTAGGCAAAACCCTCCCATCCTTAAGATGGACGACTTGGTCAACGCCCTAATACAAGCCACTGTGGTCCAGCAGGAGGCTACCCGGGTCCAAGCAACTGCCCAACAGGAGGCAACTTGGATGCAGCAGGAGACTAATCATCTGTTGGTGAGTCAGGCTGCCCAGGACTGAGCCCTGCTGAAAGACCTGGTGAACCAGATGAAGGCCCTTATGGAACTGAATCGCAACTGTGAAGGGACCTGGACCATATGGGCCAGCCATTGCCTACAGAAAATGACACGGGAGGATGATATGGAGGCATATCTCCTGGCTTTTGAAAGAGCAGCCCTGTGGGAGGCCTGGCCCCAAGATCAGTGGTCTGGTATCCTTGCCCCATTCCTGTGTGGGAAGGCCCAGAAGATCTACTACGATGTGGCTGCAGAGACTGCAGCAGATTACTCCCAGCTGAAGGCAGAGATCCTGGCCAGATCTGGAGTAACGACGGCATTGCGAGCCCAGAGGTTCCATAAGTGGCAGTGTACGGAGGACAAGACACTCCGATCACAATTGTTTGACCTGATCCACCTGACCCGGAAATGGCTGCGCTCTGAGGCCCTCAGCTCTGAGAAGATGATGGAGGTCCTGGTACTGGACTGGTATACGAGGGGGCTACCACCAGTTCTCCGGGCTTGGGTTGGCCAGAATGACCCTTCCACCTATGATGAGTTGGTCTCCCTCGTGGAAAGACAGCTGGCAGCCCGTGAACTGTTCCAGACCCCAGGCGGGGAGACACGGCAATCCAGGAAGCCAAACCCAAACCCAAGGCCGTGGACTGTCGAGAACTATAGGAGAACTGTAACAGGGAGGAAAGAGACTGATGAATGGCCCGAGGCCAAGAAGGGACCTGGGGCTTTGGGAAGAGAGGTGGGGGGCTGGCCAAATAGCCCCTGGCAGAGGATGACAACCGGAATAAGAGGGCGATGTTATGAGTGTGGGGAATTGGGGCATATAGCAGTCCAATGCCCCAACAGAGAAGAATATTTGCAGTGTAATCTGGGGGATTATGGGGAGCAATGTGGCCTAATCGGCCTGGTAGGGGTCACAATGACCTCACATGGGTATACAAGATCAGTAAAAATGAATGGTATTAAGACCATAGCATTAATAGATTCTGGGAGTGCTGTCACGCTGGTCTCGGGGAAGTTGGTGGGGTGAGACCAACTAACCCGGACCAAAAACAGGGGTAACGTGCGTGCATGGCACCGTGAATTTTTACCCCACAATCCCAGAGTGGATTGAGATCCAGGGGAATACTACCAGGGTGACTGCAGGGGTGGTCCCCAAGCTCCCCTACCCTGTCTTAATGAGTAGGGACTTCCCTGGGTTTGAGAGCTTACTTACCCCAATAGAGCCAGGGGAGGGTAGCAACCCCCAGGCTGAGATGGAGGCACCTACAGATAGCCTCACCCCAATGTTTGCCGAATTTGCTCCAGAGTTATTCTCATCTCCTGGGAAACCCCGAAAGTCTAGGCAAGAAAGGAGGGCAGATAAAAGATTAGGGACCAGGATTCTAGCAGAGAATCAAAAAACTTTCCTTGTGGGTAGGCAAACTCGCCCAGGAGGCCAGGAGATAATTCAGGCCAAGAAGGACTTGGAGGCGGTTCCTAGCCCAAGTGGGAGCAACCCAGGGGGGAAGAGTAGAATTAGGCCCCCTAGATGTAGGTCAGATCGGTACTGCATGTGAGAATTTCGGGCAGGACCAGGCCAATGATCCACTATATGTGGATGTGAGGGAGGAGGTAGTGGAAGTAAATGGCGTACCTGTGGAAGGAAAGATCAAAGGCCCAAGGCCATATTATGTGCTCAAATGCAATCTCTTGTACAGGATAGAGAAAATACGAGGGGAAGAAGTAGAGCAACTCTTAGTCCCACGGAAACACACAAGGGCAGTACTAGAGTTAGCTCACAGTCATCTATTTGGGGGACATCTAGGAGTAGACAAGACACTGGATAGAGTCCTAAGAAGGTTTTATTGGCCAGGGATACGTGCAGAAGTCCAGCGCTATTATGCCTCCTGCCCTGAATTCCAGTTGCATAGCCCTCGACCTTACTTGTGGGCCCCATTAGTACCTTTGCCTATTATTGAAGTCCCTTTTGAGAGGATAGCCATGGACATAGTGGGCCCACTGGAAAGATCGGCACGGGGCCACCAAAACGTACTAGTCATCCTTGACTACGCCACGCGGTATCCAAAGGCCATTCCTTTAAGAAACCCCACATCCAAGCAATAGCAAAAGAACTACTACAGGTTTTTGCCAGAGTGGGCATCCCTAAGGAGATCCTGACAGATCAAGGAACCCCATTCATGTCAGAGTTAATGAAGGACTTATGTGCCCTACTCCGCATCCAGGCCATACGAACCTCAGTCTACCATCCACAAACAGATGGACTGGTAGAGCGGTTTAATCGTACCCTTAAAAGTATGATCCGGAAGGTGGAGCACAGGATGGAAAAGACTGGGATACCCTTCTACCATATCTAATGTTTGCTGTACAGGAAGTCCCCCAGGCATCTACTGGTTTCTCTCCCTTTGAACTATTATACGGACGCCACTCACGTGAGATATTAGATATCGCCAAGGAAGATTGGGAAGAACAACCCAACCCAGGAAAGAATGTCATTGAGCACGTGACGCAGATAAGAGAGCGAATAACTTGAGTAACCCCTATAGTACAAGAACATTTGGAAAAAGCACAAGAGGCCCAGCGGACATATTACAACCGTCGGGCGAAAGTATGGAGATTTCAGCTGGGGGAACGAGTGATGGTGCTAGTACCGACAGCAGAAAGCAAACTCCTAGCCAGCTGGCACGGACCATATGAGATAGTGGAAGCAATTGGGGAGGTGGATTATAAGGTCAGACAACAAGACCGCCGAAAGCCAGAGCAAATCTACCACATCAACTTACTGAAGCCCTGGCTTGACTGAGCGACGTCTCTGGTTATTCGAGGAGCTCCACCCCAGACAGACGACCCACAGGGAGGTAAAGATATCTCCTGAATTAACCCCAGAACAACGAACAGAGGTCATTGAGATGATCCACTGAAACCAGGACGTGTTCTGTACACAACTGGGCCATACGACACTGGTCCAACATCGTATTGTCACCAGCTCTGGAGTAAGGGTGATGATAAGACTGTACTGAATACGGAAGCTAAAAGGGAAGAAATTAGGATGGAAGTGAAGAAGATGCTGGAACTCGGAATTATTGAAGAATCCCACCGTCAGTGGTCCAGCCTGATCGTCCTTGTCCCCAAGCCTGATGGCACCCTGAAGTTTTGCAACAACTTCCGGAAATTGAATGAAGTATCCCAATTTGATGCCTATCTGATACCATGCATTGACGAGCTAATTGATCAGTTAGGCAAGGCCTGATATCTAACCACTCTGGATCTGACCAAAGGATATTGGCAAATTGCCCTGGCCAAGGATGCCAAAGAAAAGACTGCCTTTTCTACCCCCGATGGCCTGTTTCAATACACTGTCCTCCCTTTCAGACTCCATGGGGCCCCCCTGCAACATTCCAATGACTTATGGCTAAATTACTGCGACTCCATGCCAAGTATGGCGCCGCCTATCTAGACGACATAGTCATCCATAGCCCTGACTGGGAAACACACCTAGGAAAAGTAGAAGCAGTGCTAGATGCCCTGCGGAAGGCCGGCTTCACTGCTAACCCTTTCAAGTGTGTGATAGGACTAGCTGGGGCCAGATACCTCGGGTATGTAGTAGGGAGAGGTTTGGTGAAACCCCAACGGAACAAAGTGGAGGCAATACAAGGTTGGCCTCGACCAGTCTGCAAAAAGCAGGTCAGAGCATTTCTAGGGATAGTAGGATACTATTGGAGATTCATCCCTCATTTCGCCACAAGAGCAGGGCCATTGACGGATCTGATAAAAGCTTGGGGCCCTGAGATAGTAAAGTGGACTGATATGACAGAAGAAGCATTTGCAGATTTAAGGACAACCCTGTGCTGCCATCCAGTACTCATAGCCCCAGACTTCGAGAGAGAATTCATCCTACAAACAGACGTCTTGGAGGTAGGGCTAGGAGCTGTCCTTTCACAGATGGTGGGGGAGGAGGAACACCCAATCTTGTACCTCAGCCGGAAACTCCTCCCCAGGGAACAAAAGTATGCTGTTGTTGAAAAGGAACGTCTGGCGGTAAAATGGGCTATGGAGACTTTCCGTTACTATCTACTGGGGCGGCGGTTTACCCTCGTGACAGACCACGCCCTGCTCCAGTGGATGCACAGGAACAAGGAGAAGAACGCAAGAGTGACTAGGTGGTTCCTATCCCTGCAGCCCTTCCGTTTCCGGGTACAGCATAGGGCTGGAAGCCAACATGGCAATGCTGATGGCCTATCACGACAACCACTGCCTCTCATCCCAAGTAGCCCAACCCCATGGTTTGAGTAGGGGGGGGATATGTGATACAGCATGGCCAGAGGGCAGCAGGAGAGTGTTAGAAGGGAGCCTTATTCCCTGTAAGGAGAAGAAAGTTTGCTATAGATTAACTAGAGCACCTGAAACCAATTAGAGCACCTGCAGTCAGTCACATGATAAAAACCCCTGCTTCAATCAGACAGTGTGGGAGTTGGAGCAGAAAGGATTGGTATTGGAGCAGAGAACAGTTTGAAGGAGTTGGAGCAGAGAACAGTTTGAAGAGAAGCAGAGGAAAGTTTGGAGGAGTGCTGCGGTGGGCTAAGAAGTCCAAGACCCTAGGTAAGGGGCACCTGGCTTATGCAGAGGGAGGGCAGGAAGCCCCCCCCCCCCACAAGCTGAAGGGCAGGAGAGGGAAGTAGCCCAGGGGAAAGAACTGCCAGTTCAAGTGGTTCACCACTATCCTCAGGGCCCCTGAGCTGGGACCTGGAGTAGAGAGCGGGCCCAGGTCCCTCCCTCTCCACTCCCCTCCTCAAGGACACTAGTGGGGCAATTAATATTTCAATTCAGGGGCAAGAAATGGCGCCCTGAACCCCACCCCAAAGAAGAGAAAGCACGAGACCCATCATAATAGTGCCAGCAATTTGCCGCATATGTTAACTTACTATTTAAGATGTTGTCTTGGAAAGCACTTTCTTAGGTCTTAAAAAAAACCCAAACCCAACTGCCTTTTTCCTTTCATTACACTTGTGTCATCTTCTGTTGTATGTTTTCTCTTCCTCCTTCAGTGTGTCTTAGTATTCCATCCTTCTTCCTCTCCTTGTTTTGCATTATCTACTTCCTTTCCTTCCCCACTAACTGTGATCTCACTCATCCCTCTAAGTTTGCTAAATACGCTCTCACTCAACATCAGTCATCTCCTTTTCCTTGCCCCTCTTTTCAGTTGGGTTACTTGATCCCCAGTTCTGCTTCTGTCTGTCTCTCCCTCCCTCCTCCTTGTCTGGGGTCTAGAAGAGAGAAATAGACAGAAACTACTGTCTCCCCATTTTGACTACCTAATTGCTGACAACCAATTTTATCAGGTGTTCTGGCTTGGACACTTGGCTTTTTGCTGCAGAAAAAGAAACCGGAATAGCTCTTATCAGCAAAAATATCACTGCTGTTGACATTTGACCCTGGAAGCACTGGCACCCTGAATTCAGAATATAAACAGGAGAATACTGATTCAGAGTCTCTAACAAAGGTTGCTTATACTTCAGGTGCTTCAGATGATGTCTCTCTTGCCAGATGTAACCAAAAAAGCTACAAAGACGTGTAATTAAAATGTCTCAAATAGGATTTGCAATATAAGAGGCAGTGTGGCCTAATGGATAGAACACTGGACTGGAACTCAGGGGAACTGGGGCTGCCATTGACCTTCTGGATAACCTTGGGCAAGTGACTTCAGCTCTCTGTATCTCGTTTTCCCTCTCTGTAAACTGGGGATGTTAGTTCCTTTATAAAGTGCTTTGAAATCTACTGGTGAAAAGTGCTGTATAAGAGTTAGATATTTTGTTAAATGCTAGGAAATACGTCTCAGTGTGTACTTTACTGTACTGAGCAAAATAGATAAATCTCTCCTTCCAAGTCTGAGAGACTTTCCTCTGACTTTTTAGAATATGCGTTATAGGCGTATAACTATTTGATTTTAGGAAATCCTGTCCTTTCCTGTGTCATGCTAAGGTGCTTTACTAGTTTATATATTTCCTGCAGATGCTTGCAATTCTCTGTCTTGAACGCTTGCACTCTTTCACACATGTTGATAATTTGTCACATCATGATGCTTTTCTCTTAATCGGTGCTTGATTTTATATAAGAGTATTGAGGCCCTTCCCACACCACCTCCACAGATACAGAAAGCCTTTAGTCGTTCTTTGAGCATTGCCTGCATGGATCCTCACCTTAAGTGACATGCATATCCTATGCATGTGAGGTTAGCATGTTCTGGAAAACAGTATCTGTTGGGGGTTTTGTGTACCTTACCTAAGCCTTTACATCCCATGCCAAAGATATAGAAGGGGGCTAACACCCTTCCAAACCTTGACTTGGTCCTGAATAGACAGCAACAAGGAACTAAAGGTAGTGACACACCTGGATCTTCTGCATTTGTTAAGATCAGTGTCCTGAGCTCCCAACGCGTTCAGCATTGGGGGTTTATTATTCCAGTGATTAGCCATAGTTTCTATAATTATATGTACAGTGGGAACATTAAGTCTCTAAAGTATTGTCTTCATCTTGGTTACCTCTGGTGTGAAACTCAGAGATCAAATGTGAGGTTCTAAAGTTAGTAAAATGTTTTTTGATGAGGGAAGAGTTGTAGGGAAATAACAGATGCAGAAAATTTTGGGGTGATGGGAATAAGATCAAGGACTGTAACTGACTGAAAACCTTAATTTCTCACTGCCACACACAATCAGATTAATCATTCACTGTCCTCTTGAAATTTGGTCATCTTCAGAAAATGAATTAAGTGATTTCAGATATTTGTAATCTTCCCTTATGTTTAATACTAATATTTGTGCTTTTACAAGCATATTTTCCCATTGATTAAAAATATTTTTATCTCCTCATTTTCAGTGTGACTGGTCCACACAAATGAGAGAGGAGGCTGATTTGCTGTTTTCTCTGTACAAAATACTGTCATGTGCAAAAGAAAACAAACATTTCTTTCACTGTTTGCAATCTTGGACATTCGTTATAACAATATAGACAAAATTATATTTCTCTGATTGTTAAATTGACTGTATCCCTTTAAATTCTGTGATGAATATTATATATAATTTTTTTGCCGTCCAATCACGTGCTGGTCTACAGAAGTTTCCTGTTGAAAATGAATCATTTGGAAATTACATGGTCTCTTGGTACATTTTGCTTTGCTTGTCTAGCCTCTCAAGTATTCTTTGGACATTCTTTGCGTGGATAAGCTCCTGTAATCTTGCAGTGTCTGCTGCTGCTGATGATGATGGAAGATTGATTGTTTTCTGCATTTCAGGATCATTGGGACTTGAGTCCTTGGAGAGCCTGTGGCGATCCCTTTTGAGGTTTGCATGCTCTGCTTTCCCTTTCCATACACTTTTCTTCTTGTGAGTTTTTTGTTTTTGTTTTTGTTTTCCTTTTGCTTTGTGTGTTTACTAACTTTGTTAGTTTGGTGTTAACTGTTCAGAGTTCACTTCACTCTGGCACCACTTGCCCCATTAGTTGAGGCTATGCTTGTAATTCAGTGGGGTACAGATGGTAGGCCTAAACTAGATGGAATAGTTCACGTTTGCATGCTGCAATGTCCACTCAGTACATTAGTTTTGCTTTTGGGAGCTATGAAGTTACCTGAAGTGTTATACAGTTTGGAAATTTCTAGTAACTTCTAATACCTTGCTATCTCCTGAGAATAGCGTTGACATGGCAGACAGCACACAATGTGCAATAGCGTCATCTGCACACTTGTGTTCACACACCCGATCAATGCCAGCACTCTGGGTTTGTTGTGAATGGGTAATTCAGTTAAGGAGTTCAGACCCTAGCACTATTGCAGGTCTTCTTTTGATCATCTTTTCTTTATCAGAGGATCTTAAAATTTAGACACAGTAGTAAATATTTTTCTTTATTTATAAAATTATATACTGGATCTATTTTTAATAAAATAGATCAAATCAACTTTGTAAGTGCCAAATAGTTATTGAGTTTTTAAAGTGTAACTACCAAAATAAAAAAATGTTTCTGACTCTCACTTTAGTTCAGTTCTTTCACACTTGTAAATCAAGCCTTTTTTGCATCTTAAAATAACACTGGGCAAATTTAACATTAATATTTCATGTTTCTATCAAGATTAGATGCCAAAATACTTGGGCTTATCTAGATTAGGGATATCTATGCAAGTATATCCACCCAGGTTCAAACACACCGATGTAGACTTCCCTAAATGGACATGTCCTGCATTTGTAAATTATACATGGGAATCTTCTCTTGCATCCCCAAGAGCACAGCAATGCTCTAGTACTTTAGGACAAAAAGTGAAGGTCTTGCGCAGCTAAAACTTCAGGGAATATTTAGATCTTTCAGAATACTTTTGACATTTTGGATTTACTCAAGACATCCAGGACATTACTGTTTCGCTTAATAAAAAGTCATGGAGTCTTTAGTGATCACAGGTGGTCATGGCCTCTGTTTTGTCTTTAGTGACTGATTATTATACAGGAGAGTCCTATGATTCCCTTAGGTCTTAAACTCAATGAATCTACATGCACAGGAACTATTCCCATATTTCTTTAATGTGCATAAACATACACACTTCATTCTGGCTCTGTATTTCAACTTCAGTACCATAATGTCTCCTTTTGGGTAATGCATTTTAAATGGCGGCCCAAATCCATAATTATGATAGTCTTAAGCTTGATTTTGAAACACACATAAAAAGGAAACTAAATTAAAAAATACAAATAAACCAACGAATATTGAACTCAAAATGAAGGCATGCTGGCAGTCCTTAGCTTGCACAAGTGTTTTTCTTCCAAAAGAGTATGAGTGAATGGCTGTCTTAAATTGACTTTCATCAGGGCCATTTAAATATAGCTGATTGTATTAACTATAGCAGTCTTCTGCTAATTATATGACAGAAATCTCTGATTCCATAAGTTTTGATGCCTAAGAGTGTGCAGTTCAGTGATTACAGGTACATGCACGTGAGCATTAGCTGTAATGTTTGAGTGCCTGTTTTGATTCAAACTTGATAAACAATTTAATCAAAGTGAATTTTTTGAAAGTAAATGAAACATCAACTCATCTGTTTGTCAACGCATATTATAGCATAGGTTTTTCTATCCATTTTAGATGCATTTACTGTAGACCAAGCTTTAGTCAAAGTATGGCTTTAACAAGTAGAATTGGACATGCAATGAGTCCCTAATATCAGCAGATGCATTTTGGGAGTACAAGGCTCCTTTAAAAATAGATATTTGAAAACAACCCCTGGGCATGGGCAAAATTTCATTTAAATGTTTCCACCACTTGAAGACTTTTGTAGTAAGAATTGTATTCTAATATGTGCAAACTGCAAGTTGTGAGAATACTCAGTAGTAATGTGTGCTTTGTGGCATTTGAGTAAAGAGATGCCATGTAGTGAGATACAATTGCAACTGCATTTATGAGATCAGCATGGCATTGTTTCCCTTGTGATGAACAATGCTGCCTAAAAAGATGATTATCTTGTATTTAAAGGAAAACCCATAACTATGTTAATGGAATTTTAAGGGTATGATATTCCAGAAACAAACTTGAATGATGTAGTCTGAAATCACTAATGAGATTTGGACTGCAGCATACTAGAGCAATTTAGGGATGGAATAAGATCCAGGGCTGCCTGGGGGGGGGAGGGGGCAAATGGGGAAATTTGTCCCGGGCCCCACAGGGGCCCCCACAAGAGTTTTTCGGGGTCCCTGGAGCGAGGTCCTTCACTCACTCCGGGGGCCCCGGAAAACTCTCGCGGGGCCCGGGCCCTTGGAGCTTCTTCCGCTCCGGGTCTTCAGGGCACTTCGGTGGCGGGTCCTGGAGTGGAAGGACCCCCCGCTGCCAAATTACCACTGAAGTGAGGGCCCCCCGCCGTCAAAGACCCCAGGCCCCCTGAATCCTCTGGGCAGCCCTGATAAGATTGCTCCCAATTTTTTAAAAAGTTGACTTCCAGTCTGGCTCTTTATTCTTGTGACGATCAGACCTGTAACAGTATTTTAGCAAGCAATAAAGAGTCCCGAGAAGTGGGTATTCACCCATGAAAGCTTATGCTCCAATACTTCTGTTAGTCTGTAAAGTGCCACAGGACTCTTTGCTGCTTTTTAAAGATCCAGGCTAACATGGCTACCCCTCTGATAGCATTTTAACAGATTTCTCCATGTACAGTTTTTCAGATTTCTTAAAGATTTTTCTGCCTTTTCAAAGAGAGCAGATCAGTTGTCTAAATGACCTGATGGTAGCTCTGTTAGTTTCTTTTTGTTTTATTTTGGCAGCAGTGTTGAAACAAGATGATGTAGTCCCCTTCATATTTTCTAAAAGAAGCCAATGTTCTGCAGTTTAGCGTACAGCATGGGAAGTGGGAGAGAGTGCACCAGATCAGTTTTTAGGTTGCTAGAACAACTCTAGACAGCAAGCAAGTTCCAGTCATTCTGTGACATCCGGGGTTAGTCACAAGTAGTCAGACTGTCTCAGCAGTGTATTGCAAATGGCCATGTATTGTTGCATACTAGCACCTACACTTGCCAGCCTTCTGCTTTACTGCATCTATTACTAATGTGCTTAATATTGCTAGCTACTAAAGCTCCGGGTGGATGTTAAAGGGTAGAGTGAGCATGTGAACTAAGCCTTGCCAGTGAGACACAAGTTTTGTCTTTAATGTCTGCTGTGCATTGTTCATGGCAGTCAAGTGTAAGTGATCAACTCTGCTCAATGCATGTGTGCACATTTGTGGTCCAGTTGTTTAATGTAAATGATTTAGACACAAGTGCATCATGTGGGGATGTTTAACTTTATACAGAAGGAATGTATAAAGTTTGTTTAAAATGACTATTCAGATAAGGTCTTGTTAGACCTTAACTCTCCAGCTTCATTAGGCTGATACTCTGAACTTTTTTTCATTTTGATTTGTCCCAGCATTTTCCTTTATGGTTCACCATTAGATATTGATCAGTTGAAGCTCATTTTGAGACTCGTTGGAACCCCAGGGCCTGAGCTTTTGAAGAAAATCTCCTCAGAGTCTGTGAGTTTATACTTTGATTGTAATATATGCCCTTTTGGGAGTCAGTGTTCTACCTCTGTTCTGCCCTCTCGTAGTCTGTCTATACTTTGTGATCTTTTTTTCTGGATTTTTGGTCATTTTTCCTTTTTCCTTTTTCTCCCTTGGGGTGTCCGTGTGTTCATATTTTGCCTGATCTCTCTCCCTCCTTCCCTACCCATGGTATGAACTCCTCTTTCCCATCTCACTTTACGTTTTCCTGACTTCTTTTTGGGGGTCTGTACTTCACAAAGGATCTCACGGGCAGACACTACTGGAGAAGCACCTCTTATGGTTGGGATCTTGGGACTTACACCAATCACTGTTTCTCTAGATTGCCTATCCAAGGGACTCTCTATGGGCAAATGATCCCATCCAAAAATGAGCATGACACCTAAATATGTGCAATTTCTCTATGGGAGTTTGTGTGTTCTTCCCAAAGCAGTCTTTCATACGACAGCAGAATGAGCTGCTGCTGCCGCCACCACTGAGACTTTTGTTTTCAGAGCATAAAATCCAAACTGCATTGCAGGTGCTGAATTAGGAAAGAGATGGCCACCATGGAAGAAGTGCACAGCCAGCCTAGCCACTTCAAACAGTCATGCTGTGCTAATGTATGTGTTAATTTGCACTGTACTTTTGCCAGCATGTATGTTATCTGTGACCACTGAAGCTTTATTTAGACAGACTCCTGTTTAAATGGTGACCAGTGTCTTCAGTCTTTCCTACCACCTTTGCCATGTACAAATGTTTATTGCTGGATTAAGAACCAATTTGGGGAGGCAAAGTATAAAATATATCACACTTAATTTTACCTGTTCACAAAATTAAAATACACAGAAGTTACACCAAGGGGATATGCCTTTTTTTTTTTTTTTTTTTTTTTTTAAAGAGAGTATATGGGGAAATTGGGGAGCAGCAGAAGCTAATGGGTTGCTAATGCATAGTAAGTACTGATGTAATGAACTGGCTTACAGGTTTCTAGTGGCAAGCTGCAGAAAAGTGGTACTGAGGTACTTGTTAAAGAATCAGAGTATCAGTTTGGTGGGGAATGAGTAGATTATTTCATATATCATATGTGGGAGCAGAAAGGTTTGACCTCTATCAGACGTGCGAGAAATCAGATGAGGCCAGAACTGGCAGATGAGCAGGTCAGGTATAGGGAGAGCTAGAACTTGGTGGCCAAGAGGTGTCCTGAAGATCTGGTGGGCTGAAGCATTGTGAATCAACAGAACTTTGGGCGTGGGCAGATTTGGAGAAGGACATAAAAGGACTTACAATAAGGCATGAAATCTGTGAGCAATTCACAGAATGAGTATCACTGTAGTTGTCATTTTGTTGAAGTTACAGTATGCAGAGTTGCAAAGAAAATGTATCTGAGTGACTGCACTATTACAAATCTGAGAAGTGAACTCATACTCAGAATTGAGATGAGCTAGACAGATGTAATTAATAGTATTCCCCTTGTCAAGTAAGAGGATAGCCATCTTTTATGGTGATTGAAGGAAGTTAAGCAAGAATTGAGTGATGTGTTTGAGCAGGTAGGCGGAGTATAAATTGAGAAAGAACACTCTGCTCAAGTTTTCACTGACCTCAACATAAAAATGGTACTGGAATGTTTATGAAATGCTGAACACTAGTAAGGGGTGGTAGATGGAGAGGAGAAGAGGGTTGAGAACAAAGCCTTATGGGATCCTTCTATAGTGGTGTAGTATTGTCTCCTTTGGAGTAAAGCAAAACCTGGGGTGCAGATACACCAGAGGCAGAGGCGGCTCTATGTTTTTTGCCGCCCCAAGCACGGCAGTCAGGCAGCCTTCAGCGGCGTTTCCGCAGGAGGTCCGCCGGTCCCGCGGATTCGGTGGCGGTTCTGCAGGTGATCTGCCGGTCCCGCGCCTTCTGCATACACGCTGCCGAAGCCGCGGGACCAGCGGACCTCCTGCGGAAACACCGAAGGCTTCCTGACTACTGCCCTCACGACGATCGGCATGCCGCCCTGCCCCTAGCTTGCTGCCCCAGCCACGCGCTTGTTGTGCTGGTGCCTGGAGCCGCATTACATTATGGTAAAAGACTGAGGGGAGGGTGCAGTAACCAACTGGCATTCATGGATGCCTCACATGGTGAAGCTATTGAAGAGATGAGATTTTTCTCCAGTATTGTGCTGAGATAGCTAATAGCAATTTGATTTGGTGGGTTTCTTTGTGATGTGATAGCTGTGGTTTTTATCATGACAGGGATAGTTATGCTTATGGGAGTCATGAAGATATGTAGAGATATGGTCTCTAGAGTGAAGGTGGCTATTTTAGAGTGAGCAGTTTTGGTGGGGGAATATTGGCAATTTTAGCAGGAGCTGGGTGGAATTTAAAAACTACATCACAATTTAAAAGAATATGTGGGGAAAACGGCATGAAAATGGCAATATCTCCCTTTCAGAAAAAGCCTGAATAAATGTGCCTTGCAGGATCTTGAGAAGATCAGTAAGTAAAAACACTGGCCTTATCTAGACTAGAGAAATAGGTTGTTTTAAAACACATTAGGTAATATGGGTGTATTAACATGACTCTAAAGACTGGTTTAGACAAGATATAACACTTTTAAAGATGTTAGCTTGTCATGGTCAACCTTAATTTCTTTGTGTTTAAAAACATGTTAGATAAAGTAACACATTTTTAAATGCAAACTTTCTTCATAGTTTAGCCTGGGCTACAGCAAAGAATTGAATTCCAGACTTGAGGGCCTGCCACTGTCACCAGCTCCTGATATCTCATCTACAGACTTTTAGCTCGAAGATCTCTTCTCAGACATAGAGGTGAAGCCCATTTGGATACACTTGGGTATTTGAATATATAGAAGCAGCCCAGGATCTAATAAGCATCCTAGGTCGCAAATCTGAGTTACAAAAGATGGGTGGACCTTCCCATTCAGTGGAAAGGGCACCTTCTCCATTTCCTTTGATAGTTTTCTTCAGACTACCATTATCACCTCAGACTAATTTGGAGTGGACTTCGCCCTGTTAGCCATGATTCTCAGCCAGACACAGAAAAAGCACTGTGATAGAACTGATGAACGATGTGGAGCTGAATTTCAAGGATGTAGTGTGTGGGTTGCAACCCATTGATATATCACTAGCTTCCCCATCAGCCTCATGTAAATGTTGAATAAGAGAGAGAATAGATTTTAGGATCTGGCTGAACTTCATGCAAGAGAGAGCTTTAGGTTAACTAACTATCCCCTTACTCACCTCTGGTAGGTCTACTTGAAGAGAAATGTAAAGTTAGGAGGATAGAGATGATTGTGATGTGATCATGAATGGATGCTGTTTACATAGAGGAAAGTATCAAACTCTTTGCAGTGTGTGGCAGGAAGGGTACAGAAAGCAGTTAAATGAAGGCATGCAATGAGAGCGTTTGAAGAGTTGAGTGAGGAGTTTCAGTGACTTTAGAAATTGCAGAATGATTAAAATATTACAGATTAGAGAGGGGTCTTGTTGGACTAAGAGGCCTTTCTAAGTCCTTTACTAAACTATGACTTTTTTTTTTGGTTTGGTGCATCAATATTTCCCCTGTTGATGATCCCAAGTCCTGCAGGGTTCAAGTTCAATGTTATATTGGGACTTCCGGGTAGGTGGACTACTATGGGCCTAGATTGTCAAAGTAGCTGACAAGTATGCAAGCATGTTGTAGTGTTCTGAACTGCGGAAGTTTGGGAGAAAAACCGAGGGATAGGATTTGACCCAAAGGGCAGAAGGTATAGGGTACAGTACTTCAGGTGATAGCTATAGCGGTGTGGAAAAGAGGGCAGTTTTGGTGAATTGGAGATTAAATTTATGTTATGCGTTGATGACTAAGCAGTTGATCCTGCAGGAGAAATTACTGATCTGGCCAAGGATGTGGTTGATTTTGTTTGGTGTCAGATTGGGAGAAACAAAAGGTGCTAAGGGGAGGAGAATATTTTGGCTGTCATTGAAACTACCACCTGTAGGCTGAGGAGAGGCTGGATGAGGTGAAGGAAGGAAGGATTAGGTTAAAGAGGTGAATAATTCAGGGTTTGTCTACACAAACAATTAGTCTGCGGCAAGATCAAATTTTAATCTGCCATGGACTATCTGTGTGGATACTGCTGATGAGGACTAGATCAGAGGTCACTAACCAACTGCTAATGGACCTCAGCAGGGTCTGCATGGACAGTTGTCAGTGGAAGGTTAATGCATGATAGATTCACACACACCAGGTTGCTGCAAACTAAATGTTCATATGAACAAGCCCTGAATTTTAGATTTAGAGATAGCATTAGGAAAAAGCGACAGATATTGGGAAGTCCAGGTGGGTGAGGTAATCTTTCTTTTTCTTGGACCAATTCCAGTAGAAGATATTACCTCACCCACCTTGTCTCTTTAATATCCTGGGACCAACACAGCTACAACAACACTGCAAACCATATTTTGAGAAAGAATGTTTGAGGCATAATTTGAAGATGGTGATGCCACTCTCTGTGCCAGTGGTGTGAGAACAATGGGTGTGATAGAGGCTGGGTAAGGTCAAGGGGGCTAGATTAGTTTGTATATCAGGAGGGACTCTTCAGAATATAGGCACCGAGTTGAGCAACAGTGATTTACTTCTATGAAGGAAAAGCAGAGTTCCTTTTGTCTGAGTCCACACTCAGAATCTTTTGCATAAAATACAGGAAAGTATTGACACTGCTCTGTTTTGTACTGTACGAAGATAACCTTGAGCTAACTTGATGGGGATATATGTGTGGGGCAGGGATGATGTTCTTATAACAAGCTCTGGATTTGCTTTGTTTGCATTTGACCCCGGCAGGGTTTTCTGCCTCATTTTAGTTGCTGTTAAACTCTCTCCACTTCTGTTCAGTGACATCGGCTAATATTTGATTTTGTGCAATGCTAATGTCTTGCTAACCCTGCGTTTGTTGTCTACCATCACTTCACCCACATATCACACTGCCTGCATAGCTGTTCAGAGGGAAGGTGCCAGTTGCTGAGCTAATATCACCAGCATCTAGGCCACAAGGGTCTTGACAGCTTCCTGTGCAGTAAGTCAGTAAAGCTATGCATTTAAAGCCAGTTCAGAGGATCAGTTTTTTCAGTGGCCACATGTGAATGCAACAGCCTGGGTGAACTGTTGAGAAGTTTCAAAGAGGCTAATCTGTAAATTAAGTTTGAGTTTGGCTGTTAAACTTATGTCTGTTTGTGCTGACAGGCTATTAGCGATTGAGAATTAGGAATCACTTGCTTTAGCTGCTCACTAGTCCTCATCACTAAAACCTCACAAGTATGTCTGACAGATTGAGTGGTTCTTGCCTGTTTGATCTGTGCCTTGGGGGGGAGGGGCAGAAGAAATAGTTTGTATGCAGCTGTGTTTCTATGTTTAAAATGATTTTTTGCACTGTTCTTAACAAAGCCCTTGACTAGGCACCTAAGATATTAACCAGCTTCAGCAGATCATGCGTCTGACGGGAACACCCCCTGCATATCTGATTAACAGGATGCCCAGCCATGAGGTGAGACCTGACAGGATGTACAGGGCTTTGCAATTCAGGTCACCACTTCTTGGGTTCACTAAATGCTTGCATGAGGCATGGGATGGGCACTAAGATAACTGCCTGCTACAGCAAGACTTTAAAACAACCTTAAAGCAAATTTCAAAGTAGAACAATGCAGACTAAACTTGTCGGCCTCTGGGATGTAGGAGAACCTGAATGATTTGTTGGTTTTAGAATATCACTTAACAGTTGAATGATTTACCACTGGATACCGTGAAGATGTCTATATATCATAGCAGTATATGATATGCTTCTTATGCCTCTTAGAGGAGGCAGTAAGCTTTTGCAATAGATCTCTGGGCTGTATTTTGTTTCCACTTTTGCACAAACCATGGAGCAAGTCCTGACTGTCATTATCTCTAACCTCTTCCTCCCACCATGGATGGTTGGTAGGTGAGAGAGGGTAAAATTGATGTGTCTAATAAGAGTCACAGAGGTGAGAGCAGGAGAATCAAAGTAAGTAGGCAATGTATACACAACAAAATACTTCTGACAAATTGAGGCGCACTCTATATCTTGATGGTTGGGAGATGTTCTTTAACAAAACATTTATTTCCACAGGCAAGAAACTACATCCAGTCTTTGTCCTACATGCCAAAGATGAACTTTGAAAATGTGTTTATTGGTGCCAATCCACTGGGTAAGGCTTGCAGCACTTCTCCTGGGAAGGGGATTTAGTGGCAGATATTGTTAGGTCTTGCTCATTGATTTGGAGACTTGGGATTTTCCCGTTGGGTTAGTGTGAGGATGCATTTGTTTAGATGGGTTCTTGGTGGTGGAGAGGGAAGTGAGTGAGTCAGCAGTTCCATCTACTTTCAAGAACACCATTCTAATAGACCATTAGGAACTTTGTTCCACAGCAAGGTGTATAAAATAAACATTGCAACCTGCAGCATGACTAATAATCCCTGATATAAATCGCTAGTTAAATATAAAATGTAAAATCCTTGACACTTTGATTTGGGCCTCTAAAGTAGGAGATATGTACCAGTTAATGTTTCAGCTAGCTGCTTGGCACTGACTTCCAGGGAGCTGCTTCTGCATTGTGTTAATACAGATCTTAATTATAATCCAGAGTATGTGCTGAGGGGAGGGAGAAACACTTGTTCTTGGCTTTGTCCCATACAACTAGCTGGTGGTGTCTATATTAAAAGTAGAATCCATTGCTGTATATTTTTTGACTAATTGCCATTTTAAAAGCTATCACTCCTGCTGGCTGTAAATGAGGAAGTGTGAAGCTGAATTCTAGCATATCTTGGAATACTGAGATTTGTTCACTCATGTTTGTTTTTGAGTACAGAGTAGTTCAATATGGAGATGCCTCATATACCTTGAAAGGATGGGGGCGGGGTTTCATGAAAAACTACAGACTTCCTGAGGTGGCACTCACATAAACTTGAGACTTAGAATAAAGTGTTTTGATGGCTCCCTGTGTGTAAAACTCCATTCTTTTCTCTGTCTCGGGGCTCTGATAGCTGTGGACTTGCTGGAGAAGATGCTGGTTCTGGACACAGACAAGCGAATTACTGCAGCTGAGGCACTGGCCCATGGCTACTTCTCTCAGTACCATGACCCAGATGATGAACCAGTGGCAGACCCCTATGACCAGTCCTTTGAAAGCAGAGAACTTGAGATTGAAGAATGGAAAAGTGAGTCTTGTGAAAGGTGGAATTACTGAGGCAAGCTGCATATCTTATAGCAGATGCCATGAGCTAACGTCGAACTATAGCTTTTGTGGTTGGTTGGAGCAAACCTTTGGAGGTGGAGAGCATGAGTGAGAGCTGATAGAAACGTTGTGTGCTCTGACATGGGATCTCATTAGTTTTGTTGCCTCTTCATTGGGAATACATTGTACTGTTCTCGTGACGTGCTGTGTATAGAATGAATACAGTCATTTGCTAGCTGGTAATACAAATATCAGTTCATGCAGACAATGCAGTTCAACCCTTTGGAGACTGCAAAAGTATATCGTGCTGGCATTCTGGAAGTAACATTGTGATGTAGACTGATTTGGCCTATCAGCCCATTAGCTTTTTTTACTCAGAATATCTAGAGCATGTTTTCTTTTTGAAACGTGGCTCTGAGGATTGGAATCCAACAGAAGCTGTGTTATAAAACTGCCATCTTGCTGTATTAAGTCTGTCACTCTTTCCCCCTCAGGTCTGACTTATGATGAAGTAGTCAGTTTTGTGCCACCGCCGCTTGACCAAGAGGAGATGGAGTCCTGAGAAACTGCCTGTCTTCTGTTTGTCCCACTTCACTGTGAGGGGAAGGCCTTTTCATAGGGACTCTCCAAATATCATTCAAGTGCCTCTTGACACAAAGATGTTCTCCTTGGTGGAGGGGTTTTGTGTGCGTGTTTGTGCGTGTGTATTGAATGGGGGGAGGGAGGAAGGCTGATTGTATGTAAACATGCTGCATGCTATCTTGTATTCTGCGTACAGCTTAGGACAAGCCTCTGAAGACCTATTTGTGACTCACTTTTTTTTTTTTTAAAGCCCTTCCACAATAACAGACAGCAACCAATTTGCACTGCTGCATGGGCAGACATAATGCGGGGAAGCTCAGTTAATTCTCAGTCACATTTGTTGCCATTAAAATGGTTCTCCTCTGAGGAAGTGACTTTATAGATAATGGAAGGTAGCTGTATACTTGAACAGAGCCCCCTGCTTTCTGCAGCAACAGATTTGGGGTGATGTCTTTTTCTGTTTTATGCCAGAGTGCTGATCTACATCCAAAGCCTCTTTCCAGTATTGTGTACCAGCAGAAAGTATGAATATTTCAGTTTGATTCTTGAAACACGAGAAGGATTTGTTTGAAAATGTAAATATGTTTTGTGCCTTAAATGAATGGGAAAAGAGTGAAAGTGAGTTTGGAGTTAACATTCTTGAATGGAATTCTGAGCCCACAGCTTTTCATGGGCTGCAGGTCGCCAGGCATGAACACTGTAACCAGGAAGTATACTTTCCAAGGCAACAGATTGTGTGCCGTTGGATTGGGAATCACCATACTTCTCCTTCTTCTTTTTCACTCATTCTGAGGCTTCCCAGCATTAGCGCCCAGTAGGTACTGGCAGAGGCTGGAGATGATTCATGCTGTGTCTGTGGGCCTGTGTACTTTATTCCTAACAAGATGGGGTGGGGTGTTTTTTTTGTTTTTGTTTTTGTTTTTTGCATGTTGTAGCTGTATGTGCATGAAGACCTACTTTTGTTGCGTTATCTTGGAGGAGGGCACTGGGGCAGTAAGTCTGCCAATGAAATCCTGTACTGAGCTCCTCTGCTGTAGGAAAATCACAGCATCCTCCCTCTTGTAGCACAACTCATTGTGAAGATATCTGCCATTCTGGGAGCTTTGATAAAATATATGGGACAGATAAACATGCACCTTTTCCTTTTCTCTGGTTTCAAAAGATTTGGATTTATAGGGTAAAGGATAAATCAAGTCCTTTAAAGGAGCAGATAAACATGAGACAATTTAATTGTCCAAACGTAGAAGTTATTTTGCCCCCAAAAAGAAGTTTCTTAGAAATGCTGGAGTCCAAAACAAAGAATAAGCATGCATGAAGTCAGAACCTCCCTTTCACTGTCTGTCTCTGTGTGGATGTGTAATTAACACTTTAATAAGGTGATTTTATTTTTACCCTCCTGGAAAAGAGCTTTTTGGCTATTTTAGTGGGTTGGTCTCTGCCTGAGGAAACAGGAAAAGGGAGTATGTTTAAAGACAAAGTTGGTTTGAATATTTTGTATTTTACAGGGATCCTGTGTGAATGAAATGACCATGTTTAGGGACTGGGGAGAGGAAAGTGTCGTTCAGTATTTTGTATACTGCAGCTGTCCTGGGTGGCTCAGATGCCCTTTTTTTAGGATGTAGAAGAAAAGGCATTTTCATACGTTCATATATTGCAGGCATCTCCTGTGTGGGAAGAGCAGGGTTTTTGCAGTATTTTGTATCTTGGTGGATCTTTGATATAAGAGTTGAGAGCAGCTGTTTTAATGTATTTATTCCTATGCATAAAGAGGCAGCAAAAAGGGGTGGGAGGTGGATGATAAAGCCATCAGTTTTTCCTAGAACACTTTCCAGTGAACTCTCTTTAGGTCAAACCCTCTTAGAGAAGCTTGGGATGGGGTGGAGAGAGCAATTATTTCATGTCTTGGGTACAGAACTCTCCCTCTGACCAAATTAAATTGACAATAGAAAACCTCCCTCTCTGCTGGATCTGCAGTCCAGGTATTTAAATGGAAATCCGTAAACCTTCAGCAAGACTATTTTTATCAGCCATGTTATGTGTAGATGCTACAGTGTGATTTCATGCAGAAATATTGCTCAAGATTTTTTTAAAATATAGACATTGCATGTATGAGTGGGAATGTTTCAAAGTCCAGACTCTAATGGGAGCTCCCATGGCACGCACTCCCTGTTTTCAGAGCGGTGCTGTTCTGCTGCCTGAATTCTGAACAGAAGTACACACTTCAAAAAAGAAATTCTGCTATTTTGTTTGTATCCATGAACTTTGCTGTAATCAGTTCTGCCATATATGATGTCACACAATACCACTGGTTTAAAATAAAACTTATTTTTCAGATTTATTGGCTGCTGGTGTTTACAAACTTGTAATGTTAAATGTTTCATTTAAGTGAATTTGGCTCCTCCAAGAGATTGCATGTTTGGTTTCATAGTGCATCCTAATTGATATAAAGGCTCAGGATGCATACCTTTCCTCCACTTACTCTGAAATCAGTGTGCACATTCCTTTGACCTGGCTTCTCCAACCAATACAGAGACAGTTTAGAGTTCGACCATGAATGTTGTCTGCGAGTGAAAAGTGTGCTTTCTAGTTCCTTGGCAGCTCTGTTAATGGAAACTTAAGAAGTGTTTGTCCAACATAATGGTCCAGGTTTTGCTTCTGTTTCAGTACTGACACTCTGCCCTTGGCCTCAGGGCCGGCTTTAGGAAGTGCGGGGCCCAATTCGAACAGTTTCAATGGGGCCCCGGCAGGGAAGACAAAAAAAAAAACCACGTTAAAAAAACACATGGGGCTTGTACTCACCGGGCGGTGCTCCGAGTCTTTGGCAGCACTTCGGCAAGGGTCCTTCACTTGGTCCAGTTCTTCGGCGGCACTGAAGGACCCGCCGTCGAAGTGCCGCCGAAGACCCAGAACAAGCGAAGGACCCACTGCAGAAGTGCTGCCGAAGACTCGGAGCACCACCAGCTGAGTAAAAATTTATAAGGCGCCTCTAGCTAGGGAAGAGATTCTCACTGGGCGTGGGGCCCTCGTAGGTGCGGGGCCCGATTCGGGGGAATTAATGGAATTGGGCTAAAGCTGGCCCTGCTTGGCCTGCCCCTCTTCTAAGTAATTCTGATTTTTGTTTTCTTTCATCTCTTGCTATTTACAAGTGAGTGTTCTCTGGTTCTTGTATTGTCACTTAGATGGTGCAATCATGGAAGCATAGTCTTGCCGCTCTCTGATTCTGTAGGACATAAGGTTCCCTAGTTCAGGGGTAAAATTACTTGTTGTTCAAATCAAACTGCATTATTGGAAATCTCTAGTAAGAGCCTGACAATAGCTGGCTATTACCAAAGACAAAACTTTATGGGGAAATTTTATTACACAGATGTAAAGAATGAACTCATTTAATAGATCACTATGCTAACAAATAAATGTATTCCAAAGTACTGGCCAATGTTCTGTATGGTACAGTTCAACTGTACAGGAACAGATTAGGTGAACTGACAGATGGAGAGACCTACCTTCCGAGTTTAGCTTTGCCAGATCAAAGGGAACAAGTTGGGGAGTTCGCCATATTGGAAAAAGGATTAGCTTGGCCACCCTCAGAGGCTTCTACACTAGAAAACTTCATAGTTGAAGGTCCCCTTTTGGTGACAATAAACAAGGCAGTTGTAGTACAGACAGGGCGTAGGCATTTTTATTACAGTGTAATGTATCCCTGGAGTAGAAAATCAGTGGTAAAAGCCTGAGCCCTGTTTACACTACAGCTTCTACTGTTGCTGCACCATAGTGAGCTAGTCTGCATTACAGCATACGGTATTATTTTGAACACCATGTCTAGTGCTGTAGTTTCCTTAAAAATTCATCTGCTAAGTGTGTACATGTGCAATGCAGTGCTGCTAGGAGCTGCAAAACTCAGCTAGACATAAAAGGGTTCTAAGCATTTCGAAAGAATTTTGAGATTCTCTGAAAGGCAAGTGAAAAGGATGATGGCTGCAAAGAATTTTCAAAGCCATCAACTATCTTTGAAGTACATATTCTTCCTACCCTCAATGGACACTCCATTCTGGCCGGCTACAGTAGCAAATCTGTGTAACATAAAACCTCCCATTTTAGATATTTCTGTCATTTGTTGTCTTAGTTTCCATCTAAGAGGATGAAGAGGCTTTTATGCTGCTTAGTCTATAGAGGAGTTTGTGCATTTGTAAGCTAGACCAGCTTGGCTTTAAAGCTGCAGTGTCATCTCTAGGCAGTTACTTTATGAACAAGGTCAGCCAAAAAGACTTGCCTTTCAGCGATTAAGTATCTTTGGTTTCATACTTTTTTTTTTCCTTTCTGTGGACAGATCAGTTTAGTATGGACTATTGCCTTGACTGCAGCTACAGCTGTCACTGAAACCACTGCATGTATGTAGTGCAGTAAGATGCAGTCTTCAGCAGATTCTAAGGGTAGCTCTTGCTGAAGCTTGCAAAAGTAATGACTGAAAATCCTGTTTGCTTCAGCATATAAGTATAAGGTCTCTAAGTATTCCTTTCCATTCCACTGCTACACAGAGCTCATTCAGACTGGATCCTTGTCCTGTGGAGGCTTCCAGGAACGTCACTGTGAGTGGAGACCTCATATATGTAAAGGACAGGCTGTTCCTCATACCTCCATAACTTTGTGAGCAGACGTTCTTTTTAGCATACTGCAATGTTAAAAATGAATGGTCCAATATATTTCAGGAGTTTCCCTTGAAATACTGTTCCTTCTCATTCACTGAGAACTGATCACACACCTGTAGGAAAGTGGGTGGCATCTCCGGTGCCATAGCTCCCAGATGCTGAAAGGGCAAGGACAAACACTTCTATCATGACTAGCTGAAATCTGTGAGTAGGCATGTCCGTTAACGGAGAGGTAAACCTACTGACTAGAAAATAATTAGACAAATAAGGACCTAGCTCTAGACCAAACAATTCAACAACAACAAGATGCTGTAGCTGTGAAACATCTTAGACCACGGGTAGGCAACCTATGGCATGTGTGCCGAAGGTGGCATGTGAGCTGATTTTCAGCGGCACCCTCACTGCCCGGGTCCTGACCACTGGTTTGGGGGGCTCTGCATTTTAATTTAATTTTAAATGAAGCTTTTTAAACATTTTAAAAACCTTATTTACTTTACATACAACAATAGTTTAGTTATATATTATAGACTTATAGAAAGAGACCTTCTAAAAACATTAAAATGTATTACTGGCACGCAAAACCTTAAATTAGAGTGAATAAACGAAGACTCGGCACACCACTTCTGAAAGGTTGCCGACCACTATCTTAGACATTTGTAATGTCCCAATCACTTATCTAGCGACCCATAACTGCACATCATTGCTTGAGACTTGTGTAACTTTGCTTACATACATGAGCTCCGGACTTGCACATGCATAAGCAATATTTTGTATTTCTTTTGCAATAACTTCTTTAGTTGTATAAATTCACAGGTGAGTAATCTTCTGCATATTCTCCTCTCCCACCCTTATACCTATGCTGTGTACACTTGAACAAAATATAGTAACGGCTATACTGGGGTCAGACCAATTGTCCATTTAGCCAAGTATCTTGTCATCTGATAGTGGCCAACACAAGGTGCTTCAGAGAGAATGAACAGAACAGGTAATCATCAAGTGATCCATCCCCTGTTGTCTACTCCCAGCTTCTGGCAAGAAGAGGCTAGGGACACCCAGAGAATGGGGTTGCATCCCTGACCATCTTGGCTAATAACCACTGATGGACCTATCCTCTACTCTTTTTTGACCCCTCATATTTGGCCTTCACAAGATCCTCTGGCAATGAGTGCCACAGGTTGACTGGGTGTTTGTGTAAAGAAATACTTCCGTTTGTGTTAAACCTACGGCCAGGGACGGCTCCAGGCCCCAGCATGCCAAGCACGTGCTTGGGACGGCAAGCCGTGGGGGGCGCTCTGCCGGCGCTCTGCTGGTCCCGCGGCTTCGGAGGACCCTCTGCAGGCAAGCTGCTGAAGGTAGCCTGCCTGCCGTGCTTGGGGTGGCAAAATGTCTAGAGCCGCCCCTGCCTACTGCCTATTAATTTCATTGGGTGCCCCTGGTTCTTGTGTTTTGAGAAGGGGTAAATAACACCTCCTTATTCCCTTTCTCCACATCTTTAATGATTTTATAGACCTTGATCATATCCCTCCTTAGTCATCTCTTTTCCAATCTGAGAAGTCCCAGACATTTTAATCTCTTGTATGGAAGCCGTTCCATACCCCTAGTCATTTTTGTTGCCCTTCTCTGAACTGTTTCCAATTCATATACCTTTTTTGAGATGGGGCGACCAGAACTACATGCAATATTCAAGGTGTGGGCATATCATGGATTTATATAGTGGTATTATGATATTTTTCTGTCTTACTATCTATCACTTTCCTAATAGTTCCTAACATTCTATTCGCTTTTTTGACTGCTGCTGCACAGTGAGCATATATTTTGAGAGGACTATCCACAATGACTCCAAGATCTTCCATGAATGGTAACAGCTAATTTAGATCTCATCATTTTATATGTATAGTTGGGATTATGTTTTCCAATGTGCATAACTTTGCATTTATCAACATTGAATTTCATCTGCAATTTTGTTGCCTAGTCCCCCAGTTAATGAGAGCCCTTTGTAACTCTGTGCAGTCAGTTTTGGGTTTAACTATCTTTAGTAATTTTGTATCATCTGCAAATTTTGCCACCTCACTGTTTTACTCCGTTTTCCAGATTATTTATGAATATGTTGAACAGTACAGACCCTTCGGGGACACCTCTCTCCATTCTGAAAACTGATCATTTATTCCTACCCCGTTGTTTCCTGTCTTTTTTTTAACCAGTTACAGATCCACAAGAGGACCTTCCCTCTTAACCCATGACTGCTTAGTTTGCTTAAGAGCCTTTGGTGAGGGACATGTCAAAGGCTTTCTGAATATCTAAAAACACTATATCCACTGGATTCCCCTTGTCCATGTGCTTGTTGACCCCCCCTCAAAAATTCTAATAGATTATTGAGGCACAATTTCTCTTTACAAAAAACTTGTTGACTCTTCCCCAACAAATCATGTTCATCTATATGCCTGATAATTGTGTTCTTTATCAGAGTTTCAATCAATTTGCCTGGTACTGAAGTCAGGCTTACTGGCCTGTAATTGCCAGGATCGCCTCTGGAGCCTTTTTAAAAATCGATGTCACATTAGCTATCCTCCAGTCATCTGGTACGGAAGCTGATTTAAATTATATGTTACATGCCAAAGTTGTTAGCGCTGCAATTTCATGAGAATTCCTTCAGAACTCTTGGGTGAATCCCATGTGGTCCTTGTGACTTCTTATTGTTTAACTTAGCAATTTGTTCCAAAACCTCTTCTATTGACACTTCCATCTGGGACAGTTCCTCAGATTTGTCACCTAAAAAGAATGGCTCAGTTGTGGGAATTTCGCTCACATCCTCTGGAGTGAAGACTGATGCAAAGAATTCATTTAGCTTGTGTACAACGGCCTTGTACACCTTCCTTTAGCACCTTGATTGTCCAGTGGTCCCACTGATTGATACAATTCCTGCTTCTGATGTACTTTAAAAAAAAAAAAAAGTATATTTGTAAAACTTGTGTATTTATGTAAATGATACATAGACATATAAGACCAAACTGAACACAATACTTTCCGACCAGTAATGATTTTTATATAATAAAAATACCAAAGCCCTAGCCTGAAAACCACTGCTGTTTTATGAACTTGAACACTAGTGAATGGATGTTTCCTCACTCGGGAGCATAAGAGAAGAAAATTGAGGGCAAATAAGAATTGCTGATGGAAGCCTATGCTTTACGTTATACTTGTGTATTTGAACATTCAGGGGACCAAATGTGGAAAGTGTATGGGGAAAAGATCTCTCAAAAGGAGAGTTCTAACTGGTGCCCAAGCATCCTTTTTTCCCCTAGAAAACATCCATTTTCTGTTGAATGGAACTAATTTATATTACAGTTGAGCTATTTCTTGATTCCTGTGCATGATCCTAAAGAACTTGGTCCCTTGTGATTTTTCTTGCCTCTATTTTCCTCCTAACTAAAATCAGAGGGAAGATTTTAGCTCTAATACATTTTGGGGGATTTTTTTTAACTGTTCCCCTTGCTCCTTATCTGTGTACCTGTCTTGTTTGTCCTTAGAGTGAGCTCGATAGGGCAGGGACCTTTGAATCACTGGAAACAGGGCCGGCTCCAGGCACCAGCTTAGCAAGCAGGTGCTTGGGGCGGCCACTTCAGAGAGGGGCGGCAAGTCCAGGTATTCGGCAGAGGGTCCCTCGCTCCCACTCGGAGCAAAGGACCTCCTGCTGAATTGCCGCAGATCGCGATTGCCATCGTGGCTTTTTTTTTTTGGGGGGGGGGGGGGGCTGCTTGGGACAGCAAAACCCCTGGATCTGGCCTTGACTGGAAAGCCCTAGCACACTGTAGTTGCTACCACAAACAGATAAATAACAAGCTGCCTTATTATTAATGTATTTATTTCCAGATGGCCTAAATGCCATGTAATCTCTCAAGGTGACTGAGTTATGGATTTTTGCAAAGGAGGATTTAATGTAACCAACAAGAGCTTTTGCTTAATAAAAAATTTGTCTACCATAAAAGATGGTTGGGGAAGTAGGAATGAACTATCCGGTTTCACCATGGCAACAGGTTTTGTGCTAGGGCTGGTAAATATATTAATGATCTGGACAAAGGAGGGAATAGTGAGGAGTCAGTTTGCAGATGACCATTATTTAAGATAGTCAAAACTAAGCAATTCTGAGAGACCTAAAAGAGCTAGCTGAATGGAAAGCACAATGATGCATAAAACTCAGTGTTTAAAAACAAGGTAATGCACATTCATAGAATCATAGAACTGTAAGGGACCTTGAGAGGCCATCTAGTCCAGTCCCCTGCACTCAAGGCAGGACTAAGTATTATCCAGACCATCGCTGACAGGTGTTTGTCCAACCTGCTCTTAAAAATCCCCAATGATGGAGATTCCATCACCTCCCTAGGCAATTTATTCCAGTGCTTAATCATTCTGACAATTAGGAAGTTTTTCCTAATGTCCAACCTAAACCTCCCTTGCTGCAATTTAAGCCCATTGCTTCTTGTCCTATCCTCAGAGGTTAAGAAGAACATTTTTTCTCCCTCCTCCTTGTAACAACCTTTTATGTACTTAAATAGTTACCATGTCCCCCCTCAGTCTTCTCTTCTCTAGACTAAACAAACCCAATTTTTTCAATTTTCCTCCGTAGGTCATGTTTTCTAGACCTTTAATCATTTTTGTTGCTCTTCTCTGGACTTTCTCCAATTTGTACACATCTTTCCTGAAATGTGGTGCCCAGAACTGGACACAATAGTCCAGTTGAGGCCTAATCAGCATGGAGTAATGCAGAAGAATTACTTCTCGTGTCTTGTTTACAACACTCCTGCTAATACATCCCAAAATGACATTCACTTTTTTTGCAACAGTGTTACACTTTTGAGTCATATTTAGCTTGTGATCCACTATGACTCCCAGATCCCTTTCCTCAGTACCCCTCCCTAGGCAGTCATTTCCCATTTTGCATGTGTGCAACTGAATGTTCCTTCCTAAGCAGAGTACTTTGCATTTGTCCTCATTGAATTTCATCCTATTTACTTCAGACCACTTCTCCAGTTTGTCCAGATCATTTTTAATTTTAATCCTACCCTCCAAAGCACTTGTACCCCCTCCCAGCTTGATATCGTCCGCAAACTTTATAAGTGTACTCTCTATGCCATTATCTAAATCGTTGATGAAGATATTGAACAGAACCAGACCCAGAACTGATCCCTGCGGGACCCCACTCATTATGTCCTTCCAGCATGTCTGTGAACCACTGATGATTACTCTCTGGGAATGATTTTCCAACCAGTTATGCACCCAGGAAAGAATAATTTGATCTACACACATAGCTGGGCTCTGAATTTTAACTGTCACTACTCAGGTGGCACTCTAGACAATTAATAAAAATGTTCAGAATATAGCGATGATCAGAAAATAAACAATGTTATAAAATGCATAAGAAATAGGATTAAAAAATATTAAGTATAACATTACACAGAGCAGGTAACTTGAATGGTATTTACCCTCTAATGCAGGAACAAAGGGACATTCAATTAAATTGAATGGTAAATTCAAAACTTATGAAAGGAAATACTTTTATACAAGATGTATACATAATCAGTCTGTAAAATTTATTGCAACTAGCTGTCATCAAGGCCCAAATAATAGGATATAAAGAAGGGGATGATATTTACATGAATGAGAATAGCCACAGTAACATAACATTTGTATGGGATAAAACCTCTCATGCTTCAGGGACATACCACTACTTGATGATGCTTTCCTTACAGGCAGGGGGTTCCAGAATTGTTCATTCTGGAGTTCTTGGATTTTTGAATTACCTGGTGCTGAACTATAGGGACCATTGATTGGATCAACTTCCTGTGTTTCTATAACTATTTCTGGAGATCTTTTTAACCGAGGACTCATTATCATTCAGTACTACTCTTTCCTTCTCCCTACCTTTGATAGTTGTGTGGATTGTTCTTTTCATCTGTGGCAATTTTCCAAAATCTTCAGAAGAAACTTTTTTTAAAAAAACTCTGAAACTAGCTCATTGTCGGTTAGCACTTTTGATCCCATGCTTTCAGGGAGATGCCAAGTACAAAGTCCTTTAGCGTTACATTTTGGGTCTTTTCAGGTCTTGGGACTGCCCTCCTGCTTTTCTAGGTAAGTTCCTTTCAAAAGTTAAAGGCAACAGCTACCAAAAAAACCTTTTGGTTTTTGGTTTTGTTTTTTTTTAAACACAGTAGTTACAGAATCCTTCCAAACAGGGAGAGATGAGAGCAACTGAATGTATTTTGGCGGGTTACCACCTTCAGAGAACAAGATTTCCAGGAAAGTATGTTTTTTTCCAAAATTCCACAGACTCTCCCTGGATTCCCGCTGTTTGAGATTTTAAAACTCAAGGAGTGTGTCTGTAATGAACATGTAACATACTTTACAAGTACTCACACAAATGCTAACATGCCTTAAAAGTTTAAATACAGCATCTATTTTTGTATATGTGAGGGGAAATATTCCTCAACAGCGTGAAGAACAAATGTGGGGTAAGATAATGAGAATTCTAAAAGGAGGGGCACCATCAAGAAGGGAATCTAAGATTAAAACTCTAAGCCAATTAAACTTCTAGGAACTGGAGAATTTGGCACTCCTCATGAGCTTAAACTCTGTAGCATGCTAACCAGGAACCTAGGTTCAGTTTATACAAGGGGCAGAGAAGGCCGTGTATAGCAGCTTTACAGTTCCCTCAAGAGATGTAGCTGAGGTTGGCTGATGAAGGCACTCCACTCCAAATATGGTGAGTCTAGCTGTGACCTTCAAGCTGTAAGTCTGCCAGCTTGTAGCCATCTTAGATGCAGTCAGCTAGCTCTCATCACTTCTAGGTTTTTCTGAGGCACTTATTAACATGTTATCTAGATGTCAGGTATTCTTGATGAAAGTTAATTATTGGTGTCTAAGGGTACTAAAAGCTGGGTCAACTTTTAAGGGTTTTAGTTGGTTCCATTTAATAAGCCCCAATGCCCTTTTCCCATCAAGCATCTAGCAAAGGCTCTGTCCTTTTTATGGAGGAAATGTAGGTAAGATGACTGACTTGTTAAGATAAACTCCTTGGTTCCCTTTGGAAGGTATTTTGGATGCACCCACAGCACTACCTTATCCTTAGGTGGCTCATCTAGTAGATTCTGAAGCTCATTCATTGTATACTGAAGTCTCTCCTACCAGGAAAATGACTTAACGTGTAAGATATATAGTTTTACCAGTCTGTAGTGACTCAAATGGACTCAGCCATGTAAACTTTCTTCCCTTGCTCGCTGTGTGGTCGGAGAAGATGGGGATCTAGACTACAGGCACAAGAAACAAAGGTTGTGAAGTGTGGCTTTAATCTCCTTAGCCTTTGTCTGGCCAAAGGGGAGCAAGTGTGCTGAAAGATATTTTAAATGGGGAGAATCTGACCTAGCATGACAGTGCAGGATACAGGCTGTAAGGAAGTATTGTGAAGGCATCAAGGATTGCTGTGAGCTGGAATGAGCCAGGAAGCTGTAAATGGCCCCCATTGTGCTCCTTCACTGACTGTAGTCAGAACTAACTTTGGAGTGCAGGAAGGAGCCTACTTGCCTGACGGAGGATGCATATCATGCCTCTAAGGCTGTTTTAAAACCAGAGATGTTTTCATCTGCTCTCTGCTGAAGGCAAAGACCCAAGAACTCACCAGTGACACAATTACTGTTACTTACTAATCTATTGAGGGATGGTCCTGTTTCATCTCATAGACTCAAGGACTGGAAGGGACTTCGAGAGGTCATCGAGTCCAGTCCCCTGCCCTCATGGCAGGACCAAATACTGTCTAGACCATCCCTAATAGACATTTATCTAACCTACTCTTAAATATCTCCAGAGATGGAGATTCCACAACTTCCCTAGGCAATCTATTCCAGTGTTTAACTACCCTGACAGTTAGGAACTTTTTCCTAATGTCCAACCTAAATCTCCCTTGCTGCAGTTTAAGCCCATTGCTTCTTGTTCTATCATTGGAGGCTAAGGTGAACAAGTTTTCTCCCTCCTCCTGATGACACCCTTTTAGATACCTGAAAACTGCTATCATGTCCCCTCTCAGTCTTCTCTTTTCCAAACTAAACAAACCCAATTCCTTCAGCCTTCCTTCATAGGTCATGTTCTCAAGACCTTTAATCATTCTTGTTGCTCTTCTCTGGACCCTCTCCAGTTTCTCCACATCTTTCTTGAAATGCGGTGCCCAGAACTGGACACAATACTCCAGTTGAGGCCTAACCAGCGCAGAGTAAAGTGGAAGAATGACTTCTCGTGTCTTGTTTACAATACACCTGTTATCTACAACAGTCTGTTCTGGAGAAGGTCCATGTACTGTAGAAAATGGTATTTTCTCTTCTCCCCTTTCTCCCCTGTGTCACTTAGCATAAGTGATCAGATCACATTCCCTGTTGCCTCTTTGATGCTTCAGTAGGAAAATTAAAAGCAAACGGTTGGGAAAAATAATGGGGGAATTACTGCGTGTTTTTAGAGGGGCGGAATCAGCTGCCCTATTATCTTCAATATTATTAGTTCAAAACTCTCCTTTCTCTACAGGTAGCCCCAGCGTGAATGAGATCTGAACCTGCTTCCCTCCCTGCAGGAACTGGCATGGGGAAACTGGTCAGATTGCAATTAATGGAGGATGGGAGCTTAAATACCTTTGAGGAGCTGACCCTTAGTTCTTCACTATGGTCATCAAGAATTTGCAAATACAAATTGGCCTGGTGGAGGGGAACAGAGGTTTAATATCAATACTGTATATACTTTCTTCCATTTAAGACTCACAAAACACTTTACAAATAGAGTATGAGCCTCATTAGCACCCTGTGAGGTAGGTCAGTTTTATCCTCTCTATATACACGTGCACACCCAAGCAGGGAAACCAAAGGGAATAGAAGTGATTTGATCAAGGTCACTGAGAGTTAGTGCTAGAGCTGGGAATAGAATCTAGATTTCCTGATTCTCTCAAAACAATCCTGATCCACCAAGGTACTGCTCCTTGATTTTTACAAGACCCATTTAACTGCATTAGCGGATTTTTAAATGAAGAAAATGTGTATTGGTGCACCAGGGTGGGTCCTGTATTCTCTCTTTCTAGGAATCCATAGACTAGTATGTTACCTAGTTTTAGCAGCAGTTTCCAGTTGTGCATTTTGCCCAGGTGAGTTTGCTGCTTGGCTACTTGCACAGAGGAGGACTGCATTCCCTCCTTCCGGTAGGGCCACCTCACAGGTACCTGTGTGAGGTAGGGGTGTGTCTAGATTGAAACCTGATGCCTCATCCTTGGGCTGATGTGGGGGTGGAGGAAGGAGGGACATGTTCCTTCAAGCACACAGCTAATGAAGACAGAGAGAGAAATTATCCAGGACTTATTTTCTCAGCTGAAGACAGGAACAAGGGCAGTCTTTTCACCTCTTTCCCCCAGAAGTCTCACCCTAGACCTGTGCTCTGGAGGAGTCAGTCCAGAGCCAAAAGAAGATGAGCTTAACCCGGCGCAAAGGTTTTTACAGGCAGGAAGTAAACAAAACTGTCTGGGAGCTGCCCAGAAGATATACCTCCATCAATCCAGTGGGATCTGGGGCTTATGGCTCTGTCTGGTGAGTAGGTCTTGGCCTTTGTTCTTTCAAGGGTCCTGGCAGGAAGAACGGGGTGGGGGTATTTAAAGCATGGCTCACGGGAAGAAAACAGGGGAGGTGCCTCTTAGCTGTCCTCCATTATGAAATAAATTTGCATGTTAGATGAAGGTTTGTTTCCTGCCTGCCATACCTTAAGTCACTTTCAGCTTGAGCAGCTGTTCTGCTGTGTGTGTTTACTGCCTGAAGAGTTGGGCCTCCCTAACCCTAAACTACTACATTTTGGGGAGAGGTGCTGCTGTATCCATCACCCTCCAGGTGATGGGGACTAGAGGCTCAGCCCTTGTTTGATTTTATTTGTTCAGTCCCTTGGTTTCCTCACTGTCTCTGATGAACAGGACAACCAGCCCCTGCTATGCACTGTCCCAGGGGTAAGAACTAGACAGAGCTAGTAGTAGCAGAAAAAAAAAATCTGTTTCCAAGGCTGACATTACTTCCCCCTAAAAGATTTTGGGCCCTCTTGTTCCCTAGAGGGAAGATGGGATTCTGCTGCTGGTCCTATACCAATATCCTGGTTTAAACTAATACAGCTTGTCTAGACTGGAACCTCTTGCCAGTTTAATGATTAATTCTGAGCCTAGAAAGGGATAAGACAGACAGAAAAACAATGCATAGTCATCCAATCAGCTGGGCAAAGGCAGCTAATAGAAAAATGAATGTATAGGGTCAGATTCTGTTCAGGTGCATGTGTGTAAATCTAGAGTAACTCCACTGACTTTAATGAGTTACTCTCAGTTTATGTCCTTATGAAATCAGAATCTAGTCCATACACCAATACACAAAGGCAAGAGAGAGATTTATTCCCTGTACTAGGTATTCTGCAGGAAATATCCTGCCTGAATGTCATTACCAGGGTCACGTAATATACCTAGTTCATAGTCCTGGGACCATTGGAGTGACACCCTGGTTAGCTGTTTTTTGATGCATAAACAGGGTCTGAAAGATTTGTTTTCTCTACAGTATATGTTTTTCATATTAGACATATAAATTTTGTCTACTTTAAAAGACAGCAGATCCCTGAAGAAAGAGTAGAATTATGACAGCACAAGAAGCAAAAGAGAGTCACAGAAAGAAAGAGGGGGTTTCACTCCAATGGCTGGAAATTTGGGTCATATCTATTTAACTTCAATAGCTAACATTCTTTCTCCAAAACTTTCATCTTTGTTAACGATTCGATATCTTTGCCCCTTCACTTGCTATGTGCATTCTCCTAATAGGCTTCTCCAGCAAAATCAGGGAAAACCAGACTTAATATTCTTGACATTTGTAGAGGTTTTAAAAAAAAAATTTAAAGGAGGGGGAGAAATTATCCTTCCAGATTTTCTTTATAAAGCCTAAAGCAAAAAGAAAAACACGAACAACAGAAATCCTTTACTGCTCCCTTTAAATAAAAACCGGTCTCTAGCTCAGCTGACATGGAAACTCCCAAAAAACAGCAGCTTGTTTGCCCTAAATGACACCCATTAGACTAAACCGGGTAGTGCCAGAACTCCATGGATGACGAACGCTTGCTGGCTTTGGTGCTGATTCCTGGCTGAAGTACAAGTGGAAGCTTGTGGAATTAGGATTTGCTGTCCTCTGCTGGGAACCACTGGGATGTTTTTTTCTACAATAAGAACAGGAGGACTCGTGGCACCTTAAAGACTAACAAATTTATTTGAGCATAAGCTTCCGCGGGCTACAGCCCACTTCTTCGGATGCATAGAATGGAACATATCGTGAGGAGATATAGATACATACAGAGAATATGAAAAGGTGGGGGTTGTCTTACCAACTCTGAGAGGCTGCTACTCTGAAATCTTTCTATAATAGTCCATATATTTGGGTTTCTTTAAAGCTCTATATGCTGTTACAGATACTTAAAACAGAAGCAAATAGAGCAAGTTACAAAAGCTCCCCCAATTCCCCTGAAAAACTAATTCCTCTGTTAAATTTCTTCATTAAAATAAAATATTTGTTTAATAATTTTTATAGCAGATTTCACATGTGTATAGAGAGTTAGTTTTGATCAGGTTTGAGTAATTGAGTAATTCTGATGCGGCTGCATCCAAAGGTGGTCTGAGACAGACTGAATGAAAATGCTACTGAGTAACTTTGCAGGTCAGCCAGGATCTTGGAAAATTGCTTGTCTGAACCATTAGCTATCATGCACCTATTGCTGATTAGAAATAGTTATTTTGCATAGTAGTTCCCTCTAACCACCCTTGGAAATCCTAGAGCCACTACTGGTCACCAGAGCAAGAAAAGGGGCTGTAGCCCATTAGTGGGTGGATGGGTGGTGGTAGGAAGCCATGCTTTCCTTTCAAAGGTGATAAGAAGAGAAAAAGGACTATTTGGTTTCGAACAGGAAGTAGATATGGGATGAAGTGTGCAATGTGATAATGCTGATATTCACATGGGTTTGGTCACACTGCACCACTAGCAGTCACAGCAGGAAAGACATGTTGATTTACAGTTCTCCAGTTTAATGAGCTGAGAGAGAAGGAATTGCAAAGTGGCGGGAAGTGCATAACCCAACGAGGAGGCTTGGGCTGGAAAGCCCTGCCTTTCTCTCTCCCTTCAAGAGGCAGCAGCTGGAAGCTGTCAGCCATAAAACACAGGCAACCTTTCACAGCCATCCAGGGTTGACTGGCTCAGGGAGGTGGTGGTGCAGTTCATTATGGAGGTTCCTCTTCAAATGCTTTCACCCTGAAAAGCACTGGGGAAAATCTGAAGAATCATAGCAGTCTCTGGACGACTGCTGCTGATGGCTTTTCTTTCCATCCCTTTGCTGATTATATGGAGGGCCTGCCTTCTCTGCAACTCTGCCATGGGACTTTGAGAGAAGAGGTGTCACTGAATTGCTTCATATGGAGAAATAAATAGCAGCTATGACTGGGAGACTCTCGTATGCCCTCTTGGCAGCATGGGGCTCGGAGCCAAGAACTCCAAAGTGGAGTTCACTCAACTCCAAATCTTGGTTTTGACGCTGACTCCCACTGTTGTTGTTTTTGTATCAATTTCATATCTACAGAATGGGGATAATAGCTACCTTACCTTATAGCTTTGTTGCAAGCATTAATATAGTAATATTTATACATTTTTTTAACATAAAAAGCACTTTCAAGTGCTAAATACTATTAACTGTCTTTAAAAAACCCTCACCTGTATATACCGTTAATACCAAATGTGTAGCACAAAATACTTCCATGTTCAGAACACTTTACAAACATTATCAAATTAATTCACAGATTTTTTTAAGGCCCTGAGAGATTATTGTGACCATCTAATCTGACCTCCTGTGTAACACAAGCCAGAGAATTCCAGCTTGTAATTTCTGCATCAAGCCCATCAATTCTGTTTGAGCTAAAGCATATATTTTAGAAAGACATCCAAGTTCTGATTCTGAGACCTCAAATGAGAGAGAATCCACCACATCCCAAAGTTAGTTATCCCAGGGCTGACTCTCTCCCAAGCAATAACAGCATCCTGGATGATTCACAGAAAGTGAATCTGTATATCTCCCCTCTCACAAACACCCCTCCCCCCCAATCTCCTGCTCCAAATTTCAGAAATCCTGAGCAGACAGGTGCAGGGAAAGGGCATAGGAGAGAATCAGCTGGGTTCTCAAGCGCCAGTTAGCTCAGAAGAGAAGTGGCTGTCAAAGAATCAGTGGAAGGACACAGTGTGTGGGTACAGGATTAGGGTTAGCCCTGACTTCCAAGCATCTGTCTTCACATTACCCACCATTTCTCTAGCACCAGCCCATCTTCACAGGCTGGAGCAATGGGACAATGCTACTGTAACCAACCATGAGTGTTTTAACCTCCTTCAGAGCAGATACAGCTGGTTAAAATATTGGTAGTAGCATGTTTATACCAGAGATGCAGTAGAAAAAATTGAAGTACAATGCTAGTGTCTACCAACTGCATTTCTTTCATGTACATTATGGAAAGATCAAGGGAAAATGGAACTTTTTCCTTGATCAGCTCCGGATTCCAGTATCCATCCCTTTCTCTTAGGCCGCTTGTTGGATTAACATTGCATCGTCCATGAAAACTCATTGCTTTACTCAGAACTCATTTTATCTGTTTGCCACAGTTCAGCCATAGATAAGAAGACGGGGGAGAAAGTGGCCATCAAGAAGCTGTGCCGACCCTTCCAGTCAGAGATCTTTGCCAAGAGATCATACAGGGAGCTCATGCTGCTGAAGCACATGCAACATGAGAATGTGAGTCGCCACCTTTCTCCATGCGGACCCAAGAGGGAGGGCTACAGAGCTTCTCTCACTGAGTTACCGTAAGATCAAGTGATAGTGACTTTAGGGACAAAAGCCCTCATGTTTTTCCTGAAGCTGCTGCAAGGTGGGCTTCACCACCAATCATGCCTGGGGGAATTCTGCGCCACTGCGCATGCGCAGAGTTTATGTCCTCTGCAGATTTCTTTACTTCCCTGCAGAAAAATTACTTTCTGATGGGGAAGCAAAGGGAAGCCACTAAAGCAGTCATGCGACCCTCTCCAGCAGTATGTTTCGGGTGCTCAGGGCAGCTGGTAGAGAGGTAAATCACTGTGGAGTAGGGAGCAGGACTGGAGAAAAGCTGGCTGATGGCTCCTACCTTGTGCCAGGCCCAGCTGCTAGTCCCGGCTGGGCTGGGGAGGATGGGACTTCGTCTTTCCCTGCACGGCATCCAGGGCTAAGTCAGATCCACCCTCAGATTTCTCCCTGAGCTGCAGGAAGCTCTGCAAACATCCCCCTCTCCCTGTTTCCTGCACCCATTGTTCCTCAACTGCAGGGGGAGGGGTCCATGTGCAGGGAGCTGTTCCCTCAGCCGCCCAACCCCTGTATATCCAGACTCTCTTATACCCAAACCCTCCGCCAAGCCTCACTCCCCTGCACTCAGAACCCCTTCTGATGAGCCCCACTCCCCCTGCAACTGGATCACCCCTATGAGCCACCCACACCGAGATCCTCACCCCGATGAGCCCCAACCAGCTGCACCTGGGTCCCCACCCCACTCCCCCAGGATCTAGACCCCCTCCCCACTGAACCCCCCACCCCTGAGCCCCAACCACTTTCACCTGGACTCCCCTGCAGAGTTCCATTACCGTTGCACCCAGAACCCAACAACAAGCCCCTGTGCATCCAGATCCCCCTGCACCCTCACCTGTATCCCCCACTGAGCTGCTCACACCCAGATTGCCCCACATAGACCCCTCTCAAACCACACCTGGATCCCCCCAACCCTAAGCCCCTCCACACTTGGATCCTGCCTTGCTGAGCCTGCCTGCCCACACCTGGTGCACCTGGCATGGAGGGACCGGGCCCTGGGGTGTTTCTGGGGCAGGCCTGGTCCCTGCACTGTGTCAGGGTTGGGTACAGCCTCACCATTGAGTCCCTGTCTTTGGGGGAGGGAGAACTGCAAAGTGATCTCCCACTGCTGTGCAGCCAGTGGCCTGTGCTCCCCAATGCCATGCTGGAGCCTCTACATTTATTTGACAAATAAAATCTGCAGAATTTTAAAATATTGTGAGCAGAATTTATTTTTTTTAAGCACAGAATTTTTAATTGTTTTGGCACAGAATGCCCTCAGGAATAGCCAATGGACACCCAGCCTGATGTAGAGGGACCCCACCCTTTTTGGAGTTTAGAGTAGGATTCAGTTTCCATGTTCAGTTCTCATTTCCATGGGTTCTTTGTCGCTGCCACCCTGCTATTGCTCCAGAAGTGAAGTTGGACTTGCAGTACAGACAAATGTTCGGTCTGTTTGTAAGAGAGGAAATAGCCATAAAGCCCATTGATGAGAGTCCAAATCCCTCACATGGAATCCTAAAGTGTCACTGACCTGTGACTCTACAGAGAATACTACTCTTCCAGTGTGTGTACTTTCCAGTCTTACATTTACCCACTTATCCCACAGGTCATTGGGTTGCTTGATGTCTTCACCTCAGCCACCTCCTTCAGTGGATTCCAGGACTTGTAAGTTTTTTGTGGGGTTTTTGTGGGGTTTGCGTTCACTATAGGTTCCATCGTTGTCCAGGACAATGGCAGATTTTGCACTTGAAGAAGGAAGTGTGTCATGCTGACAAGCAATCCCATGAGTTGATTTGAAAAGGGGCCAATCTAAAGCCAGAGATACCTGAATAAAATTACATTAGGAGGATTAGAAGCACTGATCAGCTCCAGTAGGTAAAATCCCTGAGAAAAGTATAAGCAAGCAGCTCATACACCACATGTTCTGGGAGAATGGATCAGATGTATTGATTTATATCATATAAATACCAGAAACTGGTATCTAGATATAATGGTGATGGGCACATTAGACATTCCTAAGATAGAACGATGCATGTTAGTGTAGTGATTTATATGTCATGCTGGGCACAGGGACAATAACAAAATATTTGTCAGATCCTAGACTACTAAAACAGAAACAATTTTAAAAATCTATTTTTTTCACCTTTTATGTTGATTTGTTTTTCTTTTTTTGGTGCGGGGGGAGGCTGGGCATTGCCTTCAGCTTGGATGGTGAAACTGGACCGGCCAGGGTTGAGGCACCGTGGGGATCAGTCTGGGACCTGAGACAGCAGTTTTTAAAAATCCTCTTTAAAAATTCATAAACTGTTTCATACACCTGATTTGCTTATCGCTGATGATGAAAGACTTTAAAGCTATGAACAGTGCTCTCTCTCTCATACTCATATTTGGTATCTTGCAATGGGCACAATGAGAATGAGTGAGTTTTCTAAATTCAGGAGAGTAGAAATAACAATTTGCAGAGAAGGTAGCAACTTTAACTGCCTCACTAGATGTCTTAGTCAGGGGCAGCTCCAGGCACCAGCGCAGCAAGCGCGTGCCTGGGGCGGCAAGCCACCTGGGACAGCATGCCAGTCGCCATGAGGGCAAGCAGTCAGGCAGCCTTCGGCGGCATGCCTGCAGGAGGTCCACTGGTCCTGCGGCTTTGCGAGCAATTCAGCAGTCGATATGCTGAAGGCACGGGACCAGCAGATCACCCACAGAACCACTGCCGAATCCATGTGACCAGCAAACCGCCCGCAGGTGTGCCACTGAAGGCTCCTTGACTGCCGTGCTTGGGGCGGCAAAAAACATAGAGCCGCCCCTGGTCTTAGTAACCCAGGGACACACTAAAGCTTCCTGCAACTGATCTGATCTTCATAGCGAGAACAAGGCTAGCATGGCTCCCTATGTTTTTCTCCTAGACTCAGGGACTTATCTTACTGCCTTTTAGCTACCTGGTGATGCCATACATGCGGACAGATTTACAAAAGATCATGGGACATGAGTTCAGTGATGAAAAGATCCAGTACCTGGTCTATCAAATGCTGAAAGGATTGAAGGTAGGTGGATCTGGAATAGTCAAAAGCAAGAACTGGTGTCTGAGGGATTTACACATTGAATCACCAGGTCTGCCATAGGAGTAGACTTTGCTCTGTATTATCCCTGAGTGGACCCTTAAATCATGGACAGACTAACCTGTAGGATCATCTGGTTTCCCATCTTGAGAAACTTTTGCTGACAGAAGTTTCATTGCAACTGATACGATCCCACAGAAACATTTTGTTTTGACAAATTGTTATTTTCTGACCCCCCAAAAAAGGCTAATTGAAAAATTCCTGACCCACTTTCATTGAAAGCTTATACTTCAGAGGTATCAGAGGTGGCTTTGGTTTTTCATATTGGTCATCAGGTGACTTAACCAATTCAATCCATCATAGGTCATGCAATATCTTGCTAGGGAGGCAGTTGGCTTGTTCTGTTCAAGTCACTAGAGCCCAAGATTCCTTAGCAAAACTATTGATGGTGGCAAGAGGCTTTTAGCAAGTGGAGCGTCTGGTTCCCTCATTCCATCTGCTTTTAGAGAAAACAGATGGAACGCAATTTCCTCAGTTACTATGAGCCAAGAATGTCCGTTTTTAAACAGACAAGGACAAAGTGGAATGGTAAAAAACAGCCCCTTATAACAATCTGAACACTGAACTGTGGAACTAATGATTAATAATACTTCCCACTAGACTGCCCTCCAGCTACAATTCTCACAGTGCTGTATGAACATTAGGGACTTAGACTCCACAACACCTCTTTCCCCAGATCACTGTGAAACCCAGATGGGGGAAACCGTTGCACAAAGAGGTTAAATGACTTGCCCAAAATCGCATAGTGAGCCTGGGGAGAGGTTAGACTAGAACCAATATCTCAACTCCTAATCTTGTGCTTTAGCTGCTAGACTCTGTTTCCTTCCTATATGACTTGATAGGTAGAATAAGCACAACTCATGCAATTTAGTGATAAGTTTGAGGCTTCTAAGATTATAGTTGATTTAAGTAACTTTCATGGCATACCAGCTATGCCTCTTCAAGAAGTGTTCTAACTCCAGCTGTTGTAAAGAATGTAATGTAGGGAATGGGTTTCACCTGGGTTTCTAGCAACAATGTCTTCTTCCTATTTGTGACCTGTGCTGTAGAGCCACAGAGCTGGGAGTGAGGATTTTGCAGAAGAAGAATGCAGGTTGCTTTGGTCTCAGTAGTCAGGCTCCGTTGCTAACACGTGTTTCTCCTGTGGGGCAGTGAAAGATTTGCTTGCTGGTGATCACACTGTGGCTTCCCTTTTCATTGCAGTACATTCATTCTGCTGGAATCATTCACCGGGTAAGTTCATGTGCACTGTTACTCTGCTTTTATTTCTGTTCTCTGAGAGAAGCACAACTCAGCCAGAATGTTAGCAGCTTCTCCCATAGCCTTGAACATCGTCTCACTAAGAGCTTGGGCCTTAAGTTCTCCCTAAACTAGTTCTCCCTCTTCCCTTTTGCTGCCTCATTCCCTTCCTACCTGTGTTGGCCTGGATTTGCTCTGTGGGCAATGCAGTATTTTGCAACAGGATGTGTGGATCATTTTGTGATGCCTCCTGATTAATGAAAGATGCTTCCGAAAAGAAAATAACCCTTGTGACTACTCTGGGATGCTGAACTGTGTAGCAGGCATGTTGTCTCCACTGCTGTAGCAAGAGTGGATTCTGGATGCGATGATACAACCCAACAAAGGCCAAGGGGAGACTTGACTGAGATTTACATTGTTGAGTTGCAATTTGCTTTGTGTCCTGATTGCTCTGCTCTCGTCTGCTGCAGGACCTGAAGCCAGGCAATCTGGCTGTGAACGAAGACTGTGAACTAAAGGTAGGTACAAAGGTGCCCCTTCATGGCTTGCGAAACATGCGGTGTGTTGGGTAGCTGGTGAACCGCTCTGAGTGCGTGAATCCTGTTAACACACCAGTGTGGCTCCTAATGCATCCTGAGGCCCATGTTCAGCAAGATATTTAACACCGTGTCTGTTGAATCAATGGGACTATTCAGGTGCTTGACATTAGGACATGCTCCAGTACCTTGCTGAATCAGGGCCTGAGGCTGGAGTGAACCTCCTGCACTGGGTGCAGTTCCTACTGCACTCTGACGTGCACAGCAATACCTTACAGAAATTCAGTGCCCTAGGGTCACATCTATATTAGAAGAATAACCCAAGGATGATAACCGAGGGCAGCCACAGTTCCCCTGCGCTCCCATCAGCTAGAGCTGAAGACCTATTGCAGACAAAGCCATTTTCAACTCCTGGTAGAAAAGGCTTGTTTGAGCCTGGGTGGAAGGAAGGGCCTGCTTTGCTAGGAATTGCTAAAAGCGATTTGGCCCTGTCTACGCTAAAGGTCAAGCCAAAGCATTTCCAGCTCCTGCCGGAGGAACACTGGTAGCAACAGGACGTTTTTGTAGGAGAGGTGGGGTTGGAGAATGGCTTGCCTTACAGGACACAGAACAGTCCTGTGAAAAATAAGGATCACCACCTTCTTAAAACATATGTTCTATTGGTCACACACACTACAGATTCCTTCTGCGGGGCTGCAGGCTACAACTGGTTTTGCAGCCTGGCTGTAATTCACAGTGCAATTAAGACAAACCTGTTAGAACCATTGGCTGGGGTGGCTCTGGTATAGCGGTGAGGCTATAGCTCTCTGATGGGATCCACTTCATACCATGGAAACAGGTTCTCTTTTGCCTGTAGGATCTCTTTTCCTTCCCTCACCATCTCCCTCCTCTGTTGATCTGTAGATCTTGGACTTTGGTTTGGCGAGACACGCAGATGCTGAGATGACTGGCTACGTTGTGACGCGTTGGTACAGAGCACCAGAAGTCATTCTGAACTGGATGCATTATAATCAGACTGGTGAGTTAAATTCCTTCAGCTGGGGCTCTCTGGAGATCACCACTGGAACTCCCTCGGGTGGGTTAGTGTGGATCACACACAACCCTCTATTGGCTGTTAAGTTAAGGAGGAACAAAAAGCACCTTATCTCCAGCAGCAGTTATGAGGCTCCCGGCTAATCAAGCATCAGGAGACAGCTCCACCCAAAGTTGTCACCATTGGAAAAGCTGAAACCCAAGGTTGTAGTAACCCAGAAACTACAGCTGGTGGGAGAAGGGGGTTGAAGGTGGGAGCAAAACCATGCCAATGACTAAATAACTCAGCAGACATTACTGTAGTCCCCAAAGCAGGACAAGGCCCCTGAACTGTGTTTCTCCTCCCTCTCCCGGCCTTGTACATTTCTCATGCGCCACTCGTTTTCTTCCTGCACAGTGGACATCTGGTCTGTTGGTTGTATCATGGCAGAAATGCTGACTGGGAAAACCCTGTTTAAAGGAAAAGATTGTATCCTTTCAAATTGGGTCAAACTCCTCTGGGGTGGCCCAGAAGCCCCCTAGCAGTGCCTGAAACAGACACTCTGGGTATTTGTGACAGGGCATTTACACAGGTATGTGAGGGTGGGGATACTGGGGGAGGAGGGTGTCAACTTGGTACACTGGGTAAATTCTGCCCTGTGTCCTCTTGCATGCATGCTGCCCTGACCAGTCCCCATGCTGTGGGGAGGAACTGAGGTTACCCATGCAGGGCCCTAAGCCCATTGCAGAACACAGCTCTGTGAGGGCTGCTTGCACACCACGGCAGAAGGGGGCTGGGAGCAGGCCCTGTGGATGCACAGATCCAGCCACCAAAGCCTGCCTAGGAAGGTCACAGCAGCTGGGAGCTATTGCAGCTCTGACTCTGCACTAGGCGTCCCGGAGCCATTTGGAGTGAAGATTCATTCTCCTTAATCCTCACAGACCTTCCTAGCCACACAGCCAGCATACTTGGGCTGTTGGCTAGGTCCAAGATTTGGCCCTAAATAACCTTTAACTCAGCCTACCAGATCTAGATCAGCTGACCCAGATCTTGAAAGTAACCGGACTCCCAGGAGAGGAGTTTGTGCAGAAACTGGAGGACAAAGCGGTAAGGAAAACACTGTGTCTAGGGCTGTACTTCTGAACGCGCTGCTGTGGAAACCACATGAAAATAAGTTATTTTTACATTGTCTTTGACATGTGCCTGCGTGTGGTTTTTAGTAATGTAAATCATCCAAACTAAGGCAGTGGCCTTGGCATCTATCCCTGCAAGTGGCACCTCCAGAGCATTTGACTTTAAAAGAAAGTCCTATTTACCAATGAGTCAAAATATTCCTTTAAAGGGGGTGAACAGAGAGTGTAGGAGTTGAGAGTCAGGACTCCTTGGTTCTGGGCCAGAGGCAGCTGGCGACTCAGTGTGTGACCTCAGGCAGATCATTCCACCTCTCTGTAACCCAGTTGAGCCCTCTGGAAGAATGAGATATTTTTGTACCTCCCAGGGGTGTCGCAGGGCTCCCTTATTTGTACAAAAAAAAAAAAATAAAAAAAAATGAATCAGTTCCTCACATGAAAGAGGCCCACATAAGTGTGGAGTCTTGGATAATTTACTGCTTTCCTGCTCATCTAGGCACGGACCCGATGGACTTTTCTACTGTCCCCTTTTCTGACTTCAGCATGTCTGTATGCTGTGCATTCCTCTCTCTCTTTCAGGCTAAGAAGTATATCCAGTCCCTTCCCAAGGTTCCCAAAATGGATTTATCCCGGCTTTTCCCCAAAGCCAATCCTCTAGGTAAGTCATCTTCAGTATTTCTCCCACGCCACTTCCAGTCCATTATAAGGCAGATTGTCACAAAGTTCGTGGACTCCAGGACTTTTCCTTTCTCTTAGACCTCATGACTTCTTGCTGCCTGTGTCCCCTACAGGGGCTAATGATGTTTCTCTTGCTGATCAGCCCTTTCCACGGGGGCTGACGATACGTAAAATTAAATGGCAAAACAATTATTATTGACATTAAAATAGCAGTTTTCTGCTGTTCTTTGCTCTCTCCCTTCCCCTGCCCTTAAAATAACAAGACCCAGGACTTTTGGCACTTTTCCCAAACTTGTGAATTTTTTTTCATGACTGCAAACCCAGCCTTAGTTATAAATATCTCTCAGCTCCATGGTGCTGTGGTGGCCAGGAGAATGGGACTGATTTAAGTGCAGAATGTTAGTCCATCTGGAGACTTCTGTGGTGCCTCTTCCAAGCTCACTTTTTTCTGCAGTTAAAGGAACCTAGTTCTATGAACAAATTTAGAAGGAAACTTCTGGTCTTACACACACTTGTGAGGACAGGATGGAGACACGCCTGCGAAGGGAAGACAATCCTAAACAAACCCAGTTCACTTTGGTTTCCCAGAATCCAGAGATCATTAGATCACGGCTGGGATCATTTGATTTACTGAACTGAAGGCCACATTTGCCTTAAGTCAGGAGCTTGAGGGTCACACCTAATTTGCTTAAAATGGAGCAGACCACACCTGCAATCATAATTCATGTACAGCTCACAGCATGCGATGCTCCCTTGTAAGCCAAGCAGCATGGCTTCTTGTCCGAAGAGAGACCATTGCGTAATGGAACCTGGAAAATGCAGCTTCCCACACCTTCCTGTGGAACAAGGCCAGTAGCTGATCACACTGTAGAACTCTCTGAGCCCCAGTTGGCCAGTGGAATGTACTTTGGCCACAACTGAGCTCCAGGATCAAGTTGCCTAGAGCAAACCAGGCGGTATCCATGTTACCCCTCTTTCGTTTGTTCTTTTCCCAGACCCAAGGCAGCGTGATCTCTGGCAAGGGGCACAGAAAGTTGCATACACTGCTTCAGCCACCTTTTACCAGGAAAAGTATATGAATCACTTCCCAACTGCGTATCAGATATCGGGACATTTTTGATACAAAGTTGGTAACTGAAATTTGTTTACTTGTTCATGGTAAAAAGTAAGCCGCCTACAATGAACTGTTTCCCCTCATAGGTCATAGATGTGGGTAAGCAGAGCTCCATCAAACTCTGAAACATTAAAGCAGTAAACCCAAGAAGGATATCAGCCTGCCTTTGGCATTTCCTGCCTTCCTGTTTACCAAGCCTAGTATAGATTACTTTATAGATTACTTGGGTTGCTTATATTTGCCTTGTAAAATACTTTGGCCCCTCCACAACACAGATCAGAACTGAAAGAATTTTAAACTTGAAGTCACCTCTCACTATTGATGTCCTTGAAGCTCGCTTGGTTTCAGCAATGAAGCTAGATAGCTCTGTTTTACTTTTCCCTCCCTAATTTTCAATAACTCACACAAGGTTATGTTTGGGTTCGCAGTGCTGCAGGGGAAAGCTTAAATGACAGAAAAAAAACATTAAACCGTGAAACATTTCTTCTCTTTGTGATTTGTATTCCTTCCCCCTTTCCATGCCTTCAAACAAAATTTAAGTTTGGGATATAAACTAGCTGATGTTTCACCTGTTGATTTTACTGCCTCTGTACTGATGGGAACTTCTGCCCATTAGAAACCCATTATATTCTTGGATGCTAGGAGCATGAGCCCCAAGGTCCTCGCAGACTTTATATGCAGGACATCCTAAATATAATTGCTTCACATGTAGCCAAGTATTCCCATCCTTCTGCAGCGGTGGACCTGCTCGACAAGATGCTGCAACTGGATGTGGAAAAGCGTCTCACAGCCACAGAAGCTTTGGCCCATCCATATTTTGACCAATTCCGAGACATTGAGGAGGAGACGGAGGCCCAGCAGTCCTACGACGATTCCTTGGAGCATGAGAAGCTTTCCATAGATGAGTGGAGAAGTAAGATGTTGAACTTTTATGCATTTCTGTCAGTACTTTGTGTGGAACTTCCTAGCCCCTCCCACTGTCCTGTACGTACCTGCTGAGTATGCCTGATCTCCCCCCACTCCCCACGCCTGTATGTGGCCCCCTACACACATGCTGCTGCTGTAGTCTCATGCCCATCCTCTTCCCCTAGCCTCTAAGCACTCATTGAAGATACCTTTTGCCTATATCTTTCCAACACCCAGCTATATTTTATCCTTTCAGCCTCCTTGTGATGTACCCCTACATCTGAAATCTGCCCCCAGCTCTTATGTGCCCTCATGTTCACGCCCTCTTTAACGCCCTCTAGAATCATGTGACGGTATTATTTTAAATACGCTATTGATACTCATTATCATGTTGTTCATTTTCAAGGGCATACATACAATGAGATTCAGTCCTTCAGTCCGATTGCCCGGAAGGACTCCAAGAGGCGGAGTGGTATGTCATTGTAGTGGCTGGGGTGGCCAAGGTTGGGGCTCACTCCCCCTGCTGGGTCACAAAAGAGGACGTCTATCAGGATTTGGACCACCCCAGGGCCAGATATTTATCAACATGGGTGTGTGGAACTTCTGTGCATGTGTGGAACCCAAGGATGTTGAATACACAAGAGTGTTGGGCTTTGTCTTGTGGGAGGAAACTGCACCAGAAACATCTTTCAGTGCCAAAGATGAATGTATTTCTCATTAAAACCCCAAGCGGTAGAATTTTACCTGGTGTTTCTTTGTATTCTTACTCATTTGCACCAGTTTTTAATTGGCTCTTAACTTGGTTTTCAAGAGTTCAGGTCACAGACGCCGAGTTTCTAATCTGCCAGGGTGGGCTCCGCCCAGGCCCCACCCCCACTCCACCCCTTCCTTCAAGGCCCCGCCCTCCCTTGAGTATGCTGTGCCCTCATTCCTCCCCTGTCCCCTCCAGTGCCTCCTGATGCTGTGAAACAGCTAATCCGTGGGAGGTACTGGGAGAGAGGGGGAACAGGCACTGATCAGTGGGGCCCGCTGGCAGGCAGGAGGTGCTGGGGGCGGTTCTGGTAGGGGCACCCACCATTTTTTTCTCCATGGGTGCTCCAGCCCCAGAGCACCCATGGAGTAGGTGCCTATGGTTTGGGTGTTTCAGTGGCTCCTTCTCACTGTTCCTTCGATGTGCTATTTGCTTCTTTATCAGTTCTTCTAGCAAAGCAGTTAAGATTCTTGCAGGTGGCATCACAGTGACTCAGGCAGGAAAACAAAGTTTATTTGAGAAGCCAACCAGCAGGTTTACTAGTTAGAGAGAGGGACAGGAAGTCAGAACTGATGGGCTCTACCACAAACTCATTATGTGAAAGTTGGCAAGATTCTTAAGATTGAGTTTCCAAAAATGGCCTCTACTTTTGGGTCCCTTTGTTCTTCGGGTTCCAACTTCAGACATCTTAGCCAAATTGTTCGAACTTGGGTGTTTACATTTAGGCACAAAAGTCCAAGTGGCCTAATATTCAGAAGTGCTGTGAGATCATCTTCAAATGAAGAGTACTGCATAAGTACAAAGAACTGTTTTGTCTCTCATTAATGGTTCTGTAACAGATGTAAATGCATGTTTTGTTCTTTAAAGTAATGTAATAGGTATAGAGGCAAAAACTGACACACAATGCATTTATTGAATTGTTATATATTTGAAGCTTTTTACACAGAGTTAGAAAGAAATTCAAAATATGTTGTTGGTTTTTTTTAAATTCATGTAGTTGGCAGCCTGGAGGTATCTTTGTAGCTAAGCCAGGCTTTTCAGTGTAGCATCAAAAGTGCAGGGATTGGTTCTTGGCCCTATGTTGTTTAACATTTTTTATCTATGACCTGGAAGATCACATAAAACCATAATTGATCAAATTTGCAGATAACCCACAAATTGGGGGAGTGGTAAATAATGACGAGGACAGGTCACTGATTCAGGGTGATCTGAGTTGCTTTGTAAACTGGATGCAAGCAAACAATGTGCATTTTAATAAGGCTAAATGTAAATGTATACATCTAAAACCAAAGGACGTAGGCCATTCTTAAGGGATGGGGAGCTCTATCCTCGGAAGTGGTGACTCTGAAAAAGATTTGGGGTCATGGTGGACAATCAGTTGAACATCAGGTCATCATGTGATGCTACAGCCTAAGGAGCTAATGAAATCCTGGGATGCATAAACAGAGGACTCTCCAGTAGGAGTATGTCCAGCTCTGGTGCCCATAATTTAAGGAGGATGTAGATAAACTGAAGAGGGTTCAGAGAAGAACCACAAAAATAGTTAAAGGATTAGTAAACATACCTTGTAGTGTGAGACTCAAAGAGCTCAATCTGTTTATCTTAACAAACAGAAGGTTAAGGGGTGACTTGATCACAGTCTGTAAGAACCTACATGGGGATCAAATATTTAATAATGGGCTCTTCAGTCTAGCAGAGAAAGGTCTAACATGATCCAACGTCTGGACGTTGAAGCTAAAGCAAACTTGTAACCTCATTTAAAAAAAAATAAAAATACCAAGTTAGTCTGACAGGATCTATTTCTCATAAACCCAAATTGATTTCCATTAATGACATTGCCATCCTTTAATTTTATTAATTGAGGCCCATATCAGCAGCTCCATTCTTGCCTGGGTTTGCTGTCAGGCTGACAGGTCTATAATTACCCAGGTCAATCCGTTTACCCTTCTTAAAAATTGGCATGAGATTAGCTCTCTTCTGGAACTTCCTCAGTATACCAAGGCTTATTGAAAATCAACATTAAAAGTTTACTAGTGCAGTACTATTCGCCATATAGAATATCAAGAAAGAAATTAAATTATTTGGGGGGGGTACAGCGGTGATATAAACAGGAGTAGCTAAATTAAGCTAAGTGTAGCAGGGATTCACCTGATCTGGCTTTGGGCCCTTCCATTGCTTCAGTTTGCTCTCTCAGGTGGGAGACCACCAGCTTCCATTGCAGTGAGTCACTGAGGCAACTTTATTCTCCAGCTAAGTCACAGGAGTCCATCCTTTCATAGAGTTAATCAAAGCTCTCCCCTACCCCCGCCAAAAGAAACAAACAAAACCAAATCTTCTGGCTTAGACTTCCTGGGCCCACCCTTCCTCTCAGTGCCTGTTTTTCTCCATGACAATCTTTAGCCCTGCTCTTCAGCTCAGCTTCTAGCCCTCATGGGCTCCAATCAGTCTGTTCTTCCTCTTGTTGATGAGGTTACCGTATTGCCTCACAAGCTGGCAGCACAGAGGAAACCCACATTCACTCAATACTGTGGGATCCCAGCCCTGGAATCCTAAACAATGGGGCTGTTTATCCCCATTCACTCCATCCCTGGAGTGTCTCCCCTGCCTGACTACAGGCCAACCTTCTGTCCCAGCAGGACTAGCTCATAGACACATGCCCTTGTCACATGACCCTTGTATTCTTATGCTGTCCACCTGGCACAGGTGAGGGTGAGCCTCAATCCTCTTAAGGGGCCAGCTCAGCCTGTGATGCTAAGGAAAATTTAAGCCACATACTATATCAGGAAACACTTCCTAACAGCCAGATGTGTCAAGACTGCGGAATGGACTCCCAAGGGAAGCAGTGGAAACCCCACCATTTGGGGATAAAGTTCTAGAAAATGTATTGCATGAATAATCCAGTCTAAGCAGGGGAATTAAGTAAATGATCCTTGACCATCTTGTTTAAAGATTTTAGCTTCTTGGTATTAAATTAACTCTTATTCAGAATCTTTTTTAAAAATTGCATTAAAAATATTCCACATAAAAATAGTACAGGCCATATTTTTTTTTCTCCCTTGAATGGGTTAAAACTTTAGACTCCCTTTTCTGCACTTTCTGTAGGGTTTTGTGTTTCTCATTTGTATAAATAAATTCAAATACATTCAGTTTGCCAAATAACTCTTGGCAGCCACATTAAATTGCCTGCTTTGATTTAAAAGGCTTGAATTAAATGAGAACAGAGTTCTCTTGGGAACTCAGGTGGGGAAAGTGTGTTGGAAGACTGGATTTCATGTGCTGTTACAAAACAAACTCTAGTCTAGGGTCTCGTTTGCGATTTTCAGTTCCCAGTACTCAGCCAGGTTTGCACAGTGCACGCTGGCAGGGCAAGGGGTAGGGGTGGTTACGCACAATAGGACGTGTCTGCATGGTCTGGAGGTTTCTGGTATTCTCTGGACCACAGTCTTCTCTGCTGTGGACTGGGTTTTTTTTGTTTGGGAACAAACATATATTAAAATCTTTCTGTTCTTGGGTGGGAAGAAGAAGAGACAATTCTAGGCAGAGAACACCTGTCTGGGTTTAAGTAATTTATAAGAGGCTCAGAGATATCATAGTGGTGAGAACAGTATGAATACCTAAACATACACACATTGTTTTGTGAACAGCTAACTCTCCGACCATGGAAATCCACTTCTTGGAAGAAGCTTAGAATTCCCCACTTTGAACTTGCAGATACTTTCTGATTGGGCCGAAGCATCATGGGCTGTGAAGATGTGGTAATGTGTGATGTTATGTATGTGTCACTTTCTATATGACAGATTTGCAGACAAGTTTTTGTTTTGGATCCACACATCAAATCACAATCTGGAGTAGTAGTATTTATAACCTACATCCATTTACAGATAGCTGGCAGAAAGAGAGAAGGGAAAATATTTACAAAAATAAAAGTAGTAAATAGCAGCAGAAAGTGAGTATAATGCCTATCCAGGTTTTTACACTGGTGTCATTTACTGCCTACATTGAGATGTAATACAAGAATCTGTAGGCTTATGTTTTAGAAACCTGGATCATTTATGATATTGTAGATGCTCGTCCTCATTAAGTTTCTTGAAGTCTCTCTCATAAATGCTTACACAGTTTATGCTAAGATAACTAACTGTTCTGGTTAGACCACGTATTCAAGCTAATGTCAAGACCCTCTCATGTGACGGAGGCTATTGTATCCTCAGATATAGACTAGAGTGTTTTTTAGGAATTTTCCCTTTTCTTCTCCTTGCTTGGAAGTTCTCATTGTTAATATGCTGAATAGCTAATAGCCAGAGCTTCCTATATACATTAGGACCTTAGGGCTATTTATCTCTCTCTGCAATGCTGCAGAACAGATTTCCCTCTGACAGCTGATTATTTCTGCCTGTTTGAAATATGAATTAATATATTTCACTCCTACACAAAATCACCAAATATGTATTAGGGTCTCCTGAATAGGTCATACACATCCTTCAAATTCAGCCGTGGATAATAACCACAATCTTGGAAATGCAAATTGTTAAGCCAAAGTTTACAGAGATAGCTGCAAAAAAGATGTCATCTGCAGGTTTTGCTCGTAATAGGCTACAAGTGCACAGTCATCCATAAAGAGTGATTCTCTAATAAGACACCTTCCTATACCTTTGTTGATGAATGCAGATGATTAGAGTTTGCCTGAGTGGAATCTAATATTCCCATGACTAGATTACAAGTTTCTTTATATAACACTGATGCAAAGAAAAGCCCAAACCGAGATGGAGCAATGACTCCTCCATGTTTAACGCATTTCACAATGCCAAAAGGGCCTGCACAGATGTATCCAACCATGCCATCAGTCAGTGGATAACGTTATCCACCTTATCCAAGTGTCTACACAACAAGGTCTACAGTGACACAGCTGTGGTGCTGCAGCTATTCTACTGTAGAACAGATGCTTGCTACAATGGTGGAAAAAGTTTTACTATGTCACTAGCAAATCCACCCCCTTGAGAGGCAGCAGCTAGATTGATGGAAGAATTCTTCCTTCAACTTAGTGGTGTCTACACTGGGGCTCAGGTCAGCATAACTGCTTCTTTCCCTCATGGGGTTTCAGAGCCAGGATCTCCGTCCAAGTGGGAACATCTACATGGCTAATTTTAGCCTTGTAACAAGGCCTGCAAGCCCAAGTCAATTGACTCAGGCTCTGAGACTCATTGCTGTGGAGGGGGGCAGGGGTAGAGTTTCAGTGTAGAGCATTTTGGATACATCTGACTCATTGCTGAAGGAACTGAGGGTGAATGGGTCATGCTGACCTTTGGGGAGGAGGTGCATAAGCGGGCAGAGTACATGTGCGACCCTTACTGGACATTGCTATTTGAACCTCTGAACTCCTGTGCAAGGGGTGCTGCTTCACAATAAGTGGAAGCCACATGTCCTGGAACTTGAAGAACCTTTTATATTTTTCTTAGACTGTCCTCTGCATGTTCCCACTCATGGGATAGTTTGGTAAGCAGTAGCCCTTCAATGGACGGTGGGACTCAGAGTCCTAACTGAGATTGAAATATTGCGCTAACAAAGTGAGTATCCAATCTAGACACTAGGCCTAAGGAGTAGTGTTTTGTAAATGTATCAAGCCCCCATGAAGCAGCCCTACAGATCTCAGTAATTGGAATGTGCCCATTGATGTGCTATAGAGGTAGCCACTGCTCTGGTGGAATGCGATCTTATTGCAATAGGGAAAGGAATAGATACTAGCTTACAACTTTCTTCCATACACAGTCTAAACCATCTAGATAATGGCTGTGAAGATATAGCCTAACCCTTACCATTAAGATAGTAGTCTAAAGTTTTCTTAGCACCTAAACTTTGATTTCCCTATGTGAGTGTGAGGTCTAGGGAAGAAAATTGGCTAAATGTATGATTAATTTGGAAGTCAGATACAAAGTTGGGAAGTAATCTAGGGTTAGGACAAAGTACAACTTTATCCTTGTGAAAGACTGCAAAGGGTGGAGCTGTCATGAAGATGTGTAACTCACTCACTTACTTGGCTGATGTTACTTGGCTATTATAAAAACTGTTTTAACAGAGAGGTGGAACAGAGAACAACCGGCCATAGGTTCAAATAGAGGCTTCATGAGCTGCTTTAGGACTGGAGGTCCCATGATGGAACCAGTGTCTGACTGGTGGATAAATATTGGCAAGTCCCTTCATTAATCTCTTAACTGTATTATGTGCAAAGACAGATATATTATCTGTGACTGCATGATGTGCCATTATAGCTGCTAAATGTTCTTTTAAAGAAGGTATGGAAAGACCTGATAGTTTTAATTGAATAGATATTCCCGAATATATTGAATTGGTGCCCATGGTGGATCTCCGTTTCTTCCTTATCCACCTCACAAACCTAGTCCACTTGAGATAAGACCTTCTACTTGATTGTCTTCTAGAGTTAATCAATACATGCTTCACTTCTAAAGGGCAAGATTTTTCAAGGTCCATTAAAGATCTATAGTCTGTGCAATCAGGTGTAGTGTTAGAGAGTTCAGCTAATAAATTCTGCTGTCTTGTTGAGATAATGGTCCAGTAACACTGCAAGAAGTTTGTGCGCTCCCTTGGAGAAATGAAGAGAGGCTGTGTACCACTGTTGTGTTGTCTTGAGCATCAGTAGGGACACTTTGAATTCTGTCTGGTGGCAAAGAGATTTAGGTTAGGAACTCCCACAGATTGAAGATGTCATCTATCACTTATTTCTTTAGTGAACATTTGTGTAGTTCCAATGCATGTGTGTGCAGCTGATCCGCTGGGCTGTTGTCCTTGTCTGCTAGGTGTACAGCAATGGGATAAATCCTGTGCTGGTTACACCTATCCTGTAACACAATTGCTTCCTTGAATAGTTGGGAAGAGTAAGCATGCTTCCTTGCTTATTCATGTAATACATTGCTGCTGCTGTTTTCTGTAACAACTTGCACCACCTTGTTCTGGATATGAAGTACAAAAGATCTGAGAACAAGAGGGGTTGCTCATAATTCTAGGATGTTTATGATCTGTCGCTTATTTTCTTGAGAGCTCTAATGACCTTGAACTGTTAGTCTGAGATATACTCCCCACCCTCTGTTGGGGTCATTCAAGATGACTGTCATCAATTGGTGTGTAAGGCAGAATGATACGCCCTTCAAAACATTTGTACATTGAGTCCACCATGTCAAGGAAAGCAGAATTTCTTCCAGGATGGTCAATCTTATGAACATCCTATCTGTACCTGATCTGTAATTTAACAAGTTCTCATTCTGAGCCTAGCATCAGGTATGACATATGGCTGAAGCCATGAGTTTTAGAAAGAACACTACTTTTTGGGTAGGACATTGATGGAGCACCCTTATCGTGGATTAAAGCTTAAAAAATATTTCTTCGGGCAGAAAAGCTCTGCCCTCATGAGAATCAAGACCTGCTCCTATGAAAGGGGTCTTCTGTGGAGGAAGCAGAAGGAATTATTCCATGTTTAACAAGAGTCTTAACCACTCAAAAAAGGAACATATATAGTGTATGTCCTTGAGATGGCCATCTTCTGGTGAGGCTCTGATGAGATAATCATCTAAATAAGAGTAAATGAAAGTACCCTGCCTACCATCTAAAATAAGCTACTATCAGAGATAGGCACTTCATAAAAACTCTGGAGTCAGTAGATAGGCCACCTTATATTGCAAATGATTCTGACCCGCTATGATGCAGCGATTCTTGGTGTGACTTGGTCTGATAAACATATAGAAAAATGCATCCTTTAGACTGAAAGCTGCAAACCAATCTAAAGTGGAAAGGTAAGGTATAATGGATGCTAGAGTTAACATATGGAAATGGAATCTTCAGATAAAGGCCTTGCACTTCCTCAGATACAAAACTGGATAATGCCCTCTGTATTTTTTAGTATCAGAAAATAGCTGGAAAAGAAGGTCTGACCTCTGACTTCACTCAGAACTTCCTCTCTTGCTTCCACTTGTAGTGGGGACTCAATTTCTGATCTTAACATGCTTTCATAAGAGGGGTCCCTGAATAGGGAAGGGAGAGGGGTGTTGGGTGGAGGAAGGGCTTTGAACTGAATGGAATATGCTTTTTCTGTTATCGCAGAATCTGCTTGTCCGATGTGATGGAATTCAATGTGTTGACACCGTGAGGAAGTTGGTTTCCAAAGAGTCAGGAGGGAGAGTTGGTGTAGATTGCTCTGAAGTTTCTGATCCTCATGTTAAACTTGATGGTTGACATTTGGACCAGAAGTAAAGTTGAAGGTCGTTTCCCTTTCATTTGTGGTTTAAGAAAGAGGTCTGCTCCTCTGGCGTGTCTGTGAGGAGGAAAGGGGTTTTTGCTGCTGAAAATGACATTGTTGGAAATAGTAAGATTGGGAATAAAACTGCCCATGGTACCTGAAGACAGGTCCAGAGGTCTTTCTCCCACTTGGTTGGAAGACATCCAAAGATCTTGCTGTAGACCTTGTGTCCTTCAACTTCTCCAGTATCTCATCAGTATTATTACTAAATAACCTATCACCTTCAAACGGAAGGTCGTCTGCATTTGAGTTGATTTCTGGAGAAAGAGTAGAGGACCTCAGCCATTCATATCTTCAAAGTATAACAACATAAAAGGAGGCTCTAATTACATGTTTTGCCATTGTCTGAACTTCAGTTATTAAAGATGCCAGCAACTTACGCTGTTCCTCAGGGAGTGCATTTGCAAACACAGAAATCTGTTCCTATAAGTGATACTGAAACTGTGACATCACTGCCTGGGAATTTGCCATTTATACCAAGTGAAGCAGAATGAGATTATCCTCTTCTATGTCTATGGTCCACTGCTGCCACTAGTAGAGAATTGGTATTAGGGTGCATATGAAAGAGAGTAAACCTCTCATATAGTAGCTGATACAACTTGTCAGCCTTTTTTTTTTTTTTTAAGTGTTTAACAAGACAAAAGGGTAGACCAAATGGCTTACACTGGTTGCAATAATCCATCTAAAATTGGGAGAGAGGGAGAGTTTATTCTTTGATGGAGGTCCTAGGATCTGAAGATTTCCTCCAGTGTGACAGATGGCAGCTTCAAAGTCCTGACCATTCAGCATTATGAAACTGCAAAGCATCCTCAGAAGAGAAAGGAAGCTGAAGCAACCCCACAATTTTCATCTGGGAAAAGTTCAGCTTCCAGTTAATAACATAAGAATGGCAGTACTGGGTCAGACCAAAGGTCCATATAGCCCAGTATCCTGTCTACTGACAGTGGCCAATGCCTGGTGCCCCAGAGGGAGTGAACCCAACAGGCAATGATCAAGTGATCTTTCTCCTGCCATCCATCTCCACCCTCTGACAAACAGAGGCTAGGGACACCTTTCCTTACCCATCCTGGCTAATATCCATTAATGGACTTAACCTCCATGAATTTATCCAGTTCTCTTTTAAATGCTGTGTGACAAAGTTCTTCCTCTATCTTAGTGGGTCCTGCATTCATTTGCAGATTTGTTCACCTCAGAGATTCACCATGTGGGTCAGCGAACAGCCTAGAGACCTTCCTCTCTGGTACAAAACCCACAGTCCAGGTCAATTCCTCCTGTGTCTGATCAGAAGTTGGGAGGTTTGGGGGGAACCCAGGCCCTCCCTCTACTCCGGGTTCCAACCCAAGGCCCTGTGGATTGCAGCTATCTAGAGTGCTTCCTGGAACAGCTACGTGACAGCTACAACTCCCTGGGCTACTTCCCCATGGCCTCCTCCCAACACCTTCTTTATCCTTACCACAGGACCTTTCTCCTGGTGTCTGATAATACTTGTACTCTTCAGTCCTCCAGCAATATGCCTTCCTACTCTCCACTCCTAGTGCCTCTTGCTCCTAGCTCCTCACATGCACACTACAAACTGAAGGGAGGTCGTTTTTAAACTCAGGTGCCCTGATTAGCCAGCCTGTCCTAACTGATTCGAGCAGTTTCTTCTTAATTGGCTCCAGGTGTCCTAATTAGCCTGCCTGCCTTAATTGGTTCCTGCTTGTTCTGGAACTGCCCCTGTTACCTTACCCAGGGAAAAGGGATCTACTTAACCTGGGACTAATATATCTGCCTTCTAACACTCTCCTGTAGCCATCTGGCCTGACCCTGTCAGAGCTGTTATAGTCCTAGTCTTCATTCCATTTCTTCCATTTTTATTCCATTTCTTCCTCTAATACATTGTCAGGCACTGTAGTGGGAGAGTGCTCCAGAAACCAGGAGACATGACCAGGTCTGGGAACCTCTGATTGATGGAGCGAGTCTCTTCCTGGTCCCTGGATGGAGAGGCATTCCTGCAACTATGGAACATCTCTGTAGTACCTAGCAACAAACATTAGTGCTATCCAGCCTTGGGTGGGCCTTGTCAGTTGTGCCAGTAACTAACCTTGAGCACCATATTGCATCTTGAAGGGTGAGATGTATGCAATGTATCTAGATGTATACTCTCTCTTTGGCAGTGAAACTCAGAGGAATATCTGTAATATTGGCACGATCCAATTTTTCCTCAGACTGTTTCCAGCCTTGGATATGACATAGATGCTATTGGTGAAGCTATGTGAACTGGCATGTGCAAAATGGAGAAGGGTGAAATAACGTTACTAGGAGAGGCTGAAGGTGTTTTAGGGGACAGAAGGGAAATGTCTGGGGAAATCTGAGATAAGTCATCCAGCCTCCTTTGTTTCTCAGGTGGGTTTGTACAAGAAGGTAAAGTTGCAGAAAGTTACCTTTTCTCCCTTCTAGATGAAGAGTCTTGTGGATCCAGCAAATGATCCAACTGCAAATTCATGTGATGCTGTTGTGCCACCACAGTGAGAGTAAGTTGAGTAAACTGGTACTGAAGCTACCACTGATTCCAGAATTTCTTTGGATCCACTGCAATCCTCGGAACTGGGAAATGATTTTTACACAAAGATTTACCCTCATCTGAGATTCTAGTCTTTGGGCATGTCTATATGGAGTCTTTGTGTGCAGCAAAAAGGGGTGTAAATCTACAACACACCAGCCTGCTGAAAACTGAGTTGCAACATAGACCCTGCTACCGCATGCTAGTGTGCTTTGATGTACTGCTGTTTTGGGGTTTAGAATTAGTTGTTCTTGGCTCTTCCTCTGACAGACCTGAGAAGTCTCATGAATGTGATTTAGCCTGCTTATAGGAGCCTTTTTGTCCTGCACAGACTTTTTCAGAACTGATATAGGTAGAACTGATGATTCATTTTGTGGTTTGGCTCTTATCTCAGATGCTGACACTGATAAAGTATCTTAGTGCTTCAAAGTCAGATCTGATGACTTAGGAACTGACTGCTCAGCAGCCTTGGAACCTGATTCTGAGACCAGAGTCTTTTGCATAGTGGTCATCTTCTTTGACCCAGAGGCAATAACAGTCTTTGTGACTGAGGCCATGTCTACATCTAAAATTTTGCAGCGCTGGTTGTTACAGCTGTATTAGTACAGCTGTATAGGGCCAGCGCTGCAGAGTGGCCACACTTACAGCAACCAGTGCTGCAAGTGGTGTTAGATGTGGCCACACTGCAGCGCTGTTGGGCGGCTTCAAGGGAGGTTCGGGGAACGCGAGAGCAAACCGCGGCGAAGCTGGTCTCCTTTCCCGGTTTGCTCTCTCGTTCCCCGAACCCCCGAACAAGCAGGTCTCCTTCCCTGCGGTTTGCTGGGTGGTTCGGGGAACGCGAGAGCAAACCCGGGAAAGGAGACCAGCTTCGCCGCGGTTTGCTCTCGCGTTCCCCGAACAAGCAGGTCTCCTTCCCTGCGGTTTGCAGGGTGGTTCCGGGAAACGCGAGAGCAAACCGCGGCGAAGCTGGTCTCCTTTCCCGGTTTGCTCTCGCGTTCCCGGAACCACCCAGCAAACCTCAGGGAAGGAGACCTGCTTGCTCGGGGTTCGGGGAACGCGAGAGCAAACCGCGGCGAAGCTGGTCTCCTTTCCCGGTTTGCTCTCGCGTTCCCGGAACCACCCAGCAAACCGCAGGGAAGGAGACCTGCTTGCTCGGGGTTCGGGGAACGCGAGAGCAAACCGCGGCGAAGCTGGTCTCCTTTCCCGGTTTGCTCTCGCGTTCCCGGAACCACCCAGCAAACCGCAGGGAAGGAGACCTGCTTGCTCGGGGTTCGGGGAACGCGAGAGCAAACCGGGGAAGGAGACCAGCTTGATTACCAGAGGCTTCCTCAGGTATGCTGGGATACCTGCTTATTCCACGGAGGTCAAGAAAAGCGCTGGTAAGTGTCTATATTTGATTACCAGCGCTGGATCACCAGCGCTGGATCCTCTACACCCGAGACAAAACGGGAGTACGGCCAGCGCTGCAAACAGGGAGTTGCAGCGCTGGTGGTGCCCTGCAGATGTGTACACCTCCTAAGTTGCAGCGCTGTAACTCCCTCACCAGCGCTGCAACTTTCTGATGTAGACAAGCCCTGAGTCTCTCAGAAGTGTCAGATCTAAGACGATTCACAGCCAGAGCTTCCTGAACCAATAGAGCTTGCAGCCTGTTCTGGTGCTTCTTGTGCACTCTTGGAGTACATGTGCTGCAGACAGAGCATCTTGGAGGACAGTAGCCTTCGCCAAGGCATGCCAAACATTTAGTACTGGCGTCTAACTCCATGAAGACTGCTGGGCCAGAGGCACACCTTTTAAAGCCAGGTCTCTTTGCCTTCAGATGTTTCATGAAACCAGTAGCCAGAAACTATAAACTAAACTAAGAATGAAACTTTTCCTTATCAAACTAACTAAACCTTATCCTATGATTAACACTAACAAAAAAACAGTACACTACACTAAATTAGGGCCCCATATTTTTCTTGAAAGAAGGATCTGAAGGATCGAAAATGATTCCCTTGCCTCTGTTGTGTCTAGAAGGAACTGAGGTTGCTGAGCATGGCCCCCCCCCTTTTTATAGCCTCACCCTCTGAATGCTCAGGTACACGGAAGGGGAGGAGGATGATTGCTCAAATGAGCTCTGCTTATCAGAAGATTGTGCCGTCCAGGGCAGCACCCGCTGGTGCATCCCATGAATGGGAATATGCAGTGGACACTTAAAGAACTGATTTGTAGTGTGGATGCAATGTATCAGTGTAAGGACAAACAATGTGATTTCATGCACTCAGATACAAAGATGATGGACACATTTGAAAACATTAGATTCTTCCTGCAACATTGCACTTGCCTACTACAAATGGACTCTTAATAACTGAGGTACTGTTTCTTGCTCCAAGATATTGAAAAGAAGAGAGATGTCTAATTACATCCATATTTATAGCTCTAGGCAGATATTTCATCAGGCCCAGGAGCTTAAGTTTTCTTTAATGTTCAGATGGAGAAGACTTTATCCACATCGGTGAGCAGTTACTCACATGATCAGAGCTACTGACTTCAATGTATCAGTTTGTATGAGTAAGTGCTCATCAATATGAGTAAAGGGTTCACAATCTGCCATTTATGAGTATAGGATACTATAAAAGCTTTCCTGCATTAATTTATTTCATATATGAAAGTGAAGTCTCTGTGATAGTTGATTCACAATTCAGTAGGTCATTAAAAGAGTTGCATCATTCTATAGGATACTCTGTTAGCAAGCAATTCACTTCCATCTGTCATATGCTAAGGAGCAGTTTATCCACTCTGCTGGGCCAAGGACTCTTCTAAACACTTAGTGAAATTTTTGTTTCTCGCTTTGACCTTCTTATGTCTGTTGTTCATGTGCTGTCTTATACCACCTGATAATTTGCAGATTTCTTTTCACACTTTTCATCAAAGACCTTTGGTTTGCGTTTTTTCTGAATATTTTTTGTCCTCTATGACAGCTTTATGCTGGCCTGCAGGGCTTGCTGATGGCCAAATCATTTTCACTAGACCAATCTTCCTTTCAGTGTATCTTGAACGCAAATATCTGAACGACAACCAATTCCAGTTGTTCAAAAATATATAGTCAATTCTTCTTCACAATCTATTGAAGCATCTTTGTATTTGTGGAGCATTTGTTTTTGTTCCATGTCATATCCATCAGGACACAGATACAAACAACCTTCAATTTTTAAGATGAGAAAAAACTGCTCTTTCTTATCCTGTTGAGTCTTCAAAACCCTTACCTAAATTCCTCTCTTCACCTTATCTTCCTGCTATAAAATATCACTTCTCAGTTGGACTAGGATGACACACTCTCTTTAATAGTTTAAAATTCTTTTACATTCATTGTCACTTCCTCTTCACCGATTATATGAAATACAGTTTTGGTCTTCTGCACATTCAAGGCTTTGGAAGATCTTATCCAGAAAGCAGAGGAAGAATTTCGATGCAACAGTATCTAATTTTGTAAATCCACGCCCTCTGCTCAATCTGCTTATTCTCCTTGTTTTGCTTAACTGTTGCCGCACTATTTATGTAGCTATTTCAGAACTCTTACCTTTGTATTTTTCTACTTCTTACTCTTCTGTTTACAAAACTAGTTTTACTTTCACCAACTTCGAAGGCCTCTCCTTATCTTCAGAAGTCACATGCAACTGTTTGTAGCCAACACCCTTTCTTCAAAACTTTTTTCACTCTCTGCAGGTGATTTATGATTCTGCTGTGCAGTCACAAATAAGGAAAACTGGGCAATGCACACAGAAAACTCCCAACCATGGCTTCTGAGTGCCATTTGCAATAATAAAAAGCTTTCTTGTGAACTGGATGAGGTATTGTTGGATTTCCTGGAAGTTCCACAGCTGCAGTTTAAAGCTGTGTTATATCATTTGTTTCTTAGTTTTCTCTAGCAGCAGTGATGCGATGTACATACATCTAAATGCAAAACTGGATGTTCCAAATTCCTTAATACCTTTTGTTGTTGGTCTATTTTAAAAGTAAATAATGTTTAGAATAAATTAAAAGCTTGTTCACAAAAGTTGTACAGTCTCACACAGACCTCACACCCTACATCTGTACATCAGCCTTGAAGTCCTGAGATACTGAGTGTCGACTTGTTGGGTTGTTGATCCTGCATTTATTTTTAGTGCTAGAAAGCACTTTAAAAAAAAGTGAAAAATGAAGCCTTTAAGTGATCTTTCTGCAGATATTTTCCTTACTGGAAATCAGGGACACAACCCCATGCTCCAGATGATCCTAAACCTCCAACTTGCCAGAAGCTGGAATTGGAAACCAGAGGATGGATCACTTGAAATTGCCCTGTTCTGTTCATTCCCTCTGAAACATTTGCCACTGGCCACTGTCAGAAGACTGGATATTGGGCTAGATGGACCTCTAGTGTGACCCACTATGCCCATTCTTATGTTCTAAATCAGATCTGTGAATAGTTACTTTGTTATTCTGTTAGAAACATCAGTAGGAAAAGAAAAGGATGAAGGCAAATCTTTTCTTCTTCAAAAAGACCTGCTATGTTATGGGATTCTCTAACAGGGACTCAGCACTTCCAGGGCTTTAGAAACCAACTAGCAGGCATTTAATTTCCTTTTCATGTGGATCTTTGGAAAACACCTACAGTTGCCTGGAAAACAGGTGGTTTTATTTTGTCCCATAGGATAAAAAATAAAATCCGTTTTCACATTTAAACTGTAAACATTCTAAGGAATAGACTGGGCAGACAAGGCACTTTCAAGTGTTAAACTGATAGTGTGATGTAGAAAAAACTGAAGGGAAGTGATAGGACTCTCTGTAGAAGTTTGTTCACATTAATGAGATAATGGACGAATGATGATTTGGGGTTCTCATATTGCATTGGCTGACTCCTACCTAAACTAGTGATGTGAATGGTCTGTGGAGGTTTGGCTAGTCATTGGATGCTGGCTCTCCTTGTTTCTACCCTAGAGAAACAAAACTGGTGGAAGGGGATGATTGAGGAAAAAAAGGCAAAACAGACAGTGAGAGTTCTTTTCTCCCTCCTCCCCCACATAAAAGAAACACTTATTGCACTAATGACAGGTAAAAATACATACATACTTTCCTAATATTTTTCCATGTAATCAATACTTTCCATAGAGGTGTCATGCAATAGCAAATGGCACATGAAATGGTGTCTTTGAGACCTCTCTGTTAAGATGCAGTCCACATTTGAGAACCTATGCACTGGCATAATCAAACAAATGAACTTATCCTAAGAAAGGGAAACATTACTAGAGGTTATGTCTGTGCCATATGCGTAACATGTCTAAGCAAACTTTATTTAGAAGGACTTGTCCTTCAGCGTCATTTTGGGATAGGAGTTTCAGTATATACAGGTGAGCATTACACATGTATTGTAGTATTTTACCAAAATCCTTATCCAAAGAGACATTTTCTGAGCATGCCAAATTTGCACGCTTCTAATACAGTGGCATAGCCAATGCTGCTTCACATTTAATTCCATCAACATTTCTGTTGACTGATGACTGCTTTTTTTGAAAGGTCATATTTCTGCCACTTTAAATCATAATGCAAGCTTATCATATTTGTCTTTAGCTCTATTGTAATTTTGATTTCATAAAAGTGACTTAAATCCTTCAATCCTTTTTTTTTTAAATAAAGAATTTAAAAAATGGAAACCACTCCAATTTCAACCATTGCTACATGGGTTTCAGACTTTTTTGCAGAGAAGTTCAAGCTCAAAACAAACAAATGGGTTTGTTTTAAAACAAAAGTTTGCATATTGTCAAAAAGATTTATCCATGCCATGGATATATAAATGAATCAGTTAGGCCCCAATCCTGTAAGCTGTTCCATGTGGGCGGATGCTGAGGCATATGCAAAACCCTGTTGAAACAAGGTGGACTCCAGATGGGCATGGGTTCTTAGGTATCATATGCAAGATCAGTGCCTTAGAATGCCATTTTAAAAGGGTAACTGAGCACTTGCAACTCCATCTGGAAATAAATGGGAGCTGAGAATGATAGTTTCCTCTAAATATTAAGGTTTAATCTTTAATGCACCTTTCAGCAATGGTATTTTTAAGAACATTTTAAAAAATGGCATGATATATTTAAGTTGAACAAATAGCTAAAATGTATTCATATTTCAGATTTCTTATTTACAAATGCAACTGCACACCAACTCCAAATTGTGAATTTCCTCATGTTTAAATCCAAATGTACTAGAATGAAGCTGAAGAAATTTATGATTTGGAACTGAAGGCACACAGTTCTGTTTGAGCTTCATTTCCTGTCATTTTCCTTTGAAGGAGCAGCATTAATTTTGAACTTGCACCCTTTAAAAACGGGTAGAGAAAATAAATTGAATTACGGCGTCCCTTTGAGATGCTAGATAAGTTTGAATGTTTTTTCAAATAACACCTTAGTTCCACAGATGCATTGTAAAATTAAATGATGGAGAACCTGTTATAATGCAAGGCCTTCAATCTTGCAAAGGTTTATGTGTGTGCTCAACTTTATGCCTATGAGTAGTCTTATTGAACTAAGTGGAATTATTCACAAACATGACATTAAACATGTATAAATCTTTACAAGACTGTGGTCCAATCTCGTAAAGACAGGAATTTCAGTGCAAGTCTAAGGCTAAATCCACACGGTGAGGTAGAGGTGTGATTCTCATCTCCTATACACATACTTGTGCTAGCTCACATCTGAGCTAGAATGCAAAAATAGTGTAGCTGTGATAGCATGGGCAGTAATGAGCAGCAGTACATGGTACCCTGTGTACAAACTTGCCTGCACCCCAGGTGTACGTACTTGGAGCAGCTAGCCTGTGCTACCATGGCCCATAATACCACCACTACACTACTATTTTTAGTGTGCTAGCTCACGTGAGAGCTAGTGCCTGAGCAAGCTGGGAATCATACCCCTAGCTCATATGTAGAAGTAGCCTAAGGGGCTAAAGAGACCCAGAGATGAGGTCAAAGTAAAGCAATCGGTACAAGTTACATCACTATATATGCCAAACATATGTAAACACACACAAAAAACCTTTGTCTGAAATGAAAATGAAGTTCTAATATATGAACAAGGGAAATGAGTTAATTATTGAAATTATTCTTTTAATTGTAAGAAGGGTCTTCCCCACCCAACACTCTTGCTTCAGATATTTGGAATAACTATTTTGTAAAGAATATTATGCTTCATTAATAAGATGGGGCCACAGTAATTGTTAATTTGGGGCCAGTTACCATCCCACTAAAATTGATGAGAGTTTTGTAATAGTACCAGGTCTTGGCCCTTTGTTTCTAAAGCTCCCATTGATGCACTCATCAAGTGCAGCACACAATCCAGTATGTGTTACTGAAGAGCTGTGAATTCTGGCAACTGGGCATTACCCTTTTTTAAAAGAAAAGGATGCATTGATGCATGGTTTGGAAAAGGTGGCTTAAATTTTGCAGCTGATATGGTGCTAAAACATGCATGTCCTTCTCTACAATATTCAGCACAAGTTTCCCAGTGTTATTAAACAATTATTTTCCCCAAACTGGGATCCTTGGACCATGGGTCTGTTGCAAAGCTACTGTCAGATGTTCTTAGCTCATATTCCACTGCTAAATTACATCAAAAGCTAAAACTCAGAATAGGTCAGTAAATGGGAGAAAAATCAGTACAATTTTCATTTTTGGTTGAGATTTAACCAGAATTTTCCACCTAATTCTATACATTATATTCTATACAAGGATATTACACATGATTATGACTGGGAGGTGGGGTGTCCATGAGACCTTTTTATAGGGCATACCACATATAATAAAATGTTTGGGAACCCTTGTTCTACCTCACGGACTTCCCAGCTCAAAACCTAGTTTCTTCCATGCCCAAACCTTAATTACTCTTGCCCTCAGTTGCTGTTCTATTGTATAACTCCCCAAGACTTTAGGTGACTGTCTGTACGAATGCTGCACTACAAAATAAATGTGGATTGTATTGTTCTGGCCATTTGTTTAATCTTGGTCATTCAGGTGAGCAATTAAGACGAAGTTCTGGGCTGCCTTTGAGGTGGGGTTGAAAAGGGGTGCAATGGGAGGCGGAGCAGTCAGTACACAGATTGCATTCAGGGTGTGAGAGGTGGCACTCAAGATGACCCTTCAGCATATTTTTGGGGCAGCACGAAGGGAGAAAACCTCTGATTGCTGGGTGGGTGTGTGGGAAGAATAACTCACCAGTCTTCCCAGACCAATGTAGGAGTGGGGACACCCTAAGGCTGCCCATCAGGATATTGGGGTGCACAATGACATCCCCACAGTGGGTCCCACACATGAGTATGGGGGATACCCTCAAACTACCCCCAACAAATTAGGGTGGGGGTCACCCCCAAGGCTGTGCCCCAATTTCAGCACACTGGAGGCAGGAGGACACCCCCTCAGCTTAATATATGAGGGTGGAGGTCACCCACTCAGGCTGCCCTTAACTTCAGCATACTGGAATTGGGAGGAACACACCCCAAGCTGTCCCCCCTTTAGCACCCTGGAAGTAGGGGACACCCACCGTTCAGCCCAGTGGGGGTATCCCCAGGCTACCCTTCACTTCAGCACACTGAAAGTGGAGGGGCACACCAGAGCTGCCCCTGCAGATACAGGACCACTCCCCAGCTTAACATATGGGGTGGAGGTCACCCCCCTCCAGGCTACCCCCCTTCAGCACACTAGAGGCAGGGGGCCACCCGCCCAGTTCAGCCCAGCGGGGCTGGGGGCATTCGGGCTGGGCAGTCTCCGCTCCGCTCCCCTCCCCCCCAGAGGCCGCTGCCCCCGGGCCTCCCGCTCTGTGGTGTCCGGGGAGGGGGGAGCGAGGGGGGGCGGTCCCTGCCCGTGGGGGGGAGCGAAGCTGCTGCAGCCCCCTCCCCCGCCCGCTCTCTCGCTGCCTCCTTCCCTCTCCGCTCGGCCGGGCTGCGCTGCCGCCGCCGCCGCTTCCATCTTGTCCCCCCCCTTCGCTTCCCCCCCGCAGCAGCAGCCACCGGAGCCGCGGCGGCGGAGCGAGCGGGGCTCCGGGCGCGGCGTGGGGAGCAGCGGAGCCGGGCCGGCCGGGCTCGGAGCCGCCGCGGTGGGGGCATGCGGGGGCGGCGCTGAGGCGACAGCAGCGGAGGCGGCGGAGCAGACCCGACCCAGCCGACATCTTGTCTCCCCCCCCGCGCACCCCCCGGCCCTGTGAGCCCGTCCGCCCCGTGCGGGGAGGCGGCGCGGGAGAGCCGGAGCCGGAGCCGCCGCCGCGGCTGAGGAGGGAGGAGCAGGCGGCGGCAGCGCGGCCAGGTAAAGCGGAGCCCGCGGGGCCGGCACCCCACCCCGGGGGTCGCAGGAAGGTGACGCGGACAGGGCGGCGGCTTTCCCCGGGCCGGGCCGGGCCGGGCGCGGGCCGGGCTTGGGGCGGGGGAGCGCGGCAGCCTCTGTGGCGCCTTATAGCGAGGGCAGCAAAAAGGGGTGGCGACCGGTGGGGGGGAAAGCTGGGGCAATAACCCCCCCGCCATCTTGTCCCCCCGAACGGGGTAGCCCCGCCCACCTTCTCCCACACCATTGGCCGAGGTGGGATCGAGACCCACCTCTCGTGCTCTTCCACTTGCCTTGTGCTATCATTGGTCTCAATGGTCGGATGGACAGCGACAGCAGCCAATGGCAACGGCGAGCTGGCTGCCCTTCCCCCCGCGTACCCTCCGCCAGTGTAACCAGAGGAGGGATTTTCCCCGCTGAAGGTCTCGGGAATGCTGCAAAAGCGACAGACCACCCCACCTCATCGCGTCCATCCCCTGCTGAGACCTGGCACAGCTCACTGCATGCACCATCCCCCTGCCATGGGCTAACCCACCTCAGCCTTGGGGGGAGGGCCCTGCTGAGACCTGGCACAGCTCAGGGCATGCACCATACCCCTGCCATGGGCTAACCCACCTCAGCCTTGGGGGGAGGGCCCTGCTGAGACCTGCCACAGCTCACTGCATGCACCATTCCCCTGCCATGGGCTAACCCACCTCAGCCTTGGGGGGAGGGCCCTGCTGAGACCTCGCACAGCTCACTGCATGCACCATACCCCTGCCATGGGCTAACCCACCTCAGCCTTGGGGGGAGGGCCCTGCTGAGACCTGGCACAGCTCAGGGCATGCACCATACCCCTGCCATGGGCTAACCCACCTCAGCCTTGGGGGGAGGGCCCTGCTGAGACCTGGCACAGCTCACTGCATGCACCATACCCCTGCCATGGGCTAACCCACCTCAGCCTTGGGGGGAGGGCCCTGCTGAGACCTCGCACAGCTCACTGCATGCACCATACCCCTGCCATGGGCTAACCCACCTCAGCCTTGGGGGGAGGGCCCTGCTGAGACCTCGCACAGCTCACTGCATGCACCATCCCCCTGCCATGGGCTAACCCACCTCAGCCTTGGGGGGAGGGCCCTGCTGAGACCTGGCACAGCTCGCTGCATGCACCATCCCCATGCCATGGGCTAACCCACCTCAGCCTTGGGGGGAGGGCCCTGCTGAGACCTCGCACAGCTCACTGCATGCACCATCCCCCTGCCATGGGCTAACCCACCTCAGCCTTGGGGGGAGGGCCCTGCTGAGACCTGGCACAGCTCGCTGCATGCACCATCCCCATGCCATGGGCTAACCCACCTCAGCCTTGGGGGAAGGCCCTGCTGAGACCTGGCACAGCTCAGGGCATGCCCCATCCCCCTGCCATGGGCTGACCCACCTCAGCCTTAGGGGAGGCCCCCTGCAGAGATCTGGCACAGCTCACTGCATGCATCATACCTCTGAGAGGAGCTTTCTCCTAAGTCCTTATACATCTCATTGCATGCACTGTCTGCTGAGAGAGGTTCGCTGCTGAGCTCATTTCATGCATCATCTGTTGCCTGACAAAGTTCACTGCTAGCACCATCCTCCATAAGAGGATCTTCTCTGCTGAGACCTGATATGGCTCATTGGCATACTCCATCCCTGGTGAGGAGTTGCCTTCTTAGGCCTGATACAGCTTAGTACGTGTACCATTCTCCTGAGAGAGGCTCTGTGCTGAGGTCTGACAGGTCATTGTATGCACCATCCAGTGCTGAGTCTTGAGACAGCTCATTGCCTTCATCATGTGTTGCCTGATGAAGTTTACTGCTTGTATCATTCTCCCTGAGAAAGTCTTCATTGATGACACTTAGCACAGCTCACTGCATGCCACATTCCCCCCTTAGTGGGGGCCTTACTGAGGTCTGACTCAGGTCACTGCCTACACTGTCCCCACAATGAGAGCAGATATTCTCCTGGTGAGGCCTGACATGACTCACTGCATGCACACTATCCCTGGTTTGGGAGCCTAGAGGACCCCCATAGTGAGGCCTGCCACTCTTCTCTACATGCACCAAACCCATCCTGAGACCAAGGCTTTCCTACAGAAACCTGATGCTACCCATGGCATGCTCCATTCTCAAAATGGGCAGAGATCACCCCTGCTAACACCTGGTGCAGCTCATTGCATGTGCTTTCCAGTGGTTTGACCTAACATCCCGCTTACACCATCTCCTGCTGAAAAGTGACAGAGATCAATGTAATCACTATCCTCACCATGATTTTGTACCAACTTCACAATTATCGGCATAGATCTTAATCCCCCTGAGTTGAGGCCTGACTGAACTCTCTGCATCCACTGTCACTCGCATGGTGGTTATCTATGCTGGGCATCTGATGAGACTTGATAAAACTCACTGCGTGCACTGACACAAATGTAAGGCATGCAGTTGTATTGAGCCTCTGCTGAGCCCAAATCCAATTCTCTGTATGTTTCAGTACAGGCATGCAGGCAGAAGAGTCCACGCCGTTTGCAAATATGATGTGTGTTTTGTCCCTGGGAAAGAGTGGGGCTTGCTAGACATGGGTCTGGTAGGCATGTAAAAAACCTGGGCACTGTGGAAGGAGTGTGAGTAGGTGGGCAGGGGCATGGCTGGTGTTAAGTCTGGTTGGCATGAGAAAAGAATGCAGTATGGTAGCAAGATGAAGTGTAAGTGAAGTGTGACTTGAAGACACTGAGGCTTATTCCTTTGTGGAATTTATTGATTTATTGATAGGTGCCTGTCAAGTGCTCTGGAAAATTAAATTAAAAATCACAACATAGACAAACATAAACAAGGTGCTTCCCATAACTATCTATGTTGGCCCATGTTTTTCTAAACTGCGTTAGAGAAGAGTGAAAAAGATTGGCTTTTCAGTGTGCCCAGAAGGTTAACAAATCTGCGTCCTCGTGGATCAAGGTTGGGACTGAATTCTAAAATGGAGGACCTTTCACAGAGAATGCCCTGCCAACTGCTTCTTTTTCTTTATATCAAAGGAATAGCAGTTTGAGCGTCTCTGCTGATCTCAGTTGCAACAGCATGTCATGGAGGGAGAGGCAGTCCCTCAAGTTACCAGCTCCCAAATCATTTAGGGGGTTGTAGGTAAAACCAACCCCTTGAATTCCACCTGGAAGCTTATTGGAAGTCAGTTCAGATCATGGGGCGTTGATCGGATGTGTTCCCATCATGTAACTCCATTTAATAAATGGGCTGCAGGATTCTGTACCAGCCTCAGCTTCTGAATGGTCCTAGCACTCAGCCCCATGAAGATCATATTACAGCAATTTTATCTTCATGGCATGGAAAACTGTGGCAAACTCCATTTTGGAGAGAAAAAGTCACACTTGTCTTGCCAGGTGTAGATGGCCACATCTGCTACCTGGGCTATTCAGAGTAGCCCAGGATATAACAACAGCTTCAAGTGGTTCACCTGTTTTACAAATGGCAATTGCACTCTGAATGAGGGTTGCTAAAATAAGATCCCCAAACAATTCCAGCTGCTTTCTCCAGCCCACCTACATTATCTCAGCCCTGGTCTACACTGGGTGAGGGGATTGATCTAAGTTACGCAACTTCAGCTACGCGAATGACGTACTTAGATCGACTTACCATGGTGTCTTCACCGCGGTGAGTCTACTGCTGCTGCTCCCCAGTCTTCTCTGCCTGAGCTTCTCTCGGCGCTGGAGTACAGGAGTCAACAGGAGAGGGCTCAGGGGTCGATTTATCGCATCTAGACTAGACATGATAAATCGATCCCTGCTGGATCAATTGCTGCCCACCATGGATAGTGTAGACGTACCCTCAGTCTTGTCTGGATTGAGTTGTATCCAGCCAGCTCTCATTCAAGTCCCAAGTTCATCTAGGCACTCGATAATTTGTTTTGCTGCTCTCTCTGGGTCATACATGATGAAAATGTAGGGCTGGATGTCATCAGTGTCTGAATACAGTGCAGCCCATGTCACCTCCTTTACCCTCTTTGAGGAGTGACTTACACACATTGAACAAAAGAGTTGACTCTGTTGACCCACGTGGCACCCTGCAAACGAGATCCATTGTAACATGGGACAGTTGCCCACAGCTGGCTTGTGGGTTCTCTCAGAAAGATGGGAATGAAGCTGCCCAGGAGTAGCTACATCCATCCTTGCTAATGTCTGCAGAAGAAACCAAAAAATTGTACGGTCAGCTGTATCAAAGGGTTCTGGTAGACCTAAAAGAATCACCATGGACACTTTGTCCACTACTAGCAGGAGGTCAGCGGCTAACATAATCAGTGCAGTTTCTACCCCATATCCAGGCCTATATAGCAAGACTGGGTAGAATCTAAGGAATCAGACTGCTAGAGTTGTCTTGTTACTACCCTCCTAATTAACCTTCCCTGAAAATGGGAGATGGGACAGCAGTGGATAGATAGATAGCCAGACTGTTGACATCTGGAATTGATTTCTTGAGCATGGGCCTCAACACTGAGGAAACACTGACAATCTTGATTAACAATGGACCCAGTTTTTCCACTGGTGTTCACCTGCCAGGAATGACAAGAGTCCAGATTTCAGGTTGTGACACGAAGCTGACCCAGCATCTCTATAATCTCAGCAAGCAATACTGGCCGAAACTCAGCAGAGAAGACAGTGTGTGTGTGTGTGTGTCCTCTCAGGATGTAGTATAGCCCAGTGCAGACAAAATTGCTCATGTTTGGAACGTAACATGAAAACTTCATGAGAGAAACTTGACTTGGCAACTGAGGGGAGGCAGTGAGGATTCACCAAGCTGTCAGCCGTCACTTGGAACAGTTTTGCTGTGCGAGACGTTGCAGTTGCTATGGTGGAAGTGAAGAAACCTTTTTTAGCACAGCCATGGCAAACGATCTTAAGAGCTGTGCGTGCCACAAGCAGTCAGACTCTGCTTTAGACTTCTGCTTACTAATGCTTCAGCAGTCTCACCTTTCGCTTTGTCTGTCACAGTTCACCAAGGTCATTTGTGAAGCCAAAGACAGCAGTGGGAGAAGGCCTTTAGGGGTCACTGTTTGTAGTGAAGGAAAAAAAGATGGTTATAAAGTCTTGCTGAGCTATTAACAGAGTGGTCTGTTGGAAGAACCCTCAGCCTTCTCTCTCAAGACCTCCTGGAAACTTGCTGGCTCCATCAGCCTCTAGGGCATTGGTTCTCAACCTGTTTACCATTGAGGGCCGTATATGCAGTTCTCTGTGTGTTATGTGGGCCACATCCACACTATATGTATTACCTGTATAGCCCTGAGGATGTCACATGGGCCACAGCTGTGTGCTGATTGGGCTGCATCCGGCCAATGCTTGAGAACTGCTCTAGGGCAAACCATTAAAACATGTTCATCACCCACGTGCGATGGGAGCATCCTAATCTCAGATCGAAGGAGCATGCGGTTGTCCCATGGCAGGAAATATCCATCATTCTAACCTCTTCCCCCTGACGTAAACATTAGATCTAGAGTATGTCCATCCTTACAAATGGAGCTTGCAATTATGTGGGGCAGTTTCGTGGTTGTCATGGCATGAAATTCTGGAATGATCCAGAAGAACCATCATCTACGGAGATATTGAAATCACAAAGCATTATCAGTGACTCTAGTGCCACTGTGATGAGGAACCTGATCTCCCCACAGTGGGTCTCCACACTCACCCCGTTGGAGCCCCCTTGCAGAACTCTCACACGGTGTACACACACAGACCTCGCTGTGCTAGGGGAGACAGCCTGCATTTGAGATCAGATGCAAAAAGCACAACACCACCTCCTGGATACTTTTTTGTTTCATGTTGAACCAGACAACTGGAGTCAAATGTGCCAGCAATGATCCTGCAGCACCATTCATATTTTGCATGCAAAGTCAGGGGCCTCATCTGTTATTAAGTCATGGGTGGTACTAACTGCTTTAGCCACCAACCGTGTGTTTTATAGCGTGGATCCTGCTCTGTTGCTTCTGTTCACTAATGCCTTGTTCTCCTGAGCGAGATTATTTGGTGAAACCAAAGGAACCAGAATGTGATATCTTGGCCTTGATTTACACCTTTGCCTCAGTCAGTGCCTGTTGTTTCCCCTGCTCACCACCGCAAGAATCGAGGGGTCTAAGCTCTCGGAGTCCATGCCTGCCTGGAGTCCTCCATTATCCTGAGCTGATGGCAGCATTGTACAACCTTCCTGGCCAGCCCAGGTCATTTATCAGAGGGGCCTGGTGTCCAGATTAGAACCTCTCCAAGGCAGGACCCAAATCTGTCATAAAACACAACAACTCCTGGGGCACCTGCTGTTTTCTGTGGTGCTCCCACTCAGATGGCACCTTTACTCGCTGTGGGGAACCCTGGTACTCTCACCCCCACTCCCTGAGGGACTCTCAGGCCATGGCACCCGTTCTTAAGCCAGCTTAATTCTCTCCACATCAACCAATCCAATCATACAGACAAAACATGCACAATACCGTTTGATACATTTTAACCCCCTCACCCCCAACTGGCTTGTAGACTGATGGCAAGTATGTTGTGGCCTTGTTACTCTGGAAATGGAGTGGAGGAAAGGTGAGACCTGCAGCCAGCTAAGCAAGGATTGAAGCTTGGTGGCACTGGAAATGGCTTAGCAAAGAGATACTGAGCTGCTGGTGCTGGGGAAGGAGGACTTTGTTGTCAGCACAGCAGAATGGCTCCAGAAGGACATCCGTAGAAAGTGAAGTGGTGTCACTGGGATGGAATTTAGGAATCCTTAAATTGTGTGGCCTAATGGCATGGGAGGAGAAATATTTTATGGCATCAAGGAAGTAGAAGGGAAGGCCAGAGCATTATAGGAATGGAGTGGAATGGAATAGAAAGAGTGTACAATGAGCGTGGAGGGTTAGTGAAGTAGGGTATGTTGGCACTGGAAAATAGTGTTGAAATTCTGGAAGGGGTAAATGCAGTATTACATGGATGTAAATCAGTATAGCACTTGGCCTCTCTGTCAGAGGCTTTGTTTGTGTAATTGAATTGCTGCGCACTTTTACATTTGAGAATCAGACTGCCCCTGAATGAACTGGTGAGATAGAAAGTTAAGCACAAATGGTTCAGTGTGTGCGTAACAGCCATGCTATTTGGTTCAGGTGTAGTGCTTTCTAGGGACCTCGCCCACAGTTCTCAGAAGCAGTGCAATCTAGGAGATTTTTGAAAAGCCACCTGTGTACCATGTGACGGTAAGAGGAGGACTGTTTGAACCTTTATGCTATTACCTTTGTTCATGTTAGGATTAAAGCAGCACAGACCACTACAGTACTTAGCCCTGATGAAAGTAAGTATATTTGCACACATGTACACCCTTTGGAGCACTTTTTTGTGACCATGAGGTGTTTTACAAAGTGCTGGGAGGACTAAAGAATTAGAATGGCAAATTTCGCTAATATAGACAAAGCTGCAGTGTTTGGCTAGCTCTATTTCAGATTCTTTCCTTGTTTTGGAGTCAGGTTTCAGAGATAGTTATGCTGACAGCCTGACAACTTTTTGGGTTCAGCAGCCCTCTCTGACCCAGCCACTCAGCTCTCATTGGCGGTAGTTTAAGTAACTTTTTGTTGCTTCTGCATAGTATTAAGTGATGGTATGTTTTATAACCTTGTTTTGTATGACAGCCAATTGTGATGAGAGAAACCCTACTTTTCTCAATAGGCCTAAGTAGGAGGTAAACATTGTGATTGGTTTGGGTGCATGTATGTATTTGCAAAGGAGTCTTGAGGACATGGAGGCTGCATGCTCAGTTAATGGCATGAATAGTGGAATTAAATTCTGTTTACCAAACTTGGGGCCTATTTAAATTCTTTAGGCTCCAGTTTCATTTGTGTCTCTGAAATCCTTGTTTTCCCATGTTTCAGTCCCTCCCTTGTGTGTTCTCCAGTTCACTCTTTGTAAGCCTGGCTGATTTGCAGTGGGGAAGGAGGGCAGGAACAATTAAAGGAATGTGCAGTCTGGGTATTCTGTTCCCATTGGTTTACAGGTGACAAATTGGGAAGGGAGTTGATTAAGGATAACTTTTCTCTGCTGCATTGACATCTCTTTCTTTTTGTTTGAGTTCATTTCTCCCTTAACTCCATTCCCCAGTGGGGCTCTTTTGCATAATTTCTTTACTTCCCCATCAGAAGGTCATTTTTCTGGGGGGAAGAAAAGAAACCTGCCGGGGACATAAATTCTGCGCATGTGCAGTGGTGCATAATTCCCCCTGGAGTCAAATTGAGACAACCAGAAGCTCAGTCAGGACAAATGAAATTGGATTCTTTACTAACTGCTGATCAGGTGGGTGATTAGTGCTTTAAGGTCCATGGTTACATTTTATGATACTCTATTAGTCCTGGCTGAAACCTAGACTCCCCATGCTATGGCATTTTAATACTCCAGGGCTAGAAGCATCATTTCTAGAACTTGTTTACCCCTCACCAATAGAACTAACTGATTACTGTTGTAGGACCTGATCCCTGCAAGCCTTTACTCATTCTTGCCTCTTGTGAATATGCGTTTGCAGGGTCAGGCCCTTTAGAGATCAAAAATCATGCAATGGGCTAAACACAAATTACGTGTTATAATGTTTTTTCATGGCTGCAAATTCTGTAAGCAGGGCTGAATTTATATATTTAAATAAAATATGGGTGAAGCAGCAGTTCAGACCCTTCGTGTACCCTCATTGCAGCAAGAAATAAGCAGGAGCCCACTTATCTTTTCAGGAGGCTTTCACGTTCTGTTTTTCTTTCTTTCCTCTCTCTTTCTTTCTGGGTTTCTTCCTGTGATTTGGCCGCTTTCTTCCTGCAGCTCATTTTCATGTCACTGGCGCGGCTGCTGTTCTCAAGGGATTTATCTGGCTCCCTATTAACGTTCCCATCTTGCCTCTTTCCCACCTCTCTCCTCCATAGCATTTCTGTTACTGCATTTTCTTTCCTCTCTCCAGCTGCCTCAGTTCCCACTGAATCTTCTGGCACCAGCATACGGTCCTGTCTCCCTGTTAAAAAATCACTGCCCTAAACGTGTTGTGCGTGCTATTTGAAAAATATTTGAGAGGGGAAAAAAAAATCTCCTTTCCCGTGTTGCTCTCTCATCCCCTGTTCCATGTTGATCAGTCAGTGCTTGAGCCTGGGAATGAAAGCTAGTCTCTGTCACTCACTGTGTTTCCTTGAGAACCCCACCAAATCGCAGAAGGAACAGAGGCTTCCTCCTTACATCTGGCCTGCTACGTTGCTAAATTCTTCCTCTGGCTTTGCTCGGCCAGTTGTGCCCCGTTCTGCATGTTCCTGTTGGGTTCAGGCCCGTTCTGCATGTTGGGAGGCAGACACAGAGCTAGTTACATACACGCTCTCGGGAGTGCTCCAGAGGATACAGCTGCCATTGTGGAGAGAGAGACTGGAGACCAGTTTTCATTGCAGGCTCAGCTCAGGGCTTGTCTACATCACAAAGTTGCAGCGCTGGTGAGGGGGTTACAGCGCTGCAACTTAGGAGGTGTACACATCTGCAGGGCATCACCAGCGCTGCAACTCCCTGTTTGCAGCGCTGGCCGTACTCCCGTTTTGTCTCGGGTGTAGAGGATCCAGCGCTGGTGATCCAGCGCTGGTAATCAAGTGTAGACACTTACCAGCGCTTTTCTTGACCTCCGTGGAATAAGCAGGTATCCCAGCATACCTGAGGAAGCCTCTCCTTCAAGCAGGTCTCCTTCCCTGCGGTTTGCAGGGGGGTTCGGGGAACGCGAGAGCAAACCGCGGGGAAGCTGGTCTCCTTCCCTGCGGTTTGCTCTCGCGTTCCCCGAACCCCCGAGCAAGCAGTTCTCCTTCCCTGTGGTTTGCTCTCGCGTTCCCCGAACCCCCGAGCAAGCAGGTCTCCTTCCCTGCGGTTTGCAGGGGGGTTCGGGGAACGCGAGAGCAAACCGCGGGGAAGCTGGTCTCCTTCCCCGGTTTGCTCTCGCGTTCCCCGAACCCCCCTTGAAGCCGCCCAACAGCGCTGCAGTGTGGCCACATCTAACACCACTTGCAGCGCTGGTTGCTGTAAGTGTGGCCACTCTGCAGCGCTGGCCCTATACAGCTGTACTAATACAGCTGTAACAACCAGCGCTGCAAAATTGTAGATGTAGACATACCCTCAGTTGTGTTGATCAGTCAGTGCACCCAGGTATTTTTAAGTTAAAGACAATCTGTATCTCTAACCAACCATGATGGTATGTAAGTGCTGGAATAGCAGCTTTTCCTTGACAACTGCCTATGCAGCGTACGTACACAAAACTTAAAAAGTAACTACTAAAAATTGTCTTTTCCTGGCTGTAGTGAGTAAGTGGCCTCCATGTTGCGCGCTCTCTCTCTCTTTCCTCAGCACACATGCATTGAACTCCTCTGTCCACTTTCCCCCCACCCTTTTCCCCACTTGGGCTAATGTTTCCACCAGGTCCAGGAAGTCTGTTTATTACAGATCCAGATTGATTTGCAAATTGTGAGCTGCATTTACCATTAAAAAACTAGTGATATTCAGTATAAAGGGATCACTGAAGGGTGATTATGCACATGGGTGGAGGATTGAGGTCCCTGGTTCTTGGTAATTCCTTTAATTGTTTTCAAGATACAAGACTAGTGCAATAATGAATGAACAGGCAACAGTCATCAGCTTCTGTATTGTATTTTAGCAGTAGATGTTACTTTCTTTGGCTGAGAGCTGTTTCTGGGATTATATACCCATTATTTATTTATTTATTTTATTTCTTTGACTGTTTAAAAGAAGCACCTGTTCTGACACACTGCATCCGTGTATGCTTATTTGCAATATAAAAAAGCGAGGATAAATTGGATTCCCAGACTGCAGCAAGAATTGTGTTTACTGAAGGCCAGGTTACCAATCTATTTCAGTGCCAGTCCCTTTCGGTAGATACTCTGGAAGTGCTCCAGAGCCATGAGACAATTTCAAACAGCACTTGGCCAGATTAATCTCTTCCAAACCTTTCAATATCCCATTGCACAACCATTGTCTTGTAGCACTGCCTAATGCAGCCCTCTGAGCCTGTGTGAGACTTTGCAAAATGAATATTTTTGTGGACTACTTTACAGAAGGGTTGAAAATAGGACCCAGATTCAAAGGCTGGTTGCAACCTTAACCAAAAGAACTATGACTGGCTCCACTTAAAAAAGACTAGTTCCTGAATGTAGCCTTATAGCTGGAACTCACATAATGTATTCTGGGATATTACTTGCAGATATAGGCATATAACCCTCTCCTGTAGAATTCTCAACTGTTTTTTCACCAGACTTTGGAAGTATTGCTGCAGCTGTTGAGTAAAAACAGTATCATGATCTACAGGGCAGGAACAGTGCCTGCTTTTAAGTTTGGAAAATATCTAGCACATTGTGTGTGCTACGGGAAATTATAATAATAACAACAGGCACAAGAATATAGAGAAAAATTCCATGTGGAGCATGAACTTATTAATATATGGACAATGCCATCAGATATAAAAAGTATTATTGGATTTGGTGGGAGTTCCAACTGTGAGCTGAGCAAAGCACAACATTTAGCTCAATACAAAATACCATCAAACTCATTCTGACCTTTCTCAGCTGGTTGTACAGTGGTATGCCAATCCTTTGAAAAGATAACAGAGCAGGGGCCTGGAGGGGATTTGCAATGCAGTGCTACAACATAATGGGAGAGATAGTAGACTCTATCCACTGGTGGATGTGTGCCCCTTTGGATCTAAAGAAGGAGGAAATGCTTTCGGTGCTTTAGTGAATCTGAAATTAGTTGAGCCTCTAATGGACATGTTTCATTCCTGTCGCACTGAGTAAGTTTTTGAATCTGTGCTGCTCAAGTTTTCCTTTGCTGCTAGCTTAAATTGTACTCTGTCTGGGTTGTGTTACAGGGTTTCCAGGTGCAGCTATGAGGAAGCCTCGGAGGAGGTCCCGGCAGAACCCCGAGGGGAGACGTTCTCCCTCACCTTACAGCCTGAAATGCTCGCCCACCCGGGAGACTCTGACGTATGCCCAGGCCCAGCGGATAGTGGAGGTTGATATTGATGGACGGCTCCATCGCATCAGCATCTACGACCCCCTAAAGATCATCACGGAGGATGAGCTGACTGCCCAGGATATCACAGAGTGCAACAGCAACAAGGAAAACAGTGAACAGCCCCTGTTCCCTTCCAAGTCCAAGAAAACTCCCTCCAAAGGCAAAAAGAAAGAGTCATGCTCCAAACATGCACCAGGGACATCTTTCCATTTACCCCAGCCCAGCTTCCGGGTGATGGACTCCTTCAGCCAGCCAGATGCCCCTCCTCTGCCTGCAGCATACTACCGGTACATCGAGAAGCCTCCTGAGGACCTCGATGCAGAGGTGGAGTATGACATGGATGAGGAGGATCTGGCTTGGCTGGACATGGTTAATGAGAAGCGGAAGGACGATGGCTATGGGACAGTTTCTGCTGATGCTTTTGAGCTGCTCGTGGATCGGTTGGAGAAGGAGTCGTACTTGGAGAGCCGCAACAACGGGGCCCAGCAGTCCCTGATTGATGAGGACGCTGTCTGCTGTGTCTGCATGGATGATGAGTGTCACAACAGCAACGTCATCCTGTTCTGTGACATCTGTAACTTGGCCGTGCACCAGGAGTGCTATGGTGTACCCTATATCCCTGAGGGCCAGTGGCTTTGCCGCTGCTGCCTGCAGACCCCTTCTCGCCCGGTTGATTGTGTTCTGTGCCCAAACAAAGGTGGAGCCTTCAAACAGACCAGTGATGGCCGCTGGGCCCACGTTGTTTGTGCCATCTGGATCCCCGAGATCTGCTTTGCAAACACTGTGTTCCTGGAGCCCATCGAAGGGATAAACAACATCCCGCCCGCTCGCTGGAAGCTGACTTGCTACATCTGCAAGCAGAAGGGCATGGGAGCTGCTATCCAGTGCCACAAGGTGAACTGCTACACTGCCTTCCACGTCACCTGTGCCCAACGGGCTGGTCTCTTCATGAAGATAGAACCTATGAGGGAGACCAGCATTAATGGCACAACTTTCACGGTGCGCAAGACGGCTTACTGTGGGGCACATTCCCCACCTGGTACAACGAAAAAAGGATCTACGACTGCTACCAGTGACGGGGAGGAGGACATCGCAAAGGAGGAAGGAGAGGAGGAAGACAGCACTGGCATCCCCAAGGGATCCCTGAAGAAGAACAAAGTGAAGTTGAAGCAGAAGATCAAAAAGGAAGCCTGTGACCTGTCAGATGGGCATTCATCTATGCCACTGGTGACAGTCACACAGATCCCCTCTTACAGGTGAGTGTTGGCAACGATGCTGTCTGGTGGGACTTGCCAGGTCTTTTGTATTAAGGACTGGGTTAGTCCAGCATCTGTCTTCTCTTTAATCTTTAAACTGCACGCCCTGAGACACGTGTCCACACTTCAGCTAACAAGAACCATGTTAAAAAACCTGCAGCAGCAGCAGGCTCCAGCACCATTTTGCACATGGTAGTTGTCGGCACAGTTGCAGCATCAGAGAGAGACAAGGTGGGTGAGGTAAGATCTTTCATTGGACAAGCTTTTGTTGTTATTTTTTCAGCAGTTATGCCCAAACTGTGCTAATAACTGTAGCTCATTTCCAGGGGATCTTTAACAAACACCAGATCTGGCAATTCAAAGAAAAAAAATCATTATGGGTTGAACAAAATGTTTTATTTTGATCTTTGGGCCTTTTTAGCCATTTAAAAAAAAAAATCAAAAGGGTCTGGATTCCCAAGGGTACTCTGGGGCTTCTGGCATTCAAACAACTGAGGAGAAGGTGCTGCCACTTCCTCCTATATCCTACAGGTTAGAGGTTCAAATCCTTCTTCCTGATGTGGAGAATGGACTTGAACCCAGGTCTTTCCCTCCCAGTTTTGCACCCTGACCAGTGGGCTATTGGCTATTCTAGGGTGAGTCTCTCTCAAGTTCTGCTGTTAATATTCATTGGGCCAGAGAGTGAAAGAGTGACTTGATAGCTACGTGGTTAGGGCTCCCTCCTGGTGGTGGGGAGGGGGATACCTGAATTTCAGTCCCTTTGAATTGAATGTTTAATTATTTGTACAAAGTAGAACAGTTTCCACAGGAGAGACTGAGAGAGACCTACTCTCAAATGCCCCAGAGTCCAGTGATGAGGGCACTCACCTGAGAGGGGGGACATCCAGGTTCCAGTCCCTGCACCACATCAGGCAGAGGAGGGATTTGAACCAGGATCATCCTGGGTGAGTGCCGTAACCACTGGATTATAGGTATGAGAGGAAGCAGCATCTCCACCTTGGGCCTTGTGAAAGCCAGTGGCACCTCAGTCAGGAATCTAGTGCAAAACATTGAAATGGTGTGTTTCGGCAATCTCAACACCAAGCATTTTGACATTTCCAAATTATTTTTCCTTTTTTTTTTTGTTGCCAAAAATAATTTGCCAAAACCAACACAAATTCGCGAAATATTTTGATCAACCTGAATCCGTATTTATTTGCGAGAAAAAATTTAGTTGGAAAAATGTCACCCAACTCTAATTATACCAAATTATAAAACACAAAATGTACACGTAAGCCATGCTGGGCTGTAACCATGCTTTAAAATAGTTTCAGACTTGGTTGCAAGCCATTGGGTGAACAGGGCCTCAATGGAAAGCAGCTTCCTATTGAACTAAAGCCACTGTATTTTGACTCCTCACTTCATGGCTCCTAAGCATCCTGCTTAGTGAGCCGAATGCATCATTGTCATAGCAGCTGTGAATTTGACCTAGTATATTTCGGCCAGGACACCTTCACGGAGCTGGGGATGGTGCTCTGTTTTCTTTTAGTGTCTTGGAAAGTGCAGCCAGATGCCCCATATATTTTACTAGATGTTCTATTGGAAACAGCTGAGATACCATGTATTGTTTATTATTTGTATTATCATAGCACCTTGGAGCCCTAGTCATGGGCCAGGACCCCAAAGTGCTGGGTGCTGTACAAACACAGGAATGGTCTAATCATTATTAAATGGTTAAAAATATTGTCCAGGGACTCCATTTGAGTTTGTTCCCTAGTGTGCCTCCCTTAATAATGTGAAACTTAAATGACTCTAGTAAAGTTAACTGCTCCCTTGGAGCTGAATTGGTGATTTGATACTTCTCACCCTGCTATGACTATTGTTTGGTAAGAGCCTCCAGCTGAGCTGCTGTTAAAATAACAATACATTCCTGAAGGCGGAGATGGCTATCTTCACAGCTGAAAGACCCCACATTGGCACAGAATGGCATGGATTAGGTGTATGATTCTTATGCATATCGACACAATATTGCAAAATTGTGCACCACTGTTACTGCAGCAGGAGATCTTAACTTGTGCCATCATAGTCCATAGAAATTGGTGATTGCTTTGTTGTGCGGGGTAGCCTGCTTGCTGATCTGGTTTGTTTCCTATAGGTTGAATAAAATCTGCAGTGGACTCTCTCTCCAGAGGAAGAACCAGTTTATGCAGCGGCTACACAACTACTGGCTGCTGAAGCGCCAGGCGAGGAACGGTGTCCCTCTGATCCGACGTCTCCACTCTCACTTGCAGTCCCAAAGAAATGCAGAGCAGGTACCACCCCTCATTCCAGTACCACATGCTGTAGCAGCTGGGCAGAGAAGAGGAATGTGGGCGAGGAAACAAGTTTGGGGTAAACTGGAAAGGGGAGAGCAGGGTGGAGAAACTGGAAAAATGTAATTCAACTTTGAGCAGTGACAGAGGTGCAGTCAGGTGATGAGTTCTGGGTATTGAATTGGGGATTTGGGATGGGTGATAGCAGTAGAACTAGAGAAACACCCTATTCTTTAAGGTAATTACAATGGAGAAGGAGTGCTCTTTCTTAAAATATGCTGCCTTCTGTTGGTGCATTCAAGGAGTCAGGCCAGGTCAGTACTTGAATGGGAGACCCCTTGTGCTGCAATAAATGGTGCTGGTGATTCAGGTGGCACTCTTCCTCGTGAGTCAGAATGGAATCAGTGCCCTGGGATTGTGCTAGTATGTGATGTGCTGCTGGTGGGACCTTCTTTCAGATGAATCATAAAACCAAGCACTGTCTATTAATGGCTGTTAAAGATCCCATTCACAAGACAAGAGGTGTTAGCTCCAGAATCGTGGCCAAATCCCAGTTTGGGTAATTCCTCCTGCGGCTTCAATTTCAAATCCTCCAATGCACATTTATGGCCCTATTTAAATAATAATTAGATAAATAGCCTTTTTGTTTCCTCTTCTGAACTGATGTGCAATGTTAAACAGTGACTGCGTTCCAGACCAGTGGTAGCTGGTGAGGTAGTGAAGTCAAGTGATTCCTGTACGCTGTAAAACTTCTTTGTGGAGCATTGTGTATATTGTGCACATGTATTTTTTCCATATTTAGTGGAAATCACAGATTTGATTTGTCTGGTGACTTCTGACTGACTAGTGCAAAATTTAATTTACACTAATGAATCTAGGGTAGGGGAGTGCAAAATTTCCTTAATGTGTTGATTTAGCAGTTTTCAGTAAGTAGTCATTGTAAATGAATGCTTCTGGGTGAAAGGCACTATACAAATGTAAATCATCAGTTCTTCCTTTGTGTTTGTCTTTTATTGGTTGTCTCAGGTGAGCATTTATACATCAGTATATCCTTGTCATTACTTGAAAAGCAAAGAAAAGGACCTTAAGAGAGGAAGGCTGGCTGTGTAATTAAGGAACTGGGTTGGAACTTGGGAGGTTTGAGTTCAGCTCCCAGTTTTGGCTCTTCCTGTGTGACTTTGGGCAACTAGTTTATTCTCTCTGTGCCTCAGTACCCCATCTGTAAAAAAGCAGATAGTACTTCCTTTCTCCCATACACACAGACTAAACCTGTCTGTCGAGGTTGTGAACTCTTTGGGGTAGAGACCATTCCTACTATGTACAGCACCTAACACGATGGGTCACTAAGCTCAGTGGTAGTGTAAATCATAATGACTTTTATATAAACGGAGTGAGAGTATGAGTGAACATGGACTAGATCTTATTTCTGGAATGTGGTTATAACCTGGTTTAGACCTGTCCACACAGACAAGACCAAATGCCTGTTTTACCATGATCAGACTGCTATTTAAGTATATTGCTTAAACACAGTCGATTTTGTAATGTGGATGGGGTCTCTTAGAAATGGAAGTAGACAGGAGGAAGAGTATGAGAGTGGAGACACTTGGAAAAAGTATACAACACAAGAAATCTGTATGTGCATTTCATCTCATCCCACTGTTAACCCTTACAGAAGGAGCAGGATGAGAAGACCAGTGCAGTGAAGGAGGAACTGAAGTACTGGCAGAAACTGCGGCATGATTTGGAGAGAGCGCGGTTGCTCATTGAGCTGATCCGTAAGAGGGAGAAACTCAAACGGGAACAGGTAGGTAGATCCTGGGCCTTTCCTGCAGCCTCCTGCGCCTCTCCACTTGCAGCTGGAGGAGGAATTGAAACACAGCAGCTTTTCTTAAATCTTTTTTTCTTTGCACAAGGTCTGATCTTCAGAGGTACTGAGCACCCAGAACTCCCATTGAGGTCTGAGGGAGATACAGGTGCACAATACCTCTGCAAATCAGACCCTGCTGACTTGCAGTGCTAGGGAGAGGCTGACTGATGGCATTGTTCTGTGCAAGCTTCTTTATATAACTACCTCTGCATTTGAATCATGACCTGCAACACCCCTGCTATTTCTGTCCTGAGCATGGACCAGATGCTTGTGCAACAGAAACTAGATCTTCTTTAATATTTATTCCAGTATTTTGGTAACTGTCATACCAAGAATGATCCTAAACCCTCCTCCTCTCCATTTGGTAAGACAGAGATTCCTATGTCTTACCTTCAGGTGGGTTTTTTTTGTGAGAGAGGCAGTTTTAAATTTAGACCACTTACTAACCTAGAAAGTTTTCTCTTTTGTCCTTGCAGTTTTTCAAACTTATACCAGCTTGCATGGTCAGATTTCTTTCACATTCTCCATCCTGGTCTCAATATTATTTACTTTGCTTATGAGCTTATCCAGTTGGAAATCTTTTCTAGTGACAGCTGACTGGACTCCATCCATTTTTTGACGAGATCTTCTGATGGTGCCAGCACTGGTTCATCCTGTTTACGTTGTTCTTACAGGATTGGGGTTATCCTGCTGTGAATGCAGACATCCTTTGGGTGGGAGGGTAAAAAATCATTCCTTTGTTTGTTTCCTTTTGCTTTTGATATCTTGATGTGTCTGTATCACAGGCAACTACATCCTAAACAGTCTAGTGAAATTCCAGTATAGTTTGGAAAGGAAAAGTTACCATAGAATCATAGAGTATCAGGGTTGGAAGGGACTTCAGGAGGTCATCTAGTCCAACCCCCTGCTCAAAGCAGGACCAACACCAACTAAATCATCCCAGCCAGGGCTTTGTCAAGCCTGACCTTAAAAACCTCTAAGGAAGGAGATTCCACCACCTCCCTGGGTAACCCATTCCAGTGCTTCACCACCCTCCTAGTGAAATAGTGTTTCCTAATATCCAACCTAGACCTCCCCCACTGCAACTTGAGACCATTACTCCTTGTTCTGTCATCTGCCACCACTGAGAACAGCCTAGATCAGGGGTAGGCACGGGTGCTGAAGGCGGCACACGAGCTGATTTTCAGTGGCACTCACACTGCCCGGGTCCTGGCCACCAGTCCAGGGGGCTCTGCATTTTAATTTAATTTTAAATGAAGCTTCTTAAACATTCTGAAACCTTATTTACTTTACATACAACAATAGTTTAGTTATATACACCTTTACCTCAATATAACGTGACCCGATATAACACAAATTCGGATATAACGCGGTAAAGCAGTGCTCCGGGAGGATGCGGGGGGGCGCAGGGCTGCGCAGTCCAGTGGATCAAAGCATGTTTGATATAATATGGTTTCACCTATAACATGGTAAGATTTTTTGGTTCCCGGGGACAGCGTTATATCGAGGTAAAGGTGTATTATAGACTTATAGAAAGAGACCTTCTAAAAAGGTTAAAATGTATTATTGGCACGTGAAATATTAAATTGAAAAGACTCGGCACACCACTTCTGAAAGGTTGCCGACCTCGATCTAGATTGATCCTCTTTGGAAGCCCCTTTCAGGTAGTTGAAAGCAGGTATAGAGAAACTTATGTAGCTGGAACTGCTTCTCAGCACAGATTTAGATGTATATGATATACATTCTTGGCAGTCCTAGCTTTTGGTCTTCCTACAGATTCATCTTTGATGTTGTGGGAAATACAGTGTAATCATGCTGTCAGTGTAAAGCTCTTCCTGTGTTGTTGCCCAGGCTCTTACTGTTGCTGTCTTATCATTTAACATGCAAAATAAAGTTTGCCTCACATAAGTAGAAGTCCTTTCTCTTGACATTGGGTTGGTGATTTTAATGTCATACAGAAGGACTGTCATATCAGAAACCTTAAGAAATTAGAGGAATACATTTTTTCATTCAGTTCCTTTGTCCTTGAAGTAGAAATACAGCCAGATCAGATCAGATCAATGGTCCATCTAGTCCATTATCCTGTCTCTGAAATCAACCGGTAGTAGATGCTTCAGAGGAAGGAGCAGGAAACCTGATGGATAACTATTGAATAGCCTACCTCTAGAATCTTTCTAGTTAGTGACTGGCTTATGCCCGGAAACATGAGAGTTTATATCCCTTATAATCTATTTATTTTGTCTAATGTAACCCTGGATGTTGCTATTCATAAAAAAATGCCTAAATCTTTTTTCCTTTTTAAAAAAAAAAACAATCCTGCTAATTGGTCTTATATTTTACGGCTGGGAATCCCATGGGTTACTTTGTGGGGCGTTAAAAGGTGTTCCCTGTTGTAAATTTTACACATGTTGCCTTTTAATTTCATTGGGTTTCCCCTTGTTCTAGTGTTATGAGATAGACTGACTAGGAGCACCGCAGTTTGCAAGGTTTAGTTCCCTGATAGAGGGTGTATCAGATATTAAATTTGGACTGTAATATTTTTGTTAAGACAGTAAGAAGGCAGCTTCTTTAACTATATGACTCAGTATACTGCACAGTATTTTTGTTAATTTCTACATTACAAACAGAAGAAACAAGCACTTGATCAAACGTCCTTCAGAAATGAGTTTAAAAAGGTCTGAGGTTGCCATCAGTGAATGGAACTGATTTAATTTAATTTAACGGAAGTAAGGGAAATGCCACTTGCATTTTCCATTTTTGATAATAGCATGTGATTCCTTTCTACCATTCCCAGGTCAAAGTTCAACAGGCTGCTATGGAGTTACAGCTGACTCCTTTCAATGTGCTGCTGCGCACAACTTTGGACCTGCTGCAGGAGAAGGATCCGGCTCAGATTTTTGCAGAGCCCGTTAACCTGAATGAGGCAAGTATCTTTCCTATAAGCTGAGGGCACTGCTTTGAAGATGGGACGAAGCTCACATGGTGTCATAGTTGGCACGGGCAGGGCATTGTTTTGAGAGAGCCCAGACCATCTTTGTCCTCAGTTAGCATGAGCTAAGGAATTTCTAAAGGAGGCTCACATGAGGTATCCTAGGTATCGTTTTCAGGAAGCTTACTAGAGCATCTCAGTCAAGTAATTTCATTCTGCAGAGCCGGGGCACGTCTGGCTCAGTTGGGTGGAGTATATGTGCATTGGTGACACTACCCCTTCTGCAGGTGGAAAGGACATTAAGAGTGCTTATGATGGATGCGCTCTGGTTGGCTAGTAAATGGTTTTTGTAATTGTACAGGTTTTATATGTTTAGGTTCCAGATTACCTGGAATTCATTTCCAATCCAATGGATTTTTCCACCATGAGGCGGAAGCTGGAGTCCCACCTGTACCGAACCTTGGATGAGTTTGAGGAAGACTTTAACCTTATAGTTACCAACTGCATGAGGTATAATGCTAAAGACACGATTTTCCACCGAGCAGCTGTCCGTCTGAGAGACCTTGGAGGAGCGATATTACGCCATGCGCGACGGCAGGCTGAAAACATCGGCTTTGACTCTGATGTGGGGATTCACCTGCCCGAGTCACCCAAAACGGAAGACTTTTATCGCTTTTCTTGGGAGGATGGTGAGTTCCCCGGGCTGTTTATTTTTAGGATTGGCAAACAGTCCAGTAAAAGCCAGACTCCTAGACTCTGTGTGTAGGACCAGCCATCGTTCTGACCATGTTACTTTGGCTGGGCTATAACTGTACCCACCATTTGAGGTGCAAGATTTGGGCACATCCATTTACCTATATAGGCACTTATATGGCTTCCATTATTGTAGCGTCTAAGGGACAGATTTCAGATGAGCTTAACACCCACTTCCAGGGGCAAGTTTTCAAACATTCTTAGCTCCTCTTTAGGGACTTAAATAAGTGGGCAGCTTCTCAAAAGAGCCTCGTAGTGTGCTGAGCTCTTTTGAAAGTCTGCAGTGCTGCAATGGGAGCTGCTGGCTGTTGAGCACTTTGGAAAAGCTGGCCCTGATTGGAGATGCCGGGCACTTGGAAATGTGGCCTTGAGCTGTTTTGAAAATCCGGCTGTATGCGTCTAATAATTACAAATTTATCCTCACAATGCTCCTGAGTGTGAGGTAGGGAAACGTTTTTAATCCCCATTTTACAGATGGGAACCTGAGGCATGGAAAGATTAAGTGATTTTCCCAAGGTCACAGGGAGTTTGTGGTAGAGCCAGGTATTGAAGCCAGCTCCCCTTAGTCCCAGACCACAAGACCTGGGCTCACTATTTGCTGTGGAATCCATGTGCCATAGCTATAGGGTAAATTGGGTATTTTTAAAGAGCCTTGAAAAGATGAATTCATGCAGGTTTAGGCTGTCTTGTACTTTATATTATTGGCCCACCATTCCCCGACCTCTACCTAAGTTGGGAGGCTGGTTTACTGGAATTTAAAATCAGTTACATGCTTGGAGGGCAGTTTATTGTAGGGACAATCCTGCCCTGGCCAGCAGCTGGAATGGGAGGGTGTCTTCCATTTCCAATTTCCATGATTATTTTGAGTCACAAGTGCAGATATCCCAGTCTAACCTCATTTCACCCTTCTCCTTGCACTGGACATAATGACCACATACCCTCTCTCAACAAGGGCAATCTGGGTAGCCAAAGAAGTGGCATGACCTGAAGGTGTTGAGGCAGGGGGATGGGAAGAATTCTTTGTGAAGGGGACAGCATAGGCATGATGGGATTGTGACCCAGAATACTGAAAACACCATAGCAACAGCCTTGTCACGGAGACCTTTATTCCTGGCATGGCCTGAACTTATGATTGCCTCAGTTATAGAAACCACCATGAGACGAATCGGCATCTCTGTAGCATTTGTTCCCAAACCCATGCAGTACGAAATAACTTTGCTGAACTTAGTTCAGACTACTGCTTCCCATCCCTCCCATGGAGCTCGCTCTGTGTTTGTGATCTGCTTCCTAAAGGATGCATCCCTCTTGGAATCTGACTCTGAAAGTTCTTCAGTCCTCCACCAGTGACATAGCGTTTGCAAATAGCATTGATAAGAAGACTCATAGAAATGCAGGGCTGGAAGAGAACTTGAGAGGTCATTTAGTCCAGTCCCCTGCACTGATGCAGGACCAAGTAAACCTAGACCAGCCCTGATAGGTGTTTGTCTAACCTGTGTTTAAAAACCTCCAATGACGGGGCTTCCACAAGCTGACTTTGAAGCCTGTTCCAATGTTTAATTATCCTTATAGTTAGATGCATGGCTGCAACTTGGAATGGTTGGTTTGGGTATAGTGGAATTTCCTCCTTCAAGGAACAGAGCACCTTTCTTTCACTCTTTGAGTACATGAGATGTCAGCAATCACTTCTTAACATTGCTTCTCTTCTTGGTGCAGTGGACAACATTCTCCTTCCTGAGAATCGGGCTCACCTTTCCCTGGAGGCGCAATTGAAGGAGTTGCTGGAGAAGCTGGACATGGTGAGCACCATGAGGTCCAGTGGCGCCCGGACCCGACGCATCCGGCTCTTGAGACGTGAGATCAACTCCATCAGGCAAAAGCTGGCCCAGCAACAGAACAAGACCATGCCAAATGGAGACCCTACCTCGCGGGAGGAGGGGCTGGACAAACCGCTAAGGGGAGAGCAGGACGATGACGGGGAGAAAGGTGAGAGGTTTCAGCCGGTCTTCAAGGGAAATGGAGAGCACTGCAGCCTGGGCAGGAAGGGAAACCTGTTGGGGATTGCAGAGGACTGACTAGATGATTGTATTGTTCATCTTTGTGCTGGGAAAGTGCATTTATTGTATCAGAAAGAGGTACGGGCCACATGTAACGAATTTTGAAAACAATCTGGAGCAGGCTGTCCAAGGGATTAGGGCATCAGAAACCTTCCTGATACTTCTTGGCACTTTATCGATTGGTATAGGCCATAGATTTCTGCTGCCAGGATTGTATTGTTTGAGAGATTGGAATTGGGAATGGGGTTACAAGCCTTTCAGGAAAGGCTAGAAGAGTATGAGAGGAGAGGTTGGAGGAGTATGTCACAGGTTGGGTTTCGCTGCACCTCTGCCCCCTCCTGTGGTTTGCTCAAGGTCTCAGATCTCCAGCCATCATTTCTGTATAGGTGGGGACCCCCTTCCCTCTCTCCAGGCTGGGGATTTAGGCTTGCAATCCCCCCGTTATTCTCTGTGGCTAGCCCAGCAGATCTGACTGTAGTTCAGCAGCTGTGGTTCGTGCTCTCCCAGAGACTCTGACAGCGTTACCATTGACTAGCTCGTTTTCACAAAATGTAGTACGTTTATTGTAAGACAAAAGCAATAGAGAGAAAACAGATCATAAAACAATACAGTCTACACTCATGCAACGCTTACCAGGTGTAGCCCATCTTCCAGACAGAGCCCTGGGAGGTTCCCAAAGTCCTCCAGACCTTTCCAGCGGGGCTTTACCCTCTTGATTACAGTTTCATGTCAGTTTGAGGTTCAAAATGAGGTGCTATGGCTCAGTTCAGGCTCTTCTTTATACCAAAATCCTGGTTTTTTTTAATCTGCTGGCCTCTCGAACCTGGCCTGAACCAGTCTATGCAATTCCTCCCAGGGGTGGTACTTCTCTGGAGTTACTTGTCACTGGATTTGCAGTAATTACCTCCCTCTGTTCGTAGTCCCTGGAGGAAGCTTGATAACCCTCCCCTGATGGAGCTTAAATACAATCCCTTGCTCACAAAAATGCATATAACATTTATAGAGGCGCAAGTTTATAAATAATCCCTGTGCCTACAGTGTCTGGCATATCTCTAAATAATAGTCTTTAGAAGTTTCTACACTTCCAATGTCTCACATCTGTCATTCCCCTGCTTTGCTGTGTCTTACTATCTGAGGTTGTTCTTTCATACGTTGGAAATAAAATACCCAGATAGTGGCCATAGAGATATGAGGCATGCAACCAACATGGCAGATGGATCTAGTGTGGAAGAAGATGGACTTGCTCTCCATCTGGGGGCACTCTAGTTCTGACCTGTATCTTTATCGGGGTGCCTTCTGTAAGGGAGAATGACAGGCGTCTGTTATCGTTTGAGCCCATGGCTTTCCTGATGCCATAGGAAAGAGGTAGAGTTGCTATCAGTATTTTTGGGATTAACACTTTCTAAAATGTTCAAGCAGGTTCTTTCTTTCTTTAGCAGATGACACCAAGCCCCCACACCCACCCACCCTCGAGCCAACGGGACCTGCACCCTCTCTGTCTGAGCTGGACTCTCTGCAGGACCCTCCAACGCTCAAACCTATCAGTGAAAGCAAGTCCTTGAACAGACTGCAGAAGCGGATGAAATCAGAGGGCGAGCTCTTTGATAAGAAGGCACTACAGAGGGAGAGCCACGCTTTCCAGCGCTTGCTCAGTGACAATGGACTGAACGGACTGGCCCTTCAGGCCATGGACGCTCCTGCCAGCCCCCCATTCAGTGGCGTGGGCAGGCGTACGTCTGTCCTTTTTAAAAAAGCTAAGAATGGGGTGAAGCTGCAGAGGGGTTTGGACTGCCCCCTGGAGAATGGAGAGGACCACACCCAGAGTGGACAGCTTTCCCCCTCCAGTGCGGAGGGTGAACGACAAGCCCGGAAACGGCTGCGGAGTGGGAGCTGCAGCGCGAGTGATGGCGAGAAATCCCCCAGGCAGTCAGGAGAGACAGGTGACTCCTCTGGGCTTTTCTTCCGCGGGTGTCTGGAGCTAGTCTGGGCAGGGCTGCCTGGTCACCACTCTCTTGGCCAGCTGGCACAGCTGCCTTTGTAAAGATGGTCTCCAAACTCCCATAGGGTCAGCTGCCCCAAGGGGTTGTTGAACTGGTTGGTGATTAGTGGGTGTCGTAGGACTCCAGTGCTAAATAATTAGGGGCAAACTATGTTTAGGTAGGAATCTACCCAGAGGAATTGCACTCCGGCAGCCAGCCACGAAGTGGTGGTGGGAGAGTGGCTTGCAAACATGTGAGCCTCCCCTTCACTCAACAAAGGCTGCATCTCTTCTTCCACCTCCCAATGAGCCTGGCACTAATATCTCAGCAGGTGATTTATTCATTTTTGAATGTAGTGCTTGTTAGAAGCGTCAGGTTGAGTAAAGTCCCCAGTAGTGGCTTAGAAATGCATGCTTTCTTGCAATGCCCTCTGCCCTAAAAGCTGAACATGGATGGGACCCCCTCTAGGAGTGAGAGTTCCCTACCACAGCGATGACTTGTTTAGGCCCTGGCATCTCTCCGAGGCCCTGACTGGGGGAGCATGATGGACTGGACAGCCATAGAAGTTTAGGGGCCTCTGCTCTCCGCAGCATGGCATCTGGTGTTGGATGAGACATTACTATGTTAAACTTCATTTTAATTAAATTAACAGATGGTCTGGCGAGAAGAGAAAAATACAAAGATCCCTTTTAGAGGTTCAAAATGTGGGTAGGAAATGCTAAATGAGATCAAATTTAAGACACTTCCCAGTGTGGGGGAGTGCCTGAGTGAAAACAATTCAAGGCAAAAATAATGACTGGTAGGGGAAACCTGGAAAGAGATCAGACAGCAAATAAAGTCAAAGTGATTTTGGGCTGCATATTCAGAAGCATCACACGGCTGGGAGATAAGAGTAACCTCTGTTTGTAAGACTTTAGTGAGCTCGCACCTGGAATATTGCAATCATTCAAGGACATCTCACAGCCAGAAAGATGTTAACAAATTGGAGAGTTTAGAGAAAAGTAATCAGAATGGTGGAATTGACTTATCAGGAAAGATTAAAAGAAATGAGTTAAGTACAGTTTGTCTAAGCCGTGACTCCTGGTTGGGGGACACACAAGAACCATCTACAGATACTTAAAGGACAGAGAAAAATGATTTAAAGCTGTCCAAGGTGGGCTTAGGTTTAGCTAAGAGTAAGAGGATGAAATTAAGAAAGAAAAAAAGTTAGGTAGGATATCAGGAAGTTCACTGCTGATCAGGTGTTTACTTCTTTTTCCTATGAGCTGAAATGTTGCTTTTTTGATCCAGTCCCTTCCCCAACTTCAAACCTGGATGATTTATCTTAATGTTAGGAGTGTAAGTAATACATAGAGTTTGCACTACCGCTGAAGCATATGGGACCTGTGTTACTAGAACCAGGTGACTCCCAGAAATATGTTTCTAGTGGCTCCTTGTTCCATATTTACTGGTTCAGAGATTGTAGTGATGTTGACACAGGCATATGGATGATGATCTCTGAAGTGTCACGTTTATTCCTGTTAGAATTCTGACAGCCTGGTTTGAAACTTGTGTGACCTGGTACCTAGAGCCAGATTCACTCCAGGTGAAGTCTTATGGAGTTGCATCTGCTAACACCAGCTCTGAATTTTGCTTCTGGTGTCCATGGAATGCATCTCGTATGATGGTGCTCAGCCTCCAAGGTGACCTGTAAGCCCTCACTGGCCATTCACTGTAGGTGTGTCCTTGCCTGTTCTTTGGAGTTTGTGTCTCCTTATGGTTTCTTGTGTAAGCTGAAAGATGATCCTGCATTTGTATTTATCAGAGAACACCACGTCCTTGCAGTGTGGGTTATGTTTTGTTGAGTTGGTAAATTCTGCAGTTGTATAGAATGAAAAACCAGCCAGCTTAGGGAGTGTTTCCAACTTTGGATATTAGAGTTCAGAGGAATAAGTTTAAATATTCCGTTTCATTGTTAAAGTGACATTTGAAATGGCCTGAGAGAAAGAAGATAAGAGGGAAATTTGGTCTACCCATGGACCTTTGCTTCCTTACACTTCCTTACTCTCTTAGCTTATTCAAGTGAACTATGCATTGGAAATCCAGAAATCCAGGGTAGAAGGTTTTATCTAAGGTGACATTTTCTAAATCTCAGATTTGATTTTCTAGCAAAAAAAATATAATTATCCCTGTGGTTGTTAGTTGTAGCCAGAATGTGTTACCATTAGTGTTCCAGCAGATATGACACCAGACTGGGAGTCAGGATTCTGGAGTTCAGTTCCCAGCTCTGCCACTGACTTTCTGTGTGAATTTGAGCAAACTACTTTGCTGCTCTGTGCCTCAGTTTCCCCATCCTTAAAATGGGGGTAATAATGCTCAATCACCTTTGTAAAGCACCTTGAAACTGATGGGCAAGCTGTTGATCTGAGCTTGAAAATCCTGGGTGCATTGACTAATGGGCACATCTGACACAACTTGACACTAAAACTGGGCTCCTGCCTCGTTTTCTTTTCAGACAGCCCCAGAAGAAGCAGATGATTTGTTTGCTTTGTCTCTCCTCTGACTCTGCTTTGCTAGTTGTACCCTATACTGGTCTGCCATAGGGGGCTCCTTTTGTATGAAATGTGGGGGGACTGCTGCTTTCCAAGGGAACAGAGGTGGTGAGAGGCCTGTTTTCATGTTTAGCCGTGGGTAGACATAGCAGTCAGTCAATGCTCCCAGGATTTGCGTGTGTCATTCTTCAGCCTGTCCAGTGAACAGTAAATAAAGCACTTCATTTATCCAGAACGGGTGTTTGGTTGTCCAGACAAGAGGCTTCGCCTCTGGTAATCCCAGTGAGTTACAGACCAGCAGGTGCTGGGGAGAGGGAAGGTAAGTGAGAAGTGCCCTCTCATCAGCAGTTAGAAACTGATCGGAGAAATGTACCAATGACTACGGTGACCACCACCCCTGGTCTGAAGCTAAACCATTGTTCCAAATAGTTAGGGAAAAAAGCTGTTTTACTAGACCCCTGCTGGCTGCTGCTGGGTCTGGGGAACTGAGTTTAGCATTCACTTTACTGTTAAATAAGATCTTCTTTTAAAAGTGTGGGGGTGGGGGGCGGAATAGTCTGGCTATTGGTATGATACCCTCCTTCTGAGATGCAGGGTCCAGAGCATTAGGGTGACAGTTCCTGAACAGGTTGTGATGCCTCTTGGTCTCCCCCTTCAAGCATCCTTGGGTCATGGAGAGGCAAACCAGGCCTTTAGGCTTATTCTTTTCTGTCTTCTCAGCAGGAGTGACCAACGGCTTTGGGAAACATATGGAAAGTGGGTCTGACTCGGAGTGCAGCTCTGGCCTTGGCAGTGGGCTGGCATTTGAAGCCTGCAGGTAAGTCCCCTTCGCTGAGCCCTTCCCCAGAATACGTACTGTCTACACACGAACACGAAGCTGAGGTGTAAATCTACCCCACGCTAGCTTACCGAACACCAAATGTCTGCATGGACCCCACTGCTGCGCACTAAAAGTTCCATAGGATGTTTTGATCTCCCGCTTAGAAATGGAACTGGATCAAAGTGCTCTAGGGACTGACTGCACTGTCAGTGTGAAGCAGTAGGGTCCACACGGACACTTAGTGCATGGTAGATTTGTACCCCAGCTTTTTGCGAACTAAGTGTTAGTGTAGGTAAGTCCTATATGTTCTCACTGGGTTTCCATGCCCTTCTTTCTAAGGCAACTTCACCATGTAAAGTCCTGTTCAAATTGTTTCTTAACTTCTGTATTAATGTTGGGGCTGAGAGCCAAAAGCCTCTTGCATTTACACGCTTTACACTCCTTATATAGTTCTCAAGCCAGTTCATAGATCCCAAGACAGCGTTTGATTTTTTTAGATGTAACTGGTGTATAGTAGACTCATGTTACATGATATGCATGTACATGCTCTCGCCGCTTTTACACAGGTATATCCATTACCAGAGAGCCAAAGTTGGGGAAACATAGGTCCTACCTGGTCAGCCCAACCCTCTTGAGGTGAAGATGAGCCCCCATCACTTACCAGCACTGCTGCATTCATTCTCAAGCGGTGCTTAAAAGATGTTCTCTTTTCCATTCTGGGCACCTCAGGCAGGACTGACTCGTCTGTAAACTGATCACCCGACCTCCCTTTTTGGCTGAAAACAGTTGACATAGACATAAGTATATATGATATGATTGATATTACTGTTCTGTTTTGGGGGTCTGACCGTAGATTCTGTCTATCACACTGCCCTGCTCACAATCTGAGCACCTCACAGTTACTGATAGATTTTTCCCTCACAACACCCTTGTGAGGTAGGAAGGTAGTGTTCCCATTTTACAGGTGGGGAACTGAGACAGGCTAGATGAGTGTCTTGCCCCACATCATACAACTGGTTTGTATCAGAGAAAAGAACTGAACCCAGGTCTTGTGAGTCCCAGCCCAGAGCCATAATCACTTTTTCAGGTTGGTGACGTCCTCATTTGAAGTGAAGAGTTTTCAGGTAGCAGTGATAATGGTGATTATCCAGAGAATGCTTGACCTTGAATGGGGAGGTGTGTGAGTGGCAAAGCAAGATTTCCTTTGTTTTAGATTGTAATAAAATTTTCTATATCTTCAACATCTCACAACCCCCGATTGCCTTGTGTGACACCTTTGGGATCATGACCAACCAGCTGAGAAACACTGCACTAGGCCTCTCTTCCTTCCTAAGAAAATACTCATTTAGCCATGCAAGGCCCTGATCCTGCAATGTTATTTGGTCTCTGAGGGCATAAAACTCTCCCCGTAAACATGCCTTTTCAGAATTGGGGCTACAATTTAAAACTAATCACTATGGTTTTCCCTTAACAAACTATTCCACTGGGGCATTGAGTCACAAGAACATTTTTAGGATGCAAACTTTTCTCTAGGACAGGGGTCGGCAACCTTTCAGAAGTGCTGTGCCGAGTCTTCATTTATTCACTCTCATTTAAGGTTTCGAGTGCCAGTAATACATTTTAACGTTTTTAGAAGGTCTCTTTCTGTAAGTCTATAATATATAACTAAACTATTGTTGTATGTAAAGTAAATAAGGTTTTTAAAATGTTTAAGAAGCTTCATTTAAAATTAAATTAAAATGCAGAGCCCCCCCGGACAAGTGGCCAGGACCCGGGCAGTGTGAGTGCCACTGAAAATCACCTCACGTGCTGCCTTTGGCACACGTGCCATAGGTTGCCTACCCCTGCTCTAGGAGCTACATAGAGTGTTCCAAAATGTTAGCTGTCAACCAATGTCTATAATTTTGTGGTTGTAGCTAAGATTTGATTTGTGTTTCCATTATGAACCTGTTTTCAGAGGTGTACAGCTTGTCAACAGAAATTAGTTCTGGACTGATTTTAACATAACACATTTTAACCCAAATTCAGCAAATTCAGTCTGGATTTATACTTTTTTTTTTAATAAAAAAAAATTTAAAAAACAAATTCACATGATTTTCTTAGATGCTCTTGTAACTCACAAATAGTAGTGATTTTAAAGCCCAATTTTGCAGAAAGATAGTCCACAGTACTCACTAATCTTTTTAATTTCTTTAACAAATATTTCAGAAGGTCTGAGATAGCAGGCTATGAAACAGTCTACAGCGTGTGAGCAGAATGTATCCCTTCCCGCCCCCACCCCACCCCACCCCACCACTTATAGGGTTGGAGTGGGCCCTGTCCTCACACGGCTGCATTGGAAGGAACACAAAGACACTTCTCTGCACAAATACCATGTGTGGCAAGTAAGGGCTGCCCACAATTTCAGGGAGCTTAGGGATTGCTTCTGACTTCCACCCCTGCAGGAGCAAAAGGACAGAGAGGTTAGAGGCTTAGCAAAGTAATGGGTCCATCCCCGAAGAAGGAGATATACTACACCTATTAAGTGGGTGTAGTGAGTTACCTCCCTCAACAGATCATAGAATTGTATCACAGGACTGAAAGACACCTCGAGAGGTCTTCTAGTCCAGTCCCCTACACTCATGGCAGCACTAAGTATTATCTAGACCATGCCTGACACGTGTTTGTCTAAACTGCTCTTAAAAAGTTCCAGTAACTGAGATTCCACAATCTCCCAAGGCAATTTATTCCAGTGCTTAACCACCTTGACAGTTAGGACGTTTTTCCCAATGTCCAACCTAAACTGCCCTTGCTGCTATTTAAGCCCTTTGCTTCTTGTCCTATCCTCAGAGGTTAATAAGGAAAATGTATCTTCCTCCTCCTTGTAAAAACCTTTTATGTACTTGAAAACTGTTATCATGTCCCCTCTCAGTCTTCTTTTCTTCTGACTAAACAAACCTAATTTTTTAATCTTCCTTCATAGGTCATGTTTTTTAGACCTTTAATCATTTTTGTTTCTGTTCTCTGGACTTTCTTTAATTCGTCCACATCTTTCCTGAAATGTGTGCCCAGAACTGGACACAATACTCCAGTTGAGGACTAATCATCGTGGAGTAGAGCAGAAGAATTACTTCTTGTGTCTTGCTTACAACAGTCCTGCTAATACATCCTAGAATGATGTTTGCTTTTTTTGCAAGTGTTGCACTGTTGACTCATATTTAGCTTGTGATCCATTATGATCCCAGATCCCTTTCTGCAGTACTCCTTCCTCGGCAGTCATTTCCCATTTTGTATGTGTGCAACTGATTGTTCCTTCCTAAGTGGACAACTTTGCATTTGTCCTTAATGAATTTCATCCTATTTAATTCAGATAATTTCTATAGTTTGTCCAGATCGTTTCGAATTTTAATCCTATCCTCTAAAGCACGTGCAACTCCTCCCAGCTTGGTATCATCCGCAGTCTTTAGAAGTGTACTCTCTATACCATTATCTAAATCATTGATGAAGATATTGAACAGAACCAGATCCAGAACTGATCCCTGCGGGACCCCACTTGATATGCTCTTCTACTGTCTGGGAACGGTTTTCCAGCCAGTTATGCATCCACCTTATAGTAGCTTCATCTAGGTTGTATTTCCCTAGTTTGTTTATGAGAAGGTCATGCGAGACAGTATCAAAAGCCTTACTATAAAGTCAAGATAGACCACATCTACTGCTTCCTCCCATTCCACACGGCTTGTTACCCTGTCAAAAAAAGCTATTAGGTTGATTTGACACAATTCGTTCTTGACAAATCCATGCTGTTACTTACCACCTTATTATCTTCTAACTGTTTGCAAATTCATTGCTTAATTATTTGCTCCATTATTTTTCTGGGTACTGAAGTTAAGCTGACTGGTCTGTAATTCGCCGAGTTGTCCTTATTTCCCTTTTTATAGATTGGCACTATATTTGCCATTTTCCATTCCTCTGGAATCTCTCCTGTCTTCCATGACTTTTCGAAGATAATTACTAATGGCTCAGATATCTCCTCAGTCAGCTCCTTGAGTATTCTAGGATGTATTTCATCAGGCCCTGCTGACTTGAAGACATCTAACTTGTCTAAGTAATTTTTAACTTGTTCTTTTCCTATTTTAGCCTCTGATCCTACCTCACTTTCACTGTGTTAGACGTCCAATCGCTACTAAACTTTTTTGGAGAAAACTGAAACAAAAAAGTCATTCAGCACTTCTGCCATTTCCGCATTTTCTGTTATTGTTCCCCCCTCTCCCCTCCCCCCCTCCCCCCCACACTGAGTAACAGGCCTACCTTGTCTTTGGTCTTCCTCTTGCTTCTAGTGTATTTGTAGAATGTTTTCTTGTTACCCTTTATGTCTCTATCTAGTTTTGTCTTGTTTTGTGCCTTGGCCTTTCTAATTTTGTCCCTACATACTTATGTTATTTGTTTATATTTAGCCTTTGTAATTTGACCTAGTTTCCACTTTTTATAGGACTATTTTTTGAGTTTCAGATCATTAAAGGGTAAGTCAGGGTGGTCTCTTGCCATACTTCCTACCTTTCCAATGCAGTGGGATAGTTTGCTCTTGTGCCATTACTAATATCTCTTTGAAAAACTGCTGACTCTCCTGAACTGTTTCTCCTCTTAGACTAGCTTACCATGGGATCTTACCTACTGTCATAGTATAATTCCCAAATCTGGACCTTAGCGTCCAAAATATGGGTACTAGCATGAATTCCCCTAAGCTTAATTACCAGCTTAGATCTGATAGGCTGCCACCAATCAGGACTTAAGTAGAGTGCCTGATAGACTCTAGTGTCCCCAAACCCTTCCCTGGGGACCCCTAAGACCCAGATTCCTTGAGTCTCACAACAAAGGGAAATAAACCATTCCCTTCCCCCTCTTTACCTCCTCTCAGATCTTTCCCGCCCTCGGTACCCTAGGAGATCACCGTAATTCAAATCCTTGAATCACCACTTCCCCTCCCTTCTTCCCCGGAGAGAGATACACAGATAAACGCCGAGAGCAGGCTTTTCTTCCCTCCTCCCTTTCCTTTCTCCCACCAGTTCCCTGGTGAGTACACAGACTCAAGTCCTTCGAGCCTTAACTAGGAGAAAAAAATCAGACAGGTCTTAAAAGCAAAACTTTTAATAAAAAAAGAAAGAAAAAAGTAACAGGTTTATCTCTGCAATTTAGATGGTAAACAGTTACAGGGTCTTTCAACTTATAAACAATAGAAAGAAACTTTCTCCAGCAGAAACACAATTTAAACTACTTCCAGCAAGTACACTTATGCAAATGGAAAAAAAACAAATTAAAAGACTGTGACCGCCTTTTCTTACTTACAATTCTGAATAGATAAGAGACTGTAGCAGGGAGATTGGCAGAAACCTGGTTGCACCTCTAGCCCCATCCAGGACCCAGAGAGAACAAAGCCAAACCCCAAACCCAAAAACAAAAGCTTCCCTCCACGAGATTTGAAAGTATCTTGTCTCCTGATTGGTCCTCTGGTCAGGTGTTTGCAGGTCACTGTTTGTTAACCCTTTATAGGTGAAAGAGACATTAACCCTTAGCTATCTGTTTATGACACGCCCCCCAAATCACAGACAGTGGGGAACCTCACTGGCGGTGATTTCTTCCTATAACTTTAGAATAAACAGATTAATACAACACATGTACCTTTATATATACTACTAAGTATGTGAACTACAAGACTTGCTACATTTTAAGGACAAATTTCAACCAGTGAATTCTGGGAAACTTTCACGGGAGAGAGCATCAGCTACTTTGTTAGAAGCTCCTGAAATGTGTTGAATTTCAAAATCAAAATCTTGGAGAGCTAAACTCCATCGAAGCACTTTTTTGTTGTTTCCCTTGGCAGTATGAAGCCACTTTAGCGCAGCATGGTCAGTTTGTAGCTGGAACCGCCGTCCCCAAACGTATGGGCGTAGCTTTTCCAGGGTGTACACAATGGCATAGCATTCCTTTTCACTGACTGACCAGTGCCTTTCCCTCTCAGACAGTTTCTTGCTGAGAAACACGACAGGATGGAAGTTGTGATCCGGTCCTTCCTGCATGAGAACTGCTCCTATACCACGCTCAGATGTGTCTGTGGTTACTAGGAATGGCTTGTCAAAGTCCGGGGCCCTTAGCACAGGGTCCGACATGAGCGTTGTCTTAAGCTGGGTAAAGGCCTTTTGAGGCTCATTAGTCCACTTGACTGCATCCCGTTTTGTCCTGGAAGTCATGGTTCCTGTTTTCTTGTGTTGGGGTGCCCTCTGCTGGTTTACTGTCTGAATTACTGTTCCTCTGCTGCCTGCTCTGTTGCTAAGCAACAGAGTGTTTCTAACAAGCCTTCCGGAATAAAACTAGAACAAAAGGAAAACCTTCATTTGCATGTGTGTTCTGCTGGTGTAGTTGACTCACAGCTGGAGTTCTATTGTCTAACAAAAGACCCCTGTTAAACTTAATGGCCCTTGCCTGAGGCCATATCTATGCACAGCCAGACCGAAGCAAGGAAAAAAAAATTCTCTGGTTGCAGTTTAAAAAAATAACCCCCTACCCTCTGCTTATAACCAGCTAGCAGAGAAGCAAATTAATAATCTTACTGGCTTTTGGATTCTTATCACACACGCTGCCACCATGTCATAGTATAATTCCCAAATCTGGACCTTAGTGTCCAAAATATGGGTAATAGCATGAATTCCCCTAAGCTTAATTACCAGCTTAGATCTGATAGGCTGCCACCAATCACCACTTAAGTAGAGCATCTGATAGACTCTAGTGTCCCCAAACTCTTCCCTGGGGACCTCCAAGATCCAGATTCCTTGAGTCTCACAACAAAGGGAAATAAACCATTCCCTTCCCCCTCTTTACCTCCTCCCAGATCTTTCCCGCCCTGGGTACCCTAGGAGATCACTGTAATTCAAATCTTTTTTGTGAGTTTCAGATCATTAAAGGGTAAGTCAGGGTGGTCTCTTGCCATACTTCCTATCTTTCCAGTGCAGTGGGATAGTTTGCTCTTGTGCCATTACTAATATCTCTTTGAAAAACTGCTGACTCTCCTGAACTGTTTCTCCTCTTAGACTAGCTTACCATGGGATCTTACCTGCCAACTCCCTGAGTTTACTAAAGTCGGTCTTCTTGAAATCCATTATCTTTATTGGACTGTTTTCCCTCCTACCATTCCTTGGAATTATGAACTCTCTCATTTCATGATCACTTTCACCCAAGCTGCCTTCTACTTTCAGATTCTCAACCAGTTCCTCCCTATTTGTCAAAATCAAATCTAGAACAGCCTCTTCCCCAGTAGCTTTCTCCACCTTCGGAAACAAAAAATTGTCTCCAATACATTCCAAGAACTTGTTGGATAATCTGTGCCTTGCTGTGTTATTTTCCCAACACGTGTCTGAGTAGCTGAAATCCCCCATCACCACCAAGTCCTGTGCTTTGGATGATTTTGTTAGTTGTTTAAAAAAGCCTCATCCACCTTTTCTTCCTGGGTAGATGGTCTGTAGTAGACCCCTACCATGACATCACCCTTGTTTTTTACCCCTTTTATCCTTAGCCAGAAACTTTCCACAAGTCTGTCTCCTATTTCCATCTCAATCTCAGTCCAAGTGTATAAAATAACATCTCCTCCCATTTTTCCCTGCCTGTCCTTCCTGAGCAAGCTGTACCCTTCTATCCCAATATTCCAGTCATTTGTATTATCCTACCAAGTCTCTGTGATGCCAATTATGTCATAGTTGTGTTTATTCACTAGTATTTCTAAATTCTTCCTGTCATTTCCCCATACTTCCGGTTCTTCCTGCTTATTCCCCATACTTCTCAGATGTTGATAGGGTTGCCAGGTGTCCGTTTTTTGACCAGAATGCTTGGTCAAAAAGGGGACCCCGCTAGCTCCAGTAAGCATCACCGACTGGGCTGTTAAAAGTCCAGTTGGCAGTGTAGCCATGCTAAGGCGGCCCTCTGCCTGCCCTGGTTCTGCATGGCTCCTGGAAGCAGCAGTGTGTCTCCCCTCCAATTCCTAGGCACAGGGGCAGCCAGGGGGCTCCGTGTGCTGCTCCCAACCCAAGTGCCAGCTCCGCAACTCCGATTGTCCAGGAACCACGGCCAATGGGAGCTTTTGGGTGGCACCTGCGGACAGCGCAGTGCGCAGAGCCACCTGGCCACCCCTCCGCATAGGAACTGGAGGGGGGACATGCTGCTGCTTCTGGGAGAAGCCTGAGGTAAGCACTGCCTGAAGTCTGCACCCCTGACACGCACATACACACCCCTGTGCACCCCAGCCCCCTGCTCCAGCCCTGATCCCTCTCCTGGCCTCCGAACCCCTCAGTCCCAGCCTGGAGCACCCTCCTGCACCCCAAACCTCTCAGCCCCACCCCAGAGCCTGCATCCCCAGCTGGAGCTCTCACACCCCTGCACCCTGACCCCCTGCCCCAGCCTGGATTCCCCTCTCGCACCCTGAACCCCTCATTTCTGACCCTACCCCAGAACCCACACCCCCAACTCAGAGCCTAGACTCCCCTCCCCCAACACCCTGCCTCAACCCAGAGCCCCCTCCCATATTCCCATACCCCTCAGCTCCACCCCCCAGCCCAGACCCCCTTCCTGCACCCCAAACCCCTCAATCCCACCCCCCTGATCTTGACACCCCGCCCCCGAGCTAGAGCCCTCACCCCCCTCGCACATCCCCTAACCCCCTGAGCCAGCCCAGTGCGAGTGAGGGAGGGGGGATGGAGTGAGCAGGGGGCAGGGCCTCAGAGAGAGGCAGAGTAGGGGTCGGGGCAAGGGTGTTTAGTTTTGTGCGAGTAGAAAGTTGGCAACCCCAGATGTTGAGCCTCTCTGAGGCATAGTGCCTCCAAGTTCTCTCCCTGAGCGGTGCACGTTTTCATCATCCTTTATAGTGGGCGTCCTGCAAATAATATGATCTAATCAGTTTTGCCACTCTTAGTTAGGTTGAGTAGACTCTTGTTCCATATGTTGTCCTGATGAGCCAATGGGACATCGACATCAATGGAACTACTCACAGAGTAAGGTGCTACTTAGTATCAGAGGGGTACCCGTGTTAGTCTGCATCCACAAACCAAGGAGGAGTCTGGTGGCACATTAAAGACTAACAGATTTATTTGGGCATACGTTTGGAGTGAAAATTACATGGAGATGCATGGAGTGAAAATTACAGATATAGGCATAAATATATTGGCACATGAAGAGAAGGCAGTTACCTTACTACTTAATGTGAGTAGAAGTGGGAGAACTGGGCTCATCATTAGTTCTGATACTGATTAGGTAGATATTTCTGTATTCACTGAAAGTTCCTTAAAGGAGTAAGAATGGTCCAGTGGTCTAAGGACAGGACCAGTAGCCCGGAATTTGGTGTCACTTCACCTTGCCTGTTTCTGTACCTATAAAATGGGGGAAATGATACTTGGCTCACAAGGGAATTGTAAAGATTAGTTAATGTTTTGTAATACACTCTGAAGATGAAAAGTGCTGTGTAAATGCTTATTATAATTACAAGCAATTCACATCTCAGAAATGACATTAGAGTTGTGGTATGCACACAAAAACAAGGAATTGAAAACTAGCCTGATGCCTCGTGGAAAACATATACAATTATTCTATGTAGGGTCAGTTCTCTTTAGTGTTTTAAAATAATTGAAAAATAAATAGGAAATAAACTAGGAAATTACTATAATGTTACAAATGAAAATTTTCAGCTAGGGAACAAAAATCAAGAGTTACTAAATTCTTCAGCTGTAGGGATGCTGTTTTCATAAATGTTCTCAGTAATAAAGAACAAGGAAAAAGAGATCTTGAAAATCTGATACTGAAGCCCTATTTATCCATTAGTATTTGTTTCAAAGATGTTGGCTACTCTTTTATGGTCGAGTGTCCCAACACAAACTAGGTAAACTTGTTGAGTTCAAGTGTTATAGATTTGACTCTTAGTGTACACTTCTTTGATGGGTTTCTCCCTCAAGTTCAGCAGGTCTCCTTAACTGCACCCACAAAAATATATCAAAGCAGATATATTGGCAAATTTTACTGGAGCATTTAACGAGGCCTGCTGAAAACAGACCTTTAGTGTTCTTTTCATATCGAGATTGCATCAGTCCAATCATTTCCCAGCATTTTCCTAACAGCTGGGAATCCTGTAACTCAGCTGTATTTTGTAGTGAAATCTTGCTTTCCCTAACACTCGACTTCTTGTTCCTTTTTAACAGCGGTTTGACTCCTCCCAAACGTAGTCGAGGGAAGCCAGCCCTTTCTCGGGTCCCCTTCTTGGACGGTGTGAATGGAGACTCTGATTTCAGCAGCTCAGGTGAGAATAATGTCTATAGAAGAAGCTCTCCGTGGCAGACACAGTCTTGTTTTCTTTTATGTTTGTACAGTGCCTGGCACTCTGGGTCCTGGTTTGTGATTGGGACTCTGAGGCGCTACCACCGTACAAATAATAACTAATACGAATAAAAGGAGCGCCATCTCTGAAGCTGACTTCTTGGCTGTTCACTGTCCTATTGCTATCACTACTTTCCTTGTCAGTGTGTGCCATAGATCAGTGTCATTAAGCCACACTCTTCTAATATTACCCAAGGCAATTCTCTGGTTTTCTAGCACACCCATGATCAGATTCTGATCTCAGGTACTGAGGCCAGTCAGTGGAGTTATTGCAGATTTACACAGGTGCAGCTAAGATCAGAATCTTAACTCTCTACTATACATCTATCCCCTTCTTTATAGCCACTGTACTCATCTCCTATCTCAATGGAAACTGTTATTGTCAAGGACATTGTACACTCAGCAAACTGCTGCTGAGATAAGCTTTACATGGCCGGCGCACTTCTGGGGAAGTTTGAATTTCTGGCAGAGTTCTGTGTGTTTTAACCTCACATTGGGATAGCAAAAGAAAAAATGCATCATATATTTCCCAACCTCATCCTCACTTAGGTCATCCTATGTATGTATTTCTCTGATTCATTCTGACTTCTGATGCAGTCTGTAGTCTGCATTCTACAGTAAAGTGACCGTTCACCTCTGGCAGAGACTCTCTCACCCTGGGAAATTCACATTAATTAAAACTCCTTCTCAGAGGCCAGCAGATAGCAGATTAGTCATGTGTCCCCCTGTGACGCGGCGCGGCCGCAGCTTGTCCTGCAGCGGGGCTGTGGGATATCCCACCGCCTTGCTGTCAGTAGCCTTAAACCCGGGCCCTGGTCAGGGCGGGGCAACAACCAACGTGAGTCAATAGGCTCAGGCCCTTAGGCAGGGCTGAGCAATAACAGTTCTAGGCCCGGCCCTTAGGTCAGGGCGGGGCAGCAAACACAGTAAATCACTAGGTGGCTTTCAGCCTCCTCAGAGCAGGCAAAAGGGGGAGCCTGCCACCCACAAGTTGGGTGGCAGAGGGGGACGCAGGCCCTCCCACTCCACTGTGTCCTGGCCTGGGGCCCTAGCAGCGGCGTGGAGGCGCTGCTGTCAGTGGGGATCCAAGCCTCAACACACTGACATTGGTTCTGGCAGTGTTGCAGCCAGACTGGGGTCGGCTACCCCCGGGCCACTTCCACTCTCCCCCTCATCGAGTACCTGAGTCGTCGTGGTGTCAGCAGAGGGGTCAACCACCATTGGCTCCTCAGGGTAAGTGTTCACGGGTGGGCTCAGCGGGTCCTCGGGGTAGCTGGAGCGGGGCGGTCCTGGCCAGTCCTCCTCGGGGTTGCTGGCGCGGGGCAGACTCGGCTCTTCCTCCAGGTAGCTGGAGCGGGGCGGTCCTGGCCAGTCCTCCTCGGGGTTGCTGGCGCGGGGCAGACTCGGCTCTTCCTCCAGGTAGCTGGAGCGGGGCGGTCCCGGCCAGTCCTCCTCGGGGTTGCTGGCGTGGGGCAGACTCAGCTGGTCCTCCTCAGGGTATTGAGTGCAGGGCAGGCTCAGCTGGCCGGGCGTGAGCGTCGGCGAGCCGGGGCCGCAGGCCTCTGGCCGCTGCGGGAGCTGGGGGCCCACTGGGTTCTGCGGGTCAGCTTTTGTACTTCTGGGTCTGCGCCGTGACCTCTGAGGGGCGGGCGCAGGCCCCGGTGGCCTGGCCCACAGCAGGGTTGAGAAAGGTTTGTCCCGCAGCGGGGCTGTGGGATATCCCACTGCCTCGCTACACCCCCACATGGAACTTTTGCAGCCCTTCTGGCTATGATAAAAATGGTAGCTAATCTTATTCCATCCACCTGAGCTAGACATTGCCTGCAGGGATTAAGCAGCCAGATAAGTGACAGCAGAATAGTCTGTGTGTTTGTACTCCATTGAAAAAAATCCCGCTGTCTGAACAGTGGTGCGGATTCATCCCTAGTGTAACGTCGCTGATTTCAGTAGAGATTCACTAGGGGTGGATTTGAGCCGTTATAATTTTGTTCTGGGGCTTACTGGGCCAAATTAATCTCTGATGATTTCATTTTATGGGAGTTGCACCCATTTAATCTAGAACTGAATCTGATCAGTGTTTCTATATTAAAGGTTTCTCTTGATTCAGGCATGTGGTTGGAGCTGCAATTTAGGGTATTAGAAGGGAGTTATGGTGACCCTATCCCATGAATTAAGAGGTTCTGATCTTGCAAGTCTGACGATATATATTACTATGGCATTAATACGACTGGGCTTTTGCCATGGGACCCATCGATTACGAGATCTTCCATGGGTGTTTTGTGGGGGCTGTTTTGTTTTAATGTTCACAACTGTTGATATTTTAGAGGTTTGTGTGGCGTAGGTGGTAAAATAGCTGAATAAACCTCACTGTGAGGTGCACAGTAAAACTGGGGATTGCGTGATTGGCTGACAGAGGCTAGAAGCCCAGCCACAACACCGTGATAACACAAAGGAGTATAAAACAACATCTTAAATGGATGTGTCTAGTTGGTAGAGCTGGTAACTGGTACACAGAACCCCTGGATTCTCCTCCTAGCTCTGCCACTGAGTTGCTGTGCACTCTGGGGCAAATCACTTCACCTCTCTGTGCCTGAGTTTCTGCAGTTTTATAATGGGGCTAATATTGCTGTAATGAAATCATCAGTGCAGGATTATCATTCCTGTGCCTTGTGCCTCCAGTATAAGTGTTGTGAGAAACTCCCCAGCTCTCAAGACTTTTGACCCCTGAAGCACCTCTGCCGTTGTTTGACAACTCTGGATCATTGAGTATCCAACCTCAAGTATCTCAAATCGTTTTGGCTGGTTCCTTTCAACCGTGGGAAGCAAGAGCTCCCCTAAACCCTGCATTGCATATAAAAACACAACTAAGGACTTAACTTGATGATTACCTGTTCTGTTCATTCCCTCTGGGGCACCTGGCACTGGCCACTGTCGGAAGACAGGACACTGGGCTAGAAGGACCTTTGGTCTGACCCGGTATGGCCATTCTTATGTGCTCATCTATAATACCATTTATTTTATGGCAAGCTGGGGTGTGAATCTACCCCGCACTAGACTGCCGCGGACTAATTGTCCGCATGTGCATTAACAGTTATTTGGTGTGCTTTGGTCTAGTCCTGTTTCAAAGAGCATTAATTAAACATTTATGTGCGTCAGCAGGGTGCGCATAGACAGTTGGTCTATGGCAGGCTAGTGCGGGGTAGATTCATGCCCCAGCTTGCTGCAAATCGATTGATCATGAAGACAAGCCTAAGATTCCTCTTTTTTTTCCTTTCAAAAAATTTAAAAGGCGTCAAACCACATCTTTCCCCCAAGCACTTCTTGTTATGAATGGAATTCACCCCTGCACGAAAGTTACACTTAAACCCTATTTTGAAGGTTGAAGTGATGAGAAATGCTTTGAGTCTGCTCTTTGCACAAGAGTGAATGTTACCCATTATTTGTACTGGTGTTTACAAAAGTATCTTCTGCTTTGGTGACTCTTCTGTTCAGAACTATTCCACCTGTCATCAAGCTACATGTACCACTGTTATCACCCTGTGACTCTTCTTAAAAAATTCAGTGAAAAATCTTAGTCCTGCTTAGAAATCACATAGAGCCTGAGGTGTTGATTCCCCCACAACTGCAGTTGAAGTCAGCTACAGGTCTTAACACTACCTTTTGATTAACAGGTTTCTTAGATGTGTGTGTTTCTAAATCACCGTATTGCATTTTTAATAAAACTTTAACTGAAGCACCACTGTTGAAAATGTTGTATTGGGAAATGAGATCAGAAGGAAAAGCACTTACCACCTTCTCAGCTGTTCTTTGCTCACCTTTCCCTGGTGTTGTGAGAGCTGTACTGGGGACCCTGCTGAGCCAAGTCAGAGTGTTTCAGAATTTGGAGGAGCTGGAGCACAGATTTACTATTAGGGAAGTAATGATTTATAAAATATTGTTGGTCTGGGTCCAAGCAGGGCTGCACTGGCTGCAAAGGCATCCCAGAGGCAAAGCCATGCGCATTTTGCATCAGAAGAAAGCAAGGTTGGCATGGGACTAGTGAGACCTACCTCGTGTCAAGTTGGAGATGGTTGGGGAAATTCCAGGCAATGGGACCATCTTTTTGTTCTGTGTTTGTACAGCCCCTAGCACAGTGGGGTCCTGGTCCATGACTCGGGCTCCTAGCACTACGGTAATACAAATAATAATAATATAATAGTAATCTCCACACAACTGACCTTATAGTCACAAGTGGACAGATCCCAGTCTTCAACTTCCAAGATCTGAGTCATGAAGCCAGATTGTCCAGCACAGTAATTAAAATAGATTAGCCTGAGAGCGGGGGCTCTCATTGCACCATCCCAAGAGGAGGGGGAACTGTGTGGGATTGCTACTTACCTAAGGCATGGAGAGGTGGTGGAGACTCCCTTCCTGCTTACTTTACCCCGTGCTCTGCATGAGGATGAGAAGCAGCTCTGTTTCTGGTGTTGCACAACAATATAGAGCCTCAGAGCAGGGATATGGAGTGGCAGCAGAAGGCAAAAACAAGTGACTTTTCATTTTGCGTCAGCCCTCCATCAGGAAAATGGTGCTGATTATAAAATGATGTAGACGCACACGTACTCGTGGTGACATGTATCTATTTGTGGGGTAAACAGTGGGGCGGATGTAGGTTTATTTTGAACACAGTGAAATTTCAGCTGTGCTCTTACCACATAGCAACTGGTTTAAAAAAGCAAGCCAGAAATTCTGCTCGTGTATTTTAGCCACAACAGCAGTCTCATCTGTGTTAGCTGGTTGCTTTGGAGAATGTGTAGGCTGCTGTGTCTGAATTCGTAGGCAGAGATGTTTCTTCTGTTCCCATCTTCTCTATACTAATGGTTTCAGGCACTTCCAAGCCGTGTTTCTTTGTGATCCCTTAGGGAGAAACCTCCTGATGCCCTTTGAGAGCCATACTGAACTGGAACCTTTGGAGCTGGTGTGGGCAAAGTGTCGAGGCTATCCGTCCTACCCTGCCTTGGTAAGTACGCCTGTCACACAGGTTCCTCCTTTGCTGCTGCAGCAATTTTAGCAACGCAGAGTCCAGCGCTGGGGATGCGACATAGCCCGTTAGAAAAGAGAAACTTCCCCCAGATCACGTAATGCCTGGTTCTTTCCTTCGCGCTGTCAACTGCCATTTTGCTCATTGTTTCAGACCATTGGGAAAATGTTGCAAAACATAAATCTGTTGGTGCCAAGCAATGAGCGCTTTCTCTCCTATCTTGCAAGAGCTATCTATGCTGTTGGCCACATGAAACATTCATGTGCAATTACACACTTTGCTTGCATAGTTGCTGCAGTCACACATGTATATTCCTAATTGGCCATTTGCATGTGCAGATACCCAATGAATGTGTACAATTACAATAATTGCATGTGCAAATATGCTGTTGCGGCCACATTTTTGTGCCAAGCCTTAGGCACCTGGCCTTTTGAACAACAGTCCCTTAGTACCTTTCGAGATTGGTGCACAGGCTGTTGCTAAGAAGTCTGTAGACTGGCATCCGGGGTTTAAAGAAAACGTGCTAGAGTTCATGGTCTAAGACAATGAACACAGCTAGTGCTAAAAAGCGCAGTTAGCACTATGTTTTACAAGCATTATTTAAATAAGCAATAAAGAGAGAATTTTGACATAAGTTTGAACAGGAGCCAGATAGGCAGTAAGCGTGATTCTACTCTTCACAGTTTCTGCTGCATTTTACAAAGACATCTCTCAAGAAGCTGAATTTTTTGTTCCCCTTGTCTGTGTAATTTCCCAGTGTGGCTACCACTCGTGCATCTGCATTGTTGGGAGTGCTAGGATAGACAAAAAATTGATGGTCGCTGGTTACCCTTTGAGCTCTTGGATGGAAAATTGTAGGAAATGAAAGCTATTGTAGACAAAGGGGTGGAAAGTACAAAGGCGCCCATCTACACTGGTGTAACAGTAGATGTTTCACACCATGCTAGAGCTTAACCAGGGTTTATACTTGATTGTGGCCAAGCAGAATTCCATCACTGTTTGGCCAGTCACTGTAGACAGGACCGAACTATGCTAGAGTGGCGTTCATAATCCTTGTTCCTAGCCCAGGTAGGAGCCCAAAGTAGAGAACAATTGTTCTGTGCTGTCTCATATTGGCCTACTAAGACATTTTAAATCCTCGTTTGGCCACAAGCAGAGTTTAGACTGTGTCAAAGCTTGGTTTTTAAACAGTTATATCCGTATAGACAGAGTCTTATGTCATGGTTGAAACTGGACACAATCTGCTGTGCTGTGGAAGAGTGTTGTCAAATTTGTCCAGCTGGCCAGTGTCAGTGGCCAACAGGTCATCCAAGTCAGTAGGCTGCACCTCTGCACCCAGGTCAGAAAGCACAGAAGACTGGACCTGGTTTCATATCTGGTTTCTGCAGTTTCATCTTCCCCGTCTGACCTAATGTAAATGTTGGGCACATTGGCATTCCTGCCTTATACGGAGAGAATTGACACGTTTGCTTTTACATCTGTATTTTTGGCCAGAGTACCCCCGGATGTGGCACTGCCTGTCAACACTTCTGAAATACTAGACCGGATTCTCATTTGGTACCAGTGTAAATTCAGAAGTGACTCCACTGAAGTCCGTGGAGTTGCAGCCGGGTAAAACTGGCACGAGTGAGATCAACTTATGTCTATTGGATGCAATAATCTTGTTACATTTACTGTGTGAATTTAAATAATAAAACACTGGGTTTATACTAAGTTATTGACTACCAAAAAAGTATATTTTAAAATACAGTATTGTGACAGTACCTCACTCAAAGCTGTACGTTCAAGTCCTTCCCCTTTCAAAATTAGCCTCTGGGCTGGAGACCTTATGGGTCTCCCACAATACTGCATACGCCCTAGAGACAAACTCTCTTCTACAAAGACTCTGTGCGGGGAGTTACTCAAATGGAGCAGGAGGGTGCCTCTTGCTTATGTGTCATAGATTACTTTAACCATCTGGCTTGGACATACTGAAAGAGAAAGAGTATAGATAAGCTACATTTTCTCTGCTTCTCTTCAGGGCTTCATGCTTAGCATAATGGGACCTTGATCCTGACCAGAGCCTCTGATTGTTACTGTAGTACAACTATTACATTATAATCATAATGACTATCTAACTATCTTAGGTGCTTATATGGCTCCCATTGCCCGTTTCTGTCCTGACTGATATCCCATGTAAACTCATTGGCTTCAGACTGCATTTAGCTTGGCTATGAAGTTGTTTAATCTCTGGTGCTGAGTAGATCAAGAGCCCTCCCATTCGCACAAATGTATTTTGCATTGGGAAATCCCACATCTGCTGTCAAAAGTCTGAACTCTTTTGCATCCTCTTCCTCCCTCCTGTTCCCTGCCGGTTCCCTCCCTCCAGTGCCTTTTTGCTCAGGCAGCACAGAGCAGGGCTGTGCTCTTAGGCTGAACTTGCAGGAGGCTCCTCTGGTGAGGCTTTCAAAATACTGACCATGCGCCTCATCTGTCTCTCCAGATAATTGATCCCAAGATGCCGCGCGAGGGCCTCCTTCACAACGGAGTCCCTATCCCTGTCCCTCCCCTGGATGTGTTGAAGTTGGGGGATCAGAAGCAGACAGAGGCAGAAGAGAAGCTCTTCCTTGTCCTGTTCTTTGACAACAAGAGAACCTGGTGAGTGAACAGACATCACGGAATGGGCTGCCCAGAAGGAAGATTTAACAGAATCTCAGGACAAGGGGGCCTAATAAGGCTTCTCATTATTAAGGCAGATTTAAGGTGGAGCGTTTTTAAATACACAGCAATCACAAAAATCTGATTGAAGGGGTTTGCACACCTCTCCCTTGCCTGAATGCATGACAGTGGGGCAGCCTGCTTACATGATCAGCAGCTGGAAGAGGCATTTGCACTATGGCCTTACCCCAGGGTCACAGTATGCTTTTACAACAAAAATACTGAATTGTATCGAGAACTAATTTTACAGTCAAAATCAGCAGCCAATAAAAAGTGCCTTTTGTTCTGAAAGCTGAGGCAGACCGTGCAGCCAGTTCTACCGTTGTAGAGAAAGTTTGCTAAAATTTCTAGGTCAGCATTTTCAAAATGTTAGATTTATTCCACATTTAGACACCTAAACAAGCAGCCTCGTTTTTCAGAGGTGCTGAGTGCCTACAGTTTCCAGATCAGGCTATTTGTTCAAGTTCCATAATATGGATTTTAGGCACCTATCGTAAGGCATCCAAGTGAAAATTTTGTGCCTAGCTCTCGAGGACTTTATCATTCGATCTCAGACAGACTAAATACTCTGCTGACCTTGGCCTCAGTGGATGAGCAGGTTTATATGGTAGCAAAAGACTGATCAGATATAATAAGCCCCAAGCCAATGAAGTGCTTTGAAAATAAGCAATAAAGCCTTGAAATCCATAAGTGAAGCAATGTAAAGATTGTAAAATTGGAGCAACACACTGAGAGAGAGACAAGGGGGGTGAGCTAATATCTTTTAGTGGACCAGGTTCTGTTAGTGAAATAGACAAGCTATGGAGGTACACAGAGCTCTTCTTCAGGTCTCTGGAGAAGTTAGTCCACCAAAAGATATTACATAACCCACCTTGTCTCTCGTACATCTTGGGACTAATTACAGCTACAACAACACTGCAGACATCCTGGGAGAGAGGTGAGTCCCTATAATGATGCTGATAGCCACATCCTCGAGGAGCTGCATTAGTGAATCAGGAGCTCCCACAAGGAAAGAGGGACTGACTGTGCAAGTAAAAGTCACTTGGTAGGTAATATCCATGTGCCCTTCAGATCGCTGCCTCAAAGAGCTTACACTCGGAACAAAGTAGACACAGAGTAGACAGATACACTAGGAAACCCAGAAGAGATAATGAATAAGGTTTTTCTTTCTTCTTCCTTTATTATTAATTCTCCACTTGGCATTGCAAAATGGAATGAGGCTGGTATTTTTAAAGGAGCCCAAGGGAATTAGGCATCCACATCCCATTTCAATGAGCTTCTAACTCCCTTAGGCATGGTCTGCAATACACAGGTCGACGTAAGGCACCTCATGTTGGCCTAATTATGTCAGTGTCTCCACTGCAGCCTTGTCCTGCCGATGTAAGAGCCATGATACACCGATGTAATGACTCCATCTCCACAAGAGGCCTAGCACAGGGGTTCTCAAGCTTCATTGCACTGTATGACTGTAGCTTTCTGCAAAGCTAGAGAGATTTTAGCCCTTAGCCTTGAAAGGGCTGGAAGTCTTGGTGGCCCTGGGCCATTGGCCATTCTTTGCCATCTGTCCTCTCTCCATTTCTCTCGGTGACAGGGTTTTTGGTATTCTGCTTGGATTGCAGGCAATGGCTTCCGCGGGACAAAGTTCTTCCCCTTGGGGTGGACGACACGGTGGATAAGCTAAAGATGATGGAGGGCCGAAAAACCAGCATCCGCAAGTCCGTCCAGGTGGCGTACGACCGAGCAATGATCCACATGAGCCGCGTCCGGGGAGACCACCCCTTTGTCACGTCAAATTATCTGTAGGGAGTTGGAAATGCCCACTCTGCCACATGTTTTCAGACCCAGTGCTTGCGCCTGTTGGCACAGCAGACCTTGCCATGCACAGAATGGTAGGGGATTCCTCCCTGCCTGGAGGAGCATGATGGGGCGTCTGCTGTGTTCTTTTCTGTTCCTGTGCGAGATGCATTATGCCTAACAGTGTGAGCAGCTCCTATAAGTACCTTGATTCGTGCCAAAAAGCCTGTCCGAATTCTTTCTGAATGTGTCTCATTGAAGAGCCGGCAGGAGAGGAAGTGATGTATTAGGCTGGACCACAGGAAAGAAGCCAGGAAGAGCTGCAGTGTGACAGCTGTGTCTGGACAGAAGTCATGGTCAGCTGGTGAAGTGCAGAGTGAGCTGCAGTCTGATGGTTGGACCTCATGCCCCACATCTCTTGGGTTTTTAGTCTGCAGCCAGCCCTGAGTAATTCTCTGGAATCCATCACCATTGTAAATAAACCAGTACCCTTTAGTGGAACTCCAACTGGACTGTCTTGTGCCAAATTTATAATAACCATCACTGGACTTTTTTAATTTCATTTTTTAAATGACATTGGTTGCCCCATGGCATTAACAAATTTGTAGCCTACTGTTATTGTTATGACTCTCATGCCTATGTATATATAATATGTTTTCATGGTAGGTTTTCACCACAATTAGAAAAGATTGAGATCATATTTTGATAACTCCCTTTTTCCTTACGCACAGATGCACAGAGCTTTAAATATAAAAAACAAGTTCCCTAATTTTATTTTGTATTTTTATGTGTGTGTGACCTAGACATTTGTAGTCAATAGTTTCATGTGTAAATTTCAATTTCAGTGACCGTGTGACAATTCCAAGAACATGTACTTCATAGTGCATCATAACAGAGTATTGAGTCTGGGCAAGAAAACGTCTTTTATGGTTTTTTAACCTAATTTTGGAAGCGTCTAATCAGCTGGAGCAGCTTTACGGACAGTAACGTTGATCAGGGCGGGAGGAAGACACATTCTATGGTGTCGTTTTATGCACATTCAGTTTAAAATAACTAGTTGGAATGTCAGACCCCAATTCCTCTCTGCCCTTATTTTTTCACTGACTGTCTTTTTAAAGTTTTCCTCCAGCTTGGTTTGGACTGAATTAAAGCTGTGACTGGATTCCTGCTAGCTGGAGCGCATAACCATTTCACCCATTCTCACATAAACACATCTCTTCCCTGCTCTGTGGATCTCTAGCATTTGCGATCCATTCAGAACAAAAAAACAAAAACCCAGCTCTGCAGAGAATCCTGTGTTATTGCTTTTGTATTGCAAAAACGGGGACAGCTAATGTTTGACAGCTGATGACAAAACTTTTATTTTCTATTAGCCAAGGACTCATCATTTCTCTTATCTGTTCTGTTTTGTTGTGTTTTTTTTTTCTTTTAAATTTTGAGAACCAAAGGTGCAGATCAAGATTGTAGACAGAATATCATCCTTTCGCTTTTTAACTCAATATTTTTTTATTATTTTAACTTTTTCATACTAAAGAGAATGTGGGGAGAAAATAATAATAAATGGGAGGGAGGGGTGGGGGAATCACTGCCATTTCTACTTGGTCTACTTTTTTAAAGTACCACTTCTTATACATTGGGACATGGAACCACACTTTAAGGAAAATACCTGTAACATATAAGGATGGGGTATAGGATTTTGTAAAAAAAAATAATCCCTAAAGAGTGTGGATAGGGAAGGAGGTTGTGTACATAGTTGTAAAATATTGTTCTAAATTATTCAGGCCTATTGTCACCATTCTTGAAAGTCCTCAGTTGTGTTGCTGGGTCTTTTTGTATGCACACAGTATAATTTATTTAAAGGAACATACACTTTTTCCAGATAGTAGCTCAGCTGTGGACTTGTGACCTGTGTATAACTGTTTTAGGATCGTGGGGGTGGGATGGGGAATTTGTTTTGTTTTGTTTCTTTTATTTTTTTTTAAATGACATTTTAGAAGTTTAATTGGCTAATATCCTGCTGTTGCTACGGGACCTAAACGTTACTGTCAGTCTGCTGTAAAGCACAGATTGCTCTATTTATTGTAGAAAGTGAGTTTATTTGCTTTCTAGAATTGTTTATATCAGATGGTATAAGAGAGGTAATAAGAAAATCTATGCTTGTAAAGAAAAAAATGCTAATTTTACCTACTATAATCTGACTGTCTGAAACTATATTTTCTCTCTGAGAAATAAATGTTCTGATGTAAAATCTGTGGTTGTGTTGTCTGGCGTGTTCAGACTTTTGAAGACTGCTTTCCCACCCTCCGCCAGCCCACTGGGATGAAAAACATGCAAGAAACCAAGTGAGGATCGCATCTTGAAGAATTGTCCTCTTCTGCAGAGTGCTTACTGGCAAGCAGAGTAGGGTCTCTCTGATATCTGAGGAACATCTCCTTGGTTCCTCCAGGTCCCTTGCTAATTACCTGCTGCTATGGTTTGTTTCCCTTTATCCTCCGTATTGCCTTGGAATGAATGGCTCCATGTGGGATGTACTGCAGTAAACAATGAAAATAGTCCTGCAGAGGACGTGAAATTCACCCCTGGGCAGAGGACCAACGCAAGGCCTATGTGCCACTGAAGTCTCACTTAAACCCTGAGCCTGGATCCTGCCATCCCTCATTGATTTCAGAGGGACCGAGCATGGGTGCAGACGGTCTTCCTGTTCGTATCTCATTGCAGGATCAGGGCCTAACAGCTTAACTGGGACTTAAATGGTCCACATTGTGTTGGCACTCTGCGCATGGATGAATTTAACCCCGTGGTCTGAGGTGTCTGCTTCCTGGGCCGGCTTGAAGTTGTCTTGGTTCATCTGCTTTTCTTATTCCTAAGGCTCACTGTAGTGCTGGTCTGGCCTTGCAGCCTGAGTGCTCTTGAGAAAGAATAATTACTCTGTGGCTTGTGACAAGCACCTGCTTTTTATTTGCTCACGTTACTGATTAAATCTGTCCTGTTGCCAGCTTTTAAAGCCTCATTCTCATCTCACTTCCCCCAGTGCACATCAGGAGTGATTCCACTGTAGTTGATGGATTGATATTTGGCATAGGGCTGTTGCAAATGAGAGGAGAATTGAGCCCTTATTTTCCTATCTCTTGAAATGCCAGGACCTCCCGCTCCTACCGGCAGATGGAGACAAGAACAAATCATGCCATCAGTCCACTCTAATGGGAAACGGTAGGTACCAGCTGTGCAGACCTGCTGGATCAGTTCTTTCCTGGCTCCCAGCAGGTGGAGGTTTTCTGACCGTCTCAGCTAGAGTTTGAAGTTCTTTTTTCAGTTTGTTCTTCAGCACGTTCTTTTCTAGTCCTTTTAAGCCGTGCAGCTTCTTTGCTTTTAAACCCGGTTGGGCTTTCACCGCAAATTCCTTTTTATATTCCTAACCTGAGTTTAAGATCTGGGCCTGCAGACATGGCAGGGCTTCACAGCCATCAGGTGTAACAGTGTGGGATAGACCTCAGAGCCTTCACCTCCAGAAACACCCCGGATGCTTACTGTGGTCCATTCAAACACTGCTGCTGAGATCAGCTTGGCTTGTCACTCTTGTAGGAAGGCACTGGAGTGACTTATCAGTATTGTCATGGCAGTGGGTCACCAGTGAAGGCAGAGCTAAGGTTCTAACACCTCCCACACCCCCTGGCAGGCCAGCTAGCCTGGGTTGAAAGCACCACTTAACCTGGGTGAGGGAGGGGTTTGTATTTGGAAGGGAGGGGGACTAGGGGCAACCCCTGAGTGAGAACCTAGGCTAACTCTGCAGTAAAGACACACATCCTCCGTGTGGGGGCTATATGGGTATCAGATAAAGTGATGCTTAGCTCTGCTATAGAGCTGTCCAGGGTTGGGTCCCCGTCGTGCTAAACCACATAGGGTGGGGCCCCTGCCCAGAGAGTCACAGTCTGATCCTATCACAGAATGTTGTGCCGCCTTCATCCTTTGGGTAACTCAGTGCAGTCAGCAGGGTGCTGATTTACCACATGCCCGGATGTTGCTTCCCTAGCTTCTGCATCTGCTTCCTCTCTCGTGGGCCTGGATTCGGCCCTGCTGCTCGTTGTAACACCGATCCGAATCCGGCCTTCGTTGTGAGGATCACCCCCAAGGAGCACCAGGTGGGTACGAGTTACGCTGCTTTACCCTTCCACCTGTTGGGCCGTTCAGACCATTGTTCACAGCCTCACTGAACTTGGCACTTGACCACCATGGAAAGTGAAGGATCGGCACGGCCTTGGTGTAGACTTAGCAAACACACCGTAGGGAAAGATGTTGCATTGGCCAAGTAGATGGACTGGCTACAAAACTGATTCCCATCCATGTGAGATCTCTGTACTGGCCCTCTGTCCTTGGTGGGATTTCTGTCCTGGAAATCTCTCCTTGATGCCCAGGCATTACTGTGGATGAGCGGTTCTGCAGATAGCCTTGCTGGATTTTTCTCTGATTTCCCTCTACTTCCCTCTAGGTGGCAACCATGCCGTTTAGGAGACTCTTCTCCTCCCACTCTTCCATGCTCTGAATCTCTTGGGGGGTAGGAGACCTCACTATCTCGTTCCGGGATCCATCACTTCTCTAGCTAGGGACAGGGAGGGAGTGCTGCCTTATCCCAAATGCTGCTTTGCCTTTTCCGTCCAGCCATGTCTTAAACAGTTAGTTTTACTGTGGCCAATGCAACTGGCAGTCAGGTTATGCGGAAACCCACATGCTTGCTGGAGTCCCACTCATGCTCCAGTCCATCTGCTTATCACTGTGGGACCAGGCCAGTCCCCCCCTCCAGGGTGTTGTCCTGCACAGCGTGGGATTATTTTCTCTCCCTCCGAAGCACAGCTGGGCTTGGGCTAGCAGAGCGCTCAGAACCCGGGGCTGGTCTAGAGTGGGAAGCAGCTGCTGAGAAACTGGACAGGAGAAAAGTCTGGGGGAAAGGAGAATGAAAAGAAAACGCCTGCAATGTGCAGACTTCGAGGGGACTAGCTAGCTCGCGAGCCTAGGAGGGGAAGGCAGAGCTTTCCTCAGGTTGCCAGCTCAGGCTGGTAGTGCCCAAGATGTGTTACCATCTGGTGGCTGTGCGGGGGCCTGTGGGAAACGAGCTGATAACAGAGTGGTTTGCCCTTTATGGGCCAGCCCTGTTCAATCAACCTCAGCTGTGCCATAATTAGCTACCCCCCAGCCTAGGGACTGGACTAACTGGGGTCAGGTGACAGCCTGATGAATACCTGGGCCTCAGCAAAGCAGAGCGCTCGCTTGGAAGGAGGAACTGCAGGGAGCAACCTGGGCTCTGGGGAAGGCCCCCAAGGAGGGGCTGGAAGGACTCCAGGGAAGCGGCTTGGGAACTGGAGCTCCAGCCCAGAGCGGACAGACTTAAAGGTATCCTGGAAGGGCTGGGAACTGAGGGGCGGCTGGCTGAAGAGGGGCCCAAGCAGGGAGAAAGAACCGTTTGTTTGTTTGTTTGGACTGGTGTTAGCCTGGAAGGGGATGGAACTCTGAGAGTGACCCAGCCGGAGGGCTGAGCCCTGTGAATCGCTGGGAGGGAAGCAGAAAATGGGGGTGAAGGGAAACTGAGGCAAGGAGCACATGCAGGGATGTGTTTGGCCAGCAGTGGGGGTGCTACAGCAGAACCACTTGCTTTCCTAGTACAATTCCTAGTGAGTGTGTTGGAAAACCATCCAGCCCAGACCTGGGCAGGCGCAGCAGAGAGGCCAATGGCTGGATGAGCCCTGGAGACCAAACTGCCCTAGTGTCTGAGGTGGGTCGCCCCAGGCACAGATGGAGGAAGCTTTGTTGGCTCTGACTGTACTGCTGATGGAAAACACCAGCCTCCCGGTCCATCCGTCTTTCCCCTCTCACCAGCCCTAGTCTAGAAGGAGAGACCCTTCTCCATCCCCATCTAATGGCTGGGCCCCAGATGCACACACCAGGCCCAATATATGGGCTGGCGGGGAGGGTATTTAAAGCCCCTCCCATACATGGTTATTCCTTTCTGCCAAACTCTTAGCCAAGGGGCGAGGAGAGGCCTAATCGGATGTGCTGCCGCCCGGAGGAGCCATCCTGCTGATAAATTTGTGGAGATTCCTTCTGCACTGTGAGCAGAGGGCCCATGCGCTGCCTCTTCTGTGGAAGGATTCCGGACTTACTCCAAAAGCTTCCCAGAGTCAAGAGGAGTCTTTCCACTGATCACAATGGGCTTGGAGTCAGCCCCTTATGCTCCAGCTCTGTCAATCCAGCACTAAATCGATTGAAAATGCATTTGCCTCCAGCTAACGTAAAGGGTGTAGACAATGAATGCAGAAAGGCATGGGGAGGGGTGGAGGAACTAGCTCCTGGCTCCTCAGCTTGTGCTCAGGACAGACCTAGAATTTGCTCCCCTTGCTTTGAAGCATTGTCCTCGATCCCTGTTTTCTCACCAGCTCTCTGGACCTACTTTGCTGCAATATTCCTGACCTCTTCGGCTCAGTTGACTTGGCAGCTTGAAAAGCCCTGGTTTATGGTAATCTCCCATCCCCGGTGCTGCTATCACAGACAGCTTGTAAACTCCCCAGTAATTAAATTCCTGGTTTCCTCTTAATAGATTTGGCCTTTCAGTGCCGCTGCCTGCTCCTTACAGCTGAGCTGTAGGTTTCAAGGGGCAGCTACAGGGATCAGTTCCACTTTCCTTTGTGCAAACTCTGTAAGAATTAAGGAAAAAAAGAGTGTATGGATCCCCTAACTCCTTCGTGTCACTCTTAGCAAAGGAGGAACGCGAGGCTGCGTTGCTGGGACTTAGTCTAGAGGTTGATTAATGCGCTGGCCAAAACACCTGTTAAGCATCTGGCATGGGAAATTGTCCCTCTCTGAGCACAGTTCACTCCACCTCAGAGCTGCTGTATCACCAGAATAACAGCTGATGTAAACAGGCCAGTGCTTTAATAATTCACTTTCCCTCCCATACCCGGGTGTGGCTGGTCCCTGAACGAGACAAGGCATCACAGGCAAAGAGAGTAGGGAGAGGCTGCTTTGCAGCCTGCCTCTTTGCAGTCACACTGCTTTGAGCCTTGCTTCTGTTACGTGCTCTGCTCCTGGGAGGGCTCCTCATTTTGGATGGCGTCTCTGGCTTGGAAAGATGCCCGCAGGCCCACCTGCTCCACCAGGGTTAGTGTGGTGCCGTTTGGACACAGCCCGTGTTGCAGATTCTGTCTGGAGAGTTGTCCTTTGAATGCAGGGCCTACGGTGGGCCCAGCAGCAAAGGCACTGCAAGCTTGCTGGGCTGGGGAACTGTTTCTGTCAGCTCCTGGCCTGACCTTAGCGCCTTCCCTGTATGTCCATGACGATGGGCTGGAAGATGGCACTGGGCCATCGGTGGGCTCACCCCACCCAGCCACTGAAGGGGAATGCTGCATGCTGGAGGGCTTGCCAGGTGTATGAGTGAATGGGTGGCTGTCAGAGAGGGCTGGCAAGATCCACAGTCTCACCGGGGACAGGGCCGTTAGTGTGGGGCGGTTAGATGCTGCAGGAGGGATTTCCTCTTTTGACGGGAGGGAGGGAGCTGTTACGGGTAATGGATTTTCTGTCGGGGGAGAGGGGGATTATGTGTCTCCTGGAGGGGGGGCCGGTTGCTGGCAGGTGGGGTGGTCTCTGCTGGAGGGGATGCCTGTCTCAGGGAATCAGATGAGAACTGCCCCCTATTGACGGGATGGGAAGCGCAGTCACAACTAGACACACTGAAAGCTTAGGATAGGCTTTGAGTCCAGGTTTTGTTTGAACACCGCAGGCAGGGAAAGGGTGTTATGTTAATAATATTACTGTAGCATGGCAAGGCTGCCACTGATTCATCATCAGACCTTGGGCAAGTCATGTAACTTCTTTATACCTCTGCTTACCCAACCCTAATAGGAAGGACATATCTACCTTCTGTAAGGTGCATTGATATATTCTGCCAGTAGATGCTATGGAAACATAATTGTTACTAAGGAATTGCTCCCTTCCGCCTCTCCCACCGTCTCCTTTGGCTGAATTTTCAGTGTATTGCAAGAGTCAACAAATTGTGTCACAGCTTGGATGAGCAGACATCCAAGCATACGCATGGCTAAGTGTCTTGAGCCACTTCACTGCCAGATACTGGCAGTGCAGTTAGGTGGCACCTGGTTAAGCCAATTGTCAATCGTTAGACATCCATGTTCTCTGCACCGTCTTAGAATGCAATCCATTTCCCTCAGCTGATTATTAGACTCGCCTGTTCGATACCTACAAGATGCGATGGCCTTTTGGGGCACATGAACCTTCTCTTCGCCTTGGATAAAAATCTCTTTTTGGACCCTCGTGGCTAACTGCCAATCCAGGAGGGATTTTCTTTGCAGGGATGAAGTCCAGGTTTTAACCAGGTCTTGTTTCAACTGCAGTCAGAAAGGAGCTGTGTAAGTCTCACAACCACCTAAGCTGCCTTCCTTAGACACTGAAATTGTTGATTGCAGGTGTTGAAAACAGCACCTAGATATTCAGTCCATAACCTTGCCCCAACTCTAGGAGCAGCAGGGTGACCCTCAATCCTGGGCATCATCTGCAAAGCTGACTGTTAAGTAGCCCACGCTGAGACTCTTATAGTCATAGACGCTAAGGGACCATTGGGATCACCTAGGCTGTCTTCCTGTATAACCCAGGCCATTGAGAACCTCACCTAGTACAGCCTGTATCAGCAAAAACGACAGGGAGTCCTTGTGGCACTTTAGAGACTAACAAATTTATTTGGGCATAAGCTTTCGTGGGCTAGAACCCACTTCATCGGATGCATGGAGTGGAAAATACAGGAACAGGTATAAATACACGAAAGGATGGAAGTTGCCTTACCAAGTGTGAGGTCAGTCTAATGAGACAATTCAATTAACAGCAGGATACCAAGGGAGGAAAAATAACTTTTGAAGCGGTATGAGAGTGGCCCATTTCAGACAGTTGACAAGAAGGTGCGAGTAACAGTAGGTAGAAATTAGTATTGGGGAAATTAAGTTTAAATTTTGTAATGACCCAGGGCTTCCCAAACTGGTGTTCATGAACCCCTGGGGGTTCGTGAAATGTTACAGGGGGTTCTCGGGGAAAAAAATCCCTAATGGTGGACAGAGCTGTCCCTAGGGACCCCAGGCAGCATGGGACCAGCAGCTCGCACCCCTGGACTTCCAAGAGCTAAGCAGATCAAAGCAAGCATATCTATCACACTGAGGAGATTAAAACTTCAAGACTCCTTATAAGAAATGGAAAGGGAGGTGGATATTTTTTGCTGTTTTTAAAATTAAATAGGCAGCTAGTATTGCTTTTAAAATTATTATGAAGAACAAGTTTAAACTTTGTTGTAAAGAGCATTGTTTGCCTGGACTGCTCAAGACCTGAATGCTTGTGTAGGAGGAACTCTTTGAGTTGGCTTCTTAAATACCTTCCTGCGGTTTCACATCTGATACTCCTTGATGAAACATAGGAGCCTAGTCTTATAACAGGCTTATTCAAGTATACAAGCTTCAAAAGTGAGATCTTGGAAGAGTGTTGCCGTTTTCATAATGTAATAAAAATACTGTAATAATGAATAATAATTAATTATAAATAGTGTGTAATAAGCATGTCATAAAACAAATTTTATATTTCCAAGATCACTGCTTTTATAATTTATACTCAGGTAAAGGAGAAAATCCCTGGAAATATTCATTTTTAAGAGGAGGTTCTCAAGACTTGACATGCTAGTGAAAGGGGTTCACAGGCTGTTAAAGTTTGGGAATGACTGTAATGACCCAACCACTCCCAGCCTTTATTCAGGCCTAATCTGATGGTGTCCAGTTTGCAAATTAATTCCAGTTCTGCAGTTTCACATTGTGGTCTGTTTTTGAAGTATTTTGGTTGAAGAATTGCTACTTTTAGGTCTGTTATTGAGTGACCAGAGTGATCAAAGTGTTTTCCTACTGGTTTTTGAATGTTATGATTCCTAACGTCAGATTTGTGTCCGTTTATTCTTTGCGTAGAGACTGTCTGGTTTGGCCAATGTACATGGCAGAGGGCACATGATGACATATATCACATTAGTAGATGTGCAGGTGAACGAGCCCCTGATGGTGTGGCTGATGTGGTTAGGTCCTATGATCGTGTCCCAGTACAGATATGGATGCCTGTTGCTTTAGGTGACCACTGAAAAGGCATCCTTACTCTTCCACATTGAACATGTATTTGAAAAGCCATCCCACCGCATGCACAACACAGCAAGAACAAAATTCACCCCTCTGCAGAAGGCCACCACATGGACTATACTTAAGGCTTCTGTTGTTTTGTTTTTTGTTTTGTTTTGGGGGGGTGGTATTTAATTTCATTTTGGGGGGTTACTTTTAGTCATTTTTGAATTCTACGTAGATGTCCAAAATCAAGGTTTTGCAGGGCTTTCTCTTTGTATAGACACGGAGTATGTTTCAAAAAGCACTACTTTAAAGCACACTAGGAAACATATAGTGCACACAAGCAAGGTCTACCCAGACCAATTAATGTGCAAGGTGGTGTGCTTTAGATATCACACTCCCAGAGTGCGCATAACTGCGCTAGGTAGCCAAACCCTTCGATACAAGCCAGGGAGCAGGAATATGCTTGTATAACCAAACTGCACTGGGGTTGGGGTGCAGTCCACATGAATCTGGTAACCATTTCCAATGTCTTTTCCAGTGTTGGCTGGATAAACACTGGTTTCCTTTTGGGGGGTAGAGAGTATCAGGCATGTTTTATTGGGGTGGATCGGTTAAAACCTAAAATCAGACGCTCTAACTATACTCCACATCAAGAGGAACTGTGTTTGCTGTTCTACTAAAGCAATGCAAGTGTCAGGGGGAGACAGAGCGCTCTCAGGAGCTGGACCTAAGCCACAGAATTCACTCCTGAAAGAGAGAGAAGACCCTGAGATTTCCCATGCTCCAGACTAACTGCAAAGCTTAGCGCCTTGACTTAACTTTACCTCCATCAGCTCAGCACCCATTCAGTCGCCAACCAGCTCTGTAACAATCAGGGTGAGAGATGGATCCTCCCGCTGAGCATGCTGGAGAACGCTGATGACTTCGTGCTATGGCCAAGGAAGCTACATCTTGCTAGAATTAAGTTGTAGATCCCAGCAAGCAGGTTGGGTTGGTTTTGTCTGTAACCCGTTTGTCTCACGTTTGCTCTTGCTTGAAATCCCTTAAAATTATGTTCTTTGTTAATGAAGTTATTCTTCGTTTTCCTATGAATTGTCCAAGTGGGTGTGTATGAGGGTGGAGTGTATAACCCCAGCTGAGCTAACAAGTTGTAATGTGCCCTGGCTCTTTGGAGGCAGTGAACGTGGGAGTGCCCAGTAGCCGGAACTGTATGCGGCAGGGGAGACAGTTTGGGGGAGACTTGGGACTGGAAGGGTTGCTGGGGCCACCCAGCCAGGAGGAACTGGGCTGGTGGAAGCCAGGGTGAGACCGCAATGCTGTGAGCAGGCTGCTGATGTCGGGGCTCTGAGCCAAAGCTGCACTGCACAGACACTCAGGGTTGCAGAGCAGGTGGTGACAGAACCCCTTACTGGTCTAGGTGAACCCCCAAACATAGAATGATAGAGCCATAGGGTTAGAAGAGACCACAAGGGTCATCTAGGCTAACCCCCTGCCGAGATGCAGGATTTAAACCAGTGGTTCTCAATCAAGGGTATGTGTACCCCTGGGGGTATTCAGAGGTATTCCAGGTAGTACATCAACTCATCTAGATATTTGCCTCGTTTTACAACAGGCTAGGTAAAAAGCACTAAAAGTCAGTACAAACTAACATTTCATACAGACAATGACTTGTTTATACTGCTCTTTATACCATACACTGAAATGTAAGTACAATATTTATATTCCAGTGGATTTATTTTATAATTACATGATAAAATGAGGAATGAAGCCATTTTTCAGTACTAGTGGCTGTGACACTTTTGTATTTTTAGGTCTGATTTTGTAAGCAAGTAGTTTTTAAGTGAGGTGAAAGTTGGGGTACACAGGACAAATCCAACTCCTGAAACGGGTACAGCAAACTGGAAAGGTTGAGAGCCACCAGTTAAACTGTCCAAGACAGACGGCTCCAGCCTCTTTTTGAAAACCTCCAGTGAAGGAGCTTTCGTGACCTCCCTAGTCAAGCTATTTCTCCTATAGGTTGGGAAGGAAGAGAAAGAGAGGGACACTATTAAGACTTTGGGAGATGCTCAGAGGTGTGTGTAGAAGGGGACGCATGGCCTTGATCCGTCAGAGCACTTCAGCATGTGCTCATATCTCATTGCACTGACTCTAATAGGATCACATACGTGCTTGAAGTTAAGTAGGTGCTTAAGGGCTTTGCTGAAACATGACTAAATTGCTCAGCTGCTTGCAGGTTTGAGTGTCCTAGCAATACCTGGAGAGCTACCCTCCCTATTGCCTGTCAGTGAGAGCATCTTTGACTGAGAGCAATAATTAATTTGCAGCCTCATAAGCAAAACTTTCCAAAGGAGAAGTTTGATTTTCCTTTAATTACTTGTTACATCTTGCTCTGTGTTGGCAAATGTTTCAGATACAATCACCAGGCTTTTCACACCGGTTTCTCCCGACTTCCTTTTGGATTTAGAAAAAAGAAGAGAAAATCAGGGTGGCAAATTGACAGGCAGAGAAAGTGGCTCTTTAATTAATGCCAGACAAATGCTGAAAAAGCAGTTTTTAATGAGGGGTGGAGGGTGATTGGATTTCTGCTACAACTCCTGATTTTCTGGATTCTTTTCTTTGCAGCCATCTCACATGGAGCTGTGAGCTCATCCAATTTTACCAGTTAAGCAGAGTTGGGCTTGATCAGTACTCGAATAGGAGACCACCACAGAAAGCATAGAATATTAGGGTTGGAAGAGACCTCATGAGGTCATCTAGTCCAACACCCTGCTCAAAGCAGGATCAACATCAACTATATCATCCCAGCCAGGCTTTGTCAAGCTGAGCCTTAAAAAACTCTAAGGATGGAGATTCCACCATCTCCCTAGGTAACCCATTCCAGTGCTTCACCACTCTCTTAGTGATAGTGTTTCCTAATATCCAGCCTAGAATCCAATGTGTTGTGAATAATAATACCTGGCTCTTACATAGCTCTTCTCATCAGTAGATCTCAGTGATTTAGAAAAGAGGTCAATAGCATTATCCCTGTTTTACAGATGGGGAAACTGAAGTATCAGTAGGGAAAGTGACTTACCCAAGATCACTCAGTAGGCCAGTATCAGAACCAGGCATAAAACCCAGAGTTCCTGAGTCCCAGTCCAGTGTTCTGTCCACTAGGCAGCACTGCCTCTGGTGGATCACTGAGGTTGTTCTACTGAGTGAATCCAGGACTTTTTGGTCTCACTGTGGTGCTATGATGCTGTAGGTACCAGGTCTGTTTTTCCGCAGGCCTGCACCTTTTGTTCCCATTTACATCAGTGCAAAGTGGGGATAGACAGCACCATTTGGAACTGATGGCAGTTTACATGCTCTTTGCACTGGTGCCAGTGACTGAACAAAGAGCAAGGCAGGAGAGTGGAGAATCAGGCCCAGTGGGAGTTTAGGGAGATCAGCACCTTTTATCAGGTGCTCAGCACATTGCAGGATTTATCCCAGAGTGAGTCATTGACCGGGAGAGGGCTAGAACCCAGTTCACCTACTGCAACCACTAGACTCCACTGCTTCTCACATGCATACAGAGAAGCAAAAAAATCCTTTTTCTTTTTAATGCTGAATAAAAGGATTTAGGGGTTTGGGGTTTTTTCTTGTCCCCCCTCCCATAACTCAGACCAGCTGGATGGGTTTCCTTCCAACTTCCCCAAGCAATAAATAATTCCTAACAATGATTCCTAACAGTTCACATCTCGACTCAGACCAATCTCCCAAAGGAGAAGCTTTGAGTGAATTAAAATTGTGGGGTTAGAGCAGGTGCTGCACATAACTCTTGCTATGGTGTTTGTTACAATGGCTGCTAATTACATGCATGCCCATGCATACACACAGAGCCAGATACATACACTGAGTCAGATCATGCTACAGTGAATGCTAATCTCTCTCTCTCACACACACACAAACACACAGAGCCAGATCTTGCTTCTGTGAAAGCCAATTACACACACACGCGCACACACACACACACACACACACACACACACACACACACACACACACACAGATCTTGCTACTGTGAATGCTTATTATACAGACACATACATATTTGTGTATATGTGTCAGTGTAACTAGTCAAATATGCTACTATATAAAATGCTAACTGCTCTCGTGGGGGTAGGGAGGAATGCTGGTGTTAGTCCAGTGGGGGCCCGATGCAGGAATATTCCACACACACCCCACACAGTAGAACATCAGAGTTACAAACACCTTGGGGAGTGGAAATTGTTCATAACTCTGAACAAAACGTTATGGAGGTTCTTTCAAATGTTTTTACCACGGAGCATTGTCTTACTACAGCTTTGAAACTTTACTATGCAGAAGAAAACTGCTGCTTTCCCTTCGTTTCCCCCCATAGTTTACCTTTAACACACTATTCTTCTGCATTTGCCTTTTTGTGTGTGTCTCTGCTGCTGCCGGATTGCGTACTTCCGGTTCCAAATGAGGAGTGGGGTTGACTGGTCACTTCGTAACTGATGTTCGTATCTTTGAGGTTCACTGTACTAAAACGGGCAAGTTCCTATAATAAATGGAGAATATAGGGCCCCATTGAACGTTTCAGGGCCCTGAGCCATTGCTTAGTCTGCTTATTCCTAGCGCCAGCTCTGCCTCATGTGGTGTAAATTAACTTTGATGGGAATACACCAGTTTATACCAGCTGAGAATGTGTCCTATATTTTCTACCAGCTAAACCAGATGAACAATGCCCTGGCCCAGGGCTTTAGAACAGCAGTGTAAACAGGCAATCCCGTGAAGAAGGGAATCTAGATGATTGCATCTGATGCTCTAGTCACTGCCGCATCTGCAAGTCAGTCCTTGGCATTTCTATGGTGCCCGGGTGGCGTGAGCGCCTCTTACCTCTTGAAGTGTGGAATTCAGTTAATGGACAGAAAATCCATCAGAGCTTTCTCACTCATAGGCATTTGCTGCACGTTGGTCCCGGTGGGAAATCCGAAGAAGGGACCCCAGCCATGGTCTATTGGGAGGATTGATCTCAGCCTTGTCTGCATGACCACCCCAAAAAAAGAGAGGTGTTGAGTAGGCACCTTAAAGGCACACTGACAGCGGGGACAAACCCTAATGCTGCTCCTGGGATAAGGATTGATTCTATCCTCCTCAAGACTCCCCAAGTAGCCCCATTCCTAGGACATGCCCCAAATGCTGCCTTGTGATGTTCCATCACCAAACAACCCTGTCTGCATGCGGTTCCAGGCCGTGATGCTGGAGCTGTTGACTGCTCATGTACGCCAGGGTCCTACCACATAGCTGGAGAAAAAGGCAGGTAAGTTAGACCTCTACAATTACCAGGCGCAGTGGGGCCCAGGAGCTAGCTTGAGGTGTTTTGGTGAAGCAGTGTGTATGGGAGAGGGAGATCAGAGCTACGCCTCTTCACTCCCCTTTGTGTCTGATGGTTAATTCCAAAGCCCCCAGCACCCTTGTGTGTAAGGCTCTGATCCAGGAAAGCAGGTAAAGTGCGTAACTTTAATCAAGTGGGCTGTCCCCTTGACAGCAACAAGATAACACATGCTTAAAGTTAAGCATGTGCTTAGGTGCCTTACTGGGCTAGAGCCAAAACATTGAACAATCATAGAATCATAGGACTGGAAGGGACCTCGAGAGGTCATCTAGTCCAGTCCTCAGCACTCATGGCAGGACGAGGTATGATATGACCATCCCCGACAGGTGTTTGTCTAACCTGCTCTTAAAAATCTCCAATGATGGAGATTCCACAGCCTCCCTTGGCAATTTATTCCAGTGCTTAACCACTCTGACAGTTAGGAAGTTTTTCCTAATGTCAAACCTAAACCTCCCTTGCTGCAGTTTACACCCATTGCTTCTTGTCCTGTCCTCAGCGGTTAAGAAGAACAATTTTTCTCCCTCCGCCTTGTAACAATCTTTTATGTACTTGAAAACTGTTCTCATGTCCCCTCTCAGTCTTCTCTTCTCCAGGCTAAACAAACCCACTTTTTTTCAATCTTCCCTCATAGGTCACGTTTTCTAGACCTTTAATCATTTTTGTCGCTCTTCTCTGGAATTTCTCCAATTTGTCCACATCTTTTCTGAAATGTGGTGCCCAGAACTGGTCACAATACTCCAGCTGAGGCCTAATCAGCATGGAGTAGAGTGGAAGAATTACTTCTTGTGTCTTGCTTACAATGCTTCTGCTAATACATCCCAGAATGATGTTCACTTTTTTTTGCAACAGCGCTACACCATTGACTCGTGTTTAACTTGTGATCCACTCTGACCCCCAGATCCCTTTCCGCAGTACTCCTCCCTTGGCAGCAGTTTCCCATTTTGTATGTGTGCGACTGATTGTTCCTTCCTATATGGAGTACTTTGCATTTGTCCTTATTGAACTAAATAACAATAAACAAAATATTGGAGGGGGTTCCATGCTCTTTCTCTCTCTCTCTCTCTCTCTCTCTCTCTCTCCACATTCCCAGCTTTCTTTTCTTTCTCTCTCATGGCTTTTTTTTTTTGTTTGTTTGTTAAAGCCATGCTATTTTTTTCTTATTTATTTTCTTTGCCTCTTCTGGGAACAGAGGCTGCCAATATGGGACGACTTAGTGTAGTGTGTCAGAGCTGGGTCATACTTCTTGAAATAGTTTGTCAGCCCTCCATGTGGTGTGTTGCAGAAGTGTATCTTTGTAGTTGGGCTTTGTGTTTGTCTATGGCTATTTGAAACCCAGCAGTGTGTGTGTGTGTGGTTTCCTCATATGCCTAACGCATGTCTGTCCATTGTTGCTGAGGCTGATGTCACAGCCTCTCGCATGTCCTCTTGTGGTTGTACAGTCCGATCTGTGAGGAGCAAGGTCACAAACAGATGTCACGTAGCAATGTGCAGACTCCCACTGAAGACTTGGAATAATGCTTGGTCCATTTTGTCGATTTGTTTGCTGCATCTGTCTTTCTCAACGTGTTTACAACCATTATTGATAGTTGCTCTCCATTCAGCTCTGTCCTTGGCTGTGTCTTGGAAGTTATCAGTATTTATGCCGCATGAGTTGAGACTCTGCTTAAGGGTGTCTTTGAAGCGGTTACGTTGACCGCTCTTCCTGTGTTTTCTGAGTTTCAGCTCGCATCTAAAGGACTTTTGCCCGGACTCTATTGTTCTCTTAATGTAGAGAGTAGAGAGACAATGCTTAGTAAAGGAATGAGCCTTTTACTATAAGTGCACCGGGGGGCCTCAGTGGCCCAACATGGGAAAGGTCACACCGCTGGCCAGCTGCAGAGCTGGAGATAGACCCTCAGTCTTCTGGCTCATAGGCCAGTGTCCTACCCACTAGACCACACTGCCTCACATAGTTTGCCTGTGCTGGGTCTTTCATTTAGATGAGACTTGGGATCGGTTTGTCTCTTTCTGGTGAGGAATCCCACGCGTAGGATGCCTGGTGTCCTTGACGTCCAAGGCCCTTTGCTTTTGGTTTTGACCAGAAGATTCCCAGGTTTTACAAAAACCATTCGGGTTTTTTTACTGATTTATTTTTTCTTTCCCTCCACCTCCCGCCTCCCAGATGTGCCGGAACTCCCCAGACCAGGGTCCCTGCTCCAGAAGGAGACGTGCTGAGTAGACCCCAGTATTAACCCTGATATTTACCCAGAAAACTATGAAGTTAATTTTTTGGCACCGATTTTTTTCACCTGTTTTTCTTCTGTTTTTGTAATAAACCTGATGAATTCCTGGGAAATTCTCAACAAAATAAAACCCAAAACCAACGAGCCTTGTGGATGTTTAAAAAGTGACACTGGTGCAAAGGAATTCCTCGTGTGAGAAGCAACCTGAAACCCCCTGCGTCTGTGCTAGAGAGAGATGCCTCTCCCCACAGCCGGGCCTCTTCAATGGTGTTGTCGGGCTCAGAATAAATAGTTATTGTATAATCTTATGTTTCTATCAGTCAGCTAATGGGCTCGCTCAAATCTCCGGGCTGCAGGAGTTCTGCGCCATTAAGCTGGATAATGCCATATTTCTCAGCTGACGGTCCCATGCTTTCATCAGCGTTGCTTACAGTGGCGGAGTCACCATCGAAGCAGGTGGGGAAAGCGAGCGGGAGAGGAGAGCGACCTCCGGGATGTGAAGGACGAGCTGAGAGGGTTTCAAAGGCGCTTGCTGGGCTGTGGGGGAATTAAAGCCACACCAGATGTGGGGTTGGGGGGTGAGGGGGAGGAAGGGTGACTCCATGCAACCTGAGGTGGTGGTGGGGAACCAGGAAACAGCTGCTCTACACAGCATGTTCCCAGATCCAAACTGGGCTGCACAGTGGGATTCATTAATGCGGCTTTTACCACCTTGGTATGGTCTGTGACCCACCCACAGCCATTGGCAACAGGACAGCCAGGCTGGCCTTGCCACCATTACAGATGGAGGAGCCATGCTTGGAGAAGCTCTGGTGATGGGCACTAGAGAGAGCCCTGAGGGCATCCGATCCATCACAGGATCCACTGTGTTTAAGTCACAGTTGCCTGTGCTGAAGCGGGGCTGGGGAGGAGCAGATATGCATACCCAAATGTCCAATAATGTTCCCCCTCCCGAGAGATGGGAAAGATCCATGGAGGATGGGCTGCATGGGCCAAAGGAACCAGACTTGTTCCCTGCAGTACATTTGGTTGTGTTTAGCCCACATCAGATTGAAATATGCCCATGACGGGGCTCCGACCCTGCCCTCATAAGCCCACAGTCCAGTAACCCGCACTGCTGAGAAGTTCCTCCCACTGCTACGCTGTGCTCCATTTGACCCTCTTACTCCCTCCCCGGATCCCCTTAACTAGCCTCGTCTCCGCTTCAGGGGAGTTTGTGCTTCAAGGACTTACAGCCTACCTAAGAGCACAGGCCAGATCCACGTTGCCTGCACTGTGCCAAGCCAAGCATGCTCCAAACGCCTTGTTTACAGGAGGCAGGGATGTGAATTCCATTAGTGCTCTGTGTTGTACATGCTGTTTGCAACTTCCAGCTGAGCAGGCATGGGGCCTGGCCGTGGAGTCCCGAGGCAGAAGGAGGGCTGGGCTGGCCTGGGAAGAGCTGTCTCAAGCCTGCTTTTGACCATGCTCAGACCCAGAAACAGCCTTAGGGGATCACACATGAGTTCGGGGGGGGGCTGCAGCAATCTGGCCCTCCATCACCCACCTCTAGGTATCGACATCAGCAAATGGGCCATTTTACCGACCTCTCCCCCACCACCTTTCCAGGGCGTGGCGGCTCTGCACGGGAGAGCGAGGCAGGTGTGGCAGGAGAAGGCTGCACAAGGAGCCTTGCAAATGCAACATGGATTTGCTGGGGTGGGGAGAGGGTCCCCATTTGGAATAAGGAATCGGTGAGATCCCCCAGCTAGTCCCCATTCCAAGTGCAGGGGACGATTGAACTGCCAGGCAGGGCCCATGGACCAACGCTGCCATTGAATGGTGACCACTGGCCAGCGTTCTGTGGGATTCGCTGTCCTGCGAGGATTCGGGTATCAGCCAGGGACCCCGGTGGGGTTACTCTGAGTGCTGGGGCCATGGTGGAAATCAGCCCAACCCAAGTGGCATATAGAAGGGGGAGAGTTCTCTGCCTCACAAAGGTTCAGGGACCCATGGGCACAAATGTAACCCACCTCCAAGGAGCGGGTGTTATGAGTTCCTCTCTGTTCCCGGGCTGCAGGGGATATAAGCAGCCTTGGCTTTTAGCTCAGACCGTAGCCACTCTGGAGACGCCTCGTTTCCTCCTTGCGGTGCACTGGCCGGTTCTGAGCACAAGGTCTTCAGTATCACTGAGACCAGGGGTCGGCCCCCTGGGTCTTCCCCTGGTGCTATTCCCTGTCCCAACGCCAACCTTGTCCTCTCCCTGCTGCATGGCTCTCCTCTGGCCCAGCAAGGAGGAGAGTTGTCAGGGAGAAGCTTGACTTGAATTAATTAGAGCCAACAGGCTCTGGGCTGCAGGCTGGCTGCCTTGGGGCCCAGAGCACAAGTGAGAGCTGCAGGGCACGGGACCCTCAGAGCCCTGCTTTCCCATGCCAGGGGCTGCCATCTGTCGCTGTCTGCCTTTCCCTTCCTCCCTCCCCCCAAACCCCGTCCCTGACTTTACCTCTCACCACCTCGCTCCTTGTCTTCATCTTCCTCCTTCTTACTTCGTTTTTCACCTTCACCGCTCCTGCCATCTCTAGCCCCGTCCCTCCTCCTCTCCCATTGAGGCGGGACGCCCCGTCCAGAGAGACGGTCTCGCAGCTCCCCGTCTCTCTGAAGGGAAGCAGGAGGACTCAGAAAGCAAAGGGGTGGGTGATGCTCCCTGCATCTTGCTGATTGCTCTATTCTAGGTAGGTTCATATCCTGCTGTCTCAGCCGCGGACCCATAGCTCTGTCCTGATGACCATACGAGAGTGATGTACTTGCCTTTGAGTTATTACCCTGCTAAGCACCTGTCCTAGAGCTCTGGGCAGATGGCACACACCCTCACTCCAACTGCTGCCCAGAGCGGAGGGGAAGCCAGTAAAATGAACATAAGACCGTTCATGCTGGGTCACACCAGTGGTCCATCTAGCCCAATAACCTGTCTTCCCACAGTGCCAGATGCTTCAGAGGGAATGAACAGAACAGGGGCAATTTATGGAGTGATCCATCCCGTTGTCCAGTCCCGTCTCTGGTTCAAATAGAGTGACTGTGATTGTGACACCCCCCACCCCCGTCCACTGCTGAACCTGCAAAGCATCAGCAGGCGTGGGAGTACAGGGGGAAGGGGATGCCCTGGATGGGAAGGGCTGGTGGGTTTGTTAGCTGCTTCCTGCAGCACTCGCAACTTTCCAGTCCAGACATCAGGCAGCGCCAACAGGCAGTGTGTGACTAACTTACCCACTGCTTGCTTTAATTCATCATCAGCAAAGCATCGGCTTGGGTGCAAGTGAAAAATTACTTCATTTTAATTAAGACTGCACAATTAATTTGCAGGCCCCCTGCCAGGGGGAGGGATCAGCTTGTGCCACTGATGGTGCCATTGGCTCGCAGCACAGACTGCAGCAAGGGGAGATGTACGGTGTGTGTGGCCAGCAGAGATATGAGCAGAGAGAGGGATACTGGGGGAAGAAGAAAGGGGCCTATGGGGAGAGGGGCAGGAAAGACAGGGGAAGGGAGAGGGAGGGAAAAACAGAAAGAGGGCTGAAGAGGAGAAAGGCTGAGCAATCTAGACAGGGCTGGGGAAAGACATGGGTGGGAAGGCAGGATGATAATCCACAGCACTTCCCCAGCCCTCTCACCTCAAAGCACTACACTCATGGGGAAACTGAGGCATTGACTTGCCAGAGGTCACCCAGCCAGTCAGCAGAGGAGACAGGAATGGAACCCAGGAGTCTTGCATCTTCCCTGCAACATGTGCTCACTACTCAACCAAGCTGCTAATCTAACTTGAAGTGAGAGGAGTGGGAATGAGGAAGGAAATGGAGGGTGGGGGCAAGGCCCAGGCCTCTTTGCTGGCTGCAGTGTGCCTGGCGTACTGTGGGTGCTATAGAGATGGCAGCAAGGGTGGGGAAGAGGAGACAGAGAGGACAGGGAGGAGAGGCGGGAATTTCCTCTGGGCTGGGTCCGGCACGCAGCCTCTCCCAGTACTGCCTCAGAGGGAGCATTGCCCAGTACGATGGGTGGGAGTGCAGAGTCCCTCCAGGGAACCCCAGCAGGCGAGGGCAGAGACATGTGCGTCTCCCCTCCCAGCCCCTCCCTTTGCTCTCCATTCCCCTCCCCGGCCCACCTCAGCCACACGTGGGCTGGGGCTTGAGCCTTCTGGCCATCTCGGAGGCTGAAACCCCAAGTGAAAATCAGGAGGTGGGGAGGGGATGTGACTCTGCAGAAGCCAGGAGACAGCTTGAAATGAATCTCCATGTGGCCTGAACTCACCCTGTCTCATGTGACAGCTGGAGACAGAAGGGAAAGATGGACAGACAGAAAAACCATGCCTGAGAGATGTGTTTCCATCCCCCATCGCTCCTCCCTGGCTGATTAGCAGTGAAATAGCTTTTACTGGTTGCACTATCACTACATGCTGTCATGGGAAAAGTTGCATAGCAGGACCCTGAACACAAACACACAACCAGCTATTGCACACGTCCGCTGAGTTATTGTATCTCATCTCTCCCTCTTCCCCTTCAGCCTGTTTGTCTCATCCCTCGGTTCTGCCTTGGCAACTAACTTGTAAGCTGTGTGGGGCAGAGGCTGTCCCTTTGTTTGTACAGCACCGAGCGCACGAATCCCCACCTGGTTCGCCTCTTGGCACCACCATGGTAGAATCATGCAGAGGTAATGGCAGCTAGAAAAAGAAGAGGCTGTAACTGGAATCACTTTGTAGCTGTGGGACCAACCAGGGCTCATGAACAGCATTTGGTCCTGCTGGCACTACGGTAAATGAAGAAAAACTCCCCTGGACTTCACGGCCTGCAGGCTGGGGCTAACACACGGCGAATTACTTTGCTTAACCTTATTGACATAGACAGGCGATGGACTGGGCTGATCGCAAGTGTAGCATCAGAGTAACCGTTGCATATTCCCTCTCCTAGAGGACCTGAAGGGGGGTGAGTTAGTTGGTCTAACAGGCCTTTTCTATCTCTGCCCCCAAGCTCCTCTCTGTCACCTGAAACGTGAGCCTCTCCTGGAGATACAGCACTTGCTCTCAGAGCACCTCTATCACCGCACAGGTCAGACATACGGCTTGATTGTGCTCCTGGTGGAATCAATGTGAGTGTTGTTGCTGACCGTGAGGCTCTAATGTCATGGTGGAGCGCGTTCATATCTTTGTTTTCCTTCCCCTTCCCCAGCTGGGGTGCTCAGAGCCCCGTCCAAAGGAGAGCACCCCCCACCCCTGTCTCCTGTCCCATAGCAGCCGTTGTTCCTGGCATGCCCAAGGCCTAGGGTCTGACTGCCAGACAACGGAGCTCCCACTGACTCTGCACCTTGGAAAAATCTGGCCTATGGGTCTCAGGTGAGGCTCCCAAAACTGGGGCCTGGTTTCTCCTCTCACTCCTACCAGTGATCAGCCGGGGTAACTCCACTGAAGCCAGGGGGCCTGATTCTCCATTACCCTGCACCCTCCATTGTGGGCAAAGTGGGTGTATGAGGCTGCTGTTCAAATCTGGCTTTCCTGTCCTCTTGGCACTGGCTTTGTGCTGTGTAAATGGCCGTGCGAGGCACAGGGCAGAGGGGAGTCAGGGCCAAACTGTTTGTAAAACGGGCGTGACTGAGATCAGAACCAAGCCTGTGCTTCGCACTCCCTCTCGTCTGTTGCAAAACACGTTGTGACGGACTAAAGCAGAGACACATGAGCGACCGGGGAGCACACTGAATGTTGGCCATAAAACCTCACCTCCCATCTGGCATGAGGGGTGGGTAGAGGAAAGAGTAGGGGGCTGGGCCACCCACTGCTTTCCCAATAAGGCTGCTGACACCCTGTCTCCAGCTGCTTGGAGTCCTGTTTTCCACGCTGTCCTTTCCAGCTTCCTCCTCTCCAATAACTAAGCAACCACAGTGCAGGCTCTGGAGTGATTTATTCCCCCAGCTTTGCCCTTAGCCTCTCTTCCCACTGCATCTCCCAGCCAGCCAGCCCTCTGCTGCTTAGACAATGAGCATCAAGTGACTGCTGCCGCTCATTCAAAGTAGCAGAGGCCCCGTGCCCCAGGCAGGGACCAGGGGACTGAGAAGACAGGCAGCTAAAGACGAGAGCCTTATTTGGCATGGAGGAGCAGGCTGACAGGCAAAGGCAGAGTGGGAACTGCGGGGGGTGGGGAGTTTGTACTCAGGAGCACTCTACAGTAGGGTTTGTCCTAATATTGTGACACAAGCAAATTACCTGGAGCCTGAGATTAATTGTTTAAATGGAAAATCAATGGGCACAGCCATCATCTCTGTTCCAGCGTGTGTCTTCCATGAGAGAGGAACAGAAACCGCTCGTTGCTTCATTTCACCAGCAATAAAAAAACCTGCAGCTCATCAGCTTTGTCCTTGGCCTGTAAGTGACAGGGAGAACAGGCTGCGGGCAAGATTTCAGGACCACCGCTCCCCCCAATCCATAGAAGCTTTCCCCTATCCCTGTGGGGAATAAGAGAGAGCCCAGTCACGGTCTGTCTGCTGGATTGGAACCCATGATTTTCAGCTTTGACTGCTGCCACTTGAGGTGAAGGAGTATGTCCATTAGCAGGTAGCAGTAGCAGACTGTTATTCTGTGGGTGGGCCAGCCACCAGTGGAGAAGGCGACAAAAGTGGTACACCATCACTCAGTGCTTTGCTCTAGCTTCCTTTCCTTGACTCTGTCAACCAGAAGGCTCTTCTAGGCACATAGACTCAATTGCCTTAACATTTTTCTACTCCCTGGCTCCCTAGCACCAGGAAAACCCCCTTATCCCATCCAAAACGCTGAACTCCTCTCGAACCGCAAAATGTTCATGACCTTCGAGAGAATTCCTGGGTTCAGCTCCTAACTCTCTCTGCAATATTGGGCAAGTCCTTTCACCCCATGCTTCGGTTTCCCCTTCTGTAGAAGGGGAACAATACAGTAATATGTGCATGGATGTCTCTCAAAGGTGCTGTGAGGATTAATGAATTCACATTCGTCCCAAAGTGCGAGTATTATTCACACACTGAACTTCCAGCCGGCCGCTGTCTGCTCAAGGTAATAATCTCTGGCTAACTTGCTTGATACTGGGTATTATGAAGTGGAGGGGCTGACCTTCTGATATTTCTTAGCAGTAAATGTCTTCAGACACTACAGCAGGGGTAGGCAACCTATGGCACAGGTGCCGAAGGCGGCACATGAGCTGATTTTCAGTGGCACTCACACTGCCCGGATCCTGGCCACCCATCCGGGGAGATCTCCATTTTAATTTACTTTTAAATGAAGCTTCTTAAACATTTAAAAAAAACTCATTTACTTTACATATAACAATAGTTTAGTTATATATTTATTGACTTATAGAAAGAGACCTTCTAAAAACATTAAAATGTATTACTGGCACGCGAAACCTTAAGTTAGAGTGAATAAATGAAGACTCGGCACAGCACTTCTGAAAGGTTGCCGACTCCTGCATTAGAGCTATTTGAGAGCAGGCAGTGGCAATGTTATTGGCTCATTCCTGCAAGGAAGTGTTGCACCTGACCCAATCATTTGGTACTTTCAGGAATAACCTCACAGCAATGCTTTCCATTGCTCTGATGTCACAGAATCACACTGAATGCTGTCCAACATTATGATGTCAGAGTATCATCCAATCAGTGTGGCCCCCTGTCCTGATGTCATCTAACAGCCCCCATCTCAGAGTCACCTGCAGGGCTACTGTCTCTTTGTCAAGGGATAGTTGGTTTTTAGACAATAACCTGGCCAACCCCTGCGTGTTTCTGAACGTATGGCTGGTGATGCCCCCAGCTGTTGTGAGCTCTGACTATGGGCTCACCACTGAATTCGCACTCCATCAGAGGGTCCCTGGGTTCCAAGACCCCTGTGCAGGGAGCCAAGAACATGGTCCAGGGTGATGCTTCTGGCAGCGAGGAGAGGAGAGTGGTGAGTGTGTGAGGAGGGTGGGAGAGGAGAACGAGGTCTCTTTTAAACGCGTGATTAGTTTTTCTTTAGCGTTGCTCAGCCTTTGATAGATGGTGTTACACTGCGAAATGTCCTGTAATTACTCAGTGGGACAGTGGGGATTCATCAGGCACTGATCAATATTCACAGCATCCAATCAAATGAAATCCCTCCTCCCTTGTCTGCTCAGCTCCCGGCACTCAGGGAACAGAGGCACTAAGGAGAGGATCTATGCACTGCTCTGCTCACAAACCACTGCTCACTGACACACTGCACACAACTCCACAACTGCGCACACACAGCACACACAGTTCCACCACAGCACTCTAGATGAGGCCTCATAAATGTTGAATAAAGGGGAATGATCACGTCCCTCGATCTGCTGGCAATGCCCCTACTTATACAGCCCAAAATATCATTAGCCTTTTTGGCAACAAGGGCAGTACACTGTTGACTCATATCCAGCTTCTCACCAGCACAGCACACTCAGCTCCACTGCTATGCACACACAGCTCCACAAGTGTGTGCACATGCTCACCAACACGGCACACACAGCTCCTCAACCACATACACACAGCACACACATCTGCGCACAAAGCACACACAGCTCCACAACTGCACACACAGATCCACAACTGCATGCACACAGCTCACACAGCTCCACCACTGCACACACATGACTGTAAACACACACTCACTGACATGCAGCACACACAGACTCACAACGACACACATCCCTCTCTAGGCTTCAGAGCCCAATCTCCAGCCCAGGCTGCAACTTCAAAGCGCTGTCCATACAGCTATTTTTAGAGCCCTCGTTCGAGCCCTGCTAGCCCGATTTTATTGACCCAGGCTAGGTGGCTTGCTGCTGTGGGTGCATAGATGTACTGAAGGATTTCCAGGGATTAGGCAGCTGGACAGCAGGTGTCAGGATGGAGTGTTAGACACGAGACCCTAAGACTGGGGCAGTGGCTGAGCTCTGTTCATGCTTGAGGAGGCTTAAAACACCTGGGATTCAGAGGCTGGCTTCTCACAGCCATCTGGGGCACCTGGCCAGATCTACGGCTGGAGTCTTCCAAGAGCCTTCCTGCTGTCCTGGAACCTATGGAGGAGGCCACAGCCGTGACGAGCCAGAGCTGGGTGTGCTCCTGCTCTTTGCCCGCTGCATGGAGGAGTGCCTGGTGTGGGCACAGAGTCTATGCTGAGGCAGCATATTGCCTTGCCAGGAAGGAGGAGGGCCCTGGCCATGAAGAGACTAGGGAGGAAACGTCCTACAAGCACCAGGCTGGCTTTTGTCCAGGTCCGACAAGGACACCTGGAATGTCCTGGAGAAAGCTGCCAAGCACAAGTCAGAAATGAAGATGAGTGGGAAAGAGAGGGAAAGTGGGAGTCTTTTCTCTCTCTGTCAGGGGGAGGTGGAGAAAGCTGGACTCTTTCCAATTTTTTCCACATCCTTCTTGTAGTGTGGGGCCCAAAACCGGATACAGTACTCCAGATATGGCCTCATCAATGTCGAATAGAGGGGAATGATCACGTCCCTCAATCTGCTGGCAATGCCCCTACTTATACAGCCCAAAATACCATTAGCCTTCTTGGCAACAACGGCACACTGTTGACTCATATCCAGCTTCTCGTCCACTGTAACCCCTAAGTCCTTTTCTGCAGAACTGCTTCCTAGCCATTCGGTCCCTAGTCTGTAACAGTGAATGGGATTCTTCTGTCCTAAGTGCAGGACTCTGCACTTGTCCTTGTTGAACCTCATCAGGTTTCTTTTGGCCCAATCCTCTAATTTGTCTAGGTCCCTCTGTATCCTAGTCCTACCCTCCAGCATATCTACCACTCCTCCCAGTTTAGTGTCATCTGCAAACTTGTTGAGAGTGCAGTCCACACCATCCTCCAGATCATTAATGAAGATATTAAACAAAACCTGCCCCAGGACTGACCCTGGAGGCACTCCGCTTGAAACCGGCTGCCAGCTAGACATGGAGCCGTTGATCACTACCCGTTGAGCCCGACGATCTAGCCAGCTTTCTATCCACCTTATAGTCCATTCATCCAGCCCATACTTCTTTAACTTGCTGGCAAGAATACTGTGAGACCATGTCAAAAGCTTTGCTAAAGTCAAAGAATAACACATCCACCGCTATCCCCTCATCCCCAGACCCAGTTATCTCCTCATAGAAGGCAATTAGGTTAGTCAGGCATGACTTGCCCTTGGTGAATCCATGCTGACTGTTCCTGATCACTTTCCTCTCCTCTAAGTGCTTCAGTGGGGGAAATTGATGTGCAGCTATGGCAGTGTTATCTCCTGCAAGGTGATGCACCTGTGGGAGTGGCCAACAAGGAGCATGGCCCTTTCATGCAATATCTTAGCTGCATGCTCTTGAGTGCTTATTCCAAGAGTGGTTTTAGTGGCTGTTGGGGCTGTAATCCCTGATTGAAGGATGCATTGATTAAATGCTAATGTGCCACCGAGGCTGTCAAGTAATTAGGGCTTAGCATTGATAAACTTTATTTAAAAACGAAAAAGGGTTTAAAAAACCCTAATGTGAATAGAAACTTTTTTTCTTATTTTGCACTTTCAGGAGAAAGCGTTGTATAGATTTTCTTTTCTTTCTTTCTTTTTTTTAATTCTAAACATTTTGCACCATTTGCAAATCAGGAACCAGAGATCAGTCTCTGACAAGCAGGAGCCGAAACCACCTGCAAACACACAGCTAAACACATAGCTCTTCTTTCCCTGGCCCAGCTGAGTGAAATGCAAAGGAAAAGCAAACGGCAGAGATGGAGAAAAGTCGACTTGGTTTTTAACACATCCTTCCATTTTCAATAACCGGAGGTGTTTTTCTTTAAAGTAAACCTATGAACTTAGCCTTGTCAGTATCTCTTCAATAATAATAATAATTCATAGATCTCAAAGCACTTTAACAAAGGAAGGTCAATATCATTATCTCCATTGTACAGATGAGGAAACCGAGGCTCAGAAGGAGGTAGCGACTTGCCCGAGGCTACATCATTATAATTCTTATTACAATAGTACCAAATGTGTTCATGGCCTGTCATGCAGGGTGCTGTATGCACACATAGTAAGAAAGAGTTGATGCCTTGAAGAGTTTACAATCTAAATAGGCAAGACAGGCAAATAATGAGAGAGGAAACTGAATCACAGAGAAGAGAAGTGACTTGCCCAAGGTCACCCAGCAGGTCGGTGACAGAGCTGGAAACTGAACCCAGGTCTTCTGATTCTCATTCCAGCATGTGATCCATTTGATTCTTTAAGTAATCGATAGTCAAAGAACTGATGGATGACCTTCTTCTGCAGACTCCACTAGGGTACGTCTACACTACAGCCACTACCATGGCAGTAACAGTACTGTAGTGCTGCAATACTGCAGTATAGACGCTTAGTTCCTACATTGACAGAAAGGGTTTTTCTGTCCCTGTAGTTAATCCACCTTTCTGAGAGGCGGTAGCTAGGCCAGCAGAGAATTCTTCCATCAACCTTCCCGTGTCTACACAGAGGGTTAGGTCAACTTAACTATGTCAAAGAGGGCATGAAATTTTTCACAGCCCTGAGCCATGGATCCTGGTTGAACTAATTTTTACATGTAGATCTGGCCTGTGTTAGGACCCCCTGTCTCTCTGAAAGCTCATAGAGGGAGCCGGGATGGAAACTGTGACTTTTTGATCTCCAGACTAGAAGTGATGGGAGTGACATAAAATTCCATGTGGTTTTCTTAGTTGTGACTCTTTGACTGAGCTGGTTTTGAATGACACCGAGACCCACAGCACAGCAGTTGAGGAAACAGCAAACCAAACACAGCAATTTATGTGTGTCCATACGTGGGCGTGTGTGTGTGTCATGTGCTCGCATGTCTTTAAATGTGTCCTTAAGTATTTTGTGTGTGTGTGTGCGCTTTGGGGAGAAGTGAGTGCCTGGATTTGCGTGTGTGGGTGTTTGCATGCCTGTGACTGCACTTCCAAATGTGTGTGTGAGATGTGTATGCATTGATGCCTGAGCGTGTGTGTGTGTGTGTGTGTGTGTGTGTGTGTGTGTGACACAGAGTACCCAGACAGGTATATTATTACACCTGTGTCCAATCATCTTCTTAGTATTACACCAAATGGGGGGGAGGGTGTGGGATCTCTGCTAAAAGCTCTGAACTGGCTGATCATCATGGTTATTGCGAGAGGTTTGTACAGGAAATAATTTGTGAGTTTCATAAAATGTAGAATTGTAGGTTTCAAAATGGTGGAAGTGAACCTAGTCCCCTGGGGCAAGGCGGGTCTCAGGGCTCAGTCAGTCAGCACTGAGAACAAGGGACATCCCTTGAGCCAGCCCTTTGTTTTCTCTCTGGCTCACGTGGAGATTTGAGCATTTTACAAGGACAAACGAGATCTTTCACTAAGGGACAGTGAGGCAAATAAGTCTAGGCTATTGACTTCACTTTATATTTTTCTTGGACTTGCAATCCTATGTTCCCAAACCCTTCTACTTGCTTTTAGTTGAATCTCTATCTCAAGCTCTGTTAAATAAACTACAGTTTGGTTTGCTATAGACACGGCTAATGCCTTGTGCTAAGGAGAGTTTTGAACGGAGGTGAACCCAGGGAACTGGAGTGTTGTGCTTCCACGGAGGCAGCGGATAGACTACTTTATGGGTTTCCAGAAGATAAGGGACTGGGCATTAGAGGGTAACAAAGTGGGATGTGTAAATTGCTAGCCAGTATTGGGAAAGAGTGGGGCTTGGGGAGCCCGGAGTGGAGCCCCTGTGTTGCCAGTGGCTGGGGAAAGTTTCCTGATGGGCACAAGCTGGGGTCCCTCTGGCTGTGAGCCGGTGCGGACACTGAGCATAATCCCGAAAAGTGCCACAGTGTGTACGGCTGGGGCAGCGCATGCGACTTGTGTGTGTTCATGAGGGTATGAGAGGAAGAGGCTGGGAATTAGCAGCTAGTTTCCTCTGCTAGCAACCGGAGCAGCTGGATGGATAAGCGGGGATATTTGGGGCGACACATGCATATGATAAATGACCTGTGTTTACCATGTCCCTCCCTGGGCTCACACAGCGTTATGAATCATTTCCCAGGCGCTGCTGTCTGCAGGAGGCTTGCACCAGGAGATGTACTTGGGGCTGGTGTTTAAAAGGTATTTAGGGAAGGTTTTACTGTCTGACTAGCAGGAGGTTTGCACGTGCTGCTTTATAACATTTCTTTCGGGGAGATGTGGGGTGGGGTGACGGCAAAGGAGCTGGAGGGAAAGGGAAATCCTGGGTGGGAGAAAGAGAGAATTCTGAGAGGAGGAGGGAACGGTGATAGAGGGAGCAGCCATCAACAGAGCGAGGATGAAAGTGTGACACACGTCTCTTCTTTCTCTGCTTCCCCCCCATTGCTCAGTGCTCACATTGTGGGTCTCCACTGCAGTCTAGCCCACTGTTTCTTTCCCTCTCTCTCTCTCTCTCTGTCTATGCTCACATTGCATGGATACACACACACCTCGACACACACACAGGCCCGGCCTGCGACCAAATGGCTCCCCTCCCCATTTGTTACATTTGTTAATATCTTATTTTGCTTGCATTCGTAGCCCATTTCACTACGTTGATGCACGATTTGCATGCATCATTTCTCCCTATTTGTAATATTGCAGCTGGGCTCTCACTTCACTTCACTTCGTTCTTATATCTCACTGACTGGCAACGTCCCGCCCCTTTGATCTGCAAGGGCCCGGCTGACAATGCTCTAGGAGATTTGAGGAAAAGGTAGCTCTCAGAAAGTCTAGAAGATTCCACGAGATTCTAGAAAGGTCCAGAACATTCTAGGAGGTGAGTGACAAATGACTCCACATACGGGATACCTGAAACATGTCACTTCAGACGTTCTCTTTTCCCTTTTGTCGCTAATGACAAAAGCAGCCCCTTGAGCCTGGCGCTCCCCCAAGCCTGGCACCCCAGGCGTTCACCTGGGTCACCTGCCCATAAATCTGGGCCTGTATGCACATGAATGCACACACACACACACTGCACATTCACTCTGTCTTGCACACACACCCAGCGTAATGCCCATACTTGCCCTCTTTGGAAGGGCTGTGAAGCTGGGGCTGGTGCCAGGCTCTGTGTCTTGCTACACAGACCACCCAAGCCTGCCAGCAGCACCAGCTGGAGTGTCACACAGGTGTCATCAAAGGCAGGGGAAAGATGATTCTTGTTTCACACAATCATTAACCTTTCTTCCTTGCCAAGGAAAGCTGCTCAGGGGAGGCAGGGCCCCCTTAGGCTGTGCCTGAGACCAGGGCTTCTGTACTGTGTGAGCCCAGCTTAGCTGCTGCCAGGGACTTCAGCATCCTCTAGGCAAACACAACTGAAAGCGCCTGTGGGCTCGCCGCCTTTCATGTGGAGCCGAGTTCCTGGGGAGGCTTGTTCTCTGTAGACAACTAGCCCCAAGAAGAGAGCCCCATCTCAGCTCCTGGCTAGGGGAGCTGAAACCACTGGCAGGCTGAACAGAGAGCCTCAAACAGCCCCACGGAGCTGGGGGAGTGAAATATTACACCCATCACTTTCTCTCCCTTCTTGTCCCTTTCTGTCTCTCCCCTTCATCCTCTCTCCACTTCCCTTTCTCTCGCCATCTCCGTCCTTCTTTCCTTTTACCCAGCACGTCTCTGTTCTTCCCTTTCTCTTTGTCTCCCCCACTGCAAAAAACCCCTCCCTCTCTCTCCGTATTACCTACCCTTTCCCCCCACCCCCTCTGGAAATAACTGGGCCTAGATTTTCCAAAGGGAGCGCAGAAATTCTATCCCAGGGGTGGGCAAACTACAGCCCAGGGGACGCATCCAGCCCTTCAGATATTTTAATCCGGCCCTCAAGCTCCTGATGGGGAGCGGGGTCTGGGGCTTGCCCCACTCCATGTGTGCTGTGACTCTGCACAGCTCCCGGAAGCAGCGGCATGTCCTCCATCCAGTTCCTACATGAAGGGGCAGCCAGGGGGTTCCGCATGCTGACCCTGCTCCAAGCGCCATCCCTGCAGCTCCCAAAGGCCAGAAACCATGGCCAATGGGAGCTGCGGGGACAGCATCTGTGGGTTGAGTAGTGTGCAGAGGTGCTTGGCCACGCCTCCACGTAGGAGCTGAAGCGAGGATACATCACTGCTTCCAGGAGCTACTTGAGGTAAGCGCCACCTGGAGCCTGCACTCCTGACCCCTCCATCCCAGCCTGGAGCACTCTCTTGCACCCCCAACCCCTTATCCCCAGCCCCACCCCACAGCTCACACCCCCAGCCTGAGCCACCCCCACCCCCCCAGCACCCAAACGCTCTGCCTCAGCCCAGAGTTCCCTCCTGCACAGGAGCGGCACCAGGGTTTTTGGCACCCTAGGCGGGGGTCCTTCTGTGCTCCCGGTCTTCGGGGCACTTCGGCAGCGGGTTCCGGAGCGAGTGAAGGACCCGCCGCAGAATTGCCACCGACGACCCAGAGCGCGGAAGGACCCCCCGCCGCTGAATTGCTGCCCTCCCAAATCCTGGTGCCCTAGGCGACCGCCTAGGTCGCCTAAATGGAAGCGCCAGCCCCGCTTCTGCACCCTGAACTCCACATTTCCGGTCCAATCCCAGAGCCCACACCCTGAGCCGGAGCCCTCACCCTCTCCCACACTCCAACCCCCAATTTCATGAGCGTTCATGTCCCGCCATACAATTTCCATAAGCAGATGTGGCCCTTGGGCCAAAAAGTTTGCTCACCCCCATTCTATCCCATTTAGGCACCTAAACAAGTGGCCAGATTTGCAGAAGGGCTCAACTTGGCAGTGGGTGCCGAGCCTGTGAAAATGAAGCCCTGAGCTCTTTAGAAATCTCTCCTAGCCCTGCAGCCCTTTTTGAAATCACTAGGGCTCAGCAAGTATCATAAAGTCTGACGCTTCGGTGGGGACTTTCCCCCTCGCTGCCCATCACTTAGCGATGGGTGGGTTTTCCACTGAGTCCCATAGCTGCTTTGCCCGGCATGATTGTCCTGGATAGAGGGGACTCCTCACCCTGTCCTTTGGCTATGCATCTTCGGGGCTGGCTGGGAGCCAGTTTGCCCACTGACAGCTCCCTGCCAAAGCCAAGCAGAGGGGATTATGCAGAATGCCCTTCAAGGTTAGCTTGTTTCTCAATTCTGTTCCCTGAAATGAGAAACCTGCTGAAAGTTTGAGACATCTGAAATAAGTTTCCAGCGCATTACAGTCCCTTATTACTGCTGTTTGTTTCTGAGACCAGGGGGATTTTCTGCGCCACTGAACTGAGAAATTCTATCGTTCTTGCAAAAATAGGTTGAAACAGAGGCCCGCTAAGGTACAGGGGAACAATTAGGATGACCTTGAAGGCCCAGAGAGATCTTCTCATTGAGTGGGAGAGACACCTCCATTAGGGCTGCTTTGTCTGATTGGGGAAAGAGCCAGGGAGGGAAGTTTGAGGTGTGAGAGGGGGACTGAGAGAGGGCTAGGAAAAGGGAAACCCAAAGGGTGTGAGAGAAAAGCGGGTAAAAGCTAGTGGGGTAATGAGAGCCACATTGAAGGCAAAGATAACATTGAGTAGGAGAGAAATGGGGGTGGGGGGAATGGAAAGAAACAAAATGACAATCACAAAGGCAAATTGAAGCGTAAGAAAGCGATCAGCAACATGAATGGCACCTGCACGCAATAAAGCCAGTGACTCATGCTGCAAGCTATCCACCATGGGAATGTACTCTGACTTCCCTGTGAGTGGTGTGCATGGGGGCTCGAAGGTAACCAGGAGAGGTAGTCCCCTGGAGTATCTGCATTGTCGACAGCTCTGACCCTGGGCAGCGGCTGGGGGATATTTGTGTGCGGCTCAGTCTCTGCCTTATGCGCACACGCTGCCTCCTCTCGCTCACACTAGAGCTGAGCGAAGAACTGATCTTTCAATTCAGCAGCTGAGTCAAAAAATCAGAAAGAGGAAAAAATCAGTTTGTCTCAAGCCAAAACAGAATGTTGTTGGGGATTTTGGGGCTGAAAAGCAGAAGAAATGTGGTGCAGGTCGAATAAAATGACACCTCGGAACAGCATATTGAACTGTTTCCACCTTTTTTTTTAATGGCCTCTCTTTTTATTCAGCTGAAACTATTCAACAAATTTGACCTGAATTCACAAATACTTTCAGTTGCCTCAAAACTGCACTTTTCAGCCATTTCTGATTTGCCAATTTTTCCCCTCAGTTGTGCTGCACGGACGCTCTGTTCCCAGCCACTCGCTTGGTCTCCCTCAGGGAGTGTGTCTGCACTGCACACTAAGCCAGGGTTTGTGGGACCTGAGCTTGTGGACTCAGTGGTACAGTGGGCTTGCGGGGCTTGGGCTGCAGGGCTATGAAACTGCAAAGTGAGGAGAGTTTCAGAGCCTGGGATCCAGCCCAATCCCAAATGTCTACACTGCTGTTTTTAGCCCTGTAGCCCAAGATTCAGAGCTGCAGGTTTTTTCTTACAGTGTCGACATACCCAGTGTTTCCAAGCACATGCTTGAGTGTCCACACTGCACTATAAACCTGCATTTACAATTGCTGCACACTGCACTTCTCAGACCTTCTGACTCAGATCTATGGCTTGAACTGTGTCTACACTGCAAAGTGACAGGGCGTCAACCTGAGTCATGGCAGGACTCCGACTCTGATCTGCCCCTGCCCAGCAGGAGCCTAGGACTGGGGTCCTGAGTGCTGGCTGACCCAAGTCAGACTGATTGGGGTGTGGATGGAAGCAGGGCTTAGGCTCAAACCCGAGTCAGAGCCTGGGCTTAGTGCACAGTGCAGACATATACATTGTCTCCCACAGCTTCTTTCCAAAGGGGCCCATGCACTGTCCTCCCCCACCACCCCCCACAGCTCCAACCTCCTGCCCATGATGGTCTCCCATCTCGCAAGCCCCCCCAACTCAGCACCATGACTGCAGCCCTCCAAGTACTTCGTGTCCCTTCATGTTGCGTTTGTTTCCCTCTCTGCCTGGCCCAGCGCCATGGTTTGAATTCAGAGGCCTGGCTGGCTTTTGCAGGACCCTGCACTGCAGTGGATCTTTCTGAGTTTCAGGATCTGGATCCCCAGAGCAACAGAGATTTGCATGGCAGCCAGGGCCGGTGACTCTCCAGCTTGTTTGAGAGTCAGGAGGTGTTGTCTCCTATTGGCTGCCCTCCAGCATGTGCTGGCTGCCAGAGAAGTGAGAGCAACTCTCTCGGGGGCTGTTAATTCCGAGGGTACAAAGTGGATAACCAGGCAATCAGTTGGTGAAGTGAGATCTTTCCACTTCACTTGCAGCATCTCCAGGCTGTAAAAAGACAAGCTTCAAGGGGAACTTGTGTGTGTGTGTGCACTGGGGGTGGGGACACCCCCCTCTTGCTTTCACATGTTAGAAGGGGCTGAGAACAGGTGTTAATGGAGCAAGACACTGAGCAGCCTCAGATAGATGCACCTGTGTTTAATAAGGATTCTCAGCCAGTGATGGAGCTTGCAGAGTCATCTCGAAATCCCTCCTTTTGGCTCATAGAGCTCGGATTCTCCAAGATGCCTGGGCCCAACCCTGCAGCTCCTCCAGCGCAATAACGATCAGAGGCTAAGGAGATGGTGTGGTGATAAAAGGATGATTATGGCTACAGGAGATTGTGAGGATCATTGAGAGCATGATGATAGACCAGTGAGCACGGTCACTCGGATAGGGTGATGACGGTCTGGGAAACAAGGCAGTGGGATCATAGGCAAAGAACCACGGCTCAGGAGTCAGGACTCCTGGGTTCTGTTTTTGCTCTAATGCTGACTTGCTGTGTGACCGAGGCAGGATATATGCTGTTTACCTGAGCTAGTGTCCAGCCAGGAATCCATATGCTTGTAAGTGTGCCACTGTTTCTTTAATGCCCACTAGTGAGCTGTCCACCTCATCTGAGTGATGGAGCCTCTAGCAGCGTGACACGGCCCTGGGAGCTGGGCTTGGTGCACTGTGGCCTGAATCACTAACACCTGTGAGGATCTAGGGGCCTACAATTGGAGCTGGTAGAGCTGTCGGTGAGCCAGCATCCACACCGCCCGCCATAAATCCTGGGAGACTAACCACCACAGGAAGTGCTGCCCAGAGAAGACCGGGTTGGCAGCATGCCCCGTGCCCCTGTTTGTGGCAGGACAGTGCACGACTGACGCATGGAAGGTGTTCCAGGAAGCTGTCTGTGCAACCTGGCAGTACCTGACCTGCTGCTGCGACAACTGACCCTGCTCTGAACTCCGACTCTGTTCTTCAGCTCAGATGCCTGGCTTTTGACTTTGACTTCTGCTTCTCACCCTTGGCTTGACTCCTGGCTCTGGCTTTGGCCCTTGCTCCAAGCCTACTCCTGCTCTAACCACTAGGCATAACTCCTGGTCCTATCCGCTAAGCCAGATTGCCCACATCCTGGTCATAACAAACACCAAGTGTAGGACCTTGGGTTTTCTCATGAGGTCTCCAATCCAAGTACTGACCCAGCAAAGAGAAGACACTGATCTTGTGTAGACCATATGTAAGGGTTCACATAATTTTGTAAGGCATTCAGATATAGATACCCCGTCCATGCAAGATCAGATTGGGATCAGGCTATCTGACTTTTGCATATGGGTCGCTCATTTCATTCTAAGCACAATCTGAGTCACCCAATCCATTTTATATCAATGGATTTTTGTAAAAAGTTTGTCTAGCAAGAACCAGCTTCCTCTTAAAAGCACAATATATAATTTTTTTTCAATCCCAAGTTTATAGATAATCAGGTCCCTGCCTGTCTGAAGCAAACAATAAGTCTGTTCTATAAGACAATCAGAAAGCAGCTCCTTAATAACAGTGCAGCGAGCAGCTGTCGTTCTCCTGTTCCAACGTCTATCAGACAAAATGTTTATCTGGCATTTGGTGTAAAAGAAATAAAGGATTGTAACAGAACATTGTCATTGGATCAACGCAACTGAAAATGTGTAGTAGCAAGGGACCATAGTCCTGAGACCTAATTCTAATCCACTGGCATTACCTCTTAATGCATCCTTAGCACCTGTTGGACTGTAAAGCCCTCTCCTCCCACTCTTCCCACCTAGCCAGCTAGAAACTTCTGCTGACCAATCAGCTTTTATCATGTATTGATCAGAATTTGTCTTACCAGAATTAATATCATCCAAGCTGGCTTAGAACAGTGGCATTGATCTGTTGTGTATGCAGGCATCCAGCCCCAGGGTGGAACATGGTGTCTGTTTAACAACAAATGGCAATGCTATGCAACAGCCTTAGGACAGGGAGGTTGTACCAAGCTGAAATTAAGGAAGGAAAAAATGCATTGCCCTATCTATATTCCTCTGCGCACATATGGTACAAGAACTAGCAGATGCTTGAAGTTACATGCTTTGCCGAATCAGGGCCACTGTGACCTTTACCTCTGTGCAAAGGCCCACCACAAGGCTAACATGCACCATTTAATTCTCACTTAAGCCCTCAAAATAGCGGTGTAGAGCATTTGTGCTGGACAGCTGGTAAAATCCACAATACACAGACTGCAGGTTGGTTGGGACCATATTCTGCTATGTGTGTGTACAGCACCTAGCACATAGCAGCCTGGATCTGAGCCTGCAGATGCCACGGTAGGATCAATAAATAACGTCTATGTCACAGGATGGCTGACCCCTTTAACAGGCGATGGGCCTCAGCCCCCTCCCGTAACAGTGGATGTGCGGTGTTCTTTGTCCTGCCAGAAGACAAAAGGGATTTCCTGTGCATGAAGCACTACTTGGCTGAGCTGGAGGAGAAGATTCTTGGATTGGAGGGGCAAGCTGAGTGGCTACTAAGAATCAGAGAAGGTGAGGAGTTCCCAGACAGGCAGGTTGAGGAAAACACCAGGTTCAAGGAAGAATGGAGCTGGCCACAAAGGAATTGGTGAGAGAGAAAGTCAGAGAAGAGGTCTGGCAGTTCATAACCACCAGACGCGGGAGATCAGGGAGGCATTCTACATGGCTGTAGCCATTTGAGGCTGGGCAGGTGGTAGGCACCAGAGAGAAGAGAAGCAGGAGAAACTCCACACAGCTAAAAGTTTCAAATTGGTACCAGGTTCTCAACATGGAAATAACTGAAGATACATTGCAAGATCCAGCACATCCGAGGGAACAGATTGATGTACAGGACATGTGTGCGGTGGCAGCTCAGTGTAACCTATTAGAAAGTCAAGCTGATCTGCAAAGAGTTCTCCAACTATCTGAGGAAGACAGAGGATCCTTGTGGGAGATTCAATGCTCCAAAGAATTGAAATAACATTCTGCAAGGGACAGGTGGACAACAGGACAGGGTGCTGCCTTCCTGGAACCAAGACGTGAGAAATCACTCTGGGATTGGCTAGGCTCTGAAATCGACGGGCAAGGATCCATTGGTGATGGTTCCTATTGGCACTAATGACACTGCATTGTGGGATATCTCCCAGGTAGCAGAAGATATTGGGGAACTCAGAAGCATGCTGTAGAAGAAGAATGTCCAAGAATTATTTTCTGAGATCCTTCCTGTCCCACGAGCAAAGGAACACAGAAGGCAGAAGATTCTGGAAGTGGGAACTGTTGGCTAAGTGTGTGGTGTAGCGTGAAGGGCTCTGGTGTTTTGGAATATTGGTCCCCTTCTATGGGAAGGGGGGCCATATAGTTTGGATGGCCTCCCCCTCAGTAGGAGGGGGACGAATCTCCTTGGGGACAGGCTGGCTAGAGTAGTCAGGAGTGCAGGGGATAAACGAATAGCAAAAGAGGAAGGCAAAAGGAGGGAAGATATGAGCAATCTGGATCACTTGGTAAACTGGACTCAAGCAAACACTATGTGTATATGGCTAAATGTAACTGTGTGCATCTGGGAACTAAGAGTGTAGGCCTTACTTACAGAGCGGGGGATTCTATCCTGGGAAGCAGTGACTCTGAAACAGATTTGGGGGTTGCGGTGAATGATCTGCTGAACACGAGCTCCCGGTGTGATGCTGTGGCCAAAACAGCTAATGCAATCCTGGGATGCATAAATGGGAATTTTGAGTAGGAGTACAGAGGTTATTTTACCTCTGAATTTGGCACTGGTGCGACCGCTGCTGGAATCCTTTGTCCAGTTCAGGTGCCCACAATTCAAGAAGGATGTTGATTAGTTGGAGAGGGTGCAGAGAAGAGCCATAAGAATGATGAAAGGATTAGAAAACCTGCCTTATAGTGAGAGACTCAAAGAGCTCAGTCTATTTATCTTAACAAAGAGAAGGTTAAGGGGTGACTTGATTACTGTCTATATGTACTTACACGGGGAACAAATATTTATTAATGGGCTTTTCAATCTAGCAGAGAAAGGTCTAACATGATCTGATGGCTGGAGGCTGAAACTAGACAAATTCAGACTGGAAATAAGGCATAAGTTTTTAACAGTCAGAGTAATCAACCACTGGCACAATTTACGGAGAGTTGTGGGGGATTCTCCAGCCTGACCATTTTTAAATCAAGTGGGGATGTTTTTCTAACAGCTCAGCTCTAGGAATTATTTTGGGGAAGTTCTCTGGCCTGGGTTATGCAGGAGGTCAAACTGTGTGATCACAGTGGTTCCTCTTGGCCTTGGAATCCATGAATCTATGAACCTGTGATAAGATACTTCCCCAGGTGGGAAAAAATTATTTTGGCCATGTGACAAGAAAGTCATGTGACTAACTCAGGCCAGGCCTCAGGATATAAGGGAGAGGCCTGAGAGCCTCCTGAGGGAGTTTGAATCAGTAATGCCAAGTAGTCAGGGCTGAGAGTGCAGGAACCTGGGAAGTAGCAGCTGGCTGGAGGAAGCGCCTGTAGGTGAGTGCTGCAAGGAGCAGGGCTGGCTTCTGAAGCGATGAAGGGACTGTTGGGGTTGTAACCCAACTCTGGGAAGGAGGGCTGGGGGCTCCTGGTTCAGGGACAGGCTGGTGGTGGGTGCTCCCTGGATTAGGGGGAAGTGTTGGAGCCTGGAGGGCCAATGTCTGGATGGGGTGAATGAATTGGATCCCCCTCCAGAAGGGGAATGTTCTAGAGTGATATGGACTGAGTGGAGTTCTTGGGGGGCGAGGTGTTCTGTGAGAGGGGGAAACTGAGGCAGGGTGCTGCAAAGCCACCCCAACCCCCAAGGAGGTGCTTGGGAGGCAGTGACCTGTTCCTATTTCAATGTAGTCAAAGAGGTCCATGTGACTTAGGTGCCCAACTCCCATTGAAAGTCAATGTGAGTTGGGCATCTAGGGGGTAGGACTTTCAAAAGTGCCTGAGGCCCAGACCCACAAAGATATTTAGGCTCCTAACTTCCAGTGATTTCAGTGGATGTTATCTTTGTGCATCTGGGCCATAAGTGATGTAGGGGCACTAATATTTCAACGGGACTTGTGCTCCTAAGTCATTTTTCAAAATCCCACCCCTAGCTCCCAGTGGAGATCAGGTGAATCTGGAGTCAGGCGGTCTCTGGGAAATACTGTAAAGCCTTCCTCTTTCACAGAACCTTTCCCACCATCAGCATGACACAACCCCCCCACCCCCACACTGACACTTTCTTCTACCCTGAAACCTCTACCAAAAAAATAAATAAATGGCAAGTTGATGATAAAATCTTGAAAACCAAACAAGCCCTATCTGAAGCGCAGTTTTGACCCCCGAAAAGGACCAGTGTCAGTGTCTCCACAAAGTGCACGTATGACTTCACTATTGCTATTGATTTCAGATGGCAGGATAAAGCAGCTAGCTAGCTGGGTGTGTATGTGGCTAGATAGATGCATAAACTCATTAAGGCATCTTTCAAATCCCGCTTTGGCTCCAGTCACCTATACTGTAACTGGACTCTTCCCTAGAAGGAGAAGAGAGTGATGAAAGTTACCAAGTGATAGGAAAAGCCAGAGTGACTGATAAGCTACTTCACAGTTGAAAGATACTTTGTGGTCTGTGGAAGAGTTTGCTTCACAGCTTGTGTATTTAACTCTGCCTGTTTACTTTGTAACTGATCAGAAAAGAAATGAAATTGTCATGCTGATATATTTTAATTGGTCCATTAGAATTGCTAAATAAAATAAATTTTCCCTGGCAGATGCACCCACTGGAGCGTGAACTTTCATTTCTCATTCTTGGTTTGAGCAATGCAAAATTATTTCTTCTGCCTTCCAAGAAGATTTCAATTAAAATTCAGTGTCTGCTGTCTCCATCCACATATGCTGCCTTTTGCTGTGTGTGATGGTTCAGAGATAGCTCTGTCCCAGCTGGGGCTGAGACAGTCTGGTGGGAATGGGAACGTGGCATGCTAGATCAGCAACTTGAGCGCTGGAAGCTGCCTATTAGATAAAGGAAAGTTGATTGTGGTTAGAGTCTACAGTGGAAGGTGGGTGGCTTATGAATTAAGTGGATGTGGTTTGTGGGATGGCTTGCAGCAAAGTGGTTGGGATCAAATAATTTAAAAGAAAAAGCTTTCCTGAATCTGTGATTTTAAGTTAGACAGAGACACGTTAAGCATCTGAATTAGGTACCTAGGGCTTGCCATATCAGATCAGATGTGAAGTCCAATATACTTTAGCTGCGTACACATAAGAAGATACTTTAGCACTGATAGAAAAGCTAATATGTATCTAGGTGTGCAATGTTATGTGTCGGGGGGGGTGAAGCGAGGGGGTGCCTTCCTGATCCCTAAGGACAATCAGTTTATGGCATGAAGCATGAGAACTGATTTTAGTTTTTATGCAGCTACAGAACAGAACTGTGAAACCATTGCAGGACTGATCTACAATTAACTGGATTCAGACTTTGCAAATCTGTTTTTTCGACTGTAAGCTTTCAGGGGACATGGACAGTTTGCTTACGTGCATGTGCAAAGACTAGCATAGTAGGGCTTCAGTCCTTGACTAGGCCTCTCGGGACCGTCACCAGGACCTCTAGCCATAATAATATTTGTGTTCAGGTTTTACATCCCCTCAGTGGCGGTTGCATCTTTCAGGCTTGTTGGGAATAATTGAAAACTCTGTCAGTTTATCTATATTCCTGTTTAATCCAGGATGATGATTTACCCACCCACACCCCACACACATCTGAAATGAGAATGCAGATGGGGTTGCATCTGCTCTGTAGGATAAACCTGTGCACAGATAACCTGGGATGTGTGGTAACTAATTCTCTGTGTGTGAGAGTGCTTCAGCATTGCCTTGCTGCTTGCAGTTAGTGGTGAGCACGATTTGCCACTCGTGTCTGTTTACCGCCTAACCTGCGCCTCACCTTATGGCGTCACTTGCTTTCTGGTGCGTGGCGTTAGGCACCGCTGGTAATCAGCCTCCTCCAACCCCTCCGGGAAGCCAACAGCTGTGAGATGCAGCGGTGTGCTGACATCAGGAGGTGCTTAACATGCTGCCAATGAACAGCTGGCACGCACGTTTTAACAGAGCTCCTCATTCCCCGTCAGCTGCTGGCTGGAAGCTTGGCAGCTCTGGAGAGGTGCCAGCACATGAGGAGAAGGAGAGCCAGAAGCTTTTGGGGGATGACAGCCAACAAGCCATGAGAACTTGCATTGCCAAAGCACAAGGGATGAGAATGCCAAAGCAACGCCCAAATAAGAGAATCAGCGGTGCCAAAGCAGTAAAGCTGGCAGTGCCGAGACTGGATTGCTGGCAGTGCCAAAGCAGGAGAGTTAGTAGAGCCAAGACAGGCAAGTTGGCCCAGCCAGGAGGCAGTGTTATTCTCACCAGTGCACAGGCATTGTTCTTAATTCCATAAAGAGCATCTTGTAAAGTCCCAATCAGTCCTGCTACGGTTGTTGCAATGCAATTTTTCTGCCTCAGTGGCTCAAAGCAAAATAGGTTTCATGCTGTCTCTGGCGTTCCTCTCTGAGGGAGAACAATACTGAATGGAAGGCAGGGCTTGGCACAAGGGATGTTTAGTGGGCCGGGTGGCAAAGATGAGACTTAACTTTTGAGCCCATCAAAATGAGTCCACTCAACTTGACATTCTGGGCTACTCCCTTTAGTGAGAGATGAGTGACAGAGCAAGCTTCTACCACACAGCCCCCAACTCTGGTTTGGAGGGATCACCTCAATCTCCATGGCCCTTTAACTCCTAGGTTCCTGTCGTGCAAAATATGGAGTCACAGCCCATCATAAAGAAATCGGCAACAAAGTATAGAAACAAAGAGGATTCCACCTAGCTTGAGTACCAGCTTTCTCTGCTTTGTTTACCAGGGGCTGCGCCCTGGCTGGAACTCAGTACAACACAGAGACACCTAATGGCTGAACAACATACCGCAAGTAAATATATATATGAGGCCATCTCCCAATGTTACCCACTTGTGCCAATTATGGGTATGCGCCCCTGCCCCATAAGAACAAGAGCGAGAGGCCTTTAGCTCTTTTCACAGTATTAGAAGGTTAGGGCTTTCAGCACTCCCTACCTGGGCAACAGCTACCCAGGTAAACTGCAAGAACCGTGTACCTTATTACCAATCACTTGAGTCTTCCATGTTGTCACCCCCAAATTCATTCTGACCCTCAACGCTGCTTTAGCTGATTTGTTTTAGGGTAATTGACATTGTGATCTATGGGTGGGGAGTGGAAGAAGAAAAGGTAAAAAGACCTGTAATAAATATCCTCTAATTTTAATCTGGAGCACTAATGGAATATATAATCAGCTGTTTTTTTATGGTGCATAATATTCACCGGTTCAGGGAAATACATAACTGTGGTGATATTAAAATATGGGTCCTTGGCTTCCTTTATGATTCCTGGCTGGTGCAGGAAGTTGTATTGGTGATGTGATAGCAGGGGGTTTAAGCCGGTCTCTGGCTCTGTACTGAGTTGATGCCCCCTGCATGATGTCAGGGGGGTCTGTGTTGCTGGAGGTGTCCTCTTTTGGATGTTACACATTATAAGAGCACTACTGGTCATTAATAATTCCAGGCAGGGGGCATAAATTCTTGCGTCTTGACCAAATTACCTTCAACGGGGTAATTACAATCTGCCTTCCTAAAACTTCTCCTGTCCTTTTCAGTTGGGTGGAACAATCTTCACTTCCTCTTCCTGCGTAATAGCGCTGTGCGGTATTGTCAAACAGCTCCACCCCAGAGGTGGCTGCATTTCAGAGGTTGATGATTCCCATATGATTCTCTATTTATGAAAATACTTTGGGCTCTTCCTGGACACAAGGCATTGTTGCCATTCTGTGGAGTGCTTTGTGATTAGTTGGATCAGGGGCTAGTTGGGAAATATTTAGTTCAGAGATGCTAAATAAATAAATGTTTAAACTCTTGCAAGATGATCATGGAGATGAGCATGATTTAAGTCTTAGACAGACTAGGAAGGTAATTGTGTATTAAATTCTGTGATGACATTTTTGGATGAAATGGTTACATTTAAAAAAAGCATGTTTTTTTTAAAACAAAGTAATGAAAATACAACTCCTTGAGTTACTCCACGGCTGAAAGGCATCCCTAACAATAACCGCGTCTCATCAGGAAAGGCAAGATAGGAGACTGTGTAACCCAGTGGGTAGAGCACCTACGTAGCTCTCCAGAGAGCCGGGCTCTGTTCCTGGCTCTGCTGTGTAGCCTCTAACAAGCTAGTTACCGCTCTGTGTCTTCGCTTTTCCCATCTGTGAAATGAGTGAAAGATACTCTTCAAAATGCTTTGCAAAGGAGAGAAGCACTACGAAGTTAGGAACATCCTTGTTACTCAAATAGCCTCATTGGGGAGGACCAGTTGGCAATCAAAGATGGGTGGCAGCCCAGTTCCTAGCAAACAAATGTGTACGTTGCACAGCCCAGCTCCGGGCTGGCACTAATTGGGGTAGCAATTACCATAATGGTGCTGTCTGTGCAATACTGTGGTGGCCATATCTCTCTTAGACTGTGAACTCTTTGGGGGCAGGGACAGCACCTAGCACAGTGGGACTCCTGGCCCATGACTATGATGATATAAATAATTGTATGGCAGCCTCAGCGGAGAAGCTGAGGACAAAGGAGAGCCGGATCCAAAGCTTGGAGCCAAGGGGGAGAGTCCCAGTGACCTTAGGCTTTGGCTCAGCCCCAGCATGGGCCTGGAGATCAGCTGAGACTGCTTTTCCAGATGAGGGACACTGCTCTCCTACCAGTCTGTGTTTTATGGATAATTAAAGGCTTCTTGTCTGAACTGCTCTGTGCCTGGGCTGCAAATTGCCTCTCTTGGTTTGAAGCTGCTTCTCTAACAGACCCTCACGTAGAACCACCCCTCACCGTGCCGGGATAATGACAGAGACTGTTATAGGGGGAAATCCAATCAATGGTAATTAGGTGGAGACAGGAATTAGTGCCTTGGAGACTGACTCTCTGAACTCTGGTTGCAGTGGAGGTTAGGGGAGGACAATGAAGCCCTGTAGAACAAGGCAGGTATTTAAATACTGCTGGCTAGCTGCCCACCCAGCTCCCTTGGTGGCTTGCCCAGTCAGAGGAGAGTTCATTGTGCACCTGAAGCACATCACAAAGAGGAGGGGGCAGCTTCTGTTAACCCTGCCACTGGACTGGGAGCTATTGAAGGACCATGCTTGCTGCTTCCCATCCCCAGCCGCATGTGTTCATTCACAGGCAGCAGCCTAGTACAGAAGGAAGAGGCGGTGTTTACGGCTTTGTAAGGGGACTCGAGGCTTTACTCCCAGTCCTGCCATCCAGATGGGAGAGGGGGAGGGGGACAGGACCTTGGATGTGTACAATAGGGGCAGGTTCTCAAGAGCTCAGCTGCCACAGTTGACACTGGATTTTTCCAAAAAGCTCAGCTACCATTGTGAGGCTTATGGATGGATTTTCATCATAGCTGTGCACTCCTCTGCAAACCTGGCTCTTGGTCTCTCTGGGCCTGTCTTTCCCCCTCTACATGGGGAGCATAACTTCCTACCTATCTTGGTGGGAAGTCAGAGGGATAAATTCATTAATGGGGGAGGTTGCTTGGATATTGCAGCGGAGGTGGGGCTATAGAAAAGCCTAGCCCTAGCCCACTCCCTCAAGCTCAGCCGCCGGAAAACACAGCCCTGTACCTAAGTGAGGTGAAGGGGAGAAGAGGGCTTTTGAACCTCCAAGCAGCTGCCGCAGTTCTCTGGCCAGTGCCTTCTGTTCAGGTTGGTGGGCTCTGCCCCCAAAGTCCAGAAAACCAGAGCAAGCCACTGAAATAGGAGGTGGTGGCTGCAGGATATTGGAAGGCTGTGAAGCCTGAAGCAATAGGTTCCCTATAGGGCTTCTCCTTCACTCTGCCTATTTGTGGAGGGATTGCAGGATCAGGGCCAGGACCTCTCATGGCGCTGATTCCTTCTAAGATGTGCCCGTTATGTAGCAGCCTGCCAAGCCATTGCCATGAGCTCCCAGGAGGTAATCCCCTCTTCCCCCAGCCTGCCCTCGCTGCGGCAGTGGGGATGGGGGCAAACCATCACCAGGGAAACAAGAGTCTGCCCAGAAGGGGCCTCTTTGATTAATAAAGTTAGAATTTTATTTCCTTACATTGTTGACATCACAAGTTTTTTTTTTTTGGAAACTTATTACAGTGGAAAAAATTCCATGGATCACAGTCCCACTTGCAATGAGATGGTGGGAGAGGAGAAGGACCCCTGTTAATATTTTCAAGATGATGGAGTGGGGCTTGCTAAGGACGGGGATCTTCGCCTTAGCAGCAGCCAGCTCTTTATGCCACGTGAGAGAGGACTGGGCCAGGTCACCTGCAGGGAATGAAAAGTGGAACCCAGCCCATGGCCCAGCCTGCAATCCCCAACTACAAAGCCACTCTTGGAACCAGGATAGGAAAATGCTGTAAATCACCAGCCAGCTGCCTGTTGACTCTCAGTATTGGGGGCACAGAGTGAGACCCCTCTTGGACAATGCTGCCCCACTATCTAGCATTCAGAGATGCCCCAGCAGCAGGGATCAAGCCTCTCCTAGTTTAAATCAGTGCCTCAAGGACTCCTGCAAACTTTGATCCATGTTGGTCTTGCCCCTTGGCCTGCTCTTTGCCTTCTGCCATGCTGTCCTCTTGAATTGCAAGTGACCTTTCCTATGGGCCTCCTTCTTCCCATGCAGACCCGGCTGTTCTGCAGGGCCCGTCTGCACTAGTGACCAGATGTATTTCATGTGTGTTGATGGCTCTGTACCTGTTGGTCCCTTGGAGAAGGACATGCAAGGCTCTGAGATCCAAACTTGTCCACAGCTTGGGGATGTCTGCACCCACAGCTTTGGCTCAGGTGCCTCTCTAAGGATAAGCTCTTCAGGGCATGGACCTTCTCTTCTTCAGATGTGTAGTTCTGACTACCATAGAGTGCTCTCTATACAGCAGAAAAGGCCTGATCCTGAGAGGTGCCAAGCAACTTCAGCTCCCATTAGCTTCAGAGTGGGTTGTAGGCACTCAGCACCTCTCAGGCCTTGTCAGACAAGGATTTGGAAGGTGTTAACAGCCTGGTGTGGTCAAGGCAGTGTGCTTTTAATATGTGTTACACTGGTGCCTTGACCCAGGCTTTAACATGAGCCATGCAACGTGTGTTAAAGGCACTCTGCCTTGTCTGCACCAGGCCGTGAACACAAGTTAGCCAACGCCTCCTAAATCCTGGTCTAGACAAGGCTGCAACATCGAGCCCTGAGTGCTTCCCCAGCACCCTGGCCGGCTCCCCTGTCCTTCCTCTTACTTCCACTGTGGGATCAGACCAGTGTGAGGCAAACAACCCAGCAGCTCAGGGTCTCAGCACGTCCTCACTCCACCCTCTCTCTCCCTCCTGCCCATGCACATGGCAAATACCTCCCCAGACTATACTCCGCCGACAAGAACTGAACCCCTGCCGCCCTCTGGGAATCTCCTAGCCAACGTTTCATAGCAGAGACGTCAGCGGGAAGGTGGAGGGCACTCATGGGACCCCAATTCGGAACATGTAATCTCCTCCCAAGAGCGATGCTTGCCCAGTCAAGGCCCCAAAACACCACCATGGGACCAATCAAAACAAATGAACATGACTCAATTGAAAGATTATTTTTTCCCCACCCACCCAGTGATGAATTGACTGCAAGTGGGTGACAGGCTGAGAATTTATCTGTAGGAATAATTGGGCCATTTGTTCTGAGCTGCTGAATAAACCTGGGGAAATTGTGAGCTGCTGATGGACAAGTTGCAAATGGAAAGGAAAGAGAAACTCATCGAATCAGTGTTTCCCTATGGAACAACTCAGCAGCCTGTGGGGAACCTGTGCTGCTGAGTGTGGGGTGGGGGCTTGGTTCAGACAACCCCACAACCTCGGGGGACTCTCTAAAGGGCTGAAGGTGAACCAGTGGGGTAGAGATGAGACGACCTTAGCACCTTCTCTCCGGTGCTATCCCCTCTGCATCCTCTCACTCTCTGGAGATTGGGTGGGGAGGAGAAATACAAAAGAGAGTTTGCTTCAAGGTGGTGGACAGACATCCCTAACTTCAGCTCCGTTGTGGTTAAACGTCAGTCTGTGTCCATCTCTCCTTGGGTCTCACAGCCTGGGCTGCTCCCTAGTGAGCCAGCCGCAGCAAATATGCCCACTCTTTAACCCTCTGGGTGCCAAGGGGCTGCTCCCTCTGTTCACAATGAAAAGATTTGCAGAAAGATGCATTTCAGTTAAAACCCCTCTGGATGACAGAAATCCATTAGATAGGGATAAACCCAACACGTCTTTCCAGCTGTTTTGCATCATTCCAGCCGGCAACAGAGCGAGACACTCTGTCCAGGCGGTTCTGTGTCCAGTGTGTGGGCTGCAGAGCAGAGACTTGCCAGGCCCTGCTGCAAGGAGACCGACCCACGGGGATGCAGACAGAGGGGCTGGCCCCTTACCCCAGGGCGGCGGTATTTGTACTGCTGCGGCAGCCAGGAGTGGAGGCACCAGGCTCGGGCTGTCAGCTGCTGCTGTCAGGAGACCTGGGGAAATAAAGCACACAGGGAACCTGTGAATCCCTCCCTCCTTCTCTGCCTCTTCCAACAGCCCTGAGTTCTTTGGGGCAGGTCGGGGCCCTGGACAGGGGTTTGTGCACCCAGAGACCCATCTGCTGCCTCCTGCCGGGGGCATCCCCACTCTTCAATTAGCCCCTGCGCCCCACTGGAGCATCACCTTCATGCTGTTAGCTTGACCCAGCTAGGGACACTGTGGAAAGGCCTTTTGCAACCCTGGGATGGCGGGGAGAGCCTGGTGCACAATAGCTCTGCCCCCTCCGAGAAGGAAGGGACCCCAAATGCGGATATCAGCAGAGCACGGGAGGGCAGGGGTGCCAGCATACAAGGACGGGGGTGCAGGCTGCAGGGTCCAAATGGGGGATCCAGAGGGGGACACTGAGCAGAGAGCCCTGGACAATGTGTGTGTGGAGTTCGAATGCCTGTGTCTAGCCATAGGGCAGGTGCCACGAGGCAAGCTCACCCCACTTCTCTGCCAAGGCGTCTCTGCCCTGGCCTGGCAGGATGAGAGGGGAGGTTGGCCTCCCTGCCCCGGTCAGTCCTTGGCCTCGCTGTGGGCAGCTCCTGGGTCATGCCACTTAGCACTGGCTATATATAGGATGGAGCCAGGCACCTCTGGAGAGCAAAGTCCTACATCTTTGGAACAAGTGGCCAAGTGGCAAGGCAAGCATCCCCCATGCTGCCCTAAACCGTGACATGGCAACCCCACCTCCAGAGATGGGAGTTAGGTCAGTCTCCATCCAGTCAGTCCCCGGCACCTCTGCCAAGACCTGTCAGTTGGTGCCAGTTATGACAGTGTGTGTCCACTAGGAACTAGAGTGAGACCCATCAGCTTATTGCACATAATCTTCTGATGGCAGTGGCTTTTGGTCACTCACTCTCTGCACTGGAAATGAATACCAGCCCCCTGAGCCATCATCTTAGCTCCCCGTTTCTTAAACAGTTGTAGACGACGTCATGCTCTTGGAAGCAAAGGTCTAGCGAGGAGTCTGGCTGCGCTATACAATCAGCTCTGTGCAGAGTCGCCCGGACAGACCAGCCAATGTAGCTCTCTCCTGCCCTACAGTCTCACCTGCTATCTAGGTCGGGGCCTCCCCTGAGCTGGGGCTGCCAGCTGACCCTCTCTGCCTGGTGGTATTGCACACAAATGTCTCCCGCAGATTAAGCCGGGAGCAGCAAATCAGTTTCACATGGGAATGAAGTGGTGATTTATCTCAGGTCCCCAAGAGCTGGCTGGTGCTTTACCCTGGTTGTCCTCTGAGAAACTTGTCTTTCAAGGCCCTGATCTCCTTGCTGAACTGAGACCCAGCCAACTCATCACACTGTCCACAGGCTTGTGCCACAGTAAGGGCTCCCGCTCCTCCACAGGAATGAACTCTGAATCTCAAGGGGGTCAATAAGGAAGGCCCTCCTGACAGCCCCAGGACAAGAAGCATAGAGTTGGGGGAGAGAGGTGGGTTGTGCCTCCCAGAGAGAGGTTGCAGGTGTGTCTGTTTACTGTGATCCATTTGCTCTGGTGGGGAGGTTTCTCCGCTCCAGAAGGCACGTATAGTTCTACGTTTCTCCCAACTCCTGGGGAAAAATGTGTGGATTCCACATCGTTGCCCAGTGCATCTGAATATTGAATTATGCAAAACAGGGCTGTGCAAATGGGGCAGGAGGGCAGTTCTGAGAGGCTGTCTGATTAAATATGAATGCGCCGCTCCTTTCCCTTGGCTCCCACTCCCAGCATCCCAGGGCGGATTTATCTTTCCTTCGCTGCCTGGAAATGGCACACAGTTGGCTGTTGTTCTCTGGAATGGTCAGGATCCTTCTACGCTGCACGCCAGCCTTTTGCACCGGAGAGAGACATGCAGGGAAATTCAGGCTGAGTCAGAGGGATGGAAGGATGGGATCCCAGCCCAGCAGAGCCCCAATATTCTAGACGAGGTCTGGGCTCTCCAGAAGTGAGCCCACCGCCCATGGACAAGAGTCCTGACATTACAGACAGGGCTCCATCCATACCCTCTCCACCCCAGACTTCTCCACAGGTCCCCAGTCTCTCAGAACCAGCTTCAATCCTAAAACCAAACCCAGTTACAACTGGAGAAAAGACTCTGATCCAAACCCAGAACTCAGCCTTCTACAGAGACTCAGTCCCAACCATGCAGATAATGCCCTGACAATACAAAGGGTCCCATCCTTTTTAGACAGGACTCCATGGTCATAGGGGCATAGGCCTGGAAGGGATCTCCTGGGTCAAGTCCCCTGCTATCATCAGGGCTGACGCTGGCAGCCCAGCTCTGCAAGGCAAAGCCTGGGCAGGACACAGAGACCCAGACAGGACATCAGCTCTGGATACAGTGTCCTGAGGCTGCAGATCAGGACCTGACCACGTTAATTAGATTTGTGATTTTGCACATCATTTGACGGTGGAATTCACTACCACATGATGTCACTGAGGCTAAGAATTTAGCAGGCTAAGAATTTAACAAAGGGATTGGACAGTTACATGGAAACCATGAATATCCAGATTTAGCATACAGTAGTTATTGCTAACAAACGTTTTGGAAGGGCTAACCTCATGTTTCACGGCTTCAACTGATTTCTCTTAAGGGATCAGGAGGAAACATAATGCAGACTTTCGCCTTAGCTGCCCACTGCAGGGTTCTTGCACCTTCCTTTGAAGCAGCAGGTGCTGGTCACTGTTGGCAACAGGATACTGGGCTAGATGGGGCCCCTAGTCTGACCCAGTGTGGCTGTGCCTATGTAACTAAACAGGAAACTAAACTGTACTTCAGAGCCCTGAGATCAGCCCTTCACATGGGCACCTCATTCTAAACCAGCCAGAGAGCCACATTTCTGCAAAGGCTCCGTCCAGCCCTAATTCCATCCTGTGCAGCAGAGGATCCCTCCCACTGAGCCTTGAGACAAACCTGATAACGTGGAGATGGCTAGCGGCCAGGACAGCCGTGTTCACACGGCTGCCTGCTTGCGAGACAAACAGCTGTGGCCTGGTGAGGTCCGTCTCCCCTGTGCTGCGGGGAGCGTAATTTGCTCTTTTCCAAATCTTAATGTCTCTGACATTAATAAAATATCCCACTGCACTTCTGAGGCTCCCGCCAGCAGCATCCAGCTCCCCATTCATTGTTATTCACTTGCTGAGCTGACTGCAGAGCAGACTCCTGGGCCGTGCGCAGAGGGAAGCCACACAGCTGCTTCTGGATTCGAGGGCTCCTTCAGAGGATGCTGCCAGAGGAGCGTGTCACTTTGACAGCAAGATGCACAGACCCTCCTCCACCTGCGTCCCCTCAGCCCTCCCCACAGCAGAGACCAGGGCTCCAGTCTCCCTCCGGCTGTCTGTGAAGGGAAAGGCCGAGCAGCCTGACTGAGACGGGCCCCAGCTCAAACCCTGGATCTAGACATCCCCAGATTTTCAGGAGATGCCTGGAGTCTGAACCTGGTTCCAGATCTGAACCTCACAGCTGGCCCCCATATCTATAACAGACCAAAACAGAACCACCAATCTCAACACCCCCAACACATGGGGTCAGAAAGGGATCCAAATCTCGATCCAGGTTTTACAGCTCGGGCTTGTCCACTCCCCACCAGCCTATAAAATATCTCCCAAGTTCCTGTGGGCATTAGGAAAAGCATGTACCTGTTGGAATCTGGCTCCCTTCCCCTCCTCTGCGGCATTGCTGCTGTACCATGCCCTACAGCACCCCCTGCTGGGAATGGCAGGGACTGGAGTAGTTGGGAGCTCCCCCACAGTCAGTGATCTTGCCTCCTTCTTTACAGTTCCCATGCTGGGAGAGGCTGGCACTAAACCAGCTGGGAACCAGTCTGCAGGTTTCAGATGTTTAAAATGACAGCATGTGTTGGCTGTGTACAGGTCTAGTCCGGCTGCAGCCTGTGGCATGGTGGGGGAGCCTGGCAGGCAGTCCCAATGGAGAAGAGGGCCTCTCCTTAGGGAAGGCAGAAGAGAGCAGGTGCCAGAGCCTGCTGCCTGTATCCCCTACACTAGAAACAAAGCCATGATGCATGTGTACTCGGACAAGGCAGAACTGAACTGGGTCCACTCTATGATGATGCAGGGCCAGGGCTTGTACCAAAGGGACACCTCCTGTTTATCCCGTCCCTGGGGAAGAGACAGAGCTGAGTGGAGTCTGTGAGTGGGGGTTGGCAGGTGGGCACTAGACCTTTTCCTCTCCCTGGGGGATGGAGCTGGGTCCAAGAGCAGGGCCTGCAGGATCTACTATTCTCTCCCTGGGTTAGCAAAGCTGATTCCCTTAGGTGCCAGCAGCTGCCTCCCTGTGCTCTCAGGGCAAGCGGAAGGAAAGTACCTCGTGCTGGGATTTCATTGCAATTTCCATAAAAGCCCACTTTAGCCAGAGGTCTGTATTTCTAGGGGCCGTTTCTCCCATCGGGGTCTGTGCACATTGTGTGGAGCAACCACAGTGCTCTGCCTGCCTGTCTGGAATAAGAGACAGCAAGCTCCCTTTCCCGCCATGCAAATATTCCCCCTTCCCTCCCTATACCTAAAGACTTGACCTTCCCCATACACATGCCTACTAGGAGAGGGATGGTCTTGTGGTTAATATCCAGGCCTAGGAGGCTGGGAGATCTTAGCTCTCATTCTGACTCTGCCACTGAATCCGTGTGCGCAGGTCACTTCCCCGCTCTGTGTCTCAGTTTCTCCATCACTCTAAGATGGGATAACAACTAGGCAGACCTGTCCCACCTCTCACAGGCTCATTTGCAAGGTGCCTAGGCCCAGATCCTTAGGCTCCTAAATAGCTTTAACTCCCATTAAAATCACTGGGAGTTAGGTTCCTAAATACTTTTGAGGATCCAGGCCCTAGATAATATGGTTCTTTTTAAGCCACTCTCATGATCTTCGGGCACTTGCCTCATGATCTTTGAATGCTTGGGGTTGACTGTGCAGGAAGAGGCCTGGAAATGCCTATCTCCACTAAAGCTATGATCAGGCAATGGGAGTGAAACCAGTTTCTCCAGCAAAGGAGCATCCAGCCCTATGGAGACATGTTTATAGCCTTTCCTTATTGCCTGTCCTGGTTGGTTCCAGGAATAGCTCTCTGGGCAGAGCAGCTCAGGTTTTACTGGCAGTGCTCCCAAATGCATGAGCTGATGGGTGGTGGTGGTGGGGGGGTGTCCTCACTCAGCCATGGAGACAGACACACACCCAGGTGATTCACCTTCATTCCCAGCTAACACCAATCCCCCTCTCTCCAGATACCTTCAGACCAGGACACCCTCCACCCCCACCCCCGGCTGCTTCCTTCTCCCATCTCAGTCGGGTTGGTTGCAAGGAGGCAGGAGTTACTTACTGTGACGGTTTTTATTCGTCCCAGTCGTCTAGTGCAGCTCCAGCCTGAACGATTTATTAACAAAGTGCACTGCTCTCCTTCGTCACAAGGCTCCATCCCGCACCACTGCTTACTGGCAATGAGCTGAGCTGCCAGAGAGAGCGGGGCAGGGAACAGAGCATGGGGAGGGGAGGGGAGGGAGAAATTATAAGGGTTATAAAAGAGGGTAGGGTACAAAGGGGAAAAAGATGGGTGTATATAGGGATGGATAGAAAGGGATGTGTGTGTGTGTATAATATATAGGAGAGACAGATGTGTATGGGGATGGATGGAGAGACAGATGTGTATATAGAGATGAATGGATAGATGGGTATATATAGAAATGGAGAGACGTATGGGAATGCATAAATTGGTGTATATATAGCAATGGATGGATACATAAATAGGTGTATATAGGGATGGATGGATAGAAAGGTGTATATAGGAATGGAGAGACAGATGTATATGGGATGAATGGACAGATGTGTATATACAGAGATGGATGGATAGATGGGTGTATATTGGGATGGATGGATAGAAAGGTGTATATATAGGGATGGAGAGACAGATGTATATAGGGATGGATGGATAGATGTGTATATAGAGAGACGGATGGGTATATATAGACATGGAGAGACAGATATGTTGGGGGATGGATAGATAGATGGGTGTGTATAGGGAAAGAAAGATGGGTGTATATAAGGATGGATGGGTAGATATATATGAGGAGCGAGATGGCACAAGATTAAACAAGAACAGGAACAATTAAGGAAAGTAAAATCAAAGAGTGGAAAGAAGGTTTGAGTTATCCAAAACAAGGAGAGCAGGAGATAAAATAAGAGCAAAATAAAATGTGTCAAAGGGGCAGAGGAGAAAGGGAGAGAGAATTGAGGCCATTGGGGACAGCTGATGCAGAAAGTTACAATCTGTATCATCGTAGCACCTTTGAGCAGTCTCTTCTGTTCCCCACGCGTAGGGACACCTGCCACCTGTGAGGGACACAGTCCCTAAGCAAAGCAACCTGAGATGACATGTCCCTCCTTCCCCAGGGCTCCACATGGCCCCTGACAGCTGTGGGCATAGCAACACTCCTGCTTGGATCAGTAGGGCTTTCTTTGCACCACTCTGTCCAGCGGGGCCTCAGCACAGCTCATGCCTCCCTGCAATTGTGCAGTGCCCAGGAGTGGAGAGGAGTTCACTTGTGAAGCTGGACTTCCCAAAATGTTCAGAGCCAGATTTTCAGGGGCTCGGCACCCACAAACAGGCCAGATTTTCCAAAGAGCTTTGCACCTCCACCACCATGCTTAGGCGGCTGCAACCAACAGGTATGAACCCTGATACAGCCGGACATTGCTGGACCATGAGTGTTCTCAATGAGCAGGCATGTGTGTGTGTGTTACCATGGACCCCACCCAGGACTGTTTGACTGTGTGTCATGTCACCTGTATGGTTAGCAGCTCCCAGTGATAAGGGGCCTGTATTTCTGGGCCAGGCAGGGGCGCTGAGAGCCATTGAACTAAACGCTAAACTCTGCATGTGATGGAAACGGCTTCAAGTCAGGGGGCGCAGCCTCACCCCTAGTTCTAGCCCCTCTGGGAGCAGAAGGATCTGAGTTCTGTGGCTGCTGTCATCATAAAGTCCCAAGCGACCACGGCATGCATAAAAATGAGAACCAAGAAGCCACAGGCAGCCCCATAGCCCTGGACCATAGCTCTCTGGAGCAGTCAGAGATCTCTTACCATCCACACAGGCAGGTTTTGCCCTTGTTGTGCCTGCAACTTGGCCTCTCCTGCAGGCACAGCGTGCTGTCTGCCGGGCGATCATCCTCCTGGGGTGGCTAAGGTCTCTGTTCAGTGCCGTAATCTCACACGTCCCCACCTCCAGCTCCTTCCCTGCAACGAGACACAGGGACATCCAGCAGCCACTGCACAGTCAGAGCACCAGGGCAGGGCACCTGCGCTCAGGGTGCAGCCCTTGCAAGAACAGGAGGTGGGAGTCAGGGCGGCTGGGTCCCATGCCCAGCTCAGTCATTGACTTGCTGTGTGTTCTGGGCCAACAGAGTCAAAAGAAACCACTGATTTTTGGATGTCTCTGTTTCTTGGGAGCCCAACCAGAGCCAGTTAGGGCCTGGTTCTCAGGGGTGCTACCAGCCTGACGCACCCGTGGACTTTAGATGGTAGAAGGAAACCTAAACCCTACAGAGGTCCAAATCCATCAGTCCCTACTGAGTTCAGTGGAAGCGGTTCCTCCATGGGACTTGTGCCTGAGTCAGGACAACTCTGGAGATGGCCCAATCTAGAGAAAAGGCTTTTCACCTCCCCACTGGCCAGGCACCGAGTACCTTCCCTCAGCTCCTTTCCTGTCCCATGGGGCCTGGGAGTGGCTTACAACATAAGCAGGGTGCCTCTCCCTGCTCTACTGTGATCCCAAGCACAGTTTGAAGCTGTGGCATCTCTCTGTTTCTGACAGTCCTGCTCCTTCAAATGAAAGAAACCCCACCTGTTTGCCATTTACCCTATTAGCTGGATAAAAACACTTGCTAATTCCCTTCATATTTTTCCAAATTGTACAGATGAAAAGAGATGAGATCACTGGGATTTATATGGAAACATTTGGCAGACCTTTTCCTATTTATTTGGCCTGTAATATATAAATTCAATCTGGATCTCCCGGAGTAAGCTATTTGTTATCCGAGTAAGTACATGTGGGTGGGTAAGATGTTTCTATTAGAATGGCATTCGTCAGGTATGACTTGCCTCGGACGATGTTGTTTTATGCCTTTGTTTTGATTAATTAGGGCCCAGTCCTTTATTCCTCATGGCAGTCGTAGCACTGAAGTCAGTGGGGGAAGGATTCCAGGAGCAGGCCCTTCATTTGGGCACGTCTACACAGCAAAAAAACCAAAATCATCTCTGCAGCGAGGAGTCTCAGAGCATGGATCAAATCAGGCTCCTGGGGCTGGCACTGCGGGGCTAAAAATAGCTGCGTAGATGTCTGGGCTTGGGCTGGAGTTGGGGCTGTGAAACCAGGTGAGCAGGGAGGGTCTCGGCGCCGGGGCTCCAGCCCATCTACATGGCTATTTTTAGCCCTGCAGCGTGAGCCTGGGTCTGTTGGCCTGGGCTCTGAGACTTGGGTTTATTTTTTTGCTACTAGTAAACGGTTTATTTGGGGGGGAAGGTGTTGTGGGGTTTTCTGGCTGACTGACTTTTTAAACTTTGGGAAGCTAGCTATCAAGAGGAGTGAGGAGGTGCCATGGTCAGGGCTGGGACACTTGGGACCTTGGGCAAGTCACTTAGGCTCAGATCCTCAAAGGTATTTAGGCACCTAATTCCCACTGATTTCAATGGGAGTTAAGCTCTGATCCTTATGTGTCTTAGTTTCTCTGTGCCTCGGTTCCCCATCTGTACAATGGGGATAGAAGCACTGCCCTACCTCCCAGGGGCATGAGGATAAACACATTAAAAATGGTGAAGCGCTTTGAGATCTATTGTTGAAAAGTGCTACAGAAGAGCAAGGTATGATCATTCAGAGTGTTAGGCAGTTGGATGTTATGGTGATGCTGGCCATGTAAGTACCTACGATAGCTAGAGATGGGTCTCAACTGGGATTATTTAGTCTGCAGAAGAGAAGAGTGAAGGGGGATTTGATAGCTGCTTTCAACTACCTGAAAGGGGGGTGCCAAAGAGGATGGATCTAGGCTGTTCTCAGTGGTAGCAGATGACAGAACAAGGAGCAATGGTCTCAAGTTGCAGTGGGGGAGGTTTAGGTTGGATATTAGGAAAAACTTTTTCACTAGGAGGGTGGTGAAGCACTGGAATGGGTTACCTAGGGAGGTGGTGGAATCTCCTTCCTTAGAGGTTTTTAAGGTCAGGCTTGACAAAGCCCTGGCTGGGATGATTTAGTTGGGGATTGGTCCTGCTTCGAGCAGGGGGTGGGACTAGATGACCTCCTGAGGTCCCTTCCAACCCTGATATTCTATGATTCAGTTCCTGAGTGTGTGGAAAGCAAGAGCTAAACTCTGATCCAAATAGGCTGTCCATGGAATGGACCGAACCAGTGAACTCTGTCAAATCTTAACACCTCCAAGCGCTGGCGCTGAGTTCTGGCCCCAAAAGCAGGTCTGTATTTGATGGGTCGGGATCATTAGGAAATATAAAAAACCCACTGAAAATATTTTCTACGTATGTTTACACTTCAATAATAACCTTCAGCTCCCACTCAAGTGAACGGGAGTTGGGCATTGGCCACATCACAGAATCAGGCCCTTAATTCATAGCAAACGGAGGGCAAAACATTACAAAGCTTTCAGAACTTCTTTGATCCTTAAATCTTTGGTCCTCATCTGGCCTCACATAACAATAGTGTCTGAACAACTCACAGCCTTTTAATGTATTTATCCTTAGTCTTTTCTTTCTTTTTTTTATTGATCTGAAAATATAGCCACTTCTTTCTTCAGCAACAGCTTCAGCCTGCAGTCATGCTGAGTTAGTGGGATGCAGCTGCTTTGTTCTTCTTGTGTGGCCTGCTGGCTGGAGCATCTCTGTTGTCCTGACAAATACTGAGCTGGCTCCTGCTCCCACTAACAGGAGAATAAAACACGAGGGACTCCACTGAAGACGAGCGAGGAAGGAGAGTTTTATTGCACTCGCTGTCTGGTCTCTTCTAGTCACACCCAGCGCTCCTTCTGGATGAAAGCCAGTAGAAAACCTACACTGCTATACCTTGTGCCAGGCTCTCTGCCGGGATTCCTGGACAGCCTGTCTCACCAGCACAGCCACATTTCCACAGAGCGAGTGCCCTGCCCCTCCGGGCAGACTCTGGAGTGATGTGATCAGGCCTGACTCTCTTAAATGCTCAGCTGCCCCTCTAACCAGCTGGCCAGAAACTGCTGTGGGCCCGTGCTCTGCTCCACCTGCCTCTCCCCTGAACGGCAGGCTGCTTGGTTTCAATGCTGGGCCCAGTTCGAAACGTGCCGGGGTCGGGCACTGTGGAAAATTCACTCTACTCACAGCTCAGGCTGAGCTTTGAAGACATGAAGCGGCGTCTCTTTGGGTTAGCCTCAGGCTCAAGGGAATAAGCCATCCAGCTCAGACTGTGTCTTTCTGTCCACTGCCTGGATGCTCAAGTGTTAGAGCGACTGCCATGGATGGATGGATAACTAGCTAGCATGGTTTTCAGACACAAATTGACTCCATCCACTCCCATCAGCTAAACCAGCTTAGAAACCAGGTTAGCTGGAACCATTATTCAAGCCAAGTTTACGCCCAGTTCCTTACACTCGGTTTGGAGGCCAAAGCGGGCTCCCAGCTTGCAACCTGAGTCACAGATCCCTTTAACAGAAAGACTGTCTCATGGACCCTCCCCTGTCATCTGTGCTTCTGAGGCCGAGATGGACACCCAGCCTTCTACCTAGCCCTGGGAACTATTGACATGCAGTTCCCGGTGCTGCGAAAGGCTTTTAGTGCAGATGTGGGGTGAAATGGGGCTCCTGGGGGAAGTCAGTGGCAAAACACCTGCTGAGTTCAATGGACCCAGGCTAGTAAACTTGGCATTTAAAGTGGAAAAGCGGGGGAGTTCGTCCCTGGAAGGGTCTGGGTAACTGAGACAATGTGGGTTTTAAATGCACATCAGAGGCAACACTGCCAAATGCCAATGGACAGCTCCAGTTTCTACTTGGTTATGAATCCAAAGCCTCTGTTTCTCGGGGCAATTATTTAACACGCTGCTCTCCCTCCCATTACATTGAAATTAATTGTGTGCCTGGCATTCAAAGTGTTCCTAGATTTAAAACAGCCAGTGCATGGAACTCTAGATCTCTCTTTGCTCCTGCTTCTAGCTCCTCTTGCAATCAGCCCCTTGAAAATAGCACTGAAGCGACGGGGCGTTTTCTCCTCCTCTCCTCTCCTCGAGTGACGTGAGTGAGACATCTTCAGGAGCATCAGTCTGTATTAGACAGAGAAAAGCACCACATGGAGAGAGACAGGAGCAGGAAAAATTCACTGGGCTGAGATGTGCACCCCATGGACCATTCCTAAGTGATGGGTCAATAACACTGACAACCCCTCGTCATTACCGAATTTTTAAAAATGCACAGAGCAGTCACCGGGGAGAATCTGTTAGGAAGGGAGTCTGTGGATGAGTATTAGGGGCTTCAGCCATCATTCCCGGCTCTGCTGGGTGCAGGCAGGGTCACTGCTGAAGAAGCAACCCTATGGTCTGCTACAAGCAGTCACAAGTGTTTTACAGGCAGCTCCAGCGTGAGCCGTGTTTGGTAGCTTTGAAGCCAGTGCTGTTTGCTGCCCACATCCAGGAATCCTCTGGGCCAAATATTGGTTCCAATGAAATCAATGGGAGATTTGCCATTGATTCAGCAGGGATTATGGTTTGGTTTGGGATATGCCTTGGGAGTCTCTGAGATCTGCATCAGGGGGATTCACCATTCCCCCTGCCCACACATACACTGCCAATTAGCTGTGGCCATTTGGACGATGGGCAATTTCAATAATGTCCGGAGGAGACTGTATGAGTCACACGTTGCAAAATGCTCCAACACAAGAATGATGGCAGCTTGGAACGCATCTAATATGGATCCAAACTAAATCCTTTTCTACAGGAGTGGGCACTGCCAGCTCTGCATTCATCACAACTGCACACTCCCAGGAGGCAAGAGAACTGCTCTGAGTTGTTTTATTCCATCATAAGCAGAGTGAGAAGAAACTCTCGAGCAGAGCAAGGGCACTGAGAGCCACAGCTCTGAAAACATTAAGGTCTCTCTGAAATTGCTCTGCTCATTAGCTTCAAGGGAGTGGTAATTTCAAAATTTGCTCAGAGCCATTCAAATTTTATGCTCTCTAGGTACCCAGCAAGAGAGACAGGGGGTCTTTTTGGACCACTGGTTTTTAAATCAGAACTCCCCCTTGAAATTACTGGAAACCACTTCCCCCTCCACCAGGACACAGGCATGCACCCATCCACCCAGCTACACGCACACACATTTGAGCATTATGCTTTGCACTTGCCTAGAGAACATTAACTGATTAATCCGCCCAACCCACATCTGATGTAGTTAAGTGCAACTGTCCTCATTATACAGACTGGAGCAACTAAAACACACGTGTGTCAAATTGAGACCGGGTCAAATTCTCACTTACTCCACTGTGAATCAGGAGTGACTCCACTGAAGTTACTCTGGATTTACACCAGTGTCACTCAGAGCAGAAATTTGGCCAGAAAGGTCACATGATTTGCTCAAATCCACCCAGTGAGTTACTGGCAGAGCTGAAGTTTGAATTTAAGATTTCCCAGTTCAATCCGCACCTCTCTGACTAGGCCTTCTCTTTACCCATTTGCTAAGCAGGGCTTTCTGGTTTAATATCTTAAATCAGAAAGACACTGGGGTTCCTTACCTCTGACATTTGCAATCTGCTGTGGCCCCTTACCTCTAACAAGGCTTTACAAATTGCCCAGCGGGGGGCTGTGGAGTCAGGAACATTGCACCCTCTAGCTGTCCTATCTTATAGCTCTGCCAACCCAGCTGATGCTTTAGCAGTTCTAGCCTCTAGCCATGCCTGAGGCCAGGCTTGAACTTGTCTCTTGCTTGGCTGAGTAATGCTGCATCATTTGAATTATTGCACAAATGTTTAGTTAGTTGGTAATTGTGGCATTACGTATGGATCCACATGGCTCAGCAACGCTCCTCTCACGTCCTCATTTGCAAGCGCAGCCTCTGGAGGTGAGGGAGACGCGGCCGGCTCGCTGAGGCGCTCAGCGTAATGGTGCCGATTCAGGGGGCGAGCAAGCGTCTTGGCACGGTTTGTTCAGGTTGCTGCCAGCCCCGGCAGTCATGCAGCAAATTAGCAGCAAGAAAGCGGAGGAGAAGATTGAATGGCAATTCAGTTACGTAGCACGGGGCCTGTCCTTTGAGGTGCTAAGCAACCTCAATTCACGCTGGAATCATAGAATATCAGGGTTGGAAGGGACCTCAGGAGATCATCTAGTCCAACCCCATGCTCAAAGCAGGGCCATTCCCCAACTAAATCATCCCAGCCAGGGTTTTGTCAAGCCAGGCCTTAAAAACCTCTAAGGATAGAGATTCCATCACCTCCCTAGGTCAAGGGGCACAGCACCCCTGCAGGATTGAGCCTCACAAAAGGGGAGTGTTCTCAGCCATTTTTCACCCCAATTTCCATACTGTTTTAACAGCTTCTCTTCTAGTTTCACACTGTCTTTCCTTGGGTCCTGTGTGAAACCCTCCTCCTCCGTGTTGGAAGCAAGTGGGAGACAGACCAAACAGTGCTGGAAGTGAATTTCATTTCAGCTATAAAAAGGATCAGTACTGCATGAGATACCATCAAAAGATGAGAGAGAGAGAGAGAGATTCCAGCTCTCATCCAATATAGATGTCTGGCCATCTCCAAGACACCCTCTGGAAACCAGCTGGGACAACACTGGAAAGTGGGACACTGAACTAGACCAAGTTCAGTCACTGGAAACAAACAGTGCCCCCGAGTTTAAAGGAAAAGAGAAACTGACAGTGCTCTTCAGGGTTTGTTTGTATTTTAACCTGGCAGTTTTCCTTTCTCTGTCCTACTTTCACTTCTCTCCCCCCACCCTCCTTGTCTGGGAGAAGAGTCACCCTGGGAACCCAAGTTGCAATCCACACTATATGGGACTCTGTACAATTAAAGAGAGTTCATTCCCAAGGCATCTTATTTTAATTTATCCTATGTAAATATAACAGCCCCAGTCACTGTGGCACTAATATTTTGCACTTTGTAGCACCTTTCACGTAAGCGCCTTTACCCCTGTTAATAAACAGTCCTCAGTAAACAATGATCTTCAGTTCACAGATGGGAAACCAAGGCACAGAGAGACTAAGTGACTTGCCCATGGTCCTACAGGAAGTCTGTGGCAGAGCCCAGGGTTGAACCCAGACTTCCTAACTCCCAGGCCTGTGCTTCAGACCTTAGAGTCAACTTTTTCCCAGAGTATCTCCACATCTTCAGGGAGATATTGTCTTATTGGCTCATCCTCACTCATGATAGCACAGACCACTTCCCTTCCCACTGGCTGACACCGCAGCTGCCTTGCATGGAGAGAAATCATTAGGGAAGTACTGACTGTATCTCACACTCTTTCTAATGTGATTTAGCAGCTGGTAACAGGGAGGAGAGGCAGCCCCATCTCTTGGGCCAGCTCTGACCTAGCCCCATTTGACCCAGTGCAACATGCAGGCCCAGCATCCTCGGGAGGGAAGAGCAGCCCCAGTTTCCTCGCTGAATGGCTCAGCTCACAAGGCTTACCAGGCCCTCAGACACCCAGTTCACAAAGAGGTGAATCCTCCCCCTACTGCAAGCCAGTGTCTCTCAGATTGAAAACCAGTCCACAGTTCTGGACAGGCACCTGGCAGCTAACGACTGAGCCTAATGAGAGACTGAACCTCTTCTCCTCTGGGGAGCCCTTGCTGGAAAGTTTGCCCCCAACCCTTACAGAAGGAGATGCTAACTCTGCTATGCGAAATCCCAAAGACGAGAGGGATCTGTGCAGGTTGCATGGCACCAGATGGCTCTGATGCAGGCTCTGGGGGGGGGGCATGTGGCAGAAGGCGACACAACCCCTTTAAAACTCCCCCTGCCCCAGCTGGCACAAGCCAGGAGCCTTGGCAGGCATATGATACAGCAGAGACGTTACCTTCCTTAGGCGGATGAGAATACAAGAGCCAGAAGAAGAGGAGGCAGCAAAGCGTGGCACCAATCCCTGCAGAGAGCTCTCTCCAGCCGGCCAGCATCCTGAGTGGGCTGGGAGGGGGGCGGGGAGGCAGGGCTGGGCCCCCCTCTCACGCTGCAGGAAGTCCTGGTCCCCTCTAAATCCAACTACCAGGGACGTCTCCACCTGGCACAGGGCAGCCCAGCATGGCTGGGGAGCAGCTGCATTCCCTTCAGAGGAGAAGCAGGTGCAGGGGCGCTGGAACCATTCGTACAGTGAGAGCTGTTGAACCAAACTGTAAACCCTGGATGTGATGGAAACCACGTCAAGCAGGGGAGGGGGGGCAGCAGCCCCCCTAATTCCAGCCCCTCTGAGCAGGAGGAAGGCTGCAGCCAGGGAGCCCCCAGCTCCAGCCAGGCAGGAGAGCTGCAGCTCCAGGGGCACAGACTGGTTCCTTTAGTACCTGGGTCACCGCATCCCAGCCTTGCAGGCGGACCCCACGCGCAGGGGGAGGAGGGGATCTGCCCCTCTCGAGGGTGGCTCCTTGGCACAGCTGCCTGCACCGTCCTGTGCTCCTGGGCCAGGCGGGGTCAAACTCCCCCCATCAGCGGGTTGGATTTGTCTAAAGCCCAGTTTCTTCCAGCGGCTGAAACCCGAAAGTATCCAGAAGATGCAGCCGGTGCACTCGGCTTCTCTTTGGGGGCCAGGGCTCCAGCGAAAACGCCTCTGCTGCCCCGCGGGGGCTGGAGGGAGCCCGGATCCCTGGGCAGCTCCTTTGCATTCAGCCCGCAGAGCGGCGGCTAGTATTTCCCCGAGGCTTGATGCAGTTTGCCAGGCGAAAGCCAGGCGGTAATTCTCTCCCCGGCACCGCACGCAGCAACTCTGCGCTTCCCTCCCGCAGCTGGGCAGGGAGCGAGGCGGGCGGCAGGAGGATACACGATACGGATCGGGAGGGGTAGCAGCCTCCCCCTTTCCCCCGGCTGCACCTTGGCAAGCTGACTTGCTCCGCTGGGCGGGTGGCCCTTCCCGGCGGGGGGGGGCGCCAAGGTCGCTGCCCCGGACTGGACTCGCTAACCTGTGGCGGGTACCCAGGAGCAAATAGCCCCCGCTATCCCGGCTCGGCTCGGCTCAGCAAGCAGCAGGGGAATCCCGGGAAGCGCAGCCGGGGTGGGGGTGGGGATCAGCCCCGGTAAGTGTGTCCTCCCCCCGCAAGCTGAGACTTGCCACAAAGCCCCCCCTCCCCCACTGCTCCCCTCTCTTGGGGTGTCAGCTCGCTGCAGCCTGCGGATTGCAAGCCCCCCTCCCCCAGTGCTGCTGCAGCCCCGCGCCCCACGGCTAGGAGCGGCGTCGTCTCTGCAACCAGCTGCGGGGAGGCCCCCGGCCGCTTCTGCCTCCTCCGAGCATCCCCCGCGGGCGGCTCTGGCAGAGCCTCCGTCTCCCCTCTCCGCCCCGGCAGTGCAGGGAACTCCCACGCCCGCGGTCGGTGCAGCCGGGGCTGCCTCCCGCCCCCCGCGGAGCCGCTGCCCTGGGGCGGGGTCCAGGCGCAGGGGAAAGTTTCTGGGCGCGCGGCGGCGGCTCCCGGGAGCCCGAGCTCCCCCACGGGGAGGGCTCGAGCTGCAGCGCCTCCCGCAGCTGCCCGGCCTGAGCTGCTGCAGCCTCGCCGGGTCCGGCTGGGAGCAGGGGGGGAGGCGCCCCCTGAGCCCGGGGGCAAGGCCCGGGCCCGCACGCAGCACTTCTCAGCTCCAGCCCGGCCAGAGGGGGAGCCGGCGGGATACAGCCTGGCGGGGGTGAGCGGCTTGGGGCTGGGGTGCCCAGCACTGGGGTCTGGGGGGATGCCCAGGGGAAGGCAGTGGAATGTCCAGCGCTGGGGGGTGGGGCTGGGATGCCCAGGGAGAGGTACTGGGATGCCCAAGGGGAGGTAGTGGGATGCCCAGCGCTGGGGGGAGGCTGGGATGTCCAGTGGGAGGTAGTGGGATGCCCAGCGCTGGGGGGAGGCTGGGATGTCCAGTGGGAGGTAGTGGGATGCCCAGCACTGGGGGGAGGCTGGGATGCCCAGCGCTGGGGGGAGGCTGGGATGTCCAGTGGGAGGTAGTGGGATGCCCAGCACTGGGGGGAGGCTGGGATGTCCAGTGGGAGGTAGTGGGATGCCCAGTGCTGGGGAGAGGCTGGGATGCCCAGGGGGAGGTAATGGGATGCCCAGCGCTGGGGGGAGGCTGGGATGTCCAGTGGGAGGTAGTGGGATGCCCAGCACTGGGGGGAGGCTGGGATGTCCAGTGGGAGGTAGTGGGATGCCCAGTGCTGGGGAGAGGCTGGGATGCCCAGGGGGAGGTAATGGGATGCCCAGCGCTGGGAGGGAGGCCTGGGATGCCCAGGGGGAGGTAGTGGGATGCCCAGCACTGAGGGGAGGCTGGGATGCCCAGGGGATAGGCACTGGGATGCCCAGGGAGAGGTATTGGGATGCCTGGGGCAGGTAGTGGGATGCCCAGTGCTGGGGGGGGGGCTGGGATGCCCAGGGGATAGGCACTGGGATGCCCAGGGGATAGGCACTGGGATGCCGAGCTCCGGGGCAGGGAGGATGATGTTGCTGGGATGCCCAACTCACCCCCTGGGGTGGCTGTGGCGCTTGACAACAGGCCCCTCTGGCACAGCTGTGGTGGGTGGCTGCTGGGGTGCGCGGCCCTCTCCTGGGCCAGCTGGGGCTTCTGTTGTGGTGCCCAGGCCTCGCACAGGGGGAGACGTGGCAAGCCTTCAGTGATACCTGTCTAGTCCAGCTCTCTACCTGTGGGAGGATGGCTGCTGTGTGACCACTTCTGGGACACTTCTGTGGTTTCTTTTTGTGGCTGAGAGCTCCAGACTGCTTGGGTCTGCTGCATGGTGCAGGGGGAGGCGGAGTATTCTAGGGTCCCGAATGGCAGGACCTCTTGGCTGAGACCCCACACGCTCACCACATCTGCCTGACTTAGGTCTTGATGGGACATAAGGCCCCGGTTCCCAGAAAACAAGGGGTGAGAGAGAGAAAGGTATAAAACTGGAGATGGGCTTGAACAAACTCCTGGCCCAGTCCCTAAGCCCCACCCATCCAAACCTGGATCTGGATCTGAATTGACTCCTATCTTTATAATGGGCTGGACCAATCCTTCAGGTCTGAACACCCCCCACACTGGGACCTGGATCTGGACGGGGAAGGTGTTGGGGCATCCGTCTCATCCCTGGCACCAATGGAGAACAGACACCAGCCTCCCGCCCCTCCGTCTAGTGCCGCAGATTCCGTTCAGACACAGTGACAGGAGCTAGTTCATTACTACAGGCAGCTCCAGTTTTAACCCCCACTACACATACACCTTCTCAGCCCTCTTCTTTGATTTGGGGGAAATCGATACGTGTTTTCCGCCACAGCAGCGCCTGTGACTAGTTTGTTAACTATGAGGACTCCTGAATGAATAGCGCTCAGGCAGGTAATTTACCAGCAGATCTGAGAGGGGATAAAGGGAAACCAATATAAATAGTCAGTAATAAAACTGTTTACTGACACCGGGCCTTCTTTTAATGAGATTTGTATGCAGGGGAGGGCGCCTCTGATAAGCTCTCCAGCTTACAATTATTGACTCTTGTCCAGTGGAGCCACAAAGCAGGGAGAGTCTATCTTCATAAAGCCCCTGATCACATTAATCGGGAAGGGAGCTGGAACAGAGTTGAAAAGGAGCCGGGGCACGAGTCAGCATTATTAGTGCTGCTAGGATGGGAACTAATGCTACAGCACAGTGCCAAGACCACTGCACTCCCAGGCACCTTGCATGAGTAGGCGCGAGATGCAGACACATCTGCCTTGAAAACACTGAGAGCTCTAGTGATTTTGCAAGAGGCAGTGCTAATGATTTTCCTGCACACTTCAGGAGTTATGCAGCCTTGGCCCCAGACTGCGATGATGATCCTTGACCTTCCTATTGCGCCTTCCACCTGAAGTAAGCAGGAGTAGCCTTATTTTACTGATGGGGAAACTGAGGCACAGAGAAGTTATTGGCATGCTCCTTAGAGATGATAAGTATCTGCTTCTCTTCTTGACTTCAGCTGGACATTTTTTTGCGGGTGGAGAGGGGGGGCTCAGCATCTCTGAAAATATGGCTGGAGGTGTCTTGAGTTGCTTCCAGTAATTGAGGCAGCCAAAGTCAGTGGTTGCTTTTGATCTGAGTGAGTTGCCCAATATCACAGAGCAAATCAGTGGCAAAGCTGGGAATAGATCCTAGACTCCTGATTCCCTTTTTGCTCTACACACTAGACTACACTCTCACCAGAGGTGAGACTAGAACTCAGGTGTCCTGACTCGCAACCATCAGAGGTACCCTGGGCTGTAGGAAGCTCTCCTGCACCCATTGGGGAATGGATCATGGGCTCGCCAGCCTTTCCCCACTCTCGTGATGCTGCATGCACTTCCGCGCCCTCCCATATCTCCCTCCCTCAATCAGTTCCCATCTAACCTGGTACCAACAGGGCTTCGGCTTGGTTAATGCTGCCCCTGGAGGGAGGCCACCAGCAGCACTGAACTGATTCTTGCTCAGAGAAATGCTTGCTGCATACATAACCCATCATGCTGATTGCAGTCCGTGCAGCTCTGAATGGGGAAAAGTAATGCAGCAGCCTCTCCCCAAATAGCAGTGCCGAGATTGCTGGGTAGATGAGTACAGGGAGGACATGGACTGGCAGATGCCTTAGTAAGCTGGCAGGATCTGGACAGCTGTCTCCACTAGAGCGGCCTTGTTATGGGTTGGACTGAACCTTATTGAACTGGGACGGGGGGTGTGTGTGTAACTGCTGCCCTTCATTTAAGGCAGTTGGAGTTTAATTGTTTCTTACTTTATGGAACAATAGCTGAAACAATAACAGCCTCCACCCAAAACACAGGCACATTGGAGGGGTTTCGCTGGCTATTGTTCTATGTGGGTTTGTGTGTCTGTGCAAGAGAGACGGAAAGGCCAGAGGAGCAGAGACAGAAGCAGGCGATAACACAAGAGAGCAGGGGCCAAAAAGCCCCTGTACAAGTACTGGGAGTATGGCCCTGAGAAAAGCTTTTGGGCTAGGTGCTGGCTAGAAAGGGTCTTGGATTCGGAACTGCAAGTAAAGAAACTGTCTCCTGTTGTTTGATTCCTCCTACATTGAAGAAAATAGGACTTTGCACGTTCTCTGTAAATAATCAGCATTGGATCAAAGAAAGCTGTCTCCCTCATCAATTTCTCCTCCTACCGGAAACAACCCTCCGCACCCCAATTGGGCTAACAGCTCGGGTCAGAAAGGGGTAACACTTTCATTTGCACTGAGGGCCCAACACTATGCTCGTTCAAGCTCAGAGTGCGGGCACCAGCAAGCAAAGAATTGCTGTGAGTTGCTGCATCTCCAGGGCAAGACCCCTTCTTAGCCCCATCTCGAACGGTTCTTGTCTGTGCAGTGGCTGCTGGTGCTCACTGCAGAGACCTGTCTTTGCTGTCAGGAGCACCTGGAACTGGAGCAGCTTGTGTGCGTGGTAGTAGTGGGCGAACCTTGGGAAGCAAACGGGGCAGAAGGAGAGGGTTTCTTTTATTAGGTGCTTGCCAGGTGGGAGAGAGGACTAATGAGGCCCTAGTTAAAGTCAGTGGGGAGAAATTAAGAGGGGGAAGAATTAGGGCAACACCCTCCTCTAAAAACCAGAGGAGAGGAGATCAAAGGAGAGCCGAGGAACGGAAGGAAAGCATGTTTCCTAATTGTGCTTTGAGCTTCTTCTATCTGAGGTATGCCCACCCCTCCCTTCTCTGCCCAGCCTCTGGCATGGAGGCAGGTCCTGCTGAGGCAGGCATGCAGCTGGGTGTCTCTGGCATGGAAGCGTTTCCTTTGTAGACACTGGTTCTCCATGGGAGCACCCACAGTCAATATTGACGAGGGTTCCCTTGAGCTCATCCTTCCCCAGGGCAAGATCAGGGCTTGAGCTACTCTCAGTCCCTCAACTGGCCTCGTGGAGTCTGCAGCCATCCCAGCGAGGTGGCACTTTGCTCCCATCTCAGTCATTGGGAGTTGGACTCCAGGGGGAGCAAAGTTAGGCCAGTGCTGAGCACTTCTGAAAATCCTCCCCTGCGGGTGGAGCAGAGGCAGCCCCTTAATGGCCCAACCTTCATTGCTCCCTCAAACCTCGTGCTGCCTCTGGGGCTTAGAGTGTGGCTCTGCTCTGAGATGTGACTGTGAAAATGGCACCATGGGGTTCTCTGACTGTCATCTCTGGATGGATTTCTAATCAAGTTTGCTCAGCTTACTAGCAAAGAAAAGGGGGGTTTTCCCCCTAACTGCCAGCCCTCCAAACTCATGTGAGCTAGGATGCACTCTCAACTCCCCTTTCTGTTCTGAAACCCATTGGGATGCAGGACATCTCCGCTTTCACTGGGGGGAAATTCTCCTTGGGCAGAGAGCCAGCACAGGCCCACATACCCCTTAAAACCTAGACTGCTTCAGGGCATCAACCAAGCTGTAACTACTAAGGGATAAGGAGGAGATTTCCCTGTGGAGCTGATTATGCCACATCTGCCAACTGTGTGGTTATCTGCACCTTCCTCTGAAGCATCTAGTGCTGGCCACTGGATCCTGGGCTAAACAGCGCATCCAGTCTGGCAATCTGTGTATTTTTTTTAAATGCCACCTCCTGATGGTGGTTATTTATTGCTGTTGGCACAGAGGGGCAGGAGGCGTGGTGATCAGATCTCTGTGAGAAGTCGCATGGGTCTTTGATGACAGCGCTTTAGCATTCCAGGAGCATCACACAGCCCCAGGCCCTATAAAATACACCTCCTGGGAAAGAAGCCTCAATCAGGCAGTGACAAACCAATCCCCAGATAACTAGCTGCAGCCCCACATTCAGGGTACATCTACACTAGCATGACCAGATAGCAAGGGGATCAGGACAGGGGATGAGGGGCAATAGATGCCTATATAAGAAAAAGCCCCAAATATCAGGACTAGCCTTATAAAATTGGGACATCTGGTCACCCTAGTCTACCCTGCAAAGTGCAGGTGTGACTGTAGCACAGGTAGCTAGACCAGAGCTAGCTTTAACCTAGCTAGACTGGGTCACAACAGTAGTGAAGATGTGATGGCGCGCCAGGGGTTCTGGGTACATGTTCAGGTTGCTAGCGTGCACCGAAGCTCGTGCTGCTAGATCTTCACCACTATGGTTAGCTCCACTAGCTAGCCTGGGTTTGCTACAATCTCACCTTCACTCTGAACTGGCAATTGTGGGCACCTCCTTACTTAACCTTTCTCCAGCAAATCCCTTAATGTCTCTTTGGAACTGAACCCAAATCCCTAGTCAGTGTGCTAACCCCATGACCATTCTTCCGAGGCCAGCTCTTGGCTCTGCTATTGGCTTGGGCCTGGGCCTAGCAAAGCACTTAAGTACATGCTTAACTGAAGCATGTGAATCATCCTCATGCCTTCAATGGGATTATTCACATGCTTACAGTTAAGTGGGCACATAAGTTTTTGGCTGGCTTGGTTCCATGGCGCATGGATGGGAACCTCCATCCCCCCAGACGTCCGTGGGTTCTGGATCTAGATGCAGCTGGCACCTGTTTTGATTGTGGGTTGAAGCAATGTAGCTCTGAACAGCTCCAGAACCTTCGAGGCAGGTGTCTGTCATCACCCGGGTCCAAACAGTGCAGCTTGCGAGCGTCTGGGGGAACGTGATTGTGAAACCAGCTAATATTTAATCCAGGGAAAGGCCCAAAGTGTGGGATGGGGCGGGGGTTGAAATCTGAGCTCTAAACTTTGTGGCTCACTGAAAGCAGTCACTCTACCTCCCAAAAAAGTCTAAGAAGGCCTCTGTAAATGTATCGTACGTTATTTTGTATCATATCAATTAGACAGGAGGGGGAAAAAAAAAGCCTGACCTGCTAGGCTGACAAGTATTTTGATGCTGGAGTATAATATCCAACAGTTCATCTGGGGAAACTCATTAACAAAATTAGCCTCCCGCAGGTGAGCTCTGACCCAGGGAAAGGACACAAAGGAATAGCAGCTCTTTTAATTTAATTTTAAATGATTTTGAAACAGTCTCAAGTGTTCGGACCCCAGACACCCTCCAGAACTTTCATTTATTTTAGTTTCAATCTGAGTGGCTTGGAAAGGAAACGCCACATTGGAACAGACTGGTGACTTATCTAGGCTAGTGACTAAGCCTGGCTGTTGGGGAACTGGTCACAATGCAATGAACTAGGCTGTGCCCTCTCATAGGGCGGTAGGAGTTTTTCACGCTTTTATCACTCAGGAGGAAAGTGGGCCATAATCTGTTTATCGCCCGTACCTGTATGGCTCCCACTGTTGTAGTGTGTGAGCACTTCACAACCTGGCAGCAGGGCAGTGCTATTATGATTTTATGGATGGGGAACTGAGGCCTAGATCCTCAAAGGTATTTAGGATCCCAGCATAGTTAGGAACCTAAATACCTTTCAGGATCTGGACCAGAGAGATTAAATAATAATAAGTAGCTCTTAGAAAGCGGCTTTACAAAGGAAGGAAGCATCGTTGTCCCCATTTTACAGGTGGAAAAAAAGAGACACAGGAATTTAGCTGAGGTCACCCAGCAGCAAAGCGGAAAATAGAAGCCAGATCACCTGAGTCCCAGTCCAGTGCTCTGTCCACTAGGCCATACTGCCACCCTTGCCCAAACTCACCCAGGAAGTCTGTGGCAGAGCAGGGATTTGAACAAGGGTCTCCTGAGTCATAGTCTAGGGCTCTACTTGCCTGGACAAGCCTTCCTCTATCAACTCCTCTTTTCCTAATTGGCACTGGATAATTTGGGTCTGAATCCAGTGCCCGTTAGGTGGAAAGACTCCCACTGACTTCAGTAGGCACTGGATAGTGCCCTTTATGGCTATTAATCAATAGCCTTTGCAGCTCTAATAACATGTAATTAGATGTTTAATTCAGCCTCAAGCTTCCAGGGTGTGTGAGCTGATTGTCTGGCCGAGGAGTCAGACCAGCAGCTGCACTTTTAAAATGGTTTTAGTCCTTACTCGCATGATAGATAATGATTTGATTTCTGTAGCAGCTTCCATAACACCAAGGGGCTTTGCAGTGTCGTAGCCCACAGCATCATAGAAGAAAAGTAGCTATGGTCCTTTTTGGTCCTTTTCAGACATTATCTACCTGATCTTCACAGCTTTAAAGAGGTCACCAAACTGACTTTCATGTCAAGTGATAATGTGGAGACCACCTGGGGAGAGGAAAAAGAGGGCAGCCTAGAGAAACATTTCACAGAACCATCGAGAAAGGCGCCATCTCCATCAACATGACACTCGGAAGCCGGCACAGACCAGCGCAAGGCTGAAATAAAGGGCGGAAATTGGTGGGCACCCGATGATCCTGGGAGTGCAGGAGGAGAGTGAGAGAAAGAAGAGGTAATGATAGCCATTGGGTCAGTGGAGACTTATTAACTCAGTTATGTGATTGGTGACTTTTTATTACCCATGTCAGGTGACCAGGGCTAAGACTGAAAAGTCTAATCTCTGAGTAGCACTACCGCGTGTCATGACTTTATTACATCCTCAGTAGCATCCCTGCCCCTTGGCCCTGATCCAAAGCTCATTGAAGTCAATGGAGTCATAGTGACTCCAGTGGATTTTGGATCAGGCCCCCTATTGTTATGCATAGGGGTGAGGCCCAGTAATCCTAGTTCTAGCAGCACCTCCACTGGTTGTTCCGTGAGATGAGAAATGACCTCATTAAGACTCCAGTTCAGCAAAGCACCTGGGAGGAGATTTGTCATAGGCAGAGAGGGCAGCTGGGTCCCAACTCCCACTGGAAGTCAATGAGAGATGGGTGCCTCCCTCCCAGATGTGTCTTTAGCACTCTCCTGCATCAGCGCGTACTCCACCCAAAGGATGCCAGTCCCACCGAGGCCAATGGGATGATTCACGTGCTTAAAGTTAAGCATGTGCTTAAGTATTTTGCTGAATCAGGGCCTAAGGTCTTAAGTCCGAGGTCCACTGACATCAACGCAAAGCATTGGAGCAGGCCCCTTCTAGGTAAAGAAATTCACGCTAGGAGACTTACTCTGGGGCAATATGAAGGCAAGCCAGCCTTGATGCCATGTGTTTCTTCTCCACCGTGCCACCTGGATGCAATGGAGCATGGGGAATGAATTTCCCAGGCTGCAGTCAGGCCTTTAACATTATTTTAATGTATTTTTTTAGTCTTTATTACATCAGCACTCACCTCAGGTGTGAATTTATGACCATTAATCAAAGCTCTCCACTACCTGGCCGTCTCTCAGGCAGAGACTTTGTGCCCATTATAATGTCGATTAACTGTGTGTTGCTGGTGGAGAGGGAAAGGAGACTGAAAAGAGATAAATTGCACAAAGTGCCTGACTATATCTGGATGTGATGTTATGGTACATTCCGAACTAATGCGTATTTTAATGTTGTGGCTCCTCCTAACCTTCTTATAAAGGTCACCCCACATGGGGTGAAGTGTTCTCATTTGAAGGAGCCTCAGCCTTCAGCGTAGGAAGACTGATGTGTCTAATGTGGGCAGGTGAAATACATGAGATCCCATTTCCATTGGGACGAGGGCTCTGGGGAATGATCTCCATTTCAGGCCAGCTGACACTAGGACTGTTAGCTGTGGAGTACTGGGCTGTCAGCTGACATGCGCCACTAAGATAGATCAAAAGGGTGCTGGATACTAGCTGGTCTGGGACGACAAATGGCTTTTTGGACAAAGCCAAACAGTTTTGTGAAACAGTTTCATGTTTGAAATTTTCGGATTTTTTTTTCAACCAAAGGATTTGAAATGAAAATGTTTGATTCTAGTTAAGAATCAGTCTGGGGGCATGACGCTCCTTTCTCGCCAGTGGAGAACTGAAGGGGAGGGGACGGCGGAGAACGGAGGGGAACCCCTACACCAACTGTTTTCCCATTTCAATTCTGTGCGTGATGTGAATAAAAATAAAAATAATAAAAAATGCTTCAGATCCAATCCCCAACTAAATCATCCCAGCCAGCGCTTTGTCAAGCCTGGCCTGAAAAACCTCTAAGCCACAGAGCGCCTTCACTAGAGCCCCGATCCTGCCATCAGCTCCATGTTGGCAGACCCCTGTGCTGGGCTGGAGCCCCAATAGGCAAGGGTCTGCCCTCTCGGAGAGCATTGCAGGCTAGAAGGCTAATGCCACCAAAGAGTGATTTTCACTTGCTTAGTGTATTTGGGGGCTTCTGGTTGGGGGTGAACAGTAACATGCTTTGTGGGCTCCCACCACGCTCCCTCTGGCGAGGCAGCAATTTCTAGCAGCTGGATGATCTTTTTGGTGTGGCAGCATTTTACGCCCGTCTCTTGGGACAAAATGTGGCTTATCATCTAAAAAGGGAACATTCTCTGGTTTCCTTTCAATAGCATCTCCCCCCCCCCTCCTATTTTTCCTCCAAAGATTTATCTCAGCCCATTTCCTTTTAATGGCAGGAATCATTTAGGTCTCCGTTATTACAGCTTTTCAGGCTTAATGCTTTAATAAAGTCCTGATCTTATCTGCAGAAGAGGGTTGCAAATATGGTGGCATTTAGCGAGCTGTTTATTGTAATGATTGCGGGACAAGAGAGGAATAATACAATTTCCCATGTTAGTTCCATAACGGCTTGGTTCAGGATCGAGGACCAGCCCTGAAATTTACTCTCTTGTTATTCAATTTAACTAAGAAGCTTGTTATTCAATTTCACTAAGAAGCTCTTGGAGTATGTCTTTAGAAAAATAAAAGATGGGGAGGTGGGAATACTTTTAAATTATTATTATTTATTATACATCTTACATGATAGCACCTTGAAGCCCCGAATAGGGTCCCATTGTGCTGATGCTAAATACACCCACAGCGAGAGGCAGTCCCAGCCCCAAAGATTGGCTGCTCAAAGACAGATAAAGGGTGGGAAACTGAGGCATAGAGAGGTCAGATGACTTGCCCAAAGTCATGCATCAGGCCAGTGGCTGAGCTGGGAACAGAAACCAGGGCCCGTGACTCCTGATCCATTAAAAGCAGATCAGATAACAGATTTTAACCAGAGTCTGATCTATAAACAGGCTCAGGACCCCCAGGCACGACTGGGAGAGGTGCTGAGGCGCCACAGCTCTCCTTGATGGCAGCTGGAGTTGTGGGGGCTCAGCACCTGTGACAGTTGGAGCCCCCACGAACTAAATTCTCCTCTGCTTACGTTGCTGAAACTCCACTGAAGTCAGTGGGACTGCACCAGTGTAAATGAGAGAATTTAGCTCTCTCTCTCTTCATTCTCTCTAGGTCAGTGGTCCCCAGTCCTTTTCTGGTTGAATTACAATGGATTAGGCACTTCCGCTGGGACCTCTCAATCCATGCCAGGCAAAGTTGCCACCATCTTTGGAATCTCCCCCTGCCCGCCCCTTTCTGTTTTTTTCTCTGTTGTCCTTTCCTGCCTCTGGTCTGCCTTGTGGACTGATGTCCAGATCTTCAAAGATCTATTGGTTTAGTGGGGTTTAAATACCAAACTATGCTTGAGGATCTATGCCTGAGCCCCTCTCTGCTTTATACACACAATGCTTGAAAGGGACATTGCAAATGGTCACTATCCCACTGGTACTAGTGAAATGGCTTAGAAACACTTGTGTGATTACAGCCCAGGTTGGGGAACTGGGGATGGGGAGAGGTTCGTTCCGGGTAAGAAAATGCAGCTTCTTGGTATAGACTCTTTGGAATGTCCCATTGAAGCATTCACCCAGCCCAGCTTGATAACTAAAGCTGGGTGACGTTTTTCAGCTGATACATTTTTTTTCAACAACAAAGGCAGATTTGGGGCATTTTGCACATTTGTGGCGAGTTCAGCAAATTGTTTTGGTCACGGTGGGACACGAAATCTGCAGTGTTGAAATGGTTCCTAATATTTCGATTTTTCGGGTGATGTTCACAAGGGCAAGAGGGAGGCAGTGCCGCTGTTGTGCCCAATAGCCCCATGCTTAGGGCATTCCAGTGGGATGGGAGAGACCGGTTTGAATCCCTGCTCTGGAGCCGAAGCTTGAATGCAGATTTCCCCTATTCCTGGTGAGTGCCCCAGTCACTGGGCTACAGGGTATTCTGGGGTGGGGCTCTCCATCTGTCCTGTTGAAACATTCCACTGCGTATAAAATACTTGAACATCCATTGGGCCAGAGAGACTCAATCTGCAGCCCTTGGACCGCTTACGGCCCAATCAGCATAGAGCTGTGGCCCATGTGACATCCTCAGGGGCAGACAGGTAGTATTGGATGTGGCCCACAATGGTAAATAGGTTGAGAACCACTGCTCTATAGCATGTGTGGTAGAAATGCATTGTTAGATATTGGTATGCTCTACAACAGAAGAGGGTCACTCAGCTCACCTCTCAGGGAGCAGGTCCATGTTCCATAGCTCACAATAGTGACATGTCCTGGCTACTGTGCATGTGAATTCCTGCCCTCTACTTGCCAGAATGAGATTTGCACAGCCATGTATCACAGGCCCCATATGGCCGAGAGCCTGCAGAGATTCTCGCTGCAGTGGCAAGGGCCTGTTGCTTGGGTACAGGAGGCTCAGAGTTCTTCTGCTTTTGGGATAAGTCCTGAACAGATGCCGCATCACAGCAGCCATTAAATCTGAAGTGTTACGATATCCTGTTAAACAACATCAGCTGTCACTCACGAGTGGCCCCTTTTGGCCAAATCCATCTTTATTTTGCCATGGTAAATGACTTCTCAGAAACAGTTGAGGCAGGACATCGATGCCATCAGCAACCCTGCTCGGGATAAAGTCATCAATTCCACGTAGTTCCATGCTCCCTCCTTTCCTTCTTGGGTTCCTCATTCCAGGTCTTTGTTCCACATCCGGCTCTCAGGAAGTTGATGGGTTAGAAGGGTGTCAAACAGCCGCTTCTCTGTCCTGGCACTGCATTTGCATGTGCGGTAAATTGTCTAGCTTCCTTCTAGGTAGTCGGGGGGCGGGGAAAGAAAGACAGACAGTGAAGACTTGCTCTGTGCAAAGGCAATTGGGTAATGCTGACCTGGGTGTGCCATAAGCAGCTTTTTGTATGTCTACTTATACACAGAGCCTTTGGTTTTTTTTAACATAAGAAACTGAAGCACCCCCTTTGCCAGAGAATTCAGACATGATGAGCTCTCTAACACTGGTTCCCCTCTGCTCATCCCCAGAAGCTGTGTAATCTCACGCAGCTTCCTTCCTCTCCACTGTGCAGGCTGATGTAGTGATAACAGAAAGAAAAACCCAAAGACCCTTTCTTTCTTTCAGATCTGGCTGGCACGTTAATTGCATTCTTCAGTCTGGTGCTGTCCCAGTACAATTAAAATTCTAATAGATCAACAATTACATCCCTGTACTGCGGGGAAAGATTAAATTGATCCCTGTTAACCGGGGGGCTCTGAATAGCGGGGAGTTGGGATGCTTTCATGGGATGCTGTTACGTGTTGTGACATTTTGGCCTGGTCTGCACTACGAAGTTAGGTAAATGTCTGTTGCCTTGTGTTAGCCGATGTGTGCATGTATCTACACTCAGATGTGTCTCTGGCTGATGTCAGAGCCCCATGACAGCAATGCGGTGAAACCACCTTCCCAAACGGCATACGGATGTTGACTCAAGTGCGAGTGTAGACATTGTACAACCTGCATTTACCCTAACAGTCCTCCAGCAGCTGTTCCACATTCCCTGTGACAGTGTCTGCTCTGGTCACAGTTTAAAACTCCACAGAGCCCAGGAGTCACAGAGACCGGAAGCCCCCTCCCCTCTTTAAAGCCCCTCACATGTTTTTGAAATGCCTTTTGTTGGTGAGCTCACCCTTGTTGTGGCAATTGCCCAACCGACCTGCCAGCTCCACACACTAGACGTGCCCCTGCCTGGAGTAGACAGGAAGTATTGGATCTTCTGGGCCCGTGGGAAGAAGATGTAGTGCTGAACTACAGAGCGGCTGCTTTTACAACGAACGACGTCAGACTTGGCGCTGACCCTGCCAGCACCCCGCAGAACACCAAGGCGCCTGAGACGGATCCCCCTGCTGTGAACAGTGAGGAGAAGTGGGGAGATGTGGCAGGGGACTCTAGCCATGCTGCAAGCTGGGACCTGTTTGAGCCTCCGCCACAGTCTAGCCAGTCCCACCAGGCGAGCATGAGTGAGCCTAGGAGGAAGGGCAAGGGAGCGCCAATGTATGTGCATACATTTTTCCTTACAGTGTTTACATTCAAAGATGGCAACTGGCCCATCTCCCCAGTTAAGGTAGCGACTTTGCATTGTATTTGTAGGAGCAGAGCCAGAGGTACAACAAACAGAAGTTGAGCTGGCATCTGCTTTTCATTCCCCTATTGAGTTAGGCAGGGAGTGGCTTGGGAGCACTTTGTTTATGTACACAGGGCTGGCCCTTTTATCCTGCCAAGGGAGCTTGATGACACTTTCATAGAGATGCTCTGCAATCCTCTCCTGAAGGTTTCTAAGGACCTTATTTCTCCATTGTGGTACGGCACGTTCCCGTGCCACTCTGCAATGAGTTGGGCTTGCACCATCGCAGTGAACAGGCTGACGGCCTACAGGCCCGGGCGGCTTCGGGACCCCAGTAGGAGCTGTGCTATCTGTGCCTTTGTGACCCTCAGGAGTGAGAGATCAGTTAAAATCACTTCCACCTGCAGAAAATAGCACCAGGATTCAGTGTCGGTGCCCTACGGTCATACCTGAGTAACGGACCGAAATTTTATCGCTTCGGGCAACAGAAAATTCTCTTCGGGCCATAGTCACCATGGCTGGGGCTGGCGAACAGTGCTGTCCAAAGATGAAGTGTCAATTACAAGTGTTCATGGGAATAAGGGAAGGGGGCTTTGAAACTTTTCTTTCCCTTTCCATTGTGACTGTAAATCCAACAGCACATCTGTCTTTATCAACAGCCTCTGGTGTGATGGCCTTAAGGGTTGCCCCCTCCATGCCCGCACAGTACCTGACCCTGAGGAAGGACGAGGGAGAACATATTCTGTGAGATCCTGCAAGCCAGTGCTGCATCTTCGGACTGGGAACAAAGGGCCTGGAGGGCCAACATGACCAAAAGTATGGAGAACAACAGAGGACAGGAGAAAGGCCTGGCAGTCCCAGCAGGACAAGGAGAGGGAAATGCTGCAGGACATAATGGGTCTTTCCAGCGACAATCAGAGCCCTTGAAGACATCTCAAGTTGGGGACCCAAATTCAAGTTTGAAAAGCTGGGCTGTCAGCTGTTGGCACCTCAGTTTCCCATCTGTCAAACGGCAATACCAACACTTCCTTTCTCTCTCCCTTGGTCCCGCCTCAGGGCCGGGACTGTCTCTTTCTCCTTCTCTGGGTTTGCACATCATCCAGCACAAGAGGGACCTGACCTCAGTTGGGGCAGGGAGGTGCTTCTGTAACAAATATCTGACTGCCGTGTGGGGGAGAATGGGAAAGTGGCTCACAAAGGAAGAGAAGTGAGTCAGGCTGTGTTCTCTGGGATTTCAGCCACCAGTGCACGGTAAGATTGATCTATAGCATCGGCCTGCCTTTTCCCTAAGGAGACTTGCTGGGGAAAATATTCTCATCACCAGAGAGCTTTGGAATGCAGTGAGCTCAAGTGCTCTGCATGTCCCCACGTACTTTGTTCACATAGACCCTAGAGTTAAGGTGATGCATGGCAGAGGTTTGGTGGTCAGTGCTCTGCCCCCGGGTCACGTCTTGTCTTTCTTCTTTCAGCTCTGATCGCCGCCTGTCCCTTTCTATTCCTGACCAGCCTTGGAGCTGATTGACAAATATAACCTTTCGCTGAGCAGCGACATAGCCATAAGCCCCAGTGAACATTCTGACAGACGCCCACAGAGAAACGCAGCTGTGCTGTGTGCCGGGGTTTTGCGTGTGACCATTACCAAACATTATAGGCCAGCGTGGCTGAAAAGGAAGGTTCAGAAGACACGAAACAAGCAAACAAGGTGCCTTTAACCCTGGGCATGTACCCTCAAAAGCCCACATCAACCATGGCGTGGATGCAAATGGCTTTCTCAGTCCCTAAAGGGAGATTAAATTGTGCTGTGAAATGCCCAGGTGATTTATCACTCTTCATGGCATGCTCAGCTCTCATGGCAATTTCCAGTCATTTCCATGGCAGAAGCCATCACTGGAGGAGGGAGAGAGCCAATCAGCAGCCCACAAACAGCTGGCAAACTGCCAGAAGGGCTCGTCAGGTGGCTGGCTCTCTTCATTCAGGGAACATAGGTGGGTCCCACGTTGCACCTTTTCTGGTCTGTTTCGGGGGGAGGGAGGGTTATGCCGTTGTGGCTTTAGCTACTGGGCAGCTTCTTAAATCAAAGCCTGGGACTTGATGCTGGGGGTGGGGCATACGCAGAAGCCTCGTTGCACCTGTCTGCGCTGCGTGGGCACCCATGTGGCCCAGCTTGAACGTCCAAAGTCCTCTCCCCGCAGTAGTGTGGGGGAGATGTCCTGGAGCTGGCCCCTTTTCTGGTTGTGTCAAAGTGCTGGTGAGGCATCTGGAAGGGATGCCCCATGGCCTTCATGCTACATGGTCGTGCAGTGCTTCCTTGGGCAGGGCCAGCAGGCAGAGGGATTTTAGGGAGAAGTTTGGGACTGTATCTGGATTAGATTGGGGAGGTGCACCAAAATTGTACAGGATTTCTACCCCCTTGGGCTGTATCGGAACCGGACCAAGAAAATCGGCCCTTTTATTTTTTTGATCTAGTTGGGTTTGTGCCCAGGTGTTTGAATCTGACCCCATTTCCCCCGCCCCAGATCAAGGGTTGGGGAGGAGCATGTGAAGCTCCTGGGCTCCTTTTTGCTTTAAAGCCGGAACAGCTCCACTTTCGTGTAGATATGTGACCGTGACCTATGCTATAGGAGAACCTTACCAGCTCGCAGCTTGATCTCCGGAGATCCCGAGCAATTGCAGTTCCTGCCGAGGCCATTGGGTGGTGCCAGTGCTCAGCACCAATCAGGTTCAAGCCCTTTGTGACGGGGCGAGGGAGAGGAATTATACCCTGGTTCATGCAGCTCCCAGGGGATGGACTCCTGGAAACCACCAGCCAAGAGGATGACAATGGCTGGGAACCAGAGGGTCAGGACTGACTCTAACGATTCCTTGCATGGGTCATCCACTGAGTTTGAATCTAGGAGCTTCAGCTGCACAGCACATGCCTCTGTCTCTTGAGCAAAACGAATAATTCCTTTAGACAGTTGCACTAGTAGGCGATTGCTTTCTAATGGATGCAACACACATTTGTCCACTGTAGCCACCAATTCAGGGGAGAGCTCCGACAGGTTTTATCTGTCGCCTCACTTTTGCCCTGTAGGTTTATTTGCTGTTGGTTTGGAATATGCTCTGGTGATGCCAGGTGGTGGGCTCAGTCCAAGCTGTCTACTGGAGTCTTCCCTTTCTAGAGCATCTTCCATCCCAATGCGCTTTACAGCCTGGCAAAAGAAAGCACCCCTGAAATGCAGCTGCTTCTGGGCTGCACAAGAGGCGGCCCTGGGGTTAGTGGAGCTGGGGCAAGCCGGCACACTAGCCGAACTCACTGTGGGATTGTTAGATTATGTTGTGTTTATTTATAGAGCACCTGGAATTCAAAGCCCTGGGAGACTTTCAACGCCTACAGGGAACAAAGCAAATAGCAGAACCACCTGGTGACAAACCCAGTTGGGAAACTGGTTGGCAAAGTCACCATTTAGTGCATTCTTTGGATACATTTCCCAGGGCTCCAGTGTGACACAGGTTTCCGCCCTGCCACATCAATAAGGCTAGGGATGATGCAGGCTTCAGGCTTACGCATTAGCGTCCCATCCCACATTGGACTCTGCTCAGGCCAGCAGCCCCCTCGGGGCTCCCTACTGTCACACAGCTGTTTCCTTTTAGTCCCCACAAAGTAAGGGGCAGTACTGTGGTTGAGAAACATTGAAGAGTGGATGAGGGTTTCTAAACTGGGAATGAGAAGCAGGAGTGGAGGAAAATGGCCATGAGAATATTTAGATTGCAAACTCTTTGAGACAGGCACCTGCCTTCTTATACAGTTATAAATCATCAGCAAATCTGTGGCACTGAATCACTAGAGATAATTAGAGAAGGGGAAATAGAAAGACTCACAGTATACAAACCCGGGCTCAGGAAAGCTGATTCCTTTCTGCAGGCGATGTTTTCTCGCTCTCTCCCAGAAGTGCCAGCAGCTCTTTAAATCCAGGACAACTCCAGGAGCCTGATGGACATTACAAAGAAGGAAGCATGCAGCAGGCTCTAAGTGCTGTGGAAAACTGGGCTCCTGGGTGAGATCTGCACTTTCTATTATGAGTTCCTCCTTTTAATTTCAGGTTCAAAATCTGATGCATCTGTTCTTAGGTGCTCAGAGAAGGGAATGGAAAGCCCAGTTGCTCCTTGCGCGATTGTCTTCCCACAGGGCAGGGTATGTGTGTTCCTGTTCAGCCGGGTTTGCAGAGAGAGCTTTGCAGGAAACAGAGATGGGCTCAGCAAAAGGAAGACCTAGCTTTTGCTGGCTGCAAGCCAGGGGTGGGTGTTTGGAGGTGGGAGGCTGATTTCTTCCCAAAGATAAGGTTGAGATTTTTTGATGGCGACTGGGGGTTTCCCATCGAAAGGAATTGGAGGTCTGTGGCCTCTGTCTGGAAATTCAGCCAAAAGCTTTTGGCAAAACTCAACGCCCAGCAACTGGACATATCAAACAACCCCACACTTCCAGGGGCAGCTGTTGGGTTTGTGTCACCCACAGACCAGGCTGGCTTTGCTCAAGATTGTCCCGGAGAACAGATGATAAAGTAGCAGAACCCCAGCCTGGATTTTGGTTTGGTCCTGGTTCAAGGTGAAATGTGCCTGGCTTAGAGTTTCCTTACAGCTGCGCTAGATTTCTCCATGTTATATTTTGGCCATATGGACAACCACTGGGAAGGGAGATGGAAGGGGCAGGTTCCTCTATCAGTTAGTGGTTCATGTGTCCCGTCCCCCCCATCAGTGCTGCACTTTCATAGAATAATAGAATATCAGGGTTGGAATGGACCTCAGGAGGTCATCTAGTCCCACCCCCTGCTCAAAGCAGGATCAATTCCCAATTAAATCATCCCAGCCAGGGCTTTGTTCAGCTGGGCCTTAAAAACCTCTAAGGAAGGAGATTCCACCACATCCCTAGGTAACCCATTTCAGTGCTTCACCACCCTCCTAGTGAAAAAGATTTTCTAATATCCAACCTAAACCTCCCCTACTGCAGCTTGAGACCATTACTCCTTGTTCTGTCATCTGCTACCACTGAGAACAGTCTAGATTCATCCTCTCTGGAACCCCCTTTCAGGTAGTTGAACGCAGCTATCAAATCCCCCTTCATTCTTCTCTTCTGCAGACTAAACAATCCCAGTTCCCTCAGCCTCTCCTCATAAGTCATGTGCTCCAGCCCCCTAGTCATTTTTGTTGCCCTCTGCCGGACTCGTTCCAATTTTTCCACATCCTTCTTGTAGTGTGGGGCCCAAACCGGACACAGTACTCCAGATGAGGCCTCACCAATGTCGAATAGAGGGGAATGATCACGTCCCTCGATCTGCTGGCTATGCCCCTACTTTATTATGTGGTTGCACTTCAGGATTAAACTGGATCCTTTCTTTGTGCAACTGGAACAGGCTTAGCAGTTTGCTTTCTTCTCTTCCCCCACTCCAGGCTCTGCTGGTATTTCAATCAATTGCTTCTGCTCTGTTCTATTAGCAGTGGATTCAACAATGGAGCACACCGATGTCTGGAAATGAGACGTCGCTTACCATGCAGAAATGCAGCAGGAGCAGGGTCTGCGGGGAAAGGTGTCTGTCCTGTTTGCTCCAGGCAGAGGCGCTGCTCTGCATTTTGGGAGGGGAAACTCAGGCCTTACTGAAGCTAGAGAGTAACCCAACTCAGCAGTATCATTCGGTGTTGTAACACTGCGAGTGTGATAGTTGAGCGTGCACTGGCCCTTTAAAAACCAGGAGAACTTCCGGTCACACTGGGCAGTAAAGTTCAAAAAGGTTACCAGACCGGTCACTGCTGAAGGGAGCAGTGCAGCATGGGATTGCATGGGAGGACTTTACGTAGCGATAGAGCTTTGGCAGAGTCCATGTGCATCCAAACTGCCATTGCACCACTACCAGCAGCCTGGGCTGGTGGTGCTCTGACAAAGGGAAGTCCCTGAGGTAGCAGACACTAGTGGGGACACATGTCTGCCTCCCTCGCAACAAGGGGAGTTCTACTGGTGCAACTGTCGTGTGTAAGCCAGGCCTTAGTGTAGTCAAGGCCACGCTGAGCCTTGCTCCTATTTGCAGTCAAGGCAAAACCCAGCTTGCCTTTGTCTGCACTCAGGGCTCAGTCCCGTGGCAGCTATGCGGGTGACTGAACCAGGGCAATACTTGAGTGTGGATAAGATTCTGCAACTTCCACTCCCCTTTTGGGGTGCGGCAGGGGGATGGATGTGGCTAACAAAACAATAGGGAGGAAGAATAGCCCCCCCCCCAGCCTGAGTTGTGACCTCCCAGGAGCTGCTGAGCTGGAAACTCGCAGGCCAGAGGGACAAGAGGGCGTTGAGAGGTAGGTGGGCTGCAGGGAGAGAGCTGCTGGTTGCTGCTTTTTCCCACAAGCTGTTGTGGTCCCATTCCCTGTCTCTCTGCTAAGTCTCCTCCTCATTCATCAGGACAAGCTGATATTTTCTTGAACAGAAGAACCACCCTCTCTATTCACATGCCTTCAAGCACCCGTTGGATGCTAGGAGAGGAGAGGACTCGGGAAAGGGAGGGGACTGTACAGGGCTGAGCTTTTCCAACCTGCCTCAGAGACTTGCGGGTGCGAGCGAAGGATCAGGTTTACATGTCTTGCTCCAGTGCTGTCCCCATCAGCCTGCGATCCAGAGAAGCACCGCTTGCTGTCAGGAATAAATCTGGCATGCAAAAAGCTCTTTGGCATGAGAAGTGCCTTTTTGCAGAAGCACCAAGGACTGGCTGCTGCTGCTTAGGGAAGAGATGTAGAGGGAGAGAGACAGATGCTGCAACGTGTTGCAAAGGTTAACCTGTTTGTGAATCCAATGGAGCATCCAAGCAGGGAATATGCCCAGTAGGGCCCACCGGAGACACCCTACTGATCGCTCACTGCATGACGTTTGACAACTAACACTCCACCATCTTGTCTCCTCTCTTTAAACTGGCCCGGTGAGAACATTTTCCGAAGGTTGAGGGGAGACCCTATAGGTTGGTCAGTACCATTCGCTGCCTTTTACAGAGCCGGGCGGAAATACAGCAGAGAGAATCCAAGGTCCGGTATCCTTTAGTGAGCTCAGTGGGTGTGATGTCAACGGAATGAATTACTTGTCCTAACTCCAGTGGAGCCAGTGCTGTGATCTATGCCCTGTGTTCACCCAGGAGCGGTGCTGCGCTGATTAACTCTGGATGTGGTACTGGGGCAGAGCGTCACAGTGCCCGCGTGTGTCCCTGATTCCCAACACTGTGGTCTGGCATGGTGCATTCTGGGTAATTTTGCATGGTCTCATGGGATACTTTGTGTGGGCCCAAGGGAATTGTGGGAGAAGACGTTCAAAGTCCCATGGTTTCCTTATGTTTATGCTAGTGGAAAGACACGTTCACCAGTTGCTGTCTCTGATATACACCAAGGCCTCAAGGCCTGATTTTCCTAATTAGCACGTGCAGAAAATTGCACACACAATTGCCTACCTAATTTGCATGCCCCGTTCCCATGTCTGCAGAGGCAAACCCAGTAAGCCTGCGAGCTGAGGAGTATTTGTATTGTAGTGGCACCCCAGGTGTGCTGGGCGTTTGCCAAACCCAAGAGCAGATACAGTCGCCACCCCAAAGCAGGGGCAGTCCAGAACCACAAAGGTAGACGGAAGAGCTATAACGGACAGGCAAAGCGATCAGATGCATGGCTTATGATCTGGCACCATGGTGTTAATGGGAGTTGGATGGGAAAATGGAGCAGCATGCACGATGGGAAGGAAGGACGGGGAAAGCCAGTGGTGCCTGCACCTGTTTAGGGCAGCGCCCCCTCGCCCCTAGCCAAAGTCCCATCACTGTCAAAGTTTACATCAAGAGTGGATTCTGCTTTGCTAAAAGCTCAGCTTTAGGAATTATTTGGCGGCGGGTCTCTGGCCTGTGCTAGACAGGAGGTCAGATCAGTGGTGCTGGAACATTTTTCATAGTGGGGGTGCTGAAATCCATCCCCCTTACCCTATCGTCCCCCTACCCCCCAAGCTGGGGCCAGGAGCTGGGCTGTGTCTCCAGGAGGGGGGAACCCGGACAAGGGTAAGGGGGCCAAGGCTTGGGCTGGGGCTGAAACTGGGGGTGGGTGCAGGACCAGCAGCGGACCTGCGGGCATGGGGCAGCAGCTGGGACCCCAAGCATGGGGCTGGCAGTGGAGCCCCGGGTGCGGGAGCCCCAGGAGCAGGGCTTGCAGATGGAACCCCGCATGGGGGGGCAGAATTGGAGCCATGCATAAAATTTGGGGGTGCTGCAGCAACCCCTGCACCCCTAGTTCCCACCCCTATGAGTCAGATGAGATCACAATGGTTCCTCCTGGCCTTAGAAACTGTGAATCAACATCTCACATCTGTCCATTCCCCCTGCCCCCGACTGGTCTTTCAGGACCCCCACCGGAGGCACAACCCACCAGTGGTCCAGTAGGGAGAACAGTAGCTTGGGGCTAAGGAGACATGGGCTTGATTTCCAGCTGAGCTACAAATGTCCTGTGTGATGTTGGGCAAGTGACTTAGTCCAGGCTGGGCCTCAGTTCCCCATCTGCAGCTGGGGGAAAGTCTATCCCTGCCTCCCAGGGCTACTGGGAAGGTAAAGCTCCATTGCTGATTGGGAGAGGCTCTGCTGCACTGCTGATGGGGACCATATAACTACCTAGGGGTGTGATTTGCAAAAGGGGACCAGTGAGTTGGAAAATCCCCCCCTTGCTGGGCACAGATCCCTGCTCTTTCCCCCATTCCCGGACTTAGGGAGATGGGGCTGTTCAGTCACAGGCTGGTGGGTGCAAGGGGAGGATGGATGATGCTGCAGCAGGTGCTGGTGAGACCCTCTGTGCCAATGAGTTTGGTGCTTCGCTCTCATTCGGTGCCCTGAGGGTTCTCCAGTCCGACCTTGTGAATGAGGCTAATCAGCTGATGAAGGTAAACACAATGAAATCACCTATCCCTGCCAAGTGGCCAACTCAGGTTGTCAGCAGCTTGCTTTTGCGGCACAGCCACCCCCCCCTGCCCCCCATAAGGGCAGAGAAATTCCTCCTCCAGCCGGAGTGTCAGAGTTAGTTAAGCTTTCCTTCTAGAGTAGCAAAGCAAACAAGCCAGTTTCCATGACAACTCGGGCAAGGCTCACTTCAGACATCAAAACACGACAGAACTGCAACCTAGGGAGCTTGGACATAGAAGGGACGAGTGTGAGAGAGAGAGAGGAATTCCTTAAGTGAGAGCAGGAGGGGAAAGCCCATCCGTGTTTGAGGATACTGCAGATTCTCTCTGATAATAGTTTGTCCTCCTAGATGCTTCCACTCCTAGGGCTTCCCAACACCCTTATAGATCAAGGATATAACCTGTTGTGAGCTGGGTGCAACCTTGTTATGGGTTGAATTAAAACCCCATTGAGACTGATAGGTGTGAACTCAGCCTTTAGACTTTTGGTGTTTGTCCCTCCTGTATTCAGAGGAGCAGGCCTTAGTACATTCCTTGTAAGCAAACAAGATTGCCTCAAAGAAAATAACAGACTCCATCACTTTCTTCTTTCATCTCCAGGGCCCCAACATTTGACTAGCTGCTCAGATCAAAAAGAGGCGATGCTCTTTTGTAGCATCAGGTGTGTCCGAAAGAATGAGGTAAGTTCCAATAAACTTGAACGCAGCTGAGCTGGTGAAACGCAGGAAATTGCTCTGCCGGGCACATGGGAACACTGCACATCAGTTTAGGAAGGAGGAGGCCACATTCAGTGGAAACTGCAAGGAGGAGACTTTAGGCAGGCAGAATATAATGACCCTGGATTAAATCCAGGTTAGGCACCAGGGTTAACCAAGAGCACAGAATCATAGGCATGTAGGGCTGGAAGGGGATTAAAGACACAGCAGCACCCCCCTGCCTGGGCACGCGTGTGCGGCTGCTTGGGAACTCCAGGCAGCAGCCCCAGCTAGGCTCTGTCACACTTCATTCACGATGACTGGGCGCTCGGTACGCGTTGTTACTGGGAACTTAACGCAGCCCAACTCAGAGGCAGTGACTGTAAGACAGCTGCTGGCCTGGGGCCCGGGTGGGAGCTGCTGTGGCGCAGCCTGGCAGGGTCGGCCTGTGCGTGGGGGTGGGGCCACGTTAATCAGTGCTAATTGTCATTTTCTCAGTTAGTCTTTTTCCGGAAGAATTGCCTGGTTTTGGCTCCCACAGGACCCAGCCCTTCTCTGTTGGCACTCAGCGGCGCTGCAGTCCTGGAGGGGCTGGGTATTGCCACAGCTTCCCAAGGACCAGGCCCTGCTCAGGGGAGCAGCCCTCCCCTCTAGGCCCCATGGAGGGTGTCGCACGCCGGGAGCCACTGACTGGGCTTTCCCTGGAAATAGCGTCTGGCCCGGCAGCTCATTTCCTAGACACGCTCCTGCAGAAACTGAGCCCTGGGGAGCCACCCGCTATATTTCACCAACTCACCACAGATCCGCCTGCCCAAGCTCCTCTCGCATTGATGCTGCTGGCAGCTCTGTTGAGACACCTACAGTTCCCTGAAACTTTCCTTTGCTGACCCACCTATGGCACGGCACCTCAATGCTGCACTGGGCCCCTGCATCCCTCTCCCCAGCCACCCAAGCAATCCCTGACCTGGGCTCAGAGGGTGGCCCATGGTTTCTCTGGCCCTGAATCCCCAGAGTCCCCATCCTATCCCTGAGTCTCTCCAGGCCCCACCAGATTCCTCCCGGACTCAACCTTTGCCTCTGTCCTGCCTGGCTGTGGGAGCCATACCTGAGTTATGTAACTGACCTGATGACACCTGTGACCCTTAGTGAATGGCTCAAAGTGGAGGGTATTTTCCCCAGCATATACACCAGTAATTGCAGGCAGTGTGTTCAAAACACTTGGCTCAGAGCCCTGAGATGCTACTTTGTCAAGAAAGAAAACAATGCTAATCATAATTCCACAGCTGTTCCTTTAAACCGCATTTTAAAGGGCTGGAAATGTACCCTCCAGCAGAGCCTGTGTAACATGCACCAGGTATCTGCTCCCCCACCCAACCCTCAAGATGGCTGCAAGAGAGAATCTGGGGACAAGGCCTGCCTGCTGGTTCCCATGCAGCGTCACCAGCTGTCCCTGGTGGGTGCAAGGCCTGCCTGCTTGAGAGACCTTGAGAGCAGCTGGTGCATGGACTCAGTGCTCCTGGGAGACAACTAAGCAGGCGAGTGGGTAAGAGGCTCAGGGTATATACCGGCCTAGGTGCTGTGTGCTGAGAAAATGCACTGTGCATCGTACAGCACCTAGATGCCCCAGGGACGTGCACTTTAGAGATGCGTTGAGTTACCGCTGATGTCAGCTGAGGCCTGAAGAAAAGCTCCAGGTGGCTCAAAAGCTTGTGTCCAATAAAAGCTATCACCTCCTCTACCATTTCTCGCCAACTAACCAGAGTAAGCGGGAGTGAATAAATGCAACATTCACAAGACAGCACATGGGTCTGGGCTAAGGAGGAAATACCAGGGTGCCAGTGATCTGTCCCCCTTCCCAAACCTGGCTCTGTGCCACAGGGGAGAAGAATGTGCCCTACCACCTGGGCTTGCAGCTCCCACTCAGAAACCTGACATCAGTGGAAGCTGGGGACACTCCAGCACCTCTCAGGATCAGGCCCCATGCCATGAGGAGGACACTCACATGGCCTGGCGATTCCGTAGCACTGTAAGTGACAGCAGACATTTGGTGAGGGGCTGAGACTCCGGGTGGCCTTTGCTATCAGTGAGCAGGGCCATTGCTTTTGTCAATTAATCTGCTGTTCCAGCTGGATTCAGCAAGGAGTAGGCAATCCCTCTCCTGCCTCCCCTCACCCACCCGAGGTTAGTAGGCAGCTCTCACGCCTGTCCATCCTCAGGAGAGGGAACGCGAGACAGTCTGTGTTGCCAATGAGTGCCAGAGCGGCTCCACAGAGGCATCAGTCACTGACACCCACTGTCAGCACAGGGGCCAAGTGTGTGCTCAGACGAGAAAACAAGCTGGACATGGCCATCACAGACCAGCTGTGGGTGGCTAGGTGTCTTCAAACTGGAATCACTAGCACTAAGATAACAGCAACAACACTCTGCATCTCTGCAGGCCTGTCTATTTGACAGTCTCTAAGTGGTTTACAGACATTAGCCCCACCCACCAGCCCCTCGCGAGGCAGGTACTTTCTGTATTACAGATGGGGAAGCTGAGGTACATGAAAGCTAAGTGACTTATAACAAGTCACAAAGTGTTAAGAGTCGAGGCTAGAATCCAGAAGTCCTGATGCCCAATCCTTTTCTCCCGCTAACAGGTCACCCTCCTTTCTGGAGTGACACTGCCTGGTCCCGCTTGTTTGGCTCTCCTTGAATGTATTTGTCCAAAGGAACCAAATTGCTCAGCAGATAATATCTGAGGGTGGGGCAAAAGAACCTCATAATTAGCTGATTGTAAGCCACGCCCATAGCAGATGGGGCTTTGTCCCCCCTCTCCTGGTGACTGAGGACCTGCTGGCTGAGTGGAGTGCGGGATGGGTTTAGGATACTTGTTGGGTGAGGCTGGCATCCCGGCACCCACTGGGGCCCACTCGGTGTCCTCGCTCCCCTGGATGGAAACACTGGGCGGCAGGGAAGCCGCTCTGGCGCAGCGCGGGATGACATTTTGAAATCCACCCGTTGGGATTTGACCTTTAATCCAGAGCCATGTTGACATTTCTAGGCTGTCAGAAGAAATCAAGCCTGCTTGACTAAGTGCAGAGCGGGACAGGGATTAATGGCAGCGTGATACTCCCGGAGATGGGGTTGGGAAGGGGTGTCACTCCCCGGATGCCTGCATCCACTGGAACTGGGGCTCCTGCCAGCCAGGGGCTGAGTGCTAACCCACAGATTTACGGCTCATGAGTGCTTACGGCACGTGAGGCCCTTGTGTGGCCTGTGGAGGGCCCAGAGCCTGATCCTGTGCAGTACTGAGCCCCCTCCGTTCACACAGGTGTTGGTGGGAGTCATACTGATTTCATGGGCCTAAATACCTTTGAGGATCTGAGCCTCTCAGGATCAGTCTCTTACATACCCCCTGACACTCAGTCAGGCTGTAATCTCTTCCTGGTCCATCCCCACACAGATTTGTTTTGGGAGGAGAGAGGAGGAATTAATTTGCCTCATAGCCACCCACTAGACTGAGGTCCTGTTCCCAGTCAAGTCTAATGGCAAAACAGCCCTTGACATCAAGGAGAGAAGTAATGGGCTTTTTAACACCACACTGGAGGCAGTGTGGCCTAGTGGAGGGAGCCTGGGACTCAGGAGACCTGGACTTTAATCCTACCTCTCGCCTGCTGCATGTCACTTCCCTGCTCTGTGCCTCGGTTTCCCTATCTGCAAAATGAAGATAATGCTCCTGACCCCCTTTGTAAAGATTATGGATGAAAAGAGCTATGCTCCCCGGAGAGGGCTAATTACTCACCACACCCATGCTGGTGTAACTCCCATTGCTGTTTCTTATTCCATGGTATTCAGCCTGTAACCCTTATGGCTGTAATTCCAGCTGCTGTTGCTACTCGTGCTCCCACAAGGGGGCAGTACAGAGCCTGGAGTGAGGGCAAAGACGCAGTTGCTATTTCAGCCCCCTAGAGGGAGCGCAGGAAGTTGGTGCGCATGCCCATTAGCTGTTTGGAAGGTGGTGTGCAAAGCTCCATTAAGGGCAGCATCCCTGCATGTGCCCCCATCTCCCCTTAGAGGCTGGGAGCTCTGTCAGGGTACAAAACTGGTCAGATGCAGCCTTGACCTGCAGGGAGAAGACAGAGCTGCCAGGGGACACCGTGACTTAGCTGTGTGGTGGATCTCCATGTGGTTTCCTCTAATTGCACGGGTTATTTGGACTTTACTGGTCTGCAGCAGGCAGTGCTATGCTAAGGTATTTGTACAGTCCTTAGTCCCAATAAGAAAAATAAGTTTGTTTTTATATTGCAGTGGGTTAGGGACTGGGAAATTTGCTACTTGCCTGAAAGGCTGGGGTCTTACCAGTGTTAGAAGTAAGTAGGGCAGTTGTGTTTGTGCAACTATATCTAATGCATGGCCCTGTGTGGTGACTGGTAGAGCATCTGTCCAGCCCAGCCCTGCAAGGAGAAGATAGAGCTGCTAGGGGTATCCCAGACAGATCTGTGGGGTGGATATAGGGTTCCCAACAGTGCTTTGTTGCAAGGGATGTCTCTCTATCTTTTCACTGCTGTACAACAAGAACGAGAGCTGCTGAGTGCTGCAAAAAGCAGCAAAAGGAATATTCCTGGTGAAAGTGAGTCCTGCTTAGTATTATTATTAATAATAATGATAATAATAACATCAGGAGGGAGAGATGCTAAGAAAACAGTCCCTTATTTTGAAATACAATGTTGGCAAGCCTAGTTGGGTCTCCATACAGTTTCCTGTAATTTTATGGAAGTCAGTGGGATTGAGACTGGGAAAACCCCATAAAGGTGTAATTGCAGACTGGAGGCCAGATGTCTTCAGGAGGTGTGCGACATCACTGACCCAGAGAGAGTGCGTGAGCCTGACAGCTACATGCACTGTACAATTTCTCACTGGAAGTTGTGTATGTGTCCAGTAATGCTGAAACAACTGAGTATGTATGGAATCTCCTTCCTCAGAGGTTTTTAAGGTCAGGCTTGACAAAGCCCTGGCTGGGATGATTTAGTTGGGGATTGGTCCTGCTTTGAGCAGGGGTGGGACTAGATGACCTCCTGAGGTCCCTACCAACCCTGATATTCTGTGATGCTTTGATTCTGTGTAGGACAACTAAATGCTTTATTTTAATTGTCACCATAATACGCAGGGTGAGCCTATGTGAAAGCGGATCTCCAATTGTCAAAGGTCCCAATCCCTGTATTGATTTGGTAAGGTAGTCTATATATTTGGGGTTTCGGCCCGGTGCTGTATTCTTCATTTAAAAGGCAAATTAGCACATCTCTAGTTAGTGATGTTAGTCTAGCCAGAGGTTGTTGTAATTGCTGTGGTGCAATGGTTTATCTTTTGGAGTGTTATTCATAAAAAGGAATTTGAAATTTGTGCATGTGTGTGTGAATCCTATTATAATTTCCATGTTTAGTATTTAAAAGGTTCCTATTGAAAACCCAGCTGTTGTCTCTCTTGCAAGGATAGGATTTCATGGTCTGTGCAAATACTTTGTCAAAGAGAAGAACGCTGTAGCACAGAATTGGTAAGTCCTCCCCTCTACCCAGGTTATACTGGGACTTAGCCTCCCAGATTCTCAGTGGTGCTTTGCAGGGCCAGGGCTCTGCAGCCACATCCTCAGTGGAGGCTGGGATCATCCTGCTCCATTCTCCCTTCTCCCTGCTCCCTAGATCCCATTTCCTATCACCAGGATGGAGCAAATGCCCCAGCACTGGCTTTGAGATCCAGCCTCATCTGGTCACCCTGGAGGAATTCACAATGGAGTTCATACAATCGCCTCAGAGGCTTTCGTCCCATACCACGAATCCCGGGATGCCGTGCCAGCCACAGCACTAACCCCTGTGCCTTCCCCTTTCAATCCCTGCTTCATTGGAGGAAAACCTCTGGAACAAAATCACTCGTGTTGGAATTACCACAGGGCCTGCCCTTTACTGGGATCAGTCTCATTTGCCTTAGGCAAGTGTTACTGGTTAATTCCAGCCCTGGGATTTTGGCCATCCCTATGGGCCAGGTTGTGCCTCTCTTAATCATGGTGAGCAGCGTCTTGCTCTGTGAGCAGCGCCATTGAGTTCTGCAGGAGAACTGGCAGGGTGAGGCACTGTTCACTCTGAGTAGGGCTGGAATCTGGCCCTGGATGGGGTAGTAAGGAAAGAACCAACATCCTGATTCATTGAGGCTGAGCTTTGCAAAGGGAGTTAGACACCCAATTAATTTTAGAGAGATGTTAGCATGCAGTCCCCTTAGGCAGCTTTGGAATAATCAGCCTTGATTCTTAGACGATCCTCAGAGGAAGATATCCCTGAGAGAGGAAGGATAGAATATTTCCTCCCCTGAGTCTCTCCAGGGCTGTCACCTGGTGCCCTTGGTAGATCGCTCTTTGAAATGGGTGATGTGGGGCTTTGCTGGCCTTCCCATTCTGCAGAGGACTTTGTAAGAGAGGGGTCTCCTCCACTGCTTGGCTGCTAAGGTATTTCCCTCCACTGGTCCAACAGGAAGGGCTCCATGGGCCACAAGTAACCCATTGGTCACTGCCTCATGAGAGGCCACTTACAAACTGGGGCAGGACATCGCAGCCGCACCACGGGGACCTCTGTGACACACAACAGTTTAGTCTCCTGAGGCCTGAAATGCTTTAGTTGAACCCAAGTCACTAGGGTCAGCGCAGGAGTAATGGAGTGAAATCGACTGGCTTGTGATGTACAGGAGGTTGGGTGAGATGATTTGGCGGGTCCCTTCTGCCCTGGAACTCGCTGGAACTGTGACGCACACGCTTGGGAAACAGTAACTACAGAACTGCCTACAGAAAGCTTGACAATCAGTGCTGCGGCCACTGTTGGTGCTGCTGACCAGTATTGCCTGTCTGTATCCACGTGTTGGCCCTTGCCTTGTACTTAAATTGTAAACTCTTTGAGTCAGAGACTGTCTTTTTGTTCCACGTTTATACAGCCCTAGCCCCGTGGGGTCCTGGTCTCTGACTGAGGTTCCTGGGTACTACTGCATTACAAATAATACATTATAATAGTGATTATAATAATTAATCATAATAATTGCTGGGTGCTGTTAAACAGCTGCCATGTCCCACCCAGAGGTGGCTGCATCTGAGTGGTGGGCAAAGCAACCCTTATGCATAAGTTATATATTAGAATGACAGCTACCCTTAGCAGTGTTCATGCTCCTCTCCATATCAGGAATTCAGTCTTTCTCCAGACTGGTGTGGTCCAATGGATAAGGCACTGGATTGGGACTCAAGAGAGTCAGGTTCTCATTCCAGCTGTGTTACTAAGCAAGTGTGGGTCCTTTAGCAAATCATTCTGCCTCTTCTTCTGCTCTCACCTTGTCTTTTTAGACTGGAAACTCTTCAGAGCAGCGACTGGCTGTTCCCATTGGTGTGCGCAGTTCATTAGCGTCTCTAGATTCTAATGAAATACCAACAGTGGCAGGAGCCCCCAACAGCTGCTGTCGTGAATGGGGCTGAATAGACACGACTTCTCATTTCAACCCAGCGCCTTAAACTTCCCAGAATGTGGGCCATGTGGTTGAACTGGCCCAGCCTTTGATTTACTTCTGCAGCAGCTTCCCCAGACAGCTGCCAGGGTTGCCTTTCAGGCATCCTCGGTCTTTTCTAATCAGCCTCACTTGGTTGGCACATCCGAGCCTTTGCTTGGGAATACAGTTCAATTAAGGCTTTCACGCTTTTGAAATGGAAATTCCTCCACGAGCTGATGGGCCTTCCTGCCAGCGGGCTCTGCTGTACCTGATGGCAGCCTCCTGGGAGGTGAGGGGAATAAAGGAACCCCTGTTGGTTTCTTGGGAAGGGGTTGGCCTGTCTCTTTGCAGCTTGAATTTCTGCTCTCCCTTGCCACAGACCTCCACTCGTCAACTCCTGAACAATGACACAAGGTCTCCCAGCACATCTGGGAGGTGTCAGAGCAGGGATCTGATCTCTGCTTTCTAAGGGAGCTCATGGCACAGCAGCCTCCTTATGCCTGATCTCTTTTCAACCACATTTGTGGCATTTGCTTTGATGGTCTCTCTCAGCAACTTAACCCCTGGTTTACTTCCTTCTGGTGCTACAGGTTTGGCTTGAAATTCCCCACATAACCTTTCCCCCCAGGGTACAGCCCTTTGAAAGCTCAGAAACCATCCAGGATTGTTTTTGTGTCCAAACATCCTGCCACTGAAAAGGGCAGCAAAAAGACTCAGCACCTCCCAGAGAACAGCGGCACAGTTGTTGATCTGTATTCTCTCCTCCTGTGGCTGCATCGAGGAGGCTAAACGGAGCCTTTTTTACTGCAGCCAGACACCAGGCTGAGAGTTAAAAGGTTTGCTCTCCCCCACCCCCTCCTCGAGCTGCCTGGAGGAGGCTGAAGCATTGGTTTGCTTTTCGGTAAAGAAAAGGAGTTAGGGGGAGTGGGGAACGAACACTTGGGCTGCTCATTCCGAGGAGTTATTTTTGGCTAGTTGATCTTCACACGTAGGCACATCAGGTTAGCTTCAGCTGCACTGTCGCTGCCCCCCTGAGCTGATAGCGCTCAGACTACAGCTCCCTGGGCCTGCATGGCACCCCAGTGACTTCAGAGCTCATGGCTGGATCAGGCCCCAGATTCTCCTGTATCATCTTCTGCCTACCTGCAGCCCCAGTTCGGATCTGACGTGAAGCCCACTGGGAGTCTCTGTGTTGACTCAGGGTGTTCTGCTTCAGTGTTCTGGCCACTGCACTTCCCATGTGGTCTCTAGGGATATGGCTACACTTGCAACTTCAAAGCGCTGCCACAGGAGCGCTCCAGCGGCAGCGCCTTGAAGTGTGAGTGTGGTCACGGCGCCAGCGCTGGGAGAGAGCTCTCCCAGTGCTGCAGGTACTGCACCTCCCCGTGGGGATTAGCTTGCAGCGCTGGGAGCCGCGCTTCCGGCGCTGGGGCACTGTTTACACTGCCGCTTTACAGCGCTGTAACTTGCTGCGCTAAGGGGGGTGTTTTTTCACACCCCTGAGTGAGAAGGTTGCAGCGCTGTAAAGCACCAGTGTAGCCAAGGCCTATGTAATTGCACCTAGCTCTTACACAAGGCTTTTCATCCAGAGATCTCAAAGAAGCGCTTTACGAAGCGGGTCAGGATCATGATCCTGGGGGAACCGAGGAACCAGACTAGGGAAACCGAGGCTCCAGGAAGTGAAGTAACTTGTCCAAGGTTGCCCAGTGGCAGAGCTGGTGCTGGCACTAGCACCCAGGTGTCGCCTGAGCTCTGTCTTGTAGGCTACTCTGTCTAGTCTTCAAACTCCAGTGCCTTGTTCAAAGTCATTTTAGAATAGCCACAGTCCGTTTAGAGACTTATAGAAATGTGGGGCTGGAAGGGACCTCGAGAGGTCATCTACCCCATCCCCCCATACTGAGCCAGGTTTATGTAGGCCTAGACTAGTGTTTCTCAACAACCGGTCCATGAACCAGCACCGGTCCCTGAGATCTCCCTGACACAGTTTAGGAAGGCAGCAAGCTTGTCCCTGGTATCAAAAAGGGTGAGAAACACTGACCTAGACCATCCCTGACAGGTGTTTTTCTAACCTCATCTTTAAAACCACTAACCACGGGGATTCCACATCCTCCTCGGTAACCTGTCCCCGTGCTTAGCAATCTTTAGAGTTAGAAAGTTTTTCCTAATACCCTGCTTCAATCTCCCTTCTTGCAATGTAAGCTGCTTCCTTCTTGTCCTGCCCTTGGTGGAGGTGGGGAACAATCGATTGCAGTTCTAGCCCTCACCTCCTCTCATTGACACAGAAGGAATCTTATCCACGAGTTGACTCAGCACTTTTGATGCTGTTCGCTTCCTTGCTGCATTTCACTCCATTTGGGCCAGGCAGACGGTTAATGGCTTTGCATCCAGGTCACCCTGTGCAGCCCCGGGCCTGGCCTGATTTCATGCCGGGCATTTAGCATCTCAGGGAAGGGAGCTGTTCACTTTAGCACAGTTGATCTCCCCATCAAGGGTGCCCAGTGCACAGAAGGAACAGAGCCAGTATTCTATCCACCGATCTAGGACTTGAACTTTCCCCCTCCCCCGCCCCCATCCTTAAACCAATAAGCACAAAAGGGGAAACTTCTCAAGTGTGTTTGACAACCTTAAGATCCTTGTCAATTCAGGGCATTTGTCTCCATTCCGGGTGGCTGCACCCGTGTGAACCCCTAGTGCAGAGAGGCAAAGTTTTTTGCACCGATGCTAACCTTTGCTTGAAACTTGCCATCGCAAGGTGTCTCCTGGGTGGTCCCTCGGCCTCTCCTGTTCTTTGCCTGGGGCACACAAAGTTGTCTCCCGAGGACTGAAATGCTTTAGTTGAACTCAAGTTGTTTGGGCTCAGTGCGGAGAGATTTAGGTGCAGTGTAATGGCCAGTGCTATGCAGGAGGTCAGCTCTGTGCAGCTATGAAACGGGGATCAAGTCCCCCTGGTGCACACAGCAGCTTTGTCTATCTGTGTGACAGGCTGGCATTGATGCAGGTGCCACCAGTGGCTGGAATCAGGGCAAATTCCCATTACAGCTGAGGCCTTGATACTATCCTCAGCATGTCCTTTTTGAACATCACCAGTAAGAAAAGCTCCATGGCACCAACTCTACCTTCAGTGCCTCCCATCAAGACCTGCTCTCTAGTGCTACCCACGCACCTCTGCGGCCTCTGATGGATTTCTGCTACTATAACCACCTGGGTGTAAGCAACTGATTCCGGTGCAGATGCACAAGCGGGAATAAACTCCAGCTTGCTCTTGCCTGAGCTCTGCAGGGCTAAGGGGAGTAAAAGGCAGGAAAGATCTTATTTATCACTGACCAGCAGGTAGGAGGGAACCCCACTGGGAACAGATCTGTTGGGTAGCATGGGGCCATTTCTACATCGTCACTTTTCAAAACAGAACTGCCCTGAGAGCAACAGAGCCAAATGCTTTAAGCAATTCGTCTGCTCTGCATCACCTTGCAGCTAGCGGGAGTAGGTCAAGAATGACATGCCATAGGCAGCCGGAGTACAGCAGAGAAGGTTGGTGCCGCTAATGGGGGCGTTCAGAGAGGATGCAGCGAGGTGGGACTAGACCCAGCTGTAGGATGGAAAGCAGCGAGGGGGAAATGTGGCCCAGGAGAAGAGCAGAGGGGTATAGACATAGCAGAGGAAGTTGGGCCCCTGCAGCCAGGACATGGCCAGATGCGGCAGAAGGGAATGCAGCTTAGCCACAACCGATGCGCGGCCAGATGTGACCAAACAGGCCAGAAAGTGGCGAAGGTGCAGGCTGGGGACTGCGGAAAAATTCCCATTTCTGAGCGCCGTCTGCTCTCCCGATTTCTGCGGTGATATTAATTAGATAATGTGAGAGCGAAGCAGGCCATTAGCAATCAATTACAACAAAGCACTGGCAATAAATGCAAATAATTAGGCTCCCAAAAAGTAATTACGTTTGTTCCACTCCAGTGAACATTTTATTTTAATAGTAATTAACTCTGGCTGGGGCAGGGAGGGGAGGCTTTTATGACCTGCTGCGACCAGCCCAGTCTGCATGAAAAATGGAGGGCATCTGCTTCCAGCTGTGAACTCTCCCTGCCCTCCTCAAAACTTTTATATGCTGGAGGCCACTCCAAACTGATCTTTTTTGGGTCATGTTTTCCAGATAGGTATCACCTAGGACATGGAACCTAAGGATTTACCACGGATCAATGCTCTTTTTCCTGGTCAATCATCCCTGAAGTTTCCTAAAGCCTCATGGAATAATTTACTCAGAGACATGGACAGCAGCTTTCATTGCCACTGAACTTGACCAAATGAGGCATCTCAAGCAGCAGAGGGTGCTGCTCATGAGAATGCCATCAGCTGATTTGATTTATCCCTTTTACTAGAGGAACTTCTATGACCCTGTCGCATGAGTCCACAGAGCAGCTGTCAGTGCCCCTGGACCTGTTCTCCAAGAGGAAATGTTTATGCACTACATTAATTTTTCAGGCTTGCCTGAGGAGTCACTTGGCCTTTCGCTACCTCGCGCATTATTCAAACCATGATCAGCCCTATGACTGAGTGACAGCAACCTCTCTGTCTCTGTTTCACAGAAACTCCACATCAAACGGTGTCCATCCAAGCCAAGGGAGGCCTTTGGATATATTTGAAAACACAATAATGTAAGAGTTACGAAACATACAAAGCTTCAGAGCAGCAACAGCTCTTCTCCTTCCTACAAAACATCATGTGATCAATACAGCTTAACTTCCCCACCAACAGACTTGAGTGAATTTGATGTTGATGAAACGTGGTGGATTGACAGCCCTGGGCTAGATCTGCACTAGAGATCTGAGCCATTGGTAATCTGACTGGTGCCATTGCATTTAGAGTAAATTGGCTGAAATTGGGAACAAGGGGCCAGTCGCCGTGGTGGGTGCAGCTAGTAAAGGTGTATTGCGAAGTCTCATTACAATTGGGAATGATTATGATAAACTTCAGAGGATGCACACAAATACCTCTGATTTAAGACCTTTTTCAATTATACATTAATAATAAGTCTCCCTTAACTCATGTGTTCAGTTTCTGTTACTTGAAAATGTGGTGTTAAAGTGTAAATATTATAGCCAGTTACTTCATTTTATCATTCATTTATTGTGTGTTGTGTGATGTTATGATTAACTGACATACCATGTAATATATAATCATTGTATGTTGAATAGACTGAAGTGGTAGGCTTATAGAAGTATAAGATTGATGAATAATTAGAAGGGTTTAGTGTGTATTAGGTATCTAAGTAAATAGGGCTGAAACACAAGGCCTACAGGCTGAGGCCTGTAAGATTTTAGCTTAGCTATACTAGGCCTTACAATTAAGAAATGCTTGACATAAGTAAGTGACGAAAGAATAACCCGATGCCATAAGATTACAGGACAAAATGTACCAATGGGTGATACTGCGAAAAATTAGCCGTATGTTTCATTTTAGATAACAAAGTGCCCGAGAGGCACATTTTTTCTAACACATGCCTTACTACAGGTTTTGCGTCAGTGCTAACGAGAATAAAAGGAACTGTACACAACCTATGAAAAATGTGGTACCCCAGTATTCTTGGGAGACACAATACAAATGAGGAAAAAGAGGGTTGACACTTTCACACACAGGCATAGTGAGAATCACATTAAAAAAGAGGGTTCCCAGACTGGGAAAATTGAGTTCCTTGCGGGAAGATTCCAGCAGGAACCATCCCTCTACTGATAATCAATTAATGAGAGATCCATCAGATTGTAAGACTATCTAGGAGGATTTGAGTATGACTGTAGCTATACATTGTGCATGGATATATGTAGGATTTATCTATGCTTGGATAGTCACAACTTTGCTTGTAACGTTAATAAAAATTGACAAAGGAAATGAGACATTGTTCTTGTGACTGTCTGTGTTGCTTTCCATGCTCCTAGAGGCTCTAGATCTGAAACAAGTGGCAGAGGTAATTTTCTCTCTGTTGAGATTGAGACCGTAGCCAGTGGTGTAAAACAACATTATTAAATCCACTTTTAATAAAAGGCTACCATATCCCTGCATTCTGAGAATCAGGCAGCATGGATACAGTGCCTCAGAAGAGAAGATAGCATGCCATATAGAGGTGTGACCAGAGCACTTCTGGATCTCGCATCTACAGAATGCAGGTAGGAAGGACTCTTGCTTGCTTGACCCTTTCAGTATTTCTGTCATTCAAAACAAGCACAAGGCGTTACCACGTAGAGCAGGGGTCGGCAACCTCTGGCACACGGCTTGCCAGGGTCAGCACCCTGGCGGGCCGGGCCAATTTGTTTACCTGCCGTGACGGCAGGTTTGGCTGATCGCAGCTCCCACTGGCCACGGTTCGCCATCCCAAGACAATTGGGGTAGCAGGAAGCCACGGCCAGCACATCCCTCGCCCGCGCCGCTTCCTGCCACCCCCATTGGCCTGCGACGGCGAACCGTGGCCAGTGGGAGTCGAGATTGGCCGAACCTGCCGACACAGCAGGTAAACAAACTGGCCTGGCCCGCCAGGGTGCTGACCCTGGCGAGCCACGTGCCAGAGGTTGCCGACCCCTGATGTAGAGTTTACTAAGGGCCACATTCTTAGCTGGTATAAACTGCCATAGCTTCATTCTTCACCTCAATCGAGCTACACCATTTTACACCAACTAAGAATCTGGCCCTGGACACATACATTGTCCTGATTCTCCACCCATGCTGTTCCGTGTTAGGACTGGAAGAAAGAACGTAAACTGTCCATGCTCATTCATTTCTAGGAACATTTTAGTCTAGTCGATGAAACACTAGACACCCTTTTTGTGCTAACTGTTATGACTTTTCATGATTAAAATTATCACCCCTTCCTGCTAGATACTGAAAGCATAAATTTGTTTCACTTGTGCCTCTGAGAAGATTTAGAATATTGCTCTGCTGTGTCTGCAGGATAATTATTATGATTAAAACACATATATAGCACTGTAAATAGCTAGCATCAAGTAGGTTCCTCTTCAGTCTTCAGCATTCTGATACTGAACTGATTATCCTTTAAATTACATGTGGTATATAACCGAATTCTGTATCCACTCCCAGATCTTGACTGTGTCAATATTCCTGTCTAGATTTCCTTACAGTTCTTTATTTCTGTGCTTTGGAAAATAAGACTATAGCGCTGTGCATTACTAGCTGAGGGAGAGTACAGCACCTCTATTAAGGCCTTGTCCACAATGATTGTTTATCCCAATTTTAGCTATGTGTTTTGCTGCACAAGTGCAAACCCTTAGCGTAGACAGGGGTAAACTGCTATAAATCACTATTTCCATCCATGCATCTAAGCCTGATTCAAGCAGAGGTAGATTGCACCAGTGCAAATTGCAGTTTATAGCCTGTCTACCTAGGAGTTTGCATCAGTGCAGCTATGTTGGGGGCTGGCTAGTAGTGGCTTAAACCTCCCATGTAACACGGTCTTCGATTCAGTTAGAAGCCTGGCACATAAATTGCCATATGCTGTTGAGACTGGAGAGGAACTAAGCATTTCATGTAGCAGCTTGATTGTGGACCTGTTAATTTAGGCTAACGCTAAACTATGTGCTCTTCCTTCTGTTGAACTAGCTGGATTATTTACATGCAGGATGTTCCGAAGGTGCAATAATTTGAGAGACACATAGTCTGGATTATTGTTCTTTTTATTCAAGGTTTGCCAAGTAGATACTGGCCAATTTCTTTGCCAAGACAAGTAAACCAACACCCACTGGCTTCAAACTAGCCCTTTATCACAGTGGTTTTCAACCTGTGGTCCACAGACCTCTGGGGGTCTGCAGACTATGTCTAAGATTTCCAAAGGGGTCTGCACCCCCAAAACATTTTTAGGCGTCTGCAAATGAAAAAGTTGAAAACCGCTGCTCAACCTCTTCCTTCACAGTGGTAACCACTTCAGAGCAGACCTATTGGAACGCTTTGTGTCTCAGCCTAACGACTCTGCTTTTGGACATAAAAAGCAGAGCTCCTATGTTCTACTCCAGCTTGCTTCTCATCAGCCATCTACGATGGATAAGAACAGCAGGAGAATAAAGAAACCTTGGACAACCACCTGGCATGTTCAGAACATAGACTGCAACACCCACCGTGCTGCATGGGACTGGTCACCCCACAGCTGACGTCCGCATGATGGATTTTGCTCCCACCAGTTATCAAGGCTCTAAGTATAATCATGCGATGCGCCAGACCAGGGCTACGTTTTCTGTGTAAAATCTGGTCTGCCCCTACCGAGCACGCTGGAGGCAGGTCAGGACTAGGAGCATGAACGAGGCTCTGCACCCTGCGCTGCACCCCACCTTGCCCTCTGGGATCGCGCTGCTCCCAGCCACAGGGGGATCTCAGGGCACATGTCACTGTCAGGCTCGGGCCCCTTCGGCGCATGCGTATGTGCCTCCTGCTGCCCCAGCTCAAGCCCGAAGCACATGGCTTCGCTGGACCGTGCTGCGCTTGCGCCACCTGACCCGCTGCCGAGAACCAAACGGGCGCCATGGTTGCGAAAGCGCCCTCCGCTCTCGCTGTTTGTCCTCCTCTCTGTCTCCGTAGTTTTGAATAATTAGCGAGCTTATTGGCATACTCCTAGTCACGTGACCTCTTAATCGTCTATGGGAGGGTGCGTGGCACCGTGTGAGCCCCAGTCCCAAGATGGCGGCCACCCGCTAGCGGCGGTTTCTGAAGCTCTGCGAGGAGTGGCCGGTGGCGGAGACCAAGCGGGGCCGGGACCTGGGCGCCTTCCTGCGGCAGCGGGTGGCCCAGGCCTTCCGGGAGGGGGAGAGCACCCAGGTGAGCGCCGCGGGGCGGGAGCGGCCGCGCCCCCAGCTGGGCCGGATCCGCGGATCTCGGGAATGCGGGGCTGGGGGGAGACAGCCACGGCCCGCGCCTCACACCCCCCCCAGTCCCTCACAGACCCCCCGTGTCCCCCCCAGCCACCCACACCCCGTGCACATCCCTGCCGCCCCCAGAACCACCCCCGGCTTCTCCCCCCTCACATCTCTGCTCACAACCACTGCCTCGCGGCTTCCCTGCCCCCCCGGCCCCTCACTGCCCCCCGATCCCCCCGTCACCCCCTTACACCTGTACCCTGTACACACCGCTTCAGCCACCTCTACCTGCAGTCACTGCCCCTGATCCCCCCGTCACCCCCTTACACCTGTACCCCGTACACACCCCTCCAGCCACCTCTACCTGCAGTCACTGCCCCCCCGATCCCCCCGTCGCCCCCTTACACCTGTACCCCGTACACACCCCTCCAGCCACCTCTACCTGCAGTCACTGCCCCCGATCCCCCCGTCGCCCCCTTACACCTGTACCCCGTACACACCCCTTCAGCCACCTCTGCCTGCAGTCACTGCCCCCGATCCACCCCGTCACCCCCTTACACCTGTACCCCGTACACACCCCTCCAGCCACCTCTACCTGCAGTCACTGCCCCCGATCCCCCCGTCACCCCCTTACACCTGTAACCTGTACACACCCCTTCAGCCACCTCTACCTGCAGTCACTGCCCCCCGGTCCCCCCGTCACCCCGTTACACCTGTACCCCGTACACACCCCTTCAGCCACCTCTGCCTGCAGTCACTGCCCCCCGATCCCCCCCGTCACCCCCTTACACCTGTACCCCGTACACACCCCTTCAGCCACCTCTGCCTGCAGTCACTGCCCCCGATCCCCCCGTCACCCCCTTACACCTGTAACCTGTACACACCCCTTCAGCCACCTCTACCTGCAGTCACTGCCCCCGATCCCCCCGTCACCCCCTTACACCTGTACCCTGTACACACCCCTTCAGCCACCTCTACCTGCAGTCACTGCCCCCTGATCCTCGCCGTCACCCCCTTACACCTGTACCCTGTACACACCCCTTCAGCCACCTCTGCCTGCAGTCACTGCCCCCCGATCCCCCCCGTCACCCCCTTACACCTGTACCCTGTACACACCCCTTCAGCCACCTCTGCCTGCAGTCACTGCCCCCCGATCCCCCCGTCACCCCCTTACACCTGTACCTCGTACACACCCCTCCAGCCACCTCTGCCTGCAGTCACTGCCCCCTGATCCCCCCGTCACCCCCTTATACCTGTACCCCGTACACACCCCTTCAGCCACCTCTGCCTGCAGTCACTGCCCCCGATCCCCCCGTCACCCCCTTACACCTGTACCCCGTACACACCCCTTCAGCCACCTCTACCTGCAGTCACTGCCCTCGATCCCCCCGTCACCCCCTTACACCTGTACCCCGTACACACCCCTTCAGCCACCTCTACCTGCAGTCACTGCCCCCCGATCCCCCCGTCACCGCCTTACACCTGTACCCTGTACACACCCCTTCAGCCACCTCTACCTGCAGTCACTGCCCCCCGATCCCCCCGTCACCCCCTTACACCTGTACCCCGTACACACCCCTCCAGCCACCTCTACCTGCAGTCACTGCCCCCCGATCCCCCCGTCGCCCCCTTACACCTGTACCCCGTACACACCCCTCCAGCCACCTCTACCTGCAGTCACTGCCCCCGATCCCCCCGTCGCCCCCTTACACCTGTACCCCGTACACACCCCTTCAGCCACCTCTGCCTGCAGTCACTGCCCCCGATCCACCCCGTCACCCCCTTACACCTGTACCCCGTACACACCCCTCCAGCCACCTCTACCTGCAGTCACTGCCCCCGATCCCCCCGTCACCCCCTTACACCTGTAACCTGTACACACCCCTTCAGCCACCTCTACCTGCAGTCACTGCCCCCCGGTCCCCCCGTCACCCCGTTACACCTGTACCCCGTACACACCCCTTCAGCCACCTCTGCCTGCAGTCACTGCCCCCCGATCCCCCCCGTCACCCCCTTACACCTGTACCCCGTACACACCCCTTCAGCCACCTCTACCTGCAGTCACTGCCCCCGATCCCCCCCATCACCCCCTTACACCTGTACCCCGTACACACCCCTTCAGCCACCTCTGCCTGCAGTCACTGCCCCCGATCCCCCCGTCACCCCCTTACACCTGTAACCTGTACACACCCCTTCAGCCACCTCTACCTGCAGTCACTGCCCCCGATCCCCCCGTCACCCCCTTACACCTGTACCCTGTACACACCCCTTCAGCCACCTCTACCTGCAGTCACTGCCCCCTGATCCTCGCCGTCACCCCCTTACACCTGTACCCTGTACACACCCCTTCAGCCACCTCTGCCTGCAGTCACTGCCCCCCGATCCCCCCCGTCACCCCCTTACACCTGTACCCTGTACACACCCCTTCAGCCACCTCTGCCTGCAGTCACTGCCCCCCGATCCCCCCATCACCCCCTTACACCTGTACCTCGTACACACCCCTCCAGCCACCTCTGCCTGCAGTCACTGCCCCCTGATCCCCCCGTCACCCCCTTATACCTGTACCCTGTACACACCCCTTCAGCCACCTCTGCCTGCAGTCACTGCCCCCGATCCCCCCGTCACCCCCTTACACCTGTACCCCGTACACACCCCTTCAGCCACCTCTACCTGCAGTCACTGCCCTCGATCCCCCCGTCACCCCCTTACACCTGTACCCCGTACACACCCCTTCAGCCACCTCTACCTGCAGTCACTGCCCCCCGATCCCTCCCGTCACCGCCTTACACCTGTACCCCGTACACACCCCTTCAGCCACCTCTACCTGCAGTCACTGCCCCCCGATCCCCCCCGTCACCCCCTTACACCTGTACCCCGTACACACCCCTTCAGCCACCTCTACCTGCAGTCACTGCCCCCCGATCCCCCCCGTCACCGCCTTACACCTGTACCCTGTACACACCCCTTCAGCCACCTCTACCTGCAGTCACTGCCCCCCGATCCCCCCCGTCACCGCCTTACACCTGTACCCTGTACACACCCCTTCAGTCACCTCTACCTGAAGTCAGTGCCCCCGATCCCCCCGTCACCCTTACACCTGTACCCCGTACACACCCCTTCAGTCACCTCTGCCTGCAGTCACTGCCCCCGATCCCTCCCTTCACCCCCTTACACCTGTACCCCGTACACACCTCTTCAGCCACCTCTGCCTGCAGTCACTGCCCCCCGATCCCCCCGTCACCCTCTTACACCTGTACCCCGTACACACCCCTTCAGCCACCTCTACCTGCAGTCACTGGCCCCCGATCCCCCCGTCACCCCCTTATACCTGTACCCCGTACACACCCCTTCAGCCACCTCTACCTGCAGTCACTGCCCCCCGATCCCCCGTCACCCCCTTACACCTGTACCCCGTACAGACCCCTTCAGCCACCTCTACCTGCAGTCACTGCCCCCGATCCCCCCGTCACCCCCTTATACCTGTACCCCGTACACACTCCTTCAGCCACCTCTACCTGCAGTCACTGCCCCCGATCCCCCATCGCCTCCGATCCCCCGTCACCCCCTTACACCTGTACCCCGTACACACCCCTTCAGCCACCTCTACCTGCAGTCACTGCCCCCCGATCCTCCCCGTCACCCCCTTACACCTGTACCCCATACACACCCCTTCAGTCACTTCTACCTGCAGTCACTGCCCTCCCTGGCCCCTCACAGCCCCCCTAGTGCCCCTGCCCCTCATCTCCCCAGCTACTCCCTGACACCTACACCCCTGCACACCGCCTGCAGCCGCACAGCTCCCCCCTCATCTCCCCCTCACATCTCTGCTCACAACCACTGCTTCACAGCCACCCCCCGCAGTCACCACCTTTACCTATATCCATCCCCCACACACCCCTTCAGCCACCTCTTCTCTTACATCTCTATCTACAGCCACTGTTCCTGTGTCTATTGTCTGTTTTATTCATGATTAAGATTTGCTGTTTTATTTTTTCCTTTCAGTGTTGTCTGCTATCCATTTAACAGCTACGCTTGTGGGTTGCTTTTTGTCTCTTGTTGAAATGTTTCCACTTGAATTTTTAATTGGGCTAAAGCCAGAGGTATCACTGAGGAGACTTCCTTAGTTCAGTGGTTATGGTACTGAGCTGTGGTGGTGTGGAGGCCTTGGTTCAATTCCCACCTCTTCTGCCATGAAGGGATTTGCTACCTAGGCTGTTTTGTTTTTTAATTAAGTGGGTGCAGGAGGAGAAAAAATAAAAATGAATCACTCTTGTCCCAGACCCCTGCCCAGGCTGTGGGAGATCCAGTCCCCCCTCTGCCAGGGGACTTGAAGTTGGATCTCCCACATCCCAGGGACTGCCCCCCTACCACCCTCTGCCCCCCTCCCAACCCCATGCCCCGCCCCTCCACCCAGCCTGCCCCCTGCTAGGTGGGTGGTTCTTAATTCAAGCCCCCTTCCTTCCTCAGGAAGACAATGGCTCCTGTGAATGAGAGGAGATTTAAACAAGGACCCCCCACCTCAGTCACCTGGGAGAGAGGAGACCCCTCTTCCAACCCCTTCTAAGGGGCAGAGGGAGGACTCAAACCGGGATCGCCTGCATTCTGGGCAAGAGTCCTGACCATGGGACTATAGAGTGATTCTAGCTTTTTAGGTGGCCCAATGAGTAGTTAATTAAAGTGGAACAGCCTCAATAGGTAAGATTGAAGGAAGCTCCCTGTTCAGATCCTATCTCCTCATCAGGCAGAGGGGGGAACTGAACTAGGGTTGCTAGCATCCCAGTAGCAGACCCAAACCACCATGCTAGAGAGGGCTGTTTATGTTTGAGCCCAATTAATAGTGAATTAAAGTGGAACAGCTTCAATAGGAAAGACTGAGGAAGTGCCTTGTTCAGATCCCATCTCTTCAACAGCCAGAGGGTAGATTTGAACTAAGGTTGCTAACCTCCCAGGAGCAGACCCTAACCACTATGCCAGATCAAGCTGCTTGTATTTAAGTCTTGCGTGAGCCCAATTAATAGTGAATTAATGTGGAATGGCTTCAAGAGGAAAGACTGAGCAAATTATCTGCTCTGATCCCTTCTCCTCATCACATAGAGAGGGAAGTTGAACCAGGAGTTCCTATGGTACAGGCTGAGTGTGTACCTGTACTTCCCCAGATTTGTGTGGTGTGGGGTTGTAGCAGGTCCTGAGTACACTCATTCTTAGTTCACTCCCTGGCTCAGTGTTGTTTGTACCGCCATCTAAAACTCTGCTGGAGTTCTGTGGGTCAGAGGAAAAGGGAGATTCTAGTCACCACCTGACCCCTAGATCGCTATCTGACATAGCAGGTCTCAAGCCAAGCTGGTGCTGCATTTGCATTTTAGAGCACTTTAAAATTAAGCACAAGTCCTTTGCCAGGAGGAGAAGGGAGTTGTAGCTCAAGAAATTCCTTCTCTATGACCACAAATTTGCACCAAAGCCTTATACTGGCATAGTTTAACTTTTAAACAGAAATGCTACTGCAGCCTTTGTATGTCTCTTGCACTGGCTGGCATTCCCTATCTTGCTCACAGCAGCTCCACTTTGTAGAACCAAAGTGAAAGTCTACTAATGCTGGGCTTAATGGCTTTTGGATCTGTGTTGGTCAGGTGAGGGGAAGGCTAGTGAGGCTTGTTCTGCATGAACACTGCTCATTTTTGCTCCAAGTATTGTGCAAAAGAAGAGTGATTTCATGCCATCCCAGGAACAAGCATGAAACATCAGCGGTGGGGGGGGGGGGGGGTTAGTAACCTAAGGGCATGCTGTCATTTATAAGCCTACTCCCATTACCTACAGCAGTGAGCAGTTTTGAGGGCAAAGAGGCAAAGCACTCAGACCTGGTCATCTATCAAAGTTGATCCAACAGTCTTGGGAGGTAGCTACGTCTCTGCCTGTTGATAGCTTTCTAAATTAGGACCATTACTTTGAATTCATGGCATGGACAGACGTGAGCTAACCAAAGAGTTAAAGAACCAAGCAGTAGCTGACAAGTAGTCCTTGCGCAGTTGTCACTAGCAAGATTTGAAGGTAGGTACCTGCAAGCCAAGCCAGGTGCAGCTTTTTCAGAGTCAGCAGCCTATGACTCACTAGTATCTTTATTGTACTGTGGGGAGAAGCAAGCATATCTGGATAACATGCACTAAAACAGGAACAATGGCCTCCTTCAGGTAGCACCTGAAAGGTGCAAATTATCAGTCATACATAGGGAATCATGCAACAGTTCAATTTCTTCAAGTGTCCCCTGTTAACAAGGGATGGGCAATAGATAGCATGGAATATCTGGCTCCTACAGTGATGGTGCTGCCACCTGCTTCAGCAGCCATCCTCCCATTTCTGCAGTATAACTGTGTGAGTAGCTGTGCAACAAGGAGATATAAATGCTGCAGGGAAGATTTGGAGGGCTTTGAGGCATGCAGCTGTGATGAGTGTAGCAAGTGGGTATTGAACACATCAGAGAGATTCTGAGGGGTGTGTTAGAAACATTTCAACTATGCAAATTACTGTGACTTTTTCTGAGTGAATATAGCTCAAAGGAGAGTTTCATTAGACATGCAGTAGCTCATAGTGCCATGTAGGGTTACATAAGAGTATGTGGTTATACTTTGTTATTCACACAAGACATTCTACAGCCCTTCTACTATGAGTCATTACTGTTCTATAAGTAGTTTACATTTACTGTTCTTGAATTCAGTGATAGTAAGATAATTACAATTGTATTATGTGGGTTTTAGACTTTTCTCCAGCTGAGCACATAACATCAAAACTTAGAGGTCTTAGCTGCATAATGTCATAAAAATAGTAGACAGATAAAACTTCTCAGACCAGTCCATTCTATAAATGACAAGATGTCGTGTGACTGCACACTTTAGCTTTAACTGCAGCCCAAAAAGTATAGGAAGATGCATAAAATATACCAGCTGGGGCTAAACAGTTTCCAGACGTTCCAAAGCAGTCCTGTTTTGAGTACATTGCTGCATTATCAATTGTATTTAGAAGCTTTCTGCCAATTTTGATCAAAATTAAACAATGCTTTTACAAGTTATGGCCCTTTTTGTGATTGTATGATTTTTTTTCAGGCAGGCACAGGAAGAGGATTGCATGCTCCTTGACAAGTCAGCAGGCTGGTGGGCTATGGGGAAGAGGTGAGAAGATGGAATTTTTGCTCTTTAAGGTTCTGCTTTGAACCCAACCCAGGTCAGTATTGGCCAGAAATTGTCACCATCTGAGGCGGCAGCATGGTCTAGTACAGTGCTTCTCAAAGTGGTGGTCTATGGACCACTGCTGGTCTGTGAGCTATTGGCTGCCGGTCCATGGCTAGTTTCCTCATAAGGGCATCGAATAGGATAATAATATGGCACCGGTCCCCCACATCAGATAGCTTGAGAAGCTGTGGTCTAGTAGACAAGGCCATGGCCAGGGAGTTGAGACTTGGGGCAGTCACTCTCCACTCTGCCTGTGTTGTCTATTTAGATGGTGAGTTCTTCTTGTACTATGTGCACGTACAGTGCCTAGCACAATGGAGCCTCTAGGGGCCACAATAATAGCCACTTAGACCTTGGCTACACTCACACTTTACAGCGCTGCAACTGGGGTGTGAAAAAACACCCCCCTGAGCGCTGCAAGATATAGCGCTGTAAAGCGTCAGTGTAATCAGGGCAGCAGCGCTGGGAGCGCGGCTCCCAGCGCTGCACGCTACACCCGTAAGGGATGTGGTTTACATGCAGCGCTGGGAGAGCTCTCTCCCAGCGCTGCCGCTCTGACTACACTCACACTTCAAAGCGCTGCCGCGGCAGCACTCCCGCAGCGCTGCCGGGGCAGCGCTTTGAAATTCCAAATGTAGCCATACCCTTAGTAGCCTAATGAATTGGTCCAGGTGCCAATGGGTACTTTAGCTTCCATGGTGTTTACCGCAGCATGTTTCCATAGCAGTAAGATTCATATGGAATATTTAATTTAAAAGAGACGCAGGTTTTATGGAGTCTAGATTCACAGATGGTAAGGCCAGAAGAGACCATTATGATCATGTAGCCCGACCTCTTGCATAACACAGGCCAGAGAACCTCAACTACAGCCAATCATTTGTGACTGAACTATAGACTATCTTTGGAAAGGCCTGGAGTTTTTAAAATCAAGACTAGAAGTGATAGAGGCTGTGGGGCTGGAGGTTAATTCAGAGAAGAGAGGAAGCAATAGTCCATCTATTTGAAGACCCTTAGTAAATAATAATCATTATCTCTAGCCCTTATGTATAGGTTGTTGTCCAAAGACCTCAAAGCACTTTACAAAGGAGGTCAGTATCATTATCCCCATTTGACAGATGAGGCACAGGGAGGTGAAGTGACTTGCCCAAGGTCACCCAACAGTCCAGTGACTTCACCTACACCCCTTCTCTCCCCCACCAACAAATAAAATAGCTTCTGGCACACATTTTAGTTGGGTTTTTTGTTTTTTAATTAGTCATGTTAAACTAATGACCATTGGGTCGCTCTCTCAGAGAAAACAACAAAAGGCACACAAAAAAAGTAAAATCAGAATGCCTGAGACAACAACTCCAGATTAGGAAAGCAACTCTTGAGACACTGGTTGGAGTTTTATTGGCAACACAGCTCTCACTTTTACATTCTCACATCCTTCAGCCTCTCCAGCAATTGTTATTTGACTAATGCCACTGGGACTCTCTTTCCAATAAGAACAACTACTCAAATAATAACCAGTGCGCTCTGGTCCCCCGGGGATACGCCGAGATCACCCCTTGGAGCTGAGGGAGGATCTCCCCCTGTGAAGAAATTGGCCCCAAGAGATCAACGTTTGGCACTGAGATGGCGCCTTCCGGCAGGAATAAAATATTACATTAAAACATTCAAATTTGGGTTTTTAAAAGCACCTTGAGGCAAGGTCTGTGTGTGGAGCATAGAGAGGGAGGAGTCATGTGGGCATAAGCCATCTCCTCTGTTTGCTCTGCTTCCCAGGAGCGCAGACAGACACACAAGAGAGCCCAGGCCTTTCTCTTCATGGCCCTGAAGAGTCAATGGGACGATCTGATAGGGAGGCAGGAGAAAAGAAACAGATTGATGCACATTCCCCTTTAACAAGGATACTGCAGTGCCGTACAGTAATGGCCCAAGCCGCCACAGCAGACGATAACCACACTACAGTGCTTGGGGAGATTACTGGAGTACTCTTCACAAGGGCATGGCCAAGTGTGGAGAAGGCTGGCCAACACCCCACAGTTCACATCTTGGCTCTTCCAGGGGCTGCTCCTCCCCTATCTCCTCAAAATACCCAGTCCCTCTTGCACTGGAGGCCACTTGAAACTGATTTGTAAGTTTCTAGTTGAGTTTTCCTAATAGGAATTCAACACTCGTCTCTTAATGTGCTAGTGCAGAAATGCCTACAGCTCAGCAACCCCGAACGCCAGAGGAGACCGGAGCCCTACCATACTTGTACCTAGGCAGCCTTTGCACGCATGAGACGCATATTATAAATATAAAATCATATCTGCTACAAACAGAAGACGTATATTGTACATCTCTTACCCATATACACAAGACCACAATATACACATATGCCTTGGAGGAAGAGGAGTGTCGTCATGGAAAGAGGATTTCAAGAGGCACAGCACCCCCCCTGCCAGCCCTGCTGGGGGGTGGGGTGGGGGCTGTGCGCACAGCAGGTCAGATCAGGAGGAGTCTTGTCCAGTGGACGTGTGTCACTCAGGACAGTGCATGGATGAGCCAGCCTCCGTCACACACGTGCACCCCCTACAACATGCGTGCACCCATGTGCTGCATGAGAGGAAGAGAGAGAGTGCGCGAGCATGTCTCCTGTTATCCTTGAAGTGTTGCGTTTCTTCAGACACTTGGAGTGAAGCTAGGCCCTGAGAGCTTTTTGCATCCTACAGCACTGCCACCCTCAGAAAGGGTTCCACCCGGGCAGGTCTCTGGTAAGGCATTTTCATCTGGGAGTTGGATCAAACTGTGTCTGAAGGGAAAATGGACCCAGCTGGGAGTGTGTGTGCGCGTGTGCCTGGGTGGGTTAACAAGAGGCAGCAAGGCTAAGAAGGCTGGTGACAGCCAGGCCTGGCCTGCAGGGGCATCCAGAGGCTCAATCCTTGGCTCAGTTTATACTTAAAGCCACAGAAGCTGCCACTCTCTGCCTCCTTTCCCCCAGACTTGGGCCACCAGAACGGCGTGGAATACTGATGGTCGTTTGAGTGGCACATCCACACATGGAGTGGCAGGCAGGCACACATAAAAGTTAAGACAAAAGTCGAGGTGAGCTTTGTACAGCTAGGAGTGGCTCCTGGCCAGCGTATCCAAGGACTTCGACGATGAAGTGCCACAGTGATTAGATCAGGCTGGGATGGGGAGACTGAGTCCTGGCACCTATCGGCGGTAGTGATTGGGGGCATCCGCAAACATGTACTTGAGTCTGTAGGCTTCAGCAAGGAGGAGTCCAATCTCTTCGTTGCCCCAGTGTATTGTGGGTAGGTTTTGTAACAACATTAGAAGACCCTGAAACAAGGGGAAAAGGGCTTCTTATTTTGGGAGGCAGTGGAGCAGGGATTTCAGCTGTAGGGCAAATTTAGATCTGGTATAAGCAGGCACAGCAGAACTGAATAATGATATGTTCTAGCTTTAGTATACAGAGCACTTTCCATTCATCAATCTCAAAGTGCTTTACAAAGGTGGTCTGAGGGGGAAACTGAGGCACAGAGAGAGGATGTGACTTGTCCAGGGTCACTCAGCAGGCCAGCAGCAGAGTTGGGAATAAGACCCAGGTCTCCTGAGCCCGAGTCCAGTGCCCTGTTGATGCCTCCATCATGTCAATGGAGTTGTACCTGTTTACACTAGATCTGAACACAGTCCTGAAGGTAGAGATAGACATAGCTTCATCAGCACTCCACATACACAGACACACACATCACTCCTGCATGCTGGCAGCCACCCGAAGGTGGACAGCGCACCCTTTATTAACCATCCTCACTTATCCATGGAAAATGGGGTCACACCTCCAGCCCTTTTCCTGATGCACTGAAGCCTTCATACCTCAAGTCTGCAGCACACAAGTGTTTATAGCAAACAGGCCTGATATCAGCACACATGAACTGCTCCCTTGTTATCCAAATGGATTTCACATTCCCTGGTCCATTGAAACGATTGCAGTGCTCAGACCCCGGCAGCAGCAATAACTGCATACCCTGCTCTGCGTGAGAGTTGGATACACACCCTGGTATGCCTCTCTTCAGCTTCCAGAGGATCTCAAAGCACTTGTCAGAGGTGCACTAACGGATCCTCACAACCCCACTGTGAAATACAGCATTAACACTCCAGCTTTACAGATGAGAACCACAGCACAAAGAGACACAAGGTCAGATAGTGATTCTGTGGTAGAGGATCCCGGAGCACTTGGCTCTGTCCTACGCTCAGTGTAACCAACCATGTGTCCTCTGTTACGTGGTTATGGGGTGGAACCTGGGTGTAGATTTTATGATCTGATATATCACTGGTATGCAGTTAACACACACGCACAGCTGCATGCAGTGCATCTCACTGCTTGATGTTTAACCACCTACACATAAACCACCCAACAGGCAATTACGTTGGCCACCCTCCTCCCCACCAGCGGGGCTGCCCCCCAGGGATTCACCTGGAAGTCCTCCTCATCCAAGATCTCTTTTCGCCACTTGATCAGGAACGCGGCACAAACGTACAGGTGGAAATGGGAGAATCCTTCCTGCTCCGACTGGAAAGGACACAAAACTCTGGGTCAGTCCTTGCAGCAGAGTCAGCGTGAGGATAGCACCGGCAGGCCCTTTGCTCCAAGCTCTCCCCACAGCAGGCCTGTGGCAGGCACTCAGGGTTGGGCTGCACGAGGCAGACAAGAGGAGGGAGCAAGTCACTTTGCTGCTGCTCATCTCTGAGCGCCAGAGCCTTCCTAGCACTGCAGCTGCCTCACACCCACCACTGGTGAAGCTGTGCTGGGGGCCTGCCCTAGGGCAAAAAACAGGGAGGCTGGGAAGTTTTAGTCCTACGTACCTGGTAGGTGTCCCACAAGCGGATGGTGCAGCGCAGAGGGAGCTCCCTCATCAGCAGATTGTTCATCCAGCGAAAGGCAAACTGCAGGTATTCGACCTCGTACTTCCTAAAGTGATTGTGTACCTGCTCTGAAACAGCACATTCCATTACACATCTGGATCCCCATAGGGCCCAAGGCTTTGTGTGCTAATGCCCTGCCCCTCAAAGCACTCTCAGGACCAGTCCCCTCCCCTGTCCAAGTACATTTCAACCCAATCCCCTATCCCCATTAAACCAAGCCTCCTCCTACTATGTGCATTAAAGTCCCTTGTTCTGTTAAATGATGCCTACCCCCCCCCGCCCCACACATAGGCATTTCAACCAAGTCCCTCCTACCATGTGCTCTCTGGCGAAATGAGTGTGACTCATGCCAAACCATGCCCTTGCCCAAATGCCTTCCAGCCGAGCCCTCTCCCCTGCCAAGCCATGGCCCCAGATGTGTGCCTTCCACCTGAGTCCCTTCTGCCACCTAATCCACCCCACCAAAACCATGTCACCTCCTGCATGCCTTCCAGCCAACCCAGCCCCCTTCCTCACCAACTAACTGCGTCCCACTTCCCCTCTCCAAATCAAGCCCCACTTCCATCCCCTTCCCATGGTTTAGCTTCTGTTCTGATTTGGATACCCTCCGGCACAACCACTGGTCTATGGGAACCTCGTGGGGGAATCGGAGAGGAATTGTTAAGAGCACAAGCCTGCTCTGCCTCAGGGTGTATGCTAGAATTCCAGAGGGAAATCATGTCCATCAACAACTTCCACCCTGTTGAATTTTCCAGAAAAGACCCATCATATCACTGCAATCAGGGATTAGTAAACAGTAATAAGTCACCAGGACCAGATGCTATTCACCCAAGACTTCTGAAGGAACTCAAATGTGAAATTGCAGAACTACTAACTGGTATCTATCATATTTAAATCAACTACTGTACCACATGACTGGAGGATAGCTAATGTGACACCAATTTTTAAAAAAGGCTCCAGTGGTGATCCCAGCAATTACAGACCGGTAAGCCTAACTTCAATACTAGGAAAACTGGTTGAAACTATAGTTAAGAACAGAATTATCAGAGACATAGATGAACACTGTTTGCTGGGGAAGAGTCAACATGGCTTTTGTAAAGGGAAATCATGCCTCACCAACCTACTAGAATTCTTTGAGGTGATCGACAAGAATGTTGGAGAAGGGTGATCCAGTGGATATAGTTTACTTAGATTTTCAGAAAGCCTTTGACAAGGTCTCTCACCAAAGGCTCTTAAGCAAAATAAGGAGTCATGGGATAAGAGGGAAGGTTCTCTCATGGATCAGTAACTGGTTAAAAGATAGGAAACAAAGGGTAGGAATAAATGGTCAGTTTTCAGAATGGAGAGAGGTAAATAGTGGTGTCCCCCAGGGGTCTGTACTGGGCTCAGTCCTATTCAACATATGCCTAAAAGATCTGGAAAAAGGTGTAAACAGTGAGGCAGCAAAATTTGCAGATGATACAAAACTACTTAAGCTAGTTAAGTCCAAGCAGACTGTGAAGAGTTACAAAGGGATCTCACAAAACTGGGTGGCTGGAGAACAAAATGGCAGATTAAATTCAATGCACATTGGAAAACATAATCCCAACTATACGTATAAAGTGATGGGGTCTAAATTAGCTGTTCCCAGGATCTCTTTATTGACTGGTGTCATTGTGGGTAGTTCTCTGAAAACATCCATTCAATGTGCAGCGGCAGTCAAAGTGAACAGAGTGTTGGGAATCATTAGGAAAGGGGTAGATAATAAGACAGAAAATATCATATTGCCTCTATATAAATCCACGGTACACCCACATCTTGAATACTGTGTGCAGACGTGCTCGCCCCATCTCAAAAAACATATATTGGAATTGGAAGAGGTACAGAAAAAGGCAATAAAAATGATTAGGGGTATGGACCAGCTTCTATATGAGAAGAGATTAGTAAAACTGGGACTTTCAGCCTGGAAAAGAGATGACTAAGGGGGGATATGATAGAGGGCTGTAAAATCATGACAGGTGTGGAGAAAGTAAATAAGGACATGTTATTTACTCCTTCTCAGAACACAAGAACTAGGGGTCACCAAATGAAATTAACAGGCAGCAGGTTTAAAACAAATAAAAGAAAGTATTTCTTCACACAATGCAGAGTCAACCTATGGAACTCTGTCAGAGGATGTTGTGAAGGTCAAGACTATAACAGGGTTCAAAAAAGAACTAGAAAAATTCATGGCAGATCGGTCCATCAATGGCTATTAGCCAGGATGGTGAAGAATGGCGCCCCTAGCCTCAATTTGCCAGAAGCTGGGAATGGGTGACAGGGCCTGGATGACTTGATGATTCCCTGTTCTGTTCATTCCTTCTAGGGCACCTGGCATTGGCCACTGCTGGAAGATAGGACACTGGGTTAGATGGACCTTTGGTCTGACCCAGTCTGGCCGCTCTTATGTTCTTATCATCAAACTGCAGGGGGTGAGAAACAAGAGGTGTGTACAGCATGACCTCCCCCTCCTGCCTTGCTCCCATTTGGATCTCCTCACCACCTACCATCGATCCGGCTGACTAGCTCCTCCAGTGCTTTGACCTTCTTCTGGATCCCTGGCTGGGCAAAGGTGTAGTTATCCTGCAGGAAGACAGTGAGAGTCAAAGACAGCAGCTACTGTAGTGAAAGCATCCTGGGGCTTGGAACCCAGCTAAGAGACCTGCTCTCCTTCTGCCTACTCTTGGGATCACTAAGATCAGCTGTCACACTTTTGCTAAGAGTCCTTGGATGTGAATTGTCCAGGAGACAGTGAGTTTGGGGTGGTGGGATCCTCTGCTCTTGAATTCACTTCCCTGTTGGGGAAGCTTTCTGCCAGACCATGCCCAGTGTAAGCCAGAATCCCTGGAAATCATGAGCATTAGGGTTTTGCTTAGTGAGCAGGGCGGTCTAGTAGTTAGATATACAGACTGAGAATCAGGAGACCTGAGATGAAATCCTGACCCTACTGGGTCTTGTGCTGTAGACTTCCATAGGACCAGGCTTTCCCGCCTGGATTCTATTCCCAACTCATGCTGTGATTTTAGTTGAGTCCCTCAACCCCTCTGTGTCTCAGTTTCCCCATCTGTAAAGCAGGGGCAATTTTGTAAGGTGCTTTGAGATCCCCCAATTGGTGCTAAGTGGTAATTACCCTATTTTAAGTAGAAGGTGTTCGACTTTGATGTGTCTAATTGTGTGTTTTGTTTCTTGCTATGTACGAGGGGCTCAGATCACAAGAGAGCACGCTTGAGAAATCTCAAAATAAGTGATTTTGCGTCAGGCTGCAAGGAAAGCAATCTTGAGCTTACAGAGCAAAATTCCTTTTTAATGGGGACATAAATAGGCAGAGAAAGAGAGAGTATTTAATTCTCACTTTGTTAGGAAAGTCGATCCTGATAAAAGAGGGGAGTGTTTTTAATAAAGGAGACAGAGGACATCTGTTACTGCCACTTGTAAGTCCATGTTTCTTTCTGGGACCCTGATCAAGGAGGTCCGCAGGCCTCTGTGGGACCACAAGCCAAGGAGGGAGAGGTAGAAGGCTACAGCTCTACGAGGCAATAAGAGGCAGAGAAGTGTGGAGCTGCACATGTCTGGGGAACAAGATGCAGCATGTTTACTAGGGGACAAGAGGCATGAGAGATCGGAGAGCATACGCATGGGGACAGTTCTCATCAGAGAGGAGGGGTGTTGGATGTGGGAGTTGGCGTGTGGGGAAGTAGGACAGCAGCCAACCGCTGAACAAGCCGTTTCAGAAGCCAGGCTAGAAGGGGGTCAAGAATAACCTTAGCACAACAGCCCTGGGAGGAACAAGAGGGGACTAGACACAGATTAATGACTTGGACAAGGCTACTGAGTAATCAGTAGCTGAGCCAGGATTAGAACTGAGAAGTTCCTGGCTTTGAGTTCCCAGCCTCTAAAACTAGGCAGGATTCAGCCTGTAACCAGAGGGGTTAGGTACAGGGAGATCACTAGGAATGTCACTCAAGTTGGGGGTGTGGCCTGAAGGTGGAACAAATGGCGGACACTGAGACTGCTATCTAAGAGAGCAGGGGGAGCAGAGGGAAATCTGCTCAGGCCCACTTCCCGGTGCACTTACCTGTATGCCATCCAGTAGTTTGCTCATACACCAGAAGCTGTCGGCTTCGATGCTCCGCAACACATCCTGAGACAGGGTTGTCATGTCAAAGTTCTCCACATCCTCTTCTATAAAACAAAAGGGGGAGAGAATCCAGAGGACATGTTTCCAAGGTTGTGGTGAGAGGAGGAGAGAGGTCACGTGAGCACCTAGTATCTTAGTCAGGATCCTTTAATGTGGAGGAATGCCAGGCTGAGTTCCCCATAGTGCCACTATCCTTGCTGCAAACACATTTCTGTGTCCCTGGCTTTGAGTCACTCTTCTGCAGCTGGGATCAAGGGGGAAAGGGGTGGGTAGAACTGGTTCATGGCAGCTCTGGCTTCTAGAACAAGATCTGTAACAAAACTGTGCAGCACAGCGAAAAATCAGCCTGGGAAATCTGGAAAGCCCAGTCCCCCAGCACATGGAACACCATGCTGCCTTGGGTTCACCAGTAACATAATTATTCTTTGCAGGGCAGTAGTGCCTATAAGCCCCAAGCACAGATCAAGACCCCGTTGTGCCAAGCGCTGCACAAACCGAGAACGAATAGCGCTTACAATTTAACAGTGCCCTTTACCTTGACAGGGGAGCTCTGCCCAGAGCTACAGTCCTGTCCTGTAGATAAGCCAGTACAGACGCTCCAGTGGCTGTGGGCTTCCTTACCAGCTCTGGTGCTACTGGCTAGAACTGTATCCAATCATCTAGCAGGCTGCTAGGTGGGTACCAGAGGCCTACAATGCAAAACACACCATCCCCAGGCACCACATTAAGGTCGCCACAACCAGTGAGTCTCTTCCTTGCTTACAACTAAGCTTGGCACAATTCGATTTTTGTTTTTGAGAATATTGAGGTTTATTTGTAAGCATTTTCATCAGTTTAAAGTGTCACCGTTGTGGGAAATTGGGGGTGGTGGCGCCAAACAATAATTATTTAATGACAATAGGCATTGAGATTCCAAAAGTGAAAGCTTTATAATCATTAAAACCTAAAGTGTCAGCATCACATGTCAGAATATACAAAATAAATATCCTTAAATCAACAAATCGCGTGTTTTGACTGCTCATTTGCTAGCCCACTCGGAACAAACCTAATTCAAAAGCCTAATTCCCTGGATTTTTGACTTTTAAGTTCTCAAGCCCCTTGCCTAGCTGTACATTTTGATTATTATTAATGGAAATATTTTTTGTGGGTTTGTGTGCACTGAAATTGATGTTTCTCAATATTTACCAATAAAAACCTGATCCATCCAAGCTTACTTACCACTTCCTTTGAGAGTGCTGGTGGTGTATTAAAGCAAGTCCCTAAAGTCAGGCCCGCAGGTCCAAGAGAACCAGCCATCACCTTGGATCAGTGAAACTGTCTATCTGGAAGCTGGGTGGGTAAGATCAAGGAGACCGATCAAGGAGACCAGTCTGGGAGGAAAAGCCTGTCCAATGGAGCATTTTGGGGCGGCAGGGGAGTTGGCCCCATTTATAGTCCTAATCCATCCCTGGAGGCCGTGGGGATGGCAGGGTGGTCACACAGCTACTCCCTCTGTGAAGGCAGGGGGCTTATGCGCTAATCCAAGATGAGAGAGGTGCCCGAAGAGAGGCACACAGCATAGATCTAAAGCCTGGGATTCAGATAGGGATGAGGAAAATGCCACCAGCCACTCAAACCTTGCGTTCCTTTGCAAAGGCAGAGAAGGGGCTCCCTTGATTGCATATTTGATCTGGGCTTGGTTCCTCCAGAGGCTGCTTGCAGCAGTTTCTCCTTGGGCTCCTTCCTGCTACACTGATTGCCAAGCCAGAAACCCCGGAGCTTGAAAGGCAGCAGAGATATTACCAGCATGCCAGCTCTCTGTGTTCAGTGGCGGTTGCCCTGCTAATAGATCTGACAGCTAGTGGAGAAAGTGCTCCTGATAAGGGCTGGTTCTGCTGTTAGAACCAGGATGCTAAATGTTGCCCACCACATGCAGCCACCAGAAAGATAAGGACAGGCCACTCGAGCCTCACGCAGAGTTAACAGCTACTGAGCAACTGACCTAGTTCTCTGAAGGCAGATTAAAGAGGTGGAGAGCTCAAGCCCACAGCAAAGTCAGCAGCCCTGGGATGCAGAACAGACAGCAAGCCCTATGTAGGGAATTCAGGAAGGGAGGGACCCAGTGACACTGCTGCTTAAAGTCAGAGTGCCTATCACACCAAACAGCTTCACACCCCAAATCAATTCACACCCCAATGACATGCACCCCCCTCAGAGGTGGAGGGTAGCAGCTGTTTAACAGGATGCAGCATCACAGGGCAGCAAGGAGAGAAGACTGCTGTCATGGCAGGGGAGATTTCAGGTACATGGAATTTAATTGCCTGAACTGGAATTTGGCTGAGATACCAGGGTCTTTAATGATGCAAAGCAATCAGGGCCTTGATTGTATCTGGAAGAGGGTAACTAATGCCATAAAGGGAACAGAGCCATCTAATGGGTCACCAGCCACCACATGTGGCAGAACATGGGTTTGCCTGGGAGGCTGCTGTTCCAGAACTAGTCACTGATGCTGCTTCCATTGTCTGAGGAGATCACAACCCAAGTTATCCTGTCTCCGCAGGGGAAACCTGCTGTTTGGCTGAAGTTTCATAGATTCCAAGGCCAGAAGGAATCATTGTGATCTAGTTGGACCTCCTGTGTAACACAGGCCAGAGAACTGCCCTGAAATAATTGTTTGAATTAGAGCAGATCTGTTTAAAAAAGATCTCCAGCACTGGCGATTTTTAAATCAAGACTGAATAATCCACCACAACCCTTGGTATGCTGTTCCCCTAGTTAATTACTCTGTTAAAAATGTACCCGATTTCCAGTCTGTACAAAACACCATGTGACCCCAGTCTTCTGCCTAGGCCTGACAAGCAACACCCCACCGCTTGCCTGCAGAAAGGGTGTGTTGGATTTATGGAGGATTCATTCGGGCACCAGGCACAATCTCGTTCCTACAGGAAGGGCATGTGGGAGATGCCCAGCTCTCACAGTCTACTTCCTGTAGGCCTGACTTCTGCTGAGTTTGGTTCTGTGTCTGCACAGCTGTCATTCATGATTTTATGCAGGAAAAGGCCCACCAAGATGCACTATGCTTGGCTATAGAGCCAGCCTGCCAATGGCCCCAAATGCCTTATGTGCAGAAACCACTTGAAACCTGAATGCTGCCAAGGTACCTCCTCTGGTGACCCTGTTCCTTCTAGCACCTCCCCTCATCAGTATCCCAAAATGCCTTGCAGGGTGGGATGGGCTCTTACTCCAGGCAGCAGCCTGGTCATTCTGTCCACTGCCCTCCCCTCAGATCACTCCCTTGCCGGGTACATGCTGTTGCTTCTACACAGATGGGGATGGTCAATGACACCTGAGCAGTCTAGTCTCCCCACCCGCAGTGCCCAAAGCCAGTTGCCCCTTCAGTCCATGCAAGTACTGATGACGACAGTGGTGCGCTGTGCCCTCTATAGCTCCTTTAATCTGAACAGCTCCAAGCGGCTTTTCCCACAAGTCACCCTGCACCCCTAGGAAACAGGGAAGCCTCATGACCCCTCTGGCTACTGATAGGCAAACAGAGGCAGGGAGAAGTTAAGTGACTTGGCCACAGTCACCCAGCATGTCGCAAACAGCATTAGACTTGGTGATTTGGGACTCCCAGTTCCATCTCCCACTCCCAGGCTGCAATTCACAAGTCCCTTCAGAGCACAGCTCAGAGTTTGGAGAGGCCAGTATAAAAGGCTACTGGATTAAAAAATAAATAAATAAATAAATATTGGCCTTGAACCTAACACAAGCGTATCCGGCGCCAGCTCGTTCTGAACTGAGCCGCTCTGCTGGGATGAGAAGCCCAGCTCCCAGCAGGAGAGGCAGCTGATCAAGCTGCTTCGGCACCAGCTGCATCATAAATACAGATTTCGTTTGGGCCTTGGGTGGGAGCCTCTTTTCTCTCTGCATTTCTAGCCTTAGACATGGCCATTCTCAGGGTAGAAAAGGCTGTGGTTTGATTCTGTGTCAAAGTAAAACGGAGGGTTGAGTAATCGGAATGCTACGAATCCCTGACATCGCTCCCCCTGCCCCTTCCTGGGCAAGTGATGTTTATTCATGAGTCTAAGAACAGAGACACTGATCTAGGCTACAAACATAGATCCTGAACTCGAAACTCAGCAGGACTATGCCATTTTCCTTGCCCAAAATCATGGGAGCTAGCCATGCAGATTTCATGAACCTCATGCTCAGGGCATAAGCCAATTCCTCGTTACTAGGAGGAAACCTAAGATTATCCCACAGCTACCTAAGTGAGGTTTCTTGAACCTTCCTCTAAAACGTGTCAGAGAGAATCCTGATCCAGATGGTGGAATGGACAGGCCAGCACTAGGGATGTTTAAACATCCATCTGAAAAGTTGGCTCATCACATCCACACCCACTGCAGTTCCACCCTTTAAAGCAAGATCTCACAACCAGGGTTTATCCCGGCAGCTGTAAGCAACGTTTCTCCTCTCCCCACCACTGCTATTGGCTACCTCTCTCCACCCCAGAGACAGCTGCAGTTCAGTGGTGTTTGGAATAAACAGCGCGGCAGAAGCATGGTCTAGTGGTTAAAGCCAGACAGAGCTGGCTTCTATTTCTGGGGCTGCCACAGACCATGCATGGGACTAAGCACATCAGCCCCCTTCTCTGCCTCAGTGTCCCTTGCTGTAAAACAGGGCTCATACCTCCCTAGCTCACAGGGCTGGCAGGAGACTCGGGGCCCCATTTCCAGAAGTGCAGAAGCATTTGCGTCTCCCCTCAATCTCCACTGGATCTGCAGGTACTGAACACTTTTGAAAATCAGGCCCCACTGAAAATAAGGGATGAGGACTGTCAGCTTTTGGGGGCAGGGCCAGTTTTTTGTTCTAGGTTCGTACTGCACCTAGCGCACTGGGGTCCTGCGTGTCACCACAACAGACATAACGAATGGTAGGTGCCCAACTCCCCCTGAAACTAAAAGGGCACCGCATTCTCTCAGCCTGTGCCCACCTGTCCTAACAGGTTCCTCAGAGGGAAAGTTCTAGAGACATGCAGTGAATTGGGTGCTGGCTGAGAGCTTAAATCACTGGTGCTTGGTTCCAGTTAGTGGAGTAACCAGATTCACCTTGCCCCTTAGCATCCCCCGCTTCCAAATCGCATGCGACAGCCCTCCAGAGCAGCAGGGCAGATTGCACAGCCCCGCAGGGAAGGCAGCCCGCTGGCCTCCCAGCAGCCAGGGAATGGAGATAGCGGGGCACTAAGCATTCCAAAAACAGCTGATGGAATGGGCAGTGAGGCAGAGGCCACTGCTGGAGTCTCTTACACTCAGTCAGCAGCGATGGGGGATTTGTTGGGATGTGCGTGACCAGGCCAGCAGGCATGATGGCTCTTAAGCATCTTCTGAGCCAGAACAGGTCTGAAAGTTAAATCTGGCTCGGAGCAATTAGCTGTGATGAACTGACAGCGGCGCCCCTGCTGTGCAGCTTCAAAAGGGCCCCTTCCCTCTCCTCGTGCAAAATGTGACAGGAGAGCGCCAGTCTCTGCAACCAGCCTGGTGCATTAGAGGGGCAGCATGAAAGATTTTCTTCTGGGAATGTGGCAGGGCGGGGGACTCAAGATTTCCACAGACTAGTTTTTCGAATCCAGCTAATTAGAATCACAGCAGGCACACGCTGCTGTGGTTTCATCCCTGAAGGGCATGCAGAGCACAAAAGGCAGTTCTTCCCTTTTAACAGGCCCATAAGCCTCGGGGAAGGGGCAGGAGGAAAGCTTCAAACTCGGATCAGTGTGTGACAAGAAGTCGTGAGCAGCACAGCGAGATGACACTGCCTTACACACAAGGCAGTGCTACTCCAAGGACAGTCCAGAGATTGCCCTGCACAAAGCAAGAGCACAGCAGAACTCACACCCAGCACCTGGTGCTTGAAGTCAGGGCATTGGGAGAATGCAGTGTTACCTAGTGGATAGGGCACCAGACAGAGTCAGGAGACCTGAGTCTCATTGCTGGGTCTGGGCAAGTCACTGCGCCTCTCTGTGCCTCAGTTTCTCCACTTACCCTGTCTTATCTAGTTAGACTGTAAGCTCTTTAGGGCAGAGGCTGTCTGCATCTGTCCAGTGTCTAGCACAATGGGGTCACTAGAGGCTATTGTAATGCTAATTAATAACAAGAAGATGAGCAAATTCATTTGACTGAATCCCAAACACACTCTGGCCCTGAAATTCTTGATTTGCTGCTGCTTAGGAATCAATGGAAGAGGAGAGGAAATGCAATTTTAATGAAAGAACGACCTGTGCCCCACTTAGGTCCTTCCTGGGCGCTTCGCTTGTGCTAGAAAAGCTGGAGGTGACTCACCCTAGGGTGATCCTGACCCCTAACTAGTTTAAGAAGTTAGTTTCAGGTTCATCCAGCAGCCACCATGGCTCATGTCTCTACCTGAGGATGTCTGGCCTGGAACCAACCCCAAAGCTGAGGTTTATATTTAACAGACTTATTTAATCCTTTGCTAATTTCTGCTCATCATCTATCAACAGGAGTAGTAGGTTCTCTGGCTCTGGGTTTTCATAAGCATTGGATTGTTCTTCTGTGTCTTCCCCCTTCCCCCATGGTTCAGAACCACAAAGGATTGTGTTAGTATTTTAAAACTTAGCATCCTTCCTCCATGACTCCCCCACATAGCTCCAGAGCAGATGACGACACATCAAATGGGAGACCTCCACCACACGCCTACGTGCTGTGGGAGCGATGCTCCTAATTCAGTGGGGAGCATGCTGGCAGCAGGTTCACCCTGAAACTAGGGGAGGGAACATGAGACGGGTGAAAGACGCCATCTTTCAGATGCCAGGTCCCAGTCCTGACCAGCAATGATCACAGAAGATCGCATGGCACTGCCCACAATTGGAGAGCCCAGCTGGATTCTGCCACCTTCAATTTCAGTCAGATACAGCATTCTTTGCTTCTTGTCCCAAGCTAGACTCGGGCAGTGTCGCTGTGCACCAACACCTGCTCCTTCCCACCCCAGAGCTGGCTGCAGCTCATGGATTCAGAACTGAGCCCACTGTATGTTTGTATTTTTATTTCTATAGTACCCTGGGAGCAGCTGATGCTTTGCAGACCAAAAATTAAAAGACAACAAGTCTCTGCCCTGGGCTGCTTACAGTTCAGCTCAGACCAAGGAGGAAGGCACTAGACATACCTGAAACTTAGCATATGAAGGACAAAAGGAGAGAAGTGGTGGATCAGAGACAGAACAGGAGGGACAAATTAAGGAGCAAGACTAAGGGCAAAGTCCACATATCAGTGCTGGTCTTGCAGGGAGGTGGTATCGCGCTACAGGAAGTCAGTATTATTCAATGGACTTCCCCCTGCAGGGCAAGAAACCTCCCAAAGCCAGGAGCCCTGGAAAGCCAGAACAGTAAATGCAAGTGGGTAGGGGAAGCTTGCACTGCACCTGGCTGTGGCGTACAAAGCTTGAGGCAATGCTGGTAGAGGAAGAAAGCCTGCAGCACGTGTCCAGCTCCCTCCTTCAGTACTGCTACTCACAGCACAGATCCCCGCCCCCTTCCGCCACTGACTGGTTCGGAGGCAAGTGGCACAATCAGGAGGGAGGCACGAGCCAACTATCCTGACAAACAGAAGCTTTGATAAACCATCTCCCTACAGCACAGTGCTCAGCACAAACAGCTGTTCTGCCGCATCATTAAAAAGGCCCCACAAAGAACCTGGCTAGTCAACATATGGCTCTGACTGAAACTGAAAGGGAGCCAGCAGCTCTGAGGTGCAGGAGGCTCTAGCGCGGCTGTGGCCGCCACTGCAGCACAGGGCACCTGGGGCGGCGTTGTGAGCAAATGAGCATGCCCAGCTCCCTGCCGTACCAGGTGTCCCATTGAGGAAAACAATACTCCTGGCACTGGAATCTCACCACTCCCGGGATCTGGTTGGGGAGCTGATGAAACTGACTAACCCTAGAATTCCAGACCACGTAGCAGTGGGGCAGGAGCACCAGCACCTTCCTGTGAACTTTGACCCCTTTTCCCCTCTCCATTCCCATTAAGGGATGGATCATTCCAATTCTAATCACAGCACCTCAGAGGCAGGGTAGGTTGCTGTCTCTGTATTATGGGCTAGGGAGGAGCTGTTGGCTGGATACTTACACCTGTTCCTCAGTGCACAGCTCTGCTAGGGATTGGACACGTGTACACTGTACATTGATGGTAGAATTACTATACTAATGGCTTGGTCAAAGACAGATTGTAGGATAAAAGGGCCCAGCCTGAAACATGCACACTGCTATGTCTAGCATTTGGCTAGCTGAGTCTAATGCCAACACTTACAGTCAGGTCCAGGAGCCAGTCAGGACTCTGGCCAAGCACCACTCACAGTGGCTGGATAGTTCTCTTATTAGCTGCTGTGAAACAGGCACTGTCTTAATTACCATCAGTAAGCTTCAGAGTTAACACTAACTGGGATGTACAGGGACAGTTCAGAGGGATTGTTCTTATTTGCAGACTTGGTGAAGAAACAGAACAAAGTACAGAACTGAGGTTCCTTTAGCAACGGCCAGGGACTAAAAACTTACTGTTGTTAAATAGAAATGTAGACGTTACAACAGAAACTAGTAGGAGCACTAAGCAGTGCTGGTACAATGCCCTGGCCAGTACCGGCTCCAGCCAACAAGGAGAGAGTACCTTTACAACCTCCTTCTGATTTAAAGGAGCAGTATGGATCCCTAGTCCCACTGCTGTCATTACCCTACACCGCTGCTTCTCTGAAAAAAAGGTAATGCTGGCAGCTGTAGAGATCATCCTTCCCTCCAGAAAAATGATGTGGTTGTGGGGTGCTTGGGTTGTTAAGCAGCCCATGTTCTCTGGAAGTGCAGGAACATTCAACCCCAATGCCCCTGACCTCTCCCCTACCTGCACTAACTCAGGTCAATTTGCTATGGGCTGGTAAACTGAGGCTGCATTTCACCCAGAGGTGGGTGCAGGGAGGCCAGGGCATAGTGCAAAGTGCTCAGAGAGGAGCTCAGCAAGCACAAGATAAGCAGCAGTGATTCCTGGGAATTACATGTACCTATCCTTGCCTCCTTCCTCAGCCATTTGCAGCCACCTGCGCTGAAATGAGCCATCTGCACATGTTACTCAAAGGCCAGCTTGCACCTCCCAATTGATTGCTCAGCCACCCACACCTGCGGGATGCAAAACAGCAGGCGCAGCTGCTGCTGCAGCCTTGATGCCTCCCACAAGCTCTTCTGGCTGAAGGCACCAGCTGAAACAAGCAGCGCTCAGCACTCTTCAGCTGGAGCCATTGATCAGATGGGAGCAGCAGTCTCTCCATAGATAGATCTGTTGCTGGCAGAGGCCCAAGGCTTCCGCAGGCTCTGCCAGCTTGCTGAGACAGCTGTGCTTGGTGCAGCAGGCTGACACAGAACATCCTGGGAACATATACACCGACTCTCTGCTGTGGAGGCAAGGATGGGACCGAGAGACTCAGCTGCAACCCACCTGCTAAAGATCTCAAAGCTGTGAGCATGGTGAGAGGGAGACAAAAGGACCTTCAGTGAAAAGCAAATGCAGAGACAGGGCGGTTCTCCATCCCAACACCACCTCACTGGGAAAGAAACAGGCAGCAGGAAATGACATCGCGGAACTGAAGAAGGAAGCTGCTGGCTTTGAGCTTGTGAACTGAGCACGTTTGATACTGAAGCCATTGAGAGAGTAGACAGTGCCCTCCCTGTGTCTTTTATGAGGTCACGTAACCAAAACCTCCATGCATGGCTTCTCCCAGAACCTCCCCCTCCGCTTCCAGTTGGTCTGAGCCCAGACAAGCCCCTTGGAGAGATGGTTCTGGCTGCCGCTTGGTTTAACTCTTGGCCTGGCCCTTGTATCGACTGCAACAGAGAAGCCCATCAGCCAGAGACACGTATTGACCAGCCGATCAGTTAAGGGGAGAGGTTGTAATTGACCTGTATAAGAGCTGCTGCTGCGTTGGCTTGGAATACAATACCTGCTGAGGCATGAGGAAGGTTAACGAGTCCCAGTGACCTTCCAAGCTGGGCTAATCTATCATTGGCAGGGGAAGCTAAAGGAGAAACTAGTAAGTTTAACAGTAAAAGGCTCTGCTGTCAGCTTGGACTTGTGCTGAACAGTTAACTCCCACCTCCAACATAGCAATTATTTCCCTACACCACCCCTGGGAGCTGCTTTGGTCCTGCTGACTCAGCTGGCTGCAGGCTCTGCCGTCAGGGGAGGGAGACATTTGGAAAACGCTCTAGGTCAGATCTAGAGAGGATGGTGGGCATCCCACTAGATGAACTTGCAGGGGAGAAGGATGCAGGGAGGAAAAAAAAAAAAAAGGGTTCTTTTAGGCTGCACATACTGAGTGACTTCTGAGAGCCAGCCACACACACAGACTGTGGTGGGGCAGACAGTTGTCTGAGTAGGGGAAGGAGCTGAACGGGGGGAACAATGGTTTCAGATGGTCCACGGTGGGTAGGAATAATGGGATGAAGTGATAGAGGAAGCTCTTCCCAAGGAGCTATGTTAGGCTGAGGTACAAGCCCCAGGGTAAATGAGGGGAGCACCAAAACGGAACACCAATTTGGACCAACAGGTTTGGAAGATGAGCTTTTTAATCAGGAAATAAATCAGTGTCAATTTCATTGTACATGCCTAAACCAACGAAAAAAAATCTTCCCATCAATAATCGAAGTTTAGAGATGGGAAAATGTGGCAGAGAATTTAGTAGAGTTTGATTTAAGCTGATTTCCTTTGTATATTTTGACCCGTGATGTTGACATCTGTGTTTAAATAGTTACAAAGTGTTAACTGTTTGCATCTCAGCATCTACCATCATTGCATTATTGTCTAATTCCCTCACCACTGCCTGATCTCCCCACCCCAAAGTTTCCCACAACTGTGAACATTTAAAATAAATTGAAAAAAAAAGCTTCAAAATGAATATTGATATTATCCACCGATCTTAACTGAATTCTGCCAAGCTTAATTATAAAGAGACAATCCTGCACTGGCAGGGACTGACAAAGGACTAGACAGGCTAATGGCCTCCTTCTCATTACTGTAGTCCTCAGAAGTCACCAATCGCATTCCTTACAATAGGGCTCCGGGGACTCTTTGGGCCCCATTTACTCCAACAAAATGAACACAACAGACTCTACCTCAATCCTTTTCCTTTCAAACCACCTGCCAGATTCACCACTAGAGGAGACCGTCCATTGCTGGCTCATCCACTTGCCAAGAACACTCCCCCCCCCAGATGTCTGCAGAGGTGTGAAAGCAAGTGGTGGGTCTGAGAGGTTACTGCTCTGATGGTCGAGTGCCATTCTCTAGGAACTACCCCAGTCAGGTCTCCTCTGCTACCACTATGATTCATCTACTATCCACAGGCATGCTAGACGCTCGGGCCTGGCAAGCCAGAAAAGGGTATGGCCAGTCCGCCATACGTTCTTATCACAGATGGATCTAATGGGCATAAAGTCTGCAAATGGCTGAAAGACCATTGGCTGGAATTAGTCTCTGCCCTCCCTCCCCTGCAATGGCCGCTTCTGGGTAACCACACTGAATCAGCTTTGGCCCCGGAATGCACTCCCTGAAGTGGGGCTGATACAACGCTGTGGGCATATGCCAATATATGTCAGAGGGTGTAGGACCGCAGGACGGCCCCCTTGGTGGGGGTGGCTCTTTGGGGCTGTGCTGCACCTATCCTAGAGAGCGAAGGCTTGTACCTCCTGGGGACAATACCTCATGAGATGTGCCTTTTAAAAGCACAAGACACAAGGAAGAGTTGCCTCTGGAGGGGTACGTCTCCTTACAATGAAAATCCACCCCAGGGGACCTCAGTATAACAGGCATGAGTCTCTCCATGTTACACCCTATGCAAAGCTGAATGATTAGAGTGAAGCCTCTTCAGGCACTCCTGTTGCAAAAGCCCAGGTAGTACCCCAGCCCTGCCTGATCCTTGGGATCACAGGGGTTAATAACTGATAGAGCAAGAGAGCCTCCAGAACAGACATTTCCAGGAGTCACCTGCTCTGGTACCTGCCAGCAAGGGCTGCTGCACTAGAGACCAGCTCCGGCTCCACACCACCAAGTGAGCAGTAAGTAGGTGAACTAGGGGCTAAATAGTACTATGCACCAGTCCAGTGTATCCAGACACTGTGCAGGGTTCTTCCACCTCTCTGGACCAGTTGCTCTCCGGAGACATGAAGCACAAGTCACTCATCCTGCCTCAGGCTTTTGTTGAGCAAAAGCTTGCCACAGAGTCAGAGCACTGGACAACTATCCCATTAAGAGACTAAAGCTCATTTCACTTGTGATCCAAACTGGATTTGAACCCAGGTCTCCAGAGACGAAAGGCTGAAGCATTAAGCTGCTGTGCCCCTGGAACCAACTCAGTGAAAGGGCTAATCTCTCACAAGTCAAAGATTTTGCTCTATCCCATGTTTCAGGAGCAGCTTCCAGCAGGAGGGAGCTGTTCAGTGAGAAGGCTTTGATCTTAAGGGCTAACAGGAATGAAATCCAATCAGGGCCTGTCACTGTGTGAAACAGACAGACATTCAAACTAGCATGTCTGTTACAGCACAGACTCCATACTGTATGGGCGCATGTGGACACAGAGCATGAGGCCCTATGGCATTTTCAACCGTAAGAGACCAGCCCCATTACCCACCAGCGATGGACAGTGTACCAGAAGTTTTAGACTAGTCCTGCACTCAGCCAGGCAATTCACTCGGCTCTGCCTCTAACTCAGCCGATCAGAAACAGCAGGGGCTTGGGGCCATCGTGCACCATGGTGTCACTATAATAGCACTTACAGAGCACTAAGTTACAGACTAGCCAGGGGCCTGCTCTCAGCTGCTTCCAGGACACAAGTTTGTTCCATTTGTGGATACTTACATAGGAAAGGAAATTCACTAGGGCAAAAAACCAGCAAGCCCCTTTAGGCTTCGTGCCATTGCTTCCCCAGACCCTTACGCAGAGCACAATCCTGAGAGATGCTGAGCACTCTCAGATCCCACTGAATGCAAGTGGAAAGGACTTAGCCCCTCACAGGATCAGGCCCTTGGAATCAGACACTGCGTTGCAAGGACTGATCCAAAGCCCAGTGAAGTCAGAGGAAGTCTTTCCATTGACATCAGGGTACTTTGTATCAGGCCCTCCATGGGAGTTTGAAGATGCGTTGAACCTCACGACAGACTAGCCATCCCGTTCCTAATAAGGTTTTCTAAACCCCTATGTTTAAAAAGCAGCAACGAAAGCTTTTGTGGGGCAAGGAGCAGTTTGACTTTAAACATTCTCCTGCGAAGCAGTGAACCCAAACAAGACAGCAGAGACTAGAGAACTGGCACTTCAAGTGCAGATCAGACAGTAATGAAACTGACCAGCTAAGAAGGTGAAACTTAAAAAAAGGGCAGACCAGCAGAAGTGGGAGAAGTCAGTTCATGTTTTCAAAGCACTCTGGTTGAATCAGCTGTGGCTGCATTAGTAACACGGAGCAGCAATCTTATTTTTTTAATTTAAACAGAGTCCCTTTATAGCTCCCATTCGGGCGCTGAGTGACTGCCAGCTCGGAATTCCAGCCTGAGAGCAAGAAAAATTCAGTTACGGGTTTAAGCAAAGCCTCAAAACGAATAAAAGGCTCTACTATGTGGAAAACGACAGCCAGATTAAGCACATTCAAATGTAAATACACCCTTGGCACTTTCGCCTCTGCTGAGCCCTGTATGTTAGGTGACTAAAGCCAATCCAAAAGGAGGAGAGAAGTGGCAGGAAGGGTAAGGTGCAGCTCTAGCTTTTTGCAGCAGTTGAATAGCAAAGAGATCCTCTCCAGCAAGATTAGCTTGTCTGATCCTAACAATTCAGAACCACTGCAGCACCACCTCGAGAGGCAATTGCATGTTCTGAGCATCAGATGTCACTTACCAACATGTTCGGAGAGGAACACGACAAAGAATGGAGTGACCAGGTCATTAATCCCCTGGACGTAGCCACTGGCTGGGTGTCGGATGGCCCAGATAAACAGGATTCTTTCAAAGATCTATGAAAAGCAAGGAGGAAAGCCAGACACCTGTGTTAGCCAGGCCCAGAGGAGCGGCAGAGAAGCATGCATGATAGGCAGATGGGGCATGGTGTGGGGGAGGGGAGAGCTATCATGGTTTGGCAGAGCCATTCCTAGCAGCAACACTGACAGGATAAAAAGCAAGCTAAAGAACCAGGACTCCCTTGGGTGTATATGAAGCACAGATCCCCCTCTCAGCCCAGCCCATACCTCCCCAAATGTCAGCGTTAGTTTCCTTGGTGAGTGAACATGGAGCCCAAGTTTCTAAGATCCAGATGCAGCCCTGGATGTGGTGTCAGGCCCTTCCAAAGGCCAGGTCGAGCTTTTACCAGAGCTGTCTGACTGTGCTGAAAATTTCCAGAGCGGGTCACCCGAGACGTTCGTCTGCACACAAGCCTGAGCACTGTTAGACAGCTCCCGACTAAGCCAGTTTCCAGCTGTGGAACGTCCAAGTTAGATGCCAGGCTGCTGTGTCTCTCTGCTACAGTAGCACATCCTTGTTATGGGCCCCAAAATAGTTCTGCAAGTAGGGCACCCCAGGGCTCTTCTGATTTCTCGGTGGGTTACAGAGCATGCTGGGGCTGACTGCATATAGGCTTCTTCTGAAGTATCTGTGCCTAAATCCCATGCCCTCTTCTGGCATGTCAATAGCCTGTGATCTGAGAGACACTAGTGGGAAGAGAGATGTCAGGTTCCCGGTGCTCAGAGCTCTGCCTATGGGGAAGTCCTTGAGTTCCTCCTACAACATACTCCAGTGGGTCCTCTCAGGAAACTGGCGGACCAAGAAGTCTGCCTGAAGTGCAGATCAGTTCAGTTGCATCTTATCAAGCTGCTTGTACATCCTAGCAACCCTGCTAAACCTTCTGTGTCTCACACAACAGAGGCTGGGATTCTCATGCCAGCTCCCACAGGGAAAAGCCTTGCACATCCAACTTTGATGGCCAGCCTTTAATGCAGCCTACTCTGCATGATGGCCTTGGGCTAGTTTCAAATAGAACTTCAGATTTTTGACTAACTCTGAGTTACCTTTAGCCAACTATATTCGTGCCCTTCATAATTGGAGCTCCTGGCGAGCGTCCCTAGAGCAGATCGTTAGCCTTTAAAAGAGGGCTCCAAAAGGTTTAAAGCAACTTTGCTGATAAGTTGCAGGACACATTAGGACTAGTCTATGCAGGGACATTTACCCACAGAACTGTACCAATATAGTATTACTGCTACAACCCTCCACTCGCACACACTTATTCTGGAATTACAGGAGCTTGGCCCAGGTTAGCCTAGTTAGCCTATGATTCTTTCAAAGCACGACAGAGTCCAATCGTGGTTTTGTTCCTTCGAAAGAAGAGCCCACACCAATCACACGGCAAAAGGGACTGGATGTGCCATCCACCAGCCAGAACACAGAACTGAAGGTACAATCAACATGTTTGTGGTCAGATGGATAGAGCACTGAATTGGGACCCAAGAGACCAGGGTTCTAATCCCAGCTCTGCCAATAACTTGCTGTGACCTTGGGCAAATCACTTCCCCGCTCTGTGCCTCAGTTTCCCCCTTTGTCTTTCTATTTTCTTGGGGGCAGGCACTGTCGTTTACAGCACTCAGCACAAAGGGGACCCGGTTGGGATGCCAACGATTCCCCACCTGTTCTACCCAGAGGAAACACCCAGGCTTGTGCAAGATCCCCCTTTCCATGGGGTGCTGGTGTCTGAACAGTGGGGTGGCTACATTAACATCCAACATCCCCCTCCAAACAGATGTAGGAAAGGCTGATCCTAAAGTGCATATTAGAAAGGAGGAAGGCCGGCCCTGGGTGGAGGTAAGCCCCCAAATCCAGATGACTAGATTAACTCCACAGGGCCCTCACAGCACAGAATAGGTGCCCCTAGCAGCACACCCCAAAGCCAGATGGGCCTGATGCCCCGGGTGGAACGGAAGAGTCTCCCGCTAGAAGCCCTTGGTCACCAGCAGGACTTGGCCTGCTCCACTGCGGGGAAGCTAGAGACTCGTCCCGCCTCACCTCCTGGACTAGCGGCTGCTGGAAGAGCGGGATGAGAGGGTTTGTCCTGGGAATGTCGATGTGAATCTGAAAAGGAGAGAGGCAGAGCAGGTTAGACTCGCTGACCTCGATGGTCAGGACAGGGGAGGAGAGGGAGCTGTGATTCGCATGTTGAGGCACTGATGGAGAGAAGAGGCCGAATCCCTCAGCCACCCCTAGAGACAGAGACCTTGCTGAGAGGCAGAGGGAAGTGTCTAAACTCCAGCCCCCACCGCTCAATTCTGGGGAAGGAGGGGGAGCAGCTAGAATGTCAGGTGCCTTAAAGCTAGCGATCAGGTGGCAAATCCAGCTGGTGAGAACCACTGACGCAGCTGATACAGCCACTAACGAGGCAGGACAGGGGCACTACCCCCTGCCCTCACTGGGGGAGAGGGACTCCACCTCGTACGGCTTTCCCCACTTTAGCTGCTGTGATCCTATGCGGGCCAGAGAGCAGCGGCAAGCACAAGAGGCAGAATGGGGAAGAAGGGCAGCATCATGGGGCGGGGGGGAAGGGGAGGCCGGGTGGCAGTGGGCTTTACCCTTGGGCACAGGGACCAAGAGGAAGAGCAAGGCCCAAACCTGCCGGTAGGTGTCCTGATGATGCTCTTCATTCCTGGAATCGTAATACTGTTCGATGAAGCCGAAATACTCCTCCCGCTTGCGCTGTAAGGTCAGCTTCCTCCGCTCCTTGTTCGCAGGGAGATAGCCCTGCAGCAGAAGGCAGCCTGTCACAGTAGGTCCCCTTCCCCTCTCCCTCCTGCCCTCGCCACCGTCAGTTCCCTGCAATCCTGCCAAGCAGCAGTTTGTCCAGGAAGCGTTTCCAACCTGCATGCAAAAGGTTGGAGGAGGGGAGATCTCTAGGGCTTCAAAGTTCCCAGCACATGACGTCTGATATCCTTCCTGCCTGACCCCAGGACAACCTGCCAACACCCCGCTGCATGAGAGCTCATTGTTTGTTTCTACATGAAGAGCTGAAGACAGCGCTGGGTGTGACTATTTGTCAACTGTTCTTTAAAGCTACAGGAAGATACCGAATGGGCATGTGAAGCAGCAGGTAGGGCTGCACGCCAAGCAGGAGGCAAGACTACACTGAGATGGGCGTTCAGATCATGCGGTACACGAAGGCGCTGGATAGCACCCGTGTGGTAGCTAGAGCCTGTGAGGTCTTGTGAGGAGAGGGGCTGATGCGAAGAAAATGAATGTGGAGCATATGCAAGAGGAGAGCTCCGCTGAGGGAGAACTCGTTGGCTTTAACACAGAGGCCAAACAAGCAAAGGGGGTAGGAGCCATACTTGTATTTTAATGTGGCTTTTGCTAATGACTGTGCTGCTCCCTGCTGCCTGGGCGTGGCCATTTCAGGGCATCCAGCAGCAGCCTCAAAGCGTGGGGGTTTGAAGGTTAGGAGTATCAGCTCTCCCCACGTTTGCTGCAGGACTCCTTAGTGGATTGGAGAACTGGCAGCACTGAGACATCCCACCCGACTCTGAAACCTGTGCGACTGCGGGGAGGGGTTTTTAAGCATAACAGATGTTAGCCGGGCAGCTTAAGGCACTGCTGGAAGGTGATCACATACTGTGGTGCTGAGTGTGATAACAGCTATTCTGTGCTATAGAGTCCTTTAACAAAGGGAAGAAGCGGAGCAGGGAGGCTCTCTCTGCTGGAAAAATTAGGCCATTTTAGATCACAAAGGAGCAGCGAATGAGACAGGTGAAAAAAATAAAAGTCTTTACTGATTCCCCTTACGGGGTTGTCCCAAGGCCACTCGATGTGGTTGGTGGGGTCCCCGTTCTGCGCACTATCTGCATTCCCATGCACCAGTGTACACCTCAATGGCATGCTAGTGACGCTCTCAGACCCTGCTGCTGGTTTCTGTAGCTGGAGCCAAGTACGACCACGTCACCTCACTGAGGTCCCTGCCCTCCACCCATCTGTGATTTCAGGCCCCTCGCTTCTTAGGTGCCTCTGTCTACTCCTCACGTTCTTGTGCTTTCTCCTCCCAACAGTCAAAGCAGCCTCCCATTCTCCAGCCGATAAGTGAGCCCCTCCCTAAAGCCCATTTATTCCACTGAGCCTCCTGCACTGAGGAGCTCTGCACCTGGAATTCTATTTGCCCAAGTGAGACTGCAGGCTCCTCAGGGCAAGGCTCTCCGTTCCAGTCTGCCATATACCTTTAAGGTGTCCTGCAAAGAAGAGCTTGGATTCTTTGCTGGGTAGCATATAGTGTGGCCTGCACAGGAAAGGGCATTTTATAACTAAGGAACGGCTCAATACTCAAGGCCATGTCCCACTAGGGAACTGAGCAGTCCCATGTCTAGATGATCATACATGGATCTGCCCCTGGGGCCATGCACTGAGAACCGATCGGACCTAGTTCAAGGCACATAGGAGCATTCATGTTCATTTGCACGCCCTTCTCCACGTACACATCCCCGCAAGGGCCTCTGGGCTGTGCTCACCCTCGGGCTCCCACCAATTGCGGTGCCAGGGCGGATTTGACCGTGTCACGCCGGGTGTTGCTGCACCCGGCTCCGCACGAGGCTGCTCAGCCTTTCCCCAGGAACTCCTGGCCGCAGCGGTCAGCACTCACCGACAGGAGTCGCCATGTCACGGGCCGGACCTCTCTGGGCACGCCAGGCCAGCTGCATTTCCTCAGCTCATCTGCAAACGGACAGTGGTGTCAATGGATTAGATCCTAGGTGCGTCCCAAGTGAGGTCCCCGGGTAGGCAGAACTACACCTAAAAGGAGAGGAAACCCCAGTCTGCTCCTGCAGGCTCCGGATACTCCGAGCCCCCAGGAAGGCTCCATGTCTCTGATGCCTGGGACACAAGTGCAGAACAAGTGGAGACCTGATCATACTCGCTGATAACATCAACAGGAGACTGCAGCTGCTAAAGGTATAGAGCCCAGCCCAGCAGAACCAGCCTGCAACAGAGCCCAGCCCCCTCAGCAATCCCATCCATCAGCTCAGTGGCACTGTCCCACATCTGACTGGCACAGAAGTGCCCTCATGACCCACCCAACTAGCCCTGTGCTCACCCAGGTCCGTGTTGTGGCTGGAGAGGAGCTGTCGAAACTTCTCCAGGCGCGTTTTCTCCCGCACTGTCATTGGGGGAGCCCCCGACGCGTTCTGGTCAGAGATGCGGGCGACGAGTGGAATGATGGGTCTGAGTGGGAGGGACTGCTGTTTGTGCAGGGCATTCCGAATGCAGGCATCCTCTGGAAGAGGGTTCAGAGAGTTCGGACAGGCCGTGAGCAGAAGGGTGAGGGTGTGGCAGTGTGCAGTAACAGTTAAAGCACAGGAGTGGGGCTCCGGATATCTAGGTTCTACTCCTCATTCTTCTACTGATCTATGCCTCAGTTTCCCCATCTGCATAACAGGGATAAAGCCCTCCCTCAGAATTCATTCCCTCACATTTGTACAAGTGCTTTGGGAGCCTCAGATGGAAAAGCAGCATCTCAGGAGCCCCCAGACAAAGGAGAGCCCCCTCCAGGGTCAAGCTGCTCTCTAGTCACTGGAAAATGCTTGGAAAAGTTTATTGATCGAGTGCGCCCAGGCACCTGCTGAGATCCCCACCCTTAGAATCGGAGCATTTTAGGCCAGAAGGGCCGACCAGATCACCCAGCCTGACCTCCTGTATGGGACACGCCACCTCTCCGCCCCCAGCTCCCACACACTAAACCCGAACCAAAGTGGCACAGTCCACAGGAGACTGGACTGTTCTATTCCACAGGCAGAGAATAAGAGGGACAGAGGTGCACCAGTGCCCAAAGCCCCCGTAATGGCATGGAATTGAATATGCGAGAGAGACCCAGATAATACTGGCAAGTGACCCGCCCTCATATGCCACAGAGGAAGGTGAAAACCCTCCCATGGTCGCTGCTGATCTGACTTGCTGGAAAATTCCTTATTGCCCCCCATATGGTGATCAGTTAGACCCTGGGCATGCAAGTAAGAACCACCCAGCCAAGCACCTAAGAAAGAGAATGCTTAGTGTCACCCCAGAGTCCTGGCCCTCCCCATCTGGTGTCCCATCTTCAGCCCTGGCCAAATCTGATATTTCACAGGAAGGAGACCAAAAAAAACCCCAAAACAGAATAGGTTGGGGGAAAACATCCCTTCCTGACCCCTGCATGTGATGGATGCCCTGAAGCATGATATTTTGGGAACATAAAACAAAAAAAGGAGACCCCAGGGCTGCCAAGCCCTGCACTCTGCCATCACGAGCAACCCAGCCCTACAATCCCACTCACACATTTGTCCAGCTCTCTCTTCAAACTAATTACATTGTTTGCCTCCCCCACCACCCTACACACACACACAACTGCTAAGTCTCCCATCATTCCAATGACCATCTCATTGGCTTTCCCCCACCTTGTACTACATCCACATTCCCACTGTTGGGGAGCCAAGCATCCCCGCTTTGCAGTAGCAGCTCTCACACTTTCATTGCATGAACCACTGATCCAGCCTGAGGAAGTTACAGCGCAGGAATGGGATGCCAGGAGGGCTTGATTGCAAACCCAGCAGCCAGGATGGAACAAGGCCAGCTCCCTGCAGCTGTTCTTCCATCACTTCCTCCTGATCAACCTTTTCCTCTCACTCCAATGTTCGTCCTTGCCTTCCTTCCTCCCTTTCGCATTCAGCATGCCTGCCCACGCATTGACCAGCACTCCTCCACACCTCAGCGAGTGAGGGGGCTTGGCAGTCCCAGGGAAGCTGACCTTGAAGGCTACCCCACCTTGCCTCCTTTAGCCTACCAAGCAGTCAGAGGTTGAACAGAAATGGAGACATTACGTGGCCTATGATGCCACCTGGTGGCTGGACTCATCTGCCGGCTCCTTTTCACATGGTGAGTATTTAGCTTGGCATTTCTAGGTCTAGTGGCAGCATGGAAGGACACATTTACATGACCTCATAGACTTTATGGCCAGAAGGGACCATCATGATCACCTAGTCTGACCTCCCGCAAATCACAGGCCACAGCCACTTCTGGAATCGACCCCTAACCTCTGGCTGAGTTACAGAAGTCCTCAAATCATGGTTTAAAGACTTCAAGCTACAGAGAATCCACCATTTACACTAGTTTAAACCTGCAAGTGACCCATGCCCCATGTTGCAGAGGAAGGCAAAACCCCCACAAGGTTTCTGCCAGTCTGACCTGGGGAGAAATTTCTTCCTGATCCCAAATCTGGCAATCAGTTAGACCCTGAGCATGTGGGCAAGACCCACCAACCAGACACCTGGGAAAGAACTCTCTCTAGTAACTCAGAGCCCTTCCCATGTAGTGTCCCATCACTCTGCAGCCTCTGACGATAAAGCAACCACATGCCTGGGATCAGACTAGGATGCAGCACTGACCTGGCAAGACACCTAAGCCAGAGGAGTTAATCTAACACACCAGGTAGAGCACTCGGCTGCGCACTCAGGCCAAGATCAAGGCAAAGCATCCCATCAGACTCAAAGGATCACATTCCGACCTGTCCCAAGTGGGCGCGGCTCCACCAGAGCTCTGTTCGCTTAGGAAAGGTCTGAATTTGGCCCAGAGAGTCCAAGAGCAGCACGTGGGGTCCTGAAGAGCCACAGGCAGAGCATCTCTGACACAGCTGAATCAGATGGCCTGGATTTGAGGCACTGGAATAGAATGGAGGATCACCTGGGCAAACCAAGGCTTTGAAATTAGTAGCCGGAGGCTGAATTCTGCAGTCAACCAATACAGCACATGGGAGCTAGCTTCAAAGCTAGACAGCAAGGATAGCATATGAGCAACAGATTGGTCGCTGCCTCTCTTACCAGGTGATCTAGCCAGCTGGGCCTCGCTGCTGGACTTGATGACCTTGCAGTTGGTTGGCATCTCGCTGAGAGCAGACTGGGCCCGCTCGGGTTTCACGCGCAGCTTGCTGTGGTTCTCCAGCACCTGGACTGCTGTGGCCTTGGCTACTTTAGAGTTCAGGGTTTGGAAAGAGGAGGAGAAGTCTTCGTCTTCATCATCACCGATGTCCCAGGCGTCACTGGTGTTGCGTGCAAACTCGTGAAAGCTAGAGGCCTTCTTATTCTTCAGGGGCAGCGCATTGCCCTTGGAACGTTCCTTAATGAAGCTGGGAGCCAGGGAAAGAGGGTAAGTGCCACATAAAGAGCCAACCCCAAGTTTCTTACTCCTCACACAAGACCATTCCATGTACCCTCTTCTCTTCCTCCCATGGTACAATCCCTTCCCCTTCCAAATACTTCCTTCTCTTTGCCTTCTGGTATACCTCCCCAATGCCTCTTCATCCCACGGTACATCTCCTTCGTAGGCATGAGCTAAGCAACGCAAGAAATCCCTCCACGCAACCCCCATGGCACGTAAAACGCTGGAAGGCAGAACAGAGCTGGTACAGTCTCAACACAGGGAAGGCCAATGTTCCAGCTAACCGTTCCCATCTGGAAGGTGCTCAAGTCTATCTACTCTGCCCAGCAGGGCAAAGGAGAGGAACTGATTCAGCTCCAGGCTGCATAAGGCCACTCCTAGGTTTGCAACTGCCCCAGCTGCATACAAAGAACAGGAAAAATAATGGATACTTTCAACCCAGGGAGAGGTACAGGAGCAGCTCTGTGCTCACATGCCAGCCAGACTGGCCTGCTGAGGATTTCAGACACAGGGAGAGCGCTCCCACTACCTTCAAGCTCCAAGAGTCAAAGTCCACCGTGATAAGGGGCCAAAGCCAGGAGATAAAGTCTCCCTTTCAGTGCTAGGGAAATGTGCTAGCTCGACATGCCAGGGCCGAAGTGCTGCCCGTTCATAGGGCAGAGACAGCAAGGGAAGCAGCAGAGATGTGGTTCCCACACACATGCTGCCAGGTCCTCTCCACTGCCCAGGAGGGATCCCCTCTAAGAGCAAAGGGAGCGCTCAGTCACCATCGCCCAAGAAATCCTTGGTCTCTCTGCTAGGCAGTGGCTATGACAGTAGTTCTATGATGCGTACTCCTTGCTACAAAGGCGAGGTCACAGGCTCATGTCACACAAGCCATCAAACAGCCATCAACTGGGAACGTGGGCCAGAGTCAAACAGATGCCCTATAGGTGCAAGGCTTCAAGGGAATACGGGACTCTGGAGAGCCCCTGTCCAAAAAGGGACAGAGAACTTCCCAGCAAAGCAAGCCCTCCAATGGAAACAGAGCCGGAGGAGGGGGAGGGAGCAGCAGGAGATGCGGCACTTACTTTTTGGTGAGCCGGGGATCCAGAGGAGGATGCTGGGCTCCGTAGACAGGTTGAATACTGCAGGGAAAACAAAAGCCACAGATTTGCGAATAATTGCCTCAGCCTCTGACAGGGTCACATTCCTCAGCTGTTCTTGGGAGCCGTAAGCAACTTCAATAGGGTTCAAAGCCTTTGCTCAAAGAGCCACAGTCAGCTCAAGGTTTATTCTTTCTGAGAGCAGAAAAGACACTGTGAATGATCAGCTGCACTGTGGCTCAGTCCGGCTATGTCACTGATTCATTGCGCGAGTATGAATCTCAGTTTCCCTCACCTGTAAATTCAGGCCAACAGTCACCTACATCAATGGGGCATCAGAGGCATAATTTGTTATGCCTTGAAATTCTTGGATGAAGCAAAGGGCAAAGTATTACAGCCAGTAGCATGTTCGTGTCTTGGAGAGAGAGATGTGGGTTTGGGCTCCCCACCAGGTGCTGGGCTCACAGTCATTGCTGAGCAGTGCAGAAAGTTATGAGGAAAACACTGCACCGAGAGGAGTGACTGGAGCTCAACTCCTAGCTTGGTGAAGGATGCTTGGGCAAGTAACTTCACCATCATGTCTTGGGCTCTCTACCTGTGGAACAGACTAACACTCCCCTCATTCAAAGGGGGGCAAGGATGCTATGAAGCTCTGAACCGCTACGCAATGAGGCCTAGCCTTCACAGACATTAAAAATGAGGATGTCGCTAGTTTCACAGGCAATTTAAAGATCCTCAAGGCAATTTACACAGAGCTGTAGGGCATTCATAGAATATTACATCTGGAAGGGATCTCAGGAGGTCATCTAGTCCAGCCCCCTGCTCAAAGGACCAATCCCCAACTAAATCATCCCAGCCAGGGCTTTGTCAAGCCTGACCTTAAAAACCTATAAGGAAGGAGATTCCACCACCTCCCTAGGAAACCCATTCCAGTGCTTCACCACCCTCCTAGTGAAAGAGTTTTTCATAATATCCAACCTAAACCTCCCCCACTGCAACTTGAGACCATTACTCCTTGTTCTGTCATCTGCTACCACTGAGAACAGTCTAGATCCATCCTCTTTGGAACCCCCTTTCAAGTAGTTGAAAGCAGCTATCAAATCCCCCCTCATTCTTCTCTTCTGCAGACTAAACAATCTCAGTTCCCTCAGCCTCTCCTCATAAGTCATGTGTTCCAGCCCCCTAATCATTTTTGTTGCCCTTCGCTGGACTCTTTCCAATTTTTCCACATCCTTCTTGTAGTGTGGGGCCCAAAACTGGACACAGTACTCCAGATGAGGCCTCACCAATGTTGAATAGAGGGGAATGATCCTGTCCCTCAATATGCTGGCTATGCCCCTACTTATACAGCCCAAAATGCCGTTAGCCTTCTTGGCAACAAGGGCACACTGTTGACACATATCTAGCTTCTCATCCACTGTAACCCCTAGGTCCTTTTCTGCAGAACTGCTGCCTAGTCATTCAATCCCTAGTCTGTAGCAATGCATGGGATTCTTCCATCCTAAGTGCAAGACTCTGCACTTGTCCTTGTTGAACCCCATCAGATTTCTTTTGGCCCAATCCTCTTATTTGTCTAGGTCCCTCTGTATCCTATCCCTACCCTCCAGTATATCTACCACTCCTCCCAGTTTAGTGTCATCTGCAAACTTGCTGAGGGTGCAATCCATGCCATCCTCCAAATCATTAATGAAGATATTGAACAAAACCAGCCCCAGGACCAACCCTTGGGGCACTCCGCTTGATACCAGCTGCCAACCAGACACGGAGCCATTGATCTCTACCTGTTGAGCCCTATGATCTAGCCAGCTTTCTATCCACCTTATAGTCCGTTCATCCAGCCCATACTTCTTTAACTTGCTGGCAAGACATATCTGTCTTCAGTCCAAAGTTAGCCAAGATTCAGTCTAGTTATACATGTCGCCAGCCCACTCTCCTGCCAACATCCAGGCCTATTGCTCTGTCTGCCTCCACACCAATGCTCTGAGAAGCAACAGCATTCCTGGAGGATAGTTCTCTATATAACCAAACCCCATCCCTCTGTGCATATGTCACGTACCTTATTTAACAGCTGGGCCCATTCTCAGCTGGTGTAAGCAGACCGAGCTCCACCTGAGTCAATGGAATTGCAATCGCTTTCACCAGCTCCGGATGGAGCCCAGCGGCACAGAGGGGAGAACGCAGTCTGGCTGCAGCTGGAGAATGTGCCGAGTGCTGGGAACTATCTGGCTATGGGGAGGAGGCAGGCGGCAGCACAGGTACAACGTGGCAGGAGGGCGAAACACAGGAGGTGCAGTACAGGCACAGGGCGACAATGGGCCCTAAACCCAGGAAAAGCAATGGGTGACAAAACCCCCCATGGGCTTTCCTTGCTGCATCAGCAACTCCCATCTCTCAGCCTGAAGCTTGAAAAAGACTAGCTGTATTTCTCCAGTAGTGATAGGCAGGGAAGGAGTCTGCCGGCTAATTAAGGTAGAGCTGTCAGGACAGCCATTAAACAGAGGTGGCTGTGTTGGTGGGCATAGCGAGCAGACTAACCAGGGCAAAATGAGATCAATGCTGCTGGCAAATGACTCATGTCAGCTTCTTTCGGAAGCCAGACAAGTTGTTTTAAAACTTAATGTGAGTTTTACAAAAGCTCACTCCTCTGTATGCTAATGCTGATCAGTGTCATGTGTGACACCAAGAATCCACATGCTCCTTCTGGGAGAGGGTCCTCATTTCCACTCAGGAAGGGCACTGGGAAAAGACTGACACAGGAATATTGGAGTCCCCTTTGGGAACACACCACTGGTCCCTCAAAACTAGAATCCCGCCTCAGGCTGGCTGTGGTTGCAAGCAGCTAATGCTCAGAAGTACAGACCTAAACTTCTGAGTGCATGCACCCAATGGGAGATATCTTAAGGGGGGCAGGAGTGTCTGATTTTCTAAGCAGGTCCCTTTAAGCTGTCTCAAGGCAGACATCCAAAACCAGAGATAACCCAGATCACTAGTCACTTCTGAAAACGTAGCCCACAAGCCTGGGTTATTTTCATATGAACAGCTAAAAATGTCATTGGTCAAGTATTTCCCAGCCCCCTTTGGGACGCTAGCTGCCGTATCTGATGTTGGTTTCCTGCAGCAGTGAGTTCCACAGGATGACACAAAAACAGCAATTCCTTTGGTTTGTTCTGCTGTTTGTTTCACTGGCTGAGCCTTTTGTCCTTGTATTACAGGATGATGTAAAGTGCAGAGTGAGGAAGAAACACAAACACTCCCAAGGAGAAAGCAACAATAGGATTGATTTCTAGGGTATGCTGGCGATTTCATGAGCTTCCGCTTTAAAGAAAAAACCTTGTTTCCTTAGATGGCCATCCCCGGCCAGTAAACCAGGCCATGACACCGATAAGGACCAGCTGAGGACACTGCTGACTTCCCCTAACTGGGCTACTTATAGAACTGCTGAAAATGACTACAGTTAACTCTAACTTTATAGTGGTTGGAGTTTTTGTAGAGGTGGATAGGAAAATCTATGTAAAAATCAGCTTCAAGAACCATTCACATCAATAATTTGCGTGAGCCAGCCAGAAATATAAAAATATACAGAACAAGACTGGAAACAGCCTAGCAGCCAACATGGGACTATTGAAAAGTAATAATACTCAGTCCTTAGTGTCTGATCTTGTTCCCATTGGCTTCAAAAGGGAGGAGGATCCAGTCATTAAGAAGTCCCCTTCCTTGGAGGATCTCAAACGTTTTCATGGAATGTTCAGATTTCATTTCCTTTTGATGCCATTTACTTTTTTAATGCAAAGGCTTAGCTAGTGAAGCTAGTGTGATCAATTCCACTTTTTGCATCTAGTTAGTTCTATTTGCTTGTTCTCTGCTCCACTAGTGAAAGGCTGAGTCAACAGAGAGGTACAGTGAATAGGGCACTGGGTCAGAAGATGTACACTTTGTTCCCATCTCAGGTCACAAAGCTGCTCAGGTCACTTCATCTCTCTGTGCCTCTCTTCTCTCTCCCACCTTTGTCTATTTAAGTTGGAAGCTACTTGGGGCAGGGCTTCTCTCACCACAGTCATGTACAGTGCCTAACACAATGGGGACCTGACCTCAGCAGGCCTCCAGGGTCTACTGTCTATAAATAGAGAATAAGGTTGCTTAGGTTCCCACTGCCACAGCAGAAAGTAAAAACCAAGAAGCCTGTCAGTGACACTCAAAATATTTAAAATTTTTATTTTCATTAGGCTTTGCAATGCACATTATTATTAAAACCCTAAGCATAGTGCCCAAACTTCCCAGGGCCCTAGAGAACCTCTCTCTGTAGAACAGGAAACCTGAACACCAAGCCTTGGGCAGGAGAACAAGTGAAACTGACCAATCTTGTTTCACTGAACAAAATCCAAGAAATCAGCTAGGTTCATTATTCCCACTGTAATCATTTATGGTTATTAGCAAGAAAAAAAACCCATACAGTTTCTTCCACATCTGTTTCTGATTTTTAGTCACCGTGACAGCTGTGACCTTTCAATACTGATGTGCCGTTGAACCAGCCTGTCTAATCTGAGAGGCCGTGTGGCTTGGTAGACTCAGTCTGGGATGTTGCCAGCTGGGTGACAAAGGGCAAGTCACTTCACCTTTCTCATGCCTCAATCCCCCCCTGCACCCTCTCCAACACCCCAATTTCTAAAATGGGAATGATACCACTCACAAAGCACTTCAAGATCTACAGATGAAAAGCACTATATTTGAGAGATTTGGTGGATGAAGAAAACACGAGTGCTTATCCAAACCATCTCCAGTCCCTTCCAGGGTGATCAGCATAGAGGGAAGGAGCCAGCAAACACACAGGAAAAGATCACAGAAGGTTTGGTTAAGCAACTCTTAAATAACCTTAACCTCCCTGAGGCCTTAAACCTAGCATCTTCTGCTTCCTCCTCTACTATCCACTGACCTGCCAAGTGTGACAGCATCAAAATGGGGGTGATTCAGAGCAAGGATTTAAGAACAGAAACATTCCCACCTTACACTGATAGATTTGACAGAATATTAGCACACTGGCCTGTTGGGAGAGAGCAATAGTTTATCCAGTGCCCTATGAAGTTTGAGTTTCTTGTCTGGGCTGGTTGGCTCCTAGTTCTTTCCCCAAACCAGTTTGCCTGGTTAAGCTCTCAAAACTTGAGCTCAAAGCGGTTAGAGATGGAAGAGACTTGTTATCTTAGAAACCACCCCTCTACACAGGCAGGATGTGGACTCCTGATAAAGAACGTACCAGATAGGAAGATTACACTTAAAGACACGAGCTTACACATTGTGGAATTTATTTTCCAGAAGAAAAGGAGGAGTTACGGGTTACGTATGCAGCTTCACACCCCTCGCCCCCTGCCCCAATCTGAATTGTCCCAACAACCTGAGTTTGGGCAGGGACAGCAAGTGAAAGTGAGAGCGCATTAGAAAGAAAGAAAGAGAATTAACTGGCCAAGCAGGATTTAAAGCCAGCTAAGCATTTCAAAGGCTGTGCATTTGCACACCAGGAGGGCATTGCAGGGTCAAGATGAGATTGGGTGGAGGAGGGGGAGGTGGAAACCGTGAAGCCAATATGAACTGTTCAGACTTTAACCTAACCTTGGAATACTCCTCACAGGGAGGTGGGTGAAACTCCCTAGTCTTTTCCCTTTCTCCTGGGGATTTATTTTGTGTTTTTCTATAGGAACCTTCCTCTCAAAACCACATGGGAGGAGCCAGCTCTCATAAATCTATTTTAATGCAGTGGTTCTGCATTTCTCCCTCCAAGTAAGCATCCCTTGCTTTAAAGGAAGCAGCACCATGCTGCTCCCCAGCCAGAGGAAATGAGGTGGGGAAGATGCCCCTACAGATTGTCATTGACGCTTCTTGAGGACAAAACCCTCAATGGAAGCAGAGTTTAAGGGGAGTGCAATGATACAGTCTCATGGAGTATGCAAGGACACTCATTCTGCTGTTTGCTTGGGGGCGAGGGGAGGTTTTGCTGTTCAAGGAGAAGCCTTCAGGGCAGTGCGTGACCCTGCAGGGATGAAGGACTTCTGCTTCAACGTTTGCAGGAGGGGGGCAGCGTATGCCCCCCAGCTCTGAAGTTGCCCTTTGGATGCCTAGAAAGCCCCTCTCCACATTGCCTCCAACCTGTCCCACTCCCAGATGTGGCGTGAAGGAGAAAGAACTCACTGATTCCTCACCCCGCAATATCCAGCCCAAATTGTTCCTCCTCATGCTTGGTTTCCCCCACTGAATGGAGACTTGGGGGGAAGCAGGTGGACAGGATTTTAGTTAACCAGCTCCTACACTCCCTCTTTTGTCACTGGCTCTCATTCCCTTGCAGGAGTTGCATGGGGGCAGGGATACAGATTACAGGTACCCACAAATCCATGTGGGAAGTAAATCCCATTCCCAGGCAGGTCCCCTCCTCTTAGGCCCAGGCTGGAGATGAACATCAGTTCATCAATTGTCGGGATCAAGCAGGAGGAACATAAGAGGGGCCGTCATCCTTCTCCCTCCCTGGGCAAACTGCCCAACTCCACACGTTTGAGCTGGGGGAGGGAGAGAGGGGTTGCCACCCACAAAACACTAATAAACGGCCTTCCCCCGTCTCTCCCAAGGAATGGATGGAAAAATGGGGTGCCCCCTGCCCAGACTGGGAGGTCACCACTTGGTATCGATAATTGATCAGAGGGCAGGGGGAAGGAGTGTGTATAGTCCACTCCTCTGCATCCCACCCCAGCTGGGCTGAGGGCGTCACCGATTAACTGGTGCTGGGACCGAGCCTGGGGGGTGTCACCGATTAACAAGGACCGAGCCTGGGGGTGTCACCAATTAGCAAATACCGAGCCTGGGGGGTGTCACCGAGCCCGCGGGGTGACACCAATTAGCCGGGACCGAGCCTGGGGGGTGTCACCGAGCCCGCGGGGTGACACCAATTAGCCGGGACCGAGCCTGGGGGGTGTCACCGAGCCCGCGGGGTGACACCAATTAGCCGGGACCGAGCCCGCGGGGTGACACCGATTAGCCGGGACCGAGCCCGCGGGGTGACACCGATTAGCCGGGACCGAGCCCGCGGGGTGACACCGAGCCCGCGGGGTGACACCGATTAGCCGGGACCGAGCCTGGGGAGTGTCACCGAGCCCGCGGGGTGACACCGATTAGCCGGGACTGAGCCTGGGAGGTGACACCGATTAGCCGGGACCGAGCCTGGGAGGTGACACCGAGCCCGCGGGGTGTCACCGATTAGCCGGGACCGAGCCTGGGGGGTGACACCGAGCCTGGGGGGTGTCACCGAGCCTGGGGGGTGTCACCGATTAGCCGGGACCGAGCCTGGGGGGTGTCACCGATTAGCCGGGACCGAGCCCGCGGGGTGTCACCGATTAGCCGGGACCGAGCCCGCGGGGTGTCACCGATTAGCCGGGACCGAGCCCGCGGGGTGTCACCGATTAGCCGGGACCGAGCCCGCGGGGTGTCACCGAGCCCGCGGGGTGTCACCAATTAGCCGGGACCGAGCCTGGGGGGTGTCACCGAGCCCGCGGGGTGTCACCAATTAGCCGGGACTGAGCCTGGGGGGTGTCACCGAGCCCGCGGGGTGTCACCAATTAGCCGGGACCGAGCCTGGGGGGTGTCACCGAGCCCGCGGGGTGTCACCAATTAGCCGGGACCGAGCCTGGGGGGTGTCACCGAGCCCGCGGGGTGTCACCAATTAGCCGGGACCGAGCCTGGGGGTGTCACTGATTAGCCAGAACCGAGCCTGGGGGGTGTCACCGAGCCCGCGGGGTGTCACCAATTAGCCGGGACCGAGCCTGGGGGGTGTCACCAATTAGCCGGGACCGAGCCTGGGGGGTGTCACCGAGCCCGCGGGGTGACACCGATTAGCCGGGACCGAGCCCGCGGGGTGACACCGATTAGCCGGGACCGAGCCCGCGGGGTGACACCGATTAGCCGGGACCGAGCCTGGGGGGTGTCACTGAGCCCGCGAGGTGTCACCGATTAGCCAGAACCGAGCCTGGGGTCCGGTGCCCCCAGCCGCACTCACCTCCCCGGCAGCTTAGCGCTCCGCTTCCAGAACTGCTTGCTGCTCTCGGCGGCCATAACTGGGGCTGGGCCCCGGCCGGCTCCGGTGGGACGAGCAGGGGCGGCAGGTCCCGGAGCCGCGGGCCGAGGCCGCTTCACCTCCTCCCTTCGGAGGCCCCGCTCCCAGGCTCCGGCGCCGCCATTTTGGATCCGGGAGGGCAAACCCCGGCCATTGGCTTCCTGGCTCCACGGCCCCCGGCTCGGCCAATCCTGAGCCGGAATCCCACCGGGTCGTGAAGCGAGGGACTTCGGGGCCGGGCAGAGGGGCGGGACCACGAGAGGCGGGAGAGACCATCTGCGTGCATGGAGGAATAAACCATTTCCACTGGAGGGATGGAGTGGGGTGAACCACCTCCACCGAGGAGGGGGGAGGGTTAGGTTAAATCATCTCCACTGGTTGGGAAAGGGAGAAACCACTCTGCTTGAGAGAGGAGTGGAAGAATATGGTAAATCTTCTGCCTTGGGCAGGAGGGGTAGAGTGGATTAAACTATTTGCGCTTGGAGGGAGTTCCACCATCTGCACTGGGGAGGAGAAGGTTAAACCATGGTCACCAGGGAGGCGGTGTGGAGTGGGATTAAACTAAGTGGGTTAAACCATCTTCACAGGGGGAGGACAGATGGAGAGGGTTAAACCATCTGCACTGGGAAGGAGGGGGTGATGTAGGATTAAACTATTTGCTCTGGGAGGGAGTGGATGTCAAAGGTCGGGGGCACCTGCTGGGCCCCCTACAATTCAAGTCTAACCAGTGTTTCCATATCACCCCCCTTTTCAGTTGCTTGTAACTTTGCATTGCGGAGTCCTGAAACTTCCCACCTCTGGCCTGTGCCCAATGACAGAGTTTGGTTTCATTTATTTTAAGTTAAATTGGTCAGGAAACATTTCTGACACTTTCAGCTGAGAGGAAAAGGAGGGGAAGCACTTTCTCAATTAGCATAAAAACGTCTTCGATGTTTCAAACAGTTCTGAGTGGTTTGGGGCCGAATCCTGGATTGCATCAAAAAACACAACTCCCAAGTTGAACATGTGCCTCTTGGAATCATGGCAGAAATTCACCTTGATTTGCCCAACCTTAAAAAAAATTCTTATTTTGCTCATGCAAATGGGATTACACAAGGAAAATGGTCATACAAATCTGAAAACTTGTAAGGCGCTCAGTTATCCTGGTGATGAGCACAGTATATACAGATAGGCAAATAGAAAAATAGGTCAGGTAGATGGGTATGCATGGCAATTAGATAAACAGACATTTCTCTCTTTTTGTGAAAATGTTATAGAATTTAATAGAAATTCCATTGTGTTTTTGAACCATCCTATCAAATACAATAAATAATTATAACCCTGCTATAGAATTCTGTAGGATGGTAAGAACAGAATTCACAGAGATCAGCGGTGCCCTTTCAAGCCTAACCCCACTTTCATCTACACAGAAATCACACTGACCCAGGGCTCAAACCCAGGGTCCCAGGGCCCTCCATATGTGCAGGGTCTGAGCCAGCGTCAAGTCAAGACACAAGGGTTCAAGCCCTATTGCTTTTCATTGTGGATGCAGTCCCACTGGACTGGGAGTCCACCAAAAGTATCCCACAATCCCAGGGGATGACTTTCTGTGTCCTCTGAACCATCAAGTTTGGTGAACAGCCAAATTTTCCCACAATGCATCATGAACAAAGGGCTAGAGTGGCCACATTTTGGAATGACTCTAGGAAGTCTGGGATATGGGTGGTTGGAGTCGGGCCCACATAATGCAGTGTAGATGCTGGAGCCCCAGGTTGGGACCTAGGGTTCAGCACTTCCTAAACTGGGGTTAGCAATGAATGTAGATGCTCCAGCCCTAGGTTAACAAACCCAGCATCTGCTAACTCAAGTTCTGCTTACCCTGGGTTTATATTACAGTGTAGACATACATCATATGCTCTGGTTTTTCATCTGAGTCCCTGGAACACCTGGGATGGATGTGTCTGTGTCTCAGTGAAGATTTTCCCCCTACTTGTTTTTGTTTTACATTAGACATTCAGGGTTTTTTTAAACCCAGAAACTCTCTTGGAGATTGGAGGGCTGTTGGCCTTGTAGAATCTATGGAACTCAAACATGGGAGAAACACTTGGGACATCTTTGTTAAAGATCCCACACCTTTCCATTGAGGAGTAGAGAAGAAAGAGACACTTCACACTGCACAGTTGAGATATCCAAAGAGTTATCCACCAAAAGCAGGAAGGAACTTTCCATTGTTGCTATTGCCAAGGTTAAAAAACAAGCAGAGCCATACCTCCCCCATCATCCCATGCTCCATTCACTCCCCTTTTTTTTCCTAAAGGGGGAAAAATCTTCTGAATGTGAATGTGTGATACGAGTGACGTGTTGATCTCCCCACCCCATCCTGCGGAGCGGGGGTGAGAGTACCGACTATAGAGCTGCTGGCGTTTAGTTTTTAGGTGGGTGTGGGCTCTGTGGCTGCTTCTCCAAGGAGCTGATCAGCCAGGGGGGTTACTCCACTTGTGCTGAATCTGCTGTTGAGGGAAGGGAAGAAGGCTTTCTGCTCTACGGAAGAAGTGAAGGTAGAGGCTGTGCATGGGATCCTGCAGCAAAAGCTTGCCAGCCCCAAGGAACTTGCTGGGGTGCTGACTTTACCCTGGCAGTTCCTACGTGGCTCTGGCTGCCTCCAGTGGGGATGCAACAATTGCCAGCCATGCCCACTAACAGGGACTTGAGCAGAGAGGCCAGTTCCTAGACTGGACCATCCTTCTTCTCTGATGACTTCAGATCAGGACCTTTGTCCAGGACACTACACTTTACCATTGTCCAGCAAGTAGTTCCACATTATGCAATTTCTTTTCTGTCTCAATTTTATTTTCCTCTCTCCCTCTCTCAGAATAACAACAACAAAACCCAACACCTTAAACATTGCATTACAATCTCTGTGTCCATGAAGAGAACACAAATGCTGCAAAGCCAGGCACCCAATGCCAGGGCATGCCAAAGTGAACGTTTTCCAGGCACTCTTAACGCTGTCCCTGGCCTGGCTGCATTATTGGCCAGCTTTTCAAGCCTGCAGCACTCACAATTGGTGCCAAAGTTTCCTGAGAGCTCAGCTCCCGTGTAGACATCTAAGGAGGGGGCCAGGTTTGCAGATGTGCTCAGCGCCTGGCAGCTCCCATAGAGAACCATGGCCTCTGCTTTTGGGTGTCTAAATGGAAGCTGAGCTCCTTTGAAAATGGACCCTGTCATACAATGTTTAATGACATGATTCCCTTGCGGGAGCTCAAAGCCTCTGAAAATCAGGTCCTAAGTCTCCCAAGGTGGCCACTTCTGAAAATTTGGACACAGGTTTATTTCCCCTACCTCGTTTTGTAAGTAAAAGAGAAGGGGTGCTTTGCCTGCTAAAGCAAAGAGCTGGACGCTGGGCCTCCTGGGCTGTCTGTCATAATCTTCACCTGTGCACTGGCCTCGAGTTTGTTCCTTTGAGTCAATCAAGGCAGCTAAGACCTTTGTGAAGGCCAGTCTGGACCCTCCCAAAACCAATGAGACTCAGACTGAGGCTTGCAAGCTGCGGGTGATTCTTTAATGGGTCTCCTGTGGCTCTTTGCAGCACATGATGTTAAAACACTGTGTGATTGAAAGCCAATCTAAGTTATTAACCAGTCAGGATGCTTTTACTATGTTATTAACTAATTGAGTTATTGACTTGCACTAAGTTATTAACTTATTTGCCGTGAGAATAATACATATATTTCCCCATCATTCACATGACTGTGGCTCTTTTGGGTAATGTTGATTGCTAATTTGGCTCCTGACCTACTGAGGTCTGAGTATCACTGCCCTAAACTTTTGTTACAGGCTTATAAACTCTGCGGTAAACAAACATTTGCAATTCTGGAACATGTATTTGAGGAACATTCAAACTAGCCTGTGCAGACATATATTAATTCCCGTGAGATAATTAGCAATCGATTTATTCAAGGTTAAAACTCAAGTGTCAACTTGTCCATCTGACTGTGGGCAAGTCACTTCCCCGCCTTGTGGCTCAGTTTCCCCATCTGTAAAGTGGGGATAATAGTACAGACCTGTGCCCAGAGGAGTCAAGAGGATTCCTTCAATACTCTCAAAAGTGCTGTGAGGCCCTGAGAAGGAAGGTGTTCCAGGTGGGCAAAATACTGTTATTTGTGTAAAAATTCAAGAAGAGAATGGGTCTGATTCTCCATTTCTCTGCACCATGCATGGTCCCTTACACCAGGGCTACGTGAGTAGAAAGTCAGTATGAAATGCTGGCAGGCTGCTTTGCTTGCATTGTTTGCCCACTGTGCGTGAGCCGGAATGATTTACACAAGGTGTAAAGTGAAGGAGAATGGCCCCCAGTGTTTCTCTTTAACATTCAAGTGAGGCGAGGAAGTGTCTTTTTAAAAGTTAGACAGGGAGTCCTAGGACCAGATTTCCTAGGGCTCAGCAGACACGACTGGGGTCAGATTTTCAGAAGAGCCAAGCACTGAGCACATGAAAATCTGGCTCTTTGTTTCTGTGCCTAAATGGGTCATGCTAACACCAGAGGGCAGTACAATTCTACAGCTGATAAGAAGCCAGGGCATCTACACCACTCTGCGTCATACACCTTACAGAGCTTCTCTTTTCTCCTGAACCAGCCACTCCCTTGGTGCCAGCAGGAGCCCAGCTGGAAGTGGGCCAAAGACAAAGGCCAACTTTCGATTCTGAACAAGACTGAAAGTGAAGGGACAAGAATCAGTTCTCCCTCCTGTGCCCAGCCAAGGAGGGGAAGGAACTTAAAGCCAAGTGAAAATTGAAAGTTAATTTTGTAGCTCCCAGCTGCAGTGAGATCAGCCCCTCCAAGGCAGGGGCAAAGTGGGGGGCACGCGTGCTGTCTCTTGAGTCCTATCAGAACAGAAAGGTTCAGAGTTTCATACTTCCATAGCTTTTAAAGTCAGAGGGGACCATTAGATTACCCAGTCCAGTGAATCTCAAACTTTTGTACCGGTGACCCCTTTCAGATAGCAAGTCTCTGAGTGTGACTCACCCTTTATAAATTAAAAACACTTTATATATATATATAACACCATTATAAATGCTGGAGGCGAAGCAGGGTTTGGGATGGAAGCTGACAGCTTGCAACCCCTCATGTAATAACCTCACAACCTCCTGAGGGGTCCCAACCTCCAGTTTGAGAACCTCTGACCTAGTCTGACTTCCTCTATATCATGAGTCCTCAACTTTTTTCTTTCTGAGGCCCCCACAACATGCTGTAAAAACTCCCCGGCCCACCTGTGCCACAAAGATACAAAAATAAAAAACTGGAATATTATTTTTGTTTTACTTACTCGGTGTGAAACTCGTTGCTGGTGCTGAACAACAGGCTGGGTGGCCTGCTCAGGTAAGTAAAGGGGTGGAGGTAGGACTCCATCCCCTGAATCCCGCCGCCTGGGGCAGATCCCCTTGAAACCTGCTCACGGCTACCTAGGGGGCTGCAGATCCCTTGCTGGGAATCACTGCCCAGAGAATTGCAGTTGCTCTTGTACTGAGCCCAATAACTTGTTTTTGGCTAAAGCTTGTCTTCCAGAAGGCACCCAGGTCTGATTGGACAACATGAAGAGATGGAAAATCCACCCTGTCCCTTGGCCGTTTGTGCCAATAGTTAATCACCCATATTTTAACAAATGCATGCCTTATTTCTAACGTGGCTTGTTCCTAATGGGACAGGTCCTGATCTGTGACGGGGCTCACAAGCACTAGCAGCAATCATCATTGTGATGTCTTACATAGAGGTCAGCCTGAGTCACTACCCCCCGCCTCCAAATCCCCAACATCTGGCATTTGGCATCTCATTTGCATAAATGGTCCCTTTCTTTATAATGGGCTGGAAAAGACTTAAGATCAAAACGTATCCCTGCCAAAGATTAGGCTGATCAAAATCTGCAATCAGCTTTTGCAGCTGGAGCTCAGCTTTCTCTTCCATCTGGTTAACAAACTCACAATGCACCATAACACAAATCACCGAGAGACAACACAGCTTTGCTCCGATAGCAGAGGCGCTCAGAACCCCTTTGCAAACCATGAACGCTCTAAACCTCACAACTTCACAATCAGCAGGAGGTCAGATCAATATCACTAATCCCAGTTTGCAGAGGGGGAATCTCTGGCACAGCGAGTCCAAAGGGTCAATGTTTTCTAAAGTGGCCACCGACTTGGGGCACCTCCAGGTTTGGGACACCTTGGCGCCTGATTTTCAGAAGCATGAAGCATAAGTGCAGCAGAAGCCAAGGGGGGCTGCGAATACTCAGCATCTCTGCAAATCAGGCATACTTACTGTGGCCCGGGGAACTGAGCCACCCTGAATCAGTGGACATGCTTGAAAATCTAGCATAAGTGCTCAGGGTCTGTCCCAACGCCCACTGAAGTCTGTGGAAAGATTCCTTTTCATGTCAGTGGTCACTGGATTAGGTCCTTCACAATCCATCTGTTCCATCCAGGCCTCAGGATAGGGAGATAGAGAAAATTCCCTCTCTCTGGGAATTTTACCTCTGGCTTCTCCACAGATTGGCCCCACAGGCTTTGTTCCTTGGGAAAATTGTTTGGGAACAACTCAGATGAAATCAGCCCTAGTTACAAGACATTCCCCTCCTCCCTGATGGGCTAAGCCAGCATCCCAATTAGTGCCCCCCAAAGGAAGGTGGTGCTCAGGTTTTAACCCCTTACTTGCCATCTTGCCACTGGGCAGGAGAGGAAAAGTTTGACTTTAAGGTTTTATTCTGCCCAAATCCTGGTTTTCCCATGAAAGATGAAATGCACCCCAGGGCAGAGGGCCCGCATGGGGCTAGATTGGCAAATGAATGCAAGGACAGATAGTCAAGGACTCAGCACCTGCAGCTGGGACATGGTTTTCCAATGAGCTCATTCAGACACCTAAGTAAGGGTCAGATTTCAGCAGTGCCCAGTCCCCAGTTTGCAAACGTGTCGGAAAGTCCTGCCCTTAAGGCCTATTTTGAGGACTTAAGTAGTGCCAAGGCCTCGGGCGAATGTCACTCTAAAATGATAGCTATGGAGTCCCACTAGCATGTGCCAATGACGCACATAGAGGAAGGCATGAGCCAAGCAGGACAAATATAGGACAATACACAGACTGAGGAAGGGTATGAAATGCCACCTGCTGCCTGCGGGGACTGGGTATTCACTCAGTAAATAGTTAGCAAGCTGAGGAAAGGCACCAATCAGCAAAGGGAGCCAGGATCCAGCTTTCTGAGCACAGCTCCCCATTCCTGTGTGACGTGAGTTAGGTGGGGTTCAGCCCAACTCCCAGCAGCCAGGTATTCACCTCACACAAGCACCACAACTGGCAGCGATTCAGGCCACCTGGTCAGCAGCCTCAGCAGAGATGGCAAGGCCCTATTGAGACTAAATCCCCGCATCAGGCCCTCCACAGCTGAGTCTCATTGACAGAGCAGGATGGGGGGAAGCTGGCCACGGGCCAAAGCAGAGCAAGAGGGATGGGAGGAAGTCCCCATTAAAAGAACCAGAAGTCCTAGAGGTGGCTCCAGCCCTCAGCTTGAAAGCCTCACAGAACCATGAGAGCGTTCGTCTCCAGCTCAGGTCCGTCACTAGTAAACACAGTGTAGGGAGGGAATACTACAAAGTTTATGGTAACGCTGCTTCTGAGGGTAGCCATGGTCGGGAGTGATGGGACGGAATAAAAAGCGTGCGAGCGGTTAGGGAGCTCCCATTGGAGTCAGGTATTTACGGCTGGGGGTCGGGCTTGTAAGGGCCAATGTAGGGAGTATTTTGGGGAGCTGGTGCTGCTCACTCAATGTGGCACGGACGGGGTATGCTAGACCCGTTTGTGCTTTCAGTGCTGCCGGTAGAAACCTCCAAGCGAAGAGGGGCTCTGGCCTACATGCAGTGTAAGGCGAGAAGGCTCTGGCACAGCGCGACGCCAGGGAACTCAAGAGTTACTCCAGGCTCACGCTGGCCCAGGGTTTGCATTGAGAAGACTTCTGAGACGAAGCTGACGAGACACGGTCCAGGAGCTAAGGGAGCGCGGGTGCGAGTGAGCGCACGTCGGCTCATGATTATTACTTATTATTGGTATTGTGGATGGGGGCGTGCTCAGGGAGCACGGCCCCCCTGTGCTAGGCGCTGTACAAACACAGTTCCAAAGGCTGTTTACTGCTGAGGGCTCCAGCATAAAATGAGAGAGAGAGCCAAGACCATATAACACTGAGGCTTTATTCATTCCCCCCAACATGTACTGGTCTCCCTCATCAAGTACTTCCTGCCAGTAGAGTTCCCAGATATTAACCTCTCCACACTGTCATCCTCTGATGCCCTCTACTGGGAAGCTGTCTAGCGCAACACTCTGGTACTGCGCTGGTACTTATGTTGTCCATAAATGCCCAGGACGCCTTTGACTGGGCTAGAATAAAGCATTATCAGGCTATCTTATGTTGGATCAGTGCTGGAGTGGTGTCGGTGCCGCAAAGAGCTCGTCTCTCCTGTGATAGCAGCCCCCTAAAAGGCTCCCTGAGGTGAATAGCAACCTTTGTCAAACAGCAACTTTGTGCAAGTTTGTCTGGGCCTCAGTTCCTCACTGGTGACCTGGGGCTAATTGTACCGTTCCTCTCTCCCACTCGTTGCTGCTCCATCTGTTGAGATTGTCAGCTCTCTGGGGGCGAGATTGTCTATTGTGCTTATATACGTACAGCACCTAGCCCCACATACACAACACAAATAATAAAGTCCACGCAAACAGACTCACACAACCCTGATCTGAGTTGGGGCCTGTAGGCACTCTCATTAATGTACCCTCTGGTCTGGAGATCACAGGGGATGGCGCTCTTTGGCAGAAGGGTTGCAATAACACACATTAATTAATAGATTTCCATTGACTTGGGTCTCTTTGGAATCCATATACACCAGCCTAGGATGGCCTCCAAATGTATTTATTTTTAAAGAGTAGAGAGGGGGGAATGGGAATTGATCAAACCTGACTTTGATATACATTCTTTTTTAAAGTTGCAATAAAAGCCACTTGTATGTGGCTGTTAACAAGTACTCTGCAGGATTGGCCACCCAAACCTTGCAGCTTCCCGTTAAGACACAGAGGCAGAAAGTGAAACTGACAAGGCTAGTTCCATTCTCCCAGCTGGAAACATACGCAGTGGTACAGAGTTATTGCGATTTAAAAAAAAATGCATCTGAATTTTTTCATGCTTTCAGGTTATTTTAAATATGGATTGCTTATTATGGTATGATGTGCTGCACAGAACACGTAGAAAGTTCTAGTATGCCCAGCCCCAAGTGTTCAAAAGTCACGGGTCAGGCCCCAACAATTATGAGATTGGCTTAAAAATCATGTTTTTTTTTAATTAATAAACATGGTTTCTTTGTCTTGCCTTTAGGGGGCACTTGGGTAATGTTTTCTGGATTTTCTCCACAACCATGAGGGCTAGAAATGTTTTTTTTTAAACAGAAGTTGACGTTCTCACCAGTTCACTTGCCTCCAGGAGCTGGGGCTTTAAGAAAAAACAGCAAATGTCACAAGTATCACGATAAAATGATGGGAGTTGACAATGCTGCCGTTCTTGCCCTAATGAACCTACAATCTAAGGCCCTGATTCTGAAAATACTTGAGCAGGTACACAACTTTGCATTTGTTTAAAAGTTTGTGTGATGGGGGCCTGAATTCTTTTTGGATTCTTCTTAGGGAGGAAGCCAAACAGAGTCACGCCCCATCCTAAAGTATAAGATCCAGGGCTGGCAGTAATGCATCCCTGTCCCATATGGAGTCAGAAATCTCTTCATTGCCTGAACAGGCCAAGGAAGCACTACTGATTTCTTGGCCATGGACACAAGTCCTCTCCCAGGCCCTTGTCCTGGGTGCTGGTCTCCAGCAGGGGGAAGCAGCCACCTTTTGCTGGCTCTAGGCAGGTGGATAGTTTGGTTTCTGCCAATATCTGGGCCAGGTGCCTTCTGTTTGGCCATAGTTTCTAACTGTTAGATTAGCCCATTGCTACCTTTTGTTTTTTGTTTGTTTGCATCTTCCTCTGAAGCATCCGGCACCGGCCACTGTTGGAGAAAGGCTCCTGGACTAGATGGACCTTGGTTCTGATTCCATCTGGAAATTCCTATGTTCTCTTTGCTTTATAGGTTCCTGGTGAGCTGAGTAGTTGGAGGAGTTATTCCTTTAGCAAAGCAGGGTCCCAATGGGAAGAGCACATGGTCTCTCAGCCATTAGTGGCTAAGGTCAGTGGCATTGTAGGTAGGCATCACTTCCAGACGGTGCAAAGATATCGCAGCCAATCCATCCACCAGGTCTCCTCCCTTTTCTCTCTCAGAAGGAGGGAAGTTAGCCCTGACCTGCTCACTGAGTCTAACCTTTGAGAGGCTGGAAATGCCTCCTGTTGGTGGGCATGAAAGATGGAGATGAAATATAAAGGGCTACTTCCAGATGTCGCCATTCAAAGAAACTTCTCTTGACACTGATGGGAGTTGGCTTGACTAAAGCTCCAGGCTTTGGCCCTTTGAGTTCAGTGGGAATTGCTGGCAGCCATAGCCTAGAAATCTGTCCAGAGCACCACAATGGGAGCTGCTGAGCACTGAGCTAATTTGGTCAACCTGGCCCAGATTGCAGGTCCTGTTGGGCTCTTGTGAATCTGGCCCTGAGCTCTTTGGAAAACGTGGTCTGCAGATTTCCAGGAGAGCTGTGGGCACTCACCCACCTTGAGGAGTCAGCCTGCAGGCTTGGCATTGCACCTTTTCTCTTAATTTATTTTATTTTGCAATGCTTTGTTTAAAACAAAGTTCTGGGCCAGTATAGAGCTAGCTCAAGGGGCCTGCAATCTATAGCTGAGTGGTCACACTGCAGCAAACACTTGATTCAACATATATTTGGTGATTTTAATGAAATAACAATAAAGACCTCACTCTAATCTAGCACTTTTCATCTTTAGTTCTCAAAGCGCTTGACGAAGCACAGTATCATTATCCCCATTTCTCAGGTGGGGAAACTGAGGCGCAGAGAGGGATGTGACTTGCCCAAGATCACCCAGCAAGACAGTGGTAGAGGTGGGAATAGAACTCAAATCTCCTAAGTGCTCTATCAACCAGGTTGCACCGAGGACGCCAACAGCTGTGAGAGTGCTAGACTATGTTATTGAGATTAAAATAATGAGGAGGCTGATCCAAGGGTTTAGGCACCTTAATGTCATTAATTATTCGGTAAACACAATTCAATTTAATCGCACCACCATTAAAATCAGTTCCATGGGAACTCGAGCAATCAACCACCTGTCCCCTTCACTGTTTCTAAAAGGAGACTAGGGTGGCCCCCCTTTAAAGCTGGCAGGTCTCTCAGTTCAGGAGCTCTGGAGCATGGCCTGTCATTGATCAAGGGGGCTGGGAGTCCTTCTCTGCACTCGAGGGTTGGGGGAGGTGGAACATGGTGAAGAGTGCATAGGATCATGGGGGACATAACCAAGTTTTGGTTTAGTAGGGATCTTGGTGAGATGGGGTTACAGAGTGTGTGTGTGAGTGTGGGATGCAGTTACTGTGTGTGTGTGAGATGGGGTTACTGTGTGTGTGTTTGTGTGTGTGTGAGAGAGAGAGAGAGAGGGTTAGTGTATGTATGTGTGCACGCTGATCAACTCTCCTCCTTAGATGTTCCACATGATGACGTCCCCTGCAGACAATGTTTTAGCCTGATCCTTTTCTTTTCCAGCACAGGCTTGAGTTCACTACTCTTCGTCCCTAACACAAGCCCCGCCGATGTCTCTCCTAGCTTACCTTTCTACTCTGTAACACTTCTTCAGTTTCCTTGGCCAGCGACGTTGCCTCTGGAGAAAACATGATGATCATCTTGTGCCCGGGGGGGTTCTGTGGAATGTCTCCCAAGGCTGGGGCCACTGTAGCTGCTGTTTACATGATCCTAGTGACCAACATGTACCTGATCTTCGAGGTTGGCCACTTGGAACGAGCAATGATGGACATGGCACAAATCAAGCCCTTCAACTTGACCAATGTGGGGAAGATGCTACCGTATTGCTACTATACAACCATCACGCTGGCCGTCATGACCTACCCGGTGTGTGTCTTCCTCATCTACTCAGTCCACAAGCGGCTCTACATGGGCATGTTCGCCTATGTCACATGGATCATCTTCTATGATCTGGCTAACTGTCTCGTCGTGGCCCTGGCTTACCAGGTCTCCAAAGAAGCCTGGTTTTCCCTCAGCCCCCTAGAGTGGTTTGGGCTGGCCACCAGGATCCCCATGGATTGCTTCTGGCTCACCTTCGTTGTCACGTATGCCCTGATGACTATTGAAAGCAAAAGGCAAGGAAGGATGTCGCTCGGGGCAAGGCGGATCGTGTCAGAACCGCCCAGGTTTAGGTTGGGCTCCACTGCTAGGAAAAGCGTGTGAGGGGAGGTATTGGAGCAATATATTGGGCCCCATTTTCGTAAATTTCCTACTGATGGAGATGGAAGACCATTACCTGTGTAATCTCATTCCTCTGTTGTGTAATTCAGTGTTTCTCTTGCTGTTGCTGCATTTTCCAGGCTGTGAGTTCAAGTCCTGAATAAATACCCCAAAAGCCCATGATTTATATTTGTGTTTAAGGTTTTCCCCCTGGGTTTTATTTTGCATCAGGAAGCCACAGGGCATGGGAGTCAGCAGAATTGGGTCTATCCACAGCTCTGCTACTGAGTGACCAAATGACCTTGAGCAAGTCATGTCATCTCCCTCTTCCTCAGTTTTCTCATCTGTAAAATGGAGAGAAAGATATTGCTGTATAGTATATATGTAAGGCCCTTGAAGCTTGAAGGATGAAAAGCCTGACATAAGGCCAGATTCTGAAAGACACTTAGGCATTGTGGGGCTCAGCGTTGCAACACCTAACTGATTTAGGAGCCTAGCTCTCATTTTCAAAATGGATTTAGGTGCTTGGGACAGCTGTAATTTATGATCAGGGTATCATAAGAGCCCTGTAGCAGATGCTAGTGAGAGGATGCATTCATGTAGACCATGGCGCAGATCTTTGGCATCCAGCCTAACTAAATCGTTGCATGGTTGTCTTGTAAGAGTAAACAAATACAGCACCACCCTACTGACGTAATTACAGCAACTCCTCTACATAGGACGTAGGCTGCCACAAAGCTATTTACTTCACTTCCCAGGAAGCCCTTGCTTTTGAGCAGCACCTCCTGTAGGATAGTATAGGAACTGGAGCTTTGCCCACAATGTGCAATTGCACTGCTATAGCCAGGCAGAGTGAGGTTAGCGAACACAGGTGCAAGGCCAGACTGCGGGTGCACCTTGCTTTGCAGAATAGCCTCTCTAAAAAGCACAAGAACCTCTGGGGCTGCCAAAGTGGAGAATAGTGCCAACAGGTTGTGTTGCATCTCTGTTGCCCATCAGAGCTCTTGACACTGTGTTGGGAACATTCCCCACCTAGCTGCCAAGATTTTGGAACAACTGAAGAAGAGACTGGCTTCCAGAAAATGCAGGCCAGAGCATGCTGGGGCAGGACTTGGCAATTATTACCTAGTGCTGGCAGAAGCTCCAGCTACCCACCTAAGCTCAAGCTCATTCTACCCCCGGGGCCTAAGCTCGTGTGGCTAACACTAGCCTCCACCAGTACCAAGACGTCCACACTGCTATTTTCTAGGGTGCTCCCAGCTGCAGCGTAAACATACCCATTTAGGTGCCATTGACTTCCCAGGGCTTCAGCACGTTTAAATGTTTTTCTGAACCAGGCTCTTAGATGGATTTAACTCTCAACCTCAGTGAGAGTTATGCCTACCTGACAAAGGGCCGAATTAGGCTCTGTTCTCTCCTTGGTACTTTGTGCCATTTGGATGTCATATCTCCCTGACAGCATTTCCCTCCTACTGAGCTGGCCTGGCTGGGAAATAGACATAAGCTGCAGCAGGAAGCACAGTGACTATCAAGGCATCGGTCCCTGTGGGGCTTGACACTCTGATCTTACTTGGCCTTTCTGTGGTGAGGTTTCTAAGAAGTGGAGTAGCAGTTGAGCAGTGTTTACGGGAAGGAGGGAGAGCCTGCACTCACTGGAGAGCACTTTGCTTTGATACTGTAACTGCGCCCGGCGAAATTTCACTCACTGCGAGACTCATTTGCTGCTATAAACGTGCGAGATGGACTTTCTCGAAATAAGGAGCTATAAAGTTTGTTTTGGTCTAGCACAAGAGCCTGCGGTTGAACGAAAACCACAGAGCTAAGTAGTCCCCAGCCTTTGAAGACGTGGAGCTGAGCTTTCTCGTTCAGCCCACCTACAAAGAGAAATTAACTCACTAACACCTTTCCTCAAAGGGACCTGCAAGGGCTGTACAGAGGGGCTCTTTACGGATGGGGAAACTGAGTTATAGAGCAGCAAATGACTTGGCACAGGGTACACAGCAAGGAAGTTGCAGTGCAGGAATAGAACTCCTATATCCTGCTGCTCATGCTAGTACTCCAGATCCATACCTAGAAATCTCTAGGCAACTCCAGCGCTTCCTTAGTGGCAGGCACCTTGCTGGAGATTAGCAGCAGCAAATGGGTAGTGCACCGAGAGGGTAAAATATTTCCCCGGGAGGCTACAACCAACAGGGTTTTAAAAAGAAATGCACTGTGTAAACAATGCTTGCAGTCATTGCTCTATCTTTTAACATTACACAGCCCCACACTTGAACCAACAGCCTAGGTTTTAGACGCCATGAATATTACAGCTAGATGGAGCACGCTGTTCCATCCAACCCGCAGGCAGACACCCTGAAACGTAAGTTAAAGAATAGATCCTAGCTCCACCAGCGGAGTTTTAAAGTTTGCCTCTTGGTATGAACAGTAACTTGTGCAGTACTGAATCGAACAGCAGTTGCATGCAACATGTGGGAGCTTTAGTTTAACGAGAGGAAGCCCAGCACGTTTGTGCTGAAGAGTGTGAAAAACGACCGAGTTCTCCTAACCTGGACGCCAACAGCCCCCCTGGCTCTGGGCCAATCACAGCCTGGCTGCTGATGGTAATAGTATTTAACAAATCAGACATCCGTAATAGGCAATTTTTAACAATCCCTTCACAGATGTGAAGCATTACTGCCTCCAGAGCCTGCCACACAGGATTGATGTTACTGAAACACACTGTGCCCTGACATTGATGGTCAGCATCCAATGTACCATGTGCATGGGTAACGTACTGCATCATCAATATAGCGCTGATGTTTACCACTTTATTCACACATCACTAGGCATGAATGGAAACAGTATGTAGATATTTTGTGCCTCGGCCATACACCTTTGATCTCACAATTCAGTGAAGAGGGCTGCCAGAGATGGCCAGAACCAGGACACTGGACATGGACAGTGCACAAGTTCAGATTCAACACTAACAGCTGACGCCTTTAACGGGTTGAACCAAAACGCTGTGAGTGACACAGCTTTGAGGACATGTGAATGCAAGCTTTGTGGTTTGGGCTGCTATCTCTAGCTGTAGTGCAGGCTGTAGCTTACTCATCTCCTGCTCTGAGAATCGCATGCGTTAGTGGTGCTCTGGGCGTTCGGATCACGTTATGAAGGGTCCTGAGTTTCGACAGCACCGCTTCTCTGCCCTGTGAAACTGGCAGTTTTACTCCACCCGAAAGAGAAGAGGTCTCAGGTTAAGTCAAGTGATTCATTTTTATTTAAAACTGCATGTATAAAAAAAATAGGATTTCTGAATTCCCCTGTACAATATTAACTATTAACAAAAGCAGCAGACTACACACTGATTACATATACAGGCTTGACAGTGTTGAAGTCCAGGGTACCTTCCCCGACAGCTCGGCAAAACCAGTGCTATATACACATGCGCACGTGACGTCCCCCTCCAGCCCAGACAAATACCCGTGGAAATGCCTTTAAAACAACTGAACACACGCGTGCAAGAGGAACACTGGCAGCCAGAACTATTTACAGACAGCTGGGAGGCGGTCGGCCACTCCACACAGTGGTGAGACATTAACAGAGCATTCTAAGAAGGGAGTGCAATCGGGGGAGGGGGGGGAACCCGAATTGGAAACCAGCTCAGCAGCTATGGAAGCCAGGCATGGGCTCTGAACCCACGATTCATAAATAAATAAATAAGTTATCCTACAGGTTAGGACATTTTCCTTAAAAAACAAACAAACAAAAACAAACAAACAAACAATAACCCAACCCCCTGAAAATAAGTTAAAACAAGAGAGTAAAAATGTTACCATTATAAACTACAATCCTCTGTACACCAAGCTTCGCTCCTGAATAATTCTGTACACATTTACAGCTCTATTGGGTTGCATTGTTTGTGCATCTGTGAGGACGCCTTGGCTTCTGAGGCTCAAAGCAAAGAGCTGAGGAAGGAAAGGTCCCGCTAACAGCATACCTTGGAAACAACTAGCCAGGGTGCATTGGTTTCACCCGCGGCTGCTTCTGACCTGTTCCTTAAGAAGGGGAATATAAAATAAACCCAAGTGAATCTTGGAGAAGCAGAGGTGTAGGAAGATTCAAGTATTTCCCCCAGCACAGCCCAGATCACAACTGAAGGCACTCAGAACACGGTGACACAGTGAATAAGACAGCTATTCAAATCTGTACCTTCCCTCCCCCTCCACAGCCAGTTTTCCCCCAAGAAAAATGTTCTTGCTAATTCTCTGGTCCTCACTCAGTTCATATTCCAGGACTCAGCAGGTCAGGGACACTCATAGATGTGCCCATAAGACATCAAAAAAGTCTACTGGCAAGACATCAAGTAAGGCAGGACCTAACGAGTTCAAGACCAGTCCACCTGAGATGGATGGTAACCTCCAGCCTCTCAGAAGATTCTCCAGTTAGCTGAGCTCTGGAATGAGATATGAATGTTCCCATGTAACAGGCAGAGAGTCACTGGTGAGAGTTTTCTTTTTACACCCAATGGATGAGAGGAGCTGCTATTTGCCAGACTCCTGAATTAGACTGTGCAGGTGGATCTCTGCTGTTTTCTGTGGCAAGAGGACATCTTGCATCCAAGAATGATTTAGAAGATCTTCAAAGGATGGCCTGTCGGAGGGCCTCAAGGCCAGACACCATTTAATGAGGTGCTGGCACTCTGGGGAGAGAAAACAAGCAGTTAGTGAGAATGCGCTGCCGAGTAATGTCTGTGAAGCCTACAAGCCTCCCTATTTTAACATCTGCAAGTTTGCTTTGGGATCTGCCTTTCTTGCTTCACAGGACAGATTACCATGGCTGTGGCTAGGTGTGGTTTCTGAGTTACCCTAGTACGTGGGTGAACCAGCTCCCATCTTTGGAAGGAGACTCCGAAAATACACAAGGGACTAAATTTGCAATGCAAGCCCATGAGCAGCCCATCCTCCCCTGCCACTCATACCCAGGTTAAGAGCAAAAAAAATCAACTGTCTCTTCCCCAGTGAAATGATTAAACCTGAGAGCTACTTGGTTGGTTCGATATATTTTGTCCTTTCCACTTTCTGTAAGACTGCTTCAGCAGCCAGCTGCAGTAGCCACATTAAAGACCCCAGCAAGTGGCAGGAGAGTGAAGTGCTGAAGTGAACTGCCAGTGAGCTCTGAAGCAGCTGTCTAAGGCAGAGAAGACAGCGGGGTCCCCAGCACTTTGCTAGGATTCAATAGCATTAAACATCTCATTGAGTTTACGACAAGAAGGGACCATTGGATCACAGAATCATGCCTTGCACATCTCACTGGTTGCATGAAATGATGGTAATGCACTTCTATGGCATCATAATATCGCTTTGTCAGTGTGGCATTCAGGCTAAGCAGCTGTTTGCCCAACTCTAACACAACAAAGTAGAGTACTCACCTGGAGAGACCCTCTGTCGGAAGTAGACCTGGCCCCTAATAATCTCCTCATCGTGTTCAAAGGGGATATCCCCACAGACCATGTCATACAGCAGGACCCCCAGAGACCAGACTGCTGCCGACCTGCCGTGATACCGGTGATAGCGGATCCACTCTGGGGGGCTGTACACTCTGGTCCCTGTAGAGAAGATTAGAGGATCATTGGTTAGGAGAAATATTTCATCTTTTACTCTAAGTAGAGGAAATCAGAGCAACCAGTTATTAATTATTTTTTTCAGGTGTTATCAGGATGGTTTTTAAGAGACCAAGTTAGGAACTTCAGCCTAAAATTTAGGTTACAATATCCTAATATTGTTTAACTTTCAGCCCAGTTTGATTGGGATTTAAACCCCCAGTAGTTTTAGCAATTGCAGTGTTGCGCTAGGGCACAGACTACAAGTGACGCAGAACGAAATGGAGTGCAAATAAACATGTCTTCCAGCTGCAATACAAGCCACAATAAGGAACAGGTTTCTTAAGGCCACTGTTATCCTGACTTTATCTGTCAATGTAACCATTTCTCACTGAGGTGAAGAGAGAGGCAGCTTGCAGATGCTTCAGCCCATGATGCCCCAGTGCAGATGGAGCATTTGGGGAGGGGCTGAGGCCTTGTCTACTGCACTACAAGGAGCCCTGACAACCTTATAATTCTTTCTACATAAAAGGGTTTCCTTGCTTAACCCAAAGAAGGGCAGATACCTTGACGAGTTTATTCCTTTTTTTGGCACTAACTACTGTTGAGTCAGCCAGGTATAAAGCCAGCCTACTCCAAAGCTGTGGACAAAGGTTTGTTGTACAACATCAAGGGAGTTAGTACAATTGTGCGTGTGATAATTGTGCTTGGAACTCGGATTCCACCCTGCTTCTGGCCTCTGCAGATGCTTACGCCCTTTGCCTTTGTTGTATTTGATCTCTTCCCTTCTGGCAGGAAGAGGAGACTGAGGTCAGAGCTCAGGCTGGTTCCTGGCCACGTGACTGTTGTTTACAAACTTTGAGTTGTAAAAAATAACTTGATGTCCACCAGGGGGCACCACTAGCTTGATGAATTGTGCAGAAGAGAAGGTGGCTGGGAGGGGCAAATCCGTCATCAGCCGTTAAATTAAAAACAAAAAATGCAGCCTGGCAGAAGCAAAACAAACCCCAAACAACAAACAGTGATTTTTTTTTTTGAAAGTCAACGGCCTACCCTGAGTACGCCTTTCCCGGTCAGGAAGAATGCCTGCCGCCAGAAGCACAAGGCAGCTCTGGGCATTTGTCCCCCACGCAGATCCCTGCACCCCCGCTCCAAGGTCAAACCCTCCTCCCTGGGTCTGGAGCTCCCCCCTCCCCAAAGATTTGACTCAGGTGCCTTTGGACAGCAGAGAAAGGGAGCCAGCTGTAAGCAGATCTTCCGCAGATCCTATTTCACAACATTCATCTCGTGACAAAACGCAACTTTCCAATGAAATGAATAATTTAGCGAGATGGCGGAGACAGCAGCTTCTCTTCTTGATCCACTCCCCACACTGATGTCCATCCATCCTCACAGAAAGAAACTGTACAAGAGCCCTCTTCTTTATCCTTGGGGTGCGGGGGGAACATCCCCTCCCCCTGCATTCTAGCTGCTAGATTAGGTTAGGATCCAGCATCTAAGCAGCCATGGCTGCAGACAGGTTTAACTCAATCTTTCCCCATCTATGAGGTGAGGCAGATCCTGTTTGCACCACCCTGGGAGGGTGGAATAGCAGCCAGATCCCTGCTGAAATGCTACAAATATGATAGAGCTAGAGAAAACCAACCCATTGGAACCGGAGTCTAACTTTCTTCTCTCGTTGGTAACAGGGACTCCAAAGATTGATGCTTGTGAGTTCACACCCAATTTCTGCCAAGTGCCCCCCGCCGCTCCCTGTGTGACACGGGCAGCTACCACCAGTGCCTGCGGTTAACACCCAACAAAAGGGCAAACACATTTGTGAAAATGCTTTTTGGATACAAGGCAGGGAAGAAAACCCCAAAGGTATCAAAGCTGCAGATCACACAACAGTATATTTAGTAAATGACAATGGCAGGAGGAGGAAGGAACAAAACATTCCCTGGCTGGGAAGTTACTGATCGTTCACAGGCAGGGAACAACCCATTTCAGAGAGGAATTTCCCTGGCTTCCCTCCCTACGCAGATAAAATAGAAGGGGATGGAAATAGACACTCACCATCAAAATCAGTGTACACTGTGTCCTTGAGTAATGCCCCAGACCCAAAATCTATCAGTTTCAGTTCCCCGCTGTTCAGATCAATCAGGATGTTCTCGTCTTTGATATCCCGGTGCAATACCCCACAGCTATGACAGTGCCGAACCGCCTCCAGAACCTGGCGGAAAAAGCTGCGGGCCAGCTCCTCAGGGAGAGCACCCCGCTCTGTGATGAAGTCAAACAGGTCCTGCACAGGATCCGGTCGCTCCAAAACCAAGACGAAGCTGTCCGGTCTCTCAAACCAGTCCAAGAGCCGAATGACCCCCCGGAAGCCCGAGCCCACTTTCTTCAGGAGCAAGATCTCCATGGGCACTCTGCTCCCGCCAGGCTGCACAGAGACAGAACGGAGATCTCCATCAGAGGCAGGCACATCGACCCACAACGTCAAGAGCTACCTGCGACACCGGCTGCAACCTTAACTACAGAGCCATGACCATGCAATGCAGAGCCACAGCAGATATTCCTGTCCCAGACACTTACCAGCTCCCCCCAGTCAGAAATCCGGTCCCGGGCCACGTGCTTGATGGCTACCTAGAACACAAACAGAACCAGACAGGCAATCAGAATCAGGTCAGGGAACCCCGAAAGAGGGGAGGCAAGCAAGGGACCAAAGAAAGGGATGCAAGATGGTGGTTATGCCAGGGCAAAGCAAAGGAGATGTAACTGGGTAAGAGACGCAAAGGTGGAGATCTATAAAGCAGCGTGCATGGGGAGCGGGCTGCAGGGGTGGGGGGGTCACTGTCCAGGCTCTACTCACCGGGGCGCCGTCCGACAGGCGGGTGCCCGAGTAGACAGAACCAAATCCACCACTGCCCAGCAGTGGGCCCACCTGGTACAGCTTCTCCAGGGGCTCCTTGTCCTTCCCTGCAGACAGAGGCACAGACACCGGGATCAGACCAGCTGTGTCCTCAAAAGACCCGGCCAACCCTCCAAACCGGAGCAGCCCCACATCCCTCCTCAGAACGACCTCCCTCCCCGAACTGGGCCAGACTCGCATCCCTCCCCGGACCAAACTGGATCAGACCCCCATCCCTTCTCAGACCGAACCCCCTAAACCGGACCAGACCCATATTCCTCCCCGAACCGGATCAGACTCCGCTCTGAACCTACCCCTCTCGAACCGAACCTCCCCACTGCCCAGCAGCACAGGGCTCCTCCCGAACCGCATCCGGACCGCTCCGGGGCACCCCACTCCAGAGCCACCCCCTGCTATCGATCCGAACCGAACCGGGTCGCACCTGGCTGTAGCTTGGCCGGGTGCAGCTCCCCGCCGGACCCGGAGCACAGGTGGGCCAGCGAGTTGATCTTGGAGAGCAGCATCCCCGCCCCGTCCCCTTGCTCCAGGGCCGGGACCGGGACCGGGACCGGGACCGCCCGAACCGAACCGGGCGCCAGTGGCTCAGCTCGCAGCCCCGCCGGGTCGGAACCAAGGGGGTGGGGTCCGGGCTGGCGCGGGAGGGGCGGAGGCCGGGGGAAAGGGGGGGACGCCAATGGGAGCAGAGCCGACGAGGCTGCTCCGCTCGGTGCCGGGCTCCCGTGTGGCGCCGGCTCCCCCAGCTCCAGCCGCCAGTAGTAATGGGAGGGAGGGAGCCGGGGCAGGGGCGGGCCGGGGACAGCCGGGGGCGGAGCTAGGGCGCGGGGCCGTCCCGCCCCCAAACGCGGCCGCAGCCAATCATCCGCGGGGCCCGTCCTGCCCCTCCCGTCAGAAGAGAACAGGCAGACTAAAGACGTGGCGGGAAGGAAAAGGCGCCAAGAGGGGGGAGGGGTCGGAGGAAAGGGGAGAATAAAGGAGCGGGGCGGGGGGAGGGGGAGAGACTGAGGGGGATGGAGAGGGGGGAGGAGGGAGGAGTAGCCTGAGGAAAAGCGAGGGAAGACAGCAGGTGGAAGGGGCAGGGGCAGGTGGAAAGTTTGGGAGGGGTAAATACCCCCCCATCCAAAAAATAAAAAAATCCAGCAGAAAATAAAAGCTAAAATAAACTAACACCCCCACCCCTGGCTGGGCCCCCTGAGATCAGTGTGGTTACAAGCATCTTTCATCCTGGATGAACCCAGAGCACTTGGATCTTTGTTTCCTCTGCCTGTCTCTCTGTTCAGTTTGTAAACTCATCAGGGCAGGGACCTCCAGTAGGTTTCTGTACAGCTCCTAGCACAATAGCCCCGCCTAGACACTTCTATAATACACATCATAATCAACCACACTCATGCACTCAGCTCTGGAGCAGAGGGTGGTGCATTCTCAGGAAAGACAAAGGAGGGGATTTCTGGTAACGCCCCTTTTCCTATCACTTGGGCTTTGGGATCTTTAATGTCCACCCTGACCAGAAAACCGCTGGAATTTTCAGATCTCATCTGATGTAGGTATTGTAAACTAACTCAGTGGGGTCTGATTCTGCCCTCACACCAATTTGACATTGGCACGGTTCTAATTATTTCACTGGAGTTACTCTCTTGATTTACACTGACATAAATGAACTCAGACTCATACCCTTTATCTTGTGTGTGTGTATGTAAAAATAGGACCCTTGTATGGTAAATAACATGGCACTGAGTTCCTTTGACTGCTTTAAGGCAGTGTATAACACCTCACACTCGTGCAAGTAAAGATTTTTGCAGCATGTTCCAATAAACGTGCTTTTTTAAAAATGTCACTCCTTCACTTATATTGTCTGTCTCAGGCAGCTCTGAAGGAGAGTTGTGTTGTGTGCTGTTATGTGTATATTGACCTAGAGCAATACAAATACAACCTTTCAATACTGTCAATTCAAATTTGGCCGCAGCATTTTTATTTTGGATAAACAAGCTTTTATAAAACCTAAAACCAACAGAAATCTCTTCACAATATTTGTATTTTAAACAAATTCAGGTAGGAGTAGCTATATTTAAAACAAAAAAACCTTTCCCAGCAATGCTTGCAAGTCAAAGGCTGCAGCAACCTGAAAGTGAAACTGACTATAAACACAAGTGAAACTGACTAAATTCCATCATGTGAGATAAGTGCAAAAAGATGAACAAAGCACAAATGGTAAAAAATAAATACCACATTAAACATGTTTTCTTGCCTTACACTTTGTGTAGTTACTGACAACTGTGCAAAGTGGGTGTAAAAACATTATTAAACAAGAATTCTGTATTCACCTTCTGTATGCTCATTGCCTATAGGTTTAAATGATGGCATAAGCAAGGCAGTGGAGATGCAGGCTCCTTGTATTAAGTTATTGTCCAAACTTTCAGTTCTTCTATTCTTCTAAACTTATAAAGAGATAGGTAAGGGGAGATATGATTGAGGTCTATAAAATCATGACTGGTGTAGAGAAAGTAGATAAGGAAGTGTTGTTTACTACGTCTCATAACACAAGAACTAGGGTCACCAAATGAAATTAAGAGGCAGCAGATTTAAAACAAATAAAAAGAAGTATTTCTTCACACAATTCACAGTCAACCAGTGGAACTCCTTGCCAGAGGATGTTGTGAAGGCCAAGACTATAACAGGGTTCAAAAAAGAACTAGATACATTCATGGAGGATAGGTCCATCACTGGCTATTAGCCAGGATGGGTAGATATGGTGTCTCTAGCCTCTGTTTGCCAGAAGCTGGGAATGAGCCTCAGGGGATGGATCACTTGATGATCACCTATTCTGTTCATTCCCTTTTGGTCACCTGGCACTGGCCACTGTTGGAAGACACAATTTTGGGCTAGATGGACCTTTGGTCTGACCCTGTAGGTCCATTCTTATGTTCTTATACAATATAACTATTTCAGAGTAGTACACCCAAAGCATTATGGTCCAGATTTTGACCCACTATTCCGGCTCCTCTGTATAGGGTCACCAATTGTGGTTGGATGAATTTCTGGAGGTTTCATCATATGACATAATCTTTAATTCCTGGAGACTCCAGGACAATTCTGGAGGGTTGGCAACCAAGCTCTATATTGCTCTGAACCAGCTAGGAAGCCATCTTAACCAGCTCTCTGGGAATTTCTCTTTTGCAGAGAGAATCTTTGGATGGGATGACCCAGTCTAGTGGCTCGGTGCCTGCTTGCCCTTTCCCCTGGAACCCTAGTACCAGAGACGTGGATACGGGGAAATGTTATACCAATTTACAATAACCAAGACATATGCCAATATTTCCTCTTTTGCAATTCTCCATCAAAATGTTATACCAATAAAATAAAAACTAGCAGGATCTTATTAAAGGGGATAAGAAAGAATGCCACATTTATTGCGAATACAGAAAGAATCATAGTAAGCAGTCAGTTGCAAACTATAACATTCCATTCCATTTCATATTTATTTACACCTTTATACACACACAGGTTCTGCAAGGTTGTTATCATAGTTACAAGCCTTAGAGTTGCTCGTGCCAAGCCACTGGCCAAGTGGCCTGGGCACGAGGATGGAGCCGAGTCTTGTCAGATGCACATCTGATGCTCCTGGAGGGTGATTGCAGAATCAGACTCAAAGTTCTCAGTTTTTAGTTTGTCTTTATAGGAATTCAGCCTTATTCAAATCCATAGGGTTTGCTTTGTTATGCTGTTTTTACCTTTGAAGTGATAATTAATCACTGTTTTTACATTTAAAATGATAGTCCATCATGCAGATGGCACAGCAGTGATGGCTAGTTTTTATATTATTGGTATAACAAAAAGTATAGCTGTGGCTTAACCAGGGGGATCAGTGTTGCCTAACGGAGTATTGAACTAGCCTCAAGGGACTAGCGTTCAATTCTTGACTCTACCACTTGCCTGTTGAGTGACTTTGGGCAAATCATATCCCCTCTCTGTGCTTCAGTTTCCCAGCTGTAAAACAGGGATAATGATACAAACTTCCTGTTTTGAGATTGCCGGTGAATCTATGAAAGCACCCTCTGGTCCAGCTATTCTTAGCATTAGAATGGCCCTAGTAGGGGTGGTAAGCAGCCAGGTGTAAATTAGGTTAGAGCATCTCTCAAAGGACAGGACTTCATAACAGATTTTGCTTTTGGTTGAAATGTCTCATTTTTCTCAGTTGCAAGGTGAATTTCACCTGGGGAATTCTGTTTGGCTGATTTGAAACCATAGCCATTTCACACAATGCATTTAACTTGATAACCTCTTATTCTTCAGTATCCTCTTACTGTTCTCTCTCTCTCTCTCTCTCTCTCTCTCTCTCATTTTTTTTTAAACAAAAAAGATGATGATATAACCTGTTGGTTGAAGTTTTTACATAAAATGCTCAAGAAATTCCAAAACGCTACAGCTGCCCCATTGACCATAATTTGGCCACTGTATACAGAGCTCAAAAATACTAGATTAATGCAAGGAGTTCAAGTTACATTTGTCCTGGAGAACCACCGTTTAGAATTTCCCCATTTCCAGTGGAAGGAAATCAGGATGGAGAGGACGTTGATAGAGGAGTCACTGTAAAATTGAAAGGTATTAGAGCCAGGTATGGTAGCCCCATAAAAAGAATTGACTGAAACAATGGCAGGTGGTAGATAGAAATGAGAACAGAGCTTTGAGCATCTCCACGGAGGAATAATCTACTGTCAGCAGAGCAGCCACCAGGGATATAGAGAGGTTGGAGGAGTGATACCAGGTGAGGAAGAAGCCAGCAACACCAGTGTTTTCTTCAAAGCTTTCCAAGGGGAGAGTGTCAAACAGTGCAGTGGCTGTAGGACAGTGTCTGGTAGGGATAGCGCCTCCCCGTACAGAGAGGAAGGATGGGTCAGTAGTTAGGGCACCAGCCTTGCACTTAGGTCAAGTTGCTGCTTTCCTGTAGACTTCCTCTGTGACATTAAGCAAGTCACATAAACCTAGATCCTCAATGGGAGGAGGAGCTTTGAGGAGCTGGGCCTTGCTTCCCCATCCGTAAAGTAGGGATCATGGCATTCCCCTCCCTCACCAAACTGTTGTGAGCATAAATACTTACTTGATTAGAAGGCACTCAGCCACTGCAGCAATGGGGTGGGGGGAGATACAAGTACCATGGATAGACTATGACAGTGAAGTTAAAAGATGAGTCCCTGGTTTTGTAGGCAAGGGATGAAATACGCTGGAAGCAGTTTCGTCAGGTGCTGCTCTGGTTCTGTGGGAATACAATGGCTCTCTTACTGGTCTAAATCCAAAAGTACTTCACTTGCAGTACTGAAGAACTATTTGGTAATAGGGTGGGATCCATGAAAGGATTTAGGTGCCTAAACCCCAGATTTAGGTTCCTAAGTCTCAGTTTTGGCTCCACTGTGATTCACAAAACTCCCCCAGAATGCTGTAGTTGCCTAAACTCTCTTGGTACCTACATTTTTCAGGATAAAAGTTCCCCAGGTAAATGCTAAAATAGTCATTGGGGGAGGTGGGGAAGAGCAAGGAAAAAAACTCTAGCCCAGCGGTTCCGTCACCCACATGGGAGACGCTGGGTCCAGTTCTGCCTCTTGTGGCCATTTTCCTTAGGCAAGTCCCCGCCTAGTGTGCTGGCTTTTGTGCACTGCATTCTAAGGCACCTCTCTCTCCCCATCCATTGTACAGGGAATCTAGACACCAAACTCGGCTATGTGGATCACAGCATTCCTGCATTTTCTAGGCCCCATGATGCTCAGTGTTGCAATGCACAAGTCCCTTCACGGATCCCACCCATAGTGCCTGTCAATGCTGGCATCATCAACATAAGCCAGACCCCTTTTGCTGCCTTGAAGAAGTCAGCTTGGATTGGCTTTGGGTGTTATTGTAATTACATCATTGCTTCCTGATCCACACACAGATTTTTCCCTTTTCTAGTAAAAGTGGAGATTCCAGCTGGGAGTTCTTGATCAACAGCCTCTTTCCACAGAAGTCGCTGGCTGAGATGCTTTGCTGAGTTCCAGAGATAAGATAAATAATTTACTGGATGTAGGGTTCTGATTACTCACTCTATTAGCATTTAGAGCAAAGAGCTTCAGCCACTGGGAGCTAAATTATTACAGATGAAGCCCATCTGGGCTCTTTTTCCTGAGAAGACCAGGGAGCTCCCAGCACCCACACATACTTGTGGAATGAATTGCTTAAATCTAATGGGTTTTACTGGAAATTCTGGTGAGCCTTGTTTTCTTTTATTATTTAAAAAAACACACAGCTGCTCAGGCTCCTTGCTGAGTCAAAACAAAACTCCCCAACTGATTTTCAAAAAGTACACAGACTCCAATAGTTGAAAACAGAGTTTCAGTCTCAGACCCTGTCGTTGTCCTAAGAGAGAGATGGTACGTGGCAGACCAGCTTTAAGAGTATTTTCAAGTTGAGATTAAATATCTTCCTAGCACTGAGCATCTCTTCTTTCAAGAGAAAAATGTTACCATATACAAAAGGGAAACAAATGTTCACACCACTTCTACAAGTGGACTAACAAGCAATTATATGCATAACAAAAGGGCCACACCTGTAGCTGCAGCACAGATTATTATAATTATTTGTGTTGTCATAGTGCCAGTCAGGGACCAGAACCCCACCATGCTAGGTGCTGTACAAACCCAGAACAAAAAGACCATCCCTGCCCCCAAAGTCTACAAACTAAGTAGAAGACAAGTGACGACTGATGGAGACAGACAGGGGAACCCACGGAAACAATGAGGTATTATTGGTCAGCATGACAGACTGTGATCTCTGAGTGCTAAGCGTTGTGGAGTTTTTGTAGGCATCACAGCAAAGGAGACACCCCCCTATTCCAGAAAGATATAAATACAAGATGTGGCACATACTCAGACGGGATCAAGCTAAGAGGCATGACAGTGAGCAGCGTGATAAACACACGCTTCCCACCTTACACTGTTCGCCAAGCACTGTTCGCCAAGCATTCAAGGCTGCAAAAGAGTTTCAATGTTCTGTTTTCGGCTTACTCAGAACTTTCTGAAACATCCTCTTGTGCAGCTGAAATTTTCTAAGCTTGGTCTGCGGCCAAAGGTGAAATATTTGTTGCTGGAAAGTTTGAGGAAAATCTGTTCAGCCTTTTCTTGAGTGATGCAAGGCTGCAAAAAAACCCTCCCAGAGCCCTGTCTCTCTTACTGCTCACGCCCACAAGTAGTCTTGCGCCAAGCAATGGGACTACTCTTGGGAGCAAGCGCTCACAGTCTGCCCCTAACCAATTACTGAATTCTTTACAGTGATGACGAAAGGTCCCAAACCGACGGCCCTAGAAATGGAGGTTCTCTGTTTACAAACAGAGTGGGCGGAGCAACCAGGCGAGCTTTCCTGCCAAAGTGCCTTGATTCTCACCTGCAGGGACTTCCTCTAAAGAAAGGCGAGGAGGCTGTACAAGCAAACCCCTCTGTTGAAGCTGCTAATCAGGGCCAAATGTAGCAGTGCTTCTTGTAACATGGACTCCTAGGGCCAAATCCTCAGATGGTCTAAGTCAGTCTAGCTCTACTGATGTCAGTGGAACCAGAGCAATTTACAGCATAGAGGGTCTGGCCCATGCACTGGTGTAAATGATGTTTCACAACAGCTTTGCCTGTCTATGCTAAGGGATTGTCCCATTGCAGCTACCCTAATGGTCCCCCAATGACTGAATCTGGGGGATCCTCCCCAGTGTAGACAAGACTTTGGAAGTGGACTGAGTCCCACACTGACTTATTTCACGTGGTGGCAGCTTTCTGTCCATATTGACTTGTGCTGGATTTAAACTGGCGATCTAGAGGCGAAAGGATCCATCTCCCATCACCAATGGCCTAAGCTAGCCATGCTGGACCAAGATAGCATGGGGGTGCATGCAATTACTTGGTGTCAGTTTGTTGCTGGTGGTTCAGGCCTATCTTTCTCTCGTCAGCGTGTTCCATGAGGGAGTAGATCCGTCTCCCAAAATGGACTAAATTGTGTGTGAAAAGCCTCATTCCACCGAAACCAAGGTTTGCATGTTTGTATTTAACCTGGCCCTGATTCCAGTCCCTGCTTCCCTGCTTGAGGCGATTAGGACGTGTCAGATGTGAAATAAATGAATGAATAAATAAATAACCAAACAAACACTCCGGCTCACTATCTGGTGTGTGCTTGGCTGGTAGGGTAACCTAGTTTTCTGGTTGATTCCAAACTGTCCCCTCCTGCCCGCCAATCTGCAATCAGGATAAAAGCTGCAGAGGATGTCAGCCTCTCAACACCATCAGCATCTGTTCTTGCAGTTTAGCACTTCGGGGGGACACTCAGGCCTTCAACCAGGGCAATTTACTGCCCATTTCAAGCAGGCCCTGCTATGGCAGCAGATGGAAGAGTCTTCCCTGGGCTTCGAATCAGTGCGGTAGCCAACAGGAATGCCCTAAATCAAGGGTGGTCCGCTTGTGTCTGTCTGGTTCTTCCCGGCTCTCTCTCCATCTCCAGGCCAAATTCAGCCCCGGGGAAAGCGGCTGTCGCTCCAGTGAAGAAGGCAGCGTTTGCACGCAGCGACACCAGGGCTGAATTTGGTCCCGCTGTCTGAGAGGCGCTCACATTTCTCGCAGAGCAGACGGGGAGAGTAAATCTTAGACAGTCTAGGGGGAGAAAAAAAACAAAAAAACAAGCAAGCAGGAGAGATGGGCGTGTCGGCAGGCTTTCCCGGGACCTGGCAGTCAGCTCGCGCCTCATTCTGTCTGCAGCATGGTTTGTCGGCACAGGATTGCACAGTGCATTTGCAACGTTTTTCATTTTGTGGTCTGGTGACTGACTGAGCCAAGCACCATGCAGACATCAAAGGATCAGTCCCCAGCCCTGCAAACAATCCCTCCAGCTTGCAGTCTCTTCAGCTGCATTCCAGTCGAACCAGGGCTGCCTTGCATGATAATCAGGTCTAATTGCCGCTTTATCCCTTGATTGTTGTGCTGGGCCTTTGGAGCTGCAGTGTCCCTTTCTCAGTTTATATTTTTGTTTCCTCTCTCTCCTGCTCTCCCTCCCCCCCCCGCCTCTGCTCTTTATATCCTTCAGTCTCCAGATTTTGTAATTATAATTAGCAAATAGGTGAAAATGGTTGGTAGCAGAGCTGGGCTTTCTAGTTTCAATTCACTGCACACAAATAACTGGAATCGGCTGTCAGACAGGGGCTTGCACGCCATGCAATGTTCTGGACACCAGAAGGATTATTGCTGGGCTCACTACTGAGGACTGGTCTACGCTACAGTTAGGTCGATGCTGCAGTGTTGCTCCTGGCGATGTAAGTTGCCCACTACCCCTGACTTAATAAATGCACCTCCGTGAGAGGCGTAGCGCTTAGGGTGACGTAGTTAAGGCTGACACTGCGTTACTTACGTTAGCTTTAGTGGCCTCCAGGAGGTGTCCCACAATGCCCTATCGTGACCATTCTGGCCGCTGTTTTGAACTCTGCTGCCCAGCGGCCTGGTACACCCCCCCCCCCTTTTAAAACCTCGTGAATTTTTGAAGTTCCATGTCCTGTTTGCTTGGCATGAAGAGCTCACCTAGCAACTGCCCGGCTGACCACACCAGTTCTGTACTGCAGACCCACTCTCGCCTGGCGTACATAGGAGGTGGTGGATCTCTTGAGTCTGCGGAGAGTGAAGAGGCTGTGTGGGCACGGCTCCCATCCAGCCGTAGAAACGTTGATATCTACGAGCAGATTACTTGGGGCATGAGAGAGAAAGGCTACAAGAGGGACCCACAGCAGTGCCGTGTGAAAGCCAAGGAGCTGTGGCAGGCATACCAGTAGGCAAGGGAGGCTAACAGTCGCTATAGCGTGGAGCTGCAGACACGCTGCTTTTACAAAGGGCTGCATACCATCTGGTGGAGACCCCACCCTTACCCCCATAGGTTCCTTGGATACTTTGGGGGTGCTGGAGTCACAGGTCCCAGAGTGAACAGTGAGGAGCAGGTATTGGAGGAGAAGGAGGAGGAGTATGGGGGACAGGTGACTGGGGAATCCAGTGATGCAGCAAGCCAGGACCTATTTTTGACTCCAGAGCAGTCAAGCCAGTCCCTACAGTCCAGCATAGTGAGCTTGATGCAGGGGAAGGAACCTCTGGTAAATATGCAGTTTGCTTTGATATTGCAGGGACACAGCTGTTCATTTACTTTTTATTAATCATGCTATAAGAGGTAACGAAATAACCAATAGAGGTAGAGTTGCTATCTGCTTCTCATTCCTCTGTACAGTTATGCAGAGGGGGCATTGGGATGTTCCATGAATCCTCCATAGAAACCTTGAGGAAACTTTCCTGAAGGTAGTCTGCAATCCTCTGCCAAAGGTTTCTGGGTAGGCCTGCCTTATTTCTTCTTTCTACCGTGATAGGACACTTTCCCATGCCAGTCAGGAAATACTTCAGCAGGTACCATTGCAGCACACAGGCTAGCAGGATACAGACCCCATAAGACCTGTTCCCTTTCAACCTCACTTACCTTCAGGAGTGAGATATCAGCTAAAAATCACCATTGCCTGTGGAAAACAGTGCTAGTAGTCAGTTCAGTTGTCCTTGCCGCATATACTCATGCCTGTGAGCTCCCCCCACCCCACTTATTGTCCCAACTTGCCCTCTCCTTGCCAGGCCGTACTCACCCTAGCTGGGACTGCTGCCGCACTCTATGAATCCCAAGTTGAAGGGAGAATGTAGCACTTGTAACTTGTGTGGATCAAGGGGAGTGAGTTCAGTATATCCAGTTCCCATTTGTCTTGTGACTACACTCACAATAGTACCTCTATGCCTTGTATTTTTTGCAGCTGGAAATGTGGCCTTGAGGATCTCTCCATTCACACCAGCGGAGCAGCTCAGCCAGATAAAGAGAAAGAAAAGGACATGACATGACATGATCCCAGAGATCCTACAATCCTCTGGTGCTTCGGATACCGAGCACAGGGATTAGAGGATCATCCTCGCGGACCAAATGGACAGGGATGGAGCACAGAGGAGAAAAGCACAGGAAAAGGAGAGAAACATGCAGTGGGAGATGCAAGCATGTTGGAGACTCTTGTTGACCTTCAAGTTCAACAGGACTCCCTCTGCAGCCCATAGAAAACTGCTTTTCGGGACTCCTTCCCCACTCACATTCCACCTGGCTTCCAGGGCTGCTGCACTACCCCTACCACTCCACCCTGGAGGAGAGTAAATCACAGCCGCACATACACTGACCTGTGGGGGACACAGTTGGTGTACGTGTGTTTGAAATGAGAGTGACTGTTCTTTCCCCTTCCAAGGTTCTTTCCCCTGTATTTATAAAGTTCCATTCAGTTACAAATATGTCTGTTCACATGGGTTTGGACTAAATGTCTATTTATGGAAACTTAATTCATCTTTATTAATTCACAGCATATGCTGGCGGGGGCTGACATCATTCACAGATAATAGCAATAGGTGCATTTGCAATGTTATGTTACAACACACACAGAACACTCATTACAAGGTTCATACCAGGGGTGCAAAAAAACAATGCCAGGCCGAGCACACTACAGCAAAGGAGTCCAGCAGAACTGGCTGTATTTTAAAGAATCCTTGTTGAGGTTGCAGGAACAAACCATCCCAATGTGTAGAAAAAATAGTAAATATGGCAGGCGACCAGCTTGGCTTAACGGTGAAATCCTTGCTGGTCTTAAACACAAAAAAGAAGTTTACAAGAAGTGGAAGATTGGACAGATGGCCAGGGAGGAGTATAAAAATATTGCTCAGGCATGCAGGAGTGAAATCAGGAAGGCCAAATCACACTTGGGGTTGCAGCTAGCAAGAGATGTTAAGAGTAACAGGAAGGGTTTCTTCAGGTATGTTAGCAACAAGAAGAAAGTCAAGGAAAGTGTGGGCCCCTTACTGAATGAGGGAGGCAATCTAGTGATAGATGATGTGGAAAAAGCTAATGTACTCAATGCTTTTTTTGCGTCTGTCTTCATGAACAAGGTCCGCTCCCAGACTGCTGCACTGGGCAGTACAGCATGGGCAGGAGGTGATCAGCCCTCTGTGGAGAAAGAAGTGGTTCGGAACTCTTTAGAAAAGCTAGATGAGCACAAATCCATGGGGCCAGATGCGCTGCATCTGAGGGTGCTAAAGGAGTTGGCAGATGTGATTGCAGAGCCATTGGCTATTATCTTTGAAAACTCATGGCGATCTGGGGAGCTCCCGGATGACTGGAAAAAGGCTAATGTAGTGCCCATCTTTAAAAAAAGGAAGGAGGAGGATCTGGGGAACTACAGACCAGTCAGCCTCACCTCAGTTCCTGGAAAAATCATGGAGCAGGTCCTCAAGGAATCAATTCTGAAGCACTTAGAGGAGAGGAAAGTGATCAGGAACAGTCAACATGGATTCACCAAGGGCAAGTCATGCCTGACTAACCTAATTTCCTTCTGTGATGAGATAACTGAGTCTGTGGATGAGGGGAAAGCAGTGGATGTGTTATTTCTTGACTTTAGCAAAGCTTTTGATACAGTCTCCCACAGTATCCTTGCTGGCAAGTTAAAGAAGTATGGGCTGGATGAATGGACTATAAGGTGGATAGAAACCTGGCTAGATCAACGGGCTCAACAGGTAGTGATCAATGGCTCTATGTCTAGTTGGCAGCCAGTATCAAGTGGAGTGCCCCAAGGATCGGTCCTGGGGCCGGTTTTGTTCATTATCTTCATTAATGATCTGGAGGATGGCATGGACTGCACTCTTAGCAAGTTTGCAGATGACACTAAACTGGGAGGAGTGGTAGATACGCTGGAGGGTAGGGCTAGGATACAGAGGGACCTAGACAGATTAGAGGATTGGGCCAAAAGAAACCTGATGAGGTTAAACAAGGACAAGTGCAAAGTCCTGCACTTAGGACAGAAGAATCCCATGCACTGCTTCAGACGAGGGACCGAATGGCTAGGCAGCAGTTCCACTGAAAAGGACCTAGAGGTTACAGTGGATGAGAAGCTGGATATGAGTTGACAGTGTGCCCTTGTTGCCAAGAAGGCTAACGGCATTTTGGGCTGTATAAGTAGGGGCATAGCCAGCATATTGAGGGACGGGATCATTCCCCTCTATTCGACATTGATGAGGCCTCATCTGGAGTACTGTGTCCAGTTTTGGGCCCACACTACAAGAAGGATATGGAAAAATTGGAAAGAGTCCAGCGGAGGGCAACAAAAATGATTAGGATGCTGGAGCACATGACTTATGAGGAGAGGCTGAGGGAACTGGGATTGTTTAGTCTGCAGAAGAGAAGAACGAGGGGGGATTTGATAGCTGCTTTCAACTATTTGAAAGGGGGTTCCAAAGAGGATGGATCTAGACTGTTCTCAGTGGTATCAGATGACAGAACAAGTAGTAATGGTCTCAAGTTGCAGTGGGGAAGGTTTAGGTTGGATAGTAGGAAAAACTTTTTCCCTAGGAGGGTGGTGAAGCACTGAAATGGTTTACCTAGGGAGGTGGTGGAATCTCCTTCCTTATAGGTTTTTAAGGTCAGGCTTGACAAAGCCCTGGCTGGGATGATTTAGTTGGGAATTGGTCCTGCTTTGGGCACGGGTTTGGACTAGATGACCTCCTGAGGTCTCTTCCAACCCTGATATTCTATGATTCTAATGCACATTACTGTGGCTTATTATTAAAATGGTCTTTCAAAGCTTCCCTGAGCCGTATAGTTCCCCACTGAGCTCTTCTTATAGCCCTATCTGGCTGCTCAAAATCAGCTCCACCTCCACCCTCTACCCCAGCAGAAACTTGCCCACTTTGCTTCACAGAAATTATGAAGCACACAGCAGGCAGCTATAACCACTGGGATCTTTTTTCATGGAGGTCTAATCTCATGAGTAGACAGCACCAGCAGCCTTTCAAATGGCCAAAGGCACATTCAGTTGTCATTCTGCACCTGCTGAGCCTGTAGCTGAAGTGCTTCTTGCTGCTGTTGAAGTGGCCAGTGTACAGGTTCATGAGCCATGGGAGTAAGGGGTAGGCTGGGTCTCCCAGGATTATTATTGGCATTCAACATTCCCAGTGGTAATCTTCTGGTCTGGAAAGAAAGTCCCTGCTTGCAGCTTTCTGTACAGACCTGTGTTCTTAAAGATACACCTTCCCTGAACATCCTGCACTGATGTCGATAAAACATCCCCAGTGATCCACCAGAGCTTGCAATACCATAGAAAGATATCCCTTGTTGATGTATGCCTTGGCAAGGTGGTCTGGTGCCAAAATAGGGATATGCATTCCATGTATTGCCCCACTACAGTTTAGGAACCCCATTGCTGCAGAACCATCCATCGTGTCCTGCACATTGCCTAGAGTCACAATCCTTTGTAGCAGGATGCGATTAATTGCTGTGCACACTTGCATCACAGCAACCCTCACAGTGGATTTCCAGCTCCAAATTGATTCCTGACTGATTGGTAGCAATATGGTGTTGCAAGCTTCCACACAGCAACCACCACTAGCTTCTCCACTGTCAATACAGCTCTCATTTTGGTGTCGCTGCGCTGCAGGGCTGAGGCAAGCTCCATACACAGTTCCAGGGAAGTGGCCTTGCACATCTGAAAGTTCTGCAGCCACTGCTCACCATCCCAAACCTGCATAATTATGCGATCCCACCAGTCAGTGCTTGTTTCTTGGGCTCAGAACTGGCACTCCACCATCTGCAGCTGCTCCATGAATGCCCATAACAACTCTGAATTGTTTCTTTCTATGTCCCACAGCAAGCTAGCCTCCAGGGAATTATCATGTTCCCCATGGCTCCTCTGGCGGTTCTGCAAATACTGCAGGATCAGGCGCCCTGTGCTCACAATGCCCATACAATAGCGCAGAGCTGTGCAGGATCCAGAGATGGCGGATGTGCGGGTTTGCGGGGCTTTTGAGAAGAGGCGCGAAATATTATGGGATACACATAAAATTATGGGATGGAGAAAACTTCATCATGGAACTTTGAAACCATGTTCCCAGTCACTCCTGCTCAACTTGTTTGCCTCCAAGAGACATTGCAAACCCTTTCCAAAACACCCTGTGCTAGATGGTAGCAAGTTGCCCAGTGGGATACACACAGTGCACAGCTCTCTGCATCGACACAAGCGCTGCCAGTGGGGATGCGCACTGCCAACACACGGAGCGTAGTATGGCCTTGCAAAAGCGATTTACTTACTGCAGTGGCTGTATGTCAACATAACTTAGGTCGACTTACTTTTTCAGTGTAGACTTACCCTAAGTTCAAGACTGAAACAAAGATTGTCAGCCGATGCAGGCGTTTAGATGTGTCTGCATTCCCAATCCCCTGCCATTCCAGAGTGGATGGGAGTCACAAAATTCACTTTTGCATCACCAAGAAGGGAGGAAGCCTGGGCTAGTGACTAGAGCAGTGGCCTGCAAAGCCACAAAGTCTGTGTCCTGCTCCTAGAACTGCCGCTGACTCACTGGATAACCCTGGGCAAAATCATTGTTTGACTCTGTGCTTCAGTTTATCCACCCGTAAAACCGGTTACCACTTGGTGACTGTATAGGGGTGTTGGGCGTACATACGTGGGATCATTTTGAGTAATTTGAGCGAACACACGTGTCTGATTGTAGGTTATTTCTGGTCCTCAGGAACATGTGTCACCTTTTTAGTGGACCAGCAAATAAAGGCACAAATACCCCCCCCAACACACACACCACAAGGTGTGTGTGACAACTTCAAAGTCGCACATCCCCAGCACTTGTGAACCCCAGAAGCAATGAGGCCCAGATCCATGGGACCCATGGCAGTTAAGGGCCTAAATACCCTTGAGGACCCAGGCCTGAGTTAATCACTGAACCCCATACACCCTTTCAGGCAATGGCCAACCCACTTTGCACCTGCAAGGACACAGACCAGTGATACCTGCTACAGTGTATTGTGGTGGCTGCCCTTGGTCACACGTTTGGACTCACTGTGACCTTGACCAAGTCATTTCCCTGCTCCACCTTTGGTCTGCCCCTCTGTACAATGTGGCTAGTAATATCTCCCCAACCTCACGGGTGGCATGCGGGTGAATTGTATGCAGGCGCGTTTTCAGACCGTCTCTAATTACTTAGATTGCAAGTCCTTCGGGGATGTGACTTGTCTCTTGGTTTGGGCTTTGCACGGCACCTAGCACGGTGGAGGCCTGGGCCAGGACCGGGATCCCAGGGTGTTACCACCATACAAAGAAGTCATCACAATTAGGGGTGCCCAATGCAGAAACCTAAGGCCTCATCGGTGGAGGGGTTGAGCGCCCACAGCTCCTACTGACTGGGACAGGAGCTGGGGGTACTCAGCCTTCCAAGAGACACGCCTAAGCCTCTCCCTTGGCTCCTGAGAGAAAGGGAGACCTCCCAAATCAAAATGGATGCTTTGGAAAAGGGTTGTGGCCTCATGGCCTGAATTGCTTCCCCTCCCCCAGCTTCCCCAGGAGTAGGTACTTCTCAGGCTCCTGCCCTTAATGTCCTTTGAGACCTTGCCACAGTGCTACCCATTGGCCTACGAACGGGGGTCCTGGAACAGACCTTCCAGCCTCACGCGAGAGCAGCCTCGGGGTACAACAGCTCCTCTCCCATGAGAACCTGGAGGCTCCCCACTTGCGGAAAAAGGGGAGCACAGCTGGGGCACCCTGGCCTGTGGGAGATCCCTGCTATGTGGGAGAAAAGCCCCCAGCGTGGACCACGGAGCTTTGGGTTGACTTTTTTACCATGGGCTTTTTGGGGAGTAGGTGCAGCATGTGGGGAGGGAGCAGTCGCCCTTGAAGGCAAAAAACCATTGCTAATCTGCTTTGTGAATGGAGCAGCATGGGGGGCTGGAGAGGGGGAGATGGGAGGGGGAGGGAGTTACATGCCTGAAATTCCTTTATCTGGGTGGGCTCTTTCTCTACAGACTCTCAGGATGTGGGAAATGGAAGATGAAAGACATTGCGTTTCCACCCTCTCGGGTTACAATGTCTAAAACAGAAAAGGCTGGTGGAAGGGGGTGGGGGGCTGCTGCAGGGAGACCTGGTTTGGGAAATGCCACAGGGAGAGAGAGAGACTGGGTAGTGGAGGGTGGAGGGGAGGAGGCTGCTGGGGCTTGCGGGGGGATCATGTTTCACATCACATCAGAGCTGTGGAATTTCCTCTGGTCTGGGGGTGCCTTGCTGAGAAGGGGTAGGCTGGGATTTTAAGGGGTTTTAGGGCTAGCTTGGGATAAATAATAGCCCAGAGGCAAATGATGAAGAGTGTTACTAAGTAACTGATGTTTACAAAGCTAACCCTCTGGCAGAGCAATGGGGCGAGGGTGGGGGTGTGAGCATATCTGTGTGATGTGTGCATGGAACCCTGTGACAGAGCAGGGACTGGCTGTGTGTGTGGGGTATATATAGCACTTCCCTTACAACCAGAGCTGGAAAAATAAATCCCAGCCACCCTCTGGTTCCTCTAATGCAACCGCTTTCTCTGCTTGAGGAGGACCCAAGCATAGGTGCTGGAACTGGGGTGTGGCAGCACCTCTTGACTTGAAGTGGTTTCCATTGTATAGGGGGTGTACAGTTTGGTTCAATGGTTCTCAGCCTCTCCCTCCCTCCCCCCGTACAAATTGCTCCAGCGCCCCTGGATCCAAGATCAGATCGGCATTTTCTCAAAAGTACCCTTTCTTCGGATCTATCTCAGGAGCAGTTGTGTCCAATTTTCTTTATAATTCTGCCACTTTATCATGTATATTCTAAAGTCAAGCTGCATTGCTCAGCAGCAATTGGTCAGGCAAGTCACATGGGCATGGTTTCTGCCCCCCTCCTTGGCTGAGGACAGGAGCTCTGCCAGCAGGGATATTACTGCCAGTAGCTACAAAAATTGGCTTTCTCTGACTGTGTGTCCTGGGCTGCTCGGAGGAGCCAAGAAGAGCGCAAACACTGGCTCAGCGAGAGATCTTCAAAAATCCCAGCAAATATTGTCAGAAATATTTCTGCATCATTCCCTCAATGTTACACAAGATACAGATCCCAGTGCTCACATGTGGAGTGGGCGTTTGGCCCAGTCTACCCTCATTTTAAATGAAATTCGGGAATCACAAACTGTATTAGAACCATCTTTAAAAATCACAAGCCAGCCGGTCAGCTGGTGGAAACTTGGCCTACCTCCACTGACACTCATTGATACCAGCTAAGAATCTGGCCCCACTTTCTAGACTGGGTTTTCACCGTGTTACACGCAGGTTTGCAAACCATCTGGAAGAGGCAAATTATCACAGGAGCTCAGCTTCCACTTAGGTACCAAAATGAATGGACAGATTGGAAAACCTGCCCCCAAAGGGTCACAACGCTCAGAACAAAGCATTTCTGAAAATCTAGGAGCCTAAATGGGAGCTGAGGCCTGTGTAAACTCTGACCTCAGTGGTGGGTACTGAGCCTTGCTGTGCTAAACCCGGGTTAACACATTTTTTGTCATCCTTGTTATGAAGCAGTGTTGGCCCTAGGTATGTGAGCAGGACTAAAGGGTGATGTTACAACACTGTCTTCCAAACCAGATTAAACAACCAGCCTTAAACAAGGTCAAGTTCTTAGGCTGTAGCTACATTAGACTTTTTTTTGGGGGGGAGGTTGCGCACATGTGGAAATTCACCTATAATTGCATAGGCTTTGGGGCAGCTCTAACATGGATCACCACTGTGGGCACTAGGGCATCACTTACCCCTTCTCAAAGCAGTTGCAGAGCACACAGCTACCTGAGCGCTGGCGCACTAGCCCAGAGGGGACTCTGGGAAAATCCCTAATGTGGGTAAAGAATTCCCCTCCCCCTACTCACAATGGAAGGCTCCACCCTTTGGAGGCACTTCCCAGCCCCTCTTAGCGCAGGATCTAAGCACCTTGCAACTGCAAATGTATTTCACAATACCTCTGTGAGGAAGGAAAGTGCCATTATCCTTATTTTATAGATGAGGAACAGAAAGACTGAGGCCACAGAGTTGAACCTATACATCCTATGTCCTAGGCTAGTGTCCAAACCACCGGACTCTCTGTATCTCGGGGGAATACCCTGCACTCCCATGTTAATTCTTATAATATGATTGTGTGGTATCCAATGCAAAGTTTGTCATGTCAGGTGTCTTCGGAAGGCTCATGATGCACTGACCATTGTTGTTATAATGATGTTATAATGTTATAGGTTGTAATTTCATGTATATAGTTATGAGGCTGAAAATGTGTTCTTATGGCTTAAAACAAGCTGAGGCAAAACTTCCAGGAAAGGAGGGGCAGTTCACACCTCATCGAGGCATGTATGGGACAAACCCAGCCCAGCCTCATAGGAACAAAGGACACTGGCCTAGGCAGCAACAAAGGATCTGTTGGACTCTTGAGTGAGTCATCCCCATTCCCTTGGTCATTCAGGGACTACGAGGAGGTAATGCTCACCTGAACCTAAAGCAGGGGGAAAAGCCAAGAGGGAAGAAAAAACATGATAAAAGGGAGAGATGTTGGCCATGCTCTTCCTCTCTCTTCCACCTCCTTCTGCAGACACCACCACCAAGCGACTGAAGCATTGATCAAAGGGGAGAGCCTGGCTGAAGGGCAACCAGCCAGCCTGTGGTGAGAAGCATCTAATTTTGTAAGGGCACTGAAAGTGTTAAGATCAGCTTAGAATGCATTTTGCTTTTATTTCATTTGACCAAATCTGACTTCTTGTGCTTTGATTTATAATCACTTAAAATCTCTCTTTTGTAGTTAATAAATTTCTTTGTTTATTCTACCTGAAGCAGTGCGTTTGGTTTGAAGTGTGTCAGAGACTCTCCTTGGGATAAGCCTGGCACATATCAATGTATTTGTTAAATTGATGAACTCATATAAACTTGCAGTGTCCAGTGGGCGTCTGGGACCAGAGATATTGGCTAGTGTCATTCGGTTGCACAGTCCAAGCCCTGGCTGGCCAAAAGTGCTCACTCACGTAGCTGGGAGCAGCTGACATGCCAGAGGCTGTGTGTGAACAGCCCAGGAGTGGGGATTCTCACAGCGGAGCAGGGTAAGGCTGGCTCCCAAAGCCAAGGGCTGGAGTGACCTAGCAGATCACCGGTCCAGATAACACCAGGGGAACGTCACACGTCCTTCCTGTACATCAGCAGCGGCAGAGGTTGTGACAGAAGCGCTGGCATGGATGCCATAAAACAACTCCTGACTCCAATCCAGTTCAGCAGCAATGTCTTACCCCCTGTGGTCTATAGGGGTTGCCACTTTCTGGACAGGTCGCTGTAGGTCTCTCCCCTTCCCACCCATTCATCAGATGCCTGTTTGTCCTGGGAGCAGATAACGAAGGCCCCAGGGCACAGCCCATGCAGCTAGCGGAGCAGCAGGACTTCCAGGCACTTGTGTCACTCAGACAGAGCCAGCCAGTGGGCAGCAGCATTGCCAGGCTGAGCTCGCTCAGAAGGATGCCCTTCGTGGGCCCCAGCATTGCCAGGCTTCATCCATGCAGGAAAGCCCGGCTGGTGAGGATGGCGACAGTGCCAGGATCAGGACTGGAACGGCAGGTTCCCGATGCCGACGGGTTCCAGGAGCAAGCCTGGGGGCACGGGGGTGAGTGTGCCAGAAGCAGGTGGTTTAAGGCCGCAGTGAAAACCAGCTCAGAAGGTAAGTGGTTCTCCTGCTTCTGTCTCCGGCCAGTCATTTTAAGCCAGCACCGTGTCATTTCAGAAGCAAGCAAAGCCCTGAGTGAAGAACGTTCATTTGGGCAGGCAGGTACCCTGCATCCAGCTCCACCTAGTCCCAACCTGCAGCACCTCCTGCTCATCCCATTCTGGGCCTCTTCGACGCCGGAGAGGGAGGCTCCTCTCTGGAGAAGTGGAATCGGCCCAAGGCACATGGTGGTTGTGTGGCAGCCGCTGGGATTAATGTGAGCCCCACATCACTTTCACTGGGGCCAGAAAGCCGGGATCTGAACGAAGTCTTAGGAGGGAACAGCTCAAAAGCCCCTGCACTGTGTAATGGACCTTCACACCTAGGATGTGCTTCTCTGGGGTGATTTGCCCCAGGCTTCTCTTTATTAATTGACTTTATTTACAGGCTCCACACAGACTGATGACATGGCAACCCTAACACAGAGCACGGCTTTTAGGGGCTTTTACACATGTCCACACCACCAGCACCGCATTCACTCAGCGCTAAGAGGTACTGGGCCCCGCCAGGGGCAAGACACCTGGGGGAGCGGGATGGATAAATGGACTGATCTTAACTGAGAGACTCCTTTGAAGTCTCTTTCTTGCAGACCACAAGCCAAAGGAGCTGCATAGAAACCTACCCCTGGTCCTAGTGATTATCCCTGAGCTCACAAGGGAATGATTTCTTCCATCCTCTCATGCAGTTCGCAGTGATATATCGATAGTGGTGCCCAGTGCCCTTTGCTTACAAAATGCCTGGATTCCTCAGCAAACCAGTGCCATTGCTTCCCTATTCAAGCATGGCTCATTTGCCCCATCCAGGGACTCCACAAGGTCTACACTCTACTACGAACCTCAGGGCTGGCAAGAGGATTTCTGCAGCCAGGCCTTAAAAGTCCTGGGCCCCCTTACCCTGGCTCTCGGTCTGCATCTCGCTCCTGGCCTGTCCCTTTCACATTATTGTTTGCATTTCCCCACGGCATGACCCAGAGAGTCCCACTTTTATGCCAAGTGGGGGCAGGGTGTCTCAAGTTCTTGGATATTAGGGACAAAGGACATAAATCAGGGGATGCCAAGACAGGAGGAGGAGAAATGCTGATTGTGTGCAGCATGGTTTAGAGATCAGGAGTCAGTTGCGCTTCCTAACTCTGCCACTGACTTGCTGTGTGACCTTGGGCAAGTCCTTTCAGTGCTCTGTGCCTCGGTTTCCCTGTTTCTAAAGAAAAGGGATAATAATACCCTCCCCCTCATGCAGGACTGATGTCATGGAAGTGCCTTGAGATCCTCGGATGGGAAGTGCTAAGGAAGGGCAAAGGCTTAGCAATAGGCCTTAACTACACTGGAAATTAGCTAGTCACTGAAGCAGCTGCAACCCTGCATTCCACCTAGTATGGAGCAGGAAAGGTGTGATCTGTCCCCATGCAGCTCCCCCTGGTCTCAAGCTCCACTGGTGCAAATAGCATCATTGCTTGCCTGTACTGCGGGGTTCACATGGGCACAGCTACACCAGAGGCCGGACGTGGGGCTAATTCCCAGCGTAGCTAAGGCCTTAAATGGAGTCAGACTCCAGTACAGCTGAGAGGACTTGCTGCTGCTCTGACGTCCGTTGCTCTCCACAGCCTGTAAAAGGAAACGCCTCCCCGGGGACTGAGAAGGGAGAGTCTGGTGCGGAACACGTCTTTGTCCTGTGAAACCTGAGGCACTGGGGACATGGCGCCCTTGACACAGTCTGTTCCGTGGCACCTTCGTTTCCGGGGGCACATTTGTTTGGATGGCTAACGACTCGGAAGGGAGGTCGCTGCCGTTTGCCCTGGATTTCACTCACTGCATGAGTCTGACTGGAGACCCCAGCACTGGCCTGCGGGGGGTTGTGGGACCTGGTGCACAGTAAGACAGGCGGGGACCTTCCTGCAGGTGGGGGAGGATTTGGCACAGGGCTGGCCGGGGGCAGGGTGCTTTGATAGAATATTACTGGAGAATTGGAGCGACCGGGGAAGAGGGGGATCAGGGTGCTGAGGGCAGGACAAGGGTTTGACCAGTTTGAATTAGGTGGTGGGTAGGGGGCTGGCAACTGGAAGGGGGGCTTCAAGCCACTGGGGAGAGGCCCTCCCCCCTGAGAAGTGCAGAGCCCAATGCCAATGCCGTAGGTGTCCAGCCACGCACTGAATGTGCCGGTGCTCATCAGGTGCAGAGAGTCTTCTCCCCTCTCAGATCCAGGCTGGGTCAGTTTGCACTGTGCCCAGTTGATCTTGCATTGAAACAAAAGGGAAGTGGGCCTCCCGGCTCCCAGACCATAAGACGTCCATCGTTTGCGATTGGTGGGAAATGATGTAATGTGCGGGGACCCCAGAGCGTCTGGGATTGGTGGGGGGGTGCTGTCTGTGGTGGCTGCTTCCTCTCTCTGAACCTTGACCTTAGCAGATGAGCTGAGATCAGGGAAACATTTTACTCATTGTGAGATCAGCCCTTCTATTTAAAAAACTCCACAAGTCACACGGCATCCCTAGAGGAACACAAGAGCACTTGTCTCTGGCTGGCAGGTGACCGTCTGATGAGCTGCCTGGCTTTGATCCTTCCAGAAGCCACTGCCCCAAGTGGAATTCCAGGAGTCAGTCAGGATGGCCATTTAAGGTGCTGTCCTTGCATCAGATTAGTCGCCTTGTTTATCTGTTCAGAGAGGACTGAGGGTGGGAGCAGTGGGGAACTCACTAAAGGGAAAGCATCTGCACAGTCCACTGCTGCAGCCTCACAGGCCACATTTTGGGGCTGGACTCCTCAGGTGGCTTTGGCTTGTTGCGCTCCCAAAGCAAATAAAAACACGTTACATGGGAGAGGGGTGTTAGAGCAGAAGGCTGGGATTCCGGACTCCTGGGTTTGAGTCTTAGCTCTGGCAGGAGGGTGTGATCCAGTGATTAAAGCAGGGGATAGTGATTCGAGACTCCCCTGTTCTGTTTTACTTCTGAAGGTAGTGTTACCTAATGGTAAGAGCAATCTGCCTGCAGATCTGCCATGTGACTCTGACAAGTCACTAACCCGCTCTGTTCTTCTGTCTGCCCATATATAAAAATGGGGCATGAACCTTTACCTACTTCACAGGGGGTCAAGAGGATGGATGAGTGCTTGTCAAGCAGAGCTGGGCAAAAACAGGTTTCCCATCCCACAAGAACTTTAGAGATATCGAAAATGTTTCCAGAGCTGAATCGGGACAATTTCACAAAGCGATCAGCTGAAGAAAGAAAATGGGATTTGGTCAAGCAAAGCCTTGTTTTTTTTATAATTTCAAACCGTTTTGTTTGGGTTCCAACCTTTGACAACGTTTTAGTTTAAATCAACTCAAATTTCAAACCAAACAGTTGTTTCAAACCCCAAAACAAAGCTTCTCATATTTTTTTAAAAAGTCACATGGGTCATTTCAACAATTTCAAAACTTCTTTTTTTTTCCCACAGAAAACTTATTTGAGTCAGGCAATTGATCAAAACAGATAATTTCCCACGAATGGTTTCGATGAATCAGCATTTACTGATGGAAAGAAATGTTCAGTCAGAATTTCCCAACCAGCTCCGTTGTCGAGTGCTTTGCGAGGTACAAAGAACCATACCACACTTTTCTTTCTGTTGTGGGGATGGGAAAGGCTGGCGGATGTTCAATGTTAAGTAATGGAGGGTATTAAAATGGGAACGGATCTCCAGGGAATGGTTACACAGGAGATTGCCAGCTCTGTGAAGCTGAGAGAGGCAAAGGACACTGGGCGTTTGACTGTAGCTGGCTCCTAATCCTAACGTGGGGCAGCTGTCTACAGCCAGTGTGGAGGTGGCTGTAGACAGCTGCCTCATGTCCGGGATCAGAGAAAAATCACAGCAACGTGAAGTAAAGTCATCAGCCAACATTTTTCATAGGGATTCTGGGGGATTCCATCTTTGGGTCCCTCACACCTTAAAGAGGCCTGATTTCCAGACAGCAGGTGCTCATCACTTTCTAACTGTCATAGGGCCAGCCACCTTCCCCACACATGACCAGTGGTGACCCTGCAAGCAGTCCTTGCCTCAGTTTCCCCCTTAAAGGTCTTCTTAAATAACCTCCACAAACAGACTTTGAATCCAATATCACCCACTCCTCAGGGTCTGGTATTATTAACAGATAAGTTCAAAATAAAGTGCTCAAATCCATCTGTTTACCCTCTTACTGGGTCACTTCCAGGCCTTCCCTGCCTGTATTCTCCCTCTTGAAGTCCCAGGTTTCTTTGCTGGAGCCTGCTCAATGGCACGGCACGGCACGGCACGGCACGGCACAACCATTCCCCCCTCTTTCTACAGCTTCCTGATGCTTTTTATAAGAGAATCAGCTCAGGTGTGCCTCCCTAGGAGCCAGGGCTCTAGCCCTTAAAGGAGCCAGTCATCTTGTTGCACTAAAGATCGGGCCCCTTTACAGCATCTCAAGCTGAAATCACTCGTCACGTTTGCAAATCATGCGGGCCCTCTTATAAGCGTGAAAAGCGTCACTGCTTCCCAAAGACTCTCTGCTGTCTAAAACCACATGTAGCCTGTCCTCTGAATGGAAATGACCCCTCTGGTTGGTGGAAAGGTGTAGGATCTGAGTGGTTTCAGGCTAGCAGGCAACGCTTTCCGTCTGCAACCAAAATGCACCCTTAGGCTTCAAGGATCTGTGTAGGGTCCAGCCGCTTGGGGCAGCGTGCTGTGACCATCGGAGCTGGTGCTCTCACAATGTCTCAGCAGGGCTGCTCATCCTTCAGCTTTTTGAGCATGGTTGCCCCTAACAGGGCCCCGGGATGGAAGGTGAATGAGGAACAAGGATACTGAGGGGAGCGAGGCCTCCAAAGTCCAGGGACGGCTCTAGACATTTCAGCGCCCCAAGCACGGCGGCATGCCGCAGGGGGCGCTTTGCCGGTCGCTGGTCCCATGGCTCCGGTGGACTTCCCGCAGGCGTGCCTGTGGAGGGTCCGCTCGTCCCGCGGCTCCACCAAAGCCACGGGACCAGTGGACCCTCCGCAGGCATGCCGCTGAAGGCTGGCTGCCTGCTGCCCTCCCGGCGACCGGCAGAGTGCCCCCCGCGGCATGCTGCCCCAAGCATGTGCTTGGTGTGCTGGGGCCTGGAGCCGCCCCTGCCTAAGTCACAGGGACTCCTCCAAAACGATACCAAGCCCTGCTCCAGGGAACGGTGCCATTTTGCCTCCTTCTGTCACCTTTGATCTGAGCATCTCACAGCACTTCCCAAACAGTAACTGAGCCTCAGGAGGCCCATGCAAAGTAGGTCGGTAGTATTACCCCAACTTTAGAGATGGGGAAACCGAAGCACACAGCGAGGAAGTGGCTTGCCCAGAGCTACACAGTGAGTCAGTAGCTGAGCTAGAAATGGGACCCAGGAGTCCTGGCTTTCAGCTCCCCCTTTAACAGCTATCATGTTTCCTCGAGCTCTCCCCTTCACAGCATCTGCGCCTTTCAGAAGCCTCAATCTGGCCCAGATGGATTGTCTCGGGAACAGCTGGGCAACCAGTGAGATAGAGGGAAATGTGCTGCAGTCGAGGGGAGCTGGGAATGCAACCCCTACCCCTTTCTCTCCAGCCCCTAACGGGCACAGAATGTGGGCGGGTCATTTGTCACCAGCTGTGGGGTCTATCGCTGGCTCTGCCCCAGCCTTGCGGTGTGACCTTGGGCAAATCATTTAGGAGTGGACCCTGCAAGGTGCTGAGGGCTCTGGCCCTGATCCAGGACCAAAGAATGTGCTTAACTGTACGCATGCGAGCAGTCTTGTTGACATGATGTGCTTAGCTGGATCGGGGCCACCATGCAAGGACAGAGAGATTCCCTTCCCTGAGGTCAGGGCGTGCAAGCCTGGCTCCCGCAATCAGAGCTGCATGGAGACTCTTGTGCCTGCTCAGAGTCCCAGTGAAGTTAATGGGGATATCAAGGGTCTGCTCGCATGGATCCAGCTGCAGGATCGAGACTGAAGGGCCCAGTCCAGGCAAACACTTGCAATCGGGCAAAATGCTTCCTGTTGGGAGCAGTCTGGCTTCCCTGTTTGCACCCAGTGCAGGAAGCATGCTGGGCAGGGAGCGATTGCCTAGATGGGAATGGAGCAGGAGGGAAGGTCAGCAGGAGGGCACATGTGCTGGGCCAGACCCTCAGCGGGTATAAATCGGTGTAGCTCAGGAGCCACGGAGCTGAGTTTATTTGCAGCAGCAGAGGAGACGGAGTGCTGCCGGCTTACACCTAGTGAGGATCGGGTCCTGGGAGTTCAGCCAGAACAGATCCCTTAAACGATGCAAGATTTTTCAGGGCGGCACCCAGAAAACTGGCTCTTTATATTTCAAGCCATTCACAGCTCTTTGGAGAGTTAAAGGGGAACTTGCTTTCACAGCTCCATGTGTCTCTGCAGGCCCTGCGCAAAGAATTGCCCATTCCACAGGTACATTCCTTGCATTCTTCTGTCCATGTGTGCTGGAGAGAATGCTGACCCCTGTGACCATGGGAAAATGCCTCTCTCTGCTGTAGGGGAAGGCAAGGGGTCAGGAGATCAGACATGAATTCTCTTTCATCTTTTCATGGTCCTTAGCAGACACATCCAGCCTGGGCAACTTGGGAGAGCCCCTGGAGAATCGAGGGCAGAAGAAAGCATGTTTCATTCGTGATCCACTTCTGCAAAGGTGGCTGCCTCGCACTGGGGCTCAGGACGAGAGAAGAGTGACGTTTTTGGACACCCCTTTTTTTCCACTGAAAAATTCAGGTTTAGGTCAATGGACTTTACATCAAAGCATTTCTGTCCGAAACAAGCTCCAGCCAATCGAAACATCCTGAGGGTTTCTAAAGGAGATGTTTTAATTTTTCCATTTGAGCAGCTTTTCCTTTTGAATTTTCCTTCTTTTTATTTTTAACAAAAGGATTAAAAAAAACCCCCAACCCTTAAAAATGAGATCAACCGCATGGAAGGTCATTCAAAGCCCATGTCTGTTGAGTCCTGGCCTCCCCCTGTATTGGTGCCCAGGGTATATTGGCACATCTTGTCCAGAGATGTGATTCACATCCTTTGCCTGTTTTCTCAGCCACGGATCGAGATCTCCTTGCCCGCCTTGGAACTGAATCTGCTTCCCTCATGGAATCCAGGGTACGCTGGTGATTCTAGGTCACAGAAGTGGCACAGAATTTGCCTGCATGGCCCCAGTCCTCTCCTCTCTCCCATGGCTAAGTGCGATGCACTAGAGAAGAAGCAGTTCAGTGCATCACTCCCGGAAAAGCTGACACCAGCTAATCATGTTGCAGACAAGCACATTGAGCGCCGGTTCAGCTGCCCCTGGACAGCTGCTGCTGCTATGTGATATTTCAAGCACCTGCCTGGCCCACATTCTCCCCTTCTGGCCCACTGGACGCAGCCTTGGCTGGTATGCAGGAGAACTCGTGCCTAATTGTCCGCGCTTTGGAAACGGGAATCCCAGAGTTCATTGGGAAGCAGCTACGGTGCCCCAATGGCATGGCTGTGACCTCCACTTGCTGGGACAGGGGCTTGGCGGAGTTAGAGACGAGCTCCAATGCGATGTGGCAAGTCATTACCAGGCATGTCAGTGATCACGCCGGAATCCTCTAGCCCGCATGGGCCCAGTGATGAATGATCTGTGGAAACAGCTTCTGAAAGCCAAGAACTCCCCCCTCCTGGGCCGCTGTGACTCCCTGCAGGCGGAGGTGTGGCTGTCATGCTGGGGATTCAGGCTGCAAATCGTGAGGTAGGCCCTGAAAGCTGAAGCTAGCACAGGCGGTCTTGGGACAGGCTGGCTGCACAGATAGCTTCGTCCCCGAACAGAGAGTCCTGGCGCCGCGGGACCCTGGTTGATATGTAGATGACCTCGCTGCAATTGGCTCCCGCTCTCCGTTGCCAAAACAAGACTATTCCCCAGCATGGTTTCCTAGCTACGAGGCGCTGTCATAACAGCCGCTTATGCTCTGGAGATCAGTGTCTAGCAGCTACTGGATGGAGCCCACATCAGGAGATTCAAATCCAAATATGAAAGCTGGGCGCGCTGCCATCGCAGGCAGCAGAACCATGGAGAGGGGGCTGAGCGTGTCAAACGCCCACCCATTCGGCTGGCATTATACCAGAGGCAAGGCAGTCAGATGCACAAGCGCCAGCCGCCCTGAGGGAGGGCTCTCTTCTTGGGGCTCCCTCAGGCGGGAGCAGGGTCGTCTGGGGAGCCCTTCCCAGCACCAGCTGCTCATGCTCCCCGCTGTGTATTTATCCTCATCATTGCATGGGTCTCCCACCTGTTGCACCAGGAGAGCTGCTGCTGCTGCTTTGGTTTTCAAGGAAGCATCATTCCGTGATGGGTGGGGGAAACGGGCAGTGCTGCAGTGTTTGATCCATGCCTTCATGTTGCAGGGCTGGCTGGGCCCAGGGGTTCAGTTCAGCCTGTTGCAGATCTCTGGCCAGATCGAAACATCAGCAAAGCTCAGGGCTGATAATCATAGAAACGCAGGCCTGGAAGGGACCTCGAGCGCTTATGTAGTCCAAGCCGCTGCACTGAAGCAGGACCAAGTAAACCTAGATCATCCCTGACAGGGGTTTGTGCAAACTGGTTCTTCAAAACTTTCAAATGATGGGGGTTCCACAGCTCCCTGGGAAGCCTGGTCCAGAGCTTAGCTACCCTGATAGAAGTTTTTTCCTAAAATCTAACCTCAGTCTCCCTTGCTGCAAATGAAGCCCATTACTTCTTATCCTACCTTCAGTGGACATGGAAAATGACTGATCCCCATCCTCTTTCCAACAGCCCTTAACATATCTGAAGACTGTTATCAGGTTCCCTCTCAGTTTTCTTTTCTCAGAATTAAACATACCCAGTTTTCAAACTTTTCCTCACAGATCAGGTTTTCCAAACCTTTTAACCTTTTTGTTGCTCTTCTCAGGACTCTCCAATTTGTCCACATCGGTCCCAAAGTGTGGCACCCAGAACTGGACAGAGGACGCCAGCTGAGGCCTCACCAGTGCCGAGTGGGACAATTACCGTCCATGTCTTACACACAACACTTCTGTTAATACCCCTCAGAATAATATTAGCCTCTTTCGCAAGTACGTCACACTGTTGACTCGTATTCCATGTGTGATCCACTGGAATCCCCAGATCCTTTTCAGCAGCATTACCCCCAGCCAGTTATTCCTTATTGTGTAGTTGTGCCTTTGATTTTTCCCACCTGTGAAGTACTTTGCACTTCTTGTTTTTGAATTTCAGATCAAGTCCCTAATTTATGAAGGTCATTTTGATTTCTAATCCTCTCCTCCCAAGTGCTTGCAATTCCTCCCATCTTGGTGTCAGCTGCAAATTTTATAAGCATAATCTCCTCTCCATTATCCAAATCATGAATGAAAATAATGAATAGTACCTGACCCAGGACTGACCTCTGCAGGATCAGGTACTATTCACTTAATACATGCTCCCAATTTGACAGTGCACCATTGATAACTACACTTTGACTATGATCTTTCAACCAGTTGTGCACTCACTTTATAGTAATTTAATCTAGATCTCATTTCCCTAATTTGTTTATGAGAATATTGCATGGGACTGTGCTAAAATTATGATATAGCATGTCTACTGTTTCTCCCCACTAGGCCAGTAACCTTGTCAAAGAAGAAAATTAGGTTGGTTTGGCATGATTTGTTTTTGACAGATCCATGCTGGCTATTCCTTAATACCATTTTATCCTCTGGATGCTTACAAATTGAGTGTTTAATAATTTGTTCCAGTATCTTTCCAGGTATCCAAGGTAGGCTGATTGGTCTATAATTCCTCAGGTCCTCTTTGTTCTTCTTTTTAAAGATAGGTTCTATGTTTGTTCTTCTCCAGTCCTCTGGGACCTAACTCATCCTCCATGAGTTCTCAAAGATGATCACTAACAGTTCCAAGATTGCTTCAGCTAGTTCCTTAATTACCCTAGGATGAATTTCAACAGGCCCTGCTGAATAGAATACCTCTAACTTATCTAAATATCCTTTAACCTGTTCTTTCCGTTTTGGCATGCGTTCCTTCACCAGTGTTGTTAATATTAATTGTGTTAAGTATCTAGTCACAATGTATCTTTTTAGTGAAGACAAACAAAATCGGCATTAAACATCTCCACCTTCTTGATGTCATCAGTTATTAGTTCTTCTTTCCTGCTGAGTAGAGGGACCTACACTTTCCTTCATCTTCTCTTGTTTCTGTCTCGCTTTGGGCTGTTTGCAGGTCAGGAACACGAGAGTTAAGCAGGGCCGGTGCAACCACTAGGCAAACTGCCCCCCTGCGCCACGCCAGCTCCTCCATGGCTGGGGATCGCCGCCCCTGAAAGTGGTTTGCCCTGGCTCTCCAGTGGCTCCAGAAGGTGGCTCCTCCCTGCTAAGCTGCTGCAGCAGCCCAAGCCCGGCAAAGCCAGTGAGTGGACTTGGGGTGGGGGCCACCGGGGTGGGGTGGGGTGGGGAGGGCTTGTGAGGGGGCTGTGCATCCTCCAGGTGAGTTCAGGGGGCGGGGAGGGGGGAACCTGGTCTGGGGAGCAGCCCCTGGGCATGGCTGACCCCTGGGCAGCCTGGCTCTGGGGTCTATAAAGGCTCATTGGGATTTGTCCCTCAATGAACTGATGCGGGGGGAGGGGGGCAAGGTGGAAGTTTTGCTTAGGGCGCAAAATATCCTTGCACTGGCCCTGACTAAACCTGAGAATAGAAAATGTCAGTCACAGATTTTTTGATGTGCCCTGAAGTTTGTCAGACATTTAGTTGCAAAAACTTTGTAGTAAGGGTGAGTAAACTGTCTTGCTGAATACAACATTAAATATTATGGAATACATGATGCAGCTCTTCTCTGTTTTACATTTTCTTAATCAGTATTTCTAAGCTTATTTTATATTTTAAATGTACTCTGAAGCCTTCATAAAGTAATAATTCCAGATTATTACATATTTAACTCACTGAAACAGACATTATTTTAAATTAATCAGTCACAGTGGTTTAGTGTGTTCATAACAATGTTCATTGCTTTTAGAAAAAAGTGTGATCTCCATAACAATACACATGTTTATGAAATTTCACCAACTTTAAAAAATATGTTTCCAAAGATTTTAGGCATAACAAATGATTTTATATCTTACTAAGGTACTGATTTTTCTGGAGGGTTCTTTTAAAAGTCAGATAGTCAGAAGCAAAGAAAGAGAAACTCTTTGTCCAGCTATCCAGAAGCAAAGGGCTGTTGTCGCTTTAAGAGCTCTCTTCAGTGGGAGGACAGTGAAGGGAGAAATGGATGGACAGAAAGGACAGGAAGACTTTGGAAATAAGTATTTTTACTATAGTAATTAAAATGTGTATTTTAGATAAGGGTGGTCTTTTGAAGAATTTATTTAAAAAAACATATATCTGAAGATCCAAGCATTTAAGGCTAAAGATGATTGTGCATCTAAAAATCTACGCAAGGATTTTTGAGAGATGTGATTTTATAATCTTCACCAACTCACTAATGAAATATTTTTAAAGCAAATTTTAAACTAAGGTCCTGTAGAGTAACATGTTCTGAGTAAATATTACAGTCATGCACGACTGTTTTTGTCAGTACATTCAGAAACTGACAGTCTGTACCTGGGGGTTGGCAAATGCCTGTTAAATGGCTTCATTACCCCTTGAATGGCTCTTTAACAGTGTCAGTGTTGTGCTAATAGGTCTGGCCGGCTGGAGGCTTTTTCCTCTTTAAACTACTAGATCCCCTTCCCAGGAAGACTCCGAAGGGTCAGAACAGGGATAGGAAAAGCAGGAGTGTGGACACTAACACCCAGTGGTGCCCCAAATTTTCAGGTGTCCTACCCAGCTGCCTATGCCTAAGGATGGCCCTGGGCAGGGCCGCCTAGAGGATTCAGGGGGCCTGGGGCAAAGCAATTTCAGGGGTCCCTTCCATAAAAAAAATGGCAATACTATAGAATACTATATTCTCATGAGGGACCCTGCGGGTCCCGGGGCAAATTGCCCCACTTGCCCTCCCACCGGCGGCCCTGGCCCTGGGCGCCCCCAACCACTTGGTGTGTAGGCAACCGCCTAGTTTGCCTAGTGGTTGCACCGGCCCTGGCCCTGCCCACCTCTCACATGGCCTGCGGGGGAGACATCAACTCTTCCCCCTTTGCAGGAACATCTGGGTCTCTGATGTGGTTCTGGAGCTGCAGTGTACTGTGTTGGCCTCTTCCCCGATGGGGAGTTTGCTGTTGTATGTTTAGTGCTGGTGAAAGCTGACAGATTGACACTGCTGGAGACTGGGGTCCCCTCATCATCCCCAGAGAGGGACATCATGGGCAGAGGCTGGGCAAGTTCCCCCTACAGTTCCCAGCCCACGAATACACCTCCGTTGGACTATGCCTCCTCTTTACGTTTAGAGCTGAGTCCAGCCTAAATGACTCCTTGAACCTTTGGCCTCTCTGCTGCCAGGCTGCCAACAAGAGGGTCAACTCATACCAGTCGTGGGAGTGGATTTGGGATGTGGACACCTGGCCGCTAGGATCAGGGTTGAGAACTGCCAGACTCGTTACATATAGGCCTTGGACAGTCGCTCATCCACTGGGAACTGGCCTGAGACCAGGAGCAGCTGCGTGTTTGTATTTGGACAGGGCTATTTCTCTCACTCCCTGGTGCCCAATCAGGTCACAGGGTTTGCTCTCCCTCCCTTTCGTTGCCTGCCACTAGCACAGACTCAAACCCTGGGAAATCGAACGTCCAGCCAGCGCGCTGGCTGTTCCCCCTGCTGCAGCCCATCACGCTTTGCTGGGGAGTGGGTCTTTGTGTCCTTGGCGGGGGCTCCGCGTCTCCAGCTCAGCAGCTGCAGCGTGACTGTCTGTGCCTCGCGGTGCGCTGCGTGTCGCCCAGACCCCTGTCTCTTCACACACGTAGGCTGTGGGGAGCTGGAAGTTCTGCTGCCGGACGGACACCAGCTTCCAAGGAGGAGATGCAGACGCACTTTGCTAATCACGGCATGCTAGGAGCTTCCCAAACGATTTCCCTGCCTGGCTGCATTGCCAGAGCCATTGGAGTCAGGGCTGCTTTTGTATCTGAGTGCAGGGCGGCAGGGGAGCTGAATTTCCCTGTTTATAAAGAAAGAGACCTTGTGCTGGATTTCTCACTCAGCTCCGCTCATCCAGCTCAGTTCTGACTTTTTCCAGTCCCAGAACCCCACAGAGCTCTGCCAGTGCCCCTCAGTCCTGACCCCTTGCAGCCCGAACACTCCAGTCCTGCCACCACCTCTGCCAGTGCACCTGTCCTTGGACATGCTTCTCTACTGTGGTTGTTCTCACCCAGTGATGAGGGTAGTGGAGGCGAACTTCCCTGGATATGGCAGCACTGACTGGGGAATCACAACTCAAGAGGAAGCAGTTTCCACAATCCCAGCTAAGCCTCTCGTGATATGAAAGCCTCAGAGTGATACTGATAGAAATTCCATTCCCAGCTTGTCTCCCACTATCCCCAGGGCCGGCGCTTCCATTTAGGCAGCCTAGGCAATCGCCTAGGGCGCCAGGATTATTGGTGGGCGGCATTTTGCCGGAGGGGGTGGCAGGCAGCTCCGGTGGAGCTGCCGCAGTTGCGCCTGCGGACGGTCGGCTGTTCCCGCAGCTCCGGTGGACCTCCCGCAGGCACCACCGTGGCAGCTCCACCGGAGCCGCGGACCAGCAGACCCTCCGCAGGCACGACTGTGGCAGCTCCACCGAAGCCGCGGGACCAGCGCACGGGGTGGCGAAATTGCCATGCGCCTAGGGCGCTAAAACCCCTCGCGCCGGTCCTGACTATCCCTCACACACACCTACCATAACCAGACTGCAGGCTGATACCAGCTGCACGTTGCCTCTCTCTGCCAGCTGTGCCTTGACAGCAAGTGGGCCCAGCATGAGGCAATGCTGGGTTTTATCCGCTAAGTATATAACAAGCCACGTTATGATGATCTACTCAGACCAGGGCACCATTATGCTAGGTGCAGTACAGACACACGGCAAGAGACAAGCCCTGCCCCTAAATGCTTACAAACTTAACTAGACAAGACAGACAAGCGTGTGAGGGGAGAAAGGGCTGGGTGACTTGCCCAAGGGTACACAGCAAGTCAGTGGCAGAGCCAGAAATAGCGCCCACGCTGATTCCTAGGCCACTGCCCTGACACTAGGACAACCTGCTCCCCAGGGATAATTGTTTCTAAAAATCTCTCTTCTGGGGCAGGGAAGAGGATGGGTTTCTCTGTCTCACAGATTGGTTTCATGTCCCTAGGGAGGCTGGCTTCTTCCTTCCACAAAGAAGTCTAGGTGGGGTTCACATGTGGCCACAAAGGGGGAAGAATCAGCCTCCCCATGAGGAATCCCATCTGGGCAACATCAGGGAGGGGCACCTGGGGACAGCATGGTAAAGTGCATGCAGGGACAGGATGGGGCTGACGCAGGGCATGCCAAGCATGCTTCGGCAGCTTGCCTGCAGAGGGTCCGCTGGTCCCTCAGCTTTGGAGAAGCCTCTGCAGGCAAACCACAGGAGGCAGCCTGCCTACCATGCTTGGGGTGGCAAAATCCCTAGAGCCGCCCCTGGGCTGATGCATGGCAGGAGGTTGTGCAAAATGAGGCAGTACGAGGTGTGGCCCAGTTCATGTCAGCACAAAAGCTGGGATGAGGAGATGGAGGAGATGGGAAGGGGCGTCTCAGAACACGAGGCAGGAACATATCGAGGCAACATCAGGGAACAAAATATCATGGCAGCATTGGAAAGTGGCACATCAGGACACAAGACGAGGATGACGAGCCATGTGAAAACCCCATTAGGAAGATGTGTGGGGATCTTGGGCAGTTCCTCATGGAGATTACTGCTCCCAGAGCCTCCCCCGGCGGGTTTGTCCATGGGGCACCAAGATGTGGGCCCAGGCCAATGGAATACCGTTGCATCCTTTCACCCTAGCCATCACCTGTGTGCTGTCCACGTGGATCATCAGCTCTGCCTGTCCTACTCCAAACCCGCAGTTACAACCAGCAGTGTCAATGGGACCCAGCTTAGCCATGGCTTGGTGACTGGGCTAAAGCCATGGGCCGTGCAGGGTCCTGACTTAGTTATGGGGGTGTGGCTAAGATGTACCTACACCACGACCCTTGCGGTCTTGTAACCTCTGGCCCACAGGACCTAAGAGACCTCATCATCAGGACATTGCCATTGGTATTGCGCTAACTCCTAGGGGCCTCACCTGAGGTCAGGGGCTCACCATACTGGATGGTACACACAGGCCTCATAAGAGACATGCCCTGCCCCAAAGTGCGTACACGCTGAATAAAGAAGTCAGGCAGAGGGGCAGGGAATTTTTGTTCTGCGTTTGACCAGCCATAGGGTCCTGGGCCAGGACTGGGGCTTCTAGGCACCACAGTAACACAAATAATAAAGACCAGTGATAGGTTGAGTGTCTTAACACCAGCTTCTCTTTCTTCTCCAGAACAGCCTCCTGACTCTGCCTGGTCTTTCTTAGTTCCCTCTTACATCCTCTTGGCCACCCCCACTCCCTCACCCTCACCACACTGGAAGCTGCAGACTCTTGAGCCCAAATTACAGTCTCAGAAAAAAACCTGCACCAGAGCAACCTGAGGAGACCTGGCTGGACTGATGTCAGCTGGAGCTTCCTCTCCTCTGGACGGCTGTTCAGCATTGGCGTGTTCCCCTAGCTGCACCCGCCTGGCAGCGCATGCTCCAGAGCTGTCTGCATCCCACCGGCTGGCTTCGAGAGTGGTGAGATTTGATCTCTGAGGGGAGGCTTCGTAAAGGGAAGCGATCCCACCACAACGCGGCTTCTCCCCTGGATTTGTTCATTTGGCTGGTTCTCAGAGGTATGGTGCAATGAGGGAGTCCATCGCACACGCAAGGCAGATGGTCAAGCAGGACTAACAAGATCAAAGATCAGAGGGGTAGCCATGTTAGTCTGGATCTGTAAAAGCAGCAAAGAGTCCTGTGGCACCTTATAGACTAACAGACGTACTGAAGCATGAGCTTTCATGGGTGAATACCCACTTCGTCAAATGCATCACCCATGAAAGCTCATGCTCCAGTAAGTCTGTTAGTCAATAAGGTGTCACAGGACTCTTTGCTGCTTTTAAAAATCAAAGATGAATCCTCAGTTTGTTCCCAAGTCATAGAAACACATCATTAGTCACAGAAGCTAGAGATGTATGAGACCCACCGGATCGTCTCAGCTCCCTGCCCATGCAGGATTGCCTCTTACCATAGGGAGACAAGGGATAGATTCTCACCTGAGGTAAGCTGGTGCTGCTGCCTCACAGGCTTGGGGAATCTGTCCTACTCCTGAAAAGCTAAACCACAGGACTTCCACCATCTCCCTCCGGAGATGCCGCTTCACAGCATCAGAGACCTCCTGGTCTTCAGCCTTTCCTCTCCTGACTGCCAGTTATAGCTGCAGGCTACAGAGGTGGATGAACCTTCTCCATCCTATGTCCTACCTGTCCACACCCTTCACATAGTTACCATGCTTCCCCCTCTCCATTGCCATTTCACTGAGCTACGCAAATTTAGCTCTTTTAATCCTTCTGTCATGTTGTTGATTTGAACTGGGACCATATAGAACATGGTTGAAACCAATGTCCTGTAGTGGCACCAAATATTGTATAAAGGAGGTCAAATGAGGTGTCTAGGACAAGGTTATGGTTTGCTGGTTATGATTATGCTGTCTATATGGGTATATCAATTTTGTAGTTGTAAGTTATGAATATTGGCTCTATACTGTCTGTATTTCAAACTTATGCTATGCTTCTGGTAAACATCCCAGACAAGTTGGTGTTAACTCTGCTTAGCCTGCTTGATGGCCCATTAAGGACCATCAGCTATACAACTGACCCATTGAGAGAAGGCAGATACGCCTTGTAACTCAGCAAAGTATGCAGGAACTTGCTCATGTGACTCCAAACTCCATTTTGCTGTAATTTTACACAGTAAGGAAAAAGAAGTGTCCTTACACCTGGAAAAAACTATAAAAGGCTGATGCCTCATCTCTATCTTGTCTTCAATCCTGTTTCTTACCTCTGGAGGGACTTTGCTACAAACTGAAGCTCTGAACAAAGGACTGTTGATCCATTCCAGCGGTGGATGTATTCCAGAGACTTGATTTGAACCTGCAGTTTATTCCATCACTGCTACAAGCCTGAACCAAGACTTTGCCATTACTGTATGTAATTGATTCCATTTAACCAATTCTAGCTCTCATCTGTATTTTTTCCTTTTATGAATAAACCTTTAGATTCTAAAGGATTGGCAACAGCATGATTTGTGAGTAAGATCTGATTTGTATATGGACCTGGGGCTGAGGCTTGTTTCTTCTACTGGGGTATTGGTTTTCATAACCCCATAATGAGTGGCACTGGTGGTGATACTGGAAAACTGGAGTGTCTAAGGGAATTGCTTGAGTGACTTGTGGCTAGTCAGTGGGGTGAGACCAAAGTCCTTTTTGGCTGGCTGGTTTGTTTTGCCTTAGAGGTGGAAAAACCCCAGCCTTGGGCTGTAACTGCCCTGTTTTAAGCAATATGTCCTGAATTGGTACTCTCATTTGGGTCCCGCCAGAACCAGCACCGTCACACCTTCCTCCAGCAACCAGATTATTTCTGGGATGAGTGGGAACTGAACACCCTAGAACTTTGGACTAGAGGTCTGGTTCTCCTCTTACCTTGGTGTAAATCAGGAGTAACTCCATTGGGCTCCTCTACCAGTGTAAATCAAAAAGTTAGCAGAGTTGCAGTGCTGTACAATTAACGCTAGACTCAGGCCCCAGAAGTTCACGCTTTGGGCCCATCTTGCTTTATAAATGGTCAAGTCCCCAAATCCTTATTCAGGCAGAACACCTGAATTTGTGGACCAAGGAAAAAACACGCAGGACTTGGCCCACAGCTGATCTGCAGCGAAGACCTTGGCATAGGGCTGCCTGAGGGTCGGAGGGACTTTTGTAAGTATCTCAGGGAAGGGCGACACTGCAAGCTGGGGGCATGATTCCCAGCTCGAGGAGATGTCGCTGCGCTAGCCTGGATGGTGCTTGCATGCAAAAACTAGAAGGTAGCGGTGGCAAGCACGGGACTAGCTACCCTGAGCTCGCGCTCCTCTGAGACCACTGGTACATACACACCCTCCTGCTGCTCGCGCAGCTAGTTCGCATCGAGCTAGCGCGGGTATTTCTCCTGCAGCTGGGAATCACTCTCCCTCCCCCCAGCTCAGACATACCACGCCTGGCCTGGAGCACTGCTGGCACTAGGCAAACATTAAAGAAAAACACACCTATTCATTGTCCTTGCTGACTCACTTCTATAGCAGCCTCCACACACCTAGATCCTTCCATCCCTGGCCCGCTTCCTGTTTGCTGTTAGTGTTTGCAAAGCCTCCTCTTGCAACCCTCTGCCCTCGAGAGGATGATACATAACCTGGCACCTTGTCCTCATTAGTTGTGATGTCTGATGAGTTTCGAAAGGGCCCAGCATTCAGCAGCTCCCACTGTTCTCAGCAGGGACTCAGAGGCATTGAGTGCCCCCTACGTGCTCCATTATAAGTCATGGTTTATACCAGCACCTCACATCTATGCTCTGGACTTGGGATGCATCTTAAAGCTACCGCCCTGATTCTCCTCTCACACAGCCCTAACGCTGTTGATTTCAATGGCGTTCATCCCGATCAACTCTGGGCTGAGCGAGAGGGGCCTCAGACCTCATGGAGTTACTCTCGATTGCCAGTGGGTGAGTGAGAAGGGAATTAGGCCAAACGGGGTTACTCCGGATTTGCACCAGGGTGAGTAAAAGGAGAATTAGGCTCAATGTAGCATCCATGCCTGCCAAGAGGCTCCCTGGGGCATATGATCGAAGTGGTATCTTCGGGCCCCGCCGAGCAGATCCAACCACTCGTTGGCTTGCACCATGTTTACCTTTGCTTCAGCATTGGTGAGTCCAGAGAGGAAGTGTGAGTAAATACAAAGTTTTGGGAGCACATGCTGCTGGGTCACATAGTTTCCCTATTAACACACATTCCTCTGCAGTGCATACCAGCGGCCTCATTATCAGCCTTGTTTGTTTGCTGGAAAAGGGTGGTAGCAGAGCGGTGACCCAATACTTCCTTCCTTTCCTGGAAGCTGTGTACTGACACCCTCCCGCGCTGATAACCAGCCGCTTTCACAACACAGCACAGAGCGTGGGTTTCACAGGGCGGGGCTGGCTTTGGGATCCTTTCCCCGCTGCTCGCCTCAGCGCTTGGCCCCGGCTGTGTAGGTGGCTCCTTGATCAGAAGCAGAGATGGGCCGGGAAGAGTTTTTCTGCTCCAGACCTGAATCAGGGCTGATGGCACCAAGGTCTTGCCGGCTGCTCTGACTCTGGCCTCGAAAGGGTGCAAATCTGGCAAGATCATCTTCTGGGCTCCTCGCAGTTAGACCCGGCCAATAGCCTCCTTCTGGTTTGGGCTCCAACTCACTGGGGCTGTGGGGTTTGGCTGTGGGCATTTCGATTCAACCCTCACGTCTATCTCTCTGTCTGAGTTTTCATCACTGGAGGGTCTGGGCCAGGCCCTCAAGTGGTGTAAATTGGTGGGACTCCATTGAAGTCAATGCGGCAATGGCTAATTTACGCCAGCTGAGGCTGTGACTCTCGGCATCTCATGAGAAGGAAGCACTGACAGCTCTCGCGGGCTCAGAGAGGGATGTTTCCACAGCAGCCCCGTGTCGAGATGCCTTTTCCCAGAGCCATGAGGGCTCCTGGCTGTAGCTATCCTAGTGGAATCACACTGGAGTGAGCAGGTGCAGCACACACTTGGGAACACTAGAGGGTGCTGAGGCAAGGACTCCAGAGAACTCCACCAACGTGTGTGGATGTACACCACCTAGCAGTGCACTATGGGGCCGCGGGGGATAGTTCCTTGGTGGGCTCAGTGCCTGAGCTGGAGGCGGATTCACCCCAGGGAAAGCACTTCACCCTCTCAATGTCAGCACCTGTCATGGACACAGGTCTGGGAGGAGGCCCCGCAGTGGCTATGGCTCCAAGCGCAATGCTGTGAGGCAGCCAAGTCTGAGGCCACCTAGCACTCGCCCACGGGTGCTGCTGGGTGGCGAGGGAGTTAGTCCAGCCCCTGCTTGATTCTGGGGTGGGGGATCCAAATTCACATGTCGAGACAAGCTACATTGCCTTGACATGCAGATTGGTGCTTGTCACACCTTAAAGCAGGGGGTGACACTACAGCTGCTCATTTGGGCTGAACTGCTGTCCTAAGTCATTGCCTGAAGTGCAGGACCCGGCTCTGCTCTGACACAGATTGTTGCCCTGCACAGCCTCCCCTTTGGGGATCACATAAGAACATAAGAACAGCCCTACTGGGTCAGATCAAGGGTCCATCTAGCCCAGTATCCTGTCCCCCAACAATGGCCAGTGCCAGGTGACCCAGAGGGAATGAACAACACAAGCAATCATCAAGTGATCCATCTCCTGTCGCTCATTCCCAGCTTCTGGCAAACAGAGGCTAGGGACTCTATTCCTGCCAATCCTGGCTAATAGCCATTGATGGACCTATCCTCCAGGAACTTATCTAGGTCTTTTTTTGAACCCTGTTATGGTCTTGGCTTTCACAACATCCTTTGGCGAGGAGTTCCACAGGTTGACTGTGCATTGTGTGAAGAAATACTTCCTTTTCTTTGTTTTAAACTTGCTGCCTATTAATTTCATTTTGTGATTCTTGTGTTCTGAGAAGTAGTAAACAACACTTCTTTATCTACTTTCTCTACACCAGTGATGATTTTGTAGACCTCAATCATATCTCCCCTTAGCCATCTCTTTTCCAAGATGAAAAATCCCAGTCTTTTTAATCTCTCCTCATACGGAAACCATTCCATACCCCTAATGATTTTGGTTGCCCTTTTCTGAATCTTTTCCAATGTCAATATATCTTTTTTGAGATGGGGCGACCACACCTGCACATGGTATCTCAAAGCACTTCAGAGACATCCACTGCTGCCCGGTGCGTTAGGTATCAGGGAGCCTAATTTCACAGGTGGGGAAACTGAGGCACAGAACTGGGACCTGACTTACCCAAGCTCACAGAACAAGTCAGTGGAATAGAACCTAGGAGCCCCAGCCCCCATCATATGCCCTGTAGCCCAGATTACTGAGCAACCTTGAGTGTGTTTGTCTGCACAGTCCCCCCCGGAGTTAGGGCAGTGCTATTATCCCGTTTTACACAGGGACAGAGAAACAAAGTGATTTGCCAGGAAATCCACTGCAGAACAGGGACCCAAATCTGAGTCTTCCCAGCACCCTACCCCCTGACCAGCCTTCCTCTTGCCTGACGGCGAAGTCAGACTGACCCTTAGCTCTAAGCTACAAGCTGATCCTTCCCTTCTGAAAGGGGGACTGTACAGGAACACGGCTCGGCCTGCTGAAGCGCCCATCTCAGGTGGAAGAGCAGAAGCACGAATGAATAGCTACAGGTGTATGATAATTAAGCACCTACTGACGCTCCTTTTATTGTTATTACCTGTATTATTACTGCAGCTGGCTTGCCTGGTGATGGCTAAGGGTGTGTTAGCATCTGCCTTGTGAAACTCATCATTCAGCGGTTTATGTAACTTGGCTGCAGAGTGTTCACTCTGGGCTGGAACCTGCTTCCAAAGCTTTTATGACTTAAAACCCCAAAATGCCGCCGACCTCATACCTTTTCCATGTAGTGGATGCAGAATGGTAGAGGGTGGTTTGGGGAAGTTTCACAGAGAGCCACAAATCTGAAAACAGACACTGGTTCTTTTAAAAAATAATCCAGCTGGATCAAAACTAAAAGTGGCCATCGGAGGGACATTCAATGTAGCGAGTTTGGGGGGTTCTCAGCCCTGCTCCATTGGAAACAGCTGTCCACACCCCAAAACCGCTGAGACAAAGGGTACTCGGGGACACGTTGGGTGCTCGGCTCTTTGAGAAATCTGGCTGTGACTGTGGATGCAGAGAGACCTTGAACATCTGGCCCTGAGCAATTTGAGACACCCAGAGGGGCCAGAAATGAACAGGCTGAGATCCCTTGAGTCCCTGGTCACCCCCGGCAGGCAGAGGTTGAGGCAGAACAGTAAGATGGGGTGGGTGGGGTTTACACTGCTGCTACCCATGCTGGTGTGTGAATAGCTAAAGCCCAGCCAGTCCCTCTATTTCAGGGCAGTTATGGAGGAGGTCAGAGGAAATAATACAGTGGTCCCGTCTGGCCTTACACTCTATTAATCTTTCCCCGTGAGCTTGAGGCAAACAAAAGACATTGATCTTTTTTTTAAAATAGCAGAACCTTAATCAGTGATACAGACCAGTGACTATATGTGTGCCCCAGGTACGCCAGTGACATTGGAAGCCATCTATCTTGATCCCTATGCAGCTCATCTTATTTTTTGGTGTTCCCATAGCATCCAGATGCCTCCGATGAGGTCCGAGACCCATTGATCCAGGCGCTGAGAGACAGTGACTGATCCAAAGAGCTCATAATCATTCTCACTAGTATCTGAGCATACCCCCTCCATGCTGAATTTTGCAGGAGGTGGTATGGGGTGCGGCATGCTGTATTTTGCAAGAGGGGAGGGGTATGGGGTCCGGCCTGCTGTATTTTGCAGGAGGGAAGGGGTATGGGGCGCTGCATGCTGTATTTTGCAGGAGGGGGTATGGGGTGCAGCATGCTGTATTTTGCAGGTGGGGAAGGGCATGGGGCGCAGTATGCTGTATTTTGCAGAAGGGGGTATGGGGCGCGGCATGCTGTATTTTGCAAGAGGGGAGGGGTATGGGGTCCGGCCTGCTGTATTTTGCAGGAGGGGAGGGGTATGGGGCACAGCGTGCTGTATTTTGCAGGAGGGGGTGTGGGGTGCAGCATGCTGTATTTTGCAGGTGGGGAAGGGCATGGGGTGTGGCATGCTGTATTTTGCAGGAGGGGGTATGGGGTGCAGCATGCTCTATTTTGCAGGAGGGGGGTATGGGGCACAGCGTGCTGTATTTTGCAGGAGGGGAGGGGTATGGGGTGCGGCATGCTGTATTTTGCAGGTGGGGAGGGACATGGGGTGTGGCATGCTGTATTTTGCAGGAGGGGATCTTTGGCCCACCCTATATCTAATCCCCACTGTCTAACTGTGACAGATATCCCAACCTTTCCTCTTCTACCTCCAGGCGGAAATAGCAGGAGCCTTGTACAGGGGCCAGAATAATTAACCAGAGAGCAGTTAAAGGATTTAGGGCTGAGAGCTGTTTAACCATGACCTGCAGCCTCCCAGCGACCTATCGAACCTGCTGGGATTTCTGTTGGTAATCACAGTCTATTGGTGGGAGGGGCCTGAAATGGATGGATGTATCAGCCACTCTTTCCAGCTGGGCTGCTTGCTCCAATCTGGCCTGCATAATGACATGACCCTAGGCATGGCAGGATTGATCTGAGCTGTCAGATCCCTTCCCCCTGGTGGTGGGGGGTATCTCTGCCAGGATGCCCGCTGAATCTGCCTTTAGACAGATGGAGCAGCAAGACGCACCAGTTATGTCAGCCACCTTGTCCAGGTCATTCAGCACTGAAGGGGTTAAAAGATAAGTAACTGCAAGAGAGTCTGGCATAATAGGAGGAGTAAGAGTCTGAAAGTCAGGACTCCGGGGTTCTGGTCCCAGCTCTGAGAAGGGAGGATGGTCTAGTGGTTCGAGTCTGGCAATGACTCTGCCATTGACGTGCTGTGTGACCTTGGGCAAGTCACTTTGCCCCCTTATGCCTGGGAGGGCCGAAGCTCATGAGCAGAGCTACCCCCTGTTCAAATGTTCAGGGTGACTAACAAGGCCCACGGGCGATGGTTCCTGGTTCACGGCTGCCCGAAGAAAATCTGAACCTTTGTGACTTCTCCTTATCTGGGCTGTGCAGGGAGGAAGTTGGCAGGGTGGATTCCATTGAGGAAGGTAAACAGAGAACAGGTGGGAAGACGTGCTCTCTCCTGAGCTCAGTTCAAATGCCCACTGAACCTTGCCAATGGACCAAGCTGGGTTTGCACAGCCAGCAGTGGCTTATCTGCCCTAAGATGCCTTCCCTCCAGAGCAGGGATTTTCTAACTCTTCAGGGGGGTCACGAGGTTATTAGTTGGGGGTCATGAGTACATGCACGAAACAGAGCACCTGCTATGAAATATATCATTTAAATCTAGTATTGTAGAAAATTACACACTCCTTTCCGTTGGAATGTCATGTATTTACTGCAAAAGGTATTGTCTAGGGATAATGTTAGCGAGCGTTGTTCCTGAACAAAATCTTTATTTGGATCAGCACCACTTTAAGGAAATTGGAATCTGGGGACTGTCTATTTTGTGTGCCCGGTTCGTTGTCGAGACTAAAAAGGTGGGACTGAGACAACACGAGAAGGCTTGATTGTTCAGCCGCTGAAGAGGCGCATTAAACCGCAGACCAATGAGAACATGGAGATCGGCAAAAAAAGAAAAAGTAATTTTATAATTTAACAAGCAGACACACAGTCTAGGGTGGTGCTGGGGGGGGGAGGCTTGCGGGGGCTATAGGAACCCCAAAATTTGCTTTAGTCATCCCCCATAGCCACCCCTCCCAGAGCATATGTCAAACATTATGCAGAGGGAAGGGTGGCATGGTCTGACATGGCCACCCTTACTTCTGCAGTTCTGCGCTGCTGCTGACAGTGGCGCTGCCTTCAGAACCAGGCATCCAGCTAGCAGCCGCTGGATATCTGGCCACCCAGCTCCGACGGCAGTGCCTGCCTCTAGCAGCAGTGCAGAAGGAAGGGTGGCAATGGGGTTCTAGTAAGTCTGCTGTGAAAAGTGATAGTGGCGTTAATTTACGCCCCGCCCAGTATTAAACAGCAAGTATTTAAAAAAAAAAACTTTTCTGCTTATAACAATAATTCAACAAAAATAACATGCTGCATGGTACATCTGAGGGCATGGAGAGGCCTGACCTATATACTGAGGCCCAACTTCATCAGATCTTGGATTCAATTGCCGGCCCCTCTCTGCATTTGCACGTGCTAACATAACAGCAGCCTATGCTGAGCCCAGAACCAGCGCTACCAGCCAGCCAACACACAATTAATGAATGACAGAGCTGGGGAACCTGGCCTGGTGATCTGAGCACAGGGCAGGCGGATGGGAACTCCGGGTTCCAATCCCAGCTCTGGCACTGACTTACTGGGCAGGGCAGATTGCCGCCTGGTGCCTCGGTTTCCCCTTTGAGCCTCTCCCGGCTGAGCTTAATTAGCTTGCACCTGCATGATGCTTTGATGATGCCCCACGCTAAGGGCTATTGTAAAACGCCCCGGTGTGCTCAGCACTCGTGGGCGCCTGCAGCAGGGAGAGGCGAGTGCTAATGAAATAGGTACTCCTTGGAGACACCCTGGTCTCTTATTGAATAACAGCGACTCACAACAAACCCTCCCAAACAATAGCATGAGTAACACAGTTAGGAAAGAGGGGTGGGGAGGGGGCGGAGTCCTGGCCTGGGTTGTACACAGCCAAACACTCTGCACAGAGGCAGTGGGTAGGACATAACTTAAGTTCATTGACTGTTAGCCTCCGCTCAGGCAGGGGGAGAGAAGAAACTTGTGGGGAAACTAGTATTCATTCCTCCCCTTAGTTTTTTAAAAACAAAAGACTGGCAGATTTAGAGTTAATGCAAGTAGAGGGGTATGAGCATCTGGTGGAACACGTGTCTGTTCTGGCACAGAGCTCTGCCCGGGCACCTTGCAATGAGCCCTGCTTTTCCTGCCCGCTCCCCCCACACCCTGCCCTGCAGCTGTAGCAAGGTGCTGCTGTCCTTACGTGCAACACCACTGCTCTTCCGGTCCTGCTCCCTCCCACGGCTCTGGCGGGGAACCTCAGCCTAGACTTTCCCATCCCCGTCATGGCCCCCTTGCCTCCAGCGACGCACCCTCAACCGGACGTGCCATCAGCTCCGTCCTGATGCAGATTTGAACTCATCATTGAATTCAGACTCACCACCACCCCTCGGGTGGGTATGTCCGTGCCGTCCCTGCGCTACAGCTGGGGAAACGGAGGGCAGCTATCTGAGGTGGGGGGAGGCAGGATCCTGCTACACAGTAGGTGGGTTTTGTGCTGTGAGCTAGTGAAGAGCTCAGAGGATGTAATTCACCATGGAGCAGAGGGGACCAGAGCAAGAGGCTTGTGGTAGGGTTGCACAGAATGGCGGGAGGAGTGACCATGCAGCGGGTTCCCTGTATGCCCTGAGCACATCACTCTGCCACAGATGGGGCAAGGATCCATGTTTATCCTGATCCCGTGGCCCCAGTGCTCCCAGTGCAGAGACTGTAACCACCAGCAGGGGAGGGGTGGGCCTTGTGCCCTGGGATGGTAATTTTGCCCTGGACACCCAGTTCCTGAGGTTTGAAGGGGATGAAGTCAGTTTCACTCACAGGCCCCCGAGCTCCTGGTTCGACTCGAATAGCAAGAGGGACTGTGCTGCGATGCCATGAATAGCAATTGACGCAAAAGCCTCCCACTAGACCCCGAGTTTCTACAGTGTCCAGCCATCTCTCCCCTCTGCGCCCAAGTGCTGCCTCACCCTTTCCAATGCATGCAGAGGAATCCTTTCCCTCCTCTCTCTGCCCGTCCAGTGATGCTGGGAGCCGGGCTGCTGCTGGGAGAGCTTGAGTGGAAAGAGTTGTGCCAACAAGTATTCTGTCTTCTGTTGAGCTACAGAATTTATTACCTAGATGGGAGAAGGAGTAGAGGGGTGAGCGGAAGGACGTGTCTCTGGGGCTGTCAGCTGCCAGCCCTGTGGTAGGAGCCCAGCTGTTCAGAGATGGAGAATTGCTGATTGTGCTACACTTGAGAGCTGGTGCTTCCAGCCTGAGTGCTTGGCAGTGATTTGGATGATCCCTTTTGTGCCAGTCGGTGTGGACTGTGTGTCGCACAGCCACATTCAATCCCCATCAGAGTCAGTGGTGTTTTGGGCCTGATCCTGATCCCCAGGGCTGCAGTCGGTCCTGGAGGGGCTCAGCACTGCTCATGATCAGAGTCCTCTTGGCATAGCTCCATTCCTGTTGTAGGCAATTGCCCCCCTTCCGCTCCCCCGGAAGGGGGGTCATCCTGGTTGTGTTAAGTCCCTTTATGGAGAATTGCAGGGTGCTGAATCTCTGAGCACCTTACACCCTGCAGGCTCCACCCAGGTGATCAACCAGAGTAGGCAAGAAAATGCTTGTGCCAGAGATTTCGCTAGAGTCAGGTCTCGTCTATACCACCAAGGCAGCTTATGTCGACCGAACTACGGAAGTGTCCACACGGACATTTCACTCCCTCTACGCTGACTTAATAACTCTACCTCCACGAGCTGTCTTGAGTCAAGGCCGATGTACTTAGATCAATGCAGCACCAGTGTAGACACTGAGCTGCTTACTTTGACTTTCAGGAGCCATCCCACAAGGCCTCACGTGGACAGTACAATCAGTGCCAGTGCTCCTGGGGAGGACGTGCACTGCCGACACAAGGAGCAATGCACAGACATGCACAAGCAATGCAATGATTGCGGCGGCTGTATGTTGGGTTGACTCTATGGGTATGTCTACATCTACAATTTTGCAGCGCTGGTTGTTACAGCTGTATTAGTACAGCTGTATAGGGCCAGCGCTGCAGAGTGGTCACACTTACAGCAAGCAGCGCTGCAAGTGGTGTTAGATGTGGCCACACTGCAGCGCTGTTGGGCGGCTTCAAGGGGGGTTAGGGGAACGCGAGAGCAAACCGCGGGGAAGCAGGTCTCCTTCCCCGCGGTTTGCTCTAGTGTTCCGAACACCCCCCCCCCCCAAGCAGGTCTCCTTCCCCGCGGTTTGTTCTCGTGTTCCCTGAACCCCCCTGAAAGCAGGTCTCCTTCCCAGCGGTTTGCTCCGGTGTTCCCCGAACCCCTGTGCAAGCAGGTCTCCTTCCCAGCGGTTTGCTCCGGTGTTTTTTGAACCCCCGTGCAAGCAGATCTCCTTCCCCGCGGTGTGCTCTCGCGTTCCCCGAACCCCCCTGCAAACCGCGGGGAAGGAGATCTGCTTGCATGGGGGTTAGGGGAACGCGAGAGCAAACCGCGGGGAAGGAGACCTGCTTCCCCGCGGTTTGCTCTCGCGTTCCCCGAACCCCCCTGCAAACCGCGGGGAAGGAGACCTGCTTGATTACCAGAGAGGCTTCCTCTGGTATGCTGGGATACCTGTTTATTCCACGGAGGTCAAGAAAAAGGCTGGTGAGGGTTTACACCTGATGACCAGCGCTGGATCACCAGCGCTGGATCCTCTACATCCGAGTTTCAACGGGTGTACGGCCAGCGCTGCAAACAGGGAGTTGCAGTGCTGGTGATGCCCTGCAGATGTGTACACCTCCTAAGTTGCAGCGCTATAACTCCCTCACCAGCGCTGCAACTTTGTGGTGTAGACAAGGCCTATTTTGTAATGCAGACATGGCCTCAGATGTGCATGGAGAGGGGAGTGTGGGTCCTTAGAATCATAGAATATCAGGGTTGGAAGGGACCTCAGGAGGTCATCTAGTCCAACCCCCTGCCCAAAGCAGGACCAATTCCCAACTAAATCATCCCAGCCAGGGCTTTGTCAAGCCTGACCTTAAAAACCTATAAGGAAGGAGATTCCACCACCTCCCTAGGTAACCCATTCCAGTGCTTCACCACCCTCCTTGTGAAAAAGTTTTTCCTAATATCCAACCTAAACCTCTCTCATTGCAACTTGAGACCACTACTCCTTGTTCTGTCATCTGGTACCGCTGAGAAAACTCCATCCTCTGTGGAACCCCCTTTCACGTAGCTGAAAGCAGCTATCAAATCCCCCCTCATTCTTCTCTTCTGCAGATTAAATAATCCCAGTTCCTTCAGCCGCTTCTCATAAGTCATGTGCTCCAGCCCCCTAATAATTTTTGTTTCCCTCCGCTGGACTCTTTCCAATTTTTCCACATCCTTTTTGTAGTGTGGGGCCCACACAGTACTCCAGATGAGGCCTCACCAATGTTGAATAGAAGGGAATGATCACGTCCCTCAATCTGCTGGCAATGCCCCAACTTCTACAGTCTAAAATGCCATTAGCCTTTTGGCAACAAGAGCACACTGTCAACTCATATGCTTCTGGATTCTATCCCCAGCTCCAAGAGTGGAGTGGTGAGGTGGGAAGCAATCTAGTGGCTAGAGCAGGGGATTGTGAACCAGGATGCCTGGGTTCTATACTCAACTGCCTGGCTAGGCAAATTCTGCCTTGCAGATATGCACAGAGAACACACCTCTGGCCAGCAATGGATAGTGGCTGTCTGAAGAACAAACATGTGCCACAGTGTGTTAAGAGACCAGAGTCATATGGGAACAGAGAACCTGCTCCCATTGAAGTCAATGGCAAAATTCTAGTGGTCTTTACCCAGAGCAGGAATGGGCATTGAACTACTGCTGTTAGGACAGGAAGCTATTAACTTCTCTGGAGGTTATAGAGCTATCTTGCTTGCCATGCACAGGGAAACAAAGCCTCTCTCTGTCCTCTTGAAGCCTTCTTAAGGACACTTAAGGACACTGCCTTTCTGGAGAAGGACATGTAACTGCTTGGTTGAAGAGGGAAACAGAAAACATAGGAATTTCAAGAGTGGTTCTGCAAGGTTATTGTCACACGGTCTTCCAGGGCAAATGTGCTCAGTTTACAAGCTGCCAACCCTATAAACTCACCCTGGGATCTGAGAGGCAGGATGGATTCTTTCCTTCCTGGGCATCACAACCTCAGAGGTCAGAGCCAATGATCGTAATGGTCCTTAAAAATCTACAACTCGCCACTAATGAGACATGCTTACCCGGATAAACCATGCCCTCAGTGATGCTTGTGCCTTTGCGCTGCCTTCGCGGCCCTGCATCTGTCAGTGGCTCTGCACAGGTATAGAGTGGAATTCACTTCCCCTCCCAGAAGGGCTCGGTAGGGCTGAAAAGAGTGAAAGGTTGGGGGCTGCAGACCTGAGTGAGCAAGTGGATGGGACTCAGAGGAAATGCATTCAAGGAGCAGCGTTATTTTTTCAGAATAGTGCTGCACTTTTAAGGCACCGGCTCGCTCGGCGAGACACACACTGGGCTGGATGCCTGCATGGAGGGTAAGGAGTGCACCACTCGGACATGCTGTTCTTTAGACCGGCCAGTGCACCAGCAGCCTCATCATTAGTGAATTGAATCAGCAGAGGCAATGGGCTGGCATGGAAAATGTCTTCTCCCGCCCTGCCAGCTGAGACTGAGTCACAGAGTGCAGCTGACTCACGAGCAAAGGGCTGCTACACCCTCCCTTCCAGCCTTTACAAACCTGCTGCTCCTCCTGGCTTCTCAGCCTGCATTTGATCTCTCATGGCCTCTCCGGTCAAGGGAAGCTAAGTCCTGAGATTGGCCTAGACATCACTTTCAGCCATCCACCCGTATGGCAGCGAGGGGGCGAGGGCTCTGATACTCTGACATTCAGTTAGAACTATACGGGCCAGCTCCTCAGCTGCTGGTAATCAGCACAGCTCCCTTGCCAGCACTGGGGTTACCGGGCTCTCCACCAGCTGAGAATCTGGCCCTGCGTGGTGTATAATGATGGTGCCAGCCCTCACACAGGTTGGCTCTCTTCCGGAGCTGCTGACATTTCATAAGCAATCATTCATCTGAAACTATGACTGCATTTATCCCCTGAATCCCCAACCTGCTTGGGACCCTGTGCAATAATTTCATAAACTAAATGCATAGAAACAGCCATCTGATAAAAGCCTCCCTCCTTAGCAGCGTGTGGAAAAGGTCCATTAGAAGGAGAATACTAAGGCCCAATCCAGCTCCCACTGAACTCAGTGCAAAGACCCCCAACTGCTAGAAACAGAGAGATCAAGGTGGCTTTGAATGAACCTGGCTATTTACCAGCAACCCTTGCAATCCAATCCTCACACACCCAACCACCCTGCCCCTCTAACGCAGGAGCACCTGGACTTTTCCATTCTCAGGATGAGATGGCACAAACCAGCATGTGGGAGCAGATGGAAAAGCAGCTGCATTACAACATTTGTGCCTAGCTGGTTATGTGCACTGAGCATCTCTTGGGGAAAGTAATTATATGTATTGATTAGTTCTCCTAGGAGCACAGGAACTGCCAGATGAGACCAATAGTCCAGCTAGCTCTGTATCCTGTCTCTGGCAATGGGCTAAGCTGGATGCTTCACAGGAAGACATAAAACCTGCAGAATGCACCCAGTTGTTCAATAGTATCCCATGAAGAGGGAGCATTTCTTCCTGACCCCCCATTTGTCAACATCGTATACCTTGAAGCATGAGCATTGGGTGCCCTGGTAAATCCACCCTAGCTACTGTAAGTGCGGATGCTATTCTCATTCATCTCTTATCCTTTTTTGAATCTCACAAGCTATTTGCCTCAGTAATATCCTGGGGCAGGAAGTTCCAGGGGTTATTATTAACTTTTTTTAGGTATTTTACTCATCTTTGTAATTGGATATCACGATTACAATCTCTCTAATATCACACTGCTGTTTGTTCGAACTGACTGCATCCCTGTGACATAGATCTGCCCAGACATGTATGTTATTACCCCTGTGTACAAACATCTTCTCAATATTTTACCGGAGGGGGTTACGGGTGGTCTCTAAGAACTTGCTGGTCAGCATGATTATTGTGAGAGTTTTGTACAGGAAATAGCTTGAGAGAGGTGCAAAGTGCTGAATTCTAGATTTCAAAACCTGAGGAAGTAAAACTTGTGTCCTGAGGCAAGGCAGGCTCAGGGCTAACCCAATCAGTACTGAGAACAATGGACATCTCTGTAGCCAGCCTGAGCCCTGTGTTTACGGTCTGGACTCGGTGGAGACTTGAGGACTGACCAAGTCAAAAGAACCCCAAGATAAGTCTTTTGAATAGGGGACCTCCTGGGCTAATTGATAATAGAAACTACAAGAGATGAAGAAAGAGCATATGTTGTTATCCATTATGGAGGAGAGACTCCACCAGTGGGAGTGTCTCATGCAAGGTGGAGCCCAGCTTTCTGGCCTGGCCTGGCCTGGCCTGGGCAGTAAGCTGTAACCATTGGGTGAAAAATACCTTATTAGACAGCAAAGTAATTTGTTAATAAGTCTAGGCTAGTGCCTGCATTTCTGTTTTTCTTTTACTTGTAATCTGATGTTTCCAAGCCCTTCTACTTGCTTTTCTTTGAATCTCTGTCTCCAGCTTTGTTAAATAAATGACAATTGTTGAACTGGGGCGCCAGGCTTCCATTGAGGCCGTGGATCGGTGTCCAAAAGACAAGGGCCTGGGCACTCAAGTGTGACAACCTGGGGTGTGTCAATTGCTAGCTGGGAAAAAGAGCGGGCCTTGCAGAGCTCGGAGTGGAGCACTTGTGTTGCCAGCAGCCGGTGGCTGGGGAGAGTTTCCTGGGGTGAGCACAGACTTGTCTCCCTCCTGCTGTGAGCAAGTGGTAGCGATTCACCCTGGAAAATGGCAGTTGGCCCTGAGAAGTGTCCCCATCACCTGGCAGAAACTTTGCACTGAATTCCATCTGGCACAGAATTGCCCAGTTACCTGCTGTAGCTAAACCATTCCAGAGCTTCTCGCCACCCTCAATCCTCTGCATGGACCTAAAGAACTGGTCAGAAGACATTTTCACCACCTCGCTCTTCATCCCCATTCCAGGCTTTTAATCAATATATTGAACAACACTGGTCCAAAATCTGACACCGGGAGCACCACTCTAGTCTCGTCCTTTTCATGATCGTGCCTAGTCCTATTTATAAGACGGCTTCTAGGGTATGATCTTCAATTGGAGTATATCAGCATTGCTCAGCCACTGGAAATTTATATAACACCATTGACTTTAGTGGATCTATGCTGATTTACAGCCAGCTGAGTATCTGACCCTTCGTCTTTACCTCTCGCACTGTATTTGCCAAATTTCTTTAGCAGTCTCCTGCCCTGGGACTTCATACAAAGCCTTTGGAAAATACAAGTGAACGATACCAACCTGCTGTTCTTTCTCTACTACTGAACCTGAAGAGGTTCTGGCACTAGGGGGAGCCCATATTGTGTCATGACTGTGCCACAAAGGATGAGAATTTCAAAGGAAGAGGAGGAATTTTCAGGATTCGGGGGAAGTGTTTCCTTAGTCCAGACCTAGTGCTGGATTCTGGAAAAGCCACATGTAAGTCAGACCTCCTTTACAGTAACGTTTTGCTGCTTCAACCAAAAAGCAGGAAGAAGAATTGTTTAGGTATTTATTTATGCAGCCCTGTAACTGGATATGCCAATTTACCAGCACAAAAGAGATAATATTACTTATCACTTCAATAGTGCTTTTCATATTAGGATCAAACACTGGACAACATCGTTATCCCCATTTCACAGAGGGGTAAATTGAAGCATGGAATGGGCCACTTGCTGATTAAGTGGGAAAGCCGGGGACAGAACTCAGCTCTGCTTAATCCAGTGCCCTGGGGCATGCCTTGCTGTGGTGAGTTCACATCTCTCATACAGATGTGGTACATGGGCTGACACTCCAAGTGCAGGAAGGGATGGAAACAACATTTGAAGAGAGCAGCTGAAGTGGGTATAAGGAAGCATCTGGGATGCAGATGCTAAGGATTGGGGGTCACAATTCCAAAGGAGTCAGAACAGGCAACAGAAATCTGAGCCCCACAAGACACATATCCATCTCCAGTGCATTAGCCTCATTTCTACTGAGGGGGAAACTGAGGCAGAGAGAGGTGTCATGGCGAAGAGTCCGAGCTGGGATGATTCCTAGAGTCCAAGCTTCATAGCAGGAAGCAATGTGATCTAGTCGGACCTAAATCCAGTTGAGAATCCAGAACTCCCTGTTCTCAAACTTCTAAACCATGTTTTGGCCTCCTTCCCCCTCTCACCAAACATCCCGGAGGCCCTGGTTCTGCAAAGCACCTCAGAACACGCGTGAATCACATGGACTTTGGGTATTAAGCACGTGTTCAGGTGCTTTGCTGAATCAGGTCCCAAGTGCAGCCAGAAAACATTGTGGAGAAGGTTGGGTTTATGCCTCCTTTGAAGTGAAGTCATTAAGCACTTAAGATCTCTGACTCAGACCGGACAGCAGAGCTGGAAGCTAGTAAAATGCTGTTAATAGTGCAGTAGGCCAGCTAATGCTAAACCCACAAACAGTCACTCTCATCAACGAGATGCACGAGGACTGCGTCTTGCTTGTGCCACCAGCCGCCCACGGGATGTCACAATCCAGACATGATAGATGGGCAGGACAGAGAGGGAAGAGATGGCTCCATCACAACACCACCAAACTACAGTTCTCACACATTTAAGGTGCAGTCACAGTGGTGAAGAAGGAGGGATGCCTAACCTAAGCGTGCTCTTTCCCCCTGTCATTTAGAAATACCCAGCATTAGCAGAAACAAAGAAATCCCAATATTCAGCATTGTTCCAGCCCTGAAGGATCTGGCCCTATATTCCGTCCAATGACGCCCTGTCTATTTACACCAATAGGGAATTTGGCCCAAGTCCATATATTCCCTGCCATATCGCACCTGACTATTAATTGACGCTGGAATCACTGGGTGAAGCGATCAGGAGACCTGGGTTCTGCGCCTGGATCTGCCACTTATTTGTTAAGTGCGCTTAAGTAAGTCACTGCCCCTTCTGTGCCTCAGTTTCCCCATCTGTGAAACGGAGAGACTGATCCTTGTCCAATGTTTGGTGGGCCTTTGTTATGCAGGATGATCACAGCGGTCCCTTCAGTAATGTAACTCCATTTGGGAATTAGGTGCTTATATACCCTTGAGGATCAGGGCCTGAGACCCCTTGATTGACGTGTCTCAGGTCAGGCTCCAGTGCATGGGGATAAATACTGCAAAGGTACAGAGGGGGAAAGTCCTCTACCCTCACAACTTTTTCCTATTTGGTTGCTGCCTCCCCTTGGTGTGTTCTTCCTCAGCTCGTGGTAGCAGCAACTGGGAGTCACTTTTTTCAGGGCGATATTAAAGTCCTGAGGGTTTTGTTTGGTTTCCCGTTTGCTCTGCAAACCCGTCCAGTGGCTAAAGCACCAGCCTGCAAGTCAGGAGAGCTGGATTCTGTTCCTGGCTCCTCCGCTGACCTGCTGCGAGTCACTTTGATCCAGTTCCTCAAAAAGTATTTAGGCTCCGAACCTCCACGGGGGGTCTGGGTCTTCCTGCCTCTTCTCCCACCCTTCATGTGTCTTACTTTAGATTGTAAACACTTTGGGGCATTGTCTCTTACAATCCATACCTGCAGCACCCAGGACAATGGGACCCTGATGTCAGCTGGAACTTATACTGTCATATAAATAACATGTAGCAATAATTAATCCAGAGCTGTGCTGACACTGGGGCCATTGAAACATACCGGGGGTGGGGGGGATTTACGGCTGCCTGGAGGCCCCCAATCCTGCATGACGCTGGCTCAGCCAGGGAGCTGGGGGCACCTCTCAGGATCAGGACTATAGGTTTTTTTGCTTGTGTTTACTGTGTCAGAAAGAGAAGCTGGAAATTCCCCCCCGGTTTAATTGGAAGCCGGTGCTGTGGGTTTGGCTTTATCCGCCCTCCTCCTCCTCCATTAGATAATGTCTCGCTGAAGCCACGCTCTGCAAGCTCACAGCATTCCAATCTGCTGATCCCAAGTGGCAGCCGGCTGGGGCACTGCTGTGTGAGCGACTCATGTGCTGATGGGGCAGATACAATAGACTGCGTGGACTCCCACAGCCATGCCTACCCCAGTGACGCTCCGCCCCTGCTTCCAGCCTCTCCCCAGGCATCACACAAGCAAACTGCAAGATGCTGGCCCTATAATATGCCGGAGGATTGTGGGGGACTGACCCAAGCATGGAACATGACTTGTGTCTGGAATGCAGGACCATCCCCACAATGAGCGATGAGCAATCAGGGCTACTGCTGCTTTGGGACTGAATAGGAACTGTGATGCAATTGGAGAGTGGGAGAAAGAGGCTGGGACCCTGCCAGGGGGCATATGGTTACGAGTGTCTCATCTCGATGCTCAGTGTGGGCTCCCGGGCACGTGGTGGATGGGAGCGGGGGAAAGAATCGAAAGATAAAAACAGCACAGGGGTGGGGATGGCCCATGCACAGGTGAGGCTGTGGCCTACTGGTGATGAGACGAGGAATGTGAAAATGCTGAAAAGTGGCACCGGGGGGCTCTTGAGTCTGCTGGCTCTTAACGATTCCTGGATTGAATGTGATCAGAGAAAGATGCTTCTTGCCTCCCACCACTAACTCCGAGCCCTGCAGTAACCTGGGATCTGAGAGCCATGCTGGGATCTCTTCTTTATCATCAGCAGTATGGGCTGCGCAGCATCAGTAAGGCCTGGAGGGATATCCGTTCAGAATCTGGTGCCCTCAATAGGTTGGCTCAAGAGGGACTCTCTGGAATGCAAAAAACCCATGTTTCTCGGTGGGTTGTGAACCCCCAGGGAGGGAAGGGGCGCCCCCAAAAGGGAGGCTGCTAGGACACGTGGTGTTGAAAAGTTTATTGCAATCTAAACAGGGCTGGCCAGACTCTGGAATTCCCAGGCCACGGGCAAGTGCAAAATTTCCAAACCAAAATTTCACTCTGTCTAAGGCCAGAGCCTTGCATGTTGAGATTTCCCGTGGAGTGGGAATTCAGAAAACTTGTTCTGAAAAAGAAATCAACCCCACATTTCATGGTGACTTTTTAAAATGAAATTGGGTGGTTTCCAGGATCCTTGCCACCGAGCTGGGAGGCCTGCCTCAAGCCGGGGCTGCTTAATATTTCCAGGTGGAGAAGCAGGGAGCCTAGAAGCCGTAACAGCCCTGGTTCCAGTATTCTCCACCAACCTCTCCCATTACACCCCACTCAATTATCTAGGCTTAACTTTTTTTTTTTTTTTAACTCCTACTTTTATAGTAAATGATGAGGGTCATGAACATTTTTGACATGGAATAAGGGGGCGTCTAGATGCAAATGTTGCCAAATGTGGCAGGAAAGAATCTGTGGCTGCTGCCCAGGAAGGAAGAGGTTCTAGCTCACTCTCCCCTAGCTGGGTCTGCAGGCTAATGGGATTGAAAAGCAGGAAAAGTCCTGGTCACTCAGCTCAGCAGATCTGTCTCTGTTGAATGCTCAGGACACAGATCCATTGGGTAAGAATGCACCACCCAGCCCACACGTCCCATAATACCTTGGCCCTACATAATAGAGCTCTTCCACGGTGTAATCTTGATAGACTGTTTCCTGTAGTGGGTGGGCGTATCTGCTTTTGAACGGCAGCACAATCTTGAAAAGCAAAACAAGAACAACAACAACATCGCAGACCAGGCAGGCAGGTCTGAGCAGATCTGATTTCCTTGAATCTGGGCCTTCAGCAATATTAGGTTCACCACTCAGCTGTTGTCCAGTCCAGGTGGGGAACGGGAACTCAAACATTCAGACGGTTGCACTGTCACTGACTGCAGAGCAAGTGCCTTGGCAGACAGGACCACAGGGCAATAAGGAACTGATGGTTGGCATGGTGTCTATGAGGCTGGTGGGGGAAGCTTGACGCTCTAAACAGCAGCATTTGCACACCTAAAGCTTGCCAGAGTTAGAGGTTCAAATACCAGCCCTGGGACTTGGACTATCATCCTTCTGAAATACACAGTAGATAACTTATCATGGAGTTTACAGGTATGGGTGAGAGAAAGAAGTGGGACCTATAGGGAATTAATGTCTACAGATAACATGTGGTTAACAGTCTCCATGGTGAAATGCCAGCTAGCTAATTATTATTATGGTAGGACCTACAGACCCCAGCTGAGATCAGGGCCCTATTGTGCTAGGTGCTGTACACAAAGTAAGATACAATCCCTCCCCAAAGTGCTTACTATCTAATGGACAAGACAGACAAAGGTGGGAGAGGAAACTGAGGCACAGAGAAACATCATGGAAGTGACTTGCCCAGGATCACCCAAAAAATCAGTGGCAGAGCCAGGAATAGAAGTCGGGGCCCCTGAATTCCCATCCAGTCCCTTATCCACTAGATCACATGACACCCCCCCCCAAGTGTTGTAAGGGACACAGGAAAGCCCTTTATTATTATTATTTCACTTGGTGGTACCTCTTTTAGAAAAGCAGCTTTCTTCCAAAAAAGGGAGATTTTTTTTAAGTGATTGACAAGGCTGACAAGAGTTCTCAGGGTGGGAGGGAAGAGGTGAGAGCTTGGGGTTAAAAAGGAAAGCTGATCATTTACAAAAATGAGGAAACATGGTAAACACGGAACTCTAAACAGAGAAAGGGAAATTTACACACAGAAAAAGCTTCTGGGGAAGAAGGTTACTATGGCAATATATAGCAATAACACCCAGCTCTTATCTAGGGCTTTTTGTCCATGGATCTCAACGCATTTTACAGTATCATTATCCTCATTTTACAGGCAGAGATACTGAGGCCTGGATTTTTAAAAGAGCTTAGGGCCTGTTTTTTTCAAGCACTCAGCACCCACAATTGAGGCCAGATTTTCCCAGGGTTCCAGCACTCAGCCAGCAGAGTACCCAGAAAATGCAGTGGCTCCTGGAGACCCCCAAAATGGCTGAGACCTGGTCTTCATGGTGCTAGCAGGCCACACACACTGGGTAAGTGACAGTCCTGCCCTGAAGAGCTGACAATGCCAACAGGGGTCCGGGGAAAATAGAGGCGCAAAGTGACATTCCCAAGGTCACACAGGAAGCCAGTGCAGAGCCAAGAGTAGACTGCAGCCCCCTGAGTCCCAGTGTAGGCCCCTATCCACTAGACACACTGCCTCTTCAATGTATTCAAGAAACCTGTAGCTCTCTTTGGAGAGAAGGATGGAGCATGATTTGGGAAGAAATACAGAGGGGAGTGGCATGCTAGGAGGGCTGGATGCTCTGTCTTGTTCCTCTTTTCTGTCCTTAATAAATAAAAAAAAGGAAGAGGTGGAAATTGACAGGTAGAAAAGATTAGAGATTAGGTTCTTGCGAAGTCTGGAAAGTCAGGGCTCACCCTGCAAAGCAGCGAGCAATCCGGACTTGGGCAGACCACCTTCTACTCCCTCTGCAGGCATTGGGAGCCCTGGGTGCACACACTAAGCCAGCTGGGATTCAAGGCAGAGCTTGGCTTGGGGTACAGGTGCTCAGGTTAGGGTGCAGCGTCTGGGTATAAGGTCCTGGTGCCTTCTTCCCACCCCAGCCCCTGCCCAGGCTCGGTCTTTGCTCTTCCTGCGCTTGTCTCATCTGCCAGCGTGGCTATCTGGGCTGTGAATTTGGTACCTGTGGCTCCCTAGAGCCGCGCAGTGAAGCCCCATTGCAGAGAGCTCACCTGCCCCCCATTTCACTGTGACAATGCTCTGCTGTCAACCTCCAGAAAGTGCTCCCTGATCTGCACCGGTGTGAGCAGGAGCTGGGTCTGCTCCCTTCACTTATCCAGAGCCCCCTCTGCCCCATGCAGCGAGGGGCTGTCTCTAGCCAAGCCCCTCTGCCCCACGCTGGGAGGGACCCATCTCTTTCTTAGAGTGGCCGCCCCATTCTGTATTGTACTGACAGATCCGGCAACAGGAGTGAGGCACAATAGGCAGCTCATGCCATGTTCGCCAGTAACAGGCTTCCTGGCCTGGTGCTAGTACAGAATCAAGCAGGAGCACGTGACCAGCGCTGTCCAGGCCTCGCTCGACTAAAACCATCTAAGCAACATCTACCGCCAGTCCCCTTTGTACAGCCCAGAGCCCCGCCGCCCCGGGGACTGAGGATCTTCCCGCCACCCCAGCCCCGGCTCTGCTGTGCGTTCTCTCGCACGGGTGGGCGGTAACAATGCCAGGCAGAGGATCCTGGCCTCCAGCGCTCAGGGGAAGTTTGTTTTGAGAGGGGAGTTCAGGGAGAGTGCAAGGAGCTGGGTCGATTGTTAACAGAATTTGCTGCGCTGGGGCTACTGCCTGCAGTCTCTGACATGACAGGAATGTTGTGACTCAGAAGGGAAGCATGTCAACCTCCAGGAATTTCTGATCAGCCCCTCATGGGGCATTGCCTCCCAGTCTCGCTGCTGGGGAGCAAAAGGCCTGGCAGAAAGAAGGGAGGAAGCGACCATCCCCCGTCCTGCTCTCCTCCATGAGGTCAGCTCATCAAGATGGCAGAGGCTTGTGGCTAGGCACGGGCTGCAGGGATTTGCTTCAGAAATCCGCCCACGCCCATGCACGCCCCAAAAGCTAAAAATGCAACCAGAGACTGCTAGGCCGAGCTGGGCAAAATCTGAGCCCTCTTTGAAAAGTCAAGGCCCCCAAACTGCAGAGGGGCCCCCCCAGGTAGAATAGTGCCATGATGAGGAAAATCAGTGTGGAGATCAGATTGTCACAGAGGTGCCCATCACCACAGCATCTGGGTGTCAACAGGGTGCAGGGTTCATTTCCCTCCACATTTGATCTGGGTGAATCAGGGATTTGTTGGTTCACTGGGGAAAAAAAATATTGGGAGAAACCATTGAACTGAAAATGATTTTTTGGGACATTTACAATGAAGTAAAAAAAAAATCATTTCAAATGAAAGTGTTTTGATTGTAAGCCTTTTAAAAACATTTCAAGGTGAAAAAAAAATAAAATTCAAAGGAAAACTTCAAATAAAAAAAGTGGCTTTGAATCAAAGGTTTTGATTTTTTGTTAGGTTTTTCCCAACTGAAACAATCCCGCGAAACTGACACAAATTTGCCAAATCTGCATTTGTTTTCCTGGAGAAAAAAGGGTTTTGATTGAAAAATTTCACCCAGCTGTGTGTCCTCTATGCTGCCCCTTAGGTCATCAGGTTACAGTTTTAAATTGGTTTCCTCCTCCCCTTCTGCTGCTCCTCTCTTCTTGACTTCAATTTTTCCCTCCTCCTTCTCCGCTGTGTTGGGTTATGGTTGTGGGGAAGCCCAGTGAAAGAGGGAAGTTTTCTGCTTTGATCTGAAGGCCTTGGGGTTTGGGATCAGTCATATTTCCACTGGGAACCAGTCCCAGATCCAAGAAGACCCAGTCTCCGGCTCTCATGAGCATTGCCGGAGGCGGACAGCCTGGTGCTCCTGAGAGAGATTACTATTGAGGGACGGTGGTGGTACAGAAGACCGGTGGTGCTCTCAGACATAACATGGGCAGGTTCTATGGAGCGTCCTAGAGACTAAACCCAAGGCTGGTAAGGTGGCCTGGCCTGGCATTGCATGGGGCACCAGAGTAGCGAGGCTGTGCAGACCTAGCTGAAACTTTAACACCTGCCTGTAGTGACTTATGACAGTCCAACTGAAGGCCAAAGAGGTCTGAATCGCTGTGGCCATATCTGTGTTTGATCAGATCTGGGGCACTGATGGAGGATGGTGTTTTTAAATGACCATTGTCACCTGTGCATGTGCAGGAGCTGCAAGGAGTCTAGGAAGTTGCTGGCTGGTTTGATTGTCTAGGGCCAGGCCCCACCACTGGAGAGTGAACAGTTTCCTGGTCTATGAAGCGTTTTCCTCTTTGCAACAGCATCACACCTGGGTTCAGCACCAGCTGGCTGCCTTTCCTCCAGATGCGGACCCCAGCCAGGCAGAGGGGGAGCTGTGGGATGGTGCTCTTGGCAGAGGTAAAGGAAATGGAGACCCATGTTGTAGTTTTCCCCCAGTGGCTTCAGTATCCCTTAAAGAGGATGTGAGCATGGTGAGCACTCTGGAGGAAGGGGAACAGTTCCCTGACACCACTCTCCCCCTGAGAGGAAGGACTGGAGCCTTTTCCGAGCTTTCCCTGCTTTGCGTCTGAGGCAAGACAGGAGAATCCAGTGGTCATGCCTATCAGATGCCTGAGACATGCAGGAGGAACTCATCCATCAATGCTATCAGCACTCTCTCCATTCCAGGAGCTTGCCTAGATATTGGCAGTGGATGAGTGTGTTTGGAGATGGCTCTGCACTAGTCTCTCAGGGATCATGCCCCAAAGCAAGCAGCGTGGCATCAGTTGACCATTGGCAAGATCTCCTGGGTCCAGAGTGGATTTCTGGAGTACAGCCCAAGCTATGGCCCTCTTTACAGCCGCTGGGAGGCTCCCCTCTCCAAAAGTGGTGTTGGCAAAGCCAGGCTTGTATATGCTGCTGGATCTCTTTTGCCAGCCAAAGCAGGCCAGGGGCTGATCCCAGATGGCAGGGGGACCACTTGGAGTTTTCAGCATTGCTAGAATGGCTTGCTCCATGGACCTGCCAAATGCTGTCAGGTGGGGAAGTGAGAATTAAGAGTTATGGTGGCTCATACAGAGAGCTGAAGCTATTTCCCCAAGGTTCTCACCATGGTTCAGATCTCTACCATCTTTTCTTCCTTTCCTCTGATATTTTCTGGGAAGGCTCTCTCTCCCCATCTCACACCATTCTTCTCTTTCCATGAGGAAAGAGCAATAGCACGTTGCTGGGCCACTCTTCTGTCTCCAGCCATCCGCAGGGAGGGAAGCTTTTGCTGCAAGAAGAGTCTTGTGTTGCGCCCTACTGGGGCTCATGCTGGTGGCACGATGGGACCCAGTCTGCTGGCTAGGCACTGATAGAAGATGGTGTTTTGGGTGGCTGTCATTAGCTGTCTCTCCAGTAGTAGTGGGAAGTCCTAGGGGGGATGGCAAGTGCCATAATGCGAGGCCTGGTCCCAGGGCGTTCCACTCTGAGCTCCGTGAGCTGCTGCATCTCCCAGCTCCTCCCCAGAGCAGTGGAGGTTGCTGAAGGAAGAGGAACTCCAGCCTCCACTCAGGGGCTCCTCCCCAGCTCCTACTGGAGGGAGTGACAGGCCCGATGACAAGTTCCTCAGGAGAAAGGCAAAGCTTCCCAAGGACCATGGGCTTGCCTTTGAGTCACACAGGCCTCAGACGGGGGCACAGCAGGGGAGAATAGCCACAGTAGGTACATGGGGAGCATGAGACAAAGGAATAGGTCACCTTCAGGGCCCACCATCCACATTAGCCTTCACTCCACATTTGGAAGTCCAGCTGTAAAACCAATTCCAGCTCAGCTGGATTCTAGTGTCCCGGTTTGCCTCTCCCAGTCCCCTTTCAGGTGCTGTTCTGCTGGGGGAACATAGGGCCCAGGGTTCCACCCTTGCCATCCTGGTGGCACAAACCATCTCAGAAACCACTTTGGTTGGCATGGTCTTTAAAGTGAATGTAAGCACAGGGGGCAAACACAGAAGGGGTCTCACCCAGGCCCAAGAGATACAAGATAACTCAGTTGTTCCTGTCCCACATGTGCAGGATACAACAAGGGGAATGAGGTTTCTCTTGTGATGAAAGCACTGGGCTGGGACTCTGGAGATGTGGGTTCAATCCTGGCTCTGCCGCAGACTTCCTGTGTGAGTGAGCAAGTCACTTAGTCTCTGTGCCTCAGTTTCCTCAAATGGGGATAACCATCCTTCTCATCACTCACCCTGTGTCTCTTGTCTTTAGACTAGAAGCTCAGTGAGGGGCACTGATTTCAGCTGAGGTCCTTTCGGTGCTGCTGGAAGAGAAGAGTCAGCTTCCTCTGACTCAAGGCAGCAGGGTGGGGGCAAGACAGAGACAAGAGCACATGGAGTAGGGGTGAGAGACACTGTTCATCCTTGGGGTGACTTGGTTGGCAATAGGAGACCATGTTGATGTGGTTGCTAGGGCGACGGGGTTGTGCTAGAGAGGGGTAATGGGAGGAAGAGCTGTTGACCTCTGCGTGTCAGAGCCAGAATAGTGCGACTGGAGGTTAAAACAGCAGCAGGCATTTATTTGCCTGGGTGTGTCAGTGCTGTGTGTGGAGGAAAAATGGAGGAAGAGATGAGTGTGCCTGGCTGGTCACTGCTTCTCCAGCTGCTCCTCTCCTCCACATGGAGGGGCTGGATGAGGCATCCCTGCCTTCCCAAGCCGGCTCTTTCCTGCCTTGGACAGACCCCAGCAAGGCCTCGTGACCTCTGTGGTATATCCGACCTAAGCCAGAGGGCAGGGACCCTTGAAAACTGCAGCAAACTGACACCATCAGTAGCCCTACCTGGGCAATCAGATGGTACCGAATTAGAGCTGATTTTACTCTATGTCAGGGCTTTTGGTAGTGAGAAAGGACTAAGAAGAGGCCCCGGGGCGGGAGGGGGGAGAGGGTCATTGGTCACAGCTGTTTTCATCAACAAGGGTGTGTCTTGGGTTCTAATCCCAGCTCTGCCACCAGCCTTGGGCAAGTCACTTCCCTGCTCTGTGCTTCCGTTTCCCCATCTATAAACAGAGGCTAAGGACACTGACCCTCTCTTGTAAAGTGCTTGTAGATCTCTGGACAAGGAGAGCTAGCTCGTGTTATAGTGCCTTTGAGCTCCAGGTCCCAAACACCACTCCACTTGAGCAATAATCCAGACATCACTTCCCTCCAGCGCATTCGAGTCAGCCAATAGATGCCAGAACCTGTACCCTGCTCCACTTGTGGGATATCCCCCCATATCCTACCATCTGAGGCTAGGAAGTCCTAGGGCTTTATGTTAACCTCATCGGACCTTCAAACCCTTCTCTTGCTGAGACACCAGATGTGGGAGAAAGGCATCCAGGAGGCTTGCCTGCACCTGTTACTAGGTTTCCTTGTACAACGCAGAGCTAGAGGACTGGCTGCATCTCGAGTTGGTCACATAAGCAATGGGTCCGTAGGCTGGTACTGTAACACTTTGCCCAACAGGAGCTCTTCCCATCCATGAACTCAAAGCCCTTTACAAGCATTAATGATTTTTGTCTTTTACAGATGAAGGAAACTGAGGCACGGAGCCACAGTGACCAATCCCAAGTCACACAGTGAGTCAGTGGAAGGAATAGGCTCCAGGTCTAGGCATAGGGGCAGGGATCCATGTCTAGATGTGGATTCTATTGGCAGCTCCGCCACTGACTTAACGTGTGACTTTGAACAGATAGAGGCTCCGTGTGTGTGGAAACTGCCTCAGCTGCCGGGTGAAAAGGCGACGAACTCACTGCTGATCCCATCGGTCCTGGGAGTTAACAAGAAAATGAGGCTACCATTTGTTACATGTAATACAGTAACACCGCGAGGCCCCCCACTCAGACCAGGGCCTCACTGCTCTAGGTATTGTACAGACCCACAGTTCCCACTTGAAGAGCTCACAGGTGAGAGAGGAAGGGTTAGGATCCCCATTTTACAGATAGGGAAAATGAGGGCCATATGAATTGCTAAACTGGCTCAGATTCCAAGGCCACCCAGCCCAGTATCCTGCCTCCACTAGCGGCCAGCTCCAGAGGAAAGCGCAAGAACCCCACAGGAGGCAGATGTCAGTTACTGCCACGCAAAGTGTCTCCTACTAAAACCAGGGCCTCATTTGCACACAAGCTTTCTCTGCTTTGGTTAAACCAGTGTGGACGCTCCCCTTTCAGTTTAGTGTCAGCCTGATCCCAATTGACTGACGTGAATGGAAATAAGCCTGGCTTTAAACTGAACCAGGCGGGTTCTTCATGAAGAGTTTGGAAATCACACCCGTCGTTAAAACGATGCAACTCGGCAAGCCTGGTGTGATTAAGTAACTTTTCTAAGGTCACCCAGGAAGTCTGTAGCAGAGCTAGGAGCTGAACCCAGGAGTTCAAGTGTTAGGCCTTGAGCCATACTACATCCCCCATTTGTTGAGTGATGCTCACATTAGCCATCCCACTGCTGCTAGCTTAGCTGCACTGGGCTTGGAACATGTTTCTCTCCTTGACATTTTCCCTAGTCTGTCCTACGGATTCCCCCTCACTGTCACCTCCCCCCCCCCATGTTTCCACGCGCACCAACCACACGAGTCCATTCCCCGCGCCCCCCCTACACTTCCCTGGGGGGTGGGGCTGTGAGATGGAAGGGGCTGCGAGGGCCATTTCCCCAGGAAGGCAGGGTGCTCTCAGCTTTATCAGCTCTCTGCAGCTTCGCATGCTGCGCTAGAGAGGAGAGAAAGGTTTTTCCCAGTGGCAGCTTATCGGGTGGCCGCTGCTTTGTTTCAGCTCGTGTTCCAATTACAGATGGAAATGACATTCGAGGGAACAATTGGTAATTCTCAGAAGATTATCAGAGCCCAACACACTGTTCAGAGGGTGGGGGAGGTGCAAGGAAGAGTCCAGACCTCTTGCTCTGTACTGGGCAAAGCCCCTGGCATAGCAGAGATGCTGGCTGCATCTCCTCCACTACTTGCCAGGGGATGCTTGGCAAGGATGCAACGGCCCCATTTCAGGGTGCTGCTCCTTACCCAGCCACAAGGAGGGGAAGTCATTCGCCCAAGGAGCAATGGGTGGATGGGCCTAGCCCCATGAAATATCACTGTTATGTGCCACTTATGGAGAGATGGGCCCTCAGTCTGGGTCCAGATCTGACCTTTGCTAGAGTTAGGAGGGGTCCGGAAAAACAACCAAACAAGGAGTCTGGTGGCACTTTGAAGACTAACAGATTTATTTGAGCATAAGCTTTCGGGAGTAAAACACCCACTTCTTCAGATGTATGAAGTGAAAGTTACTCCATGCATCTGAAGAAGAGAGTTTTTACTCACCAAAGCTTATGCCCAAATAAATCTGTTAATCTTTAAAGTGCCACCGGACTCCTTGTTGTGTTTGTGGATACAGACTAACACGGCTACCCCTTGACACTTGACACCATGTGAGGGGTCCAGAGCACTCATGCTGCTGGGCCCATCATGGAGAAAGGGGATGGCCACACAGAGCTGGGGTGGGATCCACATGCCCCCAGGTGATAGGGGTGGCTGTTCTCTAAGCCGGTGGCTCTCAGCCTTTGTAGACTCCTGTCCCCCTTTCAGGAGGCTGATTTGTCTTGTGTAGCCCAAGGTTCACCTCACTTAAAAACTACTTGCTTACAAAATCAGACCTAAAAATACAGAAGCGTCCCAGCCACGAGTTCTAACAAATCACTGACGTTCTCATTTGTCCTATATAAATTGTGAAAGAAATCAACAGGAATATAAATATTGTACTTACAGTTTGGTGTAATACTTGAGCCAGTTTTTCACTTGTGAGTCTTGTCTGAAGCCCAAGCTCCAGAGCTGAAGCATGTAACTGATCTTTGTGGGGCACCCTGTGGCATGGGGCCCTGGGTGCTTGGCACCCCCAGTGCTGGCCCTGCACTTGTGATCCCCCTAAACCCATCACAGAACCCCCTGGTTGAGAAACTCTGATCTAGATGAGTTGAGTACCGCTGGAAGACCTCTGAATCTCCCCTAGGGATACATAGACCCTTGCTGGGAACACTGCTTGCCCTTGTAGCACTGACAGATTTTAGCTAATGCACCCTAAAGCCGTTTGTGAGGTGGGGATCCTCTGCTGCACAGGTAAGTAAACAGAGGCCCAGAGAGGGAATGTGACTTGCCCAAGGGGCAGAGCCAAGACTAGAACTCAGAAGCCCTGATTCCCAGGCCTTTTCTCTACTCCCTCCCAGAACTGGGCACAGGCCCCACTCATCCTGTCTCCTACAACCCACTTGGCTGTGGGTGCCCCCTTCCAGTCCTCCCTGCTGCCCCCTCAGAGCTGGTCTGAGGCCAGGGACATGCTGGAGTAGGCGCTTGGCAGAGTCATGCACTGGACAGACAGCTCAGAGGCATGCTTGATATGTTGTGCACAGAGGGGGACAGCAACTCAATGCTGAGCCTTGAGCTCCCCCTCTGGCATTGGGACCAGAGAGGGAGGAGACCTGCAGCCTGATTACCCCCTCCTTCCCCAGTCTCCTTCAGCTTGGGGTGCCAGTTCTTAGGGAACAATGAGAGCCACAGGCCACTGCCAGAGCCACTTACAGCAGCTGCCTGCAATGGAGAGCAGACACCCCAAACCTTGCAATGGGGAAAAAAGGAAAGAGCCAGGCAATCTGGTGGTGCTGGGCCATGTGCGAATCTAGTGATCAGCAAAGTCTGCAGAGGCAGCCCAGGGGGCAGCTAAGGGAGCGGTGACAAAGGGGACAGCCTGGATACCAAAGGCAGCGAGGTTATAGCTGGGGTGAACATAGTAACAGTCAGATTGGGTCAGACCGAGGTCCATCTAGACCAGCATCCTGCCTTCTGATAACGGCTGATGCCAGATACATCAGAGAGAATGACCAGACCAGGCAATGATCGAGTGATCCATCCACTCCCAGCTTCTGGCAGTCAAAGGTTTAGGGACACCCAGAGCATGGGGTTGTGTCCCAGTCGCTTGAGCTAATAGCCACTGATGGACTTGTCCTCCAAGAACAGATCTTACGGATTTTGAACCCAGTTATACTTCTGGCCTTCACAGCATCCCCTGGCAATGAGTTCCACAGGTTGACAGTGCGTTGTGTGACAATATACTTCCTGGTGTGTCTTTTAAACCTGCCGCCTATTAATTTCATTGGGTGACCCCTAGTTCTTGTGTTATTTGAAGGGGTAAATAACACTACCCTGTCCACTTCCTCTACACGTTTCACGATTTTATAGACCTCTACCAGATCCCCTCCCTCCCACTACGTTGTCTCTTTTCCAAGCTGAGCAGTCCCAGTTTTTTTAAAAATGTCTCCTCACATGGAAGCAGTTACATACCCCTAATCATTTTTGTTGCCTCCCGCCTCTGTATTTTTTGCCAGTTCTAATACCTCTTTTTTGAGATGCGGCGACCAGAACTGCTTGCGGTATTCCAGCTGTGGCCGTTCCATTGATTTATAGAGAGCCATTGTGATATTTACTGTTTTATTATCTATCCCTTTCCTGATGGTTCCCAGCATTGGTAACTTTTTTGACTGCTGCTGCCCGTTGAGCAGATGGTTTCAGAGAACTATCCACAATGACTCCAAGATCCTTCTTGAGTGGTAATGGCCACTTTAGACCCCATCATTTTGTCTGTCCCTGGCTCGATCCAGAGGTTGGCTTGGCCCATTGTAGATGCAAGAAGCAGCCTGGGACGTGTGGATCCAGGTCCTGAGCTGAACCTGTACATCCCCAAAGCTCAGAGACAATGGAGAGGATGTAGGTTTCAGGCCCATTACAGAGATGGGGCCAACCAAAAATATTGGGCCTGATTCTTGCCCTTGCTTGTGAATCTGGAGTCATGCAATGGGGTTACCCTAGCCTCAAACTGATGAGAGTGCGAGGAGATCTGGGCCCACTGGATTTGCATGCAGCTAGACCCATAAGTTATATGGGGGGTAGAGGAGGACACAATGGGTTTTAGCTGTGGTCCCTTTAATCTGGGGTACAGTCAAGTCAAAGGGGAGCCAGGGAACAGGCAGGCAGACTGATCAATTGCCTGCCCTAGAAGTAACCCAGGTTCCTAATCGAGGACACAATTAGCTCCCATCTGCCCCACACCTAGCTGCTTATGCTGCTTTCTTCAGGAATTGTGATGGGGGGGCACCCCCTCCTTGCCCCAGCTCCTCCTCCTTCCTTTCAGCACAGCCAGCCTGACGGGGAGCTAACAGGGGGTCCGTCCAGCTGCTGTTCTGCGCAGTGGGTTTGATGGATTGGGGTTGCTCCTTCCTTGTAATCACTGGGGAGTTGCTCACTTTACAGCTCTCCAGGGCACCGATAAATCCATCTCAGCTGCTCTCGCTCCAGCAACAGAGATGCTTGAGCTTTAAGGTTAATTTTAGGAGCAAGTTCAAGGTGCATCGGGGTGGAAAGGCAGCAGGTCCAATGCTGATGAAATCTATGAAAGACAGAGAGCACGCTGCGCCATGGAGTCTTCTGAGGCTTCGCTGATGGATAGTGCATGGCTGTGGGGCGGGAGGGGATGCGAATGCCAGGGAAGGGGGCGGGGGAGTGCTCTTCTGGAGGGAAGGAGCAAGTGAACACAAGCTTTCAGCACTCCAGCTCTTACTGTCAGTCTCTTTCCCCTCTTGTGCTCATCTGCCTGGAAAACCAGGTGACAACTTGGAGGTTTAACATGGCCTGAAGACATCAGGCGGCCAATGCCATTGAATTGGAACGTCCCAGCCTGAGAGCACCCAGGAGCCACTCTTCAGACCAGATTTTCAAGGGTTCAGCACCCACCACTGGAGACGGATTTTCCAGTGAGCTCAGCTCCCTTTTTAGGCACCCAAACAAGGGCCCCATTTTCCAGAGTGCCTAGCTCCGGCTGTGACACCGATGGGCAGATTCCCCCAAAGATCTCGGCATCGAATGGGCTGAGCTTGTTTGAAAAATCTGGCTGGTTCTTTAGGGGTCTGAATGGGAGGGAAGCTCTTTGGAAAATCCAGCCCTTAATGATTTTCTGATGGGCCAGAGAGACCATTATCTCCTGCGCACAGGACTTTGACTGGCTGCCAGGGGAGCATCTCCCTGCCTCTCTTGCTCTTTATTTTCTCTTCTTCACTCCCTCGTTCTCTACAACAGGCTGAGACCATGAGATCCTATGGGGAAGGGGTAGAGTTCTCCTAAGTCCTCTGGCCTGCCTGGCACTCCTGGGCCCTTCCTGGTCTTGGGGAAATGTCAGCATGTCGATGGGAACAGAATTGCTCCAGAAGCTCTCTCCTTGTTTGGAAGCAGCTGTCAATAACTGATGCTGCTAAGTACATGGGTGAGGGATAAGGAGCCCTGATTGTTTTAGAGCACATTGAAGAAGAGAGACTGATAATGGTTTCCTGGAATCCGTGAAGGGAGCAGCTGACGGGAGAGGCGAAGGCCTCCCAGGTGTACTAACGCTGAGAGGTCTCTGATGGCAGCTGCTTTTTATCGTTACTGACCATTACAGCCATATTTCTGCGGGTGTCCAGCACCCACGCCTGTCTCTTCCCCAAGAAGAGTCTGTCACTTTCATGCAGGAAAATGCATGGGATTATTTAAGTGAGTTTGGCGCTGGTGAAAGGTGATGGATCAACAGCCCTGGAGTCTGGAGTTTAGCCACAAAGCCAGCTGAGCTTTTCCTTGTCTGGAACTCCTGGTGTCCTAGCAGGGCCCAGCCACATGTTCCTAAGCCACAGCAGCCCCCGGAGAGTCAGCCAAAGATCCTGAACATGCTCATGGGTGGCAGTCCATAACTCACCTCCACGCAGGACGGAGACTTGGGTTCCCTCCTTATTGTGATCTGTTTGTATTGCACTAGAAGGCAGAGGGATGCAGTACGCCCAGAACAAAAAAACCCAGCCCTTGCCCTGCGGCACAGAGGACAGTCAGGCAAACCCATCTGTCTGCCCAATTGATTAGCTCCCTATTTGATTACCAGCGACCCAAGCCATTCATTCTCAATGCTATTGTAACAGCAAGAGCTACCTGATGCTTTTATGACACCTAACGTTTACTGTTATTGGGTTCCCATGGAGGCAACATTTTTCCCTGCTTTGTCATACCAGGGAGTGCTCAAATGTGCAATAAAGTTTGTTACTAGTGTGCTTAGGGCTGGAGTTTCCAAACAGCTCAGCTCCCACTTCGGCCCTAAGATAAAGGGCCCAGAAGTGACAAGGCCCAGCATGCTGGGTGTACATAGGGTACTGAGCTGTGTAGAAAATCCAGCCCCAGCTGTAGGTGCCGAGTGCTTGGAATCTGGCCCCAAGTGTCTGGGAACAGCCAGCAGGAGCTTTACCAACCTCCTGAAGTTTCTGGTGCTGCTGCCCAGAACAGGCGCTTCACCTTAGCTTTTCAATTGCAACATCTTTATTGGCGTCACAGCATCTCCAAAGGTTGCCAAAGTTAATGCATCAAGACTTCAGACCAAAGGTCGAACTCCGTTAAACACTTGCAACACCTCTAACTTCACTGGGGTTATTATATATTTTACTGCAGCATCTCAGAGCCCCGTCACAGACCAGGACCCCACTGCGTGAGGGGCTGTACAAACAGAGAACAAGACGGTCCCTGTCCCAAAGAGCTCCCAGTTCTGCACTGCCTTGCTTTGGTGACATTTTATGCCTCCTTTGAACCGGCCTAAGTGATGACACAAGTTGCAGGGCAGGGGAAAATCCAAGCCAATGCGCCCACTCAACCTGGGCAAAAACACAGCCCTGTATATATTCCTCAAAGGTTGGTTAGATTGTTAAAGGAATTTGCTTTGTCTCTGTTTACTTTGCTAGAATGTCTGCAGAAACAGAACACTCACACCTTGGCTGGCAGGCGTGACTGAGGGAAGAGCACCTTATTAAATGAATGCTCTTGCAGAGTGAATTCTGAATTCAGACCCTTATAGAGAAGGGCCTACAGAATGTAGCAGAAAGTGATGGACTTTCTATAGCTTTTTATGGACCATCCTAGAGATCTGAAAATTAAATCCCTACTACAGAGTTCTGCAGGATAGTTAAATAAACCCCAGAGAAAGGCAGCACAGCCTAGTGGATAGCACATGGGACTGACTTTTAGGAAACCTGGGTTCTCTTCCTAGTTCTGCTCAAGGTCACCAGCAACTTCCCTGCTCCCTGCCTCAGTTTCCCCCATCTATAAAATGATGCTGACCTCCTCTCGTTGAGATGGATGGATGAAAAGCACTAGATAGTACTATAATTTTAGAATAATTTGTACAGAGCCCTAGACAATTTCATTCCTATTTAATTCTTTAAGACTTTTTCCATAAAGGTAATTGCAGGTATTTGCATCAGAAGCCTTATTCTAAGAAGGACACTTATCCAATCAAGGAACAGAAACATCATGTGACCCACATGTCCAACACTGAATTTTTGCAATGAACAGCCCCCTGGCACCATTCACAGACTAGGAGTTTCTGGCAACTCATTTCAAACGACCAGTCCATACAAGACAAATCATGAGCCACTCCGTGAACAGAAACTGATCCAGTGAATTCATCTCACACAGCACCAGTTCTCATTGGATTGGTGTCAAGATCTAATTTAAGTACTTTCCCCCACCTCCCATTACTGTTAATTACTTGCAAGGCTGTTGGGGAAAGAGACTAGAAATTTGGTTCAATAGAAACAGGGGGGAATGTCCTCAAGCACAGGGCTTCTAGTCAGTTTGGGCAGAAGGATAAAAATTGTAGCCACCACAGGAAACTCAGAGTGCTTCCCTCCAAGCATGTCAAATTACAGGGTCAACTTTGCCAGCGTGGCTTGTCAAGACTCTACAGCTCTCCTCATGCTCTGCAGAACAAAAAGAGAGCTTGATTTAGTAGTGAAAGACCAGGCCTGGGAGTCAAGACCTCTGGGTTCTGCTCCCAGCTCTGCCACTGGCTCACTTTGCGAAGGTCATTTCACTTCTTTATATTGCAATAGCGCCTACATGCCAGACTGGGGCCCCCTTGTGCTTGGCGCAGTATGATGAAAAGACGTCCCTGTGGCTTCAATGGGAGTTGGATGCCAGCCCCATTGGGGCCTCTCTGAAAGTCCTACCCTGCAGTGGGTGGATAGGGCTTTGGGATCCCCACATGGCAGGAGAATTCAAGATCTCATCCTTCAGTCACAGCATGAAAAAGTGCCCCCATTTAATTAGATTAGGGGGAAAATATTCCCCAGTGGTGTCGCGCCATCACGATGTAACATCCTCAAGTCCCATCGTCCCACCATTACTGTTTTCTCCTCCAGCAGGATAAGACAGGAGAGGTTGTAACCCCAAGCGCATAGAACTAAGTAAGGAGAGGAACCTTTTAATTACACAGTAACTATTGACCACATAAGTGCTTCTTAATCACAGGGTCTTATCTAGTTACTCCTGCCTCGTACGCTAGAGGGTTATCATGAACACAAGCTACATGGTAATTGATCTTTGATTTTCATATTGCTAATTTCCTGTGAGTTATATGGTAACTCTCTGGGTGATTTCCAAGGCATCTCTGGGACTATGCAGTTACCATGCTCTGCACGTGTGTTGCGTTAGCCAGTAGTTACTCTGTTGATGGTGGACTGTTATTATACAACTATAGATACGGCAGAGCTCAAAGCCCCATTAGGTCCCAAATGGTGCATCTCCTAGAGACCACTGCAGAAGTGTTTCCTATACTTGAGGTCTTTACCCAGTCTAGCTTTAAATGATTCAACAATGGGGCTTCCACTTCCCTCCAATGCCAATTCCAGAATTTAATAGGTGATCTTGCTAGCAGGACCTTTTTCCTCCAGGGATATCTGGCCTAACATTTCACTTGGCTTAATTTTGTTCCCGTGCTGTACAGCAAAGGGCTATGGCTGTGGATTTAGTCAGGGCTTGAGCCTCCTCTCGCTTCGCCTGGTGTCAGTCAGTGGTATCTCTGTGGAGGCCAGTGGAGATATGCTGGCATGACAGTGGGGGTCAGCGAGGGAAGAATTAGGCCCACGGTGTCAGGTTCTCCCCTGCCTTGCGGTTTGGGTTGGCATTCACACCAGTACAAAGTGAGTGTGAAAAGCTACCCCAGCATGAGTCGAGAGTTCTCATTCAGGAGCATTTTACACCTCCTTTGCACTGGTGCGTGTGTGGACATGACACGTGCAACACAACTAGGTCTTGAGAACTGATAGATAAACAGACACAGTATCCTGTGAGTCCATTCTGAGTTGCTGCGCTTGGGGGCAGATTTACCTAAGGTACTTATGTGGCTCCCATCACCAGAGCCTCTTGAAACATCTCTAATGTATTTACACTTCACAGCATCTCTGTGAAGTGGGGGAGCATTGTTATCCCCATTATGCAGGTGAGAAAACAGAGGCACAGAGTGGTTCAGTGATGTCCCCAAAGTCTCAGATGGAGTCTGTGGCAGACTAGGGAACTGAATCCACATCTCCCAAGTCCTAGGCTAGTGCACTGGACAATCCTTCCTCTCTTTCTGGTTTTAAGCCACATTTGTGCTCCTTTCCTTCCAGGGCTATAGAAGAGCCAGTCTAACTTCTGTTTTAAGTTAGAGCAGCCCAGACAGAAGACATGCAGGGCCCACAAGCCTCTCCCCTGACACAGCCCTCACACTGAGGGCCGGGAGCAGGGCCAGCGTAGAGCCTTTGCACTGCCTGGGGAGGCTTCCTGCACAGGGGGATTCTTAGGCAGCCTTATTTGAGCCTTAGTGTAACTAACAGTCAAGGTCCAATGTGTGTATAGGGGAGGGGGCCTCATCTGCTCTTGTGCAGCACAGATGCGCAGCTAGTTTCAAAGAGAGACACAAGTCTGCCCCCTCCCCTTGCAAATGCCTGCTAAAGCGTCCAGCCCCTGCCCCCCGCCACCGCCAATCTCCCAGCATCCCAGGTAGAACAGGCTGCCAGGCTGGGGAAGATGAGTGATGGCTCTGCCAAGGAGGAGCAGGGCTGAAGGGAGCAGCTGCTTGAGGGATTACTAATGAGCAATGAATGACGGGAAATGTGAGGATCAATTGAAACAAAAGAGTTCAATAGTAAGAAGAAACATTTGCAGAGTAATGAGAGTCCATTTCTCCAGCCGGCTGTCGGAAATACATCCTGTTAAACATCCATCAATTATCCCAGCTTGCAAATGCATTAAGGTAATGAGGAATTATCCATCAAATACACTTAGACCCTCTGCCCTCCCTCTGCCAGCCACCAAGGAAAGAGCCACTGCAGAGAAGGAAATGTTCTTAAGGAGAATGAAATTGCAAGGAGGCAAAATAGTCCCCTGGTTTCTCTGTGGAGCTTGAAGCAAGCACCTGGAGACCTTATCTGGGGGAGGATGCTCTCCTGACTTGGGGTGGGGGTTTCCAGACTGCTCAGGGCCAAAGGTTCATAGGCTCAGCACCCACAACTGAGACCAGCATTGAACAACCAAGATGCTGGGCTCTTCTGGAAACCTGGCTGCTTGTGTCAGCTCTTCAGTGTCAGCAGAGCTGTGTGGGGAGATAGCTCAGTGGTTTGAGTATTAGCCTATTAAACCTAGAGTTGTGAGTTCAATCATTGAGGGGGCCATTTAGGGACCTGTGTCAAAAATCTATCTGGGGATTAGCCCTGCTTTGAGCAGGGGGTTGGACTAGATGACTTTCTGAAGTCCCTTGCAACCCTGATATTCTCTAAAAATGACAGCCCTGCACTTGTGACTAACTTGTATCCAATGGATGGTTTTATGTCACAGATCCCTAAAGAGGCAGGGCCAGCTGTAGCAGGGATTCACAGGTTCACCTGCATGCATAGAAATCATGAAACCCAGGGTGCAAAGACAAGCTGTAGGGGCAAAGGGGGAAGCCACATTCACTCCTGTGTGTGAGAACCCACGTGTGACTGTGTGTCATGGTGGAGATGCTCCTGGCCATGCTGCTGCAAGACCCTGTCTGCAGGCAGAAGGGATACCAGCAGCAAGGTGATGGGCTTCTCCCAGCTCTGCCTAGCCAGGTCCAGATGCTGAGTGGAGCCACCTCCCCCACTGCTCCCCAGGCAGAGTCTCTCTCACTGCCAACAGGGCACTCATTGAATCAGGAGGCTGCCAAGAGGGGAAGTGATTTCCCTCAGATCCTACAGCCAATCTGCAGGCAGACCTGGGAACAGCACCTAGAGCTCCTGATCCCCAGTTCTAACTATCCTGCAAAGACTGCTATGCAATGGCCAGCAGAAGTCCAAACTCCACTGATCTTCCTCACTATAGCGAGGCATATAGCAATAGATTGATCCAGCATGTGCCGCATTGTGGTGATGAACTTCTTCTTTAGGGCAGAAAAGCCAGAAGATGTGCCAAAATACTGGTAAGGTGAATTTGTGGTCATCAGAAACAAACTGGGTAATGCAGTGATGCAGCCATTTGTCCCTCCCAGATTTAAAGGGCCAACTCTCATAAGAGCCTGGTGAAGAGTGAGCCTGAAGTGAAGAGTTCAATGGTAACTGGATAGCCAAAAAGGGCACAGTTCTGGCTAGTGGTAATACAAGGGGCTACATTCCTAACTCTCTAAGGTCTAAGAAATCCTGGCTTTTCTTAAAAGAAGCCTGAAGCCTTAGCAATATTGGTCTCTCATTTATTGTGCAGTGTTAGGGTTCAGCCAGCACAGATCCAAACCTAACTCCCACATGGGACCCTGTTGAAGTCATGAGGCTCTGCAGGGTTCAGGGCCTTGTATTGGGAGATTCCGGAGTTCTGTCAGACATAATTTCCTGCCTGCCCCACTGCCTACTCACAATTATACACGCTGCCTTCCACACCAGAGGTGGCTGCATTTCTGTAGTAGATGAAGTTGTTCCCTTGTATAGTTTGTAATGTACTTTGGGCTTCTTGGGAGATGAAAAGATACTATAGAAATTAAATTACATTAGCTGCTTATGTAATAATAATAAATCAAATGCCTACCTCTCACAGAGTGCTTTCTAGCTGTAGATCTTAGCAGCACTTTACAAAGGAGGTCGGTATCATTTGCCCTATTTTACAGATGAAGAAACTAAGGCACAGAGGGGACACAACTCATCCAGTATCATATACTTTATTACTAATTATCACAGTGGTCCTGTGCTTACATTCTGGGTGGCCCAAAGGGTCAGGAGGACAAATTAATCCCTGCAGTAACGCCACTGAAGCCAGTGGAGATGCACCAGGGATGAATCAGGCCCAAGTCTTGCCGTGCAAAGCACTGTAAAAATGCAAGGAAGTATTACTTGTATGCGTCATGCCGGTAGCCAACGTTCATTTGAGGACACAACTCCGGAGAGTCCAAATGTTCAGAATGGCTCAGCCTAGTGCCTGCCTGTTGGGTGCGGAGCTATTTGGAGAACCTGGCCCTGGTTCACGTGCTTAAAAGGGGGCTGAGCTCCCGAAAACATGGCCCTGAGCTCTTCTGAAAAATCTGCCCAGACCTGAGAGACCACCCCAGATGGAACCCCAGAGACAGGTCACCAAAGGCATCCAGGACTTGGGGAACAACTGAAGACACCAGCCAGGGAAGTTTATTAGCCAAAGAAGAATAAAAGCATTGAGAGGGGAGAAGGAATGATGGTGCATGCCTTAAATAGCATCACAAATCAGAGCAACAGAGCCTGCTTATCTAAGGGGAAAACTTCAGATCCAATTTCAGCTGAGATGCTGCACTCGACTGAACCGGACAGAGCAGGGTGGGGAGGTTGTCAACACAGGGCTCTGGGCAGGGCTGGCGCTACCATTTAGGCGACCTAGGCAATGGCCTAAGGCACCAGAATTTTTGGGGGGCGCTATTTTGCCGGGGGGCTGGGGGTTGGCACATGGGTCCGGTGGACCTACCACAGTCATGCCAGCGGACGGTCCGCTGCTGGAAAGGCTCCGGTGGAGCTGCCGCAGTCATTTCGGCGGACGGTGCGCTGGTCTAAAGGCTCCGGTGGACCTACTGCAGTCATGCCTGTGGCAGATCCACCGGAGCCTTTAGACCAGTGGACCGCCTGCCAGCATCACTGCGGCAGCTCCACTGGAGCCTTTCCAGCAGCGGACCATCCGCTGGCATGACTGCGGTAGGTCCACCGGACCCGTGGGGGGCGGCAAAATGGCCGTCCGCCTAGGGCATCAGAAACCCTGGCGCCGCTCCTGGCTCTGGGAATTGGACAGGAGCCCCAGCTAAGGAGTGTAGATCCAAATCAGAGTGGTCCCAAAGCTCAGGCGCAGGGCTTGAGAGCAGGTCCGTCTCTACCAAGAGTGGGATCTTTACTGCTTAAGCCTTCCCTTGCTCAGGAAAGGACGGACAGTGACCTGGGACGCGAGAGCTCGGAGTCCCGTTCCCAGCTCTGTCTCTGACCACAGGCAAATTCCTTAGTCTTCCTTTGCCTTGATTCCCTGATAATAATTCTGTCCTATCTTTTCACTCTTTGGGGCAGGGACCGCAGCTCACTATCTTGCACTGATCTCGCAGTCAAGGGCTCTCTGACTAAATGATCAGACTGGTCCCTTCCAGCCAGGGAATCTGTGAATGCTACCCTAGTTCTTCTATTCATTTTCCCGCTTCATGACATTACAGTCCTTGGCTAGTAGCATCTCACTCAGCTGGCATCTCTGCACTGAGGCTTCTGCAATGCCACCAAAAGCAGGTTGATGGCTGAGGGTAGGGGAGAGACACAGCAGGGGCAGGTGAGAAACAAAGAGCTGGTCTTTGGGCAGATCCCATTTTTAATCCACAACGGTGGTGGGGCAGGGATACAGAGTCAGTGGGGCCCCTTGCACTCTGCTAGCTTCACCCCTGAAGCTGGCCCCTAGGAGGAGTTTGCCCACCACACATGATGCGGGCGGAACTGGTTTTTCCAGCTGGCCCCTTTGTCTCTACCATGAGGTAAAGGCCAGGGAGACAGAACACCCCTAGCTCCCACAGAAGTCAGGTCTCTAAGGTAGGGCTGAGGCATACCGGGAGGACTCTCACGCTGCCGCTGTTGTCATGTAGCCGTTTTCTGTCTAGGCACTTGCCTGGTCCCTACCCACATCACTTCTGAGCACCTTACAGACATCACCCCCTGGGAGGCAGGGAAATATTATCCCTTTACGATAGAGATGGGGAAACTGAGGCTCAGAAAGACTAAGTGACTTGACAGGGAGTCTGGGGCACTGCCAAGAGCTGAACCCAGCTCTGCCAAGTGCCAGGGTGCACCTCCACTGCAAGGGAAGGGGGGTTTGTAGCCAGGGTAGGTATATTAAAGGGTATCCTTAAATCCAGCCAGCCCTGGGAACAAGAGTAGTGTAGCCATGGCTAGCCACCAGAGAACATCCGGGGTCCCCAGCTGGCTTATACTCAAGCAGCTAGCCCATGCTGCCACAACTTTCCTACTACTGTTCCCCGTGCTAGCTAGATTAAAGCTAGCTAAGGACTTCCTCCCCATGCTGCGATCACACCTTTGCCTGCAGCGTAGGCACCTCTCCATGAGATCATGCTGCCTTTGCTTTGGAGGAGCCTCCAGGATGACTGCTGCAGCTGGCCCGGAGGTTCCGAGTGACAGAGTCTGTCTGCACAGCAGGCCGGAGGTGTCACCCCCGGCACAGGCAGACAGACAGGTGCTAGCTCTGTTCAAGCTATGACAGCGAGGCCGTGACAGCGAGGGCTATGGCTAGCCTCCCCAAGTGCAATCCCATCCACTCCCCTGGGTGTGAACTAGCCTAAGCCATCCCCTATGCCACCATGGCCACACTTTTGTAGAGCCACCGGGCATGCATCTACCTGAAGCGGGAATTACACTTCCCAGCTGCTGTGAAGGCATGCCCATAATGTGGTCACTCTGGATCCCTAGATAAGGGTGTTGGAACTCCCCTAAGTGGAACAGTCCCAGGGCCCATCTAATCCTGTGTCCTGTCTCTAACCATGACCAATGCCAGAAGCATCCTGGGAAGGGGTTAATTCCTTAGAGTGCGCCTGTTGCTATTTGTGCAGTGCAGATAGGATGACCAGACAGTAAATGTGAAAAATCGGGATGGGGTGGGGGTGGGGGGTAATAGGAGCCTATATAAGAAAAAGACCCCAAAATCAGGACTGTTCCTATAAAATCAGGACATCTGGTCACCCTAAGTGCAGACACACACCCCCGGCTGACACTCCGACTCCTGCCTGACCCCAAATAGGGATGAGCTTATGCCCTGAAGCTTGAGGGATTGGTAACCCCGCTCACCTGTAGTTCAAACTACCCAGTCTGCCATCATGAATCTTATTCCTCTAACTCTCTCAGGATGATATGCGGGTATTTATGCGTGTAACTCCCCCGTGCTTTGAGATGAGAACAGGGGCTGCTTGGATGTGCAGCTCCCAGGGCACATGGTGGGAACTGTGCCCTGCTCCGCTCTGTTGGTTGATTTCCATTTGAATCCGGAAGAGCAATGGGCCATGCAGGCACTGCCAGCAAGAGGCACTCGCAGAGCTGGTATCTTCAGAGCGGCTGTCTGATAAGCCCCGGCAAGATACACACGCACAAAAACACCTGCGTCACCAGCGCAGAGGGAGAGAGCTGTGCAGTGGGCCCAGAGCCAAGGCATTGCTACGATTTTCAACTGTGCCAGCAAATTCCATCCCAAGCGGGGCTGCCGGCTTCCTTTTGTTATTATATCATGGTAGCACCTACAGGCTCCACCTGAGATCAGGGCTCCATTGCGCCGGGCCCTGCACAGATACAGAGGACAAGACAGTCCCTGCCTCATAAAACTTGCAATCGACACGGACAAAACAGCCTGAGGAAGAGTTCTTATCCTGTATCGGGCACTACTGCATCCTTACTCTGGACACAACATTAAGGATCTGAGGAGCCAGCCAGATTCCAACTAACTAACTCCATACAAACATACAAGGCCTAGCTACGTATAACAAGCTGCTGTTAGGTTCTGGTGGCTTCTGCACTGGAAATCAGGCGGGGAGCCTACTAGAGGGCCATTTGAAGTGAGACCACCCCATTCCTAGACACTACAGGAACAGAGGCCCAGAGAGATGTGTCTAGGGTGACCAGACAGCAAGTGTAAAAAATCAGGACGGGGGTGGAGGGTAATAGGAGCCTATATAAGAAAAAGACCCAAAAATCAGGACTGTCCCTATAAAAAGCGAGACATCTGATCATCATAGATGTGTCATGCCTAGGGTCACACATTAAGTCTATGTTAGTCCCCACTCACTGTCTTCACCACAGAACCATCCTTTCTGCTTAGTGCCAGGAATTTCATTTTGGAAAGACAAGGAAGGCCAGGGGTGGGAGTTGCAGCTCCGTCTCGGTAAATATCCCAGAAACGGCCGTTGTCTCTGCAGGTACATTAGATGACGCAGCACAGAGTAAAGCCAAGTGAGTTTCAAGTTTCGTTCCCTGACAGCCGGTTAGTTTCAGTTTTGTATCAATACCAGTTAATTTCCGTTCTTTTTAAGCGCAGGGTGCTTCCACATAGATCCCAACAGGGGTGGCTTTGCTCTGTGCTAAGTGAGGGAGCGGGGGCCGTGTCTGTAATGTACCATACAGTCTCAGCGCTATCCAAACAAAGATTGGTCCAAAATTCCCTCACTTCTGTCACTGCGCTGCACACTTGAAATGTCACGGCAACAGCATGGATGGAATTCAGATCTTTGTTTCCCAAAGCACCACTTGAACCAGAGAAGAATCCCCACTGGCTATTAGCAACATGGAGTCTATGACACACAGTTGAGTAGTTCGGATTCCCTCCAGCAGAGGTGCACAGACACACAAATTATGCATTCTCCCATCACTGTGGAAGTCCCATCAGAGGTAGATAACCCACCTCTGGGCTTGGCCATCTCTCTGAAGTGACAGAGCGCATGAGGTGCCCTTGGGGCTCTCAGCTCCAACCTGGGGAGAGGCACAAGGAAAAGCAGCCATCAGGAACACGAGTTGGGATGATTCTGCTGCTGCTAAAATGCATCACCCAGACTCTTCCCCCTCTTCCCTCCAGCCCTCCCATAGGATTAATGGACTCTTAGGCAATAAACAACAAGCTGGTAACTTACAGGCCCCACAGAGAGAAATGACCCCCTGCCCATGCTCTGAGCTTTCCAAAAGCAACGAGAACCCACAGGAAACAGACAACAGGAAGGATTCAAACTGGAGTGGCCACTTCCACTGGCTGACATGGGTGAGGGAAGAAACTGCCCATTTTCTCCTAAATGGTCCCCAAAAGCTGACAAGAGGAGCAGCCCCATCCCAGTCTAGTCTCTGAGACAGAAATGCCCTCCACACACACACAGGCAGCTGTGGAAGGAGCCTGTGGTGATGGTCAATCAGAGAAAGTCTGAGCTCTAGCTTGGTCGTGCCACTGATTCCACGTGTGTGGAATCAGTGGCAAGCCTCTATTCCCCTGGCTGTAAAATGGGGCTAAATATACTGCCCCCACCTCACAAGCTCAGTTCTTCAGCATCTGCGAGGTGCTCGTTTGCTTCAGTGATGGGGCCAGGTAAGATCCCTAGATAGATGTCCCCTTGCTGAGGAGGATTATGGTGCCTGGACTTGCCAGAGGGGTGTTCACCTGCTCTTCAAATGCCCCGTCCCAAGCTACAGAGCTCTCCATTCCCTGCTCATCACCAAGGTTGGAGTAACACTATTTGTGAGCTAGACAATACCCCACAGGCATCTGTCCCAGAGCAATGGGGAAGGAGGCAAGGTCAATTCCCTGCAGCTTCCCCTCAGTTAACAGCACCCCGAGAACTAGGAGGTGGGAAAGAAGATCCAGCAGGGACAGAGCTGACCCCCGACTTGCCAGGACAGAGTCTGCCTTGAACGCCTGTTGGGACCTGGGGGTTTTTAAAACCCTTTCCAGGGAGATGACCGCACTGAGCCCTTGATTTTTTTCTACACGTACAGAGTGTCATTGCAGTTCAGGGCCCGGTGCCTGACTGTACTGCTGATCTTAAATCATTTAGTAAAGGCCGGTAAATGCCTCAGTGCCTTCAAGCATGAAAGACAAAGCACTCACCACCCCCTTTCAGCCTGCTCCCTGAGTGCCCATCTCACCGCACGAAACCTTTTATGTTACGCGTCCCTTCTTAGCCACCACTTCAGAGAGCCCTGGAGTTCATCCTCGTCTCCTCTGCCATGAGCACTCTACACAACTGCTCACTGCATTTCTTCCCATGTACAACATACTCCTTTCTCGCCCCTACAATGCCACTGTTGAGGGGTGGCAGGTCAAGTTTCCCCCACCACACTCGTTGGTCTGTGAAAACGTGCAAAACGGTCTCATTTTCACTGAAACAGGCCGGGCTTGAGGTGGAATTTTCACCAAACCAGGAGCAATTGCAAAGGTGCAACAAAAATGCAGGAAAACACGAATGTTTCAAAATTCTTTGCAATGGTCTCACCCCACACTGCACCCTGCTATTATTTATGGGAGGCAGCATGGCCCAGTGCTTAGGGCCCTGGACTGGGGGTCAAAAAACTTGGCTTAGATTCAGTTAACAGGCAGATATGTCATCCACTGTTGTCTGACGGGGAAGGCAGGGTGAACAGGACATGGCTGGCTGGGGGTGGGGTGGGGTGTTAGTATGGGATCCCTTCAGGGTCTCAAGATGCTTGCTGGGGGAAGGGAGGGTTAGCATGGGATCCCATCAGGGTTCCCGGGTGCTGGCTGGCTGGGGTCGGGGGGTGTTAGAGTGGGATCCTGTCAGGGTCCCCGAGTGCCGGCTGGCTGCAGGGGCAGGTGGGGGTGTTAGCATGAGATCCCGTCAGGGTCCCTGGGTGCTGGCTGGCTGGGGTGGGGGTTAGTGTGGGATCCCATCAGGGTCCCCAGGTGCTGGCTGGCTGGGGTGGGGGTTAGTGTGGGATCCCATCAGGGTCCTGTAAAAGGGTCACTTGCCAGCTGGTGCACCCCTCATTGCTGGGCACAGCATATCAGCCTCAGACTCTGGTGCTATCCATCCACAGCCACTCCAAGCCTGCGGTGGTTTGCTCTTCCACACCACTCAGCCCTCCACACCCCCCCCCCGAGAAAAACCCACAGCCCAAGGGCTTTATGGCAGGTCTTCAGCCCACACTGGGCTCCTTGCCCCCTTGCCTCAGGAGGGCTTTCCATCCCCTTTGGGCTCCAGGCCAGGGACCCCACACTAAGCAGCTAAGTCTGTTCCCTCAGGCTCACTGCTGCTTCCCCATCCACTTCCTACCTTCATCTGCCTCCAGGTCCATCCTGGGAGATTCCAGCTCCTTGCACCACTTCCTCCCTTTTTGCAGCCAGGGGAGAGCTCTCCTTAGCCTGTGTTGGGGCCTTTTATCCCGACTGTTGCTAGTCAAACAATTAGCCACAGATGGGGAGGTAGCTACTCTGTCCATTAACCCCTCAGTGGCTGTTGCTGCTAGGGTCTCTACACTCCATCTCAGGTCTGGCTATGTGAGATGGGATCCAGCCAGGGTTCCCAGAGCTGGCTGAGGATGGAATCTTGCCTGGTGCTTGCTGAAGGGGTGGAAGACACAAGCTGCCTGATTCTGCTCTCATGCTAAGGTAAAGATGGAGTAACTTCACTGAAGTCACTAGCGGCTCAGTGGCATAAATCAGACCAGAGTGAGGCCTGCTCTGCTGTAGTCTCTTTCACTCTTTGTTAGGAGCTTTGCTACAGATTTCTGCAGCTTTCCCTCAAAGAGATCTCGCGTCCATAATGGCTCGGAGAGATGCACACACGTCTATCTGTTCTCTTCACCTTGGCATGCCTGGCGTCTGGACTGAATGCTCGGCATGGCCAGGGGTATGACCAACTGCTGGTACCAGATGCATGATGCCCTCAGTGTTCAACCATTAAATGGCACAGCTGGGATGGTTGATGCATGTGATGGCTCCATCAGATTGAGCTAGCCAGGTCCAGACTGTATCTTTATCACCTCAGGGGTTTACTCTCTTCTGAGAAGCCTGGAAGAAATGTTATCAGGTAGTTTAGAAATCCTAATAGTCTCTGAACTGATTGAATATCTTTAGGTGTGGGCATCTGCTGTATTGCTAGGACCTTATCAGGGTCAAGTCATAGCCTCTAGGTCAGTCCATGTTCCATGTATGATACATAAGAAAGGCCATACTAGGTCAGACCAAAGGTCCATCCAGCCCAGTATCCTGTCTTCCCACAGTGGCCAATGCCATGTGCTTCAGAAGGAATGAACAGAACAGGGCAATCCCTGAATGTTCTGTCACCTATCATCTACTCCCAGCTTCTGGTAAACAGAGGCTTGGGACACCCAGAGCATGGTGTTGCATCCCTGACCATCTTGAGTAATAGCCATTAATGGACCTATCCTCTAGGAATTTGGCTAATTCTTTTTTTTTAACCCAGTTATAGTTTTGGCCATCACAAAATCCCCTGGCAAGGAGTTCCACAAGTTGACTGTACTTTGTATGAAGAAACATTTCCTTCTGTTTGTGTTAAACCTGCTGCCTATTAATGACCCCTGGTTCTTGTGTTATGAGAAGGAGTAAATAATGTTACCCAAAATTGGGTCAGCTAGTAAGCGTAGGGAGGACTAATGACCCACCAGAGTTTGGCAGAAAGCAGCACGTTTATTATACTGATAGCTAGGCTCAAAATAAAGGGGGGAGGGAGGTTTACACTCACACTCGCATACTCATGCTCCCAGGACAGGCACAGCACTGGAGATGTCAGGATCCTTCAAGGTAAGTGTTCCACAGCGCAGCGATGGATGGTGCGATGAAGGTAAGTCTTCCCAACGTGGTGAACCACTGGCCAGGCGGTCCGGGTGAAGAGCCTTTACAGGAGGTACAATCTTGTCAGTGCACTGCTGAGCACATGGCCCCCTTCCCCTTTTAAGGACCTGCTCCTCATGGCCTGCGACTAGAGATGACTTGGCCGTGTCTGGTTGGTCACACTCCACCTTGGGCAGTGTCCATGCAGTGTCCATTCATTGGGTGTGTGATCGCTGCCTAAACAGAGTGCCAGACACCTTGTCTACCTGGGAGCTCTTCTGATCTTCCAGCTGCTCAACCAGCCCATTCATCCCACAAGCATTCAGGGAGGAGGGGGAAGGATGAAAGCCATTTCACAGGTATTCAAAGAGGGAGAGGAGACAAAGTTGGGGGGGGGGGAGAGAAGAAGGGTAACAGACCTTTTGAGCATAGAAGTTATACAGAGCATACAGATCACTACAAAGCATACACTCCACCCAATGCATGGACACTGCCCGAGGTGGAGTGTGACCACACAACCAATACAGATCACTGCTGCTCCTACAACAAATAACACTCCTTATTTACTTTCTCCACACCAGTTATGACTTTACAGACCTCAGTCATATCTCCCCTTAGTCATCTCTTTTCCAAGCTGAAAAGTCCCAGTCTTTTTAATCTCTCCTCATGCCGAAACTGTTCCATACCCCTAATCAGTTCTGTTATCCAGCTCTGTACCTTTTCCAGTTCTAATATATCTTTATTAAATATATTAGAGCGCCTCAGGGAGCATCTAATGGAAAGCGGGCTCTGTGGGCAGGGTCTGGCTCCAGGGAATGTCGCTGGCCAGCTCCAGGCTCCTTTGGGGGAAAGGCAAGAGAACGTCAGGGGCACAGCTTGGAGCAGTGCTGGCCGTCCTGCCTGGGGAGTGCCTGGCCATGCAGAGGTGGCCTGTCTTGGGGAGCAGGGTAGGGAGGGCTGCCGGGCAGCCAGACAGCACCCTGACTCCCACAGTGCAGAGATCCAGGGGCCCTAGTGGACCAGGCAGCTCCCACCAGCCTCCAATCCACCGGCTCCTGGGAGCGGATGCCTGTTTTCTCTGTTCTAAATGGAAGACAGAAATCTGGGCGGGGGTGTGATCCCATGTGCACCTCCCACCCTGCCCCCCTTTTCTGCCTTGGTAGCTTTGCACCCTGGGCAGCTGCCCCTGGTTACAGCACTGGTTTTGCACAAATTTTGGTGTATTTTTCCTTGTATTTTCATGCTTTTCCCTTGCATGTTGTCTCTATATAAATCCATGGAATGCCCACTTCTTAAATACGGTGTGCAGATGTGGTCACCGCATCTCAAAAAAGATATATTGGAATTGGAAAAGGTTCAGTAAAGGGCAACAAAAATGATTAGAGGTATGGAACGGTTTCCGTATGAGGTGAGATTTTCAGCTTGGAAAAGAGACAGCTAAGGGGAGATATGATTGAGGTCTATAAAATCACGACTGGTGTAGAGAAAGAGGATAAGGACGTGTTATTTACTCCTTCTTGTAACACAAGAACTAGGGGTCACCAAAAGAAATTAATAAGCAGCAGGTTTAAAATAAATAAAAGGAAGTATTTCTTCACACAACGCAGAGTCAACCTGTGGAACTCCTTGCCAGAGGATGCTGTGAAGGCCAAGACCATAACAGAGTTCAAAAAAGAGCTAAATTCATGGAGGATAGCCAGGATGGGGAAGGATGGTGTCCCTAGCCTCTGTTTGCCAGAAGCTGGGAATGAGCGACGGGAGATGGTCACTTGATGATTCCCTGTTCTGTTCATTCCCTCTGGGGCACCTGGCACTGGCCACTGTCAGAAGACAGAACACTGGGCTAGATGGATCTTGGTCTGACCTAGTAGGGCCATTCTTGTGTTTTTATGGATTAGCTCTGTGTTTACTCCACTTATGCTCTGCATTGGGGAGTGAAGCTGTCCACTATTGTGCACTTGTTGTCACGGAGTGTGGGGGAGTCCGGCCCTGCACCCCTCTTCCTGGGACCCACAGTGACTCTCAGCCAGCCAGTAAAACAGAAGGTTTATTGGACAACAGGAACACCGGTTACAGCAGAGCTTGCAGGCACAGTCAGGACCCCTCCACCGAGTCCTTCTGGGCTTTCAGGGTGCTTGGATCCTAGCTAGGATACCCTGAATTCCGCCCACACAGCCCCAAGCCCAAACTCAAACTGCTTCCCTCCTGCCACTCCCTTCCTTTGTTCCCCTTCCCGGGCAAAGGTGTTTGACCTTTCCCCTCCCTTACCTAGCTCAGGTTACAGGCCCTGGCATCGTCCATCCCCTAAAGTCCTCCCCTGCTCTCCCACTCCCCACACAGACAGTCCCTACTGCATCACACTTGTCTATAGCTCTTTCTAGAGTAGTGCGGGATCTCTTGCCCTTCTCATTCGAGCTCCTGCATCTTTCGTCCCGACCGCTAATCTCTCACAAATTAGTTTACCTTTTAAGTTTTGATAATTGCTTGCATCAGCCATTTTGTGCAATTTGGCACTATACTGATCTATTGTTTTTCTGAATCCTTGATTATGCTTGTTGAAAAGATACCTTTCACCTATGACATTTTTGGTGGGTTTCAATTGCTTTGAGGATTTTGCCTGGGTGCTCCTGGTCTGCTGCTGACGTACTCCGCTGCTGTTGGAGCATGCAGCAACCTTTGCCCATATCAGCTTGTGGTGAGCTCATTTTGTTTTCCCTTTTACCCAGTTCTGTAGTTTTCCCATTGTGAGCGACAGAATGCCCAGTTGCTAAACACATCCCCTTTCCTGTCTATCTGCCCGGGGACAGGAATCTGGTAAGTCATGGGGTTACTCTTTGGTTTTGGAGTTGTTCTTTTGCAGTATTCTTAGTGTCTGATTTCATGTACCTGTGGGAGCTTGACACTGTGTTCAGGGTTCAAGCATGAGAGAAAGCTAAGACAGTGCAACATTCAGGCTTTATACCATCCTCCACATGCCCTGTCCTCTCTCTCAGCAAGCACCCCCTGAAAATTCTCAAAAAGTTTCAGCCATTATCCTATATGCATAACACAATATAGTGCCCCCTGCTGTGAAATGTTCTACCAGATACTACCAAACACATGTTTCACTTCCTCCAGCCTCAACAGCACTTGAGTTCGAGCGTTTGACCTTACCACAGTCTGATCTGAGCATGAGGCATGTGATCTCCTTGGGGTTAGACGAGGTGACGGCTGTGGCAGGATGTCTTTGAAGGCAGCATGATCTCACATGCTGTGATGCGGCCCTGAGGCCCTTCAGGTGTTCGGGTGTTGATGAGGGTGAATACTTTAAAGTTGAAGGTTCAGCACAGGGATCCTGGCAAGGGGTTGCCAGGCTGGTGCTATCGCAGCATGGGAGAGCACCGCGGGCAAGACCTCTTAAGAGCTCCACAAGGCCATGACCCTGCCAGGGTTAGATGGGCGAAGAGGGAGGGGTCCCCGAGGAGATATTTGGTTCTCAGAGCCCACCTGGTGATGCGGCTATTCCCAGGGGACAGCGAACCCTTGTGAGCAGGGCCCCAGCTCTCTTGTCTGGAACATTAACCATGATGATTCGTGTGGCCTCACGAGAATGGCAACCTTGTGCAAATTGCTCAGAGCAGGGGAGGGCCAAGCTGCTGTGATTATTCAATGTGGAGCAACCCTGACCTGCTGACAAAGGCAGAGTTATTTTTAAAAAGCAGCAAGTCAGCGGATTTTTCCTCAGCAGCTTGTGCCGCTGTCACCACTTAGGAGAAATCAGCCCCTGGAAACTCTTATCAACCAGCTGAATAATGGGGGGAGGACGGGGGCGGCTTGTGAACCTGTGTCCCTTCCCGTCACACTGGGGTCAGTTAGCACAGGAAGCAAAACTGCACTGCAGCTGACCTCCCTCGTAAGCCGCTTTCCCGGGAGAGAGCTCTTTTGACATCTGTCCCTCCCAGGAGCAAGCGCCTCCTACCCGGTGCCACACTGTCAGAAGACTTCACAGCCTGCTTTCCAGGGCTGTTTATAGCCAGTGTTCCCTCCTCCGACTGCTCCCTGCCAGGGAGTGGTGGGGAGTGCTCAGCACCTTGCAGAATCGGGCCTTAACGTGGGTTTGCCTGGCATGTTGCTCTGGCTCCTGAGAAGAGAAGGATGGTCTTGGGGCTAAACCATGTCCAGCCAAGTTTGCCCAGGTGCTGAGGCAGCAGTTTGTGGGCTGTGGGGGACACTGTGTATTCTCCACTGAGTGCCCCTGCTTCAGTGCTTCCTGGGAGGCTGTGCAGGGCCACAGGATCACCAAGATGCAATAACATCCTCTCCACTCCCCTTCTTTTCACCATCCCAGCTCTGCCTCACCGCTGGGCCAGGCCCTGCAGCCAGGGCTCCTGCCGAGGTAGCATAGAACAGGAAGGGCTGGCTCTGCACCCAGACCTGAGGTCCCCCTCCAGTGGGATTATACCTGTCCCGCTGCAGCTCCATCACACCAGCTTTGTGGGCACAAAGGGGCCTTAGGGCAGCAGTGGATAGGCCTGGGAGTCAGGAGAGCCAGGTTCTGTTCCTGGCTTTGCCACTGAGTCATGGTGGCCTGGGGAAAGTTGTTGTGCCTCAGTTTCCTCATCTGTGAAATGGCCTAGTGAAAGAAAAAGGTGGGAAACTGAGGCACAGCAACTTGCCCAAGGTCAGAGTGAATCAGTGGCAAAGGTAGGAAGAGAACCTTACCCGAAAGCTCCTGCTTTAGTCACTAGACCATATTCCCCTCCCGGTGCTAGGCACAGAACCCAGGAGTCCTGCCCCTGACCGTCCCGGCTTTCCAGTAGACCATCTGTAGGAAGGAAGCGTGTCTGGGAGTCAATAAAGAGTGACAGTGGAACTTCCGCAGGGTTAGAAGTTCATTTCAAGCTGGGAGCTGAGGTTCAGCTAGGTCCATATATTTCTCCCCCATCCCTCCGCCAGGCCCAAATGTGCTTGAGTTTCATTTATTGCCATGTCTCAGTGCGTTTCCAGTTCAGCAAATGAAAAACGACCCCTCTCTTTAGTGACCTTTAGCAGCTGGGGAAAGGCCCCCAATTGCCACAGCCCAGGAGCCTGCAGGTCTCTGTTTATGCACAAAGCAGGTTCAGCATAGGCAGCAGGAAGGCCTCACCAGGGTGCCTGAAGGGACCCAGCTCTAGGAGGGAGAAGAGAATTTTGTCACCATAGACAGAGGTGGTGCTAGCCCATTGGCAGTGCTAAGCAAGAATATCTTTGGGGGGGCCCCTCACCCCCATTATTCCCACGAGCCAACAAACATACCAACACATGACTTACTAGTACCCTTGTTCAAAAGTCCATGTTAAATAAAATGAACTGCATTTTGGGGAAAATACCCCTTTTGCTGACTGGAGCCTACACAATTGTTTAGTTGGCTTACATCTATAGAGTCCTCCACTTTCCTGCCAGCAAAGGGGTTTGATTGGTGCCGATTGTGGAGGTGGGGTTTATTCTGTGGACATCCATCCAACAGGGATTTTGGTCCCGACGCTTTGCCAATGGGGCTCCCCAGTAGCCATGAGACACAACTTCCCTGTCGTTACTGACTGGAGGCTTAGATGCAAGGCTGGTGGAAAGGCTTTCAACGGAGCAGTTTTCCATCAGAAAAGGCAGTTTTGTCAAAATCAAAATGCCCACACGCGTGTGTTGATTCTGGCAAAGTTCTCAGCAGGAGAAAGTCTAACCGAATCATTTGACTTTCTCAGTTCTATTCAGTCTCGACCCCCAGGTTTCATTTTGAGAGGATCACAACATTTTGTGTCAGCTTTAGTGTTTCATTTTGTTTGCCCTTTGATATGATATTGAGCCCATAATTTTAAGCGTGTTATATTGATATATATTTACCATTATAGATGTGTATTTGATATTTTATTATTAAGTTTTGACATGATGAGAAGAAAACAATTTAATTTTTCTGAAGCGAAGTTTTTCACAACGTCCATTTCAAGGTAAATTTCGGAAGGAAATCAAATTCCAAAATGTCAGAATTTCCTGCAGAACAGAAATTCCGTTTTCCAACCCACTCTGCTTAGAAGTGAAACGCTCAGTCCGCAGGTTTCCATCTGATGTAACATTTGTCTGGCTTCATCTTAAAGCCTGGTGCCCGGTTCCTAGGCAGAGATCTTGTTACAAGCCACCCGTAGCACTTTCACTCCTGTGAGGACCCTGCTAGGACCCCAAGAGCTGCTTTATTTTTATTGCCTAGATGTGAATTAATACCTGTTTCCTGAAGCTTTTATGGTTTCCTTCCAAATGGCTGCTACGCCAGGAGAGATATTATGTTACAACGAAGATCGGAAGCAAGGAAAAAATCCAGGCTCTGGATTCATTTGACTCAGTTTCCATCCCCTGCATTGCCTCTTCCTCCTCTATTCAAGAACCAGCTCCCATCCCCCTTCAAACTTTCCCTTATTCCTCCTCCCTGAATCCCTTGTACAGTTTCAACTGGATATGCGACTATTCACTTAGTCTTTCTAGTGGTGTCTGCAACAGGCCCAACTGAGGTCGAGGCCCCTCTGTACATACACAGTGTGAGATAGTTCCTCCTTCAAAGGGTTTTACAATCTTACCTGGCATGGCAGACAAAGGATCAGAGATGGGAAAAAGGCACAGGGAGAGGAAATGACTTGCCCAAGGTCACCAGCAGATTGGTGGCAGTGGTGGGAATAGAATCCAGGTCTTTTGACATCCAGCCCAGTGCCCCAGCCGAGCAAGAAATTGAGTTCCAGTTCAGGGTCAGGTACAGTCCCTGCCCTGAAGATCTTACCATCTAAACAGATTGAAGTTGGGAGGGGAAACGGAGTCACAGGAAAATGAAATAATGTACCCAAGGTGACACAGCAGCAAAGTGCCAGAGCTGGGAAGAGAACGTACATCTTCCGAGGCCCTATCCACTCCTAAATGGCTGGTGAGTGTAGCTGTGCAATGTTAAACAGCTGCTGTGTTCCACCTCAGAGGTGGCTGCATTTCAGTGGTGGCAAGTGACTCTTCGTAGCTAGGCACAGTCAAACTCAACAAGGATTTAGACAAATGGGATGGAGGAATGTGAGAAAGGAGGTTTCAGCTCAATGGAGTGACTTTTCAAAGGAAGAGGCTGGTCTTGTGAGGAAGGCAATGGGCTGGAAATGCTGGGGTTCATTTCCCAGCTCTTCCCTGCTTTATTCCTGAGCAGTTGGTTAGGCTGGGATTTGGAAAGAAGCCTATGGTATTCAATGGGATTTAACACCAAATCCCAGCCTTAATCTTTCAGCTCTTGATCTGTAAAACAGGAGTAAGTACACTTCTCCTGGCTGTCTTGTCTATTTTGATTATAAACACTTTATCTCTCATTATGTGCTTGTGTTGTGCCTAGTGCAATGGCTCCCTGATCTGGGTTGGGGCCTCTGAGTACCACAATAATGCACATAATAAGATTTGATAGACAATATTCTTCCCTTGGTTAACTGGCGCTCATCTAAGTGAGATAGGGCTGTATACAGCATTGACTCTGGGGAGCTGCAGGATGGAGATCGCTCTATGTGCTCTATTATATTGTGATGAAATGATTCATTATGAATTATAACCTTGGCTGTCAGGTGTAGAACTGTGTGTACGCCGCAGAAGCGTCTCTGCGACTGTTTGCACACTATTTCTCTGACAGTGTTTGCACCTTTTCTTGCTCTTCCCAGGAATGGTCCAGCTAACCAAGCGACAGGCAGGGCTGCTGGTGAATTTCAAATCTGCGATCATCACAAATACCCATCAGGAGTGTTGTTTGCTGTGGGGCAAGGGTCAGTCACCCACCACCACCAAGTTTTCAGAGGTCTTTATGCTCTGTGATGCCTTCCATTCCCCCTGCCCCACCTGGGCAGGACATAATATAATCACATACCATGTTCTAGAGGCTGACACAACTTTGTCCCCCACCCCCTGAATTTTTCTGAGACCGTGCCCCTGCTTTCCATGCTGGAAACCTGATGATCTTCCATTCAGGAAGCAAAATCCGCGCCATCTGACCTCTGTATCCAATCAAAACAACTCGAGTAACAAAAGACTCATTTATGATTTTGTTCATTGTTATTTCTATTACGCTAGTGCTCAGAGGTCCCGTTCAGGATCAGGGCCCCATTGTGCTGAGTGCAAACGAAGGGCTGATCGTTTAGTTGTAACGCATGAGCTATTGTCCAAAGCATAGGACTGAAGGACTGCAGCTGTACGAGGGCCGCTTGACATTGGTTAAGTCTCAAGAGGTCTTAATGTAATTCACACCCATTTTAAGTCCCCCTTACCTGCCAGAGCAGTGGAAAGGGGCTGTAGCGTGGGGTATGTTTTCACTGCACAATTAACAGGGCTGATCAGCATGCAAGGCCTGAGCACCCAGGTTAGCCTAGCCTGGGGGGTGAGCAGCCCCACTGCAAAGCCCCACTACCTGAGCCAGGCCCGAGTTGCCCCAGCCACGCTGGCACTGGAGGATGGCTGGGGCATAGCCAATGGTTCTTAGGGCTGCACTAAGTTTTGCCACCCCGTGAATTCTTTTGCAGTATGTTGTGGAAACACTCATCTGTCCCTTCCCGGCCCCTGTACAGAAGTGCTCTTAGCCTCCAACCAAGTAAAGCAAACCACTTCTGGCTGGCCTCGCTGATCTGTCCCCAGTCTCAGCTCCAGCAGGAGTAAAGGCATAGATCCAACTCTGGTCCAACTGCTGACATTCACGCCATGCTGATTGTGGAACCAGGAGGCAGCCACAGGGCATGAGACGGGAGAATCAGGCCCACCGCAGGCAGAAATTACTTCTGCCCAAATTCAACAAGGTACTTAAACACTTGCTTAACTCTGAGCAGGTGAATAGTCCTATAGAAATTCAAAGGAGGATCGATCACCTGCTTAAAGGGAGGCGTGCTCAAGTACTCTGCTGAATGGAATAATCCGCTGTCAGCGGAGAATGTTGTGACCTGCCTGGGGACGAGGCACAACAAGGAAAAGTTTGTCCTGAATATTCAAGACAAACTTTCTGTCCAACTCTGCGTCTCTCCTCTCCCATGGGCAGGCACTGTTCGCTCCAGTTCTGTAATGGCAGTTGCCAAGCAGATGGTCCTCAGGAGGAAATCCTCTCTTAGGGGTTTCCTCACTTGACCACACATATGGTAATGCAGACTTCCCATCCCTTGGAGTAACTTTCACTGCACAGCTGACTTCCTCTCTCTCTGTGCATATCAGCACCCAGCCCAGTCCAGCAAGGCACTGGAATCCGGGGACTTAGCTAGCCGAAGATTTAAAGATTCCCCTTTGCAGAGGAGCACATGAATTGCCAGACTGGATCAGACCTGAGATCCATTATCCAGTCCAGGGTCCTGTCTCCAGATACTGTCCAGCACCAGCTGCTTCAGAGGAAGATGCAAGAAACCCATCAGAAGGCAGCTCTGGGATAAGCTGCCCCGAAGGAATGTTTCCTACTGATCCCCATTACTTAGAGGCTGCCTCATGCCCTGAAGCATGAGAGTCAATAGCCCTTCCAAATCTCTTGGGTTTTTAAAAAAAATCCATCTAACTCTGGATATTCTCATCCTCGCTTTGTAGTGGATCCAGAAGACCAAAAGAATTCCTGTGTTTTCCTGCACAGACACTCTGCTTGTAACATTTAAAATTCAGGTCTTGCCAGGTCTCTTTTTCTCAGGGAGACTTTATAGAGGATTGGCAAAGTTGTGGATTTTTGAGATCACCTGGTCGGTCGAGGAAAGAAAGAAAGGATTTTTCTTCCGACTGTTTGGGGGTTTTGTTTACTTTTGTTAGTGCCTGTTTAACTCAAGCAACTATGGTTGGGAGGAAAACGCTCTGTGTTAAAGATTCGATACCCCCGATGGGTCGGTTAAGGACCGAGGAAAGCTCCCGTCCAGGTCTCTAGTTCTCCAAGGAGACTTCCAACAAATCCAAGGGAGATATGCTGTTTCTGAGGAAGAAATTTTTTACTGGGGCTGGGGGGGGAGGGGGAAGTGGGAGGCGGGATCCAACCCTTCAAAGGCATTTGTAAATATCATAAAGAAGCAAAAAAAGGGACAGAAGCCCAAATTTGGTCCAGTTCTGTGCATGCCCCCCAGTATAAGAGCACCCCCCATGAATGTATTTATATGCACAACCCCCAGGAGGCAGGGAGGAACTAAGGCATACAGGGACTTTCCCAATCTCTGAGCAATGCCACAACAACAAGACCCCCGTCACCGCTGTAGATTGACTTTAAGGGTTGGGGGGGAACTGGCCTCAAAATTTCTCAGCACAGAACTGTATATTTTTCAGAGTGATTCAGAGCCGGGTCCACCCTCTCCCTGCCAATGGCCTCTCAGTACTTATAGGGTACAGGCAGCACGTTGGCCCCACAGCATGTCAGAAGTCACTTGAAACTTATCAGATTTTCCGCTCCACTGGCTTTAATTACATTGAACTCCCTGAATGAGGTAATGGAAAGAGCCCCTCCCCTTCCCCGTCCTCTATCCAAGCCCCCTCTGCAGTTCAGCGTGGCACCAGGTGTTTATTTACCTTTCCCCAGAGCCAGCAACGTGTGTAAGGTTAACCTCCTCCCCCCGTGGATGCCGTCAGCTGACTGGCTCCACACAGGACTGCACAGAGGCTAACGCAGAACAGATCGGGGTGGAGGAAGGAATGCAAGGCCTAGAACAAACCCAGCCTTGCTGTGCGATCCGGGGCCCATGCCATGCAGCCCCCACTCAGCGGGGCCAGGGCACAGTTCAGCTCTTTATGAGCGACCCAGACTAAACACCCCCACCGGCTTCATCAGAGGTAACAAGCCCTCAGAACGCATAGGGTGACTGGCTGCGTTTTGTCTCTGCTACACTCACAGAGCCAGGAAAAGGGGGAGCTGGGAAGGTGGCCGACAGAGAGGGACCAGAGGGATGTGTGATTCCCTCCAATTCCCTCTAGCAGAGCGCTGCCAGACCAGCCCAGAGGCCATGGCTTGGTTTTATGCAGCTGCTCAAGGCTGCTGGGCGACAGGCCTAGGAAAGGTGACCAGACTCTGGGGAGGGGGCACTCACACCAGGGCCATTCTAGAGATGGGCCGAAGGCCACGAAAGTTTTAGAACCCAAACCTGGACTCCACATTTTCCAACTGGATACTCTCTGTATAACAGGCCAGATCCAAACAACCCCACATGCCACAGCTGGAACCATATGTGAATTTTGCAGCTCAGAGCCATCCCTGGGCATTATAATCCACAATAAGCACTGATGTTAGCTATCATGCAGGAGGGTCGAGGGCTTTTAGGCCCAGATCCTCAAGGGGTTTTAGGAATGAAAGTTAAGAACCTTTAGGAATCTGGGCCTTAGCTCTTTAATTCTGTCTGTTTCAGATGCCTGCCAGAGAGCCATCTGGGACCTGATCCTCCTTGTATGTCAGGAGTCACTCCACTGAAGTCAATGAAGTAAAACTGGAGTTCGTGAGAGGGAAATCCGGCCACTCTGGCTGTGAATCAGAGCTGGGGAACTCCTGGAAGCTTGGGAGGCTGGATTTTGATAAGTAACAGAAGCTGAGATGCTTCCCAGAAGTGTGTCTGGATTAGCAATCTGCTCTGGAACCTATTTCTGGAACCTCACGGTGGGATGTTTGCACCAGATTTTGGCCCCTCGGGGTCCCAGACAGGAATCAGCCTATGAACATGAAAGGCAATGGAAGGAGGGACGAACCGAACTTTTACAAACTTCCAATATAGGATCGCAGGATTATAGATACGTAGGGCCGGAGGAGACCTGAAGAGGTCATGAAGTCCATCCCCTCATGCTGTGGCAGGAAACATAACCTAGACCATATGCTGAAGATCAAAATTATAGGCAGTGATCCCAACTGCTTCACACTCCCTGTAAATAGGGCATCAAAGTTCAAGTCCTTGTTGACTTGTTAATGTGGAGGGCAAGGATGATCTTGAAGTGAAAACACAGGCCTCAGTCCAGAGAATTTAGGTCAAAGCTAGCCAAAGATCAGAGCTACATCTGCACAGCTCCCACCCCGGCACACTGCCACCCCGGTCCCCTTCCATTCGTGCTGGGGTAACTGCCCTGACCACACTTACGGCAGTGGCAGGGGGTGAATCCTTCCCCGCTCTAAAGCTCTCTGCCTGCTCTGCCAGATGTAACACACTGCTGCCCCCGCCCCTCCGTGCCCAACGAGCCACCACGGGGAGGGCAGCGTGGCAGATGCAGCCCATCACACGGGAGGCTCCTTTGGGCCGCAGCAAGCTCTGACATCTGCCTCTACTGTTTTATTCACACACACCTGTCTTCTCTGTGAATTAGCTGCGTATGCAGTCACATGACTGAGTGCTCCCTTCAGGTTGCTGGCTGCTGCTGTATCCAGTGGGATCTAAAGAACTGGACTCCTGGGTTATTTTTTAAATCTCTCTCTTTCTCGGCAACAGAGCCAGGTTTCCATGGCATTTCCTGCAGCCCATGTGAACTGCGGTAGGGCCTCTCCCAAATGCTCTGCGCTTCTCTAGGGCCTTCCTTTAAGTTCACAGATGGGGAAACTGAGGCACAGAGCGGGGAGGGGATTTACCCACACTCACACCTGGAGCCAGGAGTCCAGACTCACCATCTCCTTTTCTAACCAGTGGGCCAAACTTCCATTCCATGCACATTTCTGGCGAAGATCACATGAATCGATTCATAGATAAGACCAGAAAGGAACATCTAGTCTGACTTCCTGTATCAGGCAAGCCCCAGGACTGCCCTGAATTAATTCCACTTTGAGCCAGAGCGGCTCTTCCAGAAAAAACATCCCAACTAATCCACCGCGACCCTTGTGAAGGGTTGCACTGGCTGAGGACCCTCGCTGTTAAAAATGTGAGCCGTATTTACAGTCAGAACGTGACTAGCTTCAACCTCCAGCCACTGGTTCTTGTTAAGCCTTTGGCTGCTAGGTTAAGGAGCCCTCTGTTATTAAATGTCCATTGCCCATGTAGGTACTTACAGACTGTGATCCAGTCACCCTTTAACCCTCTCTTTGTTAAGCCCCATAGGTTGAACTCCCGGCACCTATCACCGTAAAGCACGGTTTCCAATCCCAGAATCATTCTCCTGGGGTAGATGCTGTGGGCCACACGACTACCCTGCTGGTGCCCTCCTGTCCTGGCTGCAGCCAGGTGCACATGGGCCTCATTGGGGTCTGTGCTCTCCTTTCCCGTGAACGAATGAGGGGACCAGCCTTTCTTTGCCCCTTGCTGCAGGGGTCAGATGCAGGATGCACAGGGCAGGAGCTCATGGAAACAGAGGCCACTGGTCAAGCTAAAAGCCTTTACAACAGCTGATAATCTTGGGGCTCCCACTGGGTATCCACTGTCATGCCAGCCCTTCTCCCTCCCCAGCATCAGAGCTCTAGCCCCACAGGTATTTGCATGGGCTTATTGCTTGGATAAGGCGATTACTGTTACACCCCCATCTCCCCGCCGCTCCACTCCCATGGGTGACCTCTAAATCAGGGCACCTGATCTGTGCAGCAGGGCATGAGCTCTGCAGCAGGATGGCAGGCTTCTGGGACCACAGCCAGCCACTCGGGCTAGAGTTGGCTCCAGGCGGCACTCCTACAAGCTGTTGTGACATCCTCTTCCTGCAGCCAAGTGGCCTCAGATGGGGGTCACCATGGCTCTGAGCAGCATCTTACTAGGCGTGAGCAATCCCTGTGACCGAAGACAAGTGGGTAAAGTGCTAGGCAGTGTGAGTGAGGGCAGGGGCATCTCTTGGAGATGCCCCACGGATTGGGGGCAAACCCATCAGTGCCAGGAGCTTTTGGAAAGGTTCAGTTTGCAGATGATCCTGCAAAATGAGCCCCGCTTCATAAGGAGCGTCTCATCCAGGAGGCTCCTGTATATATAGGGCTCATTCATCCAGCCACTTTGCATTTCCAAAGCATGGTGCAAACATTAATTAACTTCCCCCCCCCACGCCCCTGGGCAGGATGATTAGCCTGGTTGCTTTAAAACTGATGAGGAAACTGGGACAGAGGTGAAGCAACTTGCCCAAGGCCATACAGTGAGTCAGCAGCAGAGCTGGGAGTAGCTCTCCAGAAGGGACCCAGGTCTCCGGTTGGTTGGATCCACTGGGAGTCTCACCTTTTCCCATCCCCCGCCCACAGCGCTGCTGAAGGGCAAGCCGACTGGTGGGAATGGGAGGTTGGCATCACTGGCCAGTGCCTCGGTAATCTTAGATCTCCTTTCTTCCAAGCAGGAGCAATAGACTTCTCCTGCTGGGGGACACACACCTCTCAGCCCGGTTACTGTAGAAACGAAATGAGCACTGGGATGGCAGAGAATCCCAGAGCTAATTAAGGTAATTACAGCTTCACACCAGCTGCTCCTGAGGTCCAAGGACCTTCTGTAACTTGTGGCAAGTATCGGCAGTGTGGGGGGACTTTTTAACTCTGTCTTCGCTCGCCTTGTCTGAACCACAGGCAAACGCAGCGGAGGAGCAAGAGGACACGGCCTCCCCTCCCTCTCCCCAGCTGGGCACCAAAGGGCCAGGAGTTAAGTGCTCATGGCTGTGCCTTGGTGCGGCCCCTTGGACTTCACTGGGCTCGCATGGGGCACAATGTGCTGGTTGGTGTCCAGTGTGAAGTCTGGGGATTGGCATGCTGGGAAGCTAGAGGTTGGTCTTTGTTGTGAGAGCCTTGATTGGAAGCTCCCATCTACCTCTGGCACACAAAGGATGAAATCCTGCTGGCTCCACTAGCTCAATGGCAAATCTCCCGTTGATTTCCTCCCAAACCCTCTCCTCCTCCCCACACTCCATAAACATACGAAGATGATACCCCAACTGCCAGGAGCTTTCCAAATGCCTGAGGTAGGGCACAATATCCTTCACCCACAAGAGGCCCAGCATCGCTTCAGCTCTGCTCATTCATTCAGTGCCATGGTGGGAACAGATGCTAATCCCGTGTCCATCTGGAAGCTGTGCACAGCTCGTCATATACCAGCATCTGTGATTATGTGACTTAACTGCTGCAACCAGTGCAGGGACTGCCCTGGAAAGGCGAGCATCTGGGTGCACATGCTGTCCATGCAGAAGTAGATTTAGCACCGGCTGGAGGTCAAGGTGCTCCAAGGGTGTGCGATATGCAGCAGCAGGGGATTCTTGCACCACGCTCCCAGCTGTTGCTTCCAGCTGTGAAAGCCTTTCCAGGAATCTCAGGAGAAATGACCCTAGCTGTGCCCGACCAAGGCGAGCTCCATCTGCTGGAGGTGGGCAAAGGGGAGAGGGATGGAGTGAGCCAGCTTTGGAGGAGCAGGCTGGCACTGGTGAGAGAAGAGGAGCCCAGCCAGCCAGCTGCAGGTCTGTGGCCAATGTTGAGTTGTGTTTGTGGAGCTGGACCTCAAAGGCAGTAGGAATAACAACAGCAGCACCTTTCCTCAGTAGATCTCAAAGCCCTTCACCATCTTTAATCTACTTATCCTCACAGCAGCCAAGAAGGCAGGGCTGGGCTATTATTGCCATTGTAGAGATGGGGAACTGAGGCAAAGTGACTTGCCCAAGGTCATACAGCTAGGTGGTAGCAGAGCAGAGAATTGACTGCAGGTCTCCCAAGTCCTAGGCTAGTGACCTAACCGCTAGACCATCCTTCCTTGCTGGCTGGCCCCTCTCCCCTTGATACATGCTGCAAGTGCTTTACAACAACAAGCAGCTGTCGCACAGCGTGATGGTGAGTAACAGAGTTATCAGTTTGCTGGCAGTTTGGATACATGGACAAAAAAATGGTTTGGGTCAAAAAAAATGTTCCCCCTCCTTTGTAGAGCTGAGCCCTTCATACATTCGGCTCTGCTCCCCCAGGGTCACAGGCCATTGCCCTTCCTAGCACCAGACAAGGCTGTCCCAGCAAGGTGTGCCCCACCTGCACTGCTAACCATGCCCAGGGATAGGGCTGCTTTTGGTCTTTCCTGGCAGAGTCCTGCCCCTGAGAATTTGCCGGCCCAGCACTAGGAGCTCAAAGCGAGGTCTCCATTGGCTGCACTGGCCCTGTGCAGCACAGCTCTCAGGGGGCCAGGGGAGGGGTGAAGGGATCTCTGAACCAGGGCCTGACACGTTAAAGGCTTTGTGGGCAGAGCCCAGGGGTTTGGATTCTGTTTGCTGAGGGGCCAAGGGAAGAGGTGAATCACAGGTGCAATGTGGCCGCAGCAGCCTGGTGTGGCAACAGGTGGAACCAAACTCAGCCTGCTTGTGGTGGTTTCACTTGGCCCCGGTGTGGAGCAGGAGGTGGGTAAGGGGCTAGAGCCATGCTAGAGAGGGGGCTGCGGGAAGCTCCTGGCTGCAGGGGCAGCCACTGCGCAGCCGAGGGTGCAGCACCCTGACTGTCTGTGTCTTATGCAATGAGACGCCTTGGGGTGTGGTGATGAGGTCAGCCAGTTTCACTTCACCTAGGGCGGGGAGGCAGCCGGGCAGCCTACCTATGCCAGCACCTTACAGAGATCAGGGGGAGGTGGCAGTATCACCACACCCTGCCATGCCTCACTGCCGCCTTCACTCTCACTCACACCCAGAGACACACCCCTCTGCACACACGCACACACACGGCCATTCCAGACTTGCACCATGCACACACCCTGCATGTACCCCCACACCCTGCACACACATCCCCTCCATACACACATTCCTATACAGACCTGCAGCCCCCACACACATCTCCTCCATACACACAACCTGCATGCACCCCCGCAGCCCCCCACATCCCCTCCATACATACCCGCCTGTACAGACCTGCACTCCACACACCCCCTCCATACACACATTCCTATACAGACCTGCATCCCACACATCCCCTCCATACACACACCCTGCATGCAGCCCCACACCCTGCACACACATCCCCTCCATACACACATTCCTATACAGATCTGCCCCCCCGCCCCCATCCCCTCCATGCACACCTGCCTATACAGACCTGTGTCACACACACACCCTGCATGCACCCCCACTCCCCACACACATCCCCTCCATACACACATTCCTATACAGACCTGCACCCCACACATCCCCTCCATACACACACCCTGCATGCACCCCCACACCCTGCACACATCCCCTCCATACACACATTCCTATACAGACCTGCACCCCACACATACTGTCCATGCACACCCACCTATACATACCTGTGCCACACACACACCCTCCACACACATCCATCTATACAGACTTGCACCACAAACACACATCCCCTCCATACACACACACGCCATAGTGTATGCACAATCACTTGCCACTTAATACATGCATAGACACAAAACTATACACGAGTGCACCACATCCACACGCTACTTACACTCATGCACACACACAGTTATACAAAAAACCCACACCCTATTATACAGACACACTAACTCTCACAAACCCTCCCCTCTGTTTCTACCCTACCCAACGATTTTTTTTGTAGAGTCACACCACATCCCAAACATTACATTAAGCCTTTTCTAACAACAAAACCACCAGGCTACACAGAGCCATGAGCTTGACACCGTTACCTACGTCTTCCACTCCCTCCCTGCTCCCCGCATCTCAGAGGGGTGGCTACACTGGCTCTGGAGGTGTAAGCCCAGCTATCTTTGCTCTCTCTGATTGGGCTAGCATGCTAGAAATAGAAGTGTAGCCTCAGTGGCACAAGCAGCTGCCCCGAGTACATCACACCTTGTCTGTGGCCCCATGAACTCGCAGGACTTCCTTGTCAACCTCCTCCTGGCACTGACCAAAATGGCCACCTACAACCTCAGGAGAAGGATGCTGGACAAGGGGGGGCTATTCCATTCCTCCCTGATCTCACACATTGGGGTGGAGTTTCTCTTGGCAGCATCCGCTGGCTCCCTAGACAGTTGTGAGGAGCAGTGGGTGCTGTCCAGGGTTCTCTGCTCGGTATCCCCCTCTGGGTCCCTAGTTTTGAACCTGTAAGTCGCTCGGCCTGGAGTGCCAGTGCTGGTCACCTGGTCCTGATCATTCTTCCACCCTGGGCTGGTATTTGGGAACATCTAGATCAAGATCACGACCGTGTCTCCCCATTTATCCTGTGGGGAAACTGAGGCATGGAGCGGTGACGTGACTCATCCAGCGAGTTAATGGCAGAGCTTGGAATAGAATCCAGACCCCTTGACTCCCCAGCCTTTGCCTTATCCACTGTACAAAGCATCCCCTGTCAGAGTTTACGCCTCAAATCACCCATCCAGTCGCAGCTTCTCCTGCCATAACTTGCCACCCCAGCACTCCTCACATGTAAGGGCCTGATGTTCAGAGGGCCGGATGGATGGCTGCAATTCCAGCTCGAGTCGTTGGGAGCTGTGGCTGCACAGCACTTCTGGAAAAAATCAAGCCTCACCTAATTACACCACAGAGCACCCCTAGGAGGCAGGTAAATGGTGTCCCCATTCAGACAGGCAGATCGGGGCAATGTCAGAGCCAGATCCCTGAGGTTCTTGGTGCTCCAACCTCTAGGAAGTGCTCACCCGATGCTTTGCCCATCCTCTGTCTTCTCCTCTGATTCCACAAGGGGCTCAGCTTGCAGAGGGATGGAGAAATCCCTCTGGGACAAAGGAAAAAAGGGAGCTTCCCCAGCCCTTGCCTGCCCTGCCCAAAAGCCTGCAATAGGCCGTCCCTGCACCAGGGCTCCACTAGCAGATGATTGGGGGGCTCTTTTTGTAGTTCCAGCCAGGTATTCAATGCAGGGATTTTTTCCCATTCCTTTGAGCCAGGCTCCAGCTGAGGTGCTGTGAGCCAGGCTTGGGAAGAAACCAAGGCCAGATTTAGGGCCTGCTCCGCGACCAATCTCTCGATTGGGAAAGCATGGGAAGATCTTTGATTGCAGTGGGTGTTGGAGTAGGCCCACAATCAGGACTAGAGGGCTGGGCAAGGGCTGTGAGTACTAGACATGGCCCCAGGCAGTAGAGTTCCACCAACTCCAGATCCGAACTCCCCCACCCCAAAGCCAGGATCCACAGGTTGGGCTGTCAGGTAGCCACAATGTTTGGACCTCGATTCCAACCTTGCGCAGAGCTTAGGGGTGCCCAGACCCAATGGGTTTGATGTGGCATCTTGCCTGATGAATGCTGGAGCTCAGAAGGCAGAGAAGTTCCGTTCAGATCTGAATTGGCTTTCACACTAATGTTAGACGAGCTTCCCTGAGCATGCTGATCCAACCACACTTAGTGTGGACAGACAAGCAGGACAAACACTTGGTTGTGCCAGCCTGGAATATGCTACTACGTGGGCACCTGGAGCTCTCTAACAGGTCAGAAGCCAGACGGGCACAGCAGGGCGTGCTAGCTAGCTGCTCAGAGGGCCCATAATTCTTATGCCCTGGCTGCAAGGTACTATGGGTTATCCAACTGGCCAGTTGCATCCCGGGCATCACATCAGATCAACCCAAGCGTCTCCAGTCTGTGTGCAGTGCTGTAGCTGGACGAATGTCTCCCTTTCCAGCCATCTCACCCTCAGAAGGCAGGGGAGGGGTTGGCAGCTGGCAGAGGAATTCCCCAGGGGTCTATAACTCAGCTCCGTGCAGGTTTGTGAAATGTTATTACCTAGCAGTCCCTTCCCACAAAACATGTTTTTGAGCTAATTCCCGTCACCCGGCTGGGGTGGGAGCCAGGGGAATGTGGCCAAACATGTTTGTGCAGAGAATAAAACTGCCCATTGCATCACGGTGCTGCTGAGCGCAAGGGGCTGCAGTCTGTTTACTGGCCAGAGATCCCGGCCATCTTGAAAGCAGGCCAGGAATCTGGAAAGAAACATTGTGTTCAGCCCGTGTGTGTGTGTGTGTGTGTGTATGATTCATCCCTTACCAGAATGCTAATATTTATTAGCAAGGCTTGTTATCTGGCTGGGAGGAAATGCCAAGGTGTCCCCAGCCAGCTGTCCCATCGGGCAGGAACAGTCCCTGCTTTTCAGCAAGGAAGCTGGCATTTTTTCCATGTGGTCCCTCCAAAACATCCCCTCCTGCTCCCATGGATTTCGCCTGAGTTAGAAATCACTGTCTGTTTTATCCTCCCCGGGTGTCCCTGTTTGCCCTGAAATGTTGGCAGGCGTGGTCCTGGTGGGGTGGGGCAGAAAGACAGATGGAGGCACACGGAGCTAATGGGGAAAGAGAGACAGGGGGACAGATGCACAATTGCATGTTACTCCTTCCCAACAGGCCTGATTCTCAGTTGCATTGGAGCCTTTTTGCACCACTCCGCAGCCACAAAGGGACTGTAAAGTAAGCGTAACCAGTTACCTGGGAATGTTCCCTATCACTGTAGAGCCAGTAATTACTCTGCTCCATCCCTCCATCCAGCCCCAACTTCCTGGTGCAGAGGAGAAGGGCTTTGTGGCCAATGCTTCTGCAATTCTCAACAGCTGGAACTGCGCCTCACGGCTATAGGCAGCTGGACACAAGTTAGAGCAGCCTTGAGTCTGCTCTAATTTACACTGGAGGCCTGCAATGTCTGTGCAAGGCTGCATCCATGCCCAGTGCTCATTCCAGGTGCTTTGCAAGTATCAGCTGTACCAGTTGGTTAAGATGCCTTCAAGAGTAAGGTGACCAGATATTCCGTTTTTAAAGGGACAGTCCCATCTTTTGGGACTTTTTCTTATATAGCGCACCTCCTGTCCTGTTTTTTCCACAGTTGCTGTCTGGTAACCCTGTTCAAGAGGGTCTTGAATTCAAGTCCATATGAAGCGGTGAAGTCTACAGATTGGATCAGACCATTGGACCATCTCATCCTGCTGACCAATGCCTGATGGATCAGAGGTGCCCATGGATAGTCTCCTGCAGTGCTTCCATGCAGAAGGTCCAGTTCATCCTTGCCCAGCAGCTTGGGTGGTCATTTACACCAGTGCTGAGTGGTGTAAAACTACCAGATAAGGCCTGGTTCAGCAAAGCAGGCAAGCGTGGGCCTCCCTTTAAGCATGTGCACAACAACTTGGATACTCAGGTGTTTAAAATTAAGCATGTGCTCCATGGGGCCTCAGAGTAGTAAGATTTTTCACTGGTGTTGCACTCCCTGTGTGCCAGCGTAAAAGACCGCACGAAGCACAGGGCAATGATGGGTGGGACCTAGTATCTCTATAGCAAGGATAACAACGTCGGAGTCTCACTGATTCTGCTTCCTTTTTGCACCAGAGCATTTCAAGGTAAGGAACAACACCGTGGACACGGGCAGGAAATGCTTCTGTTCCAAACCAAAGTGCATGGGTAGCCCCTGGTATTTCCCCAGGTGGCCACAAGGAAATGCAAAGCTACCGACGTAACCCCAGGGAGCAGGTGTGGTCGGCTGACCCCACATCAAACCTAGACAAGATGAAGAGCTGTGAGGATGCACCATCCCCTTTTCAGCTGGGGCAGGGTCTTTCTCTACAGTCTATCGGCTGGTGCTCTATCCTGTCTAGATGTAGTGGGGTTTCCACAGCTTCCAAGGGACTGGTCAGGAAGCTTTTTTTGATCCCGGGCCAGATCCTCAGCGGGTGTAAGTCAGCATAGCTCCATGGATCTCCACCGAGCGAGCTCGACTCAGCCCAGTTGGGCACCTTGCCAAGTCAGTCTAGATTTCCTTCATCTTGATCCGATTCCCTCACTGCTGGTTCTAACTCAGCCCACCTCCCACCACGCTCACCACTTCCTCTCCCACCATTAAGACACTCACAAACAGGTTTCATATTCCCCCTTAGTCACCAGTCAGCCAAGCCAGCTACATTTAGGCCCTGTGGTCTGGTGGCTAAATCACTGGCCTGGGACTCAGGAGTCTATTCCTGGTTCAGCTGCCAGGTGAGTCACTTCCTTACTCTGTGCCTCAGTTTCCCCATCTGTAAAATGGAGATAAAGATCCTGACCTCCTGTGTAAAGCACTTGGAGACCCACTGATGAGAAGAGCTGGGTATTAATGTATGATGACTATTCATATCACAGTAGCACAGAGAGGCCTATCTGAGATCATGGCCCCATTATGCTAGGCCCTGCAGACACACAGCTCAAGAGATGATCCTTGCCCCAAGGATTTCCAATCGACATAGACAAGAAGGGGGCGGGGGGAAGGGGACGTGACTTGCCCAAGCTCACCCAGCAGGTCAGAACCAGGAATCGAACGCAGATCGACTGACTCTCAGTCCAGTGCGCTAGCCAAGGCCAGAAACTATACAGACTCAGTTACAACCCTTCACCACTGTTAATGCAATATCCCAAGAGGGTCTGTATCAGAACAGCAGACAACACCTCAGTGCACCAAATCCTGCTTGTGCTATGCAGACAGCCGAGGGCAGATTTTGCTCCAGCTTCTGTTCAAGCCAATGATTTCCATTCCATCGGTGGGAGCGGGAATCAGCGGAAGCCCTCTGTGTGTGTGTGGGAAGAAGGAAAGTTGAGTGGAAGAGCCTGCTGCAGAGACCCTACAATAGCCCCCACAACCCATCACCATTGGGAAGCTGCCCCATCTCTCAGCGCTGCCAGGTGAGGTGAAGAAATGATCCTGCAAACCACATCAGACCTAGAGAGAGCAGGAGACGGAGCCTGTCCCCACTGGGAGCTACCAGCCCCGTAGCATTGGAAAAGGAGAGAGTTTGAAGTGGGGGGTTGGAAATTCCCTGCCTTACCTCTCTGCCAAACAGATCAACCTGAGGGAGAAGGGGAGAGGACAGCTCTGAACTACTTCGTTGAGTTATTTCCAGCCGCGTTTCCATCTGAAGCCTTGTAACGGGTCAGGGAGATGAAACCAAGGGCAATTCTGAGGGCTCCCAGCCCCACGCTTGCAGCCAGGCTGGAGGGAACCGGAGCGCAGTGGGGCCAGCAGCCCCATGGGCTATTTATAACCAGGTCTGCTTGATGGCTCCTGCTGTGGACGCGGCTGCTGGAGTTATTTTTAGCAGGCTGCAGGGGAATCTTGGTGCTGTTGGCACAGGGTGATGGGGAGCGGAGGATACGCCAGGCATTTGAGCAGCATTCGGTCGGCCAAGCTCTGCCCACCTGCGCCCCTCCAGCCCACTCTGGAGAGCTTTCCAATGACTCCAGCAGGGAGCTCCCCTCCCTCATTCAACCCCGGAAGGGCAGCAAGGAGAGGAGTGCGTAGGGCTCTCTCTCATCACATCCCACGGGGGACCGCTTAGCCCCATGGCCCTAGCCCACTGCGCCATCTTCCAGCATCCCCATACTGGAGTGAATCCATCCCCTGGCATGGGACTGCAGCATTGAACTACAGGCCTGTGCTCCTACCGAGGCAGGTCTGGGTGGCTGTATCCCCCCTGCCCCACAGTGCCTGGGGACGAGTTGACTCACCTGAGGCACGCCCCCTTGTGGTTGGGTGTGGCATGGCAGATTTTTCCTCTCCAGCGCCTCGGCCATCTGGCGAGGTCCTAGTTTAGTCCTGGCCCTTCTGGGCTAACAGCAAGTCCCACAGTGTCCATACATCTGGTCCTCGCACGCTCCTCTCAGGGCTTTAAACCCTCCTTATCCCCTAGCAGCAGTGGGCTTAACATCACCTTCTCAGTGGGTGGTCAGGGAACCCAGGCGCACCTGCTCCACTGGGCTCCAGCCCAGGAGGCCTAGGGCAGGGAGCCAAGCTCAGCTCCATTGGAGACCTTGCCACTGTCTCCCTGGGCTCCTCCCTGCCACTAGCCTGTCTTCAGGCCTTTTCCCCTGCCCTTTCCTGGACTCTTAGTTCCTGCCTTTGTGTCGGGCTCAGCCACCGGAGCTTGCTCCAGTCCCGTGGCTTCCAAATATCTTCCCTCCCTGGGCTGCCGCTCCCACTGGAGGGGCCTTCCTGTTCCCCACGGAGCTCCTCCACCCCCGGAGCCCCTTCTGCTCCAGACTTTCTCTCTTTAGAGCACCACCCAGCTCCTCCTCAGCTGGGTTTTATCTTTAATTAGGCCTGGCCTGCTCTCCAGATACAACCAAGTGGGTTAATTGGTCCCATTAACCCTTTCACTACCAGTGCAGGGCAGCCACCCCATCACAGTGCTGTCCATAACCCTCAATATCCCAATACGGCCATATCCCTCACACCCTGGTGCCAAGGTCTTAGAGCACCTGTGTCCCTCCTATTCCTATACGTCCCTGTCTCCAGTATCCCAGTGTGCCCATATGGCTGTGTGCCCGCATATCCCTTATCTCTGTGTGCCCACATCCTCAAGAACCCTGTGTGCCCATATTCCCCATGTGCCTATCCCCATATACACCTGTATATGCCATGTGTTTGTAACTCCTGGCCCCTCTGTGCCCCCCACATTCCCAGGGGTCTCCCCCACATCACTATGTGATGCACCCCCAGCCCCACTACTCCTTTGTGCCCACTGCCATATGTGGCAGCAGTAAGCTGGAGGCATCAAGCAATAAACTCTTCCTGACCTGCTGAGCCAGAGGATGAGGATTTACAGCTGAGGGGGAATGAGCTCTGGCTGCCGTCTCTCTCCAGACAGGAAGACATTAGCCTAGCTGCGCTGTCTGCATTTCTAATAGGCCCCTCTCTCTCCCCAGCAGCTCCCAGTGCAGCAGGGAAATCCTTGCAGAGGAGACTTCGAGGAGCTTAGCTCTGCAGGCTCCACTTGGAGGGGGAAAGAAACAGCTTCATGAGCCCGACCTTCGCAGGATGCGGGGCCTCTGGGCTCTGCCCTGCCTGGGGCTGCTACCCCACAATACAAAGGCAGGTGGGTCAGTCTCATGCCATTAGTCCCGCAGCCAGCATGCAAGGGTGGGCTGTACCTCTTCCTGGGCACATATGTTCAACTGGATCTCTGGCCCCCTCATATAAACACACCCCAGACACATGCACCTGTGCTCATTCCCTGCTACATTCCCTTTCTCACACACAGACACATCTGCATATATGTATTCCTCCCAAGCATTTTCACCTAAAGACAGATTCCCCCTTCATTCTTTATTATTACTCTCATCTATCTATCTATCTACCCCCCTACACTGCATCTATCTATCTATCACTATATTATCATAGCCCACACATTCACATATAAGTATACAAAAATTTCCAGTTATCCTCACAAAACTTCACTTGTTTCTCTCTCTCTCTCTCTCTCTCTCTCTCACTCACTCACTCACTCACTCTTACACTTTCCATAAGGGTAAATGGGATGAACCAGGTACCTACAGACCAGTTAACCTGATATTGATCCTGGGCAAAATCATGGAAAAGCTGATATTGAATGTGATCAGTAGAGGATTAAGGAATGGGAGCATAATTAATGCCAATCAGCATGGTTTTATGGAAAATAGGTCTTGTCAAACAAACTTGCTATTTGTTTTTTTCTGATATTACTAATTTGGTTGATGATGGTAGCTGTGTTGACATAATATCCTTAGAAAGCATAGGATTTAATAGTCCATGACATTTTGATTACAAAATCAGCACTATACAAATTCAATGTAGCCCATGTGCGATGGATAAAAAAACTGGCTAACTGATAGAGCTCAAAATGGGGACAAATCTCACATAGGGGTATCTCTAGTGAGTTCACAGGGGGATTTGTCCTCAGATTAATGTTATTCACTATCTTTATCAATGATTTAGAAGAAAATATAAAAACACTGCTGGTAAAATTTGCAAATGACACAAAAACTGGTGGAATGGTACATAGTGATGGGGGACAGGTCAGTTACACAGGCCAACCTGGATTGTTAAGTCAGATGGGTTTTAACAGAGCTAAATGTAAGATCAGACGTTTAGGAACAAAGGATGTAAATCACACCAACGAGACTGCTTACTGTATCCTGGAATGCCGTGACTCTGGAAAGGACTTTGAGGTCATGGAAGATACCCAGTGGAACACGAGCTCTCCGATGCTATGCTGCAGCTAAGAGGCCCCTGTTCCTTGGTTGTATAAGCAGAGGAATCTCAAGTAGGAGTAGGGGGATAGTATTACCCCCATATATGTCATTAGTGAAACCGTTACTGGATACCGTGTTCAACTGGGGGGTCAATATATCAAAAAAGATGCTGACAACTTGAAAAGGGTTCCAAACAGAGCTCCAGGTTGCTTCAAGATCGGGGAAACCTGCCTTCGAGTGAGAGACTGAAGAAGCTCAATCAGAGGGTCAAGGGGTGACATGATCACCATCCACAAGCAGCTGTAGGGGAAGTGATTTCTGATGGTCGACGGCTCTTTAATCTAGCAGGAAAGGACAGCATGAGATCTGGGGGCTAGAAGTGGAAGCTAGACACATTACTAAGAGGGTGCACATTTTTAGCAATGAGGGTGATGATTCGCCATTTCCTACAGCTCCCCCTATGCACATACCCACCTCTTCCAACTCCCTTCCACCTCCGGCTATGCCTGTCCCTGCACATGCACTCACAAATACAATCCCCCTCCCATACCCATTGGCTCAGTGCTTTCAGTCTCCCGTACGCTGCTTCCCCTCTCCCCCCATGACTATCTCTGAGCAGCTCCTGGCTGTGCAGGCTGGACAGGCTGGGTTGCAGATTAATTAGCTCAGGGAAGCAGGCGTGATCCAGGGCAGTGTGGCAGATGCACTGTCCAGATGGGTGAAGTGCCTGTGTTTGTTCCCCCTTCCCCAGGAAGCTGCGCTTTCCCTGAGAGCCATCCCTGCTATTTGCAAAAAGCCTCTCAAGAAAGCAACCTGGGAACGTTTCCAGCCCAGCAGCCCTCTCCACCTGCGCAGCCTTGCTGATTGCACTGGGGAGGCCTGGGGCCAGGTAGGCTGAATTTCCTGCATCCGAGCGGGGTGATCCCACTTCCCTGCACTGCAGCTCCCTGCCCCACTAGCAGCAAACACACCTGCCAGGATCCCACAGCATCACAGCCACAGCTCTGTGAGCTCCCCTGCAATAGGACCTGCTATAAGTGGAGGTGCTGCTAGCACAGGTCCCAGGAAGGTGAGTACTTTATCCCATGCAGTGACACCCCAGAGCCTACAGGGACATCAACTCAGGACAGTGACACCCAGGGTGGACCTTTGTGCCAGGCAAACTACACCCTACCTTGTCCAGAACCCCTCTTCCAAACAAAGAGCACCCACAGCCTGCAGGGCCCTTATCCCAGGCCTGCAACACCCCAGACCGTGTGGCATCTATTTCCCAGGCTGGGGGCATTTCGGGATCTGGATCCCAGCAAAGCTTTTTGATCCCATCCCCCGCCCTGCCCCGGTTGGCAAGTCAGCGTGGGCACCCAGGAGGCGGTAGCCCAGCTAATCCACGTCCACCGTGGGCACCTGACTGGAATGCAGAGGTGTGAAGTGAAGTCCTCCTGTTCCAGGCAGTTTCACAGTTTATTTTACACCCTATTAGATTCCAGCTGGCAGGAGCGCTCCCTATAAATATACATAAGGGCTCATTTACATGACGGTTTATTTGGAAGCGAATTCCACAGCTGCCTGGCAGCCAGCTCTTTTGCAGCAGGTGAGAATTCTGCGCATACACGTGTGTGGGGTGGGGGCGGCGGGGAATGCTGCAGAGAGAGAGAAAATCCATCGCAGGCATTAGAAGCGGATTCCCTGATTGATCCTGGGCTGCTCTGATCTGAATTTTGCTGCAATTTGCACAAGGGAAAAAAATCCCCTTGTTAGACAGGGAATAGATTCAGGTGAGAGGCAGGATTGCCCCATAGTTAGGGAGTGAGAATCAGGGCTCCTGGGTTCTATCCCTGAGTGAGTCCCTTTCCCTGCTCTGTGACTCAGTCTCCCATTTTGTTAAATAGGGAGCATCTGGACAGCTACAGATGGGAAGCGCTAAGCATTTGGCTGTTAGTAATATTATTATTACTATTTACCATGTGTATTACTGTAGCACCTAAGAGCCCCAGCCCTGGACCATGTGCTAGGGGCTGTACAAACAAACTCCAGGATGGTCTCTGCCCCCACAGAGCTGTTCCTCTTCCTTTCCGAACATGGTGCCTCTGGAAGCTGCAGCCTTGAGAAAGGAGTATGGATTAGTAGAGGCAATATGGTCTAATCATTAAAGCAGCAGGCCCCAGGACTCCTGGGTTCTATTCTTGGCTCTGCTGGGTGACCTTGGACCCAGATTCATAAAAGTAACTAGGCTCCTAACTCTCATTGATTACATACCCTTGACTAACTTCCACAGCCCTTTGAGGGTCTGGGTCTCAGGCTCCATGCCTCAGTTTCCCTCTCTGCGCCCTGGAAGTAATGCTATCTCCCTACCTTGCTGGGCGGGGGGTTGTGAGGCTTAAAGAACTGCACAGCACTTTGAGAACCTCTCAGGAAATACAAAGCAGGACTGGGGGGGCTGTTATACGAGCAAGGCCAAGCTGTAGGATGATGGGTTGGTGCTCTAGCGCTCAGGACACTCTCTGCCACAGACACTCTTGGGTGACTTCGAGCAAAGATACTTATTTAAGTGCCTAATAGGGAGCAGTTGGCTGCTGAGCTCGTGGTGTGGCGAGGGGTGTGGTGTTGAAAACTGGACCCAGCCCTCGTTAAACTCAACAAAGATCTGAGGTGGTGGTGTTTGGATCCAGCACTAGATTACAGCTCTGGCTTCAAAGCCAGATCAAGGCTGGAATTTTAGTGACAGGATCTGAAATGTCATGAGCTGTTCCAATAGGCTTTCTGCTCTACGGTGGTTTCTCTCCAGAGCAATGTGGTCTAATGGATAGTGCACCGGACTGGGATTCAAAAGATGCCTGGATACTAGTCCCAGCTCTGCTACTGGTCTGCTGGGTGACCTTAGGCATGTCACTTTCCCTCTTTGTATCTCAACTTTCCCACCTATAAAATGGGGATGATGCTGATCCCCTTTGTAAATCATTGAAATCGATGAGTGAAAAGCAGCTACATAAGAGCTAAGCGTTATTATTACATCGGGCTCCATCCAAACTGGATCTAGAAAACAGGGCCCACACAGTGCTGGATCCACAACCAGAACCAAACCCCACAGGTCTGAGTGTGAACCCGAGGAGCTGAATTTTTCCCTCCCTGAAAGTCAGTGCAATTGGGTGGGATGATCCAGAGCAGAGGTTCCACGTGGGGCCTGGCTCTAACTGGTGGGCCTGAATTGGCTCTCACTGATGCTGGTGTCAAGCTGGAGTCGCTCCACCAAAGGCAATGGGGCAACACAGTGTAAAGTCAATTCAAGAGGAGAATCAAGTCCATAATATCCATTGTGTCAACCACAGGTATCACCTAGATTTTGGGCTGAATTGATACCCAGGATCTTTGAGTAAGGGCCAAAAACGGAATGGTGACTCTAACCCAGGGCCCCCTTGATGTGAGGGGGATGAGGGTGCATAGACTTTTACAAGGATCCCACGGGTCAGAAACATTCATGATAGTTCACCAAAGGCTGCCAGGTGAGGTCTTTATCAAGAGCCACTAGCCTACCGGTCATCGTAATCCTTGCAAAATGTATGTAGAGATAATATTTAAGGAGTTATGTATCTACACTGAAAATTATATTCTTCTGGCCTTGGAGTTAAGGCAGGTCACCAGGAGAGGACACACCTCAGAGATTAGATAACAGACACCTATCTGCCTCTCTGGTCATTTGTGTGTTGTGTATCGTATGACTCACAGCATAGGTGTATTTGCATACTAAGCCAGAGGGAGGGGTATGCAAGAGGGGAGGCAAGCAGGGGCATGCCCCCAATAATTGTCAGGGGCATAGAACTCCTCTGGCCCCCATGCGGTAGGGGGGGAAGGAAGAGTGAGCTCCTGGGGCTGGTGGGGGAGGTGGGCACAGAACCCAAAGGGGTCTAAGTTAAAAAAGAGGTTCCGAAATCTACCAAGAAAAGGAAATCTACTAGACGAAACCAACAGGAGGGGATGGGGTCCTGTTTATGTATAAAGACAAAGGATGGGAGCAGTGTATCTTGGGGTGCAAAGGACAGAAGAATCCTTTCCTAGGAGGCAAGCTGACAGTGCATCTTCCTCCAGAAAGGAGGGTCCCAGTCAACCTGGCTGTAAAGCACTGCAAGGATTTGGGGTGAGCATTCCTCTATGAGACATGGGAGCATCTAGTTATGTAAGTCTAGACTCTAGAATGTGTGTTATGATTTTATTTTATACGTAACCCTCTGTGTCCAATCTGGCTACTTGCTACTACTCGAATCTCTGCATAGTTGTGATTTCAGGCCTCAGTGCCGTGTGATAAGCAGAGCAGTGATCAGAAGTGGGACTGGTAAGCGGGGCAAACTGGTTCTCCGGACGCAGGGAGTCTGTGAATTCTGTGAGCGGCCAGTGGAGGCTTGGAGTGTGCCTATTGCTAACCTGTAGAGTAACAGCAAGGCCTCTGAGACCTAGAGTGTGGGTTGCCCATGGTCTGTGAAGTTGGGGAGTTGACCCAGGCAGACACAGACAAAGCTTCCTCCCAACCCTGCGTACCCCTGGGAAGCATCACAGAGACCACATGGCACCAGCTCTGAACCAAAACCTCAGCCCAATATTGTCTCTCTCCAGGTACATCACAGCTGCATCTAGAGGCACTCTTGACCCCAGTGTGCAAGGCACTGCAGAGACACACTTCCTCTCCCAAAGAGCTTCCAGGCCAGACAGACACGACAGCCAACTGGTATTACCAGCTGCATGTCACAGGTGGGGACCTGAGACAAGTTTTCTGCAGGGCTCAGTGGCTGAGCGAGTGGCTGTGTCTTCAAAAGAGCTCAGCACCCTGGGTGAAAATCCAGACCCAGTCCTGGGTCCTGAGCACCTGAAGACTGGGCCCTGCTCAATGTGCCCCAACTCACCCAGGGGGCTTGTGACACAGCTGGAAATTGATCCCAACTCTTCTGAATCTTAACCATGCAGCCATCCTTTCCTTTTGCCCAGGAGCAGGGACTTGGGTTTGGCCCCCTCTCTCCAACGAGTGACTGTTAGCCAAGATCTGGGTCTCGGAACCCTAAACACTCCCTGTGTTCTTGCCCAGTCAGGCCATGAGGTCGGCGAAGTCCCTCTTTCCTTCTCCCACCGTTGGGAAGGTTTTGTGTTAGATTCAGCCCTGCAGCTGGGAGTACGTGGCCTGAATTCTGCCTGGGTTTGATATTAATGTGCCCTGATAGAAACGTTTGAGTCCTTCTCATGTTTATATCATGATTATTAGCTGAGTCACAGCTGGGGTGCTGCTAATTAAATGTATTTCTTAATTAACAAGATCACAGAGAAGGCACGCCAGCCGGGTTTGGCTTTCAATCACTGTTGACAAAGACAGCTGCTGCCAGACTGGGGGTGGCTTCTGTTGAAGACGCAGTGCTAGCCCAAGGCTGGTCTGGCCAGGGTGCGAGCCATGTGCTGATGGGTTTATGGAGCAGACGTCTTGGGCCAGGGAGGGGCTCCTGACTGGCTTGCCCTGCTGCCTGGTTACTATGTCACAATCTGAGCTGACACAGTGCGGGCGGGACATCAAAAGCTGGCTGCAGCCCTGCCCAAAGCACCTCCTGGCCTCTTGGTAACCAAAACATGGGCTCGGATGCCAAATCCTGGCCCCAGACACCTCCAATCCCTCCATCTAGAGACTTTCCAAACCCTGCACCGCAGACCCCAAACTTTCACCCCAGAGACCCGCAAACCCTGCACCCAGATACCTCCAAACCTTCCAATTGCAGACCCCGAAATCTTGCACCTGGAGACCCCCAAACCCTCTATCTAGAGATCCCCAAACCCTGCACCCAGATACCCCCAAATCCTGCATCCAAACACCCCCAAAGCCCTGCACCAAAGACTCAAAAACCCTCCACCTGGAGATCCCCAAACACTCCATCTCAGACACCCCAAACCATGCACCTAAACACCCTCAAACTTTCACCCCAGTCGCCCAAAATTTTCCAACCTCACTGTTAACAATATACACCTTATTTCCAGTCTGAATGTGTCTACTTTCAACTTCCAGCCATTGGATCTTGTTAGACCTTTCTTGGCTAGATTGAAGAGCCCATTATTAAACATTTGCTCCCCACGTAGGTTCTTACAGACTGCGATCAAGTCATCCCAACCTTCTCTTTGCTAAGATAAATGGATTGAGCTCTTTGAGTCTCTCGCTATAAGGCAGGTTTTCTAATCCTTTCATCATTCTTATGGCTCTTCTCTGAAACCTCTCCCAATTTATCAACATCTTTCTTGAATTGCGAGCACCAGAGCTGGACACAGCATTCCTGCAGCGGCCGCACCAGTGCCAAACACAGAGGTAAAATAACCTCTCGACTCTGACTTGAGAGATCCCCCTGTTTATGCCCGACGGTGCCTGGTGAGAGCTCCACTGATCTCTGTGCCTGGGGCAAGGCCTGGATGGATGGGGAAGCTGCACTGAGTACAGGGCAAAGCACAGGGTAAAGACTAGGGGATTTTATGCTGCAGCCATTATAAGCCACAGGGAAGGGAGGGGAGTGGATCAAGGGATATTCGCCCCTCTGCAAGTCAGTGCAATGGAATGAATGGACATACCACAGTACCATTGAGTAACAGCTATTAATACTCGAGTATGCTCCTGCCAGCTGTGCTGCCTTGGGGTAGAGCTGCAGCATTGTTCTTTGCCAGCAGAATAACCCCATCCCCAGCTGTTAAGCGGGGGAGGGAGGGAGGGTGGCACAGAGTTTATGGGCCATTTCCCTTCTGCTTGCTGGAGCCGGCGGCACATGGAGCCCCTCTGTGCTTCCCAGGGATTTTGGTGTGCTGCAGGACCGTGTGCTGCACAGTGGGATTAGCAGGGTTTGCCTTCTGGGAACTGCCTCTAATTCGATTTGCCTTGTTTTCTGGCTGCAGCCTGGCTAAGTGATTGAAGTGTCTCAGTCTGGCTGCTTGCGAAGCAGGCCGCAGCTCTGCCCATAGTCCCCCCTCCCCGCCCCCGCCTTCCCCCGCAACTCATCAGCATTCGAGTCACCGAGCGCCATCCATGCCAGGACACGCTGCTGCAGAAACAGCTTCCCCCCCGCCCCCACCCAAGCTCCGGCACGACACAGACTCGCTGCTCGGGCATGAAAGGGGCAGGCTGCCAGGATCTGCCATGGCCAGGGGCAGCTGGTCTCATCCTCGGCAGCCTCGTGTCCAGGGAGGAAAGGACAGGGTCCCCACGGGGACGAAGGCTACAGAGAGAGACTGTCACAAAGGCTGAGTGTAGCTGGGCAGCAGTGCCCCATCCGAGGGCTCGTGGGTGGCCTGTGTGAAGCGAATTTGCTGGATCTCAGTCCATTGTTAGCACCACTTGCCACCCCTCCCCTCCCATCCCTTGCTGGGCGTCTCAGAGGAGTTGGGCTGTGGAGAGAAGCCCCTTAGGGGTTCCACAGGCAGGGCAATGCAGCTGTGAGTGTGTACTGCCTCTGCCAATGGCAAACTCTTTGGAAATCAGCTGGGGGATCTCCCTGCGAGCCAGGATGATGGGAGCCTGACTCCACACAAGGCTGTAGGCCAAACACTGGAGGAATGATGCACTGTCCTTTAGGGGGCGGTTTATCCCCAGGGGAAGGTACCAGGCAAACATTCCCCCCAGCCTCGCTGCACTTCCTTCTCATCCCTGCTGCATTCCAGTGATAATATTATACTAAAAGGTGCATCGGCCATCCATGGATCTCAAAGCACAACACAAATTAACCTTCAGAGGGGCAGGGATGCATCGTTATCCCTAGATGGGGAAACTGAGGCATGCCAGGAGGCAAGGGGCATAGTGCTACTGTGCTGACTAGCACCTGGGGATTCCCCAAATGAGAGGGGAATGCCCATGCGGCAGGGTACACTGGCTCTCCGGCTACTTGGCCGCTTGTCTCGGAAGGACTCAATCTTTCAACAGCAGAGGGCCCAATTCTCAGGCCTACAGTCAGGGCTGCTTATGTTGCTCTGGCAAGGCCTTAAAGTGGGTGGGAACAACCCTCTAGAGTGTCCCCACTGTGTGGGGTGGGGATCTGCCAACCGGCATGAAACTAGGGAACTGGTTCTACATCCTGGAGTGCGGGGAGCATGCTGGGGTGGGGAAGGGGCCTGGCCATAATGCACTGCTGGTTCCCAGAGCCTTTGAGGGGCCCTGGAAAGCAGGATATATGTCAGGGACTAGAATATGGGGCACACAAGATGGCTTAAAGCTGCCTTTCCTGTCTCTTTCCCCAAGCACTTCCCCTTCCCCCCGTTCACCGCCCTCCCAAGTGCAGGGGTGCGTTCCCTAATGATCAGGCCCTGAAAGATAATGGAGTTTACCTAGTCCTGGAACGGGCAAAACCAGACCCTGGAATCCAAATGCCTCTGAACTCTAGCTCTGTCGTGAGCCCCTGGTCTCTGCTGAAGCTGGTCCAGCTCAGACGAGCTCAGCTGGCTCTATCACCTTTCCCAACAGCGCCTATAACCCCCAGCAGCTGGGTCTATTTCTTGCCTCCCTTCTGGAGTGTTTTCCCTCGGGCGCTGGCTGGTTCTGCCTGCCCCTGTGCCTGCCCCGTCTACTCCCCCTCGCTTTTCCCTGGCTAAGCACGGGGCCGCGAAGGTGGCGGCACTGGGATTTCTCCCCTCGGTTGGCAGGCTGAGCATGTCCTGCCATGGAGAGATGCCTCGACGGAACGCACACACCAGGGACAACGTGATCGCCATGGGAACTGCCTCCCCTGCTTGCTGGCCTTTCACTTTGCAGCCTCTGGCCAGGCACCTGGTGGGCATCTCCCTTGGTCCTCAGCTATGCTAAGGCTCCTTTACGTTGCCCGGGCAGTGCAAAGGGGCCTTCAGGATGGGAACAGCCCACTGGGGTTCCTCCTGTGTAGGGGGCCTCCCCAGCCAGGTAGGGCTACCAGCGTTGGAGGCAGGAGGGGGTGCAGCTGGGATGGAGTCCATAGCTCCGTGGCTTTTCCTTGCTTCTCAGTGGAAACCAGCACATAAGTTAAAGAAGCCCCGAAGCAGCAGACTAGGGCTGAGACTTTCCTGGGGAGTTTGAATCCGAGAGTCCAGCTCTTTGCAAGATGCCGAGGGCTACCATGACTCCCTCCTGCCTTCTTCCTGCTCTAACACCTCCCCTCGCAGCATACGAGACCTCCTGCCTCCCGCCTGCCCCCTCCCTAGCATACTGTGATTAGGGTGACCAGACAGCAAGTGTGAAAAATCGGGATGGGGTGGGGGAGTAATAGGAGCCTATATAAGAAAAAGACCCAAAAATCGGAATTGTCCCTATAAAATCAGGACACCTGGTCACCCTACCCATGATGAGCACCAGCGTCCTCTGCCTTGGGATTCTCGGGCAAGTCACTTTGTTGCTCTGTGCCTCAGTTTCCACCCACAGATCTCAGGGAGGCTAGCGTTTCACGAGGTGCTTTGAGATCTTTGGCCAGCATCTGTGTTTGAAGGGGAACAGCCCCCAGTGAAGAAAGCCGCCCCGGGGCATTGATGGCCTTATGCCAGGGGTGCCTTTGACCTGGGTAATCTATTATTTAAAGTGCTCTGGGCGAGCAGCAGGCCGTGAACGACAAGCCCCCATGAGCCGCACAAGGCTGCAAAGCAAGGAGAGAATTCTGCTGCCTTTGCAGTTTAAACCTGCACTGCTCCCTTAATGGAGACCTGGCCATCCCCCCGCCCTCCCCTCCACGAGGGCCGCAGGGCTGCCTGAGAGAGAGGCTGAGCAGGTATCTCTGACTCCCGGCGGCTGGGTGAGGGCAGAGGCACAATACAGGGCTGTCCTGGGGGTTCCATGACTCCTCCCCTCGGCATCTCCGCGGGAACCTCCATTGATGGAGACAAAGGCAGCTGCTCCAACTGGTGGGGAGGAATTCTTCAGAACCTGGCAGGGCCGGGGGGCCAACAGTCCTTTCGTGCGGGGGATTATTTGATCCTAAGCGACCGTCCGCCTCCCCCCCCCCCCCAGCCCCTGACATCCCTCCAGAATAAAAGCTTAGAGTTGACTGCCGAGGCAACATTCTCCAGCCTGGACCCCCCGCCCAACTTGGGCACATGCATGCACTAGTTGTGTACACCCACCCACTCACCCACTCTGAGCATGGATGCGCATGCACACCCTGAACACATACCCACACTGACGGTGCACACAAAGCACATGCCTGGCACACAGACACGCCTGTGTACATGCACACATGGTGCACACGCACGCCAAGCACACGCCTGGCACAGACACCCATGCCCACACGGTGCACACACAGCCACTGAGCACAGGGCCTTCCTGCAGTGCAGATGCCCATGAGCTAAAACACCCCTGAGTCCAATCTTAGAGGAGCCCTGGCTGCTGGGAGCTCACCGGGGACAATGTATAAAGCTCAGCCCCACCAGGCCCTACCTCCCCTGACACCACGGGAAGCGCTGGCCAAGGGGTGCTCCCAGGCCCGGCTCCTCTGGGAACAGTGGGGGGAGCTCTACACTGGCTGCAGCCAAGCCTTTTATTCTTGTAACAGGCCCCTGAATGGGGAGCTGCCAAGCTGGTGCCCTACTCAGTGTGAAAGGGGGGGTTGATGTGGCCTCCCAGGCGGGCAGGGCATCCCAGCCCGCCAAGTGGTGACACAGTCACAGGATTCCCAGGGAGAAGGCCACACAGGCTCCCTGTTGCCTGTGTGTGTGTGTGAGGGGCTTCAGAGTCCCTTGTCCTGCCCCTTGGATGCCTGTGGTCAGATGGGGTCAGTGAAGGCTTTAGGACTGCAGGGCTTTAGTAGTGGAGTCCAGGCCAGGCCAGTGCCCAGGCAAACACCAGGTTGGGAACTAGAGAGCCAGAGAGAACCACAGGGTCTGCCCGTATCCAGCCACCTCAGTAAAGGATGCCCGTTATATTCACTGCAGCTGGAATTCAGCGTAACTTCCCTTCACCTCCTGTCACTGTTTTCACCTGCTTCCTGCTCAGGCTCTTCGGGAATCCTGTTACCCTCATGAAAAGCTGGGGAGAACCCTGTGGGTCAGGGCAAGCTTTCCCCTTTGCCCAGCAGGGTGAGTGGGAAGGGGCTGGAGGCAAAGCAGGGTTGGGATGGTGGGGAGAGAGGCTGCATTACAGTCAGAAGGTCCCATCCACGTAGGGTGATCAGATGTCCCGATTTTATAGGGACAGTCCCGATTTTTGGGTCTTTTTCTTATATATGCTCCTATTACCACTCCATCCCTGTCCCGATTTTTCACATTTGCTGTCTGGTAACCCTACATCCACGACTGCTGAGGCCAGGAAGGGACATAGGGAGACCCAGCCGGTGACACCATGTGTGTTTGCTCACCTGGGAGCTGGAGAGCCAGAAAGACCCTACAGCCTCCATAAAGAATCCCCTTTACATTCATTGCAGCTAACCCCTGACTCTTCCTCCCCACCCACAAGGGGTAATTCAGGGGGCTTCAAACCAAAGCCATGTTCATGCCAACGCAGAAAATGAATGGCCACCGCCTGTCGCCACCCCACAGGTAGAGCCCTGCTGCTGTGACACAGAATCACCCCTCTGTCCCAGCATCGCACAGCCTCTCCCTTGCATCCCCGAGTCCCCATCACATCTGCCTGCCCCCAGCTTGCATGGGAGGCTTTGAGGCCTCCCGTAGAGAGGCCCACTGGTCCCCCATCTCAAACAGGCTGTGTGGGTGGTGGGGCTGGCGGGGAGGCATGCAGGGGAAGGATGCAGGAGAAATAAGGCAGCTGGTTCCTGGGGCCACGTGAGTTCTTCCCCTGCCCATGTCACTTTTGCACAAGAGCAAATGAGCCAGGATAACCTAGGAAGAGGGTTCGAAATGGGGCGGGCCCTGGGTCAGGGAGGTCAGGCTGTGGCTGGGGGGAACATTCACAGCATGGCAGGGAGAGGCAGAAGGAGATGCAGCAGACCCATCAACACCAGGGGCTGCTCCAGATCTCAGACTCAGGGTCAGGTAGAGAGGCTGAGCGGGCATCTCTGACTCTAGGCTGCTGGGTGAGGGCAGAGAAGGGGGAGCTGGAATCTCAGCCCCTTTCCCCATGGCACGACAGGGTGGGTGAGCGCCAGCACGTGGAGGCCTGAAGCATCTAATGTCAGTTGCCGTTGGCGACGGGAGCCTGGACTAGATGGCCCATTGGACTAGGCGGTGGGCCAATTCCCATTCTCCGAGAGGGCGTGTTTGCCGGGCCTGCTTTGGAAGCTTCTATTGGTGTTGATTTTGTTTGTTCTTTAATGATGTCTGTAAAAGCTCAGCGGCGCCCTATAGAGCGTGACCCCTATCAAACACAGACTTCTATAGAGCACAGCCCAACTGAGAAGAGACCCCTGTTGAAGACAACCCTGGTAGAATGCAGAACCCTATGGAGCAAAGCCCTATAGAGCACAGCCCCAGTGGTGCACAGGACCCTACAGAGCAAAGTGCCTATACAGCACAGGCCCCTGTGGAGCACAACCCCTCTTGAGAGCAGGCCCCTATAGAGCAAATCCCCTATAGAGCACAGACCCATGTGGAGTACAGCCCCTATAGAGCAAAGCACCTATACAGCCCAGCTCTCATTCAGCACAGGCCCCTATGGAGCACCACTTCCATGCAGGGCAGGCCCCTATGGTGCACAGACACTTCAGAATGCAGGCCTCCCCCATCACGGACTCACAGATCGTGCCAACTCTTGGGTCCGTGGGGGGTGCGCCTTTCAGTGAGACAGCCCTTCTCAGGGGTCCGCTCTCTCCCGAGGTTGGCCCCTGAGCCTTAGCACATCTGTTTCTTGCTGTGGGCCCCCTCAGGGAGTCCACTTGCTCTGGACCCCTGGGGCCTCCACCTCCCTAAGGGGATGATGCAACCCTGTTCTCTAGACCGGAGTGACTCAGCCAGCGTAAAACAGGAGGGTTTATTGAGTGTTGAACACAGCACAGGAAACTCTCCGGGCCTCAGGCCTGGCCTCCCTCAGCCCAGCACATCCCAATCTCCCCTACATCCAGATGGGCTCTGCCTGCTCCCTCTCTCCAGACCAGAGACCACATGTTTTCCAGCTGAGCATCTGATATCCCTGGCCCCAAACCCCGCCTCTGTCCATTGTCTTCTCTCCAGGTAAACAGGGTCGTAAACTGGGTGTCCTGGGCCTCCTCTCCTCTTAGCCCTCTGGCTGGAACCAGCTGCTTAGGTCATGGGGTCCTCTCTCCGCAGCCCATTGTTCTCCCACTGGCCAGAACCGGCTGTGACTCCTGAGCTGCATCTCCGGGTCACCGGGTCACCAGTCGCTGGGGTCTCCATCCTCCAGGCCATGGACTGGGGTCCCAAGTTCCCTCTCTGGTCCTCCGTAACAGCAAACTCCCACTCCCCTCACCTCGTTAAGCCAGTAACACCCGGAGACACCGAGTCCCCCTCCCTCTACATAAAAACCATTGGAAAACCACGAAAAAAATAAAAAAAAATCCCCCACTTCATCACACCCCCTTGAGATAGTTCCTAAAGGCCCCTTTCATAATGCAGCCCCGGTGCTCCCCTTAAAGCATAGGCCCCGTTCAGAGTGCTGGGCCCCCCATGAGGAGTATCCTCCCCCCTCATGGTGCAGCTGGCCCCGCCCAAGAGCACAGCCCCCTTTAAGAGTGGCTCTCCTCCCTCTCAGGCCACGGTTCGGACCATGCGGCATCCAGCCCAGCCGGCAGCACCTGCTAATGCAGCAGCAGAGGGGAGGGAGAGCGAGCGGAGGCAGGGAGCCTTCTCCTGTCCTTGGATGAACTCCGCGCTCACTCATTAGAGATGCCTCTGCCACCGCCTCCTTGGGAAGCTTCTTGCACACAGGGATATTTTTAGTCTCTGCTTTATACCCAGAGCAGGTTCTGCGCTACTTTCTCAGTGTAAAACAGGCTGTCAAAGGAGCTGCCAAGGCAACCCAGCTGCAGTTCAGCCAGTCTCCTCCAGCTGGGGACCCGGAACGACCCCTGCAGCACTGAGCACCCGGGAAATCTCCCAGCCCCCCCATCCTCTGCCCAGCCAGGAACAGGAGCAGGAATCACGGCCGAAGCGCGGGAGGCAAAGCAATCTCTTGCTCAGCCCTATAACGCCATCAAACCCGGCCTAGATACAGTGCAGGGGGAGGGACAGAGAGACGGGAGTGTCTGGGGATGGACGGAAGGACAGATAGAGTCCGAGGCCAGAAGTGCCTGACCTCCTGTGTAACACGGGCCAGAGAATGTCCTCAAAATAATTCTTAGAGCAGAGCTCTGACAAAACCAGCCAATTTTGAGCTAACAATTGTCAGTGATGAAGAATTCACTCCAATCCGTGGTAGATAGATAGATAGATAGATAGATAGGCAGGACCCTATGAAGTATCCCACCAAATACCCATGGTTGTTACAGCCTGAGAATACCAAATCACAGCCCCCTGGGCAGCATGCTCCTTGGAAACCCCCAGTGGCGAGAGACGGCACCTCCCTGCCAGGCCTGAGGGTGGAGACCCCACTGGAAACACAATAAAATGACTCCGAATGGGCAGCTGTGAGGACCATGGACCCGCAGCAGAAGAGCCTTCAGTGTGCCCCGTGCTGTCTAACTAGAGAATGGGCTGCAATCAGAAGCCCTGAGGTGGGGCTGGGACTCCCCGCTGTCTTTGGAGATGGCAGGAGGGAGTGACTGGGGGGGAGGGGCCAGCTCAGGTGGCAAGGCTGGGATGGACCAAGTGCACAAAATGGGGGTCCTGTGGCTCGGGATGCCCTAAGGAAAGTGAGGGGGCCAGAAGAGAAGGAGGCTGCTGCTGTCACCAGGGCAAATCCATCTCACTATGCAGCTAGGCCAGGAGGTTTCTGTTAGATGAGGGCACCTAGTGGGGCTAGGAGCTTCGCTGTTTGTAAGTACAGACTGGATGGAGGGGGCCTGGGGGATGCAGGGGGCCCAGGGTGCATGGAGCTGCACATGGAATCTTGTAAAGCCTGGGTGTCCACGGCAGCACTGGGCAAGTGGAGGGGCTGGTGGGGTCTCAAGAACTACCAGGGGGCTCGTGGTGCAGGCTGAGTGGAAAGGCTTATCTGGAGAGCAGGTGGGTTGGTCTCTGCTGGAGATCAACATGTATCAGGGCCTCCGGTTCCCTGCTGGGGCCCATGGTTAGTCTCTGACGTGAGGAGTGGGTTCTCCAGTCTGCTTCTGAATTTGATTAACCCCAGCAGGGACTGGCCAGATAAAAGGGGAAGAGGGCTAGGTCCTCCAGGCCTGGTGCTCTGGATTCGAGCCATCCCCTCCGTCCCACAGGAGGTGGGGCAGGACACCTGTCACACATAGCCCAGAGGACGAGCCCAGCTGCTCTCAGCCCATCCTCCTCATGCTTCTGTGATAACCTTCCCATGCCTGGAGGAGTGGGCATGTTCTCCCTAGTGGTACCTGCATGTGTGCTGGGTATGCTCAGTAAGGGGCCCTCCTCACCCCTGGAGCTCACCCTCCCCCATACCCCAATCATCTTCATCTTCAATGCACAGTTCATCTCTTGACCCTGGCTTTTCCCAGAGGGTGAAGGGAGCTCAGCCGACTCTGGCTGGTGGAGCAGAGAGGGGGCGGTGAGTTTTGGCTGGGTTTTTACAATATGAAATTCTGCCTGATTTGGACTGTGCACCTGCCCTGGGGGATGCTGTGAGGACCAAAGCGCTAAATAATTTGAAGTGTTGCTGAGGCCTGGATTCTGCCCCAAATTTCTCTGCTGCAGAAGTAGATGGAGCAGCGCCACCTCCTGGCCGGAGCGGGCAAGGAGAGAGGGCGTAACCCAAATGTCCGCTCCTCACACAAACAAACACGCACACGCCCATGGATGCCAAAACAAACGCACATGGCTGCACAGAGACACACAACACACAGCCGTAAGTCAGGGCCACACACAAATGCACATGGCCGCACACAGACACACAATGCCCAGATCTAAGAGTTGCACACAGGGACAAACACAAATGCCCACCCTTAAACGCGCCCACACACACAGACGTGTGTATTGCTGTATGATCCCATGCCCCCAAGCCCCATCACACCAGGCTAAATTCAGCTCTGGTGTAAATAGCGTGACTAGATTCCCGATTTTATAGGGACAGTCCCGATATTTGGGGTTTTGTCTTATATAGCTGCCAATTACCCCTCACCCCCTATGTCAATTTTTCACCCTTGCTATCTGGTCACCTTAGGTGTAAATGGACACAAATCCTTTGATGCAGATTACACTAGGCCTGAATTTGGCTTTTGCTGTCCTCTTTCTCTAGTTGCAGGATTTCCCACGTGTCTCATCCCTTCTGCTTTCTCTGGTCACTGGGCCCTATGAACTGTTCTTGTCCCCTGCCCATCTCCTGCCCCTACAGTCTGGCTAAGGAGGCAGCTCCATAGTGGGGATGAGCAGCTTGTAGGGACTGGCCCAGCAGAAGAAGAGGGCAGTGGAGAGGATTTGCAGAAAGACCTGCCACTCAACAAATCTCCAATTCCCCTCCCTCGCACCCGTTTTATCAATGGGTGGCCAGCTCCCACTTCCCCAGCGTGACTCGCCTCACCCTGTGGGTTTCACAATGTGTTCTGGTCGGCATTTACAAGAAAAGGCCTGGGGGGGGAGCAGCTGGGGGAATTCCAGTAAGTGGCCTCGAGCCCTTCCTTATTCTCGAGAATAGGAAGTTGTTCGACTTCTCCTTGGGGTTTTCAGTTTCTGCTTAATGAGGAAAGAGGCCAAACTGCTCTGACCGCTTCTCTCCCCTCCTCCCCCCCCCCCCGCAGCAGCAACAACGTGTTCCACGCAGTCCCGATTATCTCTTCCCCTGCCTCGCACTATGACCCGAGCCATGCTTTGACTGGCAATGCTGCCCCAGGAAGCATCCCTCTCTGAACCCTGCCGGGGTTTTCCCCTGCTGGGAGCACGAGCAAGCCCATTGGGTGCAAACAGCCACAGCAGGCCCATTTCCCAGCCACTCCAGCAATGACGCTCTCCCAGGGCTGCCGGTCTTGACTCCATTCGAACGTGAAGCATCCTTGGCATGTCAACAAACAGCCAGGTGGCCAGCTGGAGAGGGGAATGCAGGGCCCTGATGCACGAATCAGGAGGATTTTTGCATGGGGCCACCTCGGACAATTCAGCCCAGCCTGCAGCCTCAGCAGGCAGGGCCGTCCTTGGCAGAGGGCAGAGGGCATGAGTGGGCTGAGAGCTCATGACTCGAGCCACCGAGAGAAGCAGGGTGTCTCCTCTTTATGTCCTGGCTTGGGCATGTCCCAGACCCCTCTCTCCTGCTCTGATGCAGCCTCCCCAGAACACGCCAGTCCTTGCTCATGTTCCCTGACTACAACCCCCTTCCCTTGTCCAGATGGCTTGGGCCTAGTGGAGTGGCACACACATAGTCAATGCCTTCCACCTCCTCCTTCCCCCCAGCCCACAAAAGCCAGGGGCACTTGCACCCCAAACATTCGCCTAGCCTCAGCTGGGGGTTTGCCATTTTGCATTCCAACCAAAGACACTTGGCCTTGAAAACCTGAGACCTTTGGGGTGGAAAAAGGACATTCCACCCACACTCCCCACTGCCCTGGGCCAGGGACAAAACAGCAGCAATTCCTACATGAAACGGAGCAACGGAACCAACGCTGGGCACGTTACCACAGCCCCATGGCTCTCAGGGCCCTGATCCTGATGTCAGATCCCCCTGTGCCCGTGTGCGGAGAACAGACACAGGCAGCATGTGCCTCAACAAAGGCCTTAACAATGGCCTCCTACCCAGCGATCCCTTCTCGGTTTGCATCTTCCAGGCAGCATGTCAATGGGACACCACCTGGGCATAACGATCCATCTGAGCAGACCCCATTGCAGGTTGGGGCCTGGATTTCTGCCACTTCCTCAGCCTAGAAACTGGTGCAAGAACCCGAGGACATCCCCTCCATGTTCCGCCCCAGGACTTTGGAGCAAAGGCTGGGTCCCAGGGAAACCCCTGTTTTGACACTGAGCCCAGTGCATGCCGGGACAGGACTTGTGGATTTTAGTGTGGAGACCCAGGCAGTGAGGAATGGCTCACCAGAGCTCCTAGTTCTGCACCTAGTTCTCGAGTCTTGGTGCTTTGACGGAAGCAGCTCCCGGCAACACAAGTGCAGGCGCAGCAGGGAAAATGAACGATAATGAAGGGTAACCAACCAGCCGCTTCCCTTGTCATTTACGACTCGGGATGTTTGTGTGACAACAGGGGCTGGGCTGCTCAGGTTCGCTGTTCATCTGCTCCAGCTGCCTGTTCTCCACCTGGAGCCTTCGTCAGCCATGTGTCATCAGCACCATCTCCATGGCAGCTAATTACAGGAGAGCAGAACATCTTCAGGTGCAGACCCAACAGCAGGAAGAACAGGTGAATCATCAAGGATCTTTTCTTCACTCAGCTGAGTTGCCCGTTTGACTCCACAGAGGGCCTGGGACCTAGTACAACTCTTGATTAGCAAAGTTTCACCTTGACAGCTTGTCCTGCTGGGGGTTCCTTATCACGTGACATGGTCCCTTCTGGGCTGCGAGGCCAAGAGCTGGGATGGATTCCACGGAATTCTGGGTTTAAACCACAAGCCTCTAAATGGAGCAGCCTCTCCCCCCACCCTGCTCCTGGAGATGTCTTCCAGTAACAGGAAGGGCTGGTGGCTTGATGCTGCTTCTGGGACAGATGGTGTTGCCAAGAGATTAGCTAATATGTTCTGGCCTAAGGACGCCAGGCGGGGGGGCGGGCGGGGTAGAGCTGTGGGTTCCTGGCAGCTGTGCACATCTGCATCTTGAAACAGGCTGTGAATTGCTCCAGTAACAGCTGGGAGAGCATAGGCGTGGGGGGAGTGGGAGAAGGAGAGAGAGTGGAGCTAGAGGCAGGTAGATCTGGGAGGGGTGATGGGCTGCAGGCAGGAGAAAAGTGGGGCAAGGCCCCCAGAGGATTTCAACACGCGTTGCGAGCTGTGGGAGTCGGACAGACCCAGTCGGGAGGCTGCAGCAGGGCTATCCCATGGTTCCCTGCTCCCATTGCAAGGCGCTGGCATTTGGTTCACCCCATCGCCTCTGCCATTCTCTGCTTGCTGCTCCCCCTGTCTCTCCTCCCTGACGTGTTTGCACCCTGCCCTGGTTTCTCTGTATCCATTCCATCTTGACTGGCCCCAGTCCCTCCAGTGGCCCCACCCCCGGTGACTGGGAGGATGGCCATGTCCATCTCTTCAGTGAGGGACAAAAAGGCTGACTGCCCTGCGGGAGGGCAGCCTGTGGCTGTGCTACGGGCTTTACAGGTGGCCAGCTCCCGGAACAGCCCCTCCCAGCGGGGCTGTACAGTGCCAGGCACGTATTGGCTGCTACTGCAATAGTTCCCGCTGGCCCGGCCCTGGCCCTGGCAGCTACAGGACCCAGGCAGGGATCAAACTGTAAAGCACAAGGAGTGGGATGAATGGATGGATGTAAAAATAGAAACAGGTTGACCTTTGCTCGGACACAATTTCTGCAGTTTACGGGCCCTGGGTAAACAGGAAGTCTGTTTACGAGGTGCCCATTCATGAGCCAGCTAATGACAGCTTAGCCCTGGGAGCTTGTTTTGTTTCTCTCTCACACGCAGAGGGATGCCAAGCAGGAAGTATGCCAGGGGAGATGCTCCAGCTATGCCGGCTTCCCCGACTCGTTAACACTCCCTCTCCGCCCACCACAGCCGAGGGGGAGTTTCCAAGGCTGGCCAGGGGCTGAGGCTTCCCTGATGCCTGAGAAGTCCAGGGTGAAGAGAGAAGGGGGGTGGGGCCCATATATTGGGGAAGGGGGGCACGGGATGCAGATGGCAGGGGAGGGCCAGAGGTGGAGAAGCAAGGTGGGGCAGGGCGGGACTGGCAAGAGTGGGGCATCTCAGTGGAGACCAAAGCCTGCCTGGGCCGTGGAGACTGAGCTTTCCCCTCTCCAGCCCAGGGGCAGTGCGTGCGGGCACTGGCTGTCTCTGCAGAGGTAGCTTTGTATGAACGGGGTGGGTGGGCTGGGGCCATGCTCCACCAGCCTAGGAGCAGGGCCCAGGAGGGACCACCACCTCGCTGCAGTAACGGCCCACTCCTCTTGCACCAGGGCACGTTACAGAGCGCCCACCCACCACAGGGCCAGGCTGCGGAGCACGGGAACTGCAACCCGGTTTGGCCTGGACCTTCACCTCCATCCTTCAGCCCTTTCGCTTTTCACCCATCACTGTCCGCAAAGGCGCTGACACCACTTCTGGGCTCTGCCCCGCTCTGCTTCTGGCTCTGTGCTGCCCCCCGGTGTGAAGAAGGCGCATTACAGACCTTCTCCCGTTCCCCATGCATACAGGAGTTCTGTCTTCTCTCCAGATTGCCCTGATTTCCAACCTCCACCATAAGTGAAGCTCTAATTTCCTAGTCTGGTTATCGGATTCCAGCCCTAACAAGGACGAGTCAATCTTTGATCCCTCTGTGCGATCCTGGGCTCCCAGGGACTAATCATTCCTGGTCCTGTATGTCCCAGAGAGGTCACAAAGCAGCTATCATTTGCCCCTCCCTGACTCGCTGGGATAAGCAAGGAGGCTGGTGGAACATAAGAACGACCATACTGGGTCAGACCAATGGTCCATCTGGCTCACTATCCTGTCTTCTGACAGTGGCCAATGCCTGGTGCAACAGAAGGAATGAACACAACATGGCATGATCCATCCCCTATCGTCCAGTCCCAGCTTCTGGCAGTCAGAGGCTAGGGACACCCAGAGTGTGGTGTTGCATCCCTGATCATCCTGGATAATAGCCATTAATGGACCTATCCTCCAGGAACTTATTTAATTCTTTTTTTGAACCCTGTTATACTTTTGGCCTTCACAACATCCCCTGGCAAGGAGTTCCACAGGTTGACTGTGCATTATGTGAAGAAGTACTTCCTTCTGTTTGAAGGAATTCCAGGCCAGGCATCTTCTTTCTCGGGGTAGGTCCTTGGGCGAATGTTTACAGCTTTTCCTAAAACTCTCCTCTGCCTACAATCAGGGCCGGCTCTAGGTCTTTTGCTGCCTCAAGCAAAAAAAATTTTGGCTGCCCCCCACCCCTGGGCTCTCACTCCCCCACACCAGTGCCCTCTCACATCCCTTGCTGCCCGAGCCCTGGGCTCTCTCTTCCCCTCCACCTGCACCCCCTGCCGCCCCAGTGCTGGGCTCTCCACCCCACCCCACCCCATCCGCACCCCCTGCCACTAGAGCGCTGGGCTCCCCGCCACCAGTGCTGACTCTGCCCACTCCCCCCTCACCTCCAGCCAGTCTGGTGCTGGCAGGATTGGGATAAGCAGCAAAGCTCCTGGGCCGCACCCCACCCTCTATGGCGCCACTGCTGCTGCTGCTTCTGGCCACCCTGCTGCGACCCCTGGGAAGCTCAGGCCGCTTCACCCAGCCCCGGCTATGGAGCTGCTCAGAGCTCCCCTGCTCCCCTGCTCAGAGCCCGCTCGGCCCAGCCACAAGGTGCGAGCACTGCTCCCCCGTGGCGTGAACCGCAGCAGCCACAGGGTGCCTCCTGCACACGACGCGCTGCTGCTGCCAGGACTGGCTCTAGGCTTTTGCCACCTGAAGCAAAAAAAAAAAAAAAAAAAAAAAAGATGGCCACAATAGCGCCTCTGAAAATGTGCCACCCCAAGCACGTGCTTGGTTTGCTGGTGCCTAGAGCCGGCCCTGACTACAAGCAGCTTGGCACTGTTCAGGCAGCTGGTGTGCTATGGCCACTGCTTGTTCTGCTGATTATCACTGTCTCTCTTTTCTCATGCTTCTCGTTCATTGCATCCACCTATTGGCGCTCATCTTATACGTCCATTGTAAGGTCTTTGGGGCAGGGACTGTCTCTTTGTTATGTGTGTGCAACACCTTGCATAGTGGGGCCCTGAACATGGCCCCTAGTGGCTACCTTAATACGCAGACTAATGACCTTACCTTTGTCTTGAAAGAAAATCAACACTTTGCTCTCCCCAGCCCCTCTCCCATAGGCTGGCTGTCACAGCGAGTTAGCACCATCCCTACCTGCTCAGCTCGGCATTGCTGAGCTGGTTCATATTGCAAGCTTGTCACCCAGATGGCAGCAGCTGCTTGCCCTAATTCCAGGTCCCAGGAGAGGTCTGGTGCAGTTGGCTGGCTGGGATTGAGGGACAAACAGGACTACAATCCCAGAGGGCATTGGGGTGACCAGACAGCAAGTGTGAAAAATCAGGACAGGGGGTGGGGGGACATCTGGTTACCCTAGAGGGCGTGGAAGGGCAGGAGAGAAGTGCAAGGTGTGCCACAGGTCAGGATTGAGGGGCACTTGTAAAGGTGTGTGGTGTTCCAGGTGTGGAAAAGCATGTGGGCTGCAGATCGGGCATGACTCGCAGGAGGTACATTGATAAAACCCTAGGAGGTCCCAGGAATGGAATAGCAGAGCATGCTGCAGTTCAGTTTCAAGGGGGACTGTGGGAGATATTTGGGGGTCCCAGGACTGCTGCAAGTCAGAATTAGGGTGCATTGACAGAGCAAAGTGGGGAGCCTAAGACAGAAATTGCAGGAGTAGTTGGTCTGGAATAGAGTGTGTTGGCCGAGCTGTGGGGTCCCAGAACTGGACTAGCAAAGTGTTCTGCAACTCGGGCCTGGTGGAGGTTCACTGGCAGGGGTGTGTGGGGTCCCAGGCCAGGGATGGTTGCAGGTTGTGTAGGCATGCACTGGCAGAGCCCTACCTTGGTACATGCACAGCCCCTTCCCCCACGCTACGGACATGGAGAGCGGTACCAGAATCTCCATCACACCAGCCTGGGAAACTCACCAAGAAGGTAAGACAAAGTAAAAGCTTGAATGAAACTGCGCTTCATCACCCTTGAGGTTTGTCACCACTATCACTCCCTTTGCGGCGGTGCTAGAAAAGTTTAAGATCTCCTCCCCCAAAGTAATGTGAATAGAAGTCACATCTATTAGATACTCCTAGCACAGCCAAGTGCAGCAGAACAGTTAGGTTTTACTGCTCTCTGGTGGCAACCGGTGGAATGACGGATCACCCATTAGAACTGCAATTCTACCAGTGCTCTCACTGGAAGATGAGAGGACGACTGGTTGGGAATTTTCCAGTGAAATGTTTTTCACTAGAAAACGCCAATTTGTCGAAACCAAAACTTCTCCTGGGAAAGGGGCAGTTTCCACGACTTTTTCAAGTCGAAGAAAGAAAAAAAGGAAAACAGTTTCAAAGTTGTCACCGCATTTCATTTGGATATTTTCAAAACCAAAAGTTCTGGTTTGAAGCAGCTTTTCGTTTGAAATGCAAGCTAATGATAGTAAAATAAAGGTAAGAAGATGAAAAAAGGTCCACAGTGGAACCAAACATGTCGATTGACCTGAACCGATTGCTTTTGGAGGGGAGCGGGGGCGGTGGGGTATTTTTTCCTCCTTCCACATTTTTGGTTTACAACATTTTTCAAGATTTCAACTTTTCATCCCAAGTCAGGGCAGGAAAATGTTTTGATTTCTTGAAAAACTGTCACAGGACGGGAAACCTGGTTCCCATCCAGCTGGAGTGGCTGGGTTAAGCTAATCATGGGAGGAACCTCTTGTCGTGACCCCCCATCCCCATCCCCTCTCTTCCCACTTCTATTTCGTCATCCAGTTCCACCCCCTCAATCCCTCCCCCACATGACTCTCGCAGCACCTCCCCCATCTCAGCCTCCTTCCTTGTCTGTTTCCCCAGCTTCCTCCAGCCCATTCCCCTCCTCCCACCATCTCCTCCCATGAAGAAGCGGATGACTAAGTAGCCAAGAGGACTGCCCACTGGGTCCTGGGGCATTTATCAGATCCTCTAGAAAGGCTCTGCTCATGGATCCAAATCGCACCCTCCTGTCACATCTGAATTTTGCAGATGGCTCCTTCTGCACGGGATCCAAACTCTGCAGCTTGAGCAGTCTTTGCCTGAGACAGAGGCTTACTGGCCTGCACACCTAGCTAGCCCGCCCATCTATCTAGCATGGCTTACAATAGCCGTGTAGACACAGCGGCATGGGCTAGCAACCCGTGTATAAGTCTGCCAGGGAGCCTGGCTATGTACTTGGATTGCTCGCCCATGGTGCCAAACGACACTACTTTTTACTACTTGCTGCAATCATGCCTTCCTCTGCAGTGTAGACGTACCCCCAGACTGGGCAATGGGAACAGTAAGGACTATGCTGCCCTGCCTTGATAGACCCCAAAGCAATTTACAAAGGTTAGTAAGTACCCTCATCCCCACTGCATAAGTGGGGGAACTGAGGCACAAAAAAAAGTCCAGTGACTCGCCCAAGTTGACATCAACTGAGTGGCAGCACTGGGGATAGGATTCCAGGTCTCCTGAGTTCCTGTCACTTTGCTGTGACCACTAGATCACGCTGTCTGAGCTCTCCGACATGAAGGACTGGAGTCATCCATAGACAGTCTAGAAGAGGTCACCAAGAGCCCCAATCACTCCAGGTCATCGAATGAGTCATCGTCCTCTTCCTCCTCTCCAGAGAGATGAGCATTGCCCCTGGCTGACTGCTCCATGATCTTCATCCAGCGCTGCTTCAGCTCCTCCGTCTCTGCCACAAATGTGTAGGTCTGCTTGGACTGAACCAGCTGGAAGAGGTGACGGGGGTCACTCTGGGGAGGCTCCTTCACCTGGTAGCCCAGCAGAGGGATGGAGGTGTGAGCCTTGACATCCTGGAGGGAGGGAAGGACAGTCAGGGGCTCAGGCTTGTTCGCATCAGCATTTGCTCCCTCCCACCAGTGGAGACAACCAGCACCAGCTTTACACTGCACAACTCAGCCGAATTGCCAGGCTGCTGTGGCTCGAGCAGGGTCTCAATACAAATGCAATAGGAGAACCAAACCCTCGCCTACCTGGGGTGCCGCATACACGTACAGCACCAGGGGGTCATCCTGTGGGATCACGAACCAGCCCCGTGTCCCCCCTTTCCCGTTCTTATCCAGCAGCTGCAGGAAACTGCACATCAGGCTCTGCCCCGAGATTTCCGCTGATTCTTTCTGCCAAGAAACCAACAATCCCCCTTTATAATCCTTCCACATGCTCATGGATTCAGACTTCCCCTGAGGCTTCCTAGTGAGCTAATACAAAGGCAGAGTGCAGGTTTGACCTGTGGAACTCACTGCCACATGATGTCACAGAGGCAAAAAGCTTAATAGGTTGCCAAAGAGAGCTAGGCATTTGTGTCTACCCACAGTACAGAGAGTAATGTTTTAGAACGGTTATAAACCCTCCTGCTTCAGAGCACAAGCCAGCCATTGCCTCAGGTCAGGAAGAAGCATCCCTCATAGGCACTTTAGTGCATAAGCAAAATTGTCCACTATAAAGGTTTCTTGCACCTTTCTCTGAAACATCTGGTTCTGGCCATTGTCTGAGATGAGACAGAGGGTCTGATCCAGCACCTTTTATCCTCTAGGGTCCTAAAGCACCTGGCAAACCGATGTACAGAGTCACTAGGGATTGTTTCACCCACGGCTGAAATGCACTCATCTCTGAGGTGGAAAGCAGCAGCTGTTTAACATGACATGGCAACGTGAGAGCTTTGTACAGGTTGTGGAAAATCCCATTTTTGGTTGGAACAGAGAGGGGAATGAAAGGCTGGTAGAATGTAACAGTCCCTGCTGGAATATGGCCTGAATGCTGGGTCTAACATCCCACCTGTTAAACACTGCCTGAGAGTTTTAATAACCATGATCGAACAGCACCTTGGATTGATGTTTTTCATCCAAATTCTGGAACCTGGACATCTCATCACCCCCTAGTGCCACATTGGTGCACGGCATTCAGTACGACTAGGAGAGTAGAGTGCCGCCTAGTGAAGCAGCAGCCCATTACTGGACACTCCTCAGAGGTCTCCCATCCAAGCACCCAGCCAGCTTGACACGTTTTAGCTCCTGGGACGCACAGTACACAGGGGGACTGTAGAGGGTCATGACCCTGGGGTTCCAGGAAGGTTGCTGCACCAGAGAGTGCCTGAAATCACTGCGCTTGTTTCTCAGCCATGCCACGTCCCCCAAGCTTCAGATCCAAATTTGGGAGGTGGGTTTGCATCTGTTACCATGTCAAAGAGGGCTCTGAATGAATCAAGAAGAGCAAATCCAGGCTGTTTTGAGGAACATGGAGAGGGCAAGTGCCCAGATCTAACCATCTCGCTGGGAGCTAGTCTGGAATGGATCCTAAAGTGAGAGGCACCTTACTCTGTTGGAGCGGGTCTGAGCCTATCCCATTAGCAGTGGGACAACCGCTGCACCCATGTTTGTGTGTTCATGGGCGCACACACGTCTGTGTATCTGTGTTTGCCTATGCGTGGATATTCACAAATGGGTGCAGTTGTGTGTCTGCAGGAGCACATGTGTATATTTCTGTGTTCAAATGCATGCGTACGTACGTGTCTTTGGGTACATACCTTGAAATACGTGGTCACTACTTATGCTAAACAAGCCATTCCCTCTTGTATCTAGCTGTGACACTCTGAGCCAGTTTCCCAGACCGGAAGCAGAGCTTTGTGTGGTTCGAAAGCTTGTCGCCCTCACCAACAGAAGCTGGTCCAGTAAGATATCGCCTTCCCCACCTTGTCTCCGCACACATGGGGCCATCAATGGGTGTGAACAGTCATGTGTGGCCATGTCAATACAGGTGCACGTGGGGGTGAGGGTCTGCGTGTGAGTGGTAGTGTCTCTGGGTGTGGCAGTGTCTCTGCCGGGGTCTGTTTGCGTGGAGATTTGTGGTGGCAGAGGTGGATTTTTCTGCGTCAGCCTCAGTTCAGCACCATGGACAGAACATTCTCCTTTCCCCTTGGAAGTCACAGCCAAGGTATGGCAGCCAGGAAAGGCTTGTGGGGTTCGCGACTCACCCCAGGAGTGGAAGCCTTTAACATCCAGGGCTAAGACAGCTCCAAAATGTGAAACACTGGGTCACACCACCCGCCATGCAACCTTAACCCCAGCCCAAGCAGCCGGAGGAGGGGGTGTGCAACACCACAAGCCAGCAAAATCCAGTGATCCAGGAGGGACGGTATCAGCCGCCCCTTCTCCCCATCAGGAGCTCACAAGCCTCACAAACCCCAACGTGCAGTAGATAAATATTCCTGCCCTCCCCTTAAAACTGGGGAATCTGGGGCACTCAGAGGTAAATGGCTTCATGTATAGAGATGGGAAAACTGAGGCACGGAGAGGCGCTTGGCCTGATTTCTAGAGGTGCTAAGCACTCCAGACTCTCACTGACTTAAACATGGCTGGTGATGAGCACCAGCAGCTCACAGGTGCCCAAGGCCAGTGGCAGAGGCAGAAAGAAAGCCCAGGACTCCCGCCTGCCAGGCCCCCGCTCTAATGATTAACCCATGTTGCACCGTGGGTGGGACAAGCACGATCCCTGCGTTTGTAATGCAGGGAACACAAAGGCAAAATGCACACACACATCCCGCAGATTTGTGGGCAGACGGGCCCAATGAAATCCCCTGCTCAGGGCTTCCCAGAGGCAAGGGGCAGTTCACCAAAGCACCCCACTTGGTGACCGCCACAGCAGTGTGGGAGTGCTGTGCCTGACATTAACCCAGCTGGGCTGACGTAGCCGCGGACTCCCCTGCAGAAGGGAGGGAGCAGGCCAGAGACCCCGGGGTGGGAAGTGGGCAGGGTTGGAAAGGGGCAGAGATAGATTGCAGAGCAAGAGGCCTCCCTGGCTGCAGCCTCACCTCCAGGATCCCCTTGTGCTTCCCCTCTCGCTCCTCGGGCAGCAGATGCCCCGTCAGGAAGATGTAACACTCCAGGCAGACGCGGTTGGGCCGGTTCCCGTCGTACTGCAGTGGAACTCTGTAATCGGAGCACCGGGCGCACACCACCTGCCCCCCAAGAGAGACCCTGATCAGGGGCAGGGAGGGGGATGAGCCAGGCACTGTGGGGCCCTGACGGACAGCCCCCACCTCTTTCCCCACACCACCAGTGAACAAGCAATCTCTCGGCCCCTGGTGGGGGATCCCTGTGAGGAAGGGTTTTTCCTTCTCCTGGTGACCCTTAGCTGCCCCCACCCCACACCGAGGGGCTTTACTCTCCCTCCTCTGCCCACTCCAAAGGGCAGTGCGTGACCTCTGCCTGTGCAGGGGGCGGGGAGGCAGACCCTTCGCTGGCCCCTCCAAAGGGCTGGGCCTACAAGGAGGCAGTGGGGTCACTCACGTAGCCACAGGCCCGGCAGTGGTGCCTCCTGCGTGTGATGGCATTGAACGGCTCCTTGCAGCGCATGCACATGGTCACCAGCTTGTCCCGCACCCACTGCGGGGCCCGTCGACCCAGCTCCTCTGACTTGAACTGCGCAGGGGAAAGGAGAGAGCACGGCTCGGTCACCTCGGTGGAGCAGAGCTGGGATGCGTCACAGGGGCTATGAAGGGGACTCTCTATTGAGGTGGCTGGACACAGGCAGATCCTGTGGGTTTTTCTAGCTCCTAGCCTGTGCTGCCTAATGTCACTGCAAGGGGTCTCCTGAAATCCTGGCCCAGATTCAGCCATCATGAAAGGAACCTGATGAACATAATGCAACCTCTCTCCCCGCTAGCCCACTCTTCCTCTGCCTCCAGCCGTTCTCTGCTTCTACCCCATGGGGCGAAGGGGAAAGCTTGCCCATCCCCACAGGACTTCCCAGCTCTTCAGGGCTTCATGAGGGTAAAAGGATGCTCTGAGAGCCTTAGCCTGGAGCAGCTAGTAGCCACAGGACAAGTGCGGGGAGGCTTACAGCAAATTCCTGGTCCTCCCCATCAGGCCCGTGAACTGCTGTCTTGAAGCTCTCGCTCTGCTTCTCTTTCTTGGCAATGGCATCCTGGAAGGCCTGAGGAACAAAGGGGGGCTGGGGGTTAGGGCTGTCATAGCCCATCCCAATGGCAGCCCAATTCCATGAGCAGCTGGTCTCAGGCCAGTTCCCTGTGGGAGTGCAGATACCACCTCCACTTTTGGCACCAACTGGCCCCTTTGGAGGCTGCCACAGAAGAGACTACGGATTGCAGGGGCCACGGGCACTTAAATTCTGGGCCCCGGCACTACACCTGATTAAGTGGGGCTTGGCCAGGGAACCAACGCAGGATTGGTGGGGGGTGGACTCCTCCCCCAGAGAGCAACACATCAGCGCAGAAAGCCACCACACACTCCCAAAGCCACCCCTTTGCACTGCCACGGAGGAGATCAGCCTGGAGCATGGCTCCATGCAACCCCACGGATGCAGATCCCAGCACAGTCCCTCCACCGCCTGCCCTGCCCGTTGCAAACCAAAACCTGCGCGCAAGGAACTCATCCCACCTGCAGAGGCAGAGCAGGGATTGGGACCCACAGGAGGAGACTCTGTACCTCCATATTTAAAATCACATGACTTCCCCCATCACCACCCCTGCCAGGGACCAGGGGCTCTGGCGCGCAGTCGTACCTTTATCCAGGCGTTCATCTCCTCCTGCGACCTGTGCCAAAGGGGAGACAGTGGTTAGAGCACGGCCCTGGGCTCCTCAGCTGGGGCTGGAGGAGGAGGGCCCCTCGCTCCCTTACCTGGCTTGCAGTTCCAGCGACCGCTGCTTCCCTGAGACCAGGAAGGAGTGAGGGAATTCCACATCCTTCAGTACCCGCACCTGGAATCCGGGGAGGGACATGGACATTAGAACTAGAGCCAGAGGCAGATCAAAGCCTACACCCCAACAGCCCCCCACCCCCGGGGAAGGTCCAGTCTGGGCCTCCCTCTCAGCTGTACAGACACCCGGTGGCTCTGAGGACTCTAAGTGCGTATGGTCTATGCCGTGGCTCTAAGTCCACGGATTCAGGGCCCAAGCACAGGTTGAACATGCCCCTATGGACACTGCTGACTGTGGCTCCAAAGAACTCTTTGCCTGCTCTCTGGACGTAGCTCCAGGAAGGCCTGCTCTGAGGGCTTGGCTACACTTGTGAGTTACAGAGCATTAAAGGAGCCCTGGGTGCACTAGCTCACTCCCTGTCCACACTGGCAAGGCACTTAGTGCACTCTGACTCCATGGCTACAGCGCTGCTGGTACTCCACCTCGGCGAGTGGAATAACGTTTGCCGTGCCCTTTCTGGAGTGCCGCGGTGCCAGTGTGAATGAGGTGTTGCATTACTGCACTCTGATCAGCCTCCAGAAACGTCCCATAATCCCCTTAAGTCAAGTGGCCACTCTTGTCATTGTTTTGAACTCGCTGTAGGAATGCAGATATGTCGTTCGAAAGCTCCGTTTCTGACAGCCGGCTGCTTATCTGTTCTGAGACAAAGCAATCATTAGTGTGGAATGCTGTGTGTGTGAGAGAGAGGCAGCGGGGGAGGGTCTGCTGACGTCTGAACTTACAAGACAGCATGCTGACATGCTCTCAGCCCCCCAAAATCCACTCTCTCTCCTCCCACATACACACCACACACTCCCTGTCACACTCCACCTCACCCCACTCCCATTTGCTGTCACTTGCATGCTGGGACAGCTGCCCATAATGCACCGCTCCCAAAGCCGCTGCAAGTGCTGCGAATGTGGCCACACCAGTGAGCTTGAAGCTGTCAGTGTGGACAGACTGCAGCGTTTTCCCTACTGCACTCTACGAAGGCTGGTTTAACTCAAAGTGCTCTACATCTACAAGTGTAGCCATGCCCTGAGTCTGCAGGGAGCTTCTGTACGTCATAACAGTGCAGGTTTTGATCTTAGATACTGGGAGCTAAGCAGGGTCACACCTGGAAGTATTTGCATGAGGGATGTGAAAAGGAGAAGAAAAAACCTCCAAGTGCTCCAGAAAGTAGAGTGGGCAATGCAGCAGGAGGCACTCTTCCCTCTGTGTCAGCAGTGCGTGTCGTGCTACCGGGGAGGTGCTCTTTCAGGTGAGGTGGAAATTCAAGGCCCGGGTCGCTTGGGAATGTTTTCACAAGCGTTAGACCAGCTGCCCTGGCCAAATCACCTTCTGCTTCCCTCAACCCCTTCCTACAGTTTCCACTGGACACAGAGTTGTTCTTCACTTCCTGTCATACAGTGTTGCTGTGCCCTATTAAACAGCAGCCATGTTCCGCCCCAGAGGTGGCTGCCTTTCAGGGTGCTCTGGGGGGAAAAGCCGTTCCCTGTATAAATGTAAGCGATAATAACGTGTGAGGGTTGTCTGACCTTCATGCCCTCCACGTCGATCCGCCAGCGCACCTGGAACTCCGCCCCCACCTGGATGACCTTTGGCACGCAGAACAGCAGCATGTTGTTGAACTGAGTGAGGAAGCAGATGTGAGCCGCTAAAGGGGACCATGCAGCAATGGTATACTGAGCACGGGCAGGGCAGGACCGGGCCACCCTCCTCTGGCAGCGCCAGTCAGGATCTCCAGGTGCCCAGAGCAAATGTCCAACTGAACAGCGTTTGGCAGCACATGCTCTGGATCTACAGGTACCAATGCTGGGGGTGGGGAGTGGGGTTCAAAGGAGCCTATGGAGTCAGGTGCTGAAATCCCAATGGAATTGGAATTGAGTGCTGAACTCATTTAGGGTCTTTCAAAAATAATCAGCCCAAATGGCTCGTCTGCTCTCCTCATCCCAACACCCCCCGCACTCCCCCCAAAGACAAGGGATTTCCAAAGCACTGTTTGAGCAACCGAAGGGTTCACTTGCCTGGGGGACCAGAGGTTCTGGAAGCAAAGGGCCCGGACCTCCATGCTTTGCCCCTTATGGTGCCATTTATCCCTGGACATGGTGGGTGTCCAACACTCCCAGATCTGTACAGTCCATGCACCCGGACTGCTCTGGACATTGGAACTGCAGCAGCGGGGACATGAGGCTCACAGTCTCCAGCACGACAAAGCCTGCAAGTGGTCAGGGTTCTCTGTTCTCTCTCTCCCCTCAACCCTGTCATCTTCCATTGATCCTCTGCCCAGAAACGGCCTTCCACTTCATAGTGCTGCTGACCCTCTCCTTTCCTCCCCTGCTCTCCCACCCCGCCTCGGCTGGCCCAGCCGCCCTCCTACCAGGAAGAGATACTTCTCCGATGTGGTGTTGTTGCGGAAGGAGATTTTCTGAATGGGGCCCTCCTTAATGAGCTCGTTGGAAGGGTCGACGATATCATCTTCCAGCCCCAGCCTTTGATACACCTCCCATAGGTTCTGCAAACGCTCCTGGGGAGCCAAGAAAACAGAGGGGGGTGAGGGAGGAAAAACGCTGGGTGGGGGCTTATGCTGCAAGGTGCTGATGCTGCAAGATGCTGCAAGGTGCTGAGCCTTACCCTCAGCAGGCACTGACCTTGGGCTCCATCCTAGAGGTGCTGAGTGCCACGACTTCCTTTGTTTGTCTTAGGAATCGGCAGTGCTCAGCACTGTGCAGGAGGTACTGAGAACTCAGCAGGATTGGGCCAATGGAGAAGAGGAGGAAAAGGATCCAGTGATGGGGAGAGGGAGAAAAAATACCCCAAATCTACCACCTTGGCATTCAATGTCTCCTCCTCTCGCAGGAGGATCTCTAAGGAAGAGGTTGGACACCCCAGAACCAGGGCAGGTTGGGTTTCTCCTTGACTTCGGCCAGAGAACTACAGCCCACCCCCGATCTGGCAAGGCAGGATGTCTCCCTTCTCTTCTGGCCACATGGAGCTGGCCACTCACTCCAGACAGATGGGATGGGTTGGATCTTTCTGGACCAGCACATCTGTTTCAGACCCCAGCTCAAGCAGGTTTCTCTTTCTCTAGGCACAGGCGGCTCGTGCCTACCTCAGAACGCAGGGGTTCCATGTCTTAGCACACGGCCTGCACAGGCTGGGCTGGGACTGATTTCTCCTTAACCCATTCTGAGAGCAGCTTCCAATACTGTCTACACAGAAATCTGGGGTCAGATCCTCAGCTGGTGTAAACTGACCTAGCTCCACTGAGTTACACCATCTGAGGACCTGAGAATACAAGGATGCTCCAGATGCAGGCTAATGAGCCTTACAATGTGGCTGCCCACACACTCCCTATCACTGCAGCATAAAGGCTCATCCACTGGCAGTTTTCTGAGCCAGAAGCAACCGCTATACACCTGCGGGCAGAAACAAGTGTTTGCAGTGTTGCTGCAGCAGTGCTGGTCCCAGGACATTAGAGAGACAAGGTCTTGCGACCCGAAGAAGAGCTCTGTGTAAGCTTGAAAGCATGTCCCTCTTGGCCACACAAGTGGGCCCAATCAAAGATACCATCTCACCCGCCTTGTCTCTCAGAGACCAGTGTGACATTTACATACCAACGGGGAGCAGCACGAGGGCTGCTGGGAAATAATAGACTTCAAGGCCAGACAGAACCATTCTGGTCTAATCTGATCTCCTGCATAGCACAGGCCAGAGAACATCATACAGTGATTCCTGCATTGAGCCCGGCACTTCCATCGTAATACTTTGCATTTCCCTGTTGCCTTCCATCCGAGGATCTCAAAGCACTTTAACCACCATTAATGAATCAAACCTCACAGCCTCAGGAGACACAGCTAAGGGATTATCACCCTCTTTGACATATAAAGAAACTGAGGCACACAGAAGGGGAGCGAGGTCACATAGCAGGTCACAAATAGAATCTCTCTCTCATGACCCCAGTTCTGCTTTAACTGCTACACCATGTATTCCCTGATTGCCTGCCTGGCCTCCTGGGAGGCAGGATGGTCAAGCTGTTAGGACACTAGCTTGGGACACAGAGGATCAGGACAATTCCCTGCTCTGCCACAGACTCACTGTGTGACCTTGGGCAAATCCCTTAGTCTCTCTGTGCCTCAATTCCCCATCTGTACAAAGGGGATAACAGCCCTGTCTTGCCTCCCAGGGGGGTCGTGAGGAGAATGATCAGGAAATGCTCAGATATTGCAGTGATGGAGGGCATTTAAAGACCTACGGTAGGTAGGGTTTGGGCAGCCCTGTACCCATAAGACTCTCCCTGTTCCAGCACGGGCTCTTGAGAGTCGAATATGGTCAGGGTGCTCTCTGTTACATATGTGGACAGTGTCTTGCACAGTGGGGCCCTGGTCTCTGGCTGGGGGGAATCTAGGAGCTAGCACAAGACAAATCATAAATAACAGCAGCATGAGGGCTGGTACTCACCATTTCTGCAATGGCCGCATTTGAGTGTTTGGCTGCAGAGAAAATCATTTCCAGGGCTTCTGCAATGAGACCAGAAGGGGAACAAGGGCTTAGAATCCCCAAAAGGACTAGGTTGAGGGCGGCGCCTTTCTTTTTCCCCAACAGTACAGTGCAGAGACGAATCATAGAATCATAGAATAGCAGGGTTGGAAGGGATCTCAGGAGGTCATCTGGTCCAACCCCCTGCTCAAAGCAGGGCCAATCCCCAACTAAATCATCCCAGCCAGGGCTTTGTCAAGCCTGACCTTGAAAACCTCTAAGGAAGGAGATTCCACCACCTCCCTAGGTAACCCTTTCCAGTGCTTCACCATCCTCCTAGTGAAATAGTGTTTCCTAATATTCAACCTAGCCCTCCCTCACTGCAACTTGAGACCATTACTCCTTGTTCTGTCATCTGCCACTGCTGAGAACAGCTGAGATCCATCCTCTCTGGAACCCCCCTTCAGGTGTTTGAAGGCTGCTATTAAATCCCCCCTCATTTTTCTCTTCTGCAGACTAAATAACCCCAGTTTCCTCAGTCTCCCCTCGTAAGTCATGTGCTCCAGCCTCCTGATTATTTTCATTGCCCTCCACTGGACTCTCCCCAATTTGTCCACATCCTTTCTGTAGTGGAGGGCCCAAAACTGGACGCAATACTCCAGGTGTGGACTCATCAGTGCTGAATAGAGGGGAATGATCACTTCCCTCGATAATGCTCCTACTAATACAGCCCAAGTCTGCTGAGAATGTGGGTGTCTCACTACTGCCCTCTACTGGATGGAATCATAACTGCTCAACTTTGTGGAGTGGCTGGGGTGTGCTGCACTGTGAATTCCTGGGAGGCCACAGCCTGGTAACAGGAATACCTTTGCCTCCAGGGCCATTGGGGATTGCTATTCCTGCTGATAGCCCCTTTGCTCCACCTGAAGTCAGTGGGAACCACAGAGGCTCAGAACAATCTGACAATCAGAGGTGTCTCAACCCAGGCACCAAAAATCACAGCATCTTGCACATGCTGGCCTCATCTCTCTAGCAACAGCCCTTCCACACCCTGAAGAAGACAGGCTGGAGTCAACACACTCCAGTGACACTACCGAAGACAACGTCGATCACTTGGGTGATTTGACTTTAAGGAGCTAAACGCTGGTCCCCGGCACTAGACAGGTCCAGGAAGTAGGTTACACCTGCTGTCTGATTCTCTGTGTTCTTGCTACTGAATGGGCCAAGGAGAACATCACAAGACATTTGGAATTGTGGTTAGCAGCGCCAGTTCTAGGGCATCCTAGCTAGTGAACCCTGGTCTGAGTCACTTCAGGTCTTCCAGAGATGTCCACTGGAGGGACTGTAGTTGTCCTGCCCCTTTATCTGAGGATCTCAAAGTGCCTCGCAAAGGGGTATAAATGTCACTACCCACATTGTGCAGAGGGGCACATGCAGAGCTGCCACTAGACCATGTCTCCTGACTCCCAGCCCCACAACTGGCCTATGCCCCCAGGGTGAGCTCTTACTCTCTGCGTCATGCCTGTCTGGTGATTCTGGAGGTAATTTCCGGACGTAATCCTTCAGCAGGAGTTCATAGCGTGGGATCCTCTGTACCGGCTCCAGCATGTGGTGCTGCAGGGTCAGGTTAGCACAGACTTCCCTCTTCTGGAAAGGGACAGCAAAGAACCAAAATTAGAGAGACACCCACACAGTGGAAGTGCAGGCTCCGCGCACACACCCCGACCCGCCTCAGCTCAGCCTGGAGGAGCCTGTTTGTGTGAAGGGGCTCCCCCACGAAACATGCTGAGCATCAAAGCCAAGGAGGCCAGGTGGGTCTCAGCCTCTTTCCAGATCTAGTGGAGCGTCACCTGAATGTCCACAATGAGCTCCTGGAAGGGTGGGGACTTCTCCCACCAGGTGGTGATCAGCTCAACCGCCTTGTCGAAGTTCTTCACGTACTCGCCGTACATCTTGAGGAATGGGGCTAGCTTCTGGATGACATCTCCAATCCTGGGATTGGAGCTCCTGCCGGCAGAACCCAGAAGATCAGCACCCCTGCCAGGTCAGCGGAACGAGCCGCGGAAGCTGCCCAGAGAAACTGAATAGGCTTTTCACCTGCCACTGACTTAGCAAAAGGCCAGAGGAGGGATGGGGGCTGAATGGCTCAGGGGCGGGGTTGCATTAAGAGTCATTACACATTTCAGACAGTGTTTCAATGGATCTTCAGCTCTCATCCCTCTATGTCAGAGCCAAGCACCCTATGAGGTTCTGGCTCAACCCAAAACTGAGGTAATGTGGCCTAGTGGGTAAAGCACAGGACTGGGACACAGGAGACCAGAAGTCTATTATTGACTCAGTCATTGGCCTGCCGGTGACCTTGGGTAAGTCACATCACGGCTCAGTGCCTCAGTTTCCCCATGTGTAAAAATGGGGGTAATGATACTGACACTCCTTTGTAAAGTGCTTTGAGATCTATAAATGAAATAGGCTATTAAGAGCTAGGTATTTAATAATAACTATTATTATTAATCACTCTATCTAGCTGCTGAGTTATCAGGGTCTGGGGAGCTGGGAGGCTCTGGGAATTGGTAATGGGAAACAGTGTTCCACATCTGGATTGCTGGCCTTGGCTGGTAGTGAGTTATCACTCAGTGTTATCATCTGAAGACTATTCAGTGGCATTGGGGAGCTGAACTGGTGGCATCAGTTGCGTTTCTAGAGGACAGGTGTCCATGGTACTAAAGTCCCATCACAACTGACCCTGGACAGGACCTGATCTAGGAGTCATCAGACTTCCGAGCTCTGCCACTGATCACTGTATGGTCTTGAGGAAGTCACTCCCCCTGCGTCTCAGTGTCGAAAGTCTCAGCAGAGAGGCCAAGGGTGAAAGGGTCGTGGAGACTGAACACCCTTCTCATGCCTAGGATTCTATATACAGCGCAGGGTTGAGAGAGAGATAGTGTGTCTCTGTGTGTGTACATAAAGCTGACACTGCTACTGTCCATGTTCGGTGAGATTTTGCAGCCCTGGGGAAATAATCTGGCACTTCCTACAGCATTATAAAAAAATTAACTCCTGTCAGATTTGCTAACTAACTGTGTGTGGAGGCCAAAATGTCAAGGGGGCTTCAAGCACCTGCAAATAAAAATAATAATGGACAGGAATCCAGTTCCCTTACTCACACTGAGTAGCACTTGACTCCATGAGTCAATGAAATAAGGTCACACTCAGCATGAGGAAGAGTATCAGCATCTGGCTCAAATTGTCTTGAGAAAGTGCTTTCCAGCACACTGGCTTGCAGAGGAAACTGGGATCAGCATTCAGGTTTGATCGTAAGCCCCAATTCCCCCCCGACACCCACCCCTTCATTCTAGGAATAGAACCCAGACGTCCTGGCTCCCCCAACTCACCAATCCTCCATGCGTTTCTGCAGCTCCGGCAGGAAAAACAGGGCATGGAACTGGTAAATAGAGGAGATGTTGGAGAAGATCATTTTCACCACGTCCTCCGGGATGCTCTTCCCACTTCTGGCTTCCTTCATCAGCTCTGTAAAAAACACCTGGAAAGACACATACCCAACTGTACAGAATAGGAAGAGGCAGTGAACATTTCTGCTGCTCCTCAGCATCCTGAGTGGGGAGGCTTCACTCCACAGAGGAAGGGAATTGAGAGGCTCCTTTAGAGACAAACAAGCAGCCTGGGGACCATATGGCTCCAGGTGGAATAGTGTCTAGAGTGGAAGGACACTCACAGCTGGTCCTAGAAACAAAAGGGCTGGGAAGAGAGGAATGGACCGAGAGGTAATGGAGTGTTCCAGGGAGAAATGCAGGGATGCTTCAGGGACTAATGGGGACAAAGGTACTTCCTGAAGGGCGATGCTACCAAAGAGGCGTGGGGCTATCAGGGATACACTGCAGGGATGAATATAGGTCAGCGGCGTAGGCATTTCCCTAATGAGCGAAGGAGCTGTGCTCCCTTAGGAGGTAATCAGATGAGCTGGCCTAGGAGCAGAGATGTCCTTGAGGCAAGGTAGCATGTTCCAGGGGTGACAGTGGTGAATGGTTGGGAGCAAAGGGGGCTATGTTTAGTTCTGAGAACAAAACACGGTGGAGGGGGTGGGGGGCGGTCTGGTAACAGTCTTCAAATATGTGAAGGGCTGTTAGAAAGAGGATGGGGATCAGTTGTTCTCCATGTCCACTGAAAGTAAGACAAGAAGTAATGGGCTTCATCTGCAGCAAGGGAGATTTAGGTTGGATATTAGGAAAAACTTTCTATCAGGATAGTTATGCTCTGGAACAGGCTTCCAAGGGAGGTTGTGGAATCCCCATCCTTGGTGGTTTTTAAGAACAGGTTGGACAAACCTCTGTCAGGGATGCTCTAGGTTTACATGGTCCTACCTCAGCACAGGGAGCAGTACTAGATGATATCTCGAGGTCCCTTCTAGCCCTGCATTTCTGTGATCCTATCAGCGTACACACCCAGGCATCCATAAAGTGACTGCTCTGGGTCTGGGGTGTGGTAGATTCCTTTTGGTTGCTCAGCCTGGGGTGCAGAGACAACTTGTTCAGCCTGGGGTGACACACTGAGATGAAGAAGTGTCTTCAAGGAATAGGGTTACAGGCCTTAGGTGCGTAACAGATAGTCCCATCAGATCTTTGTGCCTTACTGTTAAGGCAAGCAGCCTCTAGGTCAGTGGTTTTCACACTGCAAGTCGCGACCCAATACTGGGTCACGGAATGGAAGGCACTGGGTCACAGCGGCACTGGTCAGCACCGCTGACCGGGCCATTAAAAGTCCCATCGGCGGTGCTGCCTGGCTGAGGCAGGCTAGTCCCTATCTGTTCTGATACCGCACTGCACCCCAGAAGTGGCCAGCAGCAGGTCTGGCTCATAGGCGGGGGGCCACAGGGCTCTGCACACTACCCTTGCCTTGAGCACCAGCTGCGCACTCCCACTGGCCAGGAACCACAGCCAATGGAAGCACGGGGTGGGTGGTGCCTGCATGTGAGAGCTGCACGGAGCCACTTGCGCACCTCCGCCTAGGAACCGGACCTGCTGCTGGCCGCTTCCAGGGTGCAGCGCAGTCTGCAGTGCCAGGACAGATAGGAAGCCTGCCTTTGCACCCCTGCTGTGCCACTGACTGGGAGCTGCCTGAGGTAAGCCTGTACCTCAACCCCACACCCCAATCCCCTTCCCCAGCCCTGAATCCCCCCAAACCTGGAGCACCTTCCTGCACCTCAAACCCCTCATCCCCGACCCCAGCCCAGAGCCTGCAACCCAAGTCCAGAACCCTGACCCCCTCCTACACCCCAATCCCTGCCCCAGCCCTGAGCCCCCCCAAACCCAGAGCCCCTGCCTGCATCCCAAACTCCTCATCCCCAGCTCCACCCCACAGCCCTCACCCCCAGACCCCAACCCTCTGCCCCAGCCCTGAGCCTCTTCCACACCCCAAACCCCTCATCCCCGGCCCAGCCCAGAGCCTGCCCCCCTCCCATACCCCAATCCCCTGCCCCAGCCCTGAGCTCCACCAAACCCAAACCCCTCATCTCTAGCCCATCCCGCAGCCCTCACCCCTGTACCCCAACCCTCTGCTCCAGCCCTGATCCCCTCCCACACCCCAACCCCCTCATCCCCAGCCCCGTTGGGTCGCGGGTATCAATAACTTTCTTCAACTGGGTCACCAGAAAAAAAGTTTGAAAACTACTGCCCTAGGCCATTGGGTTCTTACTCTCCAGCCCTGTACTGAACTGTTTGGGTCAAATGGCATCAGAGACCGGCTGCTACTTCCTGACCTGGTCCAGAAGGTGAAGTCGATTGACGTAGGCTTGCTCTGTTTCCAACAGCTCCAATGCAATTTTCTTTTCTTCAGGATCCTGCGTGTACGGCAGAGGGAAAAATGGGTTTGGTCAGGCAGGTAGGAACAATGGGCAACCTGACAGAGGACCAAAGCCAGCCTGGGTGTAAGTCAGTGGAGTTTTTCCAGATCAGCTTAGGGATGAATGTGTCCCAATGGTCTAAGGCAATTCCCCTTGGCATTCCTTAGGCCATATATGTGACATGAAATCAGAGCAGTCCTATTATTCATTAACACATCAGAGAGAGAAAAGGAGAGGAACTGGTGTCGTGTGGCTAAGGGGTCTAAGCATCTACCCCTGGGCTCCCTGAAGACAAGTCCAAATGCCAGCTGGGCTGACTCAGCGCGCTCGGGGAGACAAGCTGGGACCCCTTTCCACTACATTTTCAGGGGGGAAAGGTCTTTTGGCTAAAACTTTAAAAAACAGCATCCTGCCTGCTCTCTATGGATATTAAAGAGTTTGAGGTCTTTTTAGTAAGAGCAGCTGGCTGATTTCAATGGGAATTAGACATCTAAATAGCTTTGAAGTTCAGGGACCAGGTCTCTCCCCATCCTGCCATGCTCAGGGCCACGTTAGCAGGCTTCCATTCTGATTTCTCTCCCTCCCAGGGACAGCTGTTTTACACAGTGGTTTTCATGCCATTACTCCAGGCATTAGGCTGACCTCATTATCAGCTGAGTGGAACGTGGAGGGATTTTAACAAACGCATGAAGCAAAAGTGCCTCCGCTCATACAAGATCCATGTGCCTGTATTTGTTTACAGAAGCTGCCCCAGGACAGATGGAGAAAGCACACTCGGGTTGGGAATCAAGAGATCTGTGCCTCAGTTTCCTCCTTGGTAAAATAGGGATAATGATACCAAGCTGCGGGGGGGGGGGGAGGTGCTCTAAGGGTTAACTCACTGTGGTCTGTAAAGTGTGTTGATATCTAGATGGGAATAACTATAGAAATGCAGGACCAGATCTTCAGCTGGTGAAAAGCACCGTAGCACCATAGAAGTCAACAGAACTAGGTTGATTTACATTGGGCCCGCAGAGTATTACTGTCTTATACCCAGGGTTAATAAGACTTTGCTTTTTTGCAGCACTAGTTATCCAAGAGCTTCCCGCACTGTACAAGCCCTCATCAAGAATTAAGACTCACAGCTCCCTTCGATGCAGCGGGTAAAGTATTCTCCCCATTTAAGCTGCCGCAGAGCTCCCCAGGAGCCAGCGATTGTTCAGTACGTTTGAAAATCTGGCCTCTTCTCAGAGTAGCCTCTGTCTGGATTTTTGAAAAGCTCAGCCTTCCTGGGGAGGAAACTGGGACACAGAGGGGTGAGGTGACTTGCCCCAGGTCATACAGAGAGTCAGTGGCAGAGCTGGGATTCGAAACCTACAGTTCTGCCTCTCCAAGGTCTCTGCTCTAACCACACACCCTGGGCTGAGCCTCAGGCTTCAGTGCTTCACAGCAGTTCATTACCAAGCTATGACTTGTAGCTTCACTGCTATTCTGTTTGGGATCGGCGCCATGTGCACCGATGGCCGTCTATGAACAATAACCATCAGTAATGGGGGCTAATAGTGTATCCCCTCAGTTACCCTCCAGCATTTAAATACCCCCTCGGGGAAAGAGGCATTGAATGACCTGGTTCCTGTTGCCTCCTGGGCTTAACTCGCTGCCTGGCTGGGAATCCACTGGCTGCTGACTCCGCCAGTTGCTGCTGTTGATTTTGCTCTTGAAGGAACTGAGACACTTGACGGTGAGCCCTCGCCGGCCCTGCGGCGGGTTCTCCTCCGGCTCCTGATGTTGGGGTGGCTGGATTGCCCTCAGGGGAGGCTGGTGCCCCTCATGTTGGTTCTCCAGCTCTGCTCTGTCCCCTCTGGCCTTGCTCGGAGCTTCCCTGCCTGCTGTGGGTGGGAGCGCGGATGCCGTGGAGTTCGGTGCTGCTGGCTTGGTCTTGGTCGGGGGCTGTCTCGATTCCTTGTGGGGACTCTGGCAGGGTTTTTCTGCCCTAGGATCATGGAAACAGCACAGCATTCTTATTCCTCTGGTCATGGTCCAGTGCCAGCCTCGACGCTCTGTGCAGCCCACCGCTGCAGCCACCAGTGATCTCACCTACATGGGGCTGGGGCCAAAGGGGTCACTGACTGGTGCAGGGCACCTGTCACGTCTGCTCTGCCAAGCAGGACCACCCAGAGGATTCAGGGGACCTGGGGCAAAGCAATTTCAGGGGCCCCTTCCATAAAAAAAGGTTGCAATACTATAGAATACTATATTCTCATGGAGGCCCCTGCGGGACCCATGGCAAATTGCTCCACTTGCCTCCTCTTCCCCCCACCCCCGGGCAGCCCTGGGAAAAATAAATATTTAAAAACCTTCCGCATCTCGGCACAAACCCAGTTTTGAGAAAACTTCTTTTCAAGTCACCTTTACAAGGTATCACTGGTTCTCAGGATCAGCTAGTGCTAAAAGGCACTAAAGCTCATTAAAAGGGTTGGACAAATATTTTCCGTCAAAACTTTTTTTGGATCGAAAACTAGGGTTTTTTAAAAAGCAGAAAAAAAAATCACGGACAGTGTCTGCTTTCCTTCAAAATTTGTTGTGGTTTTTTAATTGAAAAGCTGAAATTAGCCTGCCAAAATCTGAATATGGTTTGGGGTTTCAGAGGCATGTGGCCAAATATTTGCTGCTTGCTGTATTTGATTGTTTAAAGAAACAATAAAAAAATTCTGCTTAAAAAAAATCCAAAACTTTTGAACCACCTCAGCTTGTGACCAAACGCCTAAGCCCATCCAGTCAGAGATTTTTCCAGGTTTCTGATACTCTGCTGGCTTCCTTGACTTATATCTGTCTCCATAACTTTGGGTTCATTTAGCTTAGAACATAAGAACATAAGAATGGCCATACTGGGTCAGACCAAAGGTCCATCCCGCCCAGTATCCTGTCTACCGATGGTGGCCAATGCCAAGTGCCCCAGAAGGAGTGAACCTAACAGGTAATGATCAAGCGATCTCTCTCCTGCTATCCATCCAAACAGAGGCTAGGGACACCATTCCTTACCCATCCTGGCTAATAGCCATTAATGGACTTAACCTCCATGAATGTATCTGTTTCCTAGAGACTGGCTCCATGGGTTCCCTCTCAAACTGGAGACGGTTACTGTGGGTTTGTCTTTAGTATAGCTTATGTACATACTCCATGAACTGAGCATTTGAGCTTGTTCCAGAATCTGGGATGAACCTATGTTGTGAAAACTGAAATTCTCAAAATAGCACATGCATGTAAATGGACACAGGGTGCTAAAATTAAATTAACCCAGGGGTTCTCAAACTGGGGGTCGGGACCCCTCAGGGGGTCTTGAGGTTATTACTGGAGGTTGTGAGCTGTCAGCCTCCACCTCAAATGCCGCTTTGCCTCCAGCATTTATAATAGTGTTAAATATATTTTAAAAGTGTTTTTAATTTATAAGGGGAGGTCACACTCAGAGGTTTGCTATGTGAAAGGGGTCACCAGTATAAAAATTTGAGAGCCACTGAATTAACCACTCTGGAGCCTCAGGGAATGCCGGGGAGGTGAGGAGGGGGTCTCCCTTGGTAGGGTTGGGAAGGAGGTAGGTGGTGTAGGATATTGCTCTTCTCATGTGATCCCTCCCCCATGGAAAAGATAACAGCTTGGCTCTTTGTGTTAAACAGCTGTCTGCAAGCTTCAAACTGCTGAATGAGCTTTAGGGTATTGAAGGCTGTGCCTCCCCAAACAGCCTGGCCTGGCCCCCTATCTGACCCCCATCCACTTCCTGCCCCCTTCAGAATCCCTGACCCATCCTTCTCCTTGGCCCCTCACTGCCCCCCTGAGATCACCTCCCCAACCACCACCCCGGGATCCCACCCTCCATCAACCCCACCTGTTCCCTGTCCCCTGACTGCCCTGACCCCTACCCACCTTCCCCCACCGAGTCCTGACAGACCCCCGGAATGCCCACAATCCAAACCCCCCTTCCCCGGCCCCTGACCGGCCCCCCAGAACTTCTGCCCCCTCCCTGGGACTCCCTGCCCCATATCCAACCCCCCAGCGCCCTGCCATGCTGCTTACCCCCACCTCCCCCCTCGACCTGAGCCTCAGCGCACTATATCCAGGAGTGGCCCTGGACAGCGCTGCAGGGCGTGGCTCCAGCAGGGCCTAAGTTCCCGCTGGTCGACCCGGAGCTCGCAGCCCTGCCCCCTTACCACGTGGCTCTGAGTGGGGAGGAGCTCAGTCTCCGCCCCCTTACCACGTGGCTCTGAGTGGGGAGGAGCTCAGTCTCCGCCCCCTTACCACGTGGCTCTGAGTGGGGAGGAGCTCAGGCCCCGCCCGAGCCACGCCACTTTAGTTCTGTCCAGAGCCGCTCCTGGGTTACCCCCGCCTCTCCCCTCTCTCGGAGCCTCAGCGCGCTGTGTCCAAGAGCTGCCCTGGCCCCCAGACAGCACTGCAGTGCCAAGCTCCATCGGGACCTGAGCTTGCAGCCCTGCCCCCTTACCATGTGGCTCTGAGTGGGGCGACGCTCAGGACCCGCCCAAGCCAGGCCACTTTAGCTCTGTCCAGAGCCGCTCCTGTAGGTGCCAAGGGTTGGGGGAAGGCGGGGCTGGAGCCAGAGAATTCTCGTGAGGGCCCCTGTGAGGCCCGGGGCAAATTGCCCCACTTGCCCACCCCTTTGGGCGGCCCTGCTGCCAGGGGAGGCAGAGATGACTACTGTAGCCCAAAAATGTGAGCAGTACAGGCCAGGGAGGGCATGAGACCTGGCTGTTGGTTCATCACATGCCCAGGGCATGGGCAGCTTTGGCCTGCATCTAGGACATCCTGACCATTCCCCAGCGGGACCCAGAGGGCAGAGCAGCAATGGAAAGGTTTCCCCGGAGTGTAAAAAGCAACAAAGAGTCCTGTGGCAGCTTATAGACTAACAGATGTATTGGAGCATGAGCTTTCATGGGTGAATACCCACTTCGTCAGACACATGAACCCGGAGTGTGGTTCACTTATAAAGTTTGTGGCCAATACCAAGCCGGGAGAGGTGGCTTTGGAGGATAGGATGAAAATTCAAAATGATCTGGATAAACTGGAGAAATGGTCTGAAATAAATAAGATGAAATTCAGTACGGACAAATGAAAAGTTCTCCACTTAGGAAGGAACAATCAGCTGCACACATACAAAATGGGAAATGACTACCAAGAGAGGCGTGTTGCGGAAAGGGATCTGGGGGTCAGAGTGGACCACAAGCTAAACATTATATGAGTCAACAGTGTGACACTGTAGCAATAAAAGCAAACATCGTTCTGGGATGTATTAGCAGGAGTATTGTAAGCAAGACACAAGAAGGAATTCTTCCTTCTCTACTCCACGCTGCTTAGGCCTCAATTGGAGTATTGTGTCCAGTTCTGGGCGCTACATTTCAGGAAGGATGTGGACAAATTGGAGAAAGTTCAGAGAAGAGCAACAAAAATGATTAAAGGTCTGGAAAACATGACCTATGCGGGAAGATTGAAAAAATGGAGTTTGTTTAGTCTGAAGAAGAGAAGACTGAGAGGGGACATGAGAACAGTTTTCAAGTACATAAAAGGTTATTACAAGGAGGAGGAAGAAAAATTATTCTTGTTAACCTCAGAGGATAGGACAAGAAGCAATGGGTGTAACTTGCAGCAAGGGCGGTTTAGGTTGGACATTGGGAAAAACTTCCTAACTGTCAGGGTGGGTTAGGCACTGGAACAAATTGCTTAGGGAAGTTGTGGAATCTCCATCATTGGGGATTTTTAAGAGCAGGTTAGACAAACACCTGTTAGGGATGGTCTAGATGATACTTACTCCTGCCATGAGTGCAGGGGACTGAACTAGAAGACCTCTTGAGGTCCCTTCCAGTCCTACGATTCTATGATTGTAGGCCCAGATTAGGGTGACCAGACGTCTCAATAAAATCAGGACTGTCCTGATATTTAGGTGTTTGTCCCACATCCCAACCAATCTTTGGTCAGGACACAATTTGTCCTGATATTTCGTTCCACCGGCAGCACTCGCCTTTTTTTTTCTTGCTCCGCTGGCACCCCCCCTCCATGTGTCCCGATATTTTCTCCCTCTCATCTGATCACCCTAGCCCAGATACACCCTCCAGCAGGCCAGGACCCACTCACATCCCTCTCTGTAGACCATCCTTCCTCCCCCCAGTTGTATAAGTTCTTGTAACTCGCTCATTGCCAATGCACCTCTTGTGTGTGCACACATCTCCCACAAGCACACATCTTCATCCACATACTCTCTTCATGCCAGCAGGGCCTGCACCTTTTTAGGTGTATATGCAAGAATGCACACACACCCTCCCATGTGCACACATCCCTAATGTGTGGGAGGGCATACAGCCCACTTAGAAACACATTCTCATGCATGCACATCCTTGTACACACAGCCTAATGCACAAACTCATATATGCACACACTTTTGCACATGCAAACATAACCATGTACACAACCCCATACATGCACATGCTTTCATGACAACCCCTTATGCACACGCTTCACACATGCATACACAATGCCTTCACAAGGGGACATCAGGAGCATGCCTGCCTTTCTCTCTAAAGCTGCTGGGTCTTCTGAGGGTCCTTCCTTCAGACCTTTATTCTACAGAACATTTGTACACCTAGTATTGTGCACTGGTGGGAAACTTCTCCATTTCTGTGTGCATTCTCAGTTGTGCTTATCCCGGCTAAACTCTTTTCTCTGTTCCACAAATGGCCATTTACATTTCATTTCCAGCTTCCCCATCTCCCAAACAAACCGCAAACCCCACTTTCATTTCCTCTTACAAAGCATAGCTGGAGATCAACAAAAATTTGCCACAGCAGCAAATCTGATGAAAAGATCAAGCAATGAAAGTGATCAAGCCCCAGCTACATCACAGACCAAATTTGGACCTCAGGAACAGCTGCACGTGGCCAAGATCATGCAGATCCCAACGCTCAGGACAAAGCATGTGAGAGCTGGAGACAAAGCACTGTCATTTGAGGAGATCTTGCTGTAGAATAAACTTCCTGAGCACACTGGGTGAATCTGGAGTCTAACTTTCTTTAGGAAGCTGGAAAAACTTTCCTCTTTGAAAGAGTCTTTCCGCCATCAGAATGCTACTCACAGCCCTTGACAACCCCTTCTACCTCTAGCCCCCAACCCTGATGCCTTCTCCTATTTCTACATTCCTGCCAAGCAAAGAGAGAAATTTAATCTAAAGAACTCTAACCCCAAGCAGAGTTTTGACCTTGAAATAGGAACTGTGCCAGCCTCCATGAAATCCATTAGGTATTTGGCTGTTGTTACTGTTTTTACCTGGAAGATTCCCAGATACTATGGTGATGGGCAACAGGATAAAACTCTAAAATAAATAGAAAAATACAAAGCCAGGCATGAGCTGTGCTAAGTACCAAACTTTCCTCTACACCTACTTATGTCACTGCTGGCATAAAGCCACAGAGATCACAGTAAGTCAACACAGAGAAATGAATCAGTTCAGAAAACTGCAAACCTATCTCAACAAGATAATTGAAACCATTCAACGGCTGTACCTGGGCAACAGATTCTCCTCTCCCAATATATTCTGACTGATCTGTAGTGAAACCACGTTCAAGGACACTGAACCGTGATATGTGAGTGAGCTGCAAAATCTTTTTGTTCAGTGTCTGTACAGCATCTAACACAGTGGGGTCCTGGTTCATGACTGGGGCTTCTAGGCATTACAGCAGGGGTAGGCAACCTATGGCACGCGTGCCAAAGGCAGCATGCGAGCTGATTTTCAGTGGCACTCACACTGCCCGGGTCCTGGCCACCAGTCCAGGGGGCTCTGCATTTTAATTTAATTTTAAATGAAGCTTCTTAAACATTTTTAAAACCTTATTTACATACAACAATAGTTTAGTTATATATTATAGACTTACAGAAAGAGACCTTTTAAAAACATTAAAATGTATTACTGGCACACGAAACCTTAAATTAGAATGAATAAATGAAGACTCGGCACACCACTTCTGAAAGGTTGCCGACCTTGCATTACAGTAATACATATTAATCACCATCATCATCGTTTACTCTTATATAGACTTCTTCATCCGCAGATCTCAAAGCATTTTATAGACAAGGGCAAGTATCAATATCCCCATTTAAAAGATGGCAAAACTGGGGCACAAGGAGAGGAAGTGACTTGCCCAAAGCCATACAATGAACTGGGGGCAAAGCAAGAGGTCTCCTGACTTCTCATTCAGTGCATTATCCATTGGACTGCACTACCTTTCTGTCTTCCAACTATTCTGAACTGTCACATTATTTTACCAGGCAATGTTGCAAACTGATAGGGTATCAAAAAATGAACATAATCTCTAATTTAATATATTCTGTTCCCTATCTCGGTGTAGGTTTCTTAGGCACATGTGCAAACATACCTGGGAATCAGATCACTGCAAATAACAAACTGGACTATGGTCTTAGTAAAGTTCTAAGTGGCCAAGTGTCCACATCGAATGACAATTAGTTCCTGCCATGACTATTAGTTCCTATACTGGCTGTGTCAGTGGAGAGGCTGCGGACTAAAAGTCACAATTGCTGAACTCCCTCTGAGCCACTGGCCTGGTCTCCCAAGGGCATGGTGGAGGCATGTTGGCAGGACATTTTGAGGAAAACAGGCACAGCATTGCCCTGGCCCTTCCGTGACTGAACGGAGAACTTTTGTGACGCTGCGGCATTGCGGGGTTGCAAATCTGGCACCAGCACTAAAATAGATATTAAATGAGCAATAATAAATCAGGGTAACCCTGAAAGTCCTGTGCAGAACAGAATATTCCCAGAACTCACTGTGAGGAGAGGGAGAGTGGGGACTGAATTGAGTTCAGCAAATTCACAGACTTCCCTTCAGCCCCGTTCTCCTTGAACCTGTCTCCATTCATCTGTTTGCTGAGTCCTGATTTGCACTTAACATAAGAACATACATAAGAACAGCCATACCGGGTCAGACCAAAGGTCCATCTAGCCCAGTATCTGTCTACCGACAGTGGCCAATGCCAGGTGCCCCCGAGGGAGTGAACCTAACAGGCAATGATCAAGTGATCTCTCTCCTGCCATCCATCTCCATCCTCTGACAAACAGAGCCTAGGAACACCATTCCTTACCCATCCTGGCTAATAGCCATTTATGGACTTAACCATCATGAATTTATCCAGTTCCTTTAGCAGTCAGGAAACTTTCTCCTTACCTGGGATCCTCAAACACAGCCACGAGATTAAACACGGTCATTCGACTGCCTCGTTCCCCCTCCATCAGGCTGGCTCTTGTGACTCAGAATTGGTCCCAGTAAGCCAGGTAGGAAAGAGCTGCAGAGAGACCAAGACAGCTCCCAGATACGTCTTCTGAGCCCCTCTCTCTTTCTGTCTTTAGATGTCTCCGGGATATGCAAATTTACTTGGCTGGGGAGATTTGTGAGAAGTGAAGACAACCTGAAGTTCTTCTTGTTGTCCAGGGAGTGAGAGCCTCTTGCAAATATTATATGGGGTGGCCTCAAAAGGAAAAGTAAAGAGGAAGTAATGCAGGCTGCAGCAGGGAGGAACTATGTGAAAACTACTGTGCACTGAAATAGGTCCAGTGCAGACATGACTTCAATGTACATCTAAATTAAACCAGCTGGATGGGTGACCTTAATGAAGTAAAGTAGACCCTGCAGTGCCTAACCAGTGTGTGCAAATCTGTAAGGGAACATACAGTAATAAACCAGTTTGCCCCTGGTGTGTCAGGCCCTAAAAACATGCTGGTATGTGCAGGTTATCAGAAACCCAGTGATAATATGCCAGTGTGTGCATGGCAGTGGAAGATCCTACATTAACAAGCTACTGTGTGAATGCTCTGGGAGACCCTGTCATAAAACACTTGAATATACATGTTTCAGAGGGGTAGCCATGTTAGTCTGGATCTGTAAAAGCAGCAAAGAGTCCTGTGGCACCTTATAGATTAACAGATGTATTGGAGCATGAGCTTTCATGGGTGTTCACGACGAAGTGGGTATTCACCCACGAAAGCTCATGCTCCAATACGACTGTTAGTCTATAAGGTGCCACAGGACTCTTTGCTACTTTGAATGTACATGTTATCAAATGCCCTACAATGACTACTTAGCACTGTGTGCATGGCTATAGAGAGACCCTATAATATCCCATTGCATGCACATTATGAGAGAAGCATGAGTATGTGTTATGAGAAACTCAGCAATAATATGCCAGGGGTCTGCATGCTACAGGAGACTCTCTTATAACACACCTGTGTATGTATAGTTTGTAATGTGTGTGCTGCCATAACTTGCAGGTGCACCCTGTAGGCACATGTTATGGGGGAGGATATAGAATCATAGAAGTCTAGGATTGGAAAGGACCTCGAGAGGTCTTCTAGTCCAGTCCCCTGCACTCATGGCAGGACTAAGTATTACCTAGATCATCCTGATAGGTGTTTGTCTAACCTGCTCTTAAAAACCTCCAATGACAGAGATTCTACAACCTCTCTAGGCCAGGGGTTCTCAAACTGAGGATCGGGACCTCTCAGGGGATCACGAGGTTATTACATGGGGGGTCACGAGCTGTCAGCCTCCACCCTAAACCCGGCTTTGCCTCCAGCATTTATAAAGGTGTTAAATATATAAAAAGTGTTTTTAATTTGGGGGGCGCGGGTAGCACTCAGAGGCTTGCTATGTGAAAGGGGTCACCAGTACAAAAGTTTGAGACCACTGCCCTAGGCAATTTATTCCAGTGCTTTACTATCCTGACAATTAGAAAGTTTTTCCCAGTGTCCAACCTAAATCTCCCTTGGTGCAGTTTTAGGTCATTGCTTCTTGTCCTATCCTCAGAGGTTAACGAGAACAAATTTCTCCCTCCTCACTGTAACAACCTTTATGTACTTGAAACCTATTGTGTCCCGCCTCGGTTTTCTCTTCTCCAGACTAAACAAATCCAGTTTTTTCAAACTGTCCTCACAGATCATGTTTTCTAGACCAGTGGTTCACTACCAGGGGTACATGTACCCCTGGGGGTACGCAGAGGGCTTCCAGGGGGTACATCAACTCATCTAGATAGTTGCCTAGTTTTACAAGGTTGAGAGCCACTGTTCTAGACCTTTAATCATTTTTGTTGCTCGTCTCTGGACTTTCTCCAATTTGTCCACATCTTTCCTAAAATGTGGCACTCGGAACTGGACTCAGTACTCCAGTTGAGGCCTTATCAGTGCAGAGTACAGTGGAAGAATTACTTCTTGTGTCTTGCTTACAACACTCCTGCTAATACATCGCAGAATGATCTTTGCTTTTTTTGCAACAGTGTCACACTGTTGACTCACATTTAGCTTGTGATCCACTATGATCCTTAGATCCCTTTCCACAGTACTCCTTCCTAGGCAGTCATTTCCCATTTTGTATGTGTGCAACTGATTGTGCCTTCCTAAGTGGAGTACTTTGCATTTCTCCTTATTGAATTTCATCTTATTTTCTTCAGACCATTTCTCCAGTTTCTCCAGATCATTTTGAGTTTTAATCCTATCCTCCAAAGCACGTACAACCCCTCCCAGTTTGGCATTGTTTGCAACTTCATATGTGTACTCTCTATGCCATTATCTAAACCATTGATGAAGATTTTGAACAGAACTGGACCCAGAACTGATCCCTACAGGACCCCACTCGTTATGCCCTTCCAGCATGACTGTGAACCACTGATAACTATATACCCACCTTGTAACTCCATCTAGGTTGTATTTCCTTAGTTTGTTTATGAGAAGGTCATGTGAGACAGTATCAAAAGCCTTACTAAAGTCAAGACAGACCACATCTACTGCTTCCCCCCATCTACAAGGCTTGTTACGCTGTCAGATAAAGCTATTAGGTTGGCTTGACATGATTTGTTCTTGACAAATCCATGCTGACTGTTATTTATCACCTTATTATCTTCTAAGTATTTGCAAATTGCTTGCTTGATTATTTGCTCCATTAATTTTCTGGGTATTGAAGTTAAGCTGACTGGTCTGTAATTCCCCGGGTTGTCCCTATTCCCCTTTTTATAGCTAGGTACTATATTTGCCATTTTCCATTCTTCTAGAAACTCTCCGGTCTTCCATGACTTTTTGAAGATAATCGCTAATGTCTCAGATATCTCCTCAGTCAGCTCCTTGAGTATTCTAGGATGTATTTCATAAGGTCCTGGCAACTTGAAGACATATCACTTGTTTAAGTAGTTTTTAACTTGTTCTTTCCCTATTTTAGCCTCTGATCCTACCTTATTTTCACTGGCATTCACTATGTTAGACGTCAAATTGCTACTAAACTTTTTGGTGAAAACTGAAACAAAGAAGTCATTTAGCACTTCTGCCATTTCCACATTTTATGCTCTTATGCCCTTAATAACTTCTCTTTGAAAAACTGCCAACGCTCTTGAACTGTTTTTCCCTTTAGACTTGCTTCCCATGGGATCTCACATACCAATTCCATGAGTTTGCAAAAGTCAGCCTTCTTGAAATCCATTATCTTTATTGTGCTATTTTCCCTTCGATAATTTGTTAGAATCAAGAACTCTCTCATTTCATGATCACTCTCACGCAAGCTGCCTTCCACTTTCAGATTCTCAACCAGTTCTTCCCTATTTGTCAAAATCATATCTAGAAGGGCCTTTTCCCCTAGTAGCTTCCTCCACCTTCAGAAATAAAAAATTGTCTCCAATACATTCCAAGAACTTGTTGGATAATCTGTGCCTTGCTGTGTTATTTTCCCAACAGATGTCTGGGTAGTTGCAGTCCCCCATCACCACCAAGTCCTGTGCTTTGGATGATTTTGTTAGTTGTTTAAAAAGCCCCATTCATCTCTTCTTTCTGGGTAGATGGTCTGTAGTAGACCCCTACCATGACATCACCCTTGTTTTTTATCCTTACGCAGAGACTTTCCACAAGTCTGTCTTCTATTGCCAGCTCAATCTCAGTCCAATATATACATCTTTGATATATAAGGCAACATCTCCTCCCAATAACAAGGCAGTGGGTAAAGGTTCTGGAAGGACCTACAATAACACACCGGTGGGGACATGATATGGCAGGGCACTAGAGTTGCCAGGCATCTGATTTTCGACCGGAACGCCCGGTTGAAAAGTGACCCTAGAGGCTCTGGTCAGTATGGCCAACTGTGCCATTAAAAGTTTGGTTGGTGGCACAGTGGGGGCCTATGGCTAAGGCAGGCTCTCTGCCTACCCTACCTCCATGCAGCTCCCGGAAGTGGCCACCAGGTCCCTGCAGCCCCTAGACGCATGGGTAGCCAGGGAGGCTCCACGTGCTGTCCCCACCCTGAGGGCCAGCTCCGCAGCTCCCATTGGCCAGGAACCCTTCCATCTGCCAATCCCTTCCCCATCTGCCAAACCAGGGTGAAGCTCATTGGGAAACCAGAGTGGGTCAGATGGAGAGAGGGCACTTCCCCCCGCTGGCCACGGGGTGGTGCCCTTATGCCCCACACAGCACAGCTGGAGCAGAACCCCACTTTATTCAAGCCTGGAGGTTCTGGGGGTTGGGTCCAGAGCCAGCCTGCCCCTGCCAGTCTCTGACTCCACAGGGGATGGGGCAGTGTGTGCCATGCAGCAACCTGGACTCTGTTTGCTTCGGGATCTTGCCTGGATGGGGCACAGGGGCCACCCACAGCTCTCGGGGGGGAAGGGCTGGCTCATCTGTGCCAGCAGCAAGATGGCTGGGGGTGAAGCCCGTTTCCTTTCCAAACCCCAGCCCCCAGCCAAGGGAGGGTCTGCACGAGTCCCTGAGCCCTTAGCACCAACGGGATGTGATCTGCCCCAGGGGGCCAGTCTGGGGAGCAGGCTGCCCCGCAGCCTCTGTGTGTGGTTTGCTTTGCTCCAGAGCCCCACCAGCAGGCCCTGGCAGCCTCGCGGGGCAGGATCTGGCTTCATCCTGGGTCACCCAGCCCTCGCCCCCCTGCTGATGCCCTTTCTCTCTCCCACGGAAGGGGCCTCATTAACCCTGTGGGCAGTGCCAGGAGTGCCTGCTGTCCCCCTGCAGTGCAGCTCCATGGCAAAGGGACACTCCAAGCCTGTTTTCTGTGTGGATGCCACCAATGAGCTGCTCTTCTCCGGATCCAAAGGTGCGTGCCTTGGGGGCGGGCTGGCTGCTGAGCTCTGGGTGTGATTGCTGGGGAGTGAGCTTGAGTGGCTGAGCTGCCCCGAACTGTGGGGACAGGCCGCAAGCCTCCTGCTCGGATGGCACCGGCCTGCCTGAGAGCCCCAAACACAATGAGCCGGTGCAGTTCTGGGTCCCCCTAGCAGAGGGCAGCAATGCTGCATGAGTCATTAGGTTGAACAGCCGTGTGGTGACATCCATGAAGCAAGTTGCTGGGGCCTCTGCCCAGTTCCTAGTGACTGGATGTACACCTCCCACCTGGCACTAATAGACCCTCCCCCTGTCAGCAGTTCTGGAATGCCAGGGGCTGGATGGGCCACGAGGACTGAGCTCCCGTCTTGCCCCTGTGACTCCTTGGAGCAGGGGGAGGCAGTGGGGGCGGGGGGAGCCGTGGGGGTCCTCTGCTGAGAACAGGAAGGTCCTGCAGCATCATGTGCTCCCGCCTCCTCCCGCAGACTGGAGCTGCAAAATGTGGAACCTGATGACGGGCCAGCAACATTTCTAGACCCCAGTGAATCAGCCCCTCTCTCAGGTGCCCAGCCACAGACTGAGATGTCTCTTTGCCTGCAGTCCCTCCCCAGACCAAAAATCTGACTGGTGGGAATGTGCCTGGGCTGCCACTCAACATCAACTCCAGGCCAGGGGTGGGGTTTGTGTCGCTCTGCCCTTGGTGTGGAGTGGACACGCCTGCTGGTATGGGTCTGGCTGGCTGTTTGGCAAGGCACCTCCCTTGGGGATGCCCTCGAAAGCTGCTGCCTGGGTCACCCTTGCTGTGCCATTGCTCCTGGTTTGAGGGGCTGAGGGGCTGAGAGGGGGTCTCATCCTGGCACCACTGGCACTGCATGGGGCCAGGAAGTGGTGTTGCTTTGCCCTCTAGATGGCTGGGGACAGACAGTCTCCAGCCTTCTTATCAGTCCATAATGGATTAGATCTTCCATTCCATACAATGTAAATTATCACCCCCCACGCACCCAGGTCTCTGCCTTGAGGCTCACCTGTTTCTGTCTCTTTGGCTTAGCTCTTTGGGGCAGGTGATCTCCAGGAACACCTGTGCCGGGACCACAACCTGCACCATCGCCAGCGTACAGGGCGAGCACCAGATCAACCGGATCGGGCTCAACCCTGTCAGCACCATGCTCTACACCGCCGTCGGGAACTCTGTCTGCATCTGGGAGCTCAACAGGTCCGGTCGGGGCTAGCTTGGGCCCCCAGGCGATGGCAGCTCTTATGGGGAGGGAGACAGGTGCTGTGTAGGCAGAGGGAGCAGTTGTTCTGGGCTGGGCTGGCCCTGTTCCCTTCCGGCTGGAAGCTCTGTTACTGAGGCAGGGGTGGATTTGGCCTGGGACTATTGGTCTCAGTGCCAAGGCTCTTCAGAGGGAGCCCAGAGCCAGAATCCCAATGGAGGGGGAGCAGGAGGGTGCCCCCTGACATAGACAGGGTGAAGGGCCACAGCCAGGACTGGCACTGGAGGCAGCTGCCCTGGCACAAACCCCAAGCAGGTTAGTCTGTCTGCGCTAGGGCTTCGCTCTACAGCAGCTGCGGGGGCAGGTTCTTGGGGTAGATGATCAGGCCCAAGACTGGGTGAAAGCAGGACCCAGCGCTGCAGCCCTCTGACACCGCTCCTGAGCCCAGCTCTCCGCCTCTAGCCCAAGACCAGGATTGCAGCCCATGGTGCCCAGGGACAGGGTGTGCCCAGGGACACTCCGTGCTTAGTGCTTCAGAGCCGGAGGTCCCAATTCGAGGGGGTGATGGAGCCCTCTGGGGCTGGAAGGGTCCCTGCTGGGAGCCTTGGAGACTGGGCCAGTGAAAGGCCTGCAGGAACGAGCGCCTCCTGCTGAGCGTGCCCCAGACCCTGACGGTCCCGGCTCCTGCTTGTAGGTTGCAGCCTATTGAGAAGCTGACGGGCCACTTCAGGCCCGTGATGTGTCTGACTGTGAACCAGATCGTGAGCAACCATGACTTGGTCGTCACTGGCTCCAAGGATCACTATGTCAAGGTACCCTGCGACCCTCCCTCTCTCCCACTCATGGGCGGCACAATAGGTCATTTTTACTCACCCTTCACCACAGGGGCTTTGCTGATAAAAGCATCGAGGTTTCTCTCTGGGCTCCTGGCCCTGACGGCTCTGCTGAGGGTGCTGATACAATCCAAAAACTTCAGTTTCTGGACCTCGTCCTATGCCCCACAGAGATTAGACACAAACAGGAAGGCTAGCATGGAAAGGAGCTGCCAGTGGGAGATATGTGAGAAAGTTTCCCTCTTAGTGCTGCTCAGGCTTTGATGTGCCGAATGCCATTCTTCTGGCAACAAGAGTGACTATCTGGGGAGGGCAGGCAGCTCTGTGTGAAACTGGACCAGAGAGGGAGCAGATCTCACAGGGGCTTGATAAAGTGGAACATCTGGCTATGACACCCTGACACCCCAATATTCACCACTGTTATGTCATTAGGGTATGTTTTGTACAAAGTACGTATTGTAAGGCATTCTAAAAGTCTTTATCTGCTGGACATTAATGCCTCGTTAGATTGAATGTGCTATCGCTGTATGTGAAGTTATGAAGTTCAGCTATGTATCTGTTCCTGAAACACATTGTGAGGTTCAAAACAGCCTTTCAGGTACAACAGTAAAGAAGTCAAACAATGGCTTATAGAGAAAATGGACACAAACAGCAGGGTTATCCCAGGAACTGTATGCAATAGAAACCTCTCCAAGATAATGCTACACAATGGGAACTGTTGGACCCAGGTCACAGCAAAAGAGTTTTCTAGCAAGTGGGAAGAAGAGACAAAAGGGGGAAATGACATTGGAGGTGGGCACTCTCACCTGGAAACACCTGAGGGACAAAGATTGAACTATGAGAAGTGATGGTCCCAGGCTGGAGAGAGAGTCCCAGGGTACGTCTACACTATGGGATTATTCTGATTTTACATAAACCGGTTTTGTAAAACAGATTGTATAAAGTCGAGTGCACGTGGCCATACTAAGCACATTAATTCGGCAGTGTGCGTCCATGTACCGAGGCTAGTGTCGATTTCCTAAGCGTTGCACTGTGGGTAGCTATCCCATAGCTATCCCATAGTTCCTGCAGTCTCCCCTGCCCCTTAGAATTCTGGGTTGAGATCTCAGTGCCTGATGTGGCAAAAACCATTGTCAGGGGTGGTTCTGGGTACAGCCTCACCCCTCCCTCCGTGAAAGCAGCAGACAACGGTTTTGTGCCTTTTTTCCTGGGTGAACTGTGCAAACGCCATAGCACAGCAAGCATAGACCCTGCTCAGCTCAAGACCGCAATTGTGGACGTTGTAAACACCTCGCGCATTCTCGTGCAGTCTATGCTGAACCAGGACCTGCAAAACCAGGCGAGGAGGAGGTGGCTACGGCAGCATGGCGACGAGAGTGATGAGGACATGGACACAGAATTCTCTCAAACCGCGGGCCCCTACGCTTTGGAGATCCTGATGGTAATGGGTCAGGTCTAGCCATTGAATGCCTATTTTGGGCCCGGGAAACAAGCATAGACTGGTGGGACCGCATAGTTTTGCAGGTTTGGGATGATTCCCAGTGGCTGCAAAACTTTCGCATGCGTAAGGGCACTTTCATGGAACTTTGTGACTTGCTTTCCCCTGCCCTGAAATGTCAGAATACCAAGATGAGAGCAGCCCTCACAGCTGAGAAGCGAGTGGCAATAGCCTTCTGGATGCTTGCAATGCCAGACAGCTACCTGTCAGTTGGGAATCAATTTGGAGTGGGAAAATCTACTGTGGGGGCTGCTGTGATGCAAGTAGTCAAAGCAATCATTAAGCTGCTGCTACGAAAGGCTGTGACTCTGGGAAATATGCAGGTCATAGTGGATGGCTTTGCTGCAATGGGATTCCCTAACTGTGGTGAGGCGATAGATGGAACGCATATCCCTATCTTGGCACCGGAGCACCAGGGTACCCAGTACGTAAACCACAAGGGGTACTTTTCCATGGTGCTGCAAGCACTGGTGGATCATAAGGGACGTTTCACCAACATCCACGTGGGATGGCTGGGAAGGGTTTATGACGCTCGCGTCTTCAGGAACACTACTCTGTTTAAACGGCTCCAGCAAGGGAATTACTTCCCATACCAGAAAACAACAGTTGGGGATGTTGAAATGCCTGTAGTTATCCTGGGGGACCCAGCCTACCCCTTGATGCCATGGCTCATGAAGTCATACACAGGCAGCCTGGACAGTAGTCAGGAGTTGTTCAACTATAGGCTGAACAAGTGCAGAATGGTGGTAGAATGTGCACTTGGCCGTTTAAAGGCACACTGGCGCACATTACTGACTCGCTCTGACCTCAGCCAAATCAATGTCCCCATTGTTATTGCTGCTTGCTGCGTGCTCCACAATCTCTGTGAGAGTAAGGGGGAGACCTTTACGGCGGGGTGGGAGGCTGAGGCAAATCACCTGGCCGCTGATTATGCGCAACCAGACACAAGGGCGATTAGAAGAGCACACCAGGAAGCGGTGCGCATCAGAGAAGCTTTGAAAATGAGTTTCATCATGGGCCAGGGTATGGTGTGACTGCTGTGTTTGTTTCCCCTTGATGAACCACCCCCCCTTGATTGACTCATTCCCTGTAAGTAACCCACCTTCCCGCTTCGATTCCAGCTTGCTTTCTAAGGAAATAAAGTTACTATCGTTTAAAAATCATGTATTCTTTATTAATTCATTATAAAAAGAGGGAGACAACTGACAAGGTAGCCCGGGTGTGGTTTGGGAGGAGGATAGGAGGGAAGGAAAAGGCCACTAAAAAAATTTCAAAATAATGACAGCCTTTTGGTTGGGCTGTCCACGGGTGGAGTGGGCAGGTGCACAAAGCCTTCCCCCATGCATTCTTACACATCTGGGCGAGGAGGATATGGAACATGGTGAGGGGTGAGGGTGGTTACACAGGAGCTGCAGCAGCACTCTGTGATCCTGGTGCTGGTCCTGAAGCTCCACCAGACGTCGGAGGATGTCAGTTTGATCACGCAGCAGCCCCAGCATTGCGTCATGCCTCCTCAGATCTTCCTGTCACCACCTCTCATCTCGAGCATTCCTCCTGTCCTCATGTTCACTGGCATCTTTCCTTTAATTTGATACCACATCCTTCCAGTTATTCAGATGAGCTCTTTCATTGCGGGTCACTTCCATGATTTCTGAGAACATTTCATCTCACGTCTTTTTTTTCCCGCCGCCTTATCTGAGATAGCCTTTGGGATGGAGTAGGAAGGCTTGAAAAATTTGCAGCTGCATGAGAGAGGGAAAAAAGGAGAGAAGTATTTAAAAAGCTACACTTTACAGAACAATGCTGTAAGAGTCCGGGGCTGGGGTTCGTCCCTCTCAGGCGCGGCAGGGAGCCAGGGCGCCTCCCTATAGGCAGCAATCCATCCTGGGCCGAGATCCCTCAGCGGGAGCTGAGCAAACAAATAGTCTCTAAACAAGGCAGAGTCCCGGCCCGTCAGCAGGTGCCAGGTAAGCACAGAGTCTATAAGCCCGGCCCTGAAGCAGGGCAGGGCAACAGCAGTTCAGGCTCAGCTCTTTCAGCAAGGGCTGAGCAAACACAGTATCTCTGGGCCCGGCCCTGGAGCAGGGCGGGGCAATAAGCAGTTCAAACAGTGAGTCTATAAGGCCCAAGCCTTGGCTCAGGGTGGGCAACCAACAGGTACAGAGCTCAGACTCTCAGGCAGAGGCTGAGCAGCGGTTTAAGCTGTAAGTCTATAAAGAAGGCCTCCTCAGGCCAGGGAGAGGGGGAGTCTGCCATCCTTGGAAGGGTGGCAGGGGGAACACAGGCCCTCCCATTCCACTGCGTTCCAGCCCAGGGCCCTAGCCGCGGCCAAGACGCGCTGCTGTCAGTGGGGATCCTGGCCGCAACACACTGACATGGGTTCAGGCGCTTCGGGAGCCAAACCAGGATCAGCTACCCCCGGGGCCACTTCTGACCTCCCCCTCTCTAGGTACCCATCCTTCAACGGCATTGTCCGGCGGGTCCCAGACCACGGGTTCCTCAGGATATCGGGTGGAGGGAAGCTCAGGCAGCTCCTCGGGATACTGGGCGGAGGAAAGCTCAGGCCAGCATTCCTCCAGGTAGTGAGCACAAGGCAGGCTGGGCCCAGCAGGAGCTCAGGCCCCAGCATCTGTCCTCTCCTGCCATCTGCAGCCAACTGAGCACTGAGGCCGGGCTTTTATACTTCCTGTCCCGTCCCTTGACTTCCGGGGGGGCGGGGACAGGCAGTGGTAGCTCCACCCACTGAGGCACCTGTGCTGGCTCGTCCCTCTCAGGCGCGGCGGAGAGCCAGGGCACCTCCCTACAAATGCTTATACTCTTTCACGGTGAACAACACTATTCACCTTACATAGCACATGTGATTTCACTACAAGGTCACATTTTGCATCTTAATATTGAGTGCCTGCGGCTCTGGTGTTAGAGATCTCACAGACGCAGGTCCAGGCAGCAGAATTCAGCTTGCATCCGTCCATGTTAAGCCATTGTCTTTCGGCTTCTGCAGCCTTAATGTACACAGTGCCCTCCTTTCCCAAATACCAAGCAAATCCCATTCAGTGCTGCTTCTTTCCTGTTAACATGCAGCAGCAGAAACCACCCCCACATCCAATTCTCTGGGATGATCGCTTTACCCCTCCCTCCACCGCGTGGCTAGTATCATGGAAGATCACTGCTAAATACCCCCTTTCCCCCCCACACCACGTGGCTGGTAGCAGGGAAGATCCCTGCTAGCCAAATGTGAAAAAGCTCAGCGTCAATTCCCTCCCCCTCCCGCTTAGCTACCTGCAAGGAAGGATTTCTTTTAAGCAACAGGCAAACAGCCCAGTAGGAATGGCCATGTCTGTCTCCTTAATTAAATTCCTGAATTTCAACTAGGTTACCATGAACGATATCACTTTCCTGAGGATAACACAGCGAGATAAAGAACGGATGTTGCTTCAAAGCCAGCAATCACCGGGACCATACGCAGCTAGGCTTTGTCATGCAATGATACCAGGTTACTTGCTACATGCATGACGTGGTCAAGTGTCCTACCATGGAGGACAGAATAAGGCTGCCCTGCCCAGAAACCTTCTGCAAAGGCTTTTGGAGTACCTCCAGGAGAGCTTCATGCCTAGTCACGAGCTCCATCCCCAGACATGTTAACAGACTTTTCCAATAACTGTACTGGCTGCGAATGCATCCAAAGTCCTCAGGGCAAATTAATCATTAAAAAACGCTTGCTTTTAAACCATGTTTTATATTTACAAAGGTACATACATTCACCAGAGGTTGCTTCCATGGCTTCATTGTCTGGGCTAATGGCTTGTGAGGGCTGGGAGGGAAATTCCGTCTGGGTGAGAAAAAGCTCCTGGCTGTTGGGGAGAACGGAGTGCTGTGTGCTCTCTGCAAGCTCGTCCTCCTCTTCCTCCTCCTCATCTTCCCCGTCCAAAGAATCCTCAGCCATGGCTGAGATTACCACCCCCACCTCGGAATCCACGGACAAGGGTGGGGTACTGGTGGTGGACCCCCCTAGAATTGCATGCAGCTCAGCGTAGAAGCGGCATGTGTTCGGCTCTGCCCCAGACCTTCTGTTTGCTTCTTTGGTTTTCTGGTAGGCTTGTCTGAGGGTATGGCTACACTTGAAATTTCAAAGCACTGCCGTGGCAGCGCTTTGAAGTGTGAGTGTGGTCAGAGCACCGCAGCGTAAACCACATCCCTTACAGGTGTAGCTTGCAGCCCAGCGCTGCGGCACTGATTACACTGAGGCTTTACAGCGCTGTATCTTGCAGCGCTCAGGGAGGTGTTTTTTCATACCCGTGAGTGCGAAAGTTGCAGCGCTGTAAAGTGCCGGTGTAGCCAAGCCCTGAGCTCCTTAACTTTCACACGGCACTGTACTGAGTCCCTGGTGTGGCCTCTCTGCATCATGGCCTTGGAAATTTTTTCAAATGTTTTTTTCAATTTCGTCTTTTGGAATGGAATTATGTTAGCACGGACTCCTCTCCCCATACAGAGATCAGATCCAGTACCTCCCGTGCGGTCCATGCTGGAGCTCTTTTTCGATTCTCAGGAGACTGCATTGTTACCTGTGCTGATGAGCTATCCATGCTGGCCAAACAGGAAATGAAATTCAAAAGTTTGCAGAGCTTTTCCTGTCTACCTGGCCAGTGCATCCGAGTTCAGATGGCTTTCCAGAGTGGTCACAATGGCACACTGTGGGATACCGCCCAGAGGCCAATACCGTCGATTTGCGGCCACACTAACCCTAATCCGACATTGCAATGCCGATTTCAGCATTACTCCCCTCATCGGGGAGGAGTACAGAAACCGGTTTAAAGAGCCCTTTATATCAATATCAAGGGCTTCGTTGTGTGGATGAGTGCAGGGTTAAATCAGTTTAATGCTACTAAATTGGGTTTAAACGTGTAGTGTAGACCAGGCCCCAGCCTGTGTAAGAAAACCTGGGAAATCCAAGCTGCAAAGCCAAGGCAGCTTGTGCCTTAAGAATCTGCCCGCCTGTTTCTCACTCAGGGCTTGTCTACATCACAAAGTTGCAGCGCTGGTGAGGGGGTTACAGCGCTGCAACTTAGGAGGTGTACACATCTGCAGGGCATCACCAGCGCTGCAACTCCGTTTGCAGCGCTGGCCGTACTCCCGTTTTGTCTCGGGTGTAGAGGATCCAGCGCTGGTGATCCAGCGCTGGTAATCAAGCGTAGACACTTACCAGCGCTTTTCTTGACCTCCGTGGAATAAGCAGGTATCCCAGCATACCTGAGGAAGCCTCTGGTAATCAAGCTGGTCTCCTTCCCCGGTTTGCTCTCGCGTTCCCCGAACCCCGAGCAAGCAGGTCTCCTTCCCTGCGGTTTGCAGGGGGGTTCGGGGAACGCGAGAGCAAACCACGGCGAAGCTGGTCTCCTTCCCCGGTTTGCTCTCGCGTTCCCCGAACCCCCGAGCAAGCAGGTCTCCTTCCCTGCGGTTTGCAGGGTGGTTCGGGGAACGCGAGAGCAAACCGCGGTGAAGCTGGTCTCCTTCCCCGGTTTGCTCTCGTGTTCCCCGAACCCCCCTTGAAGCCGCCCAACAGCGCTGCAGTGTGGCCACATCTAACACCACTTGCAGCGCTGGTTGCTGTAAGTGTGGCCACTCTGCAGCGCTGGCCCTATACAGCTGTACTAATACAGCTGTAACAACCAGCGCTGCAAAATTGTAGATGTAGACATACCCTCAGGATGAGCATTTTCTCATGTAGCTCCTGCCTATCTAGCCTGTGACGCTTAGTTTGTCTGTTGTGTTTATTTACTCAGCCAATGGGCTCTGCCCGGGCCCGGCCGCCCCAGGCGGAGTGAGCCCCGGGCTCGTGCAGCCACCAGGGCGAAGGCTGCGAGCTCCGATCCTGGCGCACGAGAACCCCCAGGGGGCAGCAGACTCCCTGCGCAGCTTCCCCAGGCCACGCCGTCTCCGCCGGGCGGGACGCAGGGAGACGTCACGACGTTACGCTTCTGCCCCGCCTCTGCCTAGTCACGTGCGTACGTGCCCCGGCAGTGCGCGCGGGTGGCCCCAGCTGGCCTCTGTGCCGTCGTTACCGTGGGGATGGCAGCTGCCGCCGCCGCCGCTGCCGCTCTGCCTGGGGGTCTCCGGGCCCCCCCCGCCGGCCTCGAGCCGGGGGGCAGGCCGGAGCCGGTGGAGGGATCCGAGTGCCTCTTCGTGGTGCTGGGGGCCGGCTTCACGGCGCTGAGCCACCCGCTGCTCTACGTCAAGCTGCTGATCCAGGTCCGGGGCGGGGTGGGGAGCCCCGAGATGAGCCCGGGGGGAGGGGACGCCGTGGGGGAGCCCGGGGAGGGGCGACCCGGGGCAGGTGGCCACTGAGCCACTCCGCATGTATCCAGGGGGAGCTGGGCGTGTGGCCGGCGGGGGGGGGGCTGAGGGGATTCCGGGGCGGGGGCTGTTGGTAGGTGCGGATGACGGGGGAGGGCTTCAGACGTGAGTGACCTTGGGCTGGGAGACCTGGGCTGCTCGGGGGTAGTGGTGCAGGGGATCCAGGGCACTGCAGGAGACCTTTGTGCACAGGGGTGGGCCTGGAGCGTTTTGCAGGAGTGCTGGGTGTGTGTGAAGGATTCAGGAGCTTGGGCTGTCATGGGAATGGCCACGGGCTTGGGCTACCGAAGGAGAAACGGGCACTTTGAGGATTACATGATTGTGTGAGATGGGGGTGTAGGGCTGTTCTGAGGTGTGAGCGAAGAGAGTTGATGGTGCTTGCATTGAGGCTGTGCAAGGAGTCTTGGAGAACTGGAAGGCATGGGGGAAATAGTCTTAGAGGTCAGAAAAAAGAACAAGAGTACTTGTGGCACCTTAGAGACTAACAAATTTATTTCAGCATATGCTTTCATGGGCTACAGCCCACTTCATTGGATGCATAGAATGGAATAGAGTTCAGAGTCCAGAATTTGGTACGTGCCATGTACAAGTATGAGAAGGCTGGAACATGCACAAGTTTCAAAGCCTGTTGCATGCTTGGGTTTCTACATGTATGTTTGTGGGACACTGGTATGTCTGGGAGGGACCATGGCATGTGTTTGAGCTGTGTAAGGGTGAAAGCATTGTTATGTGCTATGTGGAAGGGTTAATAGAAGAGTTGAGTGTTGGGCAGTCTGTGAAACATAAGGAAAAGAGTAGGTCTTTCCCATTGGGTCACATTGGATATGGGTGGAGTCTAATGCCTGGGCTATGTATCAGAAATACTGCTTACTCAGGAATGTTTGTAACGCTAATATTGGTGTCTTGGCTTGCCAGGGTGCCTACATTAATGGGGTTGTTTGAGAAAAAGAGATGAGTTTCTTTAAGCATTGGGGGTACCCTGGGGGAAGGCATTTGTGTATGAAGGGGGGAGTGGTATCTTTACACTAAGTTTGGTATAGATTGGAGATGTGAAGGAATACAGCTCTGCTATAACACACGATACAGATGCTCACATTCTTGTGATCCAATGGCTTTGCGGGGAGTCCTTGTAAGAAGTGGATAGTAGCTGACTGGTGTTTCTTTTGAAGGTCAGGCATGAACCTCTACCTCCAACCATTGGGAGAAACGTGCTGGGAAAAAAAGTATTATACCTACCTGGCTTTTTCACATATGGTGAGTATATCTTAGTAATAGCTTGAGACCATATTCTGAAGGGGAAGGTGTGAGAACTGCCCATTTAGGACCTATTTAAATCAGCTAAAGTGTCCACGTTCTCAGTCCCGGTTACAATACAGTAATGTCCTGATACAGCTCTGTCTTGTCTCTGATGCATACTCCGGGTTTCTGTGTCTCATGCTTTGGCAACACTCATACACAGTTTCTTTTTCTTACTAATGATACTATTGAGTTCAACTCCAAGCAGAGATGGGACCTGAAATGTTTTGGCTGATTTCTGCCTCAATATTTTAGTCAAAGCTTTTGGCTAGATCTGTGTAACAGTTGTTGGAAGGAAGAAAAAATTAGTTGTTGGGAAGAGCTAAATCTTAAGCACACCGCTGCAATTTACTAAACTGTCAGATGTTTGTAATTTTACTAACGAGGTGAGGTTGAGATTATTATGGGGGTGCCTTTACATTAAGGTCTGCTCTACACATTTAACTGTCACCTAACTCTATTTCCTGGCCCACTTGTCACACTGTTCTGTTTTGTAGCGCAGGTGGTGAATGTAATTGTGGCTTACAGTTGAGCTAAAACTTTGCGATGAAGGATTTAGCCTGGTTAAAGGGACAGTGAAGCACCTCTTTACGCTGCAAAATATGGACGTGTTGTAACTTGATCCTCTGACGTGCTTGTTTGTAGTGTAGATAGGGCCTTAAAGGGACAGAAATACGCAAAAAAGGAGTAAAGAAGCAGGGGAGGGGAAGCTATTTGGAAGAAAAATACATTTAAATTTCTCTTTAGAAGTGTATTCGCATGAGAGAGATGTGGGAGTCATACACTCATGAATCCTGCTCCCGGTGCCATCAGTGAATTTCTCTGGCCTTGGGCACATTTCTTTGCCTCTTTTTTTAAAATGGTCATAATACTTGAGGGGCAGGGAGAGATGAGTGTCTGTGTAAAGCTCTTTTAAAATGAGAGGGCAGAAATGGATGGGATCCTGAAATCTGACTTGAAATATCTGTTAATGGATGAGGGAAGGAATACAAAATGCAGTAGCAATCCAAGTCAGTAAATTGAAAATCTGTTCTTATGGCTCTGGAGATGTTAGGCAATGGGAGTTCTACAGTGTCTCCCCTTGTTGTCAGATGGTTTATTTTCATAATATGTTTGCAGTGATGTGGAGAGTGGGAGAGTCTTGTGGTTTAAGGAATCCATCCCATGTGCCACTAAGGAACAAACAGCCTTGTAGAAAACAAAGAGTGGGTGGGCAGGAACAATCTGTTTTAGTGCTCAGCAGATATTGGGTCTCATTCACCTCAGCTGTAATTCCACTGACATCAATGCTGTTACACCAAGGATAAATTTGATGCACTTGTTTTTCTTCTTTTCCTAGCAGTCAGCTGTTCTGTGTAATGACTGAAGTTTTATACAGCACCTTATTCAAAGATCTTAAAGACCTGAATAAATTATCATTCCTGAAATCTATTTTAGGTACTTATTTGGCCCCCATTATGAGTGCTTCACACGTTTTAATGTATTTATCCTCACAGCATGCTTGTGAGAGGGAAGTACTATTATCCTCATTTTACAACTGGGAAACTGAGGCACAGACTAAATGACATGCCCAAGGTCACATAGGAAGTCTGTGGCAGAGCAGGGAATTGAACCTGGGTCTCTCCTCTTCCAGGCTAGCACCTTAGCCGTCCATCATCTCAAACTAAGCCCTCTGGGCTGGAAGGAGGAAGAAACCCTATGCAACAGATAAGGGATTCTTCTCTCCCTGTCCTGATCCAATTAAAATGCCTTAACTCTTTTAGTTAGGCAGAACGTAATCAAGAGGTTCATTAGTCTAAGACATCAGAGGTAATGCTCCATCTCTAGCCAAAGGTGGTGGTGGGGAAATGCTAAAGTTTCTTTGGCAACTAAAAACAGCTCAGAGCTCTTTCACATCCCATTGGAAGCTTCTGTGGGTCACTTGAGGGGCTATACTACATCATTTCAAGCAGATGCTTTAACGTGCTTGAGTCCTAGTGCGGTTTAGATTGGAAGTTGGAGACTCTGCAAACTGTTGTGTTCGATTCCCTGATAACAGGATGATTCGTGAAATGACACCAGTATAATGTTTTCTTACCTAGCTAGACACATTGTGGAAGTGGATGGGAAAATGGGCCTCTTTCGTGGCCTTGCTCCTCGAATCCTCTCTAGCACTTTATCCACTGTCACCCGAGGGACTGTGAAGAAGGTAAAAGGGCAAGTTTGTTTTTTCATAAGGGGCCTACTGGGTCTAAAACTACATGATTTCACAGTGTTGTTGGAACGGAATTAAGTAGCATGTACATGTGGTTATGGCCACATCTGTATGTGGAGCATTAAACCCACTTTTTTGTGTGTGTGCTTTGCTGAGAACCAGTGAGTTTGAGTCAGCTCTAAAAATTGCTTGGAAGCAAAAGGAAACAGCTTTAGCCTCTAGTGAATTCTCTCTGGATGTGCCCATCGTTACATCGGTGATTCTTCAGCTGTTTATTGCGTGGATGATTTTGTGAGAAGAAAGTTTGTGCACCACTTCTGCTCCCTCTTTATTCCATCCTCCTGATTATCCCTCCAGTGTTCTCTGTCCATGTGGCTTTATGGACCACTGCAAATAGTCCATAAAGCCATACATGTTGGTGATTCTCCTGGACCATATTTTGAGAACAGCTTATGAAGTTATGAACAAGTTGCTTTAAAAACATCTGCATGCTCAAATTGTAGCTAGTAGGAGCTTGTCTGCAGTTAAGGATCAGTGGTGTATGAAGGGCTGACCCCAGTAACCTTAAAGTTCCGTATCAGGCCTGTTAGTCTTATCATTAGGGGAAGTTCTAAATTTGACTGAAACGTTTTTGGTTTCACCGTCAGCCCCGAGCACAGACCAGTCATTGTTCACATCTGTTTTCAGCTGCTGTGAATTTCATTTATTTTTTTCTCCTCCCATCCCAGGTCTTTCCTGTGGAGGACATGGAGCATGTTTCTAACAAGGATGATGTGAAGACTTCTCTCAGAAAAGTGGTGAAAGAGGTTAGGAGCATTTTCTCCTCATTAAACCTTTATCAAATGCAGGCTCTGAGAGCAATCTCAATGTATGAATATTGCATGTAAACGAATAATTTAGAGAGCTCACAGTGGCGACAAATACCCTAGAGGCTGAAAACACTGAGGGAAAGCATACACGGCTGCTATGGGTGAAATTGCTCGGAAAAATACATAATGAGTACCAAGGTATTGACACTAAACAGGAGTGCACCCTAGGACCTAGCTATTAAATATTTCATACACATATTGTTGAGAAGTTTACCATGAGCAGCTTAATGTTGATAAAGTCCTGTGAGTCTTTTAAACTTGTTACCTTTAATAAGAGGAAAGGGAAAAGATGTGAGTGCCAGTTTTTCACTCAATATCCAGGCCCTCAGCATTCAGGAAACCAAGGAGTGAAAGAGATGACGGATGGAAAAGTAGATCAGGAATGACAATGACCGAGACACAGCCTAGGAGATGACCAGGCTTTGAATGTTTTGGGTCTGTGTACTAACACCCTTGTGGTAGGGACATGGTACTTCTGTGATGTTTGTTATTTATAAGCCTCTTTTGGGCCCACTCCTCTGGCTTCAGAACATACTATGTAATTCAGCAATATTAAAATTGGCATAGGAGTCGTGTGTGAGAAACAAATCAGTTAATTTAGCCATCTGAAAACATTTTCTCATGGCGGTAGCTGATCTCTTGTAGCTGGGTGATGATTGTAGAGTCAGTTGCCATGAATAGGCCTGTTCCTTGTAACACAGTTAGCTTCTTTGCAGCTTTTAATTTGGTATGTTTTTTTCCAGACCTCTCATGAGATGCTGATGCAGTGTATGTCCCGGGTTATCTCGCATCCCCTGCATGGTGAGTCTTGTTCTTCTGACCTGTTGCCTGCTCTTGATTTAAAAGCGTATCCCCTTGCCTGCCCTGAGATATGCTGGATAGCCAGTTCTAGTCACTGAATTCATTGTGCTTGTTTCTGACTTCAAAAAAAAAAATTATTCAAATTCATAGGACTGTAATGGACCTCGAGAGATCTTCTAGTCCAATCCTCTGCTCTCATGGCAGGATTAAGTAGTATCTAGATCAGTGGTCCCCAACGTGGTGCCTGTGGGTACCATGGCGCCCGCCAGGGCATTTATGTGCACCCACCTAGTGCCCAGCAGAGGAGAGAAACCGCGGCACCGCGCCTGCTGGGGACAGAGAACTCCGGGGCTGCGGGCGCCAGTGTTCTCTGTCCTCCCGGCTTCTCTCCTGCTTCTCTTTGCGCTGCCCAGAGCTAGTGCCAAAAAAACCCAAAACACAAAAACAAAACAAAAAAACCCAAACCTCTCCGACTCTGCAGAATGGACGGAATGCCGCCCCATAGCATGTGCTGCCCCAGGCACGTGCTTGCTCCACTGGTGCCTAGAGCCGGCCCTGTATGTGAGTAATTGTTGGTGCCCACCACACTCTTCTGAAAACATGAATGTGCTACTGGCCACAAAAAGGTTGAGGACCACTGATCTAGACCATCTCTGACAGGTGTTTGTCTAACCTGCTCTTAAAAATCTCCAATGATGGAGATTCCACAACTGCCCTAGGCAATTTGTTCCAGTGCTTAATCCCCCTGACAGAAGTTTTTCCTAATGTCCAACCTAAACCTCCCTTGCTGCAATTGTGCCCATTGTGATTCCTAGCATCTGAACCCATAAGAAGAGCATGAGCTACAAACTGATACTAGGAAAAGAAAGTATTCCGCATCCTAGTGATGGGATATTCAGAGCTTGGAGATGAGGCTGTCTCTTACAGCTCACTTGGTAGCTTATACTAGGAGTTTTACAAATATAAAAGTATAATTTAGGCAGGCCAAAAAAAGAATTTGAAGAACAACTAGCAAAAGACGCAAAAACTAACAGCAATTTTTTGTTTTAAGTACATCAAAAGCAGGAAGCCTGCAAGGCACTTGGATGATCAAGGTGCTAAATGAGCACTCAAGAAAGACGAGGCCAATGCAGAAAAGCTAAGTGAATTCTCTGCATCGGTCTTTGCTGAAGAGGGTGTGAGGGAGATTCCCACACCTGAGCCTTTCTTTGTAGGTGACAAATCTGAGAAACTGTCCCAGATGGAGATGTCAGTAGATGAGTTTTTGGAATAAATTAAACAGTAATTAATAGTCACCAGGCCCAGATAGTTTTGACCCAAGAGTTCTGAAGAAACCAGATATGAAATTGCAGAACTGCTAATTGTGGTATGTAACCTATTGCTTAAATCAGCCTCTGTACCAGATGACTAGAGGATAGCTAATGTAATGCCAATTTTTAAAAAAAAAGCAGTTCCAGGCCAGTAAGCCTAATTTCAAGTTTAGGCAAATTGATTGAAACTATAGTAAAAATAGAATTATCAGATGCATAGATGAATGAGATTTTTGGGGGAAGAGTCAACATGGCTTTTGTGGAGGGAAATCATGCCTCACCAATCTATTGGAGTTCTTTGAGTCAACAAACAATTGGACGCAGGTGATCCACTTCTTATGAGTTCTCCTGCTATTGGACAATGACATGAAATCCATCAGTGCTTCTAGGGGGTGGTTGGGGAGGACTAGTTGTTCACTATTCTCAGGATGATGGTGGGACGCTGTGGCTGATGGTATCATTTCCACTTCCCAGACCAGATGCCTATCCATTTAAAAAGTCGTTGAGCTTAATTTGCTGCCTTGTTTCTTTTCTTACAGTAATCTCGATGCGCTGCATGGTCCAGTTTGTAGGTCGGGAAGTCAAATACAGGTAAGCAGCTCTGGCATTTGTGTTGGATGTTTAAAGCACAGGACTTGGAGTCAGGAGTCTTAAGGTCTGTTCCTCCTTCCCTCAGAATGGAGGAGCTGAAATAATAATGCACGAGGTCGTACCGTGCTGCACAGCCAGGAATCTAACGGAAATCTGTGCTTTGTCTAGGAGATGACTGGTCTTGTGGCCAGCAGTGTTGTGCAGGGAGTAGGGAAGACTGGATTCTGTTCTGTTCGCTGTGTCTATTAAGTCCAGTATCCCGTCTCTGGTTTTCGCCAACTGTTGTAATATGTCTACCTGATTACGCAGGTCTGCTCATAGGTGCACTCCAATTACTTTGGATTTTTCCTTGGATCACTGTCCTGACCAGACTTTGAAAACAGCAAGGAGGTGAATTGGGCTGAAGGGCTGTATAGTTCACAACATGCTGCTCCTGCTGCTTGTCTGGGGGACACTTTTCCACAAGCCTGTCGCAGAAGGACCATAGTAGAGCATTGGCTCCACTGTGACGATTGTAACTTTAGAAGAACCATCTAGGATGGTCTAGTGGTTAAGACAGTAGCCTAGGAGTTGGGAGACCCTGGTTCAATTCTTGGCTCCACAACAGGCTTCCGTTGTGACCTTGGGCAAATAGTTTAGTCTCTCTGTACCTCAGTTCCCCAGTTTTACAATGGGATAATAGCACTGCCATGCCTCATAGGGGTGTGTAAGGGTATATACTGTATGTTAAAGATTGTAACACATTTTAAGGCCTACTGCTGAAAAGTGCTATATAAGAGCTAGGTGGTGGCGGTGTTACATTTTCATCCCAAAAATGTAATTGGCTCCCAATGCTGGTCACTACATCTGTGTTTAAATAGTGATTTCTAGCATGCCTTCCTCCAGTTCCTCTCCTGAGAATCATGCTAGAGGGAGCATGCTAAAGACGTACCATAGCACAGTTACAAGATGGGTTTCAGAGGGAAAACAAGTCTTCATGCTCATGATGGACGGCAGACTAGAGCCCTCCAAGCCACAGTGGTTAAATACAGCTGGAATTAGCACAGTTCTGATCCCAGTGTGGACAGAGCTCTGGATTGAACGTGAACTGGTGGACAGTTGCAGAATTGACGGCTTTCTTTCATACACACACACACCCCGCAACCCCAGTCATAGGATTATCCCAGGAAGGTGGTGGTCCCAGCTGTGCATGCAATAGAATTATTCCCAGGGAATGGGGGTGGTTCTCTCTGGTGCTGGAAGATATCAGAGGCATTTGCAAGGATGCTATTGCCCAGAGATCATGAACGAGGTTATGCACTCCACTTACTTATAACTGGTTTCCTCTCTCAACAGTGGTGTGTTCAGCTCCATTGGCAGGATTTTTAAAGAAGAAGGGATCTTGGGATTCTTTGTGTACGTGAGTCTGTTTAATTTTTGCATTTTATTCCTTAATCGCAAAGCGTTAGGGGAAGCAGTCAAACCTTAAACATCAAAAAGCCTGTCTCAAGTCTCTTATCTGAAACCTCATTGCCCAAGTGACTTCCCTGTCGCTGGAGCATTGAGTCTTTCCTTTGTGTGAGCACCAGTTTGGCCTGTAGGTTTAGAGGAGTGTACATGCGATTTTCAGTTTATTCAATCAAAATTTCAGTGTGCAAGGGAAACCCTCTTTTATACATTTCTTTGATGTTAGGTCCCAGTGATGTGAAGGGACATTTAAAGCACTTGTTTGTACAACAGATGCTAGTGATAGATTAAGTGCAAAAATGAAAGAGGTGCACTATTGAAATAAAATAGTTAAAACATGGCAAGAGGTACATTTCAAATGCCTGACGCACTCTGGGTTGGAATTAGCAGTGCTTCACACTGTGAGTAGATTTGACTTCACTATAGCAATGTAGAATTCTAAAGACAATGTTGTCGAAATCAAACAGCGGTAAAGCCAAAGGTGCTTCTGACCTTGTTATGAAGCAGGATGAATTGACAATGTAACAAAAGAGGAAGTCTGGCAGATAATTAAGGGTTTAAGGCAAAATTTCACATTCCTCCCCTTTTGATATCTAATAACAGTCACCTGCTGCTTTGATTAGCAACAGTTGGGTAAGTCGTCTTTTTTTTAATTACATCAATAATAGTGAAATAGTCTCTAATTGAAACTGCAAGAGGGGATTTTGGTCAGGAGGCTTTTGGTGTGGGAATTCTCTGCCCTGGAAAAGTTAGCCAGCACATTGTGGTTAAGAGGTACTACCTGATTGTAAATGAGCCCAGGTTGTCATGACTGGGGTTTTGTCCTGCTTTGAGCAGGGGGGTTGGACTAGATGATCTCCTGAGGTCCCTTCCAACCTTTATATTCTATGACTGTGTTTCTCAACCAATCATTAAATGCTGGTAATAGTCTGAATTCTCAAGTGAAAATGGTCTGATGCTGGGAAAGGCCTATTTAGTTGGATGCTGGGTCAGGAAAACACTGAAGCACATGCTGAACTTCTGGAACACAATGGGACTTTAATCATGTGCTTAAGACCCATTGAAGCATGCACTTAAACACTATCCTGAATAGAGATACTTTCCTGAATCAAGGATTTGGTCCCAGCTATGTATTGTATCGCATCCAGGTTTCAGTTTTAACAGCTTTTGGCCTTGTCATATGGCCACACGTCTCCTCTAGGAGCTTTCCCATGCTTCTGCTGTCTCGTTGCATTCTTGCTCAACAGTTCAGCATCCGTGTGTGTGTGTGTGTGTGTGTGTGTACTTCCCCCTTGCTGTTTTTATGCCTCTTTCCTTGCTCACAAATTGCAGGTTTCTCCTCTGCCTTGAGTCCATAGCCCTCCTGCCTTTGGCGGCTAACGTAGAGCAACATGAGGAGGGAGCTCATCACTTCTGTTTGCCATGGGGATGGGTCTTGAGGTCCCGTGGTGATGGCAGCATTGCAGTATCTTATGTTGTTGGACATGATAAGAGGAAGGGGAAGAAATATTTGAAAGGAGCTTCAATCACTTAGCAGGGCCATAGCCATCCATGCGAAAAAAAAGTGTGTGAGTCCCTGCGCAGCAATACCTCCCTGATGCTCTCTGTGACCACGATGGGGAAGCTGTGTCAAAGCACAGACAAAAATAGGGGGTTATGGCAGGTGTTTCCTGGCAAATGTTGTACTGCCCCATCAAATGTTCTGCACTTGAGAAGATTTAAAGACTGTTCAGAAGAGTTTGTGCAAAATCTGTGTTCTCTGCTGCCCCCTGGTGAGGGGAAGGGCTCTTGTAGCAGGGTCTCTTACACCTACTCCCCGTGGAAGGGAGGGACAGATGTTTTTGGTAAAGGTGACTGTGAATAGAAGACTCCCAGCTGGACTTCTCTGCCTGATTGCGAAGGCTGGAAGTCTCAGAAATTCTTCAACTAAACACCAATTCCTCCCACTGCTCCCTCTTCAGATTATCTGGCTGGTGGATTGGAACCACATTGAGCCTAAGAAGGTGGTGGTATTGGGGACCGCAAGCCCAGAAGAGAGAGCCGTGCTTCCCTTTAGCCTCTATTCACATTCTCCTTTCATTAGAACTTGTACAGAAAGATGCAGGCACTAAGAAATGCTGTATGAAGAAGCTGATCGTGCTCCCTTCCCCATATAAAATAAACTCTGTTGGTAACCCATTTAAATTTAATAGCTCATAGGAAGTGCGCCAATGCAAATCCACTAGCACTAAAGTCATCAAACTCAACTGGCTATGAGTTGCATTTGGTGGTTCCATGGAGGAAGAATTCCATGTCCTCCTTATTCTGCTTCTATCATGTCAGTAGTACCCTGCCTGCCAGTGTGACAGGCTGATCATTTGATCTCTCTTCTCCAAAATGAAGTCCTTAAGCTGTTAAGTGAAAACTGCTGAGCAAAGCTGATCTTTCTCAGACCTGTTTGGAAAGCTATACCTGATTCTCTCTTAGGGCAGTAGGAGTTCCAGTGCTAGTCCTTGCATAATAGATGTCTTTGGATTTTGATAACGTCATGCAAACTTTTCCATCTCTAACTGAGTAAGGATAGTAACGCATTATGGTTCTTACCATAAATGTAACCGAAGAGATTCAGCTCCGTACAGAGAAAATGGAGGAAAGGTCTATTTACAAAAGCAGAGACCCAGTAAACACTACTTCCGGACTAGTAACAATGTCAAGAATCTTCCCTCCTTCATTAGCATTAAGCACAGCTGCATTGTATTTGCAGCTATTCAGGGCACTACCTTCCAAATTTTTCTTGTGAATTACTGTAGAGAGAATATTTTTACACTATATGCATATTTTAAAATTGTAAATTAAAACCAAACTATCTGAAAAATTAGAACCTTCACTTTCTCTATCGTATCTCTTGCTCATGCGTGCGCGTGAATTACTTCATTATATAGCTAATCCTCAGTTATATATCCCTGCTTGTATTGTTCCTCTGCAGTCTTCAAAGCTGTTCAGCCATTCACAGCACAGGATTCATTAAAAAATATAAAAACAAACCATTAATGTAAACAAGATGGACCAAACCATGTTGTTCTGTTTAAGTTTGTCTTGCTTCAACAAATGGAACAGGAAATCTGTTTGTTTCCTGTCCAAAAAAGGCAATCTGTTTGGAGTGGGTGGGTAGAAGGGGACTGAACTTCTGTGAATGAAATGGTCAGAGGAGGCTCTGTCAAGCTCTGAAAGCCCCCACATTTCATTTACCATAAATGTTCTAATTTTGGGAGGAATATTCTGAATATCTACTTTGGTTACTGTGATAACTTCCAAAGCCTTTGTCACTGAGAAATTAAAATACATGACCAATAGCTGTGAGTAGGACCTAGGCTAAAGCATTGGGCTTGTGCTCTGTTTCTGCAGAGGAAGCATAAACTAATTAAGTGGCTGTTGTGGTGGAGGCACTAATGTAGTTGAGGCTGGTACACAAATAAAAAAATTAATCTCCCAAAAGCCTCATTAATTTTTAAGTGCCATTAAAAATGGGAATAGTGGAGTTCTGCTATTAGGGTACCACGAGCACTGGCCTGCTCAGTAAAATGAGAGAGAGAGGTAAAACCAAAGGTATCTGCATCCCAATTCTTCACCATTGGCTTAAGTGGAATGCTTCCAGCTGCATGATCCATGCAGGACTGGCTGGCTGTGCCCCACACTGTGTAGGCAATGTTCTGTTATGGGGCTTCAAAGTAGCAGAACTTCAATAATGGTGCCCCCACGCTGAGCAAAACTGGCTGTACCCATTTTCAAAAGAGCCTTTAATGAACCTGTGTAGCTAAAAAGGGCTGCAAACTGCTCATCTTAAAATGGCGCTAGTGGCAGGAAAGTAGTTCCCCAAATGGTAAAAGAGACAGAGAAATCTGAAGAGGAAATAGTTTTTCCCACCTTCTAAGAGGGCCTTGTGAAAAGGCTGAGGAAATGCAGGCAGAAACAAACTTACCAACAGGAAATTATCAAGCAAAGAATCTTGCTGAGACTTCAAAATAGAGATTAACCGATGAGATGGTGCTTAAGGAAGAACAAGTAAGATGGGCTGATCATGGGATTTGAAGCCTTTTACTTATAGATCACTTGTTCAGATCCACCATAGGTTGGTAGTGGCCAAAAGGCATTGCTCAGCAACTGTTTAGTGGGCTGAGATGACTTGGTAGTTCTTAGTCCAGTTCATAGCTATGGGAGGGGCCTCCAATTCTAACGTCTGTTAGATCATCTCAGTACGTCTCTCTGCAGTTGGAGTCCATTCCTAGGGTGAAGGTGTCAGGGGCTTTGTCTTCACTGCCAAAAGTGTTTGTTTATTATGGGATGACTATCGGGTGTAAATTATACTTCTGTGAACAAAACCTCTTCTGCAGTGCAGAGAACCCAGGTTTCAGAACCAGCCACCGCAGCTGGTACTGATGAGCACCCTTACTGTCGCTCTCAGGGAGATCAAGGACCAAATATGTGTGAAGAAAGACATCTCTACAAGGGATGAAGAATTCAGTGGCTGGTCAGGGTTGAGGCCCATTTTTGTGGGTTAGTGAGGGAGAGGCAGGGGAAAGCTTTCATTGCTACTACCTGAGTTGTCCCTGAATAAGCAGGATTCATGTTTTCAGGGCTGTCAGTTTGGCATATTTTATCAGCAATACATGACTTAAATATACAATCAAGAACAAACCCAGTTTACAAAGCCCTTCTGCGGTGTTCTCTCCCATCTTAGTTGCCCAGGAGACTTTCTCTGCCTTATGTTCATGTTCTTATTCTTTCAGTGGTTTAGTCCCTCACATCCTGGGAGACGTGGTCTTCTTGTGGTGCTGTAACATTCTGGCTCATTTCATCAACACCTATGCAGTGGATGACAATGTAAGTGGTGGTTCTGTTGAACTGGAGCAGCAGGGGGTTTTGATGCCTTAGCTCCAGCATCAGGTGGTTTGTAGTCAGACCTTAAAATAGAGGGGTTAATGGAAAGTAAGGTGCGTAGAAATCAGTGGGCTTCGGATTAGACCCTAAAAGAGGGATGAAGATGTTATGTTCAGATCGGGGTCCAGTTTAGGTTGAGATTTGGAGGCGAAGGGGTCAGACTCAAGCATGAATTGGGGCTGGAGTTTGGGTTCAGACTCTGCCGTTCCAAATCTTCAGCCTAAAATGGTGTGAACATCACAAGCTCAGCTGCATCTGAACTAGAAAATGGACCCTTTTCATTTTGGTTTAAAACCATTGGGCTGTGTTAGATCTATTGACTCAGATGCTCGGCCTCCACTTTTACCTCTCCCTCCCCCAAATATCCTAATGGAAACAGACTTACAAGTGGTTTTGATAAGTTCTTAAGCTACGTTATAGCTGTGCAAAGCAGCCAGGTTTCAGGGTACAAGACAGGTAGGAAAGTGTGATGAAACTGTGAATACATAGAAAGTAGAGCCAGTTGGTTGAACTGTTCATTTTTTCCCCTATGTGCTCTTTACATTGCGGATATGGCATACAGAATCCTTATTCCTTAGGTTACTGGATCAAACGTAAGCCAGGTTGTGAGTAACCAAAAGTTACTCCCATGCAACCAATGACTGGTGGCCTTGATAAAATTAGGAAAGGGGCAGCTTATGTCTTAGTAAAAAGATGTCTTCACATGAGCTACTGCCATGGTTGGCTTGAAGGGTGCCCTTGTCCATCTGTTAACTCCACACTCCTTTCTTGGGTGTTCCACGTATATGCCATATCGTGGCTACCTCTGGTTTTCTGCCATTTAGTTTATTTTCTCTTGTTCAGTACACTGAAACCTCATTGTGCTAAGCTTTTGTATGAGGTGGGTTTAACTTAAGGACAAAATGAGATGCTGACATCAGCTGCCTTTTCCATGACTCCACTGGTTTCTTCCTTTCCTCTCCATTGCAGTTCAGCCAGGCATCTGTGATCCGGAGCTACACGAAGTTTGTGATGGGGGTATGTAGATGGTCGGCACACTACTTCTCATCCTCCCCTGTCCCGCATTTTCTGGTGTGATCGCTCATGCATAGAGGTTCCCAGGCTACAGGCGTGTGTGCGCACGTGCTATGTATGGGTGCTGCTGTGGATGTGGGTAATTCTGTGCGTCCCCCTTCCTGTTTGTAGGTAAACTGATGTAGGCTCATATCTAGTCTCCATGTACCATGGGACTGAGTATCAGAAATGCATAGGTCCCATTGACTTACAGTTGGAGTTGTGGGTGCTCATCATTTCTGTGAATTGGTTCCAGTGTGTCTCTTTCCCAATACATTCCAAATCCGAATGGGTGTGCTTTAGACCTAAAGATCAGAGTAACTTCACTAACACCCAAAATGTTATAGTTTAGATTTATTGAGTAACAGGGAGACGCTACCCCTCTCCTTTGACTTACTCAGTGTGACATGCAGCACCACTAAACTTTCCTCTTCTTGTATAACACAGTCAGGCCAATCACGTGGCAGCTCTGTGGGTGGAAGGAGCACAGGAGAGGGGTCTTTGAGAAAAGTCAGCTCCCTGCCTGAATAAATACTAGCAGAGAGATACAACAGAACTTTCTTTAGCCAATAGCCTTTGTCACAGCAGAGGTTAGAAGTTGCCTGATGGTTGGTTTGTTTTTGTTTTGTTTTTTACAGCACCCAAAATGTGCTAGGCACTTGCAACCTATCCTATTGTTGCATGAAGCCTTCCTGCTTGACCTTATTGTTTCCTGCTGCTTTTAGAGTTGAGTAGTGCAGAAGGGAGCGGCTCAGTTTGGTGATTCTTGGTTTCAGATTGCTGTGAGCATGCTGACGTATCCCTTCCTTCTAGTGGGAGATCTCATGGCCGTGAACAATTGCGGGTATGTCTATCATTCTCAGGCCTAATGTTTTGCTCTCCATTCTGTGAGAGCTTTTTTCTTTTGACAGAGATCGACAGTAGTTTTCAATAATAGTCTTAACACTTGCAAATGGAACCATAAATTATATAGTCCCTTACAGGGTAAGATGCATTCTCTGTCCCAGAGACTCTTTGATCAGAAGGCACGAACAAGACATGAGACAATAGTTAAAGAGGGATGCAGAGATATTCAGTGATGTGGTCCAATAGGAATGAGAATAGAGAGGGCACTAGGGAGGTAGGATCAGAGACTGCTCTAGCACAGGGGGCAGCACTGCAAAGGGGGCGGGAGGACTAGACGGTCAAGAGGAGAATCTGAGCAACGAGGGCTTCGGGGAGAAACGAGAACAAGCGAAGCTGTTTTCCCCAGCTCAGCCAGCGTTGCCACCCCGAAACACACACACTATCTTCACGTTGATTCCTCAGACGTGGCAGATTGAGAATGGAGGGAAACCTAAAGGGGAACGGGAGCTGAAGCTTTGCTCTAGCATTTTCTGGGTAACAGCTAGTTCCTTTGTGTGCAGATGGAGCTGAGGATGCAGGGTTATAGTGCCACGTTTTTAATGTGTCCCGGTAACTCAGTATTTGCACACGTCAGTTGTAATTGACTTATGTAGTATGTCATGGTATGAATTATTTATCAGTAACTTGGCTTTTAGCCTGATGCTGACACTTTCATTATTCCCACTTACACCTAATCCTGTGTGCTGTCTGATGCTCTCTCCCTGCATAGTGCAGCTTGTGTCCATTCTCCTCCTTGACCCTCTCTCTTTGCCATGCAGGTTACATGCCGGCCTTCCTCCGTACTCTCCTGTGTTTACATCCTGGGTTCAGTGTTGGAGACACCTCAGTGCTCAGGTGAGGGCTGCAGCGGGCAGTTTTACTTAGCTGAAGTCGTAGCCAACAGCAAGATTTCCCTGGCAGTGTGGGATTGGCTGTTTTTATACTTAGGCTGTAAAGGTCTCCTGATCTGCCTAGGAGAAGCCCAACATCAGGCGCCAGCAGCCTGTCTTGTCTAATCTGCTTTGTAGGCTGTTGTTCAACACTTTCCATTGCTCTCATTTTGTCTCTCTAAGGTACTTATGACTCCCGTTACTCCCTCACAAACTTGAATGTTATCTTCACAGTACCCGGGTGAGACAGGGCAATGCCACTATCCATCTCACAGATGGGAAAACAAGGCACAGAGGCAGACTTGCCCAAGATCTCACAGGAAGTGGAGCAGGGACTCAAACCGCAGTCTCTTCAGTCCTAGGCTATTGCCCTCTACCCACTGGATTATCCTTCCTCATTCTGACCCTTTATCACCTCAAAGAGGAGGCCACTTGTGCAGGGCAATTTTGAAAACTCTTGTGTTATGTTCCCACCTGATCTTGCAAGCTATGCTGGGGTTTGACTAACTGAGCCTGGATGGGAGACTTCCCTGGAACTTGCATCATTCAAAATAAAAATTCCATGACACTGCTTGGATTGGTAGAGGAGCGTCCTGCCAGATCCCAACTTACCTTGCGTTCAGCCTAACCAGACTCATCCTTCCTGTTGTATAGCAAGTTGTGTGCGTGTGACCCCTTGGCTTCTATAGATTTAGATATATATCCTTTACCTCGCTCCTGGGGTATAACGGGGCTTTGATCCTCAGCTGAAAAGTCCTGTGGAAAGGAAAATTTATTAAACACAAAAGAGTGCAAACTTGCAGGCTTGGAATCCTGAGGTTGAAGGAGTTCAGTGATCAGGCCAGAAGATGAGCAGGGGTCACTGATGTTATAAATCAGGACTGCGAGGGCTATATTGATAACTTGCAAGAAGCGTGAGGTTTGTGCCCTGTTTGTATATCTACAGAGTGTAGCAATTGCATAGTACACATCCATGTTTGTTTCTGCTTCTCTTGTCCGTTGGACAGAAGTTGTTTGAGCTCTCTAGCAATTAAAAAGATGAAGTTCAGCTGAATCCTCACCCTTCAGTCACATGGAGGCACTGAGGTACTCCAGTGGTGGGTGCTAGGAGTCAATCCCTGCTGTACAGTTCAGGGCTTAATCTTATGGCTCCCTGTTCCTGTTTACCAAACACAGCACTGCCATTGGCAAGGGGGTCAGTGCAGTCCTGGCACTTGAGAGGCTTCTAGGCAGCTGTGCCTACCTCCCCTAACCCCTCTGCTCTTCTCTCTCCTAGGGGCAGTTGTTCCGGGGCTCCAGCCTGCTTTTCCGCAGAGTGTCTGCAGCAGCAAGGTTCCCCATTGACTAATTCTGCTTTCACTTTATTAACTCATTACCTCGGCTAAAAGAAAGGGACAAATGTGGACTCTTTGTAAGGAACCCTTAAAGCCTCTTTTGGTATTTTTCTTTTACATCTGAAAACCAAGGTGCAGGAACAAGCCACCTCCTGTCCAGCGAGGCTGGAAATGAATCAGCCTGTGGAGAGCTGGCTTCTGAGCTGCAACTGGGTTGAATTCCCTTTCTGGTGGTTAGTTTGACCATGATGTACCAGTGAGAGCAGAAGGGTGTTGGCTCTTCGGCTCAGCTTGCAGTTTTTGAGTCAGAAGGGACAGTCTGTTTGGATAATACCCAGGTGTTTAAACAGCCCAGCCCAGAGACACTATCAGGGATCCAGGTGCAGAGACAAGAAGCTGCTTTAGGCAACACATACTTGAGAGATGTTAACTGGAAAGCAGCAACGTCTGAATTTGCCCTGCTGATCGGATCACGCCAAACCCTGGCCATCCCTTTTTGTGCCGCATAGTGATACAATAAGTGAGCCTAAGCTTCTTAGCACTCTCGTCTCCAGCCTCCACCTTAGTGAACATCCTCTTTATAAGTTATCGGTCTACTGAAGCACCTTACGTCTTAATGTGAATGGGAGTCGTCAGAGCCAGCAAGGGTTAAACGGAGGCGGAGACCAGGCTGGGATGAGGATGTTAAGTCTCATTCCTGGTAAAGTACCACCTCCAGATAACCAGTAGTACATCCTTCGCTCTGGAGGACATTTCATCAGCCAACCAGCTCCATCCTGGGTTTGAGTACCCCATGTCTCCCACATTCAAACTCTTGAAGGGTATGTGAACACCAAGGACCTAGATGCTTTCCAAGGCTGTGTTATGGGAAATAACCTTATTAAATTAAAAGGAAACTGAGGCTGAGACAAGAACAATGAAGTCACAGTGAGATTAGTAGGACTAGAAGGGTCTCTCAGGGGAAGTGTTGGGGCGCGAACTAGAATGAGCAGAGCATTTTGGTGAGGATTATGCAGCTACTGCATGGCTAGGGGTGTGAGAAGAAAGACCTGACTCTAATTGTGAACCTGCTGCAATAGGGATTTAAGAATATAATCTATGGGACTTCCTGCTGCTGGATATTACTTAGACAACTAAACTTGACACGCAAGTGTGCACAAAAAGAATATTCCCTGGCTGCTGTGTGAGATAGGATATGGGATTAGATGGACCACTAGTCTGAGCTGGCATGTGTCTATTCCCGGACTGGCCCTAGTGAGTCTCAGTGACTCAAAGTCAACCAGGACCAAATTCAGACAACAGCTCCAATTGCTGCCTCTGTCAGATCGAAGCACCAATACTTGATACAGCTAGACCAGAAATGTGCCATCTTACTTCCGAGGTGCCAATGAAGAGCATTTTTTTTATTAGTTCAATTTGCTAATAGGTGAGGTTGCTACAAAATGAATTGGCTTCACTTCAAATGTGAACATTGTCTTGTTTATTAGCCGCTGACTAGAGTAATGGAACAAACCTAAAGCAGGAAGAGTGGAGAGAATATCAGACAGTGAATTTCATTGGGGCCTCATGTAGCAGAGCTCACCTGGTCGCGGAGTGCGATTTATCTACAGCTTCTGAGATAGGTTTTACCTGATTCTGTGCTGTTACTAACTACAGGCAGCTTCCCCTCCATTTTAATCCCTGTCTTGCTCGTACTCCATTCCAAACGTGTGCTTTCATCTTCCTTAAGTGGGCCCAGAAGAGCTTTCTGGGACCACGAGCAAATGCATTAGTGATTGTTGCAATATTCCTAACGCACAATGAAGTGAGAGACGGCTGCCCTGTGGTGCTTTCCTGCATAGTCTGCCCCCAGGGTGGCCAGAGAAAGCTCTGTCTGGATTGACTGTGGTTCCTGGAATATGCAGGGATTCATTTGGTGAGTGGGACAACCAGCATCTTCCATACCTAAGGCCGCAGGGTCCTGAGCTGTCATTACTGGGGTGCTTCACTGGTACAGATGGGCTTCTTTCACACTTCCAAGGCCTGACCGCAGGATATGTTTTGAGTGAGATGCGTAACTGAAAGGCTTTGCAGCCTTTGGAATCCCAGCTACTTCAAGCAAGAACCTCACTTCCCACCAGTGTTATGGGATCAGGCCTAGCCTCCCTTTACCCATCCCCCCCATCATCCCTTTTATATGCTTTGTTAAAGAGGAACAAGAAATGCATGGCCATATTCTGTAACTGTGAGATTAGTTCCAGAGGATTTCACTGTACTCTAAAATAAAATTAAGAACAACCTCTCTTGGGCTTTGGGAGTTTCATCATTGTCTATAATGTGGTGCATTCATTTATTATTAAACCCCAGGTCTGTCAGCTTTCCAGTCATCTGAAGGTTCCTTATTTAAGGTCAATCAGTGTTATTCCAAAGGGGAGTGACTGCTGGAAATTCAGATTCCTTCTGTTAAGCCTTTCAGCGACTGATGGGGGTGGTCTAGGTATACATGGTCTTGCTTTCAGTGCAGGGAGGTGGACTAGATGAACTCTCCGAATCCCTTCCAGCCCCTGCATTTCTATCATTCTAGGCCAACTTTGCCACGTAGGAAACTCACTAGGCCGAGTACGGGTTGAGCAAAATGAATCCGATACACCTGAATCAAATTTAGGAGTCTAAAATACCTCTGGTGACCTGGGCTTGGGATCCCAAGCACTGGAAGAATTTAGGTGTCAGTCCATTCTGGAGAGGGCAGAGCCAGCTACAAAGTGGGGATTGGAGGTGACGCTATAGCTACATAAAGATGCCCAGTTCCCCAGAGACATCAGTACAGAGAATGGGTACCTATGAGAACATGTCTCAGAGTTTGTCGTCTCCCACCTAGTGGGCAAATGAGCAGCCAGTGTTTGAATAGTGATTCTCTTCTCTCACCTTTTACCTGGAATCTGAAGGGTGGGGCTCACCCTTCTCTGTTGCTGCTCAGCTGTTATCAAAAGCCTTTAGCTAGGAAGAGAGATTGGGTTTATCAGCTCTCAAATGTCTAGGAAGGAGAGAGGCCAGAAACAGGGCTTCATGACTGAGATCACACACATGGTAAAAAAGCAAAAGGTGGATCAGGGTTGCACCTAATTTTCCTCTGGCAATGGAATCCTTGTAGCTAACTACCCTTCAAATTTGTTTTAGTTTGCAAATTCAGTATGAAAGGGTTGCTCAAGAATAAAGAATAACAGTGTCTAGGCACTGCTGGATGGAGTCAGCCCTGCCCAACCATGTGTCACGGGCCTTGTACTGCTAACAGTGATTCTCTTAAGGGTAAGGGCCTCGGGCTTTTGCAGTGGAAGGCTGAGTTCTCTCCCTGTGGACACTGCATGGCTGTCAAAGTCCTAGGTGATCACGGCTTTGTTGCACTAATTACAAGGAAGCTCTGATGGGACTCTCTCAGCTGGGCTTCCGTTAGTGTGGCTTCCACTTCACCGCAGTGGTGTCAAACCAGCCCGAGGTTTTCATTTAAGCACAGGGAAGCTATGAAAGCCCCAAGCATAATGGCTGGTGTCTCATTCCAAGCCTCCCACAATTGGCCTGGCTTCACTTTCTTTTCCCTTCCCACAGCCCTGCTCCCTTGTGGCCTCTCACAGCCTCCTTTCTGCTAAGAGAGTCCGAGAAGATTCTCACGCACGCAAGTGCTGTGTGAAGGGAAATAGAAGTGGTTCTGGTGGGCCTGTTGCGGTGGTGTCGAAGTGCATGAGGAGAAAGGAAGATGCTGCAACACCCCATGCACAGAGGATTCTCATGAGTCCCCAGCTAGCTGTAGTCTCATTCCTACTGCAGCCCCCAGGCGTGTTCCTGCAGAGTATGCCCTTAACTCAGATAGGAATGTTTGCTTTCTCTCCTCCCACAGGAGCTGCATGTAGGCAAAGAGCGGCTGATTCCTGCTTTTGAGGAGGTGGAGTCACCAGGCTTTAATCCTTCCTGCTTTGGAAGGTGGGGGGAGAGGGCTTGGCTGTGTCTGGCGCTGTTACAGCACCTGGTTGGGCAAACTGGCTTGTTAGGCATGAGGAGCCTTAAGAGCTCCTCTCCTGCTCTAGCTGTGCCTTGGGGAGCAGGGTGGTGCTCAGGCAGCAGTGATCCTGGTCAGTTTGTGCTTGACCTAGTGTGAAGGTGAGCCGTTCCAGCTCAATGCAAGCCTGGGACATTGCGAGGCGCCTAATTCGATAGACTAGGCTGGGATGGGCAATTTTAGCCACTTGCCTTGCCTGTTATGGTTCCAGCAGCTCCCAGAGAACGCACTGTAGGGTGACCAGACAGCAAGTGTGAAAAATCGGGACGGGGGTGGGGGGCAATAGGCATCTATATAAGAAAAAGTCCCAAATATTGGGACTGTCCCTATAAAATCAGGACATCTGGTCACCCTGGTGCATTGTAAGGTGCTGTTTATGAAGGGGAAGCAAAGGCAGGCATGAGCCAGCAGCATTTTGGGTGCTCATGTTGTGTTGGAAAGAAAATCTACAGCGGAGGGGCTGGGAAGAGGGGATAGAATTGGATCTCATTGCTGCCTTTGTAGTTGGGCAAAATGACTGGATCCTGGGGCATAACTGGGTATGTATATGGGTATCCAATTCAGTATCTGATGGGGACAGAGGCCTAGATCCTTGAAGTTGTTTAGGCACATAACTCCTATTGAAATCAATGGGATTTAGGCATTTAAATACCTTTGAGGATCTGAGCCAGAATCTCACCCTAGATGTGGGGAAGGGTAGATGGTAGAAGAGAAGGTTCTTGGAACCTGGGAGGAGGGAGTGGGGAAAGTGATGGCAGGGCCTAGACAGGAATGGCAGACAGCTTGGGTGGATGGGAGAGAGGTAGAGGACCTTTTTGAGCATCCAGTCTCAGGGCTTTTTTCAGGCACTGAATCCTATCAAGGTGATCTTGCCAAATCACATCTAATTCATCTTCCTTTTGGGGCCTCCTCACTCCTAACCCAAATCGCAACAGAGCACGAAGTGGGTGCCATCTCAAAGAGCTTGTGGTCCAGGACCGCAAAGTCACTGAGTCGAGACGAAGCCCTTCTCAATACGTGAGTGTGCAAAACCTTGGTTCACTGGGGCTTATGCCATCGGATGTACAGGTATAATCATAATGCTACAATCAGCAGAGTGAGGAGTGGCCTCCCCAAGAGAGTATCCTCACGTGGCAGCGGGATGTTGACAAGACGAGGCCATACCATAGGTGCTCCTTGCAATCAGAAGAGTATGTGGCTTTCCTTGGATGGCCATGGCTGTTTGTGGAGCCTTTGAAGAGGCCTGAAGTGCTAATTTACAGCCTTTAGTGCTTAATTCCTCCGTTGTGCCTCCTGTTTGAGGCCAACAGCCTGGGTTCTGATCCCCTCTATGCCAGGAAGCTTGGTTGACTCATTGCTGAGACCCTTCCGCCTTGTTGGAATTCCCTTGAAAACCCAGGGATGTACTAACCCCCATGACGTAGCAATTACTGGTTATGAGCTTCCGAGTACCCTGACGTCCCACTGGCTCTGTGAGTTCTAGGTGCTCAGCATCTTGCAGGAGTGGGCTGTGCTTATATAGCACGATGAGGAGAGGAAATAAGACTGGGACTTTTCAGCTTGGGAAAGAGATGACTAAGAGGGGATATGATAGAGTAAAATCATGAGTAGTGGGGAGAAAGTAAATGAGGTATTATTTACTCCCCCTCAGAACAGAAGAACTATGGGTCACCCAATGAAATTAATAGGCAGCAGGTTTAAAAGAAACAAAAGGAAGTATTTCTTCACACAACGCACAGTCAACCTGTGGAACTCCTTGCCAATGGACATTGTGAAGGCTAATAAATTCATGGAGGATAGGTTCATACAGGGCTGTTAGCCAGGATGGGCAGGGATGTTGTCCCTAGCCTCTGTTTGCCAGAAGCTGGGAATGGGCAGTGGGATGGATTACTTGATGATTCCGTGTTCTGTTCATTTTCCTCTGAAGCACCTGGCATTGACCACTGTCAGAAGACAGGATACTGGGCTAGATGGACTCAGTATGGCCGTTCTTATGTTCTTAACAAGATCTGTCTTAAGCAACCGCCGAAGGGGCCAGTCATATAGAAGAGACTGATCTTCTAAATGACACATCCACAACTTGGTCAATGTAAACTGCCTTGTGTTGACTTAACCATGTAGTGTAGAGCAGACCTAAAGCTCATACGAGATAGTACTGGAAACCTGGGATTCTGTCGCTTAAGCCTGGAGTTGCCTGTTGGAGCTGGGGAACAGCTCAGGTGTCTTGGAGGGAGGGTGGATGGTTTTTCTGTCAGGGTTGGTAAGCCCAGTTTGGGAATTGGGGGAAAATACGTCCCCATGCTAGAGTTGGAGGGAAACTACCCAAAACAAGTAATACCAAGCTGGGTGGTTCCTGTTAGACTTATCCAGTCCTATTGTTCCTGCTGAAAAAGACCAGCTTTGAAGTGGCAAAGACTTTTTAGGATTTTGAGAAGGTTTAATGGATGATTATAGGGAGCCAGCCCTTTTGTCGGCTGTGAAAGCAGCAACAAATCCGCTCTGTGGTGCCGGAATAAGGAGCCGGGATGTGGAGGAGAAGCAAAGGCAGCCACATCTTCCCATATGCAAAGCTCACTTAGGTTTGTATGTGTGCTGGGCAGTGTGTTTCTCTGTCCCTGCCTCTCTGGAGATGGAAAAGTTCCATGAGAGTTTTGTGACAGGTTGCAGGATTCCACAAGAGATGGTGAAGACCTTGTAAATGTGACGCTCGCTTCCCAGCCTATCTTCACAGCAGCTTAAAGAAGGGGAGCGGGAGCAGGGAAAATGACAAGCTTGGAACTGTTAAATATGTTTTTCCCGATTCTGCTTCAAAGCCCCCCGCCACCACCACCTCCTCAAACACTCCTGCTGCCACAGCCTTTTGTGAAGGCCGCTCATGTTGATCCAGATGCAATGAGCAGTTTTCCCACCCCAACCACTCTCTCTCCCTTGATTAAAACATCATAATTCTTTAATCTTTCTGAATCGAGTTTCTTCCTTAAAAGCTGCCGGTTCTCTTTGATACACCAAAGCGGTTCTTGTCACGCTGCCAAAGGAGGCTGGGTGGAGTGTCACATGGCTCAAACTTTTACAAGCTGAGAGAGCTGTCTCAGAGCAGGAAAACAAGCGAGCGAGACAGACGCAGAGAAATCTTCTCCCGGTTTGGCTTTTGCAAGAACGAAGGGAGACGGTTTTTTTGTTCGTTTTGGGGGGGGGAGAGGAAGGAGAATAATTTTTAATGCAACAAAGTAACGAATTTCCCCAGCTGAGTTGACGATCACCTCTGGGAAACTTAGAGGAGGAAAAAGGGGGGGAAAATGACGTCACTGCAACCGGGGGTGCCTGCCGCGCTGCCTGTCAGATCCGAATGAAAAGAACAGGGCAATAAAACAACGGCTGCCTCTGTCTCCCTCGTTAAACACGGCGCTAATTGGATGTTAATTTCTCCTTGCTCTTCTCGCTGTTCGATTGTGAGAACTCCCTCTCTTTCCTGCTGGCAGCCTCAAGAGAGAGCCTGTACTGTAAACTCCTTCCCGCTTGTGGACTGGAATAATGCAGGCGCTGGGAATATTAAAAAAGACGAAGGGGAGGGGGGTGAATGGATGGGGGGGAAGCTGGGAGGGAGGGTTGTAATCTGGGAGTTGCACTAATCTCCACCTTCCCTAGTGATTGTCCTGGACAGAGTCGGGGCTGTAATATTTTTTTTTCCCCTCCCTTTCTCTTGTGTTTGGACCAGACTGCCAAGGACAAAAAAATCCAAAACAACCCCCCCCCCCCAAACCCGCCATCCCGACTCACCCAACCCAACCTCGTGTCAAAACAGGCATTTAGGGGAGCCAGCTGCTTTCTCTGTGCTGCCCGGGTCACCCTTAAGGGGTGTGTGCGTGTGCGTGTTTCTTGGCTGGTGCTCTGAAGGGCATTGAACATGTCTGGTCGCTAGCATGCCCTGCGCCGGTGCAGCCGAGGGAGGGGAGTAAGTTAAGAATGGGGGTGGGGGGGATTTGCCAAGGAATGGGGTGGGTGGAGGAGGGGAGGGGAGAGAAAGACGCGGGAGGCGAGGGGGGGGGGAGATGTGGGAGTAAAGTCCTACCTGGGATCGGTGCCAACTTCCTGCACAGGGTTGCAGACCCGAGGCTGTGAGAGCCCACCAGAGGCGACGCTTCTCTCTTGTCACGGTTCCAAGGCGAGATGAAGGCAGCGGGAACAGGTACAGCAGATGCCGAGCGGCCTTGTTTGCCAGGGTGCTGCTGGGTCGGGTGGTGGTTTGTATTTAAATCCTGTGCTTGTTGTTTGCTTGACTTGCCGGTGCGGCCAGCTCTGTTTCTCCAGGGCTCCTGCCTTCCGAACTGTGCACGGGGCCCACCGGGGCTTGGGTTGGAAAGGAGTGGCCGGTGGCAGGGGAGCCAGTGGATTTTGCTCTCTCCTTCTCACCCCTTGGATTAACATGCAGAAGATGCGCCTGTCACTTAGCCTGCCATCAGCGCCTGTTCAGGGATGGGTGATGGCTTTGTTCCGCGCTGCCTAGGAAGCCGTGCCAACTCTCTGACTTGGCAGTCGAGCCAGAGTGGGCAGGGTGAAGGCGAGGAAGGGAGAGAATTATTGCCGAGGCTTCCAAAGTGGCTGTAGGCCCGTTTCCGAGCACAGCAGCTTTTTCACTGTGCATCTCTCGCTCGCTCTCTGTCGCAGGCTGGTGCAGACAAAACGAAAACGTGTTTTGTTCTGCTTTTTTTTGGCATCTGCCTAGCTGCGTTACCAGCCCCAGCTGCCCCCCCCCACCTCCTACCTCCACTACTTAACCCCCTTTTATTATCGGCACACCCCCAGGTACTTAAAGGCAGCAAAAACCGATTCTTCCTCTGCGGTAAGGTTTTTCGCTATAGATCTCTCTCTGTTTGGGTGTGTCTCATTCTCTCTCTCCTGCTAAAGGACCCCGCCACCTCCTGAAAACCAGGAAGGAGGGAACCAGGATTTATTTTCACGCAGACGTTGGGCTGACATGCTGGGGAGGTCGGGGCGGGGTGGGGGGGAGGTAAAAACTGGCCTTTTGTTTAACCTGTGTTGATCTAAAGGAAGTTTTTGTCCTTTGGGGTGTTTTCAACTGGGCTTGGGTAACTTTTCTGAGCATGGCTCTCGGAAGAGCAGCCAGAATGGGGTTGGTTTTTTTTATTTTTTGTTTTTTTAAATTCGAGCTATGTAATAGAGAGATTGTCCCAAGGGCACAAGGAAAGGCAGCTCCTGAGTGCTGGAATTCCTGCCAGTGTCCCTTTGTGCCAGCCTCTGCTCGGCCTTTGGCGTCTCGTTTGGATGAAGCCTGGCATGAAGGCACCGCCCATTTCTTAGCGCCGAGCTGTTAGGAGAAGGAAAGGGGAGAGAGAGAGAGAGAGAGAGAGAGGAGGAGGAGGAAAAAAAAAGCTGCCTCCCTCAAACTGGCCTTTCTCGAAAAAGGATCCTTCCCCGATGATTGTCCGGAAAAGCGGAGCTAAATCCAGTGGCTACTTCAACAACCAAACTATTCTCCTCCACGGTGCGTCTCTCTCGCTGGCTTGGTACGAAATCAAACCTAGCTCTTACATTTGTCTTATTTTATTTTTAATTTTAAATAATGTTTCATTTGTCCAAATGCTCAGTTGCTTTATTGTTGCTGCAACCCTCACCCCTCCTCTTCCTTTTGCTCCTTCGGTCCTTGGGGCTAAAACATCTGCCTTTAAAAAAACATATTTGAAACAGGATTCGATGATCGTTTTTCTTTGGCCTCCCCTTCCCCTCCACCTGCAGATTGGGCCATTTGCAGCTCTTAAGAGGTGCTTGGGGCTGGGTGTGTGTTTCGTTTCGCCACCCTATGCAACGCAGAGGGAAAATGTTGAATCATGTCGGATTTGCCATTCAACATGGCAGCCGCAGCTAACGTGGTAGAAGCTTACAATGCGGAGCCGACCCCTGGGCCCGTGCTCCTTTTCCATCATGCAGGGTGGGGTGGGAGGGAATCCAGCACAGGCTGGGGCAGAGGGGGAGAATATTTTGGGGAGAATTTAATCTGGAGTGAGGGAGGAGGAGGGAAATAAGATGGCTGGATCCTCTCTCTTCATTTTGTGATGCGTTAACTGTTTAAAAGCTAGCTCGTTTTCCATCCCTTTGGCTTGCTTGGCAGAGATTCGGGGGGGCCTACTGGGGCGCGAGGTCTCAGCGGGGTGGGAGGTGCCTGGGGATCTTTCTCTGGTTTGCCCACTTGTGTTGCCCAGAGGTGGCTCGGGTTGTTAAAGTGCCAAGAGAAGGCGCGAGGGAGAGCGAGGCGTGCAGGAGGGATGGTTTCTGGAGCACAGTGGTGGCCTTTGGAGAAGGACCTGGACGGGGCTTTATTGAGCGGAATCTGCCCAGATAACAGAGGCATCTGGGAATGCTGGGCAGGATTACAGAGGGCACTTTGTAGAGTGCACACTGTCTCTCCTGCTGGAGGGCTCCTCCCTTTGTGGGGCTAGACCCTGTCCTCCCTGGCAATTGGTGTAAATCCAGAGCAATTCCACTCCAGACTCTGGCATAACACAGCTCAGGATTTTGGCCCGGCCTCTAAAAATCTGGCCTCTTTATGTCAAACTTAATTTAGGCCTGTTTTGTACGCAACAAAAGCAGATTGTTTCAGTGAGAGCAACAGATTCCCCCCCCCCCCCACCCCCCACTGCGCCTTCCTCCCTCCTGAACTCTTTCTGGAAATGTTTGTAAGCAGTAAGGGCATCCCTCTGCCCCCCCGCCCCCCACACCTCCAAATACATCCCTCAGAAAGCCCCTGCCATGTGTACAGTGAGATCTTAAAATTGGCCTCTGGTTTTTCTTTTAAGGAGCATGCATGCTGAATACTAAGCACCTGGGCCTGGGTTCCCCAGCACTGCTGCGCTCTTAACCAGTGCTGCATGCAGGAGCTCAGATACTACGGTGCTGAGGTGATAGAAGAACCCGAACAGAAACGTGTGAAATGCACTGAGGGTCCCTTTTAAGCACTGGGAAACTAGGCCTTTCATTGAACTAGGCCTTTCCTACAGAGACACAAACTGGGCTCTGAAAATCCCCTTTTTCACTTCCAGATTGTCACCCGCTCCCAGCAGAACACTCACCGCCTGCTCCCGAATGGGAAGTGAGGGTGAAACGATCCCCCTGTTCACCTTAGGCTTGCCCTGGCAAAATGTGTAAGACACTCAAACCTCTTCTTTAAGGTAGCATTAAAATATCCGACTGAGGAAGGAAAGAAAAATGCTTTTCTGGTCCCCTTGGATGTGAACCAGTTAGGAAGTCATTGGGGAATAGTAGAATAAGGTGACTGGGTGCCAGGACTCCTGGGTTCCTCGCCTGGTAATGTACTATTTTTATTGCAATAGCCAAGTCAGGACTCCATTATGCCAGTACTGCGTGACTGTAGATAAGTCACGTAAGGCCAAATTTGTAAAGATATTAGGCCCCTGAAGATGCAGAGAGCTGCCTAGTTAGATTTTCAAAAGCATCAAGGTGGCCAAGTCCCATTAAGTCAAACTGGCCCATAAGCCATATTCTGTACACTGCTGAGCATACAACAGGCAATTAATACATCATAAGTTTTCAAAGCCTCAGTTTCTCCATTTGTTCAATGATCTGAAGGGACACAGGATGGACCATTTTGTTTTTTGAGATGCCCCCCGATGAGAATCCCTTTAGAAGTGCTGTGGGTGGTGACTTGAGTGCTGATGACGTCCATGTAAATTGGACCCTAGAAATAACGCATTCGACTCAAAGGACGGTAGTCCAATCCCAAGGCCTGATTTGCATAAGCACTGAGTGCCCATATGTCCAGCTGAAGGCAATGAAAGCTGCAGATGCCCAGCACCTCTGAAAAACAGGTCACTGGATTTCACCTCAGATACATTTGGCAGTCAAGGCTTGATGCTAACTTGAGCAGGAGCTAGGGCTGCTCAGGAGTTCTCAGGATCAGGTCCCAAACAGGACTTTTGGTGCCAGCTGAAGATCTGGTCTAAATCAGCCTAGTTCAGGGCTTGTCTACACTTGAAATGCTACAGTAGCACATCACTGTAGACACAGCCTACGCCAATGGCAAGGGTTCTCCTGTTGGCATAGTTAATCCACCTCCCCGAGAGGCAGGAGCTAGGTTGATGGAAGAATTCGTCCATTGAGGGAGCACTGTCTGCACTGGCAGTTAGGTCGGCTTAATTATGTCACTTGGGGTGTGGACTTTTCACATCCCTGAGCAACGTGGCTGGGTTGACCTAACTTTTTAGTGTAGATTGACCAGGCCTCAGTTGAAGTCAATGGAGCTAGGCCAGTTTACATCATCAGAGGATCTGACTCTTCAATGATAACGAGAAGGGGACTCTTAATAGTCTCCATTCTCCCCAGCAGATTATTGTTATAAATACAGCCTAGGGTCAGGGACATTAATTTCCCAAGCTACATGAAATGCTACTCCTCCCTTTTTTTTCTTAAGAAGAAGTCATGAGACCTCATCCAAAGCCCACTGAAGTTAACGGGAAGACGCCCATTGACTCCAGTGGGCTTTGGATCAGGCCCTCAGGGCGAGGCTGAGCTGGAGCAAGAAATTTCTGACGTGTCCTAAGCAAAACATCTGGCACCCCTGCAAGCGCCCTTCAGGGCTCTGCCAAGGGACGCAGCTGTTGTGTTCTGTACGGCGAGCAGCAAAATAAGACTTGAGCTCCCAGACCGTGGCTAAACGATAATAATAAATTCTTTAAATTAAGAGGGAATTTGCAATTGGATCATTGTGTCTTTTACTGGCCTTAAGTTGGAACTTGCTCAAAAAGACCTTTGTGGCGGTGGTGATGGTGTTGCATTGTAACATGAGTAAGGAGTGGGGCCCAGATGGCTGAAGGTCTTTAGGCACCTAATGCAGTGGGAGGACCAGCACCTTTGGAGGTCCCCCTGCAATTACTGCTTCATGACTGGCTCTGCTCTGCTGCTTACCTTGTCCTCACCGCTCTAGGTTTGAGCAGTGAAAAATACATTGATCCTTAAGGAGAGGCTCCCACTCCCAGGATTCTTTGCACAGCAGCACAGCCCTGTCCCTACGGCTTGTCCGAGTGAACGGTTCTTGCATGATAGATTGCTCCACATGAACCTTCAGCCTCCCCCACCATCCTAGGGTTTGTGCACTAGAGCACGGGGGCACCTCATTTCTTCTCTCTGCCTGATGGGCAGTGTCCACGCTCAGCTCAGCCAAAGCTGCCCTGGAGGCACGAGGGCTTTCCGGGTCATGGAGTCCTAACAGAACTTGTGGGATGTTCCATGGGCCAGGTGGTGAAGAGTGTGAGTGACCTCCGCTGGCCTGAGAACTCATGGGAATAACATGATTGCCACCGAGGATTCAGGGAGGGAGTGTGTCTCCTTTATCTCTGCCCTGGCTTGGGCTGGACCCCTATATCCCCATTGCATACAAGCTCTGGATACAATCTGTGCCAGCTAGGGGCTGGAAGGGAGATAGGAGAGTTTGGGGCAGTGCATGGAATCTCAAGCTTTCAGCTGCAGGGACCCAAGGAATGACTTTGGGGGAGTGCGTGTATGGGGGCAGGGAGGGGGAATTAGCTTGTCCCAACCCTGCAGCAGGCATCTAGGGGGCATTTGAAAGGAACTCTCTGGAAGAGGAAGGAGAACCCTGAGTGCGCAGTGGGAGGAGAGTCCCGGCAGCCCCATTGGAATGCAGGCTGGGCTCCCATTCAAGCAGCTGGTCTCCAGCAGGCAGAGTTAATCATTGAGGGACAAATGCTAAAGAGGACTGTAGCTGCTGATTTAAGGGCAGCTATTTATACAGCGGAGTTCCCTGGAATCCACCTCAGCTTCCCCTTTGCGCCAGAGGTGCCCAGCTGGCCGACTAGTGAGGGAACAAACAAGCTGAATAGCAAAAATACATGCAGACAGAATCTTTGTTGTTCTTTGCAGCCAGCATTGCAGGCATGCTGGGCTCATCTGTCTCATGAGCTAAGCCAGGTGGGGGCCGAGATGGTAGGTGGCTGCCAGAGGTGTGCAGAGGAAACCCAGAGCACTGCAAGGCTCATGATTCAGCCTCTGGGCCTCTTCCCTCTGAGGCAGAACTGTACCAATGCACCAGTGCTGAGGGAGTTGTAAAACTGAGCTCCTAACCCCTTGCGAGCATTAAAGTTCCCGTTGTATAGAGCAAGACTATTACTTAGAGAACTGATGTTGGGTCTGATCCATTATATTCCACCTACCCTTAGATTCCCTCTGAAGTTTCAATACATTGAGGGATTCTTGACTCCTTTACTGTGCAGGATTGCTGTGCACTGTTCAACGCTTGCTATATTTTACCCCAGAGGTGGCTGCATTTCAGTGGAGGATGCAGCGCTTCCTGTGTCTTGCCCAAGGTACCTGCCTTACTCTGTACATTTGCCGACCTATGTTGAACATATTAATTGACAGCACAGTCTGTAGCACTTTGGCATTCTTCAGGGATGATGGCCAGGGCAACAGAAACATCAGACTTGTTGTGGGAGCAGTTTTATGCTCCTGAGTCCTGCAGGATGCAGGAATCCTGCAGGTTTCTTTGCTGAAGGAGTTGCTTCTGTGAATCCAGCCTGCTCCCCAGGTTTTAGGAGATGCAGGGAGGAAGGAAGAGCCATAACATGAGGCTGCAAAGTAAGGGAAAAACATAGCATGGAGCATTTGAAACTGCTGTTTGAGATTGGATCCAGTCTAAGGTTTAGGACCTAACACCCCAGAACTCTGTGGGAGTTCCCATCTGGATCTCAGCTCTGCAGCACAGGGCCCATCTTTGGGAATTATCTGAGATGGGATTTCCAGGTGAAGGGGACTAATGCCCAGAGACATGGAGGTGGACTTAGGAGGAAATCTTTCAGCTGGTGAGTCTGGAGTTCACAATCTCCCTGTGAAACTGACCCATCTGTTTGTCCTTACACATCAGCAGTGCTTCCCCAGTCACAGGCAGAAGGCTTCTTTATACTTTGGGACATTTGACCAGCACAGCTTGACATCAATAGCCAGGACACCCTACCACAGTCCAATCCTCCCCTCCCAGCCAGCAATGCTGATCAGTGATTCAGCAGCTCAGAAACGGCTTAATGAGAACTACAGCTAATTGAATGGCAGTGTCAGTAATAGTATGGCTGTTGTGAATTGCAGTAGTGACCTGGGTAAAATGTCCTCTCTACCCACGAAAGAGCAGATATCCCATTTGGGGGGATCAGAATCTGCTTTATGATCCCTGAGTTGTCTTTGGGGTGCCCTTTCTAAGACAGTTGTAGGCTCTGAGCTTTCCAGCTAGTTGCTCCTTGACTTCACTCTGAGAAGTTCAAGGTGGATGATGTCATCATGTTCACCCCCCACCCCACACACACACACCAGTGCAAGCTTGCTGTTCATCACCAGGATTTTTTAAAAGGGGGCCTAAAGTTAGGTTCCAAAGGCCTTATACTGTACAGGGGTCTAAATAAGGGGCCTGCTTTTCAAAAGCAGTGAGTATCCAGCAGCTCCCATCAGGCCTAAATAATGGAGTTTGGAGCCTGTCTTTATTCAGGACTTGTCCTACCCTGATAATAAAAATTTGGCATTTATGTAGCACCTTGTCAAAAGTGCTTTACAACTGCTGGGCCAGTGTCTCAGCTGGTATGAATTAAGTTAATGGAGGATCTGTCCCATTAGCTAATGATTCTTCACAACACTGCTGTGAGGTACAGTAGCATGGTGACTTCTGAAAGGTCACCCAGCCCTTCTGTTTCCTACCCCTGTGCCCCATCTCCTTGATCATAGAATATCAGGGTTGGAAGGGACCTCAGAAGGTCAGCTAGTCCAATCCCCTGCTCAAAGCAGGACCCATCGCCAGACAGATTTTTGCCCCAGATCCCTAAATGGCCCTCTCAAGGATTGAGCTTACAACCCTGGGTTTAGCAGGCCAATGCTCAAACTACTGAGCTATGCCTCCCCCCACATATTATGCTTCAGTGCTTGATTATTTATTATTTGCAGTGTAGTACATCCTAGCAGCCCCAAGTCCTGGCCCAGGCCCCTGCTGTGCCAGGGGCTATACAAACCTAGAACAAAAAGACAATTCCTCCCCAAAGAGTCGACACTCTAGGCTCAGTGTCATTTTAAACGTCCCAAGCCGTCGCGCTTCTGACATTTCCTCATTGTTCCACAATTCATACTGAAGAGGAACTGCATCATTTTCAGCCAGAAACAATTTGAGGGACTTGGTATGAATTAAACATTTCACTCGATGTTCGAGGAATGCTACTAGCTTAGGCCCAACATTTAACCTCTTTTAAATCCTCTCAAAATTGGATGGGAGTGTCCTCTGGATTCTAAATTTTATCATTCTATGATTCTGATATGCACTCGTTTGTCAACAAGGGATGAACAAAAGCAAACAAAAGCTGCAGTCCTTGTTTTGCATAGGCCCTGCACTGTTCTGTGGTCTGCCACTGCTGAACTCCAAGAGATCCACCCTATTCTCCGGGCCCTGCTGACATCCTGGAGCATGGCAGGACACACAGAAGGGTATGGAAGATCAACAACATAAGAAGCACTGGGTTAAAAGCTGTCGATGTCGTCCAAACAGCTGATGGGACAAAACTGAACAGGATTCTGTGAGTTGGCAAAGAAATATAAACGACAAGCCTCTGTGAGGTTGTTAGTCACAACGGCAAGGAAAGAGAAATGCAACTGTTTTGGGGCTATGTTGTAAATATATGTGTTGCAAAGTGGAAGCTAAAGGTAGTCCCCCTATATACTTATTTTAGCACTACTGACTAAATTTTTAAGAACTTTGCATGCACAATGATGGAACCAGATTTTTGAAGAGCTCAGCACTTCGGGTGCAGGGCTCTTTTGAAAACCTGGCCATAGTGTCACGCTAGGAACAGCTAGGTATGTTTGAAAATCTGGCTCCTAGTTAGTTCCCATTTAAGCATCTGAGCTCTTTCAAAAATTCAGCCGTAAGGGCTGATCCATTGAAAGTTTTCCATTGAGTTCAAAGGGTTTTGGATCAGGCTGTGAGTGCCTAGTTGTTCCAACTGTGGAGTTAGGTGTCTAACTCTAGGAATTTTGAAAATTTGACCTATAAAAATGAGTTAATTCTCGTCCCTGTACAATTCTTTCAAAGCAGGAGTAACTCAGTTGAAATCCATGGATATACATAACTGCTGAGAGAAGAGAATCAGGCTCTATCTCTTTTCTAGGGCCACAGACATGCCTGACTCAAGTCCCCAACAAGGCAAATTGTCACGACTTCATGTTCCATCCATCCCTCCCACTATGGCCAGTACATTTGTCCAGCCTAGATGGGGAGATCCTTGGGCCAGGATCTGTGTCTTCTTGTCTGGGAAGAGCCCTGCAGAACCCACTGGAGATCTTGACTTTCAGAGGTTCCATTTAGGACGTTTCTTTGCATGATCGAAGGCCCAGCTCCAGGATCGGCCAAAAGAGACAAGGGCCACCTACGTGTGCTGAAAACTAATGAGTTAAACACCTGTGCAGCAAATACCTGAAAGCTCTTTAACTGGAAATGCAGTTCGATGGCTTACGGTTAAGCCGGTTTTAATCACTGGATGGCCATTTCTTGCAGCGGAATGATCGAGGCTGCTGTATCTGTTTTCTTCATTAACATATTAGATGCATCTGTTAGACCCCTTAAACTAGGTCTGCAAGCCAGGCATATGAAGGCAGATTTCCCTTTGAGGCACAAACACCTTTTTTTTTTTTTTTTTTTTTTTTTTTTTTTTTTTTTTGCATCTCCGAGCAAAACATTCTTTGTGATAGAAAACTAGCTTTTTTCCCCCTCTCCACCCCATGCCCACCTGTGTACAAAAACTCTGCTCTAGGAAGGTGATTTTCTCTGCAATGTTGAAGTGCAGAATTCAGATGGAATGAATGGGAAAGGATCAGTGCAAGAGTGTCAAAACCAACACTTCTGCCCCTGCTGTATGACACCCAGTCATGGTGGTCGGGTGTTTGATTTAGATACGTCAGAGCTAGGTTATGACCCTGAGAGTTGACTCTGGACCTTAGCAGTCATTCGTAAATCTAATTGCTAGGTGACCCCTATTAGAAATCCTGGGCAGACATCCGGATGGGTCTGAGGCTGCATAAAATGCCTGATTGCTCTTTTGATGTGTCCAACACAGGCCTATGTCTAAAGAAGTTTGATCTACAGCATCCACATCTACTATACATCCAAATCCAATTTGGAATGTGTCCCACTTATTTGATCCAGGTGAAAGCATCACTCTTTCTAGCTGGTGGAGGTCTGTCTCATTTGGTGAGCTTTCTGGAAGGAAGAGAAGGAGCTGGGATTGGGAAATCATCCAGAATGGACTCAGGGCACAGTTCAGAGGCAAAGTCATATGTACAAGTTCAATGGGCTCTGGCTGTAGGCCATAGGAGAAGATCCTGAACTGGATTTCTGTGCCCAGCTGGGACGGACCCTCAATGCCAACACCAGGAAGAGAAGAACCTCAACCGCATTTCTAGGCTCCTGTGTGATGGATCCTCAGAGGAGAGGGCTCTGAACTAGGTCAGTGGCTCAGTAAATTAGAATGGGCTCTGGGCACAGCTCTTACTTAGTAGCTTCAAGAGTTGTGGAAATAGATCTTGAAAAATGAAAACAAGATTGATTTTTTGTTTCAGGACTGGGTGCACTCTGCAGATTTATACTAGTTGGAAGCCCACCCTTGTTTGAAGCCAGTCTTGGGTTCAGAGCTTCACAGTATTTAGCACCTTAAATGTTTTACTTGTTCAAAGCACAGTAGGGCATTAGCTAATCAATATTCCCAGCACCACAGGGAGCGGGTGTTAATCTCCCGGATGAAGAAACTGAGGCACTGATAGGCAAGGTGACTCACCCAGTAAGTCAGTGGCAGATAGGACATGGGGTGAATGCAATCCAGTCCCATGCTCAGACTGACAGACCACATTGCCTCTCTGCCTTCTCTTCACAAATGATCTTTGTGAAGACACCCTACTATAAAGTGCTGCCATTCTAGGATTTCTTAAACACTCTTGGGGTGGGAGGTGCTCAAATATTACAATGAAAGGTGCTGCCATAACAACCTGGACAGATATAACTCCATCCGTTTAACAAGACTTAATTCTGCATCCACCCACTTGTACTGTGTGAGGAGAAAACAGCCCTGTTCCTCCCTTTCTATAGGGGATGCATGAGGCATCTTCCACTGATGAAACCAATCAAGCCCTTTTGTTACCTGTCCACATGGGCAGAAGTTGTATATTACATAAACCAGAAGCAATGTGGTCGGTGTTTGTGGGGAGAGAGCATCACAGAAGAACGTCTATGCAAAGAGACACTAGAGATGTGTCCCAGAAGGCCCATGGAGCCCTGGATAAGCCAGAAGGATTTAGGACAAGCCTGGGAGGGACTCCAGCAAACATCCTCACTGTGGGATTTCTCTGAATGAGATCTTGATGCCGGGGAGGCCCAAAGGCTGAACCACAAGATGGTGAGCAGCTGATCTCATTAGCCCTAGTCAGTTGCAGTGCGAATAGGGTGACCAGACAGCAAGTGTGAAAAATTGGGACACATTGTGAGGAGTAATGGGAGCCTGTATAAGACAAAGCCCCAAATATTGGGACTGTCCCTATAAATCAGGACATCTGGTCACCCTAAGTGGGAAAGACCAAGGCTGAGACTCAGGGATTTGGATCCCAGCTCCCACGGTAACTATTTGGAACTGCACATCCAGATCCCCAAAGCAGCTTTGCAAACCCAGCCCTAAGGGCTTCAGTCGCAGATTGTTAGGGGTGATAGGTATTTACTTTCTCCCACCCCAGTACAAGGTTGGGCCAGGCTGTTCCTTTCCCATTCAATAGCTCTGCTCCACCAATCCCTAGCAGCTCCCGTCTGGCAATACCCTTTGCAGTATGTCTCTCAAAACTTGGGTGGTGGGGTGTCTGGTTTAGTCACTGCCTACCTCCATGTAAAATATTCTGGGGTTTCTATTAGTTGCACCGAGAACTGATGTGCATTGCCATTGCCTAGCTCTTCCTGGAACGAACAGGAGGTAGCTCCTAGTCACTTGTAGTGGGATTTGGATGCCTAACTGAAGCTTATTTGAAATCCCAGCCATTGTGGGCAAAGTATATTTCACTGACTGTGCAAAAGTCCCCCCAAGGAAGTGCCCAGGCAGCCTGCAGAACAAAGAGCATTGAGCCTAGACAGAAGGCTCTGGGCTCTTGAGCCAAGTGATCCTGGTGCTATTACATGCACAGTGCACAGAGCTCAGCTAGCAAACAGGAGCAGCTCGGAGCCACTCCCATCTGGCCGTGTTGCCATGCTCTCAGTTAGAGGGAAACAAACCCAGTGGATCTCTGATGAATGGGGAACTTGCACCAGGTTTTATTTTTAGCCTCATTTTAAATAAAAACTTAACAGCTGCAGCCGGGCCCAGAAGAGTTCACACTGAGGACACTTTGTCTGCAAGGCAACCTTCTCTGAGAACATGGGCTATGGGCTGCCGAGGCAGCCTCCCAGGCAACATTACAGTGAGGGTGGGGATGAGGGTCATGAGGGAGATGGTGCATGAATGGCAGAGACAATTAACAGTGCTTGAGTCACACTCCGCCCCAGAGTGCTTGCTGTGTCGTCAGTACAATTTAGTCCAGGTACTGTGTGCATGTACACTATAGGCGCGTGCGTGTATACACAAGGAAAGGGACAATTGTACAAGGAAGGATGCCAGCAAGAAAGAGGGTCCATGCATGTGTGAGGGACATTGAATGCATGTGTGTGTGCGTGCTAGGGTGATCAGACAGCAAGTGTGAAAAATTGGGATGGGGGTAGGGGGTAATAGGCACCTATATAAGTCAAAGCCCTAAATATCAGGCCTGTCCCTATAAAATCAGGACATCTGGCCACCCTAGTGGGTGCGTGTCTGCACAAGGGAGGGAGTGTGTGTGTGCCTGAGCCAGTGACGGGGCTGGAAGGTGTGTTTGCACGAGCAAGGAGAGTGTGAATGGGTGCAAGAGAGGGATGTTTAACAGCCAGGCTGCAACCCCACCAGGACAGAAAGAGGAGGGCTTTTTAAAAAAGATAATAGAACTTGGCCCATGTCCTGCATAGCACTTTTCATCTGAAGATCTTGGGGGACGTTGCAAAGGTGGATCAGTTTCTTTACCCCCATTATACAGATGGGGAGACTGAGGCACTGGGTGACTAAGTGACATGCCCAGTTAACACCCTTTCTTTGGAGATTTTGCCATGGCGTCTTTAAGGTTTTCAATCTCTCTGCCAGGTTTTGGCATTTACAGTTGCTTCAGCCTGGGTGCTGGAGCTGATAGTTGGAGCAGGGCTCTCACCCATTCCAAATCCTGAGGGGACAGTCTTGATTCCCATAGATTTGTCCTGCATCTTGCAAACCTAAAGACTGAGAGTGAATTTATACTGGGCTACACACGAGACGCCTCCAGATCTCATTGTGTCCTTACAACGTCACGATGCGATGGGCCATTACAATGCAAGAGCAGGAGGTGAGGGCAGAGAGGGTTTTGGCAGAATCCTAAAACTCACGGCCATTGTCATTGTCATGGTGTGTCAGGCAAGTGCTGTGTTTCTCCTGTTTATGGAAGACCTCTAAGCTATGGAGGTTCAACACTTGCTACCACTCACAGTCCTCTTCGTCCAGTCGGTCTCAGAATCGCCCTTGGCTTGAGACCTGGAAGGATCCATGCCTAGGGTGAGGTCAATCTCCAGGGTGAGTTCAGTCCTGGGCCTCTCTGCTAAGACTGTCAATGAGGGGCGGAGATGAGTGGTGTGTTGGAGAGGTGCCTCACCCCAATTCGGGCTTCGCTCTGCACCTCTCCTGTCCTCTCTGCTGCCAAAGGGAGGGAGACTTTAACTGAGCCTGGTTTGTGAGCTGTGACCCCAGGCAGTAGACCAGGGAGTGATCTACTGGGGTGATGCTCCAGCTCTCTCCCCATGGGCCTGTATGTAGCGTAACATTGGACAGGTGCTCAGAATGCATCCAGATTCCCTTCTAGTGAGAGGGACAATGGTGTGAGGGCCACCCCTGCTCCCTCGGGCTCCAGTCCTTGCCATGGGCTTACCTTGACAGCAGCATTTCACATACCCAGGCTGACGCCCTGGTAGCTATCTCACCAGGAGTTCACTTCTGTGAAAGGCCGGGCTGCTGCCTCCTCACCAGGCTGGAATAGAAAAGGAGGCATAGATGATGCATGCAACAAGTGCCTTTCCTTCATCACAGTCTCAGCATTAAGTCAGACCGGGCTCCCTCTAGCCCCAGAGAGCGCAGGGCGGCTAATGAAAGCCAACAGCACTGGATTACTTGCAAGGTCCTGGGAAAGATCCTTCTCCCGATTCCACCAGAGCAGACCACCAGCCCCAAAAGAATCTGCCCCAGGTTTGTGCCCTTTGCCTGTGCCTGAGTGGGAATGTGGGGCCTTTACTTCAGGCAGTATAGGGCACTACCAAGTGGACGTGTTCACTAGCACTGTTAGGTACTTCAATATCAAGCATTGAGGGCCTGATCCCATTGCTTTCACTGGGCTTAGGATCCAGCCCTAGTTCAAGAAGCTCCCAGTAAGTGAGGTGTTACTAAATACCTGGCTCTGGGAGCACAGAACAGTGGCAGGTACTAAGCCAAACCATTCTGTATTGCTGCTGTATCAGAAACAATTGGTTTATCGGGGAAACCTTAACCTAGCTAATAAATGCCAGAAAAACGTTTTCCCCCGCAACTGCTATGCAGCTGGCATAAGGAGCCAGTCTATAGGTTGTACTGTCCCTATTGCCAATGAATCTCTCTCCCGAGGGCCCTTTTGCTTGCTCTGGGCTCCCCGCCCCATGCCCTTACGTGGGTGTTATTTGCACAGTTTCCTGTCCAGGGAAGTTCAGGAGTTTGACATTCCCGGGTTGGTTTCCGTTCTCCTGCTGTGTTCTCATCAGGAACTTTTACACAGAGCAAGCCAGGCATCCCCTCCGTCCAGGTGGGTGGACTGAGTAGAACCCCTGCCTGTGCCGACAGCTGAGGTGGGGGCACCCAGCTGGCCTTGGGAATGCTGTGTTACCTTTTTAAGTTCAGCAGATTCAAGCTCAGTTGCCTATAAGAAGTTAGAAAGCTCAGGACCTGATCCGTTTCTCTGTTGCTGCTGGGCTGGATGGGCCGTTCGCTCCCCAGCGTCAGGAAGCAAACATGCAGCAGTACATCTCTGTGGAGCTTTGATTCCTGTCTAATTTATACTCCCCTGCCCCCGTTTGCGCCTCCCCTCCCTTCCCTTCTCCCTCCCATTCCAGAGCAAACAAAATGGCTGCTGCTGGGCCATTTTGTTTGCTGTCTGGAAGGGGGAAGCGAGGATGCTGGGACTTGGCTCTTGTCGGAGACGGTGGCCATTTTCGAGCCTAACGCTTCTGTCTCTACGTGGCACCGGCTGTAACGGAAAAAAAAAGGGACCTGTTTGGAAGGAGACCAAAGTCGGAGACAGAGAGTGGGTAGTTTTGGCATATGCTGAGCATTGAAAATGCCTTGGTTTGCCAAACTGAGCTATTGTGTTATCAATATAGCGCTACTTGGGGCATGCAGAAATGTGTGGCTGCACAGTATAGCCGGATGGAAAGGTTTGTTTGGTATGTTCAATAAAGCAACCCTCCTTTCTTGTGTGTTTATAAAATACCAGCGAGTGCTATTGTCTAATTTGTTTTTGGACGGGCAGGCAGTATTACACAGGGGCTCGGTATGATTAGAACCGATCAATGCCTTTAACCTGTTGTGTGTCCTCTTGCTGTAGATGAAAATAGGATTTGACCTTTCCTCGGATCCAGTAACACATGGATTTAGCTAAAGTGATCTCTCTGGTTTGGTTTGGCTTGGTTTGGTTTAAATGCGTCCCCTTAAAAATTTTCAGCTCAGCATTATAATAGGTGAATTTATTTTAAAAACATGTCTTTCTTGCTTTTTGACTGCTAATAGTTTAGTTATTTATCATGCTGCTGGTGCGGTACTATAATAACAAGACATTTCCAGTACCAAGATGTGACCTTTAAGGTGTGATATATGGTGGAGGCGCCATGAAAAGTGGTATGCTGTGAAAGTTGAGGGGAACTTGCTGCTGTTCCCATATGTTTCTGTGCAGAATCATGGCAAAGGTGCATCCAAAAAAAGAGTAGTATGTCTGCATTTTCCCCCCCAGTAGCATGATTGTGTTTATCAGCTAACAATCACATTGCTCAGTTGGTCTGTGGACGTTCAGATCAACATATCTCAGTCCAGCAGCAATCAGATTTCGATAAGACAGGCGGTTCATTGGTTTTTGGTGATAGTATCACCTTTCTTTGGGGGAGTACGTTACAGCCCCAGATACTTTGAAAAAGGAGCCAGGATTGAGGGCAGCACACAGAGACTTATTTTTTGAAAAGGGATTTGCCTCTATATGTAAATAGCTTTGTCATAAAAGGACAAGGTGGACGGTTGCAACGGAAATGGCAATCATGCAGCTGGTACTGTATCTGCAGGCTTGGGGTGTTTAGTTCTGATTTTAAATGAAAATACTTTGGATGGTATACAACTGGTGCTTGCATTATTTGACACCGTGTGTGAGTAATGTCTGAATTATAACGATACCTGAATGAAACCTCTATGGAAAAGCTCTATAGAATTTAACAGAAAGCAATCTTCTTTCTGTATAGGGTGACCAGAGGTCCTGATTTTATAGGGACAGTCCCGATTTTTGGGTCTTTTTCTTATATAGACAGCCACCTATTACCTCTGACCTCCTGTCCTGGTTTTTCACATTTGCTGTCTGGTCACCCTATTTTTGTAGGATTTTCAAACCAGCGTATGGACTTTAATAGAGAATTCTATCCCTCCTATCAAAATCTATAGAACTGTTAAAATAGAGCAATCCATAGGGTCCCGTTCTCTATTAAAATTACTCTATTTTAGAATAAATGTCTCTAGACTTCTATTAAATGTCAACAGAACTTTGCTGGTTTCATTCTAATAAATTCTATAGAACTTTTTTGCAAGGGAGAGCAGAATATATGAATATATGGTAAAGATACTGATTGGAAGTCTATCCAATGTGTTATCTTGGTGGTCACTCTTTATATTTAGGGCACATTTGCAAAGGGTTTCTAAAAGGTTAATAAAGGATGAGCAGATGTGATAAGCCTGTTACAGATATGAATAGTACATCCATAGAAGATGGTATAGATGCTTATTAACAGCCTATTGGAGTCCAGAGCAATTTCTAACAATTGATTAGCCGTTTATAGAAACATCTTTTAATCATGTATTAGCCCTTTATAAATGTATCCTTATTATAAAGTGTGATCTGTTTCATTAATAAAACACGGAGGAGAAAAATTACCACAGATGCACCAAGACGGTTTTAAGAATGAATTTTAAGAATCTCTGCTTGCATTTGTCTTCTCTCTTTCCCTGTATACTGCACGTCTGATTAACTCTTGTAAGTGTATTAGTTTAAGTCACACTCTTGAGTCCGGATTGTGAAATGAAGTTAGGTTCTGTTGCTTTTCTACACAAAGTTAAACTAAAATACTTAAAGGAGACCTGTTGCTCTCTTTAGCTAGTTTGGAAATGATCTTTTTGTCTTCATGTGGGGACAACTCCAGGTGAATGCTAGACCACGGGTTGCTTTCTATAGTCAGGTTTCTCACTCTGCTGGCATGTGCAACTGAGCCAGTTCTAAATGGTGCCATGCCCAGATGCACAAAACCAATACCGTATTGTCACAGGAAGCACGGCAAATCAAAACATGTAAACAGCTGCTGTGAGTTGAGGAAATGAAGGAACTACACACAGCAGAAGGGGCTTATACAGACAAATGATGTTACTGCAACAAGAAGAACTTCTCGGGCCGTTGAAAAGTTTGGGACTGACACTTTTTTTTCCTCTTTAGCAAAACAGTGAGGCGAATGCAATGTTAAGGGGCTGCATGCTTCCATATAGGTAAGTGTAAGGAAACAAAATGGCTGACAGGCAGCCATTTTGTGTCAATGCAGACAGCTGACTTAATACCGATTTTTTTTTTAAAAGCTGAGGCTGGTTCTGTCCCAGTTCAGCTGTTGCTTGAGGAGATTGAAAAAGTTGTAAGAGAAGCAAGGCCCTGATTTCTTGCTGGAAAACTCCACCTGTCCCCAGATCGTTTTGGCACTGTCTCGCAAGGCCTGTGACTAAACAAAAGCTGAAAGCAGTGTCTGCTTTTAAAGCAGCTAATTTGTTGTTTCGTGGCTCTCCCGTCCATCCTCTCCCATTCACTCAGGACTCTTTAATAAACTAGATCAGCACGTCAGACCTTCAGAGCCTTTCCTGATATTTTCAGAGCCTTTGAGGTGACCTCAGTATCTCGCCGTGCCTCCAATGTTTTCAGATCAGATCATTGACTCGTGCTCAAACTTGCCTCATATGCTGATGTTTAAAAACTCTGAGGACACCGTTATGGGGCTTCTCTTAAGGAATCTGAAGTGCTGATCATGGTCAGTGGTTTATTGATCCCAAACAAAAGAAGAGCAGTCATTTCCCCCAGAAATGAGTATGCATCAAATTCTTTGCTACCCTGAGGAACTTGCTGTTACTATGGGCTTTGGGGGAACTTATTAGTATTTCTGCCCAAGCCCTCATCCCCAAATGAATTTAGATTCCCATGTATAATGCTTCAGATTCCTGGCTAGGTAATAGTGTGAGTATTGAAATCTTGGGGTTGTTCCTCTCAGAAACTGTTAGATACAAAGACGGAGAACCAAACTTTTAAAAATTCATGCAGGTTTTCAGTTTGGGCTGATTCTGGTGCATTTGTATGTGCATCTGGAAGGGAAGAAGCTGGTGTCACTTCCTCTGAACTCTCTGTTCAGAGGGTAATGTTTTCAAAACAGTGGGACCAGATTTTAAAAGGTATTTAGGTGCCTAACTCCCGCTGAAATCAATGGGAGGTAGGCATCAAAATACCTTTGAGGAGCTGGACCTTAATGTCCTGAGATGCCCTGGGGGACCATCCAGTTTGCAGCCATTCAGCATTTGGAATCTAGACTTGGTATTTCCTAAAATGAGAGCAATGAATGAGTCTAACTATGGAGATGCTTGCACTGAGGATGCAGAGACGGAAATGTTTATCAGAGCTCTGATCAGTCCAACTGTTAGCTGGGAGATGCGAGGAAACTGGGAAATTTCAACCCAATTTCCCCAGAACAAGCGACTGCTGGAATAGATGAGTTGGACAGAATATGCTGAAGGTATCTGGGCATCTCAGTGCTTGCCCACTTTTCCATAGTATACTTTCTCTCTTCCTCTGCACCTTCCCCACTATTGCTTTGAATTAACTTAACTACTACAGTAACTTACTAGAGTTGGTTGAAAAATTTTCATCAACCCTTTCGGGGGGAGGGTGAAAAATATCTTTTTGACCAAAGCAATTTTTTTCCCTGATTTGGTTAAAATTTTTTCTTTTTTCTTTTCTTTTTGTAATAAAACGCTGAAAATTTTGGGGGAGAAGGCTCTGGTAAAAATATTTGGCTTTGGGTTATGTATATATTTAAAAAAAAAAGGAAATTTTATGCTGGAAACAATTTTCAAAAAGTGATTTTTTTCAGGTTTTATTTTTTCATTGAAAAAATGAAACATTCACAGGAAATTAAAAAAACCCACAACCCTCCACATTATTTTGAAAGTTTTCCACCAAAATAACTGGCATTTTTTAACGAGCACTATAACCTACACCGAGGGCCAGATTTTCAAGGGCTCAGCTCTCATTGGACCCACATTATGGGCATAGTTTCAGAAGAGCTCAGCACCCAATGTGCATCCAACATACTGAGCAATTCTGAAAATCTGGCCACTTTACAAAAAAAAGTGCCCAAATCTTCAGACATATTTAGGCACCTAATTCCTACTGAAATCAATGGGAATTAGGTGCTGAAATCTGGAGGATTTGGACCTGATCTCTTTAGAAAAAATGGTCTACATGCTCACCTCATTTGTTATGCTAAAATGAGTAGTCTTTTGCTTATGCCCCAGATGTTCTTTGCCCTTCCAGAGAACTTTAGTTTGTTTGCAGCTAGCTATTGTTACTACACCCAGACTCATTAATTTTCTTTAAATCAAATGCACCCCCCCAGCCAGTTTGCATCAGTATTTGGGTGGCTGGGGAATAAAAATGGTGCTCATTGTGTGCTAAGTGGAGGAGAAATACATCAAGCACTTGGGACTGGATGAAAGCCAGCATGTTTTCATCCCTTGTTAAACTTTGCCCTCCTGTGCTGCCGCCCTCTGTTATAACATTGAAGGAACATTGTAGCTTGCATTGGTGCATTCACTAGCTCTGCAAATGAGCTCTACCTAGATGTACCTGACACCAGGTACATTGGGAAGCTGCATTGTACCTGCTTATATCTAGTCTGTTCATCTAATTGGTACGCTCAGTGCCTCAGCAGATGTGTTCTGCCTTGTCTGACTTGGTCCATTTCTGTGGCCCTGCAGGTGTGTTCCAAACTCACCTGGTACATTCAGACATTGCATTCTAACTGGATAGATGGTACCTGGTAGACTTGGTACTGCAGCAGGGACATTCTGCCTGCATGGATCTCCCTATATTCTGCAGTCGCCCTGATGCAGTTTACAATGGGTCCCTGGGTACCGATGGTACATTCAGAAGCACTCAGATAGTTCAAATGGCTAAAGTTTGCAGGCAACTTAATTGCTGTCTGGGGTTCATTTGGCCTGTGCAAATCAAAGGGCATTTAAGGAAGGAGAGGGAGCCCGAGTGAGGGGCAATGGGGGCAGAACTAATGCTTTGCACTCGCTGTTGCCTCAGTCACCATGAAGGCTGACCCTGCTTGTTTTTTCTCTTTGCAGAACCCACATGGCCCACCTCCTCCCGGAGCTGTTGCCGCCAGGATGGGCCATCACGGCCCTGTGCTGTCCTTGAGGCTGAGGTAGTAGATTGAATAGTTGTGGAGTCCTACCCTCCCTTTGAGCTAACTATACAATCTACTGTCTTTCCTAAGGAGACAGTCAGGTCATCACACAACCACCCCAGTGCTGCCAGTGGAGACGCAGCCAAGCTCGGGCGCAACCCTGTCCCAGGTTGGGGCTGTGGCACTCAGCAGGCCTCTGTACTGCTCTGTGGAGGTGAGGTAGTAGGTTGTATAGTTTGGTGGGAGGGATTTCATCCCATTTCAGGTGATAACTATACAGTCTATTGCCTTCCTTAAAGAGCAGCAAAACAGCTTGAGGAACGGCCCAGCCACAGATCTCCAGGAACATCTCCTCTTTCCAATGAGAGCTTCAGACCAGGATGTGAACAACCTCTCAACGTTCTTCTCCTGCGGTGTCCAGGGTCCTGTCATTCTGGGCCTATCACTGATCTCAGGCACAGGAATAGAAAGCCATCCGCTTCAATTAATGCCCATTCATCCATTTCAAAAGCGTAAGGTGCCAGGGCAGCGAAATCATAGGTTAGGTGGTGCGTTACTATTCGATAGAGTCATCAGATGCCTGTGTTTAGAGCTCACTCTTTTCCAGGAGATGAGACCAAGCTCAGAAGGATTTGGACCCCAACTCCAGCCCACTCTTCCCCAGAATTTTGGGGTGTTTGGATACACTGTTCTGCTCTGGGTCTGCCCTAGAAAGTTCAGGACAGGACCCAAAGTTTGGGTTTGGATCTAGGCATCTAATTTAAGACTTTTATACAGCTGGGCCCAGCTGTGAATGTTGGGTCTGGATCTGGATCCAGTTCCAAACTTAGCTAGTGGTTTGAAGGCACTGGGGACTGTTCTGGTTTTGGCCTGCAGGCCCCAACTCGCAGAGTTCGGAGCTGGATTTGGATCCAAGGGTGTGCCTTAACTGGGGTTTAATTTGCTGTGTCCCATCTCAAGTGAATATAGGATGCGTTTTGTCCTGTATTTCAGCACTATTAATGCAAGAAAATCCTATACACTGAGGCTGTATGATTTTGTGCCATGAATATAATGCTGTGACAGGAAGTGCCCCTTGTCCAGTATTTGTTTTTTGTAGTTTCTTTTTATTGCCTTGAAACAGAGGTGGTAGGAGAAGTAGGACCTTGCACTCATAAAGCAACATGTTTCAACCTATTCATGATCTTAGCAGCATAGGAATTGCCAGACTGGATCAGACCCAAGGGCCATCCAGTCCTGTATCTCATCTCCAACACTGGCCAACACCAGATGCTTGAGACAAAGGTGTAAGAACACAGAGTAGTAAATGTGGAATAATCTGCTCCCCATGAAGGTCTCATCCTGGTCTCTAATAGTTAGAGACTGAATTAAGATTTGAAACACAAGGTTTAGTATTCCTGCCAAAAAAAATTGTAATTAATAATGATAATTCTCTATATTCACATAATTGTCCAATCCCGTTTTGAATCTTGGTAAGTTCTTGGCTTCAATGACATTAGGCTAGTGTTCAGAGCTAAATGGACTCTAATAACATGTAGCAGAGTTGAGCAAATAACTGATTTTTTTGGTTTTTTGGCCAAAACAAAGAAAAATTGTTCTGGGTCATATGAAATGTTACATTTAACACAGATCTATTTTCCTCGATTTCTGATTTTGTGACGTTTTTGGGTGTTTTTTACCCTTTAATTTTTTTGTAAACCAATCTAGCTAAATTTCAAAATGAAACCTTTCCAAATGAAAAGTTGAAACATTTCAGTTAAAAAAGAATCAAAATGAACCACTTTGACTTTTCAGAAAAATGTTTGCCATCGGTTTAATCAGCTAAAACTGTTTGCTGAACTCAAGCTGAATTAATTGATAGCTTTGGTCACCTCAAAACTGAATTTTTCAGTGAATAAACTGTTTGACTGAAACATTTCACCCAGCTCCAGCTCAGATGGATAGCTAGCGGACAGTAGTTTGGGAGATAAATGACAACACAGATAATAAGCTGGGCACCTGCTGTATTTTCAGGTGGTGTCATAAAGCTGACTAGGAAACAAAGGTTATAATGAGAGAATCAGAATGTAAATAGAAGGAATCATCATATAAAACCCAGACTAAGAGCTATGAAGGGAGCTCCAGCTGTTTGGTTTGAATCCCTGCTTCACACACCTAGGTTCTTGGTTGGGGACCAGATGCTGTTCGAAGCCACAAGGATATTCATTAGCTCACAAGAAAACTTGCTGTTCGCTATTTGTAGTGATGTTCGATATTTGGTTTTGACTTAGTTGGAGAATTTCACTGAAATTTTGAATTCTAATAAAATATGAAAAATAGGAATGCCGATTTTTCCCTCCTCTCTTCCCCCGCTTTCTGTATTTTTCAACTTGCTCTAGTTATTTGGTCTTTATTATTTGTCCGTTTACAAATCAGTCCTCCAATCATAGAGCAGAAACAATACCATGTGACTTTGGTGACCACTCACTCACTGTGAATAATCCCCGTGAAGGGACTCATAGACTGGGATGGGTTTGTTTCAATCTGTCCACCAAATCCTTATGAATAAAGCTCGGTGGTGGAAAACAGGAACAGGACACAGTTGGTCACCGTGTTTATTTGCAATTGCTCAGTTCTACCAGGAGATAAATGGCTGAGGAGAAAGAAGCACAAAGGAGTTGAAGCAGCATCTAGGCCATATGACCATGAGGGGATTTGCTCTGAGTGCAAAAAAGGGCTGTCGGGCAAACCCCTACGCTACAGGCTATGTGCGCTGCTGGCATGCACCAGAAGACATCACAGCTTGCAGCCATTTAACCTGTCTACTCAAGGGGTTTCCCTGACCGACTAGCCCCTGATGGCTGCAGTTGGGGCTGATTGGAGTCTTGTGTGTAAGGGAAGGGATGAAAAAAGCATGAGCCTCAAGGGGAGCCAAAAAATGGGCCTCCATGAATCCAACATTTCCTGGGCTCCTACGTGAGTTGTACTTGGCTGTCGGAGCTGACCCTGCTCTCCATGCTAGGCGCGCACGGGGACGTGCCCGTCTCCTGCCTTGGGCTCCCTGCGGGTGCCACCTGCCAGTCCATTGGGCCAGCTCGCAGTGGCAGGGCACTACCTCCTCAGCCTCTCTAGCACACAAGGGTCCACTTCACCAGTGCCTTGCTGCAGGCAGCCTCTCTCTGCCTGGTGGTCACCATAGCAAGCGGTCTCCCCAGAAACCCACCATGCCCTGCCCTGGAGCCGCTCACTGTGCGAAGAGCCTGGAACGTTAGGCAGGGACTTGCCGAGCCCCAGAGCGCGGGAGGGGGAGCGGGAGGGAGCGGAGCTGCTGGCCGTTAACAAAAGGGGTTGTGTTCGAAGGCTCCAGCTGCCATAGCAACATGGTTGAGGAGAAAGAGGCCAAGCTGCCCCATTCTGCAGCCTGCAACACAACTTGGGGAGCCGAACGCAGGCGACGAGAAGCGGTTAGTCTCCAGGAGCAGGGGAGCATGAGGCAGCCTGTCCAGCAGGCTCCCTGCTGCCCGCAAGGCCTGGCTGTACTGGGGTGTCGGACTCGGTGGGTCGGTACGTTGGCTTCTCCCAGCCTAGCGTAGGATCCTGCTCCTGACTGACTATCTCTGCCTCACCCCATCTCAGCAAGCTGAGGCCTGAGTGCAATATTCTTCAGCATCTTCTCTCTGCACCCCTATGCCATTTCCCTGCCTCAGGGATATAGCTATGAGCTTCCCCTACAGCGTCCCTCGTCACCCCTCTCCCCTGGGAATTGTGACCTGCAAACCTGTCCCTCACACTATCCCACTGCCTTTGGGACTGATCTGGGGCTTTTAAACCACACACATACACCCCCCCCGCACCTCCCCCCCCACTACCCCATGGAATTACCTTGGGCTTTACAGCCTAGCTGCTTTCTGCCTTGTTCCCCTGGGAATTGACCTGTGATATGACATCCCAGTAATGTGCATCCCTGTAACTATCTGGCTACCCTTAAGAATCACTTGTCATTCTGAGCACCTCAACCTTGTCCAGCCCCTTCTTCAGCCCCTAGAAATTAATCTGTGCAAGCCAGTGTTTGGGGCGGTTGGTGACATAAGAGCCGCATGGAGTTGCAGCCTGCTCCCTGTGCAATGATCTTACTTTTTAATCTGTCAGAAGCCGGTGCATTGCCTTTGCCAAGTGGCCATCTTCAAACTCTTACCTTGGATTCCAGATAAATTTGGAATTAAAGAAACAAACAAACAAAAACCATTTTATCTTCAGTATTGCCAAGCATTCAAAAATTGAGCTAGTCCCTTCTTCTCCCTGCGAAAATCATCAGATTGCCTTTTAAATCAGGAGATTAAAAGCAAACAAACAGTGTGTGTGTGGGGGGGGGGTTGTTTTCTAGTTTCTGAGCCTTTGAAGTTCACTTTTCCAAGCAACCAGGAGGGCTAGAAGCTTTATAGATAGATAGATTAGATTAGATTAAATATATATGAAAGCACAGATTCTCGTGTAATCACATACCTCTGGGTGCTGGTGCTTTAAGGAAAAACCAACTCTCACAAGTGTTAGCAATGCTGAATCATGTTAAAAAAATTAAGACCCTAGAATTATATAGAGAGGCTTGGGATACACTTGGAAGAGTTAGCAATGCTGTGGCTCTCTGGTCAGTGGATAGCCCTGTGATCTGATGCCTTGGTCTAGGTCAGGGGTTGGCAACCTTTCAGAAGTGGGGTGCCGAGTCTTCATTTATTCACTCTAATTTAAGGTTTTGCATGCCAGTAATACATTTTAACATTTTAGAAGGTCTCTTTCTGTGTCTATAATATATAACTAAACTATTGTTGTATGTAAAGTAAATAAGGTTTTTAAAATGTTTAAGAAGCTTCATTTAAAATTAAATTAAGATGCAGAGCCCCCCGGACCGGTGGCCAGGACCTGGGCAGTGTGAGCGCCACTGAAAATCAGCTTGCGGGCCGCCTTTCGCACACGTGCCATAGGTTGCCTACCCCTGGTCTAGGTTGTTTTATATGGTTCTTTTGCTGATTTGCAGGGGTTTTATAACACGTCTTTAGCCTTGGCCCATGCACAGATTAAAGGTTATAGGCCTGAAAGGCTCTTCCTGGATTACCCCTCTCTAGTAGCACCTGGGAAACACCCGGGTACTTTTATGATAAGCAAATAGCAATAGCTAAATCTGCATTTTGAGCGAGGACTCACTGCAGATAGGCCAAGGCTAGATTTTGTATTGAACGTGCCTCAGCAGCTGCTTTATGGGCACTTAGCCTGCATTGAGGCCACGAACAAACCAGGTCACTTGGGCACCAGTTTATTTTTAGCTGATACTTAAATACCTCTGATATTTCTGATTAAATAAAGCACTCAAGTCTCTGGAGGTTTGTCCAGCAATTTACTTCAAAGTGGCCCAGTTTTCACTTGTATCTGAACCACTGCCATCTGCTGGCCACAAGGTAGAACAGCTGGTGCCCATGAGTGACCTGAACACCTCCCCCCGGCCCCCCCCCCCACTTCTTCCTGTTATGTAACTGGAGTTTTTAATATAGGCTAGTTTTCTCTTTCTTTAATATCTAGCTCAGTGCATCATGAAGAGAGCAAAGCAGGCTCAGAGGGATCAGGAAAAGCAAAAGTGACGGTCTAAATAACAACATTTACTTACCCATATTACACATCATGTATGATATTATACATTTAACAGCTTTAAGCTTCACACCATAACGTGCAATGAAGCTGAGCCACTATTTCTGTTTGCAAAGCTGCTCTGGTTTAAATCTGCAGTCAAACTGCTGCTGGGGGAGGGTGGAATTTGCATGTAATGTCTTTATTTTAAAGGCAGACACACACACAAACACCCTGGAGAAAACTTTGGCTGTTGCACTCTGCAGTTGTGTAATTCCGTTGCTGCTGGACCACTCCCTAGGTCTTAAAGTGCTGCCATAAACAGGTCTTGGGAGCAATACAAAGTCCTCCACTGTGGGAGTCTAGAGCTCCGTAGTACTATGGGCAATAATATAATGGAAGCCCTGATTCTGCAATTCAGGACAAAGGGCTGATCCAAAGTGCTACTGCTTTTTAAAGCCCCATTTTAAAATGAATGTGAACTTCTAAACCAATGAACTGTTTTACTTGTAAATTCTCAGAAAATCCATTCTGTACTCCAAGAGTGAGTGCTCTGTGATGCTGAGTAGGGTACAGAATATTCTTTGTACGTAGCAAAGTGGCTGCATCCCTGCTTGTGGAGCAAAACTCAGCTCACCTTTAACTATGGACTGGTGAGCAGCATGGCCATAAGACACAACAGATGTACACACAGTTGTGACTATACTGAGAGGAAAGATGGGCCAAAGATTAGGTCGCTAGGCTGGGATGTGGGGGAGACGTGGAGTCAATTCCTTGCTCTGCCACAGACTCCCTGAGTGACCTTGGGCATGTCACTTAGGTCCTCAAAGGAATTTAAGGACCTAAGGCCAATTGATTTCAATGAGTGATATCTAGGGGAGTGAGGCACCTAAATATCTTTGAGGATCCAGGCCTTTGTCTCTCTGTACCTCAGTTCCCCTCCAGGGACGGGGGATAATAGCATTGCCCTATTTCGTGGGGGTGAGGGGGCTATGAGAAGAAATACATTAAAGATTGTGAAGTGCTCAGAAATGGTGGGAATAGAGGCCATAGAAAGGGATAGACAGAAGGTCAGTTACATGAGTGGGTCTCAACCCCTGGGGGTACGTAGAAGTCTTCTGGGGGGTACATCAACTTGTCTAGATATTTGTCTAGTTTTACAACAGGCTACATAAAAAGCACTAGCAAAGTTAGTACTAACTAATTTCACAGACAATTATTTGTTTATATGGCTCTGTACACTATACACTGAAATGTAAGTGTAATATCTATATTCCAACTGATTTATTTTATAATTATATGGTAAAAATGAGAAAGTCAGCCATTTTTCAGTAATAACCTGCTGTGACACTTTTGTATGTTTATGTTAGATTTTGTAAGCAAGTAGTTTTTAAGTGCGGTGAAACTTGACAAATCAGACCCCTAAAAGGGGTACAGTTGTCCGGAAAGGTTGAGAGCTACCGAGTTACATGTTGTGCACACCCTCACTCTCATAATGCTCGGGGATCCTGAAGAAATGAACAAGGGACTTTGCCTCATTCCTAGCACTACTGCAAAGAAGGGAGTGACCATAGAAGCCATTTCTCTCTCCACTAAGAAAACAGCCAAGAGTCTTTCACATGCAAGTTACCAAGCTCCCAGCCGCAGGACTCCATCCACCACTCAGTGAAACATGGTACGCTCCAGCATGATGGTTTCAGAACAGCATTTATTGAGAGCAGGACCTCATGGGGTATTGGAAACAGTGTCCCTCATAGCCAAGGGGCTATGGGATTCACTTCAGTCCCCACCTCATCAGGTAGCAAAACCAAGGGACACTATGGTTGCTAAAAGGTTCGTATCATTTGGCACCTTCCACTGCACCACCTGAGGCTTGTCGTGTAGTTAATACACCATTTTTGGAAATGTAAGATACATGGAGCAGACACGCAGAGGGGAAACAAACATGAATGCCACATACAGTGAAAGCTGCTCTATGGTAAGTCGTGCTTTCAGTGGATAACCCCAAGCAGAATTTGCTTTAAACTCCACCACACCACCTGATTTTTGCTGGGTCAGGTTCCACTGTGTGTATAAGATACATACACCATAGGCGGCCAAAATCTGTATCTAACTTGAAATACATCGTACATTTCAAGTACTCAAGAGAAGCTAGTCTAAAGTCATGCCACAAGATACAGAGGATGCCAACAGGAGTTTTATAATGAGCCACCACCGCCTCTCTAGTGCAGAAATATTTTTTCCCATGCACAAAAAAATAAGAACCATGCCACATGGAGTAACTCTGGAATGGGATGCATGCAATGGACCAAGCAAAACTGATGAGCAGGGTTCAATTCCTGGCTCTCCTGAAGGGGCATGTGCACTGTAGACACATTTGGTGGAGGAAGCAAGAGGAGTTTAGATAGGGTGGTACCATCCATGTCTGCACTGCCTTTCATATAGGATTTGTGGGGAAGGACCTTACAGTTCCACAAAGATAGTAGATCATTCATTGTTTCCGGTTAGGGGGAGGGCCATGAAGCACCATGCCTCCAGACTGGTGGGGATCCAGGATCTTCAGTATTAAGGAGTCCCATCTCTGAGTCAGACTGGAGTAGGAATTATGGAACTTCAGGTTAGAGTTAGAGCCTGGGGAGGAAGAGGCACCAAGGAAATTCCCCTCTCTTCACCCAGCTGCTCCTGCCCCTTTAACAGATGAGCTGGGCATTTAAAACTTAGCTACCCCCCTTTTATTGGTATCCAGGGATAGCAGGGTCTCAGCAGTGCTAGCGTAACAGAGTGGTCGGTGTGGTTTGCCAAGCACTGCTGAGTATATCTGGATTGGAGTGGACTTAGCCAGTGACAAGAAGACCCAGTAGGGGGTCTTCACCTGACTGATATGCCCCACGCCTAGCAGGGCAGCAGGACAATCAGTACTGGAGGAGAATTTGAGGATAGGAGCACAGAGGGTCGAGGTAGACCCTTCAGAGCAGAAGGCCTGTCAGCAGGGGAGCGGCCACTAGGAAGAGAGAGAACTCCAGAAGGTTGCTGGTGGCTGAACCATTTTGCTGGTCCAAGTCTTTCTTTGTGGGGCCCGTCATCAGCTCTTCGGTCTCTCTGGCACCTGTGTGCAGAAAGGAAGGAAACCTGGAGTCAAAGCTGAAGCCACAGGCAAAGGACCGGCCCAGTTCACACTGCTCCCGCTGCGACATGCTGCCACATGGGCAAAGATGATGCATAGCGCAGGACACCAGCACAGAGTCCCTCAGAAGGCAAGACACAGCTCATGACTCTGCTCGTGGGTTAGTGGGGAACCGGCCAAATCCATGCTCATGCTTCACGAACCAGTCAGCTCAGACAGTCCCTGATAATGTTAGGGGACACAGTGCAGGGGAAGGTGCAGGGAAGGGGGTCGGTGCTGTGTGGGGGAGGAGTTTGAGGGCCAGTCTGCTATTGTTTCCTGCCAAGTGCATTTATGTTTCTTAGGGATTGCCTATGTCCTTTACGTCCAAGACTCCCTCCACAGCTGCCTTACCTGACAGGGAGGACTGGATAGTGAGGCTGTGCCCCCCTGCGGCCTTGGAAGGTGGTAATAAGTGCAGGAGGGAGATCTCCTTAGCAGTGGCAGGTGCTGGCTTTAGAGCAGGTGGGGGCTGCTTGGTATCTTCCAAGCTGAGATTGGTTTCTAGAGTTGTAAGGCTGAAGGATGGAGGTGGCTCTGAGGAGAGGGCTGGCTCAGCTCTCACGGAGGCTGTATCAGACTCCTTCAAGTCTCCCTCCATTTCTGGAGAGGCAGTCGGGCTGAGGGTTGACTCCAGGTCCAGAAAGAGCACAGCCTCTAAGGTCACCAATGGGGCACCAGTCTCCTCAGAGTCCACTTGCATTTCTGGAGATGTTTTAAGGTCCAGGTCTGAGGTGGGCTCTAAGGAGGATGTTGGCCCAGTGGTCGTGGTGGGGTTGGGCCTAGCTGTTCGGATAGGTGGCGGGTTTGTGGTGAGTGGCAGCCTTGTGGTCGTGGTGGGGTTCGGCCTTGTTGTGGCGGTGGTGGTGGTGGGTGCTGGCCCTAGAGTAGTGGTGGTGGTGGGGCTTGTGGTAGTGGGTGCAGGCCTCCTGGTGGTGGTGGGTGCCAGCCTTTTTTTCACGGTGGTGGGTGGTGACGTTATGGTAGCGGTAGTGGTCGGGCTCATAGTAGCTGTGGTGAGAGCTGGCCTAGTGATGAGGTTTGGCCTTGTTGTCCTAGAGGATGTAGAGACCTCTTCTGAGTCTACACTGGGTTCTGATGGGAGACAAAGAGGGCTGTGGGTTACCACCAGCTTCACTCGGAGCCCAATGAAAACCAGCAAAGGAGAGCTGGAGAAAGCAGGGGCAGGCACTTTTACTAGGCTCTTGGGGAAACACCCCCGCTCTCTCTGTCCCTTGGTGGGAACTGAGCTTAGCAGGTAGCCCATCAGATGCAGGGACATCATTTTTTCCGGGCAGGTCCCAAGACTACATTTGTTTTCAGATGTGATGTGGGAAAACGCCACTCCTCTGGAATGGTATTTCCTGGCAGCAGAGGCCCAGGCAGTTGCTAATGGGATAGGAAGCCTTTCCCATCTGTCACCAGCATAAACATGGCCCAGGTTGGAGAACAGTGAGTCTTTCCTGTCTCCTGGTGGCTGAACAGTGGAACGAGCTGGGGGAGCTCCCAGTGATTAGAACTACCACCACACACTGGTGTCTGCAGCAGAGATGCCAAGGACTGCATGGACTGCAGAATGTGAAAATGATCTACCCCTAGGAGAGGGTAATGGGGGTCCCGTCAGATCAGGATGAGGCACATTGGCATGGCAGCATGTGTGAGGGAAGCTTGCTCTGCTGCTGCCTAGGCTATGCCTGCTCTGTAGACAGGGCTGGCTCCGGGCACCAGCATAGCAAGCTGGTGCTTGGGGCGGCCAAGTGGCAGGGGCGGCAGGTCCGGCTCTTTGGTGGCAATTTGGCAGCGGGTCCCTCGGTCCCTCTCGGCAGGAAGGACCGGCTGCCGAATTGCTGCCGAAGAAGCAGCGGTGGTAGAGTCGCGGCGGAAGTGCCGCAGATCACGATCACAGCTGGCTGCTTGGGGCGGCAAAAACCCTGGAGCTGGCCCTGTCTGTAGATAAACACAGGACTCCAGTCCCAAGTCTGCCACTCCAGCTCTTTTTTGACAATACTAATATATACTTACAAAAAGGTGATTCACCTCTGGGGAAAGCCTTAGAATCCCAACCCTGAGACCTGGGAGAACTTTACCGGCAGGGCTGAGGAAGTGCTGGGATCCCCACATACAGCCAGATTCTGCCCCCTCACTCCTGGACTAGCACCTCATTCAGAAGATAACCCCACTGCTTTTAGGGGGATTGTCCCATGGGTGGAACCTGCCTCCCCCCCAGTTCTCTGGCCCGTCCAGTGGAGACACTGGCTCCTTCAGTTCCCTTCACGTACCACAGATTGAATTCCTACACGTATAGCCCTCGGGGCACTTGGAGCACGGAGGTCCTTCCTTGTACGGCTTGCGACCCCTCACATTGCCGCTGGTAGCAGAATATGCAGATGAAAAGAGAACAGCTCATGACAACAGAGGGGATGAATCCCCTCCCCATCTCAAAAAGGAGGGTGATTTTTAATTCAAATCAGATTTTGCTAAGATATAAATCAAAGGTCACTTAAAAAGTGGGGGGAGCTTTGACTGTGCTACTAATGGCACCTGGGCTTATGAACACTGTCTAGACGCCTGAGCCTAAGTTTGGGAGCCTCTCCATTCACTTCAGCAGTGGTTTGGATCAGGCCCTTAAAATTACAGCTGCTCAGAAAATGACCCCTCAGTTTCCTGAATGTTCGTTTTATTTTGCCTTTTTCCGTTAAAATTTCCATGCATATTTCCATAGAGGTTATCAAACTGGGAACACTCTGACCAGGTCTGACAGTTAGCCCTTGCATTTATACAGCCCCATCGACAGAGGACCTCAAAGCTCCCTATACACATCCGTGAAGTACACTGAGGTAAGTCATCACGAGGAACTCCATGGAGTCAGTGGCATGACACCAGACTGAGAGCAGAATCAAGCTAATTTTCTCCATATCACAGCTGGGGAAAATGAGGCACAGAGAAAGTAACAGCCAAATTCTCCTCCTAGTGACACTGGTGTAAACCCAGGGTGCTTCCATTGACCTACGTGGAGCAAGTTTAGATTTACAGCCCTGTAACTATGTGGCTTTTGATGACACACCCAAGGACACACGGTCCATGGCAGCACCACAGATAGAACCAAGGACTCCTCTGTCCCAGACCTGGGCTGGATTTACAAGATCTGCCTCTCTTTGTTGCCACAGGAAAATGACAACAAAGGGCTTTCTTAGGATTGGCTTCCACTCGCTACCTGAAAGCAAGGTAAGCAGAGCCTGGGGGAGGATTTTCCTTCTCAGCCTGGGGATGAAGGTTACTGTAAGTAGATGTAACAGGGCCAAGATGGAATCAAAGCAACCCTTGGGAAGCACACACTCACGGGGGATCGTAGTTGCAGACCAGCAGGTAGAGATCAGGTTCCTCGACACCATGCAGGGTTTTGCAGAATTGCATCCCACAGCCAACGTGTTCGCTGTTTGCCCAGACCACCTAAAGCAAGGGAGGAAGAGAGAAGGGTTATGTCTGTCAGCACAAGGCAGGAAGAGCACCGATGGGCGACCATGAGACACCCTGCCTGTGAAAAGAGGTTTAGACGAGTGTGCGTGATGTCATCTGCAACCAGCATCAGCTCAGTCGTCACCAGGACTTTCTTCCCAGACCTCCAAAGCTAAAGCATGAGTCACTATAGCCTGGGCTAAGGGACCAACTCCCCAAACTAGGAGCTGTAGCAGACTCATGGACTCTGTGCATGAAGAGCACACCATTTCAGAGTTACATCTAAGCAGTCAGGCCTTGTTAGTGGTTGGATGAGAGACCCCCATCAACAATTCTTCTCTGTCCATCCGGACACAACCCACATGCTCCTGAATTATGGTGCTGTTCATTATCCAGATCTGAATTTTGGAAGAGGCCCCTGTCTTTATACTAAGCCAAATGAAAAGTCCAGATCCAAATACCCTGGAGTAGTGGAGAGTTCAAAACATGGAGCTTGACCTGGGATCCTAGTTCTGAGGCCAGAGCCCATCTGCTACAGGGACTTGAAAGCCACACCAGGCTTGCTGAGTGACCAAATGGTGCAGCATTAAAATATACAGATGACTTTAAAGACTTTTTTTTTCCCTAAAGGGAAACTGTTCAGCAGGCCTGTAATGATCACAGCAGCTCATGATGCCCACAAAATTGAGCCATCATGCAGAATAAGAATCAATTCTATCCTGTCCAACTGAGATTCTTATACTGGGCCCATCACTATGGTATCGCAGCCCCTAAACAATATTTCTACAGTGGGTCACGTCCCAAGCACAACTCCCTCCCAGGAATCCAGCCCTTCATGCCCTGTAGCCAGATACCTGGGTGTAATGGCCACACATCTGTCCTACGGTGCATTTGGACGTGGTCAGGTTGTAGTGCTTGTGCTCGTCGTACCACTGCTCCAAGGCCACCTCCACATCCATCTCATCGGTAATGGCAAAGAGGTTCTCACCCCGCCGGCCCCGCTCCTTGTTGTGGCCCCAGATGCACTTCGCTGCATAGGCTTTGGCAAAGGCTTCCAGGTCAGGTGCCCAGCTCTGAAACAAACACAAAGCTGCCACCATCATAAAGCAAGAGGCCGGGGCAAGGATTGTCAATCAGAATTGAGTCCCTCGTCACATGGATCACATGCTCTGACATGCTGAGACACACACAACCTATCCCTTATCCAGTGGGGCCAGAGGTTAGAACCTAGAATCCTGGGTTCTGTTCCCAAGCACTGGCAAAAGACTATGGCTCTCCCCAAAGTGACGTTTCCAGTTCTTACCATGTTTGTCGGCAGGTCCATATTACATAGCAGGACAAGATCAGAAATGAGGATTTTCAAAACTGAACCCTGCACCCACCAGCACTGGCTCGGTTTCAGCAGCTTTCTTGGTGGATATGTATTATTATAATGGAAGACCAGAGAATTCCGAAGTGTGTTCACCAAGGAACGCCGCCGCAAGGGCATCAAAAGCTTTGGTGGTGCCATAAGATTGCCAGTGATAGGCACAGACTGAATATCCAGCAGACCACCTTGAGGATCTAGCCAGAGATTGATCCAGGTGGCGCTTGATCTGCAAGGAGGCCATGTTCCTGGGGTTTGCCAAGATGATGATGGAGTCCCCCTTAGGGGTGCAACTGCTGGACTGGAGCCTTAAAATGTTTTACGATGGGGTTTTAAAAGGAACTCATGGGCATTAGCTGCTCAAATTCCAGTGGAATTCATTGGAGCTCGTATCTAACCCCTTTAGTTTCCTTTGAACATACCAGCCTAAGGCAAACGTGAATATAAAATGCTGGTTGTCAATGGGCAGTAATAAAATAGCAGCAGTTCTACAGCAGCTTCCGTCCCTGGATCATTATCCCTGTTTTACCAATGGGGAAACTGAGGCAATGAGCAGCATGGTGACTCATTCAATGTCACCTGGCAAAAAGCTGGGAATGGAACCCAGAAGACCTGGGTCCCTTGTTGGAACCACTGACCACAATGAACAGGACAAATTGTGGGAATGCCTGGAGAGAGGGACCTGCCCAATCCAACAGCTGTGTAAGGCCAGAACACAGGAGCCAGCGCACACATCTGGTAACCTCATCATTTAAACTCCACTGGAGACTCAGTCTGACAGCTGCCTCCCAAGTGATCCCTCCAGTGCCCGGACTGACAACTGCTTTTTGTCCAGTTGAACTCCCCTGGGCTCCATATCTTACCTAGCGGCGGTTGCTAGGTAAGAGAGGGAGAAGTTTTTGCACAAGAGAAGCATTAAGGGGAACACTATGACGCAACTGCTTGGTATTTCATTACATTATTTAGAGGAGCAGCAGCTTCTCTGAAATCCAAGCAGCAGAGATAGCAGGGCAGGTGGGAGGAGAGCCCAGACATACAAGCCCACTGAAAGATCACGGGACAAAGCAGCGGGTGAGGAAGGTGGGTTTAGCAGCTGATGGGAGCAGGAGTGGAGTGTGATCCAATGGGGAAACCCTCAGTATTTTGCAGGGAAGGTGATTATCTTAGTTGGGGTGAGGAGGATTCCTGGTTCACTGATTCCTACGTGTCAGAGCCCAAGGATAGGTAGCAAGGATCAGAGAAGATGCAGTCATTGTTCTATCAAGTTGCTCTCTGCTTACTTATAAGAGGGGCGGAAGCCGGGGGAGGGACGTGGGGGTCTGATGGTGCTTTGGAAAGAGGGTTGATTGCAGGTCTTGGTGTGGGGGCTCATTATCCCTTTCTTGTGGCAGAGAGCCGGGTACCATAAGCAGAGAACTAACCTCTATGTTATTTGCTTCATTAAATAAATAAGGCTTTGGCCTGCGTATGCCCATTGTATAACCATTTCCATGGTAACCAGCTCTGCTGTCCCAAACACAAGAAAAGGGTGACTGCAGATGGGCAGTTAGCCACAGGAGTAGGTGAACTCAGAAGCTGAGATCTGGTTCTTCCGAAAGAAAAATGTCCTTGGAAATCCAGATGAGCAACGCAGACTTAGATGTTGGCATAGAAAGTACGCTTATTAAGTTTGCAGATGATACGAAACTGGGAGGGATTGCAACTGCTTTGAAGGACAGGGTTAAAATTCAAAATGATCTGGACAAATTGGAGAAATGGTCTGAGGTAAACCAGATGAAGTTCAATAAAGGCAAATGCAAAGTGCTCCACTTAGGAAGGAACAATTAGTTTCACACATACAGAATGGGAAGAGACTGTCTAGGAAGGAGCATGGCAGAAAGAGATCTAGGGGTCATAGTGGACCACAAGCTAAATATGAGTCAACAGTGTGATACTATTGCAAAAAAAGCAAACGTGATTCTGGGATGCATTAACAGGTGTGTTGTGAACTAGACACGAGAAGTCATTCTTCCGCTCTACTCTGCGCTGGTTAGGCCTCAACTGGAGTATTGTGTCCAGTTCTAGGCACTGCATTTCAAGAAAGATGTGGATAAATTGGAGAGGGTCCAGAGAAGAGCAACAAGAATGATTAAAGGTCTTGAGAACATGGCCTATGAAGGAAGGCTGAAAGAAATGGGTTTATTTAGTTTGGAAAAGAGAAGACTGAGAGGGGACATGATAGCAGTTTTCAGGCATCTAAAGGGTGTCATCAGGAAGAGGGAGAAAACTTGTTCACCTTAGCCTCTAATGACAGAACAAGAAGCAATGGGCTTAAACTGCAGCAAGGGAGATTTAGGTTGGACATTAGGAAAAAGTTCCTAACTGTCAGGGTAGTTAAACACTGGAATAAATTGCCTAGGGAGGTTGTGGAATCTCCATCTCTGGAGATATTTAAGAGTAGGTTAGATAAATGTCTATCAGGGATGGTCTAGACAGTATTTGGCCCTGCCATGAGGGCAGGGGACTGGACTCGATGACCTCTTGAGGTCCTTTCCAGTCCTAGAGTCTATAAGACACTAGGAGTTCAATCAGAGACTCAAGGGATTGTTTCTAAGCTGAAACGTTTACCAAAGTTTACAAGGCTGTGGAAAAACTGCTGCTGCTGGCCATCAGGTCTTTTAAGTTCTATAATAGTAAATTTAGCATGGGTGTATGCATTTCACATCTATTCATGGTAAATTCAAGACAAAGGCAAGACTCAGAGTAAACCACAATCAAGATCAATACGTTTTTCAGGACAGGATCTGAGTCAAGGCGGAAAGTGCTACAAAGCAGTCAAGTCTGGCTTCAAGCTTTTATTTCAAACAAATAGGATTGAATGTTCACATTTGTTGTATGCCTAAGTCATCATCCCATTTTTACAATAAGCAGCGGCATACTTCATTAGCCATTTTCAAAATTTCTTCAATGATTAAGAGCCTAAGGGCTTGTCCACACAGTGGGTCTGATTTCTAAAGCGTACTAATGAGTTGAGTATTAATTGGTCTGTATATAGGCCCTGCTGGTGCACACTAAAGGTTTCCTCGTGCACTTTAGTGTTTCAGACAGCACTGTATGGCTGGCTGGCATGTCTGACAATGACATCACAGCATCACACGTTTTCATATGGCTGTACAGTCCAATCCATAAGGAGCAAGATTGCTAACAGATGTCACATAAGAATGTGCAGGCAAGGGTCCCATTGAGGACTTGGCAGGACGCTTGCCCCTTTTTTGATCCGTTTTTCATGTATGTCTTCCTCAAAGTGTTTACTACCTTTATTGGTAGTTGCTCTCTATTCAGGTCTGGCCTTGGCTTTGTCTTTGAAATTATCAATATTTATGTCAATTAAGGTCAGATTCTACTTAATAATGTCTTTGAAGCATTTTCATTGACCACCCCTCTTGTGCTTTCCAAGTTTCAGCTCACCCTAGAAAACTGTTTGGGGGATTCTATCATTATCTAAACAGTAATATATTAAAGTGCACCAGCAGGGTCAATTCATGTGCAACACGCTAGTGTTTTTTAGAAATCACACCCCTGTAGAGCACATTACCTCAGTGTGTAGACATGCCCAAGCCTCATTTTTTAAAAATGAATTAAGCACTTAGGCAGCTATGTCCCTTTGACTTTCAGTGAGATTTAGACTCCTAGTCCCTTTTGAAAATGGGACTTAGATGCTTTTTAAAAATTTCACCCCTGAACTAAAATAGTGTCAAATTAACTTGGGTTTTGTCTACACAAATGAGTTTAGTTAAATCAGTGCAAATTGTGTGTGCTCGCAAGGCCTAAAATAACCAGGCCATGATTAGAGCTAGGGGGAGAAGGGGATGGTTTTCTTGTCCTATGAACATTTTTGAGAGATTGAAAATTTTCCCATCCCGAAAACAGGATGAAAAATCAAAATCTCAACAATTTTCACATACCAAAAATCCTCCCCAAAAAATTGGTTTGGGTCAATCAAACCATTTTGTTTTTATAATTTTGAAACATTTTGTTTCAATTTTGACCTTTTAAAAATCTTCTTTTAACTTGAAATTTACTAAAATTTCAAAATGAAAAATTGTTTCAAATTAAAAAAATGAAACCTTTTTCCCCAAAAAATATTTTGGCATCACGAGAGTCATCAAAATTGACTCTGTTTCGTGAACAGTTCTGGTTTTGACAAATTGACATTTTCCAGTGCTCATCAAAAAATCCCCAACTGACTGTAGTCATGATAAAGAACCAGCTGCAAATTTGTCTTTAGCCAAAGGGGCAATGCTGTCCAAATACTAACACCTTGCACTTTAAGTAGCACTTTCCCTCTTCAAAACACTTTACAAATATTAAGTAATTCATCAGATGTGGAGAGACATCTTACTCAAATCAAGGGGTCTAATAGAAGAAGCAGCATTCTCTTATGATTAGAGCAGGGACCGAAAGAATGAGGCTTTATTTATAGCTTAGACACACTAGAAGACCTTAGGCACATTTCTTCTTCATGCGTTAGATTTTCCCATTTATAAAATGGGGATAGTACTGATTTGCCAAACCTACTCTGCAGGGGTGTTGTGAGAAGGAACATACACAAGCACCTTGGATGAAAAATGGCTAGTATTAAGATACCTATAAAGCCAAAATCAATGGTTGAGGTTCAATTTTATATTCCATTCTATAGATAAAAGAGTCTATCAGTAATCACAAGTGCAACACTAAGAAGAGTTCTCTGAGCTCAGCTGAGATTTTGTCATTCTGGATGGTGAATTTAAGTTTTGGTTATTTGTTCATTGCAAATTTGTTTACTACAGCCATGACATTTATTGCACATGGTGTGTAGCTTGATCATTGCTACATGAGGAAAAAAGAAACAATTTTTACACTGGATCTCCAGTTAGAGTCAATCACATTTATGAACTTAAACTTTCAAAGTACATTTCATAACAAAGGATGCTCTTAGTTTAAGAAGAAATGTAGGAGACGCTCAGCTATTCAATAAGATGCAATAAGATACAGGATTCCTATCATACAGGAGACCTCCAGATATCCCACACTTTTCTATCATATAGAACAGTGTTTCTCAACCTTTTTGATACCAAGGACCAGCTTGCTGCCTTAATGAACTATGTGAGGCAAATCTCCGGGATTGGCATCAGTTCACGGACTGGTCACTGAGAAACACTGATATAGAAGACTCGAGATATCCCACTGGAATCAGACCCTGGGTTTCCCATGGGACACTTACCATTTTCAGCATGTCTGCAGCATGAGGGGAGACCTGGGAGCGGTAGTGGTTGTGCATCTCCACGATCAACCTCTTGTCATCATCTGTAAGGGACCAGCTCAGTTCCACAGCTGTGAGCAATAGGAGAAGGGGAGGAAGCCCAGAGCTCAGCATTGTGGCAGTCGGTCTCTGGCTTTAGCAGCCCACGCCTCTGGCAGATACATTTAAAGCACTTCCCAAAATAAGGAACACCCAAAGGCTGAGATTAGGGGAGGAAATGTATCTCTTTATTATAATACATTTCAGAGCCACAGGGAACACACCCATGTAATGTCATTGATGAAAAAGGAATGTTGCTTAAGGGGCCAATGAGTGAGCAATGCCCACTCCCTTAGAGCTATCATGTATGTGAAATCCTGGTATTAATTTTTTCCACAATTGAAGAAGCTCCGTTTTGGGGCCCTGCTACTGCTGTAATTTCAGATTTAAACATTAATATAACCCTTTGTGATGTCCTATAATTACTTATATAATTACTTCCTCCCCTTTCCTTCCAGAGGATCACCAAATATTTTCCAAACTGAAACACAGACTAGACACAGGGATCATTTCACCTGCCACTGAAACGCAGCCAACTCTGAGGCAGAACATGGCAGCTATTTAACAACAAGCAGCAACATTAGACATGCAGGAATTGTAATTCTAGTTCAGATTGGGGTCCCCGCCATCTTGTCCATCATCATGTCTTAGAGCTGCCAGCACCCCAGCAAGGTGCAGTGGGCAGTTATGGAATAACCTTCCCCACAGAAAGTTTCTTCCTGACCCTCATCAGATAAACTTATACCCTTAAGGAGGAGAGCTTATAGCCCTTCCCAAACGTTTTGGGTCGGACAGGCAGTGAGAAAAACCTTATGAAACTGCATAAGGAGAGGTGTTAAGGGAGAGTAGTAAAAGCTCTACGTCTTTCATCACTACGTAATTTTGACGGGTTTCCTTGTCCCACATCATGGCAATATGCCAATCAGAACTCTGTATTACACATCATGGCCCCGCCTTTTGCCCCACCCCCTTTTTGGCCCTATGGTTTTGGAAGTCCCTCCTACTCTTTCAGGCCTTTCCAGGGCCCTAGGTATCATTTTTGGAGATGTGTTGTCAGCCATATTGAAAAGAATAGGATGTTTTTTGAAACATGTATTTAATTTTTTCTTACTGGAAGCAGCATAAATAAAGAATGTATGTCCTTTCCTCATTTTAAGAGGGAAATTTGCCTTTTATGCAGTGATTGCTATTCTAAATACAGTTGACAAAACAATTGCAGAGTTTTAATAACAGAGTTAAAGGAGAATTGTTAATATATATCCTTTTATACACACACACACACAACCTCTCACCCCTCTTTTTTTCCAACCCTGAACACAAACGCCAACCTTGCTCTGGGATGTTTATGAAAAAAAAGAAGTAGGAAGGCATTAGGGAAGTTACTTGGACCTTTCTCCCTTCCATCCCCTCCTGTCCCTGTCTATGGCCAAGGGGGGAGGCCTGAATCCACCACCCAAGCCACAGGCTGTGTGTTATGGTTTGACTGCCCCATGGGGCCTCTCCTGGTGCGCTCTAGGTGCTGAAGCTTGTGGTTTGGGCGGGGTATCCAGCAGCACCCGAACCCATTCAGAATCAGCATGGCTTGTCTACTAGTAACAACATTGTTTTTGGCAGGGTCAGCTGCAGGCAAATTTTAAACTGATCAAGGACAGCTTCTCAACTCCAGGATCCCACCCACAGTTGTTCTTTTTGGAACCAACATTGGTAGCACTGAGATGCTGCAAAACAAGCACCAAGCTCCCACCCCTCTGCTGACAAGCTTGTCTCCCGCAAGCCGCATTAGGTAAGTGTGTGAGGAATGCAGCTTTCTGGTATTCAAATGCTTCAATATAGAAACATATTGTGCAGCTCCAATAAACCCAGGGATCATTAGGAACAAATAATTTTGTTACATAACGTATGAGATATAAAACATACAATGGGGTTTGTGGGTCTGATTGACTTCAGTGGGTTCTGGATCAGGCCAAATGGCTACCGTTTCCAAAAGAAAATGAGGGTGTTAGGTACCCTGATCTCACTGAAAATCAACAAGAGTTGGGCATCTAACTCCTTGGGCTCCTTTGAAAATACCTGCCTCTGGGTAACATTTTCAAAAGCGTGTAAGTGATTTAGGAGCCTACATCCAATTTTCAAAAGCTACTTTGCTTTTACTGATCTAGCTATGTCGGCTGATTTTTTGCTGACATCAATATACCAGTAACAGCCCTAGTGTGGATACAGTTATACTAGTATCATGTGCCTTATACTGGCATAGCTTACTTGAGTTCTCAAACAGGAATAAGCTACACTAGTATAATCACTTTTCTACCCATAACCACACCTACACTAGGGGTGAGGTTTGCCACCTTTAACTACCGTAGTACCGGTAAAGCAGCAAAGCTTTAAGTGCAGACAAGACTTTAGGATACTAAATCACTTTTGCAACTGAGATTTAGGCTCAAATCACTTACATATTTTTGAAAATGTTACCTATGTGTAAAGACATAATAGTATCAGACTGTCAGATATTTAATGCCGTACACTGACTGTCGTCAACCTATCCAGCATATGCAGATCTCTATTATACCCTCCTCCACCACTTCTGCCACCATAGCACAGGCACCGACTCCATGAAAAAAATGGTGGGTGCTCATCACCCACCAGCAGCCTCTCAGATCAGCGCCTCCCACCCACCGGCAGCCTTGCGGATCAGTGCCTTCTCCTCCCTCCCAGCACCTCCCACCCACCGTGATCAGCTGTTCTGCAGTACGCAGGAGGTTCTGGAGGGGCGGGGGAGGAGCAGGAAGAGGTGGGGCATGGGAGACCAGGGGCAGGAAGAGGTGGGGTGGAGAGGAGTGGGAAGAGGAAGGGCTTGGAAGAAGGGGTGGAGAGGGGGCAGGCCCCTGGGCAGAGCAGGGGCCAAGCATCCCCCAGGAACCAAAAGGTCGGTGCCTATATGCTCAAGTATAGTCACAAAACCACGGCTCTCACTCAGGACACTGTTTCTTTAATTAAAATAAAAGGAAAATTCACACTGGGGAAAAAGGTGCATCAATGTTTGTATTTAAATGCAAAAAGTAAAAACAATTTTAAAATTCTTCTTACGTACAAAGCTGATTTCTTTACACTCTTTACAGGCTTTTCCCAAGTATTTACAAACTTTGCAATATATTAAATTAAAATCATCCATAAAATTCACTGCATATTTACATTCTTTAACAGCCACTTGAATGTATAGTGTACATAATTCAACAGTCTTTATGCATATATCTATAGAATAGTTTGCCCAGCATACCCGAGTCTTTGTAATACGTCACAATTAACCATATTACCCCTCATTTCCCACTACACAAAGAGAGAACATTAAAAATAAATCAATGCTCATTTGTTGGAATCTGCACCGCAAAAGGAAAGGCCAGCACCTCCCATGTTTAACTCAACACGACAGTCCCTCAGTCCTTTAAGATACCTATTTTCAGGCATTCCAGAAGAGAAGAGATAGCTCTTGACAGAAACACACAAAGAGAAGAAAGTTGAATTCTCTGAGAGGTGAAAGGTTTCTGTTCATTGCTAGCATGGCTGCTGGAATTGCTCATTGCTTGTGGCCTGATCCTGGAAAGTGCTGAGTTCTCTTATTTCCCATTGAATTAACAGGGAGCCAAGGGCGCCTCAGCACACTGCAGGATCGGGGCCAATCCTGCAACCCATCCTCATGACAGCAGTCCCACTGCAGCGAGGCAGTCTACTTGCATGAGAAAGGGTGGTAGGCTCCTCTTCCTCATACCGTGTAGCGTGGTTACCATTCAAATCACTAGTAACTTGATATTCTTCTCTGTTCGTCGAAGGCTGTATCTACCGCTGCAATCAGAGATGTGACTGCAGCTTGAGTAGCCATAGCCATGCCAACTTTAACCTGCCTGGCACAGCTAAAAAGAGCAGTGAAGGCCTGGCAGCACAGACTTCAACGTGGCCTGTACAAGCCCGCCTGATACCCTGGGTATGTACTTGCATTGCTAGTCCGTGCTGAGGTCCATGCCGCCATGTCTTCACCACTATAGTTACTGGTGCTAGCTAGATTAAAGCAAGCATGGAGACGTGTACCCAAGCTAAAATTAGTGTAGACATATGCCAAGACAAAAGTGCACCATACAGCACAGCCAGTACCTCCCTCCCCTCCCATCTGAAGAGTGGGCACTTTGCAACAGCTGTTGAGAGAGGGCTGGTAAATGCACCAAAAGCCATCTGACTCCAGTAGAATCTTACCCTAGAAAACTCTCCAGGGGTTTTGCAATGGGAGTCGGAGGTTCAGATTTGCAGCACTGCAAAATTCTCATTAAAAATCAGTGGGAACTGGGTGCCCAGATCCCCCTAGTTTCCCAGTGCTGAAATTAGCAAAGTAGTCAGACTCCTTTCTCCTGCATTCAATTACCCTGAGTTCAGAAACCAGAGAGATCGGGATAGACAATGTCTTCAATTATTGGAGACAAGCCTTAAACCAGCCTCTACGAAATTCTATCTGTCCCCTTCCCTGGAGCAGAGAGTCTTTCCTTACAGGTGAGTAAGATACAACAGTTTCATTATCTCCAGTTATTATGGGCAAGGGCAAGTGAGCAAGTTTTGTGCCTTGACTGGTGAATTTTCACAGCAGCTTTGCAAAGCCATGGCATTCAGGGAGGCTCATACATGAAGCATTTAGGCACAAAGTGAATTTCAAAAAAGGGATGAACTGTGCAAATGAGGTTGGGCCCCTGGCAGATGCCAGTAGAGAGCAGGGCAAGGTGTCAAACTAGCCACACACAGGGACTGTTTAAGACATGTTGTATGCAAAAAAGCCCACAAATGTCAGGCAATGCTGGATGCCATGGACATCTGTGATGTAATATACAGCTTCAACAACTTGATCCACTTGCTAAGATGCCGAAGTAACTGAGAAGACGGCTAGGTCGCTCCACTCTGTTACAAACTCCAGAGTCACAGGAGCCGGCTAGCTGTTTGGGGTGACATATAACCCTTTCTCTACCAAGTCCTTGGTTTTGGCAGATCGCAAGAATAGAATCGCCCTTCCCCAGCTCTCAAGCCTGTCACTGCCTTTGGAAGTGCTGCTTCTTTTCTGGGTGGGAGAAGTTGTGTCTCCAAAACACAAATGGAGTAGGGGATGGGATGGGACCAGTTCTTGCCAGCAGTCATCAGACTATCTAGCCTGGAAAGCATTGACTAGGAGCTGAATTGTTGACTAGGAGCATGTTGCACCTCAGACTCACCAGCCTCATTTTCCTTTGGCCTTATCAAACCCCGACAGCCCTGCCTGTACTGAATCACAGCAAGGTGTGAATACTATTTCCCTGGCTGCCGGAGACAGGGATGGACTTGAGCTAGAAACCACCAGGGCTTTGTACTCTAGTACTGATGGGGCCACATTTGGTTCTTCAGTATCTTAACAAGCAGAGTAAAATCAGCCTCCTCCTGTTTTGGTTTAGCAGCTGAGTCTGCCTTTAATTCCTTACTGCTCTTGGAAGCAGAGGAGAAAGCATACTAGAAGTGTAAAAACAAATGATGTAAATTCCAAAGGCAGTGAGGTTTGGACACGTGAGCACTGTGTCTCCCAGACACAGCTCTGGAAACTTAGGCAGAGATCAAAAGTGCACTTGGAAAGCAGATCTGCAATCAAGACAGATTCACCATTTTCTCTCCAACTGGTGTAACACTCTGCTAGTTGTGTTTGAGCTGGCGCGAAGCCGCTTTTATGGGAGAGTGTCTGCAGAGTAGACACAAACCACCTTGAAAACCCACTGCTTGTTAGAGAGCCTGACAGCTGATTGTCCTATTGGCTGATTTCTTCTCCTTCCATAAAGCCAGGGAACCATGTTGGCACTGATGTGGGTCACAAAACACAGGCATTTCACAGACTGCTGACAATTTTCTTTGTAACTTTTTACAGGTCACATTCAAGGACACTTAGAAGCAATAGCAGCACTAACTCGTTCATGATCTTAACAACACTGAGACCAATATATTCCCTGTGTGCGTATCTCATTGAATGCTTAATAAAAACAGAGCTAGGCACAGAAAAACCTGGGAGCTGATAAGGTAACCTTGTTAGCCTCCGAATTTAAATTGAGAAGCTGCCAAAATGCAAATAGCATCCGTCACTAATGTGTGTGTTTAGGGCATGATCCTTCTGTTATTGAAATCAAGCGTAACTTGCACAGGATCCAGCCCTTCAGAGGGATACACATTCATGAGAGTGTAGGGTGTGTACATAATTACTAGCATAAAACCCACCAACAAAAATTAAACAATACTGTGAGTTGTGTTAACCTAATTCCCTGTGATATTTTCCTGCTAATTAAATTAGACCTTTACTGTTCAAAGCCAACTAAAATAACACCCACCATCTCGTGTTCTCCTCTACCTATTTTGTCTTTTCCCTCTTTAGGGACCACCCCCCCAGAGTAACTCATTAGCATTATGCATACAAGATCGTGCCCTTGGATTATAAATTCTTTTGGGGCAATAACTGTCTTCTATTTTAGTTTTGTAGAGCAGCCAGCAAGATAAGGCTCTGACCTGGACTGGAACCTCTAAGCATTACTGTAACACAATTAATAAATACCAGCAGCAGCTTTACACCCATTTTCCAGCTGTTGTTAAAAAACTGCAAAAGGGTGGAATGAAATCGTTCCACTCCGTTATTTTAATTGACCTAAAGATGTTTACAAATGAAAAGATTCTTGTGTCTCATAACATGATTAACTTGCTTCAAAACAAAAGAGGCTCTCACAATACCATATGAACAAGTGAGAGAGTATGTCCTGAACCGCAGCCCGGGGCTATGACTTCAGTCTGACACATCTGTAAGCCATCTTCCACAGCAGGAACAAAGACCCTTAGGATCAGACTTGGGAGGAACGGCTGTAACTGCAGCCGGGACGAAACTGATCCTCTCTAAAGGCACCAGAGAAGAGAGCACAAAAGCAACAGGAAACATGCAGAGGAATCTCGGAAGGGAATCAGGAAAAAAAACAAACCAATATTCATTCTGGAGCGAGATGGAGCTTTGGGGGCTGGAAGGAGTTAACACACAAATGATGGTGGGGGAAGAAGGAACTTCCAGGTAAACCAGATCCTAAAAGCTGCCCTCATTTAGGTCCTTCCCATACTGGCCAAGGAAAGCAAGCCAGCACATTTCAAACAAGAACTGCATAGTATATGCATGCGAGATTTGTGAGTAAGGTGCTGATGCCGTTTGTCTCGCCAATGTAGACAGGTGCCGAGATTTCAAAGGAGATCAGTGATTTTGAGTGGCCAACTTGGGACACCTCAAGGGAGCATGATTTTCACAGGGTGGGAGCTCAGCATTGTCTGAGAATCAGGGGGCTCAAGATCACTAATCCCTTTTGAAAATCTTAACCAGGGGTTTCCAAGTCAGAGCCAGGTGGAGATGTGGGGGAGCAGGGGAAGTGCAGTTCACTCACTGATCTGAAAGGGTAAGCTTAGGCAGTGCTCTTGCCAAAGCTCTTTGCACTCTCAGAACCTGGACAGCCATGAGGAAAAAAGCATAGGGACTATTTATTGGAACCAGTAACACTCTGAGGCTGCCATAATGCAGAAGAGCGATCACAACGAGACAAGGGGGCGGGGAGTAAAGGGTTAAACAGATTCATTTGGTATAAGAAAGCTGCTGTGTGTGGTGGCCGGGCTGTAAGGCCCATTCTTTTCCTGTGGCACGGAGCCAGGCCTGAGTCTGTGAATGGGGGCTGTGGGGCTCATTCTCCTCCTTGTGGGGCATGGAACTGGGTTGTGATGTGGGGGGAGGAACCATGGAACATTTCAATCATGTGTCCTCTTGACAGAGCTGCTCCAATTGGCAGGCCCAATGTTACCTCTCCCAAATGAATGCACAGGAGGGTTTCAGTCACAATTTTGCCCACTCTGGGGCTCCCTGTGAAATTCTAATAGTGCAATAGTAACAAAGGACACAAGGAGAAGCTTGTTTTCAGAAATGCAGCCGCCTGGACTCAGGAAAACAAACGTGTGCACCCCCAGGACTTACCTGAGGGGGGTGATCCTTTCAACTGCCTCTCTCCTTAGGTATGTCTGAGGAGGGGAAGTTTTACCCCAGAGGACAGGGAAACGGTTGCTTGAAACACAAGGCCTCCCACACTGTGGGCAAGGTGGGCAAAGCTGCTTCCCCGGATGTTTCAGTTCCACCAGCTTCATCGCTTCTATATGCCCATCTCCTTGTGCCCCTTGCACATTCTTCTTGCAGTGGAGTGGACTCCAGCCTCCCACAGTTCCTAGCTAGCAGATCCATCGCAAATAACTATGGGCTCTGCTCCTCTGGAGTTAAAGCTCATCTTCCAGTAATCCGCGCTGGCATAGCCTTTGGGAAACACAACAGGAAGCAGTATGAGACGGGCCCATGATTGGTTATTGCACTGGACAAGCTCAGACCCCACTGTGATAAATATGTAGATAGAAGAGAAGTTGATCAGGGCCTCCGTTTTACATCTCTATCACAAGGCAGCACCTCCAGCAGCACCGTGTCCCTCAGCACCACATCAGGGCATCACTCAGAACAGACTCAGGGCTTGTCTACATCAGAAAGTTGCAGCGCTGGTGAGGGAGTTACAGCGCTGCAACTTAGGAGGTGTACACATCTGCAGGGCACCACCAGCGCTGCAACTCCCTGTTTGCAGCGCTGGCCGTACTCCCGTTTTGTCTAGGGTGTAGAGGATCCAGCGCTGGTGATCCAGCGCTGGTAATCAAGTATAGTCACTTACCAGCGCTTTTCTTGACCTCCGTGGAATAAGCAGGTATCCCAGCATACCTGAGGAAGCTCGGTAATCAAGCTGGTCTCCTTCCCCGGTTTGCTCTCGCGTTCCCCGAACCCCGAGCAAGCAGGTCTCCTTCCCTGAGGTTTGCTGGGTGGTTCCGGGAAGGCGAGAGCAAACCGGGGAAGGAGACCAGCTTCGCCGCGGTTTGCTCTCGCGTTCCGCGAACCACCCTGCAAACCGCAGGGAAGGAGACCTGCTTGTTCGGGGAACGCGAGAGCAAACCGCGGCGAAGCTGGTCTCCTTCCCCGGTTTGCTCTCGCGTTCGCCGAACCCCCGAGCAAGCAGGTCTCCTTCCCTGCGCTTTGCTGGGTGGTTCCGGGAACGCGAGAGCAAACCGGGAAAGGAGACCAGCTTCGCCGCGGTTTGCTCTCGCGTTCCCCGAACAAGCAGGTCTCCTTCCCTGCGGTTTGCACAGTGTTTCGCGGAACGTGAGAGCAAACCGCGGCGAAGCTGGTCTCCTTCCCCGGTTTGCTCTCGCGTTCCCCGAACAAGCAGGTCTCCTTCCCTGCGGTTTGCACGGTGGTTCGCGGAACGCGAGAGCAAACCGCGGCGAAGCTGGTCTCCTTCCCCGGTTTGCTCTCGCGTTCCCCGAACCCGAGCAAGCAGGTCTCCTTCCCTGCGGTTTGCAGGGTGGTTCGCGGAACGCGAGAGCAAACCGCGGCGAAGCTGGTCTCCTTTCCCGGGTTTGCTCTCGCGTTCCCCGAACCACCCTGCAAACCGCAGGGAAGGAGACCTGCTTGCTCGGCGGTTCGGGGAACGCGAGAGCAAACCGGGGAAGGAGACCAGCTTCGCCGCGGTTTGCTCTCGCGTTCCCCGAACAAGCAGGTCTCCTTCCCTGCGGTTTGCACGGTGGTTCGCGGAACGCGAGAGCAAACCGCGGCGAAGCTGGTCTCCTTCCCCGGTTTGCTCTCGCGTTCCCCGAACAAGCAGGTCTCCTTCCCTGCGGTTTGCACGGTGGTTCGCGGAACGCGAGAGCAAACCGCGGCGAAGCTGGTCTCCTTCCCCGGTTTGCTCTCGCGTTCCCCGAACAAGCAGGTCTCCTTCCCTGCGGTTTGCACGGTGGTTCGCGGAACGCGAGAGCAAACCGCGGCGAAGCTGGTCTCCTTCCCCGGTTTGCTCTCGCGTTCCCCGAACCCGAGCAAGCAGGTCTCCTTCCCTGCGGTTTGCAGGGTGGTTCGCGGAACGCGAGAGCAAACCGCGGCGAAGCTGGTCTCCTTTCCCGGTTTGCTCTCGCCTTCCCCAAAACCCCTTGAAGCCGCCCAACAGCGCTGCAGTGTGGCCACATCTAACACCACTTGCAGCGCTGGTTGCTGTAAGTGTGGCCACTCTGCAGCGCTGGCCCTATACAGCTGTACTAATACAGCTGTAACAACCAGCGCTGCAAAATTTTAGATGTAGACATGGCCTTAGAGGGAAAGGGGCGAGTAAGTCATCCATACCACTTCCTGCAGCAACCTGGCTATTCCTGAGCGGTTTCCTCTCTAAGCACTCACCTAACCTGCCCCTGCTCGTCTTCGGCAACGTGACATGACAAGGCTTTAGAAGGGACTTGATAAATGCAAGGCTATGAAACTCTTCTGCCTGCAGGACCTCAAGGGAAAGGAGACTTAAATGATCCTTGGAAATCAGTGGGGGATGAGAACTTAGACATGAAGTTATACAGAGTATCTCAAGGCATTTTGCTGCTTCTGCTCCAGGTCACAAACTGAGCCCTCAAAGGGGTCTGGGGAATAGTTTTTCTCTCCCACTACATGAGAAGGCTTGGCACAGTTGGTTGGGTGCAATTATTTGATGCTGGAAGTAGAGATGCTCATCTCTGTTAGAGGCACTTGGTACAAGACACAACCGGGAACAGGTGCCTGGCCCTGCTTCGGGAGGGAATCTCCTAGGTCTACGCACTGCAGCACTGGAACTCACCGAAATCCCCAGCTTCCAACTCCACTAACAGAGTCCTGCAGTGTCCTCTGCACTCAGTGGAAGGTGCAATATTCAGGGTTAGCTGGCCACTTCCAACAGCAAACATGCTGTGCAGTCTGTGGGTCTGTAACAGATAGGAAGGAGGAAAGATATAGATGAAGGAGCTTCAAAAACTCTTCCTGTCCTTTCAGGGCATGACTCAACCAGGCCAGTGGCTGATGTTAAAAGACTATTTATTACGGGGTTATCAAGATGAAATCATACCAAACCCAAGACCCTGAAAGCTGCTGATGCCCCCCGTTCAGCTATACAAAGCAGCACAGCCCCACCACTCCTCCGCACTCAAAGAAAAACAAACAAGATGAGGAGGAGGAAAAATGGGCCCCCGAGGTGGGGGAGAGAATGGGGCAGAGGCCCAGAGTAAGGGGATGTGCCCAGGAGCACCCATCACTGATCTGTGCCAACAAAAAAAATGGTTGGGAGCTACTGCATTAAACCAACTTCACAATCCTCCTCCTAAGTAGCTATAGGTGTGTCTACACTGCAGTTAGACACTACCAGCTGGCCTGTGCCAGCTGACTCAGGCTTGCGGCTGTTTCACTGAGGTATAGACATTTGGGCTTGGGCTGCAGCCAAGCTCTGGGACCCTCCCCCCTTTAGGATCCTAGAAACCGGGCTACAGGGTAAGCCTGAATACCTACACTGCAATTGAACCAGCTGGCACAGGCCAGCTGCATGTTTTTAACTGCAGGGTAGACAGACCCCAAGTCAGATCCTTATCTTACAAATAGGGAAACTGAGGCACGGAGCAGTCAAATGACTGGCCCCCAAAGTCACAGTGAGGCAGGACAGAAGCCGAAACAAAACCCACCCATCCCAACTTGCTTTCCCCATGCTTGAACCATCAGACAAGAATCTCCATTTTCCAGTGTGCTTGGGAAAAGCAGTTGATTGCACTAGTGGGAGAAATGTATTCCTGTGCAGAGCACCAGTACACAGCCCAAGCCACATGTGAGCACGTCCTGGTACATGTGGTGCATAGGGCTTACACTGACTCTCTGAACATGGGTGATTTCCCTGTGTCGAAGCCAGTCATGTACCTACACAAAAAAGGAAAGCATCCCTGTGATGGATTTCTCACCTTATTCCCTAACTCTGGGTTGCGAATGAGAAAGCAGCTTTCCAGGGAGATTGCCTTTGGGAACGCCAGCAAAGAAAAGGCAGGGAAAAGTTCGTGGAGAATCTGAGTTTTATTCAGGGCTTTGTACCTATAAAACATTTAAAAAAAAAATCACTTTAGGATAATACTTAGAACTTATATAGCCTCTGTCCAATGACAAAGGTCTTCACAAACATTTATCCCCGACGCCCGTGAGGTTGGCAGCTACATATTATTAATAGTCCCATTTTATAGATGGGGAAACTGAGGCACAGCCAGGTGTAGGCTCTTGCTCCCACAGAGTCATTGTCCGAGTTGGGATTAGAATTTATGATTCCCCAGCTCCTCCGCCTGTGCCCTGGTCACACCATTCCCTTACACAGTGATGCATCTTTGAACAGGAGATAGGATGAGATGAGTCGGGGGAAAAAGGCTTCATTCTTCATCAGAGATGTCTAAGGAGTTCCCTTCCCTACGTTCCCTTAGAAAAAGCTGTTCTAAGTCGTTAATCAAATAAAATCATTATCAAAATGGGGAGAATCCACCCTGCATTATTATTAACTATCTATCTGTGTAGAGGTAGCGCCTCGGAGCCGCAGTCCTGGGCCAGGATCCCATTGCGCTAGGTGCTGTACAAACACAGAACAAAAAGTCCACAAGTTCAGACCTACTGAAACCACACGTAAGGTTTAGGGTATCCAAGTCTATTCACTAGGCCAGTGAGGACAAGATAGTTTGGCAGAGTGGGGGGTGTTATTTTTAAATCTCTGCCTGGTGGACTAACATGATTAATCCTTCTGTAGCCTGCAGCCAAATCACTCATCATAACATCACTCTTGATCGATAAGGAGCACTGTGTTTTCTGCAAAAAGAATCCCACTAAGCATTAACCAAAGCATAGACGTATCACACCCTTCCCTGAGCTTGCTCACACTCCCTTCCTCTGCCCCTTTCTGAGAAAGGTCCCATGACCTTGGGGGAGGGATAGTTCAGTGGCTTGAGCATTGGCCTGCTAAACCCAGGGCTGTGAGTTCAATCCTTGAGGGAGTCATTTAGGGATCTGGGGCAAAAATCTGTCTGGGGATTGGTCCTGCTTTGATCAGGGGGATGGACGAGATGACTTCCTGAGGTCCCCTCCAACCCTGATATTCTATGAAGTCTGGATAAGCAGAGTGGAATGGTGTTTGTAAAAGTATGGTGCTGCCCCTACATGGGACCCTATCACGCTCCCTCACTGTGTCAAAGCCTTGGACAAGTGTAGCGCTTTAACACAGCTCACAGACATGGTCAACACAAGCTGAGGCCCCCGTCACACTTCAAGACTCCACACAGTTATATCTGGAACATAGATGGTTTCCTTCGGACTGAGATCAGATTATGCCCAAGAAATTGTACCATGCGACCCAAGTTCAGCCTGATCTTTACTGTGAGGAACAGCACACAGAGTCCCAGGATGCAGCATTCCACATTGAGGCCAGCAGTCTCCATGGACTGCATTTCCATTAGGAGCAAAGGTGGGCTAAATTCTGCTCCTATCTTGTCTCTGCCAATCAGGTGCAACCCTCAGGCTTCTGAGAAGTCATCAATACGTTTCTGAACTGGGCAAAGCTTGGGCACCCCTGGAAAAGGGTGGCATACAATTTCCATGTGTTTTGTCTCAACTCACCATGGGAAGGCAAATGGAAACATCTGTCTTGGAAGGCAGCGCCAGAGTTCAGCTGAATTCTCTTCTATTGTGATCTCTGTCAATTCTGGGTACTGGGACTGAAAATGCTTCAGTTCATCATAAGACAGATGCTGCCCTGTCTTAATAACAGCAAAAAAGAAAGATCAGCAGCATTAACCTGGCCTATTTTCTCTCCCATTTCCACTTCCGGCCATCACATCAAAAAGACGCAGCCATCTCGGCTTTGCATTTTAACAGGAAGAGCGATTAACCATTGGAACAATTCACCTAGGGATGTGTGGGATCTCAATCACTTTAAGTCTTCAAGATTGGATGTCTTTCTATAAGAGCTGCTGTAGCTTAAACAGAAATGATGGGCTTAATGCAGATAACATGGGGAGTGGTTCTCTGATCTGTTTTATGCAGGTGGTTAGACTATACGATCACAATCCTCCCTTCTGGCATGAAAAACATATGCATTACCTTGATTAGGAGGGGCTGAGGCCTCTGGAGGTTTTCTGATAATTGTCCTAGGTCAGTCACTACCTGGAGGCTTTGAATGGCAGCGCAGCAAGAGCAGTTGGCAGGAATCTCAGAACCATTCTGCCTGCAATCTAGTCCCCACCAGTCATGGCACTCTGGAGGAAAAAGAAACATCAAGCTTTATATCGAGATGAGTCAAATGGAAAGGTAACGGAATCCAGATTATAAACTCTTTATCTCTAAACTCAACACAAAGTATTGTCAGGTTACTGATGGCATCTAAGATTTATTAGCTATTAAGAATAATTAATCGGGCAAGCTTTGTTGGAGTAACAATGTTGCTTTTAATAGACTTTTTCCTTTGGTGTTAGAAAAGGCAGTGAATTGATGTTTTTGGAGACAGGGTCCTGGGGCTGTGCATGGAAGAGCTTTATGGAAATTTCCATTTGTCTGTAAAAGTGTGAGGCACGCGGGCTAGATTATGCCATTACTACAGAAGTTTTGAGGAAATCTGATGGGCCTTTATTATTGTGTGACTAAACTGAAACAAATCCACAAAGAAAATGTTTGGATTGCTCTTCCGTTTAAAAGACATCCAGAAGACAAAACTAAGTCACCAGGTTTAAAATGTCCTTGCTGGTGTCATTACCACCACCTTAGACTATCAAAATCTTTCGCTTTTCACAACCTCAGCTGCCTATTTGCTTTTTACCTGGCACTCAGCTTGGGCAGGTGCCATTTGTGTCCCTAGGCCAGTTTCAATTATACAGTAGCACAGTGCTGCTAGGACTTGGTTGCAGGGCTTGCAAGGGAATGGTTTGGATTTAAACAAGACAGACACTCTGCTGAAATGTATTCTTTTAAATCGTCAACATTTTTATTTCTATCTGGTTATGTAATTTTTTTTTTAAAAAGATCAGTTTGGGTGCTGAACTCTTAGTCAATCCTTGCCAGAAAGAGGCACAGAAGAGGTAATGACTGACCACAATGTTCAGGGGTCCACATATGTAAATTGTAGGATCAGGGTCTCTGCTGGTAAAAGCTACGGTCCTGATTATACAATCTGATCTGTACAGGGAGACCCTTATTTATACCTTCATGGAGTCCCAGTGAAGTCAACAGCGCTCCACGTGGGTGCAGGGGACGGCCCACACACCTCAGATTGCAGGAGCAGGCAGGGCTGAGTTAAAGCAAAACAGAGCCCCACACACAGCTCACATGGTACCCCATAGACCTGCTCCCAGCCTGTGGCCCTGACCCCGCCTTAGGGTGCTAGCACATTTCAGAGAGAAGCCAAATGGAGCCAGTCTCTTGGAGCTATTGTTTCATGCCACCTGCAGACTCAGACAGACATTAGTGACACTCAGATCACATTTTCAAGTCTTTCTTTGCATCCAAGAGGGCTGGAAACATTTGTAACCAACGCTGAGATTCTCATCTCATGTAATTCCAGCAGCTGAGATCCCAGGTATGGGCTTACAGTGCCTACGCTTTAATCCGGACATGCCATAAGGGCCTTTAAGCTGTGATTTTCCAAATCAAATGGAGGGTTGGGATGGCCAGGAACTGGGTACCCAACTCCTTCAGATGGCTTTGAAGCTCATAGCCTAAGTGTTTCTACTGAACATGCACCCAAACAATTGGAGACTTTCTTAATACTAAAATCAATAAAAATAAGCAGCTCCCAAATGTGAATGAACACTGGAGTTATTACATGTAACAGGTTATATCTGGTGGGCATCATACGATGAGAAAGCATTAGATGTATTTCCCCTACCTTAGCTCCCCTCCTTGCCAACAGTCAAGGAGGTTTAAGGTTCATTGAGGGATAACAATATGGGAGGGTTATTTGGAACGATTTTATTAATTTTTTTTTTTAATTCATGCAGGTCCCAGGCTTCAATTCTTTATTATGTGGGAATCTGTAAGGCTTGAACAGTGCATTTCACATATTACTGCTGATATATGGACTAAGAAGGATCAGGATAGAATTCATGTTTCTCACTGGAAAACACACAGTTTTTGGTTAAAAGATATGAAAGTGTAACATTTTTATTCCCAGCAAAAGGTCAATTCCACCCCTCCACATGCATGATATTTTAACAGACAGAAGAAGCAGCCACTTCAATGGGCTGTTCCCATCCTCCCAGCTTACAAAAGAGAAAAGGAAAATCTTTGTTTTGTCAGCAGTAGGGAGTGTGAATTTAAAAACCCATCTGGTCGCTGATGGGAAACAAAGACCTGAACGATCTCATCGGCGTAACTGCGGTCGCCATTAGTATGGGCAGAGAACAATAAAACGTATCTTGGGACTAGACAATGGCAATTCACAATAAAGCAAGGAACATTAAAATAATCTGTTTATTGTGAAAGCCTCTAAACACTGTCCGAAGGTGTTGTAGCCAATCGGTCTGCTGAAATTCTATACGAGACGAGAGCACAGTAGCCTGCATGATTGTATGTTAATCAGCTCTCCAGTCCAGAGCCCAATTTCTTTTTTGAATTAGCACGGGATATTTGCATTCTCAGTTGCCCGATTGAAGAGGTTATTTATTTTTGCCACGAATAAGCCATCTAGAAAGCATTCGAGATGTATTCCCAGTGCTGCCAGTGGGGCTGGGTTGGTTTGTTTTTAATTAATCTTTTAGATTTATCGTTGAGGGTGTTAGTCTGCGCATCAGAATGCATGTGACCTGCATGAGAAGTGTGACTGGAGAGGAGGGCCAGGCCTTGCTAAGAAAGGAGGGAGTGATGAAAGGCTCGTAGACTGCATGTAGATAGGAGGACAACACGCCTATAAGAGCACACAAGGGATTGGAGCAGGCACTTCACAAAGTATTTGTTCTCCATTTCGATTAGACTCCTACATTCCTTTCAGATTATGCCTGTGTCCAGCCACCCTGGGGGATCATTGGGTTTTAAGTGAAGCACACTGGGTGTGTGATCTGTTTGTAGATTTAACAGGAGAATGCACCTTCATACAAAAAGGACAGACTGTTACCGTAGGGCTGCGATTATATCAAGCTCCATTGCAAACTTAAAGCTGCATGTGTGCGTAATTATTCCCGGGATGAGTGGGAGTGGCTGCTGTATTGATATGTCCTACTACACATATACCTTGCAGAGGCAACGGTCTAGCTGCAACTACCCTTCCCTCCTCTGCTGTATTTTATACAGCGCACTCGCTTTTCACAGGAAGGCAACTGCTGTGCGGTGACCACAGCCTATCATGCTGACCAATATTGCCTCATTCTCACATCACTCTCTCCTGCCTGCATGTGGTATCCACCACCTGTCTTGTCTTAAATTTAGGTCACCAGGGCACCGACTGTCTTTTTGTTCTGTAGCTGTACAGCACCTAGCGCAACGGGGCTCTTATATGCTACTGCTAATGCAAACACACAGATGCAGTAACAACTTCTTTTTGAATGTTACTGTAATTAATATAAGAGGGATTTTGGGTCAACATTTCCATGACAGAACAAGTAGTTCAAATTGTAATCGGTTTAAATGACCACCCCACCCTCTTTTACATTTCCACAAAATCTCTCAGTATTTGGCCCTCTCCTCACCAAGGAATGCAACGGTCTTTAAACTGGCAGATGCACATGAATGCCGAAGCCAATAAGGGCTTGTGTGCAACACAGCTGGACTTGAAACTAAAAGGTTCTTAACAAGCTTGGGCACTGCTCCTGCAATTGGATCTGTCCGAATCCACCCTTGTGCCTGTGTAGAACCCCAATGAAGTCAGCGGCGACCCACTCACACAGAAAGAGTGAGGCCTCAGTACCAACTTGTTCTCCTTAGTCAAGGCACCGTATTGTGGTTTAACATCAGTCAACAGCAGCAGGCTGAGACAAGGCCAGAAATCTAGTTCAGGGACCCTGTAAAGTTCTGTAGTGCCATGATGCGGAGAGCTAGGCGCAGTCCCTGACTCTGCTGAAAATGTTATGCTTGTGGAAGCAAAGGCAGCTTAGAGCTCAGATACTTAAGCGCTTCAGAATGCAACGTTTTATGTGTATCAAAACTTTTAAGAGCTGACAGTTCACTGGCTAACCTCAGAGCCAGTTGGCCTCTACAAGCTTCCACAAGGGCCACAAAGCACCCAAGACTCAGAAAAGCTCCTTTAGGCAAACTAGTGGCAGTTTATTAGGTGGACCGAAGATGAGTTCTCTGCATCAGAAAGCCTGCTTCAAAGGCAATGGGAAAAAGCCCAGTGACTTCAATGGGCTTTAGATCAGGTTCCAGCTTTTTTGCAGTCACTGTTCTAGATGCTGCCTTTAGAGAAAGGGATGGCCACCATCATTCATGCTGAATGGAAAAAAGCTCCCTGCACCAAGCAGACACGGCAGTGAGACAGTCAAGCAAAGAAGCCTCCCAACCTGATTTCAGACACATTTTCTTCTGGGTTTCCTGCCTCCTCTCTCTGAATAAGTCCTAGGAAGTCTTAACAAGTAATAGCACTAAACCCACCTGATCTTGGTTCCACAGGAGTCTTTTCATTGATTTCAATGTGCTTTGGATCAGGCCCTTAAAGAGTGCTGGTCTATATGCTGGGTCTGCGTGCTTAATTTTTGTTTTTCCTTCTAAGTCTATTGTGCTGATCAGTTTTCAATAACCACCACCCAATGCTGCAGCCTCCTCACAGGATGTGAGCTGCATTGTCAGACAGTACCAGAGCAGTGGAAATCTGGGTGGGTTGACAAATAAGCATCAGAGATCTAGGTTCCAAATCAGCTGTGGAATAAGCGTGACTAATTTTAACCCAAGACGACTCAAAGGTGAATTCAGGCTTCAGGTGGACCCCTACAAGCATGGAAAAATGACATCTATTCTGTTGCTTTGAGAGCCAGGGGATGATTATCTATTCAGATTTTAGGTGCACTAAATACGATTGAAATGGACATCTGCTGATCCTTCCATAACAACATCTGCGTATTGCTATACAGCTGCTTAAACCACAGGCCTTTCAAAATGGCTTTAATGAGACCCCTGCACAACAGGGAATATTTTGAACAGTCCAACAAATTTCTGAGAGGGTCTCCAATTTCTGATGATTGCCTGAGACCCAAGAACTCCTTACTCCCATTTGCAGGCCTATTTCACAAGTTCTTTTATGGACGTCAATGGGAGACATCACAAGAAAAAGGGTCTATTTCCCCAGACTTTAAGGCCAAAAGAGCCATTATGGTCATATAGTGTGTCCCCCTGCAGAGGATTTTTAATTCCTGCACTGAGCCCAATAACTTGCCACTGAGGCCACGTCTACACTACAGCATAAAATCGAAATTATTAAAACCGGTTTTATAAAACTGGTTTTATAAAATCGATTTTACGCATCCACACTAGGGCACATTAATTCGGTGGTGTGCGTCCATGATCCTAGGCTACCATCGATTTCCGGAGCGGTGCACTCTGGGTAGCTCAGTAAAAGAATGAGACCAATAACTTCGATTTCCGTCCACACTAAGCCTAAATCGATATAGTAATATCGATTTTAGGGTTACTCCTCTCGTTGGGGAGTACAGAAATCGATTTTAAGAGCCTTTAAAATCGATTTAAAGTGCCTTGTAGTGTGGACGGGTACAGCGTTAAATCGATTTAATGCTGTTTAAATCGATTTAACGCTGTAGTGTGGACCAGGCCTGAGCTAGAACAGATCCTTTGGGAAGACATCTGATCTTGATTTAAAGACTGCAAGGGATGAAGACTCCAACTGCATCTCTAATTATTCCAATTGTCAATTGCCCTCACTGTTACACATGCACTCCATGTTTCCAGTTGCTTCAACTTTCAGCCCGGGAGCTTATGTCATGTCATTTTCTGCTAGTTTAAAAAGCCCTTCTGGAAGTAGGGATTTGCAGAACCGAGCCCTTAACCTAAAAGTGAGGTCTTTGTTCCAAATGAACCACTACTGCCATGACAGCAAAAGAATATGTGGCCAAAGTCACAGAAACCTGTCTTCATGCCTATGACCAGAATCCTTTATCTGGACAAAATACAGAGTTAAACAACAGCTTCATTAAATCTGCAGAAGGATGCAGGCCTCATCTTGGTGTTGCTAGGCACCCCATTTCTGGGCCAAGATTGAGCACAGCTAAACAAAGGCTCTCAGTTCCTCTAGCCAGCCCTGACAGCACTTAACTGCCTTTAGCCTCCATTCCAGAGTCATCGTCATCTCATCTTCCATCTGTGCTTGCCTCTAAGAAACGACCAGCCAATGGCCAGGTTAGCACCACTGCCGACTTCTAACCTCTACACCCCCTCGTGTGGCTCACTCAACTATTTGTATTGTGTACATTTTTTTTCTGCTATCTCTACTGCAGTTTCTACATCCTATACCCAATGATTCAGCTTGCAAAGTGCTTTGGGATCCATCGGGATGACAAGCACTTCGTAACTGTAAGATCCTCTAATCTGACTCTGTGAAAAGTCTGCTACCTAAGAATCTCAAAGCACTTTACAGATATTAATTAATTAATGCAACTTAGTCTCTGAGGAAGGAAGCGATGATCATCCCTATTTTACAGCTGTGGAAACTAAGAGCACAGAGATGAAGCATTTTGCTCAAAATCACACAGCAAGACAGTGACCAAGCCAGGGCCCGAAATCGCATCTTTGCTACAAGGACTATCCTTCCTCCATAAATAAAATGATTTTTAAACTAGGCTAAAAATTAATTCAGTCATTTATAATATAAAGTCAGAATGAGACCAAGTTGGTGCGGTAGACATCAGATGAGTTCAGAAAGGTCTATTTTCACAGGAGTGTTTATTATTACAATGGAGCACTAGCTGCACTACAGTTAAGATTGAAAGGTAATTTCTGTTTAAACAGAGGGAGGGATAGCTCAGTGGTTTGATCATTGGCCTGCTAAATCCAGGGTTGTGAGTTCAGTCCTTGAGGGGGCCATTTAGGAATTTGGGGCAAAAATCCATCTGGGGATTGGCCCTGCTTTGAGCAGGGGGTTGGATTAGATGACTTCCTGAGGTCCCTTCCAACCCTGATAGTCTATGATTCTATGAAAGGCTCTTCTTAGTGCTCTAAAACCCAGATGCTTCGTGGGGTATGGGTAGTGATCCAAATTTGAGGTCACTTGACCAAAGGGTTCCAAAGATACAGCTCCCTCACTCCAAATAAACAGCTTCTGAAAAGGTATATTCTGCCAATGTTTTTTTGCCCAGACCTAGGGATCAAACCTTGGATCTGATCCTGACACAAGGATCTCACTCACTTGAGGGCTACCCCCAGAGCGCATGGTACCCACTAGCCTTTGGTGGGGGAAGAAAATTCAGAATGTTATCATCAAGAATTTGGCTCTCCCATTGGGCTCTGGAGTAAGGGCCAAGCACCAAACAGATCACTGAGCATGTGCAGACAGCAAGGCTAATAGGATTTGTAGGTGGAAAACTTTCACGGCAGCTGGATAGCTTGAGGGGCTAAGTAGTAAGCCTCTGATCCCAAAGAACTTACCCAGCCAGCATCAGGTCAACTCTCATCTCAGTCAGAAATCTGGAAAGGGTGGGAAAGCACATTGCTAAAATCTGGCTGTGTCATGGGGGGGGTTCATTTTGGGGGAATGTAATCAAAGTAAAGAAATGAGACGCGTAAAGCTTGCTGGCAGGGGAGGGAGGATTCTGGGGAGGTTGAAGGGGTCGAAGGAGGGACACTGGGAAGGGGACAAGAGAGTGAGTGTCAGAGGAACTAAGGGAGAATGGGGGCAGAGATGCCTGTCAGCCCCACATTCTCCCCTTCTGCGTGTACTGGGACCTGGGGGTCCCCTACTTCTCTAGGGGCATCTGAGCCCATCTCACTGCACCCCTCATGTGAGCAGGGGTATGGGAAGGGCTTGCCTCTCAGGTGGTGTCTGAGCCCTGCTCTCATTCCCCTGGGCGTGTGCCAGGATTGTGGGGGGGGGGGGGGGGAAATGCGTCTACCTAAGGGAACCTCTCCCCACGTGTGCCAGGTTCTGTTTTATATTGCGGTAGCACCTAAGGGATTCAGGCATGGACCCAAACTAGGCACCGTACAAACAGAACAAAGAGATGGCCGCTGCCTAGTGCTCACAATCCTCATCATTACCTCTGGGTAATTTAGATATAGCTCAACAACCTTCAAAGCTGGTGGAAAGCATCTGCCAAGGGAAATCTGCTAACAAAATAGCCTACGGTTCGTTCTGGGTCAATTGGGTCAATGTCTCATGGGTCAAAGTCATGCATTTCACCAATGGGCAAGTGGCTGGTCAAAGAACATCTTTCACTCATAGCTAGAGGGACTGAATAATCATTCTGATCCAGCTGAAAATGGGGAAATAAAATCTCCAACTTCATTTGAATGGTCGGATTCACAATTCATGTAAACGAGTGATCAGAATAAGCAGGGCAATTTTGCAGCAACTGATCTGTTCGTTGAAAGATAAAAGTTCTGGCTGGCTGAAAAACTCCTTAAGAAATCCACTCCACCCTGCACCTCCAGCTATGAGCAGATGCCCTGTAAGGCAGCATACACAACGCTGACTCCCAGCACAACTCAGACAGGAAAATTGCACCACCACTTTGCAATTCTACAGCTGCTTCCATCCAAGGATCACAACACACACATGAAGCTTCACAATAGCCCTGTGAGGCAGGTATCATTCACAGGTGTAGCACATCAGTGCTTCCCCCAGAAACCTTTGCTAACAAACATACGAGGGCAGGGGGAACAGGGCGGAGGAGGGAGCCAGGGAATGGGAAAGATACTGGAGTCTTCCAAATGTAAAAATATAGCAAGTTTTCTGCATTCCACAATCCCGAAATAATGAGGCGTTAGTTTACCGTCAGCTATTTCAAATAAACAACCCCACTGCTTGAATGAGGGCCAAAGTAAAGCTGAAAAATACGAAGTCTCTATACCACCCTTCACTGCAAAGCCAGCCTGACTTTTCCTTTTCCTTTTTTATTTTTAAAAACATGAGCCAACACATGTGTCTGCTATTATGTCTCATGAGCTCGCAGCAGCAACAGGATTCAGAGGGAGCCCTGGGGCATAGCGAAGTCGGTGCAAAAGCCGAGTGCCCCATTAGGCAGAAGTGCTTTTTGCTGGGAAGCGAACAAAAATCATCATCTGTCTGTCACCAAGGTTTGTGGTTGATGGTAAAAAGGAAGGCCAGTCCAGCGGTCAGTGCGCTGGCATGGGAGACCCAGGTTCGGTTCCTGCTCCACCAGAAAAATTCATGCCCCTGAGAGACACAGTTAAGCTGACTTAAGTCTCGGTGTAAATGCTGCCAGGTCGTTTTATCACATGGCACCGTCAACCTAGTTACTGCCTCTCAAAGGGGATGGATTTACGGAAAATCCCCTTTCAGTGCTGTATCAAGTGTCTACGCTACAGTCAGTGGTACAATGCTGTAGCCCTTGTAGTACTGATATACCCTCAATGCCTCAGTCCTCTGTCTGTAAAATGGGATAATGATAACACTGCCCTATCTCACAGGGGGCTGTGAGGACCAATATGTTAAAGATTGTGAGGTGCTCTGATGTTACAGTAATCAGGGCCATATAAATCCCATAGACATAGACATCTGTGGGTGGCTGGCCCAGCAAAGGCTGCTCTGGAAAGGGTTAACCTCACAGGGAAGCTGGAACATGGTTGGGAGCCAAATAAGCCTCAAGCAAAACTGGAGGTGGCCAGCCAAAAGACAAACATTGCTGTTGTACTTTCTCCCAGCTGTTCAGGGCCAGCTAACCACTCCCTCTGTGATCTGTCCCACACTTAGCACTCAACAGCACCAGAGAGGAGCTCTGTAACATTATAACCACACTTCAGTTACATTTTGTTGCTTAAACATGACAACTGTGGCGAGGCTAATTTTTTATCAGTTTCATGAATACTCTATTTGAACACATTTTTAGACTCCTCCGATCTAGATGGCCTGGTAGTCTGAGCATAGGACTGGGAACCAGGAACTTCCAAATTCTAATCTCACCTCCAACACCTACTCCCCTCTGTGGTCTGGGGAGTCACATGGGCTAATGTTTTCACAAGCAGTCTCTGACCTTATATGCTGCAGTTTTTGTGTGCCCAGCATGAGATGTCTTGGGCCTGATTTTCAGAAGTGCTCAGCACCTGCAGTTCCCATTGATTTAAATCAGGGTAGAGGATGCTCAGTCAGGATCAGGCCCTAGATAAGGGTAGCTCCTCCTGCCAACATGGGCATTTCTTTCAATTTCGTGGCAGAAACACCAGGGAAGATTATTTTAACCACAGAAGCAATGATGCAGGACTTGTTTGTTTCACCTCAGTGTGGCTGCCTTCACACCAAATAAAATGCAGTTGCAAAGCATGTTGAGGAGAGCATTTAGTGGACCCGACAGCAGGTAATATTAGCATAAACACCATTTGGAAAAGGATATAATCCTTGAGGTTTTCATTAACAATTTGGGGGGCAGAAAGATTTGAGAATAAAGTTCCAACCCACTGAAAATTTAAATACACACACACACACACACACACACACACACACACACACACAAAAACAACCCTTTGTTGTGTCCAAGTGATTCAGGGACAACTTGAGGGCTCCTATGGGAAATGGAGAGGGTGGAACATATTCACTATTCTTTTCATTCTAGTATGTGACCAAAATGTGAAGCAGAAAATAAGCGTTCAAAGAGAAGGTTCTTGCAGTGAGCTGGGCAGCTCAGGAGATCGCAAACGGGCAATGGAACCTTCTCCCTCAAGTTCGCTGGCTCAAATCCAGCCTGAGTTGTGACTGAAAGTTATTAACATCCCCGGGTGGGCTTCTTGGGGCAGAGACTAGCTTTGTGTTCTGTGTTTGGACAACACCTAGCAAAACGGGGTCCTGGCCCATGACTTGGACTCCTGGGACTGCAGTAATACAACAACAATCTGAAGGTTGTTTGAGGACTTGTGTGAAATGAGTTTGGTGAACTACGTCTCAGGCCATTTCTCAGGAATCCACATCACAAAGAACACCACTAGTGGGTCACTGACAGTGGATTATCCACTTGCCCCTAGAGCAGCTCCTTCCAGGGCAGGTGTGTGGCAGGCAAGCAGGCTGCGTGAAGGAAGCTTGAGCTGATGCAGTGCAGAGTGCACCTGTTCTGTTGAGAAGGGTTCAGCTATCCACAGCTGTCAATCTGGCATCTAAATTCACATTGAAATGGCAATAAAAATATCAGAAGTATGCAGCTACTTTGATGTGGCGGGCAGGGGCAGGGGGTGGGGAAGGAACCTTATGAGAACCAGCTGGTCAGTCTGTCTGTCAAGCTATTTATATCGCGTCCATTACCACGTATCAGTTCCACATGCCCCTGGGAAAAGCACCTATCTATTTTGACTAGGTGCTTGCATGGCCCCCCTATTACCATAGTATGAGGGGCTCACAATCCTTATAATACATCCTCGCAACACTCCCAGGCGCCTGGCAGCCCCTTGCCTCTATACAGACGCTGCCTGCGATAGTGCCAGTTAGGTGGGTTTTGCATCTAGCATAGCTTTAAAATCCATGCAAAGTTACAGTATTTAAAATGTTTTAACAACTTCTTCTCCCAACTTCCCAGAGTCCCTGGCTTTCCCTATTCCCATAGGATGCCTTTCCATCTCATACCATTCACCCCAACATAAAAAGGCTGATCTGGCTCCCACTGAACTCAACAGGAAGATGCTCATTGACTTCAACAGAAGCTGAACTGGGACTTCGCCTCCTTCATAGATATTTCCCACAGTGTCAGGAAACCTTACTGTCCTTTCCCCGCTCAAGACAACCGCGTACATATAAACTGCAGCATCTGAAAGTGTTTAAAAAGTATTTTGGCATTTTATTAACTAGATCAAGTTAAAAAAATTCAAAGCCTAGAACTATCTGCCGTGTTTCTCTTTCCAGCAGAGAAGCTGAGACACATTTTACTGGCACGAAGGACATTTTTGCAATTACATGTAGGGAGAGTTAGAGAAGCAGGCTACCAATGCCAACATGGAATCAGAGGCCTCTCCTTCACCTCTGTTTTTTTTGCCCATGAAATCCCAATTTGCAAGCTAGGAAATGAACAAGGGATATCATGACTCACCCACTTGGGATTCAATCAATAGCCCGTCTAGTGTTTATGTCAACGGAACAGAGAGAGACACTCAGCAAAAAGGCAGAATGGAGCTGGCATTTCAGAGGGTCCTTTTTAGCGGATGCAGGAAGTTCAAAGCCAGATAATGGACCTCTAACACAATGAACCGCTGATGCTAAATTTAAACCAACTCAGGGCAAGAACTTGAGCCTTTGCTTTACAATGGGCAGCAAGACGATCACTATCGCGCCACCTTCTCAGTTAGAATAACTGAAAACTTTATTGCCATTACTGGGTCTGGAGGAGGGATTTATCAAAACTACCCCAGGACCCTAAGTACTGCCCAACCACGGTCCCGCTGGGTCGGTGGAAATTGACTTAGAATGGAAACGAGAACTTAGCGCAAACTTTTCCGTTCCGATTACGTCTATCCAGGCATTTACACTGTGTTCATCGCTGTGACACTGACAAACCTACTCATAGATTCAATGCTCTAGCTATCCCATGCACAGAACTGCCACTGACTTCCCTAGGAGTTCTAGGTGTACAAAAGCTGCAGTTATTAATCCCAAAGTCTCCTCCCAACACACTAATGGGCACAACTTGCCTGTCCCTAAACCAATCAGACCTGCAGGCTGGCATTTCAAACCTCTATTCACAAACAACAGGGTCTTCGATTTACAAAGTTACCTCCCACTTGCTTAACCGAGAATGAAGAGGCAGCATTTACAGGAAAATCCATCTATCACTGCAACATCTGAGTACCTTACTGAGCCACTTCAAGCAAGAACACTGTTTTTATATGCTGGTAGAAGGAAAGTGAACTTCTCCACCAAGACCTTTGGTACTAGAAGAAGAGAAGGATTTGATATAAAAAGTTAATACAGAAGATACACCCCTGTCCAGATCTACACACTGGAAACTGCTTGTGGGAATCTTATTCAGGCTAACTTCATGCTCTGGCTACTGATAAAACAGATTGCATGTAAATACGGTGCTAGAAACAAGACTGGTGCAATCACAGTAAAGTGTTATTAGTTTGGTGGAAAGTGAAACATTCAGGGGGCGTGTGTAGTTACCATCCAACTCGGAGTCAACTGTCTTTCCGGCCTCACTACATCTGTTAAGCAACAGCAAAGAAATTATTTCCTTACTCTCCAGCATGTACTTCTTGGCAATAGGCAAAGACAGCAGCCGGATGTGACCGACGAGGAAGCCCCAGGCATGGGCCCTGGAGAGTGTGGTTTCAGGTGGCGAAGGGCTATACGGCTGCATCATGAAGTACACAGTTAGCAAGATTAAGCCCAGCGTAAGCAGGCCCTGTGGGAGAAAACAGGCAAGTGATTAATTACACTGAAAGAAGGAGACGTCTTCAGAATGAAAACTTTCTCTGTCCAGGTATGAAGAAGGGTTCTAGTGTCTGAGCTGTGTGTGTTTTAACTTCCACTGAGACACCTCGTTTAAACAGCAATGCTAGTCACATACAGGTATAGACTTCTCATTCAGTTCCGTTCACTGGAGCTGTACAAGAATGAAGATAATTGGTATTTAAACAAACATCTGCAGACATGGGGGGTTGTTTTTAACACTTAAGTACTAACATTCTCCATCAGAAAAGCCAGGGATCTCCATGAACAGTTCTAGACTCCGAGTCTCTAATCAGATATTTTGCAGTTCCACAGCATCTTTTATGCAAGGATTTCAAAGCACTTTGCAAGCATTAACCAAGCCTCAAAACATTCCGGTGAAGTTACTTAACTGGTACAATCAGCCAAAATAAGCCCCAAAGAAATCACAGTAAGTTGACAGAACTAGGAATACAAACCAGAAGACACCCCTGCCTCACTACGCAGCATTTGTGTATTCTTGGGAAAGACAAAACAGGACGACTTTTGATGACAAAAAAAATCTTTAGAGTCCGTTGTAGAAGAGGACAATAAAACTTATCCAGTAGTATTTTTAATGGGAAATTTCTCATCATTGTAGCAAATATCTGGCCACTCCCTACTGGAAATTGTCTTCTTACCCACCACCCCTATCCAATAAATACCCTACTCTGAAACTATGTAGCACTTTCTCGCCAAGAATCTCAAAGCAGTTTCCCACCATTAAACCTCTTGAGGGGTGCATCTCCATTTTACAAATGAGAAAACAGATGCGGACAGGTGCAAGGTCAATAGGGAGTCTGTGGCAGAGCCAGGAGTACAGCACAGATCTCGAGTCCTTACCCTGAGCTTTAAACACAAGTCCCATCCTTCCTCTATATCAATCACGCTAGGAAACTAAAGTTTCCACTAAAAGTCCTGATGTGATGAGTCTTCATTAGCTCAGAGGTGAAGCCACATTCTTTAAGAGGGGGATGCCTAGACACTCATCTTTCAACACACTGAGGGCAGTTCCAAAGCTCAGTCAACATATCTTCTTCAAGCAATCTCACTGGAGAATGGGTCAGGGATATGAACGTGGCTAGTTATAGCAAAGTCTGAGAGACTCCTCAAGAAAATCATAGAATCACGGAAATGTAGGGCTGGAAGAGACCTCACAAGGTCATCTAGTCCAGCCCCCTGCACTGAGGCAGGACCAAATAACCTCAAGCACTGTGACACCTGTTCTTTAAAACCACCAAAGAAGAGGATTCTACAACCTCTCTTGGAAGCCTATTTTACTCTTGGAGGAATTCTGCGCCACTGCACAATGCAGAATTTTGCAGGATTCCGTTTCCCCCGCAGAATTGGACCTGCACAGCTGCTGGATTCTGCAGAGTCCAGCTCGCAGTAAGTGGAGCACGTAGCCTGGCTAAGCTGGTGGCTGCTTGCTATGCTTGATCCTCATTCTCCCAGGGATGGGAGAGGGCCCCAAAGACCCAGCTCTGGCAAGGGTGAGGAAGGGCTGGGCTGCACCACACCATGTCCCCTGGCAAGACAGTTAAGAAGTTGGGGGTAGTAAAGGCTCTGGGAGTACTGGTGCGCGGGCTCTAGGGGGAGGAGGGTGCTGGTGTCTGGGATTTGGGTGTGCCCACTGCTGGGCTCTGAGGGAAGTGGATGCTGGTCTCTGGGCTGAGGGGTGTCCTGTGGCTGGAATCTGTGGAGGAAGGGGGTGATAGTGTCAAGGCAGAGGGTGCCCCGCGGCTGGGCTCTTTGGGAAGGGGGATGCTGGTGTCTGTGCACCCCACACAGTCCTCTCCCCTTCCCCCGCAACTGGAACTGGGATGTTGTGTTTCTTTAACTCTCTACTCCTGGGGGAATCTTTCCTGCTGTTGTCTGTATTGTTGACATGCTTGTTGACAGGTATTTTGAAATAAATTACCAAAATAATTGAAACTGGAGTGATGATATTGTTTTAACAAATAAAATATTCAAAATTTTGCAGAATTTAATTAATTTTTTGGTGCAGAATTCCCCCAGGAGTACTATTTGTGCTCAACTATTCTTATAGTTAGCAAGTATTTCCTAATATCTAACCTAAATCTCCCTTTCATCCCTACTGATGAAGCCCATTACTCCTTGTCCTACCTTCTGCAGATATGGAGAACAATTGATCGCTGTCCTCTTAATAACAGCCCTTAATATATTTGAGGACTGTTATCAGGTCCACTCCTTCACTCTTCTTTTCTCATGAGTAAACATGCCTAAGTGTTTCGGTTTTTTTTAACCCTTTCCTCATAAGTCAGATTTTCTAAACTTTTTAGCACGTTGGTTGCTTTCCTGTAGACTCTCTCCAATTGCCCACAACTTTTTTAAAGTATGGAACCCAGAATTAGACAGGGTACTCCAGCTGAGGCCTCAGCAGTGTCAAGTAGAACAGGACAACTACCTCCTTTCTTTCTCTCTCTCTCTCTCTCTCATTGGGATAGTTTGCCTTTATTATTTAATCATGGGGAAATACAAGCTTCAGTTGCTATTATGAAGAGGAAGAACGTCAAACCCTCAAAAGGCATGTATGTATAAGCGTCAACATCTCCCATCCCTGCAGGTCAGAGAGATGGCTTACCTTGTAGAGAGCCATCAAGAGAGGGTACCGGGGGGGTCCCCTTTGGGGCTCATTCTTTTCCAAGAGCTGCTTGACAAACTTCTCAATGGCTTTTTCTGACATTCCACACTGGTGTCCAGTCTGCCTCACCAGGTCAATGGTCTCCGACAGCTTGTCATAAATGCTGAGTTCGCTGGCAGAAAGCTCCATAGCCACCAGTGAAAAATCCCTGTGAGGGGATTGAACACAGTCAAGCAACAAGAAACCTTCAGAAGCTCTCCATCACTCCCCCGCACACACACAGAGCCCGAGGCCACCCTCCACAGAAAGGTGCACTTCCTCAAGGTTCAAGGAGAAAGGAAGGCAGCACAGCTACAAAGTCGATTGTCGCAAAAGAAAGCAATAGTTCATTCAAACATCAAGGGAGTTCGTCTGAGAGCAGTTAGCTGCAGCCTTAACCTTCTTTGTTGCATCTGCGCCTTCTAGGGGTCATACAAAAGAAGAAACTATAGCCTTATGGGTCATGGGATTTAATAAGGATACTAGGCAGACAATGGAGATAAAAGGCCAGAACCTCAGATGGTGTAAACAGGTATAGCTTCACTGAAATCCATAGAGCTACATCTATTTACCCAAATTAAAGATCTGGCCCATAAAGCGTACTGCTCATTGAAGGTCACTGTCAACACTATGGAAGACAATAAGCATGTGCATTGGCCAAGCTTTCTTATGTTACAGCTTTAGTGAGTCACTTATTTTAACCAGGCACATCTTTTGTTCATTAAATCCCTTGTCCCTCTGTCCTCTTCCTTGTTAAAAATAAGTCGTGTGGGTGAGTGGAGGGTCACGATTTTATTATTCAAATTCTTACAATTTAATTCCAAGGCCAGCTCATTGTTGGGTATTGGCAATATGACATCTGCTAGCTGCAAGCAAGAAGAGTTCCCAGTAGTAAGCTCTTCCTTTACGTTTCCTTGAAACTGATTCACGTATAGCATCTCTACACAACCAAGTACTGCAGTGAGAGACTCATCACAAATACAAGAAAGAGACAACATGGCTTTTGAGGGCAAAAACAAAGAGGAGTCTGGTGGCATCTTAAAGATGAACAGACGTATTTGGACATAAGCTTTCATGGGTAAAAAACCCACTTCATCAGATGCATGGATCAGGATTCCACTGTACTGGGCACTGTACAATGGGGATGGGCTGTAGAAAGACATAAGGAAATAAGCCTTTTTGGGTTGTTCCATCATTAGAGAGTCACATAAAAACTTGTGAATATCCTGCACTGGAGAGGAGGGGATTGGATATAGGGCCTTCCCCTAGCTCTTAATTCTGAGCTTGGAAAATTCTATTATCCACTAGACTAGGGCAACCAAAAATCTATTTGGAGAGAGGAAGTTTAATCACATACAGCCCAGCACGGAGGGTGCTTTCCTGCATGGGAAAATCCTAGGTGTGCAGACTGTTTCAGGCTCACCCCAGGCTGAGAACAGGCTGCCTCACTTTTGTTCTCAACACCACCCAACAGCAGGAGCGGATAGCTTGTCCACGATGTCATGAAATTCCTCCTCTGGCTCCGCTCAGTCTAATACACCCCCTACAGCATTATTATGAGACCAGTGTACATGGCTAATTACACATGTATTTGCTGACCAATTGCTCAACTCATCCACTATTTTAAAAACCACAGATCAATTCGGCAGCCTGTCCTTGAGAGCGCAAAGGGCAGTACAACACACAGTGAAGCAAATATTTTAAACAACAACTCATTTTTGCTAATCCTCCCCTCACAAGAAAAAAAGATTCAAGAAATCACATTTCCTTGTTAGGCAACCAAATCTGAAATCTGGTTGTACTTTAAGTAGACATCTGAAAATGTTTCCTAGTCTGCCAACTTTAACAATTAACTAGAACCAAGTGATGACATTTCTAGCCTCCATTCCTGCACTATCAGAAACACTAACAAGCAATCTGAAAAAAAAGATGGAATGGGATATATGCTACACCATACTGCCAGTTTGCTCTGCTTCTTGTCATACACCATTCTTCATTCCTCATGCTTATATATGACCTGATCAGGTAAATGTTTACTATAAGATGTAATTAGTTCTTACTTTTATGAGTAGCACCATTGAGTAGTAAACATTCTGGGTGGGATTCCCATAGATATTTAGGTGCCTAACTCTCACTGATTTCATGGGAATTAGGAGCCTAAGCACCTTTGTGAATCCCACCCTATATCCAGGAGCTAGCATGGGGAAGATTGGATTGTAGAGTGCAAGCTCTCCAGGAAAGGTACCTTTTCTACTTGTGTGCTAGCTGCTTTACAAACAGCTGGCTCCATAAAAATATTATTATTTTACTGACTCTTTCATTTATATAATACACTGATTCACGAACTAAGCAAGAGCCAAAGCATCTGCAGAAAATTAAACTGTCTTTGCTCAACTTTTATGATTGTTCTAGTTGCCTTGGTACTGGAACCGCAAGTGATGTACGAAATGGATTGAAAGGTCATTGGGCCTCGCTGTAGCTCCTGTATAGATCTTTGAATCATTTGCTGAAATGCCAGAGCTCAGTCCTGCGAGCCCTCCACATAAAGAATTCCAGTGAATTCAATGAGAGCTGTGCACAAAGAGCTTGCAAAATCGAGCACTTGTTTCGTAACTGCTGACAGCAATTCCATGCAGCAGCTCATGACAGATATCCTTACAGAAAGTGTCACATCGTGCAATTTTTCTCCTCTCTCTAGTAGCAGACGCTCATCAGTGTCAAAAAAGCTGAGATATGTCATAAGACTAGCCCACTCCATATGAGTATCCACTATTAGGGAGCATAATTGAAGATGACACCTACAAATCACATACTACCATTGAAAACCTTTCACCTTTCCTTAACAAAAGTCAAGAGTAATCTGTGTTCTCTGCTGGAAAATAAAAACCTTTTCTAACGTTGTTTTAAAAATAAACGATGCCTTAAAAATATCCATCATTTACTCTCAGATCAATGCAACATGATTTATGAAATAAGAATGACAGATTAACTCTTCTACTTAGTTGCTATATACATGTAAGAAATAAATCATCTCTCTCTTATTCAGCTAAGCCTACTAGAGAAATAACAGTCTTTACATTTGTTTTGGTACTTTTTTTATTGGAAAGCCATCAGGTTTACTGTTATTAATTATTACTATTATTTAGTACTTATTTATGGTAGTGAACCAGTAAGAATCAGGAACTCATTGTGCTAGGTGATGTACAAACACAGCAGCAGGGAAGGTTCCTGAACTAAAGAATGTATAGTTTAAAGCCCCAATCCTGCAAATATTTATGTATGAGATTAAAGTGATTCACATGCAGGTATTTTCAGGATTTGAGATCTGCTCAAGCCTAATTTTAAAGCTGGATCAGAACCCAACCCAAGCAAAGGACAACTGACCTAAACCCAACCTGAGAGTGTTTAGTAGACCCAAGCCTGACATTTCGCCCTGAGCCTGTGTCAGTGTTGCCTCATCCTTGGGGCTCAGCCTGGTGGGGGCTTCCCACTCCCTAGGCCTGGTGCTGGCAATCTAGCCACCTCCTGCAGCAGGAGAGGGAGTGTGACTTGTCAGCACACAGGAGCTGAAGCATACAAAGCACATTGATGTGGCGGCCAGCAGGAGTGAGGCACACGGTAGAAAAACGGCGCCGATCCCACAGGCAGGAAGAGGTGATCAGAAATTACCAGACCTGGGCCAGTCACCTGTAATCAGGTTCTGTCAGGTTCGGGTTGGGTTGCAAGGCTCTATTCAGGATCATGCCCTTAGGTTCCAATCCTGCAAACATTTAAACATCTGCTCAACTTCATGCATGTGAGCAGTTCCATTGACTTCAATGCGAATGCTCGTGCTGTAAGTTAAACGTGTGCATAAGTGTTTTCAGAATCTGGGCTTAAGGGCAATCTATTTTAAAAGAGATGTTATTGGATTAAAAATAATTTTTAAAAGATGAGTATCGGGGGTAGCCATGTTAGTCTGTATTCACAAAAACAATGAGGAGCCCAGTGGCATCTTAAAGACTAACAGATTTAGCTGGGCATAAGTTTTCATGGGTAAGAAGTGGGTTTTTTACCCATGAAAGCTTATACCCAAATAAATCTGTTAGTCTTTAAGGTGCCACCAGACTCCTTGTTGTTTTTTTAAAAGACAGGTTTCCTCACCTACATTACTAATAAGACCCAAGGTTGTTAAATCTGAACAAATTTTAAAAATCAAATTTACATTTCACCATTTATGGTGTTGGTTTCCCAACTGTGCCTCACTCTGCATGAGCAATAAGGAAAAAAAAGCTAGACCTCATCCTGTACCTGAGTCCGCACAGAGCCCCTTTTAAGACTATGGGGTTTTGCATGGGGGCAGGGCTCCAACTGCAGCATCAGAGCCCTTGTCAGCATTTGGCTCTCATGCAATAGCACGCTGGATTGCAAAACACGACAGCAATAAGTTGAAAGGCCAAAAACAAAGAGACAAAACCCCTAAATATCTGCCTTGAAATTTTGCTCCTTAATTAGATTATTTCTGCTGACACCAGGTTATTTTGAAATTTTGTTATTTTGGTACAATACTTAAACTTTGGACCTTCGTTGCCTGAGGGTACCCCCTTTAAGGGATCACTTCCCCCTACCCAGAGCTGTAGCGCAAAGGCTTACAAGTTGGTTTGTTACTGAACTAAGGCCAAGGCCTTTTCTCTGCTCCACACTTCTCATTTTTCCACAGTTGGAGAGCAGCAGCGGTAAAAAGGGAACTATGACACCCAGCAGCTGGTGCAAGGGCACATGGGCTCCGTAACTGGGATCTGCAGCAAATGGGCAGGGTGTCCTGGGAATCTGTCTGTACCTCCACCTGCCAGGTGCACCGGGCCATCAGGCTCACCGTTCTGCCCTGCCCCCAGCACCTTCAGCGCCCGACCCAGGCTCCCCCTTCACTATCCCCATTGCCCCCCTGCCCTCGCCTTCCCTCCAGTAATCCCACCCCTCTGAGGCCCCCCCTCCTGCCTGCCTGCCTGCCTGCCTGCCTCTCTCCGTGTCCCGTTACCCACCTTCCCCATCTCCCTGACCATTACTCACCCCTCCTGCCCCAGGACCTGCCCCCCTCCCTTCCTGCCCCCCATTACCCCTCCCTCTCTGCCCCGCCATTACCCGAGCCCCTCACCCCTCCCGTGCCCCTCACCCCATCCACGCTCAGGCCCGGCTGCTTCTGCCTCCGCCCGGCGCTTCCTGCTTCCTGCTGCCAAGGCCGCAGATTGGCCGGGACTCGGGCGCCAGGAGCTGCGCAGCGCCGCCAAGACAGCCCCGGGCCTGCCCGCCGAGACCGCGCCCCCTCAGCCTCTGCCTCGCTGCCCCGCCCCACTGCCCCGCTCCCTCGCGTCCTCCCGGCCTCTGCCCCGCCTGCCCCGCCCCCACCGCACTCAGTGCCCCACGCCCTCTGCCCTACCGCGACTCCCGGCCTCTGCCCTGCCCCCACTGCCCCGCCCCACCGCGCCCCCACTGCCTCGCTCCGCCCCCCCGGCCTCTGCCCCGCCCCCACCGCATTCTCTGCCCCACTGCCCCGCCCTACCGCGCCCCCCTACCTCTGTCCCGCCCTACCGCGACTCCCGACCTCTGCCCTGCCCCCTCTGCCTCGCCCCCCCCCCGGCCTCTGCCCTGCCCCCACCGCCTCCTCTGCTCCGCCCCACCGCTCCTCCCGGCCTCTGCTCCACCCACTCTGCCCTACTTCCCCGCCCCCACCGCGACTCCTGATCTCTGCCGTGCCCCCTCTGGTCAACTGACCTGCCCCACCATGCCCCCCGGTCTCTGCCCTCCCTGCCCCACCGCACTCTCTACCCCACTGCCCCTCCCCCCGGCCTCTGCCCCGCCCCCTCTGCCCTACCGCGCCTCCCGGCCTCTGCCCCCCCCCGCCCCACTGCCCTGCCCCACCGGCCTCTGCCCTGCCCCACTGTGCCCCTTGCCCCCCTGTGCCCTCTCACCCCACTGCCCCAGCCCCACCATGCCTTCTGCCCTTATGTGCTGCCCCACTGTCCCACCTCCACTGCATCCCATCCCACTGTGCCCCTCTCACCCACCCTGTGGCCTCCCCCTGCCCTGCCACTCCGAGGAACCCACCCTCTGCCAGACTGCCCACCCCCTCGCCAATTGCCCTGTCACCCACACATCTCCTACCTGGCTGCTCTGCGTGGGTGCTGGAACTACTGGGACAAGGGGGACTGCTGCACCCCCTGGCTTGAAGTGGTTTCCATGATATACAGGGTTGACAGTTTGGTTCAATGGCTCTTAGCATGCCCACTATAGAAATTGTTCAAGCCCCCCTGCAGCTCTGCCCTCCACAGCGCCCCTCTCACCCAAGTTCTGCCCAGCTGCCTTGACCACCCACAGCACTCCCTATTTTGCTCTAAGTGCTCTTACCCTGAATATATTTTTACCTTCCCCAATCACTGTACAGCCTCACCCATTTTCCTCCTATGCCTTTGCTTTGTCCATGCACCGTCTCCCTCTATAGCTGCTGTTTTCTGCTGCTTAAGCTATTATCTAGTTGGCTACATACAGTTAAGAATGTGGCCAGTGTCTGTTGCTTTTGGCCTGTCTCAGTATATTACGCTGAGTAAAACTGCAGTCACTTGCTTCGTTGTCAACCTTTGCAAAACTCTGCTGGGAGTGCCATTTAAAAGTAAGCCGCTGCCTCATTTTTGTTTTCAGTAGTGTCCAAAATGTACTAGGCACTGTACAGATTATACAGGACCAGTCCCTATTGCGATGTGCTTACAGTCGACAGTAAACATCATCCTAAATAGTTAACAGTGTTTGTGGAAAACCTTCATAACCTGCAGTCTACCCATTTCACAGCTGATAATGTTTCAAAAGTTTAACAATGAACAAATCTAAAACGTTGACATCATTCAAACACATGTGAAAGCCAAGCAGGGCAGTGTCCATTAATACCATGTGGGGGCATCTGATCAGTACAGACTCTGGGTTTCTGTACAGAGACTGGTCTCCGTGCTTTCTGGTGGCAATGAGAAAGTATTTCCTTTTATCAGTTTTTAATTTTCCATCTTTTAAACTGTAGCTTATGGAGCAAGCAAAGGACTCTCTGCATCCAATGGATAAGGTACTGGACTGGCATTCAGAAAAGCTTGATTCTAATTCTCAGCTGCGCTGCTGGCCTGTGGGGTGTCCTTGGGCAAGTTATTTCACGGATGTGTGCCTCAGTTTCCCCATCCCGAAGTGGGAGTAATGACACTGACCTCGTTTGTAAAGCACTGTGAGATTTGCAGATGAAAAGTGCTAGTTATTGTGCTTCATTTGGTGCATATTTTATATAACAATAAGAGTAAATAATACCTTAAACAATGAAAACAGAGATAATTGAAGAAGTGGCTTTTTGAGACCAAATAGCTTGTGTATTTGAACTTTTGTACAATGATCTGTTAAAATGTGTCATGATCTAAGTGCTTGTTCAGTCCAGTTGTGCTCTGCTTTTAAGTAGCAGCTGGCAAAGTGGTATGGCTGCAGGCACTCAGCTGGTTTATTGTTGTTTACTATGATTTTCTGCAGTGCTCTGAAATGAAATTTAATTTTGAAAAATTTTCTGTTACTGGTAAAGTACTTATAGTAATTCTGAAAGGTTTAAAGAGACACAGCTTAAAAAAATCATATGGTGCAAGCAAATAAAATGTGTTTTCCTATGATATTATTATGACTCTGGGCCCTGATCCTCCAAACACACAGATGCACTTTATTTGAGTAGTCCCTTTTTACTTCAGTGACTCGTATGTAGGTGTTTGCATGACCCAGGCCTTATTTAAAAGTGAAAGAATTGTTAAAATGCAAAATTATTGTCATTACTTATGCTCTTTGTTAACTTTCTTGCATTTCTCTCAGCTTGGAGAATGAAAAATCAATTTGACTTTTGTTTATAATGTATTCAGTTTTCCTTTACAGTTTAGTGCTGCAATGTTTAGTTTGCCAACACATCAGCGGGAGTGATTTTGGTTAAAAATATCTTTTAATCAGAATTAATACCATTGGAATCATTGGAAATAAAATAGTACCATTTCTCTGTGTATGATGTTTTATAAAAGTTTGGCTTTACAGATCTACATTTTGAGCCAAATTCAGCTTATCAGCATCTCTTATACAGCTCAAATATTATGCAGTTGGAATGCATTGTTGTATTTACTACCATCTAATGGAAGAACTGAGGAAAAGCAACCATAACTAATTTAATCTTCTTTTGTAGGCAAATAAAGCTGTTTGCTGACCGATTGAAGCAGGGAAAGCGCCATCTTCCGTACATAATCCAAACAAGATTTAGGGTAAGACAAACCTCTTGTGGGCAGCTTTTGTCTACATGCAGCTGCACAGCTGCATAAAGTGAACAGATGGTCTGTTTTGGTTGATGGACACTGAGATTTTGTTACTTTCATTGTTGATCAGAATTTCCAATGTATTTGGGTTTATTCTGTTCAAGGCAATATACAGGGACTTTTAAAATAGAAATAGTTCAGATTGGCTCAAATTAAACCTGGATCTGAAGACCCCAGAGCTGGAACTGAACTGTGCTGTTAGAGTCCCTCTTTAGTGAATATGTTCCAAAGACTGATCGTAGTACTAGATACAATAATATCATTTTATAGTGAAGTGTGATAAGAGACGATAGCCTACAAGACGAATTATGTAAATTGGATTAAGAAAATATAGTCATTTTATTATTAGGGCTAAGGGACAGTTGTCTTCTAGCTGGCATTAACAGTAAAGGCAACAGAAAGTAAGGAAAGGAGTTAGGGCATTATCCTGGGATTTGAGGTACCTGAGCTCATTTCCCCCCTCTGCCACAGGTTTCCTGTGTGACCTTGGGCAAGTCCCTTGGGCTCAGATCCTCAAAGTTGTATAGACATCTAGCTTCCATTGAAATCAACAGTAATTAGGCACCTAAATACCTTTGAAGGTCTGGGCTATAGTCTCTCTATTCCTCAATTGCACATCTGTACAATGGGGCTAATAGCAGTGCTCTGCCTCACAGGAGAGGTTGTGAGGTTAAGCCATTAAAGAGTGTGACTTGCCCTGATACAGCACAAATGCAGGTAGAGTTTAGTGCCACCTAATCAGGAATAGGAATATACCAGTTTGGGCAGAGATGAGACAAGCTATGTAAATAAAAGGTTGTTAGAATGAATGGCAGGCAGAGGGCTCAAAGGCAGCCTTTGAAGGAATTTGTTATGTGGCAGGAAGTGAAACTGGCAACTCCATTCAGTGTGAAATTAAATTGGTGCATACACTGGAATAGGGAGAGGCTGTAATTTCTGATTAGAAGAGAGATTGTTAAAGTCTCCATAATGTTGAGAAAACAGATTATTCAGCCAATGACTTTGCAGCTAAGACGCTAATGCAGGAGGTTCACCCCTCTGCTGTAATAAGTGTCAGGAGGCAGGTAAACCTGACATACACAGAATGTTTTGGTGATTCAGGGGAGATGGAGTTCTGAAATGTTACAATGCTAACAGAGAGAAACAGCCCGTCAGTGAGACACTGAAACACCTGAGCTCTGACATTGTAAGATGTGATCCTTTGTCTTAATTACAAGATCCCGTCGTACCTGGCTAACCTTGTTACCCAAACTAGCACTGGTTATGATCTGATACCATTTGTTAATGTGTGACCAGTGGATCTCTCCATCTGCTAATCAGCTTTGCTTTATCTGAGATCTTTTTGGTCTTGGTCTATTCTTGGAATATTCACAGTTGTCCTGTAATGTAACTATAATGGTCATTTTCCCCAACTGTAACCAACAAATGGATAATTCCATTTTGTTAGGTCCCTAAACATCCTCTGCCTTTCTGTGAAAGTGTCCCAGCTCCTTTCACTAAATTTCAGTAGCTTGAGCAGAACTGACATCACTGATTTGTGTGATAGCATTATGAATAACACACACAAATCAAAAGAGAAGCAGAACCAGAACTAAGTTAAAATACCCTTTTATTTATGGTGTTGAAAAATTACTCATCATTGTTTCTACGTTTGTACAGAGCCTGGCACAATGGGGCCCCTGACCTGGCTGAGGTCTCTGGGATATAAATGTTAAATAACATTGATGATGATAATAATCAGCTGAGGGTCTCGGCGGACCACTTAATGATCTTTCCAAATGTTGTTTGTACCGTTAGCTAACTATTGTAAAGCGCTTTAGATAAAAGCATTGTATTTTTAAAAAACTTAATAATAATTAACATTTTTTGTTCTACAAATAAAAGCACACAACTCATATTTTAATATAGTCTTGCCCTTCTAATGTGATGGATGTGCCCACTCTCCCCCGCTGTGGCAGCCCCCAAGCTGGGGCTGGGAAGGACTGGGGTGTCTCCCTGACAGTCATAGCCTTGGAGCTGGGGAAAGTCGCCTCTTTCTCTGGCCACTGCAGCCCTGTACATCCCAAATTCCCCCACCCCCTCTTCTCACCCCACTGCCCCCTCCCACCTATCCCCTATTCCTCCCAAGGCCACCCCCTCACCTTACATGTGCATCTTCTCCAGGATCCAGGCACCTAATTATTGGAGCCACACTTGCAAGGCTCCATTTATTAGGTGGCTGGCCCTTCATTCTCTTGTGTACAGCCCCCCACGCATGTACCTTACAGGAAACTATCCGTGGACCACCTGAATGGAGCTCGCAGACCACAGTTTGAGAACCTCTGTTCTAATGCAACGATCCATTGCCCTGGAGACTGTTCCATTGCTCAAAGTACCCTCCGTTGAAAATGATAGACTCACAAATGTTCCGCTGATCAAACTATTCGATTGACTCATCGCTCCAAAGTGATTTTATTATCCTGTACCTTCTAACCATCTTTCTATGTGTTGTTTTTTTAATCACAGTTTTAGCAGTCTTTTTTGTAGGGATCCTCTATTGACCGCTGGTGTAGTACAATACGAGACGTAGGCGAGGGCAAAGCTAGATATTATAAAGGTGAAGACACTTCAAACTGATGACATACTTTATAAAGTGCAGTTGGAAAAATGACTGTAAAAATGAGATTGAGGCATATTGTGTATTCTCTCTCAATTGAATCTGGATCAGATTTTCTGAGTTTACACATTCTGAGTGAAATTCACCACTGTGCAGAGGTGCCTGCACCACTTAAACCAATTGTGAGATCTCCTGCGATACATTATAGGCGTTGCACAGGCCCTCTGCATAAGAATGAATTCCACCCTCAAAGAGGATTTTTTTATCCGCTGGCTGCAAAACTCATTCTGAGATCTGAAAATCCATCTGGGCTCTTTCTGCTTCTTGCATCAGGAGCAGCAATGGAGGAGCACAGTTTTGATCTCTTAATGAAAGAAATAATGTTTGCCCACTAATGGGTTAGGCCCTAACATTCTGTGGGGGTAGGCAATCAGAGAAATAGATTAGCTATGAATGAGATAGATTACAACTCACTCCCTCATAACTGCATTTGTTCTGTAACACTGTCATAAACAGATAGCTAAGGGTTAATGTCTCTTTCACCTGAAGCACCTGACCAGAGGACCAATCAGGAAACCGGATTTTTTCAACTTTGGGTGGAGGGAATTGAGTGTCTTTGTCTTTGTTTTCTGCCTGCCTGCTTTCTCTGAGCTTTGGAGAAGTAGTTTCTTTTTTCTAGTCTTCTGTTTCCAAGTGTAAGGACAAAGAGATCAGATAGTAAGTTATATGGTTTCTTTTCTTTGGTATTTGCATGAATATAAGTGCTGGAGTGCTTTGATTTGTATTCTTTTTGAATAAGGCTGTTTATTCAATATTCTTTTAAGCAATTGACCCTGTGTTGTATCATCTTAATACAGAGAGAACATTTGTACTTATTTTTCTTTCTTTTTATATAAAGCTTTCTTTTAAGACCTGTTGGAGTTTTTCTTTACTTCAGGGAAATTGAGTCTGTACTCACCAGGGAATTGGTGGGAGGAAGGAATCGGGGAGATCTGTGTGTTGGATTGCTAGCCTGACTTTGCATTCCCTCTGGGGGAATAGGAAAGTACTTTTTGTTTCCAGGACTGGAAACAGGGAGGGGAAGTCACTCTGTGTAGTTTCACAGAGCTTGTGTCTGTGTATCTCTCCAGGAGCACCTGGAGGGGGGAAGGGAAAAAGGATTAATTCCCTTTACACTTAAGGGGAATCAGTAAAGTCAGACAGGAGGAGCAGAGATGAAGGTTAAGAGAGGGCCATTCTTATGCTTTCAGGCTGTATTTTTTGATCAAAGCACCGAGTTTCTCGGTCATCTGCAACAACCTCTTTTCTTCTTTGGTGGCGCTGGTACCTCCATCACCTCAGTTTTTAATCTGTCTTCGTGAGCTTTCAGTGATCTGGCATGATAAACATGAAACAAATTAGCCAGTTAATTGCCCTGCTGTTTGGAATCTACATCATCATCTGTTGTGGAAAGCTCTAGTAAAGTGTAGGGCTGGGGTGTTCAAAGGGTCTGAAAAGAGTTGCATGCCCGACTCCCACAGCAATTCAATGGAATTTGGGCACCTATTCCTTTAGGCTCTATTGAAAATTCCAAGCTCAATCAAGCCACAGTCAAAACAAACCTGCTCACGTCAATCAACCCATAGGGGAGTTAAGCAACATCCTGAGGATTGGAGCCCAGATTGCGAGCTGTCTCCAGGCAAAGCAGTAAACCTAACAACAGCAGGTAGAATGATGCCTGGCTTGTTGCTTTCAGCTAGCCACCTACTCTCTGTACAACACTCCAGGAGAAAGAGAAATAGCTAAGGTCTTTTGTGCCCTCAGGTTGTGTTATTCTCTGATGGGGAGAAGGGGATTGGGTTGGCAGCATCTAGAAGTCACACTGGACGTTTTTAGTGGGGGAGCATAAGTGGATCTGGGCCCGGTATTCCCTATTCCGTTCTTCCTTCCAACAGTCTGTTCTAGGCACAAAAATATACTATTGATGGTTTTGTTAATCTGCTTTTTCAGGGCTGAATGTTTGAGGTTCAGCCTGACATTCCAGTGAAGAATCCATTTAGGGCCCATTTTTGTGGGCCAGGACAATGGAATGAACTCCCCCATGCAAGGCTGGCTCCAGGCACCAGCCCAGCAAGCAGCTGCTTGGGGCAGCCAATGGTGAGGGGCGGCACGTCCAGGTCTTCGGCGGCAATTTGGCGGCGGGTCCCTTACTCCTTCTCGGAGCGAAGGACCAGCCGCCAAAGACTGAAAGCGGCGGCAGTAGAGCTGCAGATCACGATCGCGGGGTTTTTTTTTCTTTCCTTTTTGCTGCTTGGGGCGGCAAAAACCCTGGAGCCAGCCCTGCCTCCATGAACTAAAGACCATTACAAACCTCACCAACTTCCATACCAAGTGCAAGATGCACTTCTCTGAGCTTATCTTCTCCAACATAAACACAGACCAACATATATACTTAAGGAAAAAACAACACTCTCCCTGCCAAAACAAGCCATGCCACTGCACGTGCTTCTCTGCTTAGGGAGAGGATGAGAGAACAAACAAGTGACTGATTTTAGTCACGTTGCTTAATACATGACTGGAAAGTACTCTGATACTTTGCAGTGTAAAAACTTGTCCCAGCTAGAACAGACTCTTATCTTTTCATCTGTGGACGGATCCTCAGCTGTGGTAAACTGGTGTAGCTCCAGTTTTGACACGCCCTGGGTGGGCACATAGGAGCTGCGTACATTATCTATGGAGCATGGGGATATACAGTTTTCAGCTGCAGGGGTCACGTCAGCATGTAAAGCTGAAGAAGAGCAGTGGAAATCAGGACTCAACCCATTAATTCAGGACAGTCAACAATCCCACGGCACACTCTCACCTGGCGAAGTCAATCATGGATTCAGAGACTTTGTCGCCTGACGCAGCACTGCATTCATAAAACAAGAGCTCACACTCCTGGAAGACACAAGAAGGCACACACAAATGCACTTCCCTTCCAAAACTATTTGGTAGGTTCAAGCCATAGATTGCATAGATTTAAAACAGGTGGAGCGCAAGGGTTGTGATTTTTCTCAGATAATCATCAAACAACCAAAGATGGGGGAGTCGGTGCATTTGGAGCAATATCATGGTTTGTATAGGATTTTTTAAAAAAGCACGAGAGACTAATTACGCGAGGAAAGGTGGTGATCTGTTGGAAATGCACAGCCCAGAGGGTCTCCTTGCTGCTGTGGCACAGAATTCATATGTGAATAAAATTGTGCATTGTAATTATTAAGTTATGGGAATGTTGAGAATGAAACCCAGCTTCCCCAGCAGCTTCAGTGCTAATCTTTAACGGCAAAGGAAAGTCTGGCATGCTATAGACATACACAGAGGCAGCACTTCCTAGTGGATTGAACACAGAGTTGGCAGCTAGAATGCTTTCTGGCTCTGCCAGTGAATTGCTGTGTGTCCTTGGGTAAGTCACCTCATCTCTCTGTCCCAGGTTCTGCAAAATGAGGAGAGCGATACTTGTCCATCTCACAGACTGTTACAAGAATCAGTGCTTGGACACATAAAGCATCTTTCCAAAGGGATGAGTCAGTAATTGCTTTATGTTTTATTGTTTACATAGTGCTGGAGAGGTGCCTGGCATGTTATGGTACAGACAGGCCCAGATCCTCAAAGACATGTAGGAGCCTAATTTCCACGGAAATCAAGGGAATTACACACCTAAATACCTTTGAGGATCTGCGCCAGATTCTCTGCCTCAAAAATGTTAAAGCCTGAGGCCCTGATCCTATAAGCTGCTCTGCTGGGGTTCAGTTCAGTGGAGGAGGGCCAGGGAATAGCTTGCCAGATCATGGTCTGAGTTGAAACAGGCCAGCAGGAGGAGACAAAAACACAAGGTGCAGGAGGGCACAAGATACGGTTCTGTGGTCATTTCCTGGCAATTAATGACCAGCCCGATGAGTTAAGGGCTCTCTGCTTTGCCTCAGGTCCTCAATTCCCACACTAATCATTAATGGGAGGAAATGCCTATCCTGTCAGTCATCATGGCTTAATTATAGCCTTGGTTTTGCTTTATTCTTTTAACCCCCCGACCCCCAACTAAGGATGGTGAAAGAATTTAAATGGATGGCAAACTCCAATAGATCTGTTCACATACCTTAGCCAAGCGTCCACCCTCTTCAGTAGATACCTGTCTTTCTGCGGCACAGTCTGTTTTGTTACCAAGTAGAAGGATGACAACGCCATCTCCTGCTCCTTCCTGTGAAGCAGGTCAGTTGTGGTGAAATCTTGGCCCCAGTGAAGTCAGTGGAAGTTTTGCCATTGACCATAATGGGATCTCCAGTTTCTTCAAATCATAACCCTACACAGCTTCTGAACACATCAGGGCAAAGCCTAGAGTAACCCCACTGACCTGCATGGATTTGGTCTATTGGGGCTTGGGTTTACATGATAGAGCAGGGGTAGGCAACCTATGGCATGCGTGCCAAAGGCGGCATGCGAGCTGATTTTCAGTGGCACTCACACTGTCTGGGTCCTGGCCACAGGTCCGGGGGGGCTCTGCATTTTAATTTAATTTTAAATGAAGCTTCTGAAACATTTTGAAACCTTATTTACTTTACATATAACAATTGTTTAGTTATATATTATTGACTTATAGAAAGAGACCTTCTAAAAAGGTTAAAATGTATTACTGGCACGCAAAACCATACATTCGAGTGAATAAATGATGACTCGACACATCACTTCTGAAAGGTTGCCAACCCCTGTGATAGAGCATCTCTTCCAGAAAGGCATCTGGTCTTGATTTGAAGCCATGAAGAGATGGAGAATCTGCCACTTCCCTTGGAAGTTTGTTAAAATAGTTCCAACTGACCCCAGAGTAGATTGAAAAATTAATGTAAACATTTAATGAAAAAACTGACTTTGTTTCCATTCCTCAGGATTCAAAGCTGATCCATTTTCTTTAAAAACAAAAAACCTTTTTTTTGCAATTTTTTAAATAAAAAAAAAACTGCAGAAATCATTTTCAAAATCCTTCATTTCCCCCAAATCAAAACAAAAAAGAGTTGATAGCCATTTTGACAATGTTTTCAGTAAACAACATCAGGAAAATATTGTGCAAACTATAGAAAAAATGAACCTTTATTACAAAATAAATAAATGAATGATAGAATAAAGGCTATTAATTAACATAAGAATGGCCATACTGGGTCAGACCAAAGCTTCATCTAGCCCAGTATACTTTCTTAAACAGTGGCCAATGCCAGTGGCCAATTGTCAAAAAAAAATCTGAAAAATTTCCACCTGCTTCAGTTATAGCCAGCTTATGGATGAGATGCAAAATCAAGGCTGTGACCTTTCATGGTTATTAAAGAAACCGTGAAACTTTTCCCTAAACAAGAATAAGGCTGTCAGTGGTATAGTTCTACAGGGAATTCTTAAAACACCCATCTTGGCAACCACTGCATTGTCCCCATAAGAGATAAGGCCAATTTAGCCCTCATATTCATGTAGGTGCCTGCAGCTGACTTCAGTGGGAACTGTGGGTGTTTGGTCAAGGGCAAAATTTGGCCCATATTGATGTAACAGTTTTGCTTAGTGGCTAGAGCGCTGGACTAAGACTCAAGAGACCTAGGTTCTATTCCAGGGTCTGGCCTGCTGGGTAACCTTTTCCCTCGCTGTGTCTCAGTTTCCTCATCTGTAAAATGGGGATAATAATACTGACTTCCTTTGTAAAGCACTTTGTGATCTGTGGATGAAAAGTGCTATATAAGAGCTAGTATTATTATGACGTAAAAGCAGCAAAGAGTCCTGTGGCACCTTATAGACTAACAGGCGTTTTGGAGCATGAGCTTTCGTGGGTGAATACCCACTTCCTCAGATGCAGATCCAGACTAGCGCGGCTACCCCTCTGATATTATTATGACATGAAAGACAGACTCTGCCACTCTTCAGTTACTTGCTACTGCAAATCCCAACCCTCATGTGGCAGAATAATGTAAATCAGTGTAGCTCCATTGACATAATGGAGTTACACCAATTAAAACCATCTGAGGATCTGGCCAGATACAGCCGCATAGGTTGAAATTCACAAATGTTTCTTCCATCTGCATTCCTAGCTTAGCATAAGACATGGGTCGAATTCATTCCTTATGTCATTCCAGTATGTTTGATGGGGATTACATCATGGGTGACTCTGTCTAGATAATGATACTGAGGGCTGATAAAATTTCATGGCATCAAGTACGTGGGTTGTTTATGTCTTTTTCAAAAAATGAATAGTCCCAGTACCAATGCCCTTGTTCCTCTCTTGACTATTTTCTTGGACCAATATAGTCATCCTAAACATGATTCATAAAATATAGGTGGCCCAGTTCTGCTCTGATTTCTGCCCCCAATCAACCTGGCTGAGTATAGTTGGGTTTGATGATGTTTAGGTCAGGGCAGAATTTGGTCCTGTCTTCTAAAATGACTACGTGTTTCTTTTTAAGAATATAGCATTTAAAGATCTCAGAGCCTCTTGCACTAATTAATTTAGCCTCACAACCCTCCCTCTCCCATAGAACAGTTGGGAAACTGAGGCACAGAAAGGGGCATTGCCTCACTGAGAGGCAAACAGCAAGTTCGAGACCAGGCTGGGAATAGAATCTAGGGGTCCTTGTTTCCAGTCCCCCACTCAACAGCTAAGAGTATTTCTACATTGCAAAAAAAGGTGTGTTCTTGACTCAGGTTAACTAAACCACATTAGCTAACTCAGATTAAAATAGCAATGAAGACATGACAACTCGGCTTTAATTTGGGTTAGCAGCATGAATTCAAGCCCAGAGTTCAAAGTCGAGTTGCCATGGCTTCATTGCCGGTCTCACTCAAGTTAAGAACACTCCTTTTTTGCAGTAGAGACGTACCTTAAAGCTCACCACCTCTCCTAGTTGAACAGACAGACATATTTCCTGGTTATGCCTCGTAGAGATATTTAAATAGTTCCTTAGGCTATGGCATTATGTCTCTCGGTATGTCTACACAGCAACTGGGAGATGTAATCCCCAGCGTGAGTAGACCTGTACACACTAGCTCTGCTCAAACCAGTGCCTAAAAACAGTGTGGCTATGGTGGCTCGGGCTGTGTATCCAAGGAGTCAGGCAGGACTGATTGTACTCTGGTGGCTAGCCCGAGCCCCTACCCATTCTGCCGTGGCCATGCTGGTATTTTAGGTGCTAGCTCAAGCTGGGCTATTACACCTCCCGCCTGCTGTGTAGACACATGTATGAGACAGAGCAAGCCAGTGCAATAATGAGCATCCAATGACCCTACCATTGGACTCCCTCTGACAGCAGCTGTATCATCCAGGGTAGCCATCCCAGAAGAACCTATCTTGAACTTAGTGCATTTAAAACCAGGAAGGAGGGGAGATTTATTACCCAGCCAAATTCAGATTCCAATCACACAGGGATTAATCTGGGGCAGTGGTTCCCAAATTGGGGTTCGTGAACTCCTGGGGATTCATGAAATGTTACAGGGGGTTCTTGAAGAAAAAAAATCCCTAATGGCAGACAGAGCTGTCCCTAGGGACCCCAGGCAGCACGGGGCCGGCAGCACGGGGCCAGCAGCCCAGAGCCCCTGGACTTTCAAGAGAGAAGCAGATCAAAGCAAGCGTATCTATCACGCTGAGATTTAAACTTCAAGACTCCTTATATGAAATGGAAAGGGAGGTGGATATTTTTTGCTGTTTTTAAAATTAAATAGGCAGCTAGTATTGTTTTTAAAATTATTATGAAGAACAAGTTTAAGCTTTGTTGTAATGAGCGTTATTTGCCTGGACTGCTCAAGACCTGAATGCTTGTGTAGGAGGAACTTTTTGAGTTGGCTTCTTAAATACCTTTATGCTGTTTCACATCTGATACTCCTTGATGAAACATAGGAGCCTTGTCTTATAACAGGCTTATTCAAAATGATACAAGCTACGAAAGTGAGATCTTGGAGGAGTTTTCATAATGTAATAAAAATACTGTAATGATAAATAATAATTAATAATAAATAGTGTGTAATAAGCATGTCATAATTTTTTTTTATATTTCCAAGATTACGGCTTTTTATAATTTATACTCAGGTAAAGGAGAAAATCCCTGGAAATATTCATTTTTAGGAGGAGGTTCGCGAGACTTGACATTTTAGTGAAAGGGGTTCATGGGTTGTTACAGTTTGGGGGCCGCTGATCTGGAGTAACTCAGCTGAAGACAACAGCATCACTGAGTTTACACTTCTGTCACAGAGAGCAGAATATGGTCTGTAACACCCACCCTCATGAAAGGAAGGGAAAGCCAGAGTGAAGAAACATGTAGACTCTTTGGGCCAGATTCTCTGATAGTGTAAATTGGCGTCGCTTCAATGAAGCTATCCTGATTTAAACCAGCTACAGATCTGGCCCTGTGCCCATCATGATTCCGTTACAGCATTCACATGGGCCAGATGGTTTTGTAGCTAAAGCAGAGATATGAGTTCTAGCCACAGTGCTCCACTGACTCACTGTGCAGCATCGGGCATATTACCTTACCTCTCCGTGCCTCAGTTTCTGAGCTGTAAAATGGGGATAATAATAGTCGCCTACCTCTCAAGAGAGAAATGAGTCTCAGTTCATTAATGTTTGTGAAGTACTTGGAAATCCTCAGATAGAAAGAACTAATAAAGCATAAAGAATTATAGGGTGGAAGCCTCGTCCCATTGAAGTCACTGGGAGTCTTGGCATTACCTTCAGTGGAGCCAGGATTTCACCCATTATACCTACCTGGATACAATTCAGCCAGTACCGCACGTCCGCGAAGGAATATTCTGAAGTGACATCATACATCAACACCACTCCGTCAGCTTTTCGGAAGAACTGCTTGGTGATGCTATGGTACCTGTCAGAAAGCACTTTTGCTTTTTACACTTAGGTACTTACTCTTTTTGCACCATTTTTAACAGCAATCCAGAGGTATAAAAAAACCCACAAGTACATACAAAGTGTGTTTCAGGTAGGGGTTGTGCAAAACCATGGTAACAAAACTGAAAATGCAAATGTGCAAAAATATGCAAATATTCCCTCCTGCAAGGGTGTGAAGCAAAGACACCATTTTGCAAAGTTTGACAGATAAGTGAAACTGGGGGAGAATATGGGCAGGGGTTTGCAAAGCTTTGGCAGAAATAAATTTCAAAATTTATTACAGTGTTGCAAAGCCTTAACTGTGTGTGCATCTGTTTATAGATAGATAACAGGTAATTATAGTTATGTGTGTATGTGTATATGCATACACATGGAGTAAATACACACACATTATATTTTGTGTTTACCATATACATATAAACACACAAAATACATACAGATATTTGTGTCTAGGTATATACATATATAAATAGAGTAAATACACACACTCCATATTATGTGTATATGTTGAGATAGCTCAGTAGTTTGAGCACTGGCCTGCTAAACCCAGGGTTGTGAACTCAATGCTTGAGAGAGCTATTTGGGGCAAAAATCTGTGTAGGGATTGGTCCTGCTTTGAGTAGGGGGTTGGACTAGATGACCTCCTGAGGTTCCTTCCAACCCTGATATGCTAAGTAGATACACATGCACATATCTGTGAATTTAGGGTCAAATTCTGGCCTCTCTGACATCAGCAGGAGTTTGCCTTGAGTTGAGTGGTACCGAGGTTTGGCCTTCAGTACTTATGAGAGGGGCCCTACTGACAGCCCTGGGGACTAAATGTCTCCCTAAATTCAGTCCTGCCCCAATGAGCTTGGATGTTTATTGTTCATCTGGACTTTATCCTTTCAAACGTCTTGTGTGAGCATGTATTTATGTGGATTTCCTTATCCAAAGCTGTATTTTCCTGTACGCATTCTTTTTTGTATATATAGCACTGTGCCTTACCTTTCTTGGCCAGCCGTGTCCCACAGGCGTAGAGCAAAGCACTTGTTGTCCACAAAAAGGTTTTTGACCCGATAATCCATTCCTAGGGCATACAGCACATTTGTAATGCAGTATAATTCAGCCATGAGATATGGACATGGGGCAGGCGTGACAGGGTGATATTCTATGGCCAGCCTAGATGATCACAATAGTCTCTTCTCAGATTAAAATCCCAGAATAGTGGCTGGGTTTTAAAAAGGTCTGGTTAGTTTTGTGATGACTAATAAGAGTAACAGTTGAGCATGTTCTGCTAACCGGTTCATGGACCAGGGAGATTTTCTGCTCCATTGCCCCCCTGTACAATGGATCAGGTACTTTATTTAATGTTTATCACCGATCCTGCAGTCCGATCCGCACAGCCAGCCCCTTGCTGCTGCAGAGTCCAGTGAGAGCCCATGCACAGATCAGACTGCGGGATTGGGGCCTGAGATTGGTAACGTACCCAAGCTCAAGGTATATCTCTACAAATCCATCTTAAATATGTGGAGGTGTGTCTCTCACCTTCCTCTCATGCATCAACAATTGGCCACTCCTGGATTCCCTGACTTAATCCATCATTGGTTTGATTTGGCAGGGCAAGTCCTATGTCCCTACAGGACTGTATTTATGCTTAATGGAAGCTGTGGAATTCTTACCTACAGTAGCAGTTAGGTTTGGGTTGAAGGAATCCTCGTGTAACCGGTACAGAAACGATGTTTTGCCAACATTTGAGTCCCCCACAAACAACACATTATAAAGATGGTCTGGATCAGGGCAGGTCTCTGTGGTGCCTTTAGCAGCTCCTCCTGGCTGCTCTGGTGTCACATTAGCTTGGTATCCCTGGCCTCCCAGTTTGGGGATTGCATCCTCGTTCACTTTCAAACTGCTAATTTGCTTATCCTCTTGTTGAAAAATATCCATGTCTCCTCTTGTTTCTTCTGCCCGTGTTGCTTCTGGTTTCCCAGTGCTTTGGGGCTGCATCTTGGCCTGGAGTGTATCCCCCAGCTGGCTAGCTCTGAGAAGGGCTTCTCCTTGTTCATTTTCTACACCTGCCTTGTGCAGGGCTCCCACATGAGGGAAATAAGTTGGTGGTGTCTCCTGTTTTGGTGTCTCTCTCTGCTCAAATATCTTCTCTGGCACTTTCATTTCTGGAGGCTTTTCCTTCAGCAGTGCCTGCTCAGAAACAGCAGGTGACCACACATCTGCAAGGACCACATCTCTCTTCATTGACACCCACTTCTGAATTTCATCTGCCTGCTCTGTAATGCCAGGCTGCGATACACCTGGCAGGAGAACACCTCCCTCTGGCGGGTTCTGCTTGTGAATGGTGGTTTGCATTGCTGGCTCTGAAACAGCAGGGGGCTGTACCTCTGCATAAACAACCTCTTTCTTTGTGAGTTTTTGAGCCAGATCATGCGTTGCTGGCTCAGAAGCCCAAGCCTGCTTCACCTCCTGTGTGTGAGGTTCTGCTTGAGTTGGTCCCTGTTTAAGAGCCTCTCTTTGGGATGTAGCCTGACTGGTCGAAAGGACTGAAAGTGCCTCAGGCAGGGCCTTAGGTTCATTGTCATTTCTTGAGAGCACCTGATGCTCTGAATCTCTGACCTGCTTGATTCTTTGCTCAGAATCCCCACCTTGTCTGGCTGGCTGTAAAGAAGCATCCCCATGCAGTAGGTCATCTGTCCCTGGTACTTGTGGTTCAGACACCTTGTTCAGAGCTGCTATTGCATCATTCAGTTCACTGAGCAAAGAGCTTTGGCCTGAAAGTTCCTGCTGGAAGAATGCCTCTCCCTTTTTCATAAACTCTGGGAAGGGGTCTTCTTCTATGGAGATCACTCTTGTCCTCTGTCCCAAATCAGCTTCAGGACCAAATGAAATACCGTACGGGACCCTGCAAAATAATACACAATGGCATATGCTATGTGCAGGAGAGAGAAAGTAAGGCCATAATGGACACACGAACACACTACATTGCACTGAGCTCTATGGACTATACCAGTGCTGTGAAATACATCAGAGAGCAGGCATGCCGTGCTTGTATGTTAACTTTCTGCCGGGTGGATCCAGCAGCAGCCAGGGCCAGGTTCAATATCTAGGGGTTCCTTTCCATCGATTCAACACATAACCAGCTCGAGTCCTCACCCAGTAACCTGGGAAATTTACCCATCACCCCGGGCGCCTCCAGAGGTGAAAGTAAGCTGGTCCGGTCCGGTACGCTGTGCTGGACCGCATCGGCTTCCATGGTGGGGATTGAAAGGGCTCTGAAAGGGCGGCTGAGATTTAAAGGGCTCAGAGCTCCCCACCGCTGTGGGCAGCCCAGAGCCCTTTGAATCCCAGCCACAGCTCTGGCAGCCAGGCTGGGGCCAGGATTTAAAGGGCTCGGGGCTCCCCTCAGCGACAGGAGCTCTGGGCCCTTTAAATCCCTGCCCCAGCCCCGCAAAGCTCAGGGTTACCCCCGGTGGCCGGAGCCCAGAGCCCTTTAATTTGCCCCTGAGCTTGGGGGGCGGGGACTCCCAGCCACCTCTTCAGCTGGGAGCCCTTGGTTGATTTAAAGGTCCTGGGGCTCGCAGCCACAGCCGGTGCCCCAGGGTCTTTAAATCTTGAGGCCACACCTCTTCTGGATGAGGCCATGCCCCCTTCAGGACTCCGCAGTACCGGTAAGTCCTGTAAGTTACTTTCACCCCTGGGCGCCTCTGAGAGGCAATACTTCCCCACTTGCAAGCATAGCATCTGAATGTAGAAAAGAAACTTTTAATAAAAGGAAGGAAGTAACTCAGTGTTAATGTGCAAAACCACCACAAACAGGGTTCATAAACGTAAACCATAAGTAAAGACCCCCCTCAGTTAGGTTGGGCAGTGTCTTTTTCCCCTCAGGTTCTTAAGTCCAGCAACCCAAAAGTCCCCTTCACATGCCCAACCCTTCTATGCACCCCTGGTTGCTGCCCCTGGTCAGTGCAGATCCAGAGTTCAGAGGTGCATCTGCAGAGTTCACCTCCCACCCTGCATGTGGAGCAAAGCAGGGGGGTAAGAGGCATCTTACTCGCTCCTCATGTATGTTAATGCAGCAATAAAAACAATTGCACCTGGCTTGAGGGATTATTGTTTAGTCCCTTGTGCACTGGGTGAGATTAAAAGAAAAGTAAATGGCCCAAACCACTGATAAAGAGGCCTATCGGTAAAACATGATGAGGGCTTGATGCAAAGGTAAAACAGCAGAAAGGGATGATCACGGGCATCCAATTAAAATAACCGAGCTTTGTAAAGGATAAAGGTTGGCAGAGAGATTGCTAGATAGGTAAGGAGGTAAGTTAACAATGCCCTGTGCTGGGGGGTTAGTGGGGATAGAACTTTTTCAGCACCACCTCTCAGGCCTCTACCACTTGGGCTAAAGAGTAACCCCATTGTCCAGTGGCAGCAGTAGGACTCTGTGGACTAGCTACTGGAAGGGTGCTTTGTCCACTTAGTCAGCATCTTACATGAGTCAATGCAGAAACCACCAAAAAACCCTCCCCCAAAATATCACCCTTCTCTCTCTTGGGATACAATGCACAAAATGCCCCTCTAGATTTGCTCCAAATACAAGGAACATCAGGGAAAAATGCCCCTCCAGTGCTGCTCAGCGTATGAGATACATTGGGCAAAACGTTCCCTCACATCATGTGCTAGGTACAACACAGTGTCCCACTGGGGTTTCAGTAGAACCTCAGCACATGGGAGGAACATGATAGATGTCATGGAGTAGGACTGAGGTATCACCAGGGAGGTAATCATCACTCCTTTGATCCTGCCTTATCTAAACAAATCGCCTCCATTTGGGCCACTTACGGCTGACGGGAGCTGTCTGGTGTATCATCGCTCTGCTGGGATCCAAGTCTAATATACATTTCAGAGCAGAACATTTTATCCTTGTTCAAAGTTTCCTTAAACAAGCCAGGGAAAAGGGAGAGAAAAAACATCATTGGTGCGGGAACTTAAAAGGAAAAATCGCTTTGTGCTTGTGCTGGCTACAGCCCTTTCTCTGCAGCATAAACTCTCTTATCCTGTCCCTCTGGTAGGCAGATTATGATGAATGGACCTTCTAAAAATACTTTTACGTAACACTTTTCACCCCTCAATCTCCAAGTGCTTTACTGTGGCCAGTATCATCATCCACATTTCACTGATGGAGAAACTGAGGCCCAGTGAGGGGAAACAACTTGCAGCCCATCAGGGGTAGAGCTGAGAATTGAACCCAACTCTTTCCTCCCCTGGTTCAGGATCCTATCCAGTCAGCCACACCGACTCCCTTTATGGGTCTGTCTACACTGCATCTGGGAGAGAGCCTTGTGCAAGCAGGGATGGGGCTAGGATGCTAAAAATAGCTGTGTAGACATTGCTTTGACCTTACAACTCAGGCCCTAGAGCCTGGGATGAGGGGGTGGGCCTGAGAGCCGGAATTGCAACTTCAGAGCAATGTACATCTCTTACATGGCCTCACCCATCCCTCACACTGCTTAGTTTCAGAAATGCAGAAAATGAGGTAAGGTTCCACCACAAGCATGGCTGTGCCCCAGAAGGCTTTGCTGAAACAGTGTCTTTGGTGGTACTGGGGCCACTGCAGCTGGTCAGCCCCTCGCATGGTGGGAGGGCAGGGTTAGTGCCAGTGTGAGAGGAGGCTGCCATGTTGAGGTGGAAGGCAAAAGCAGTGCTACATGGGAGAAGGGAGAAGCTAACTGATCCTCCCCACCTCCATCCCCTCCCCGTAACCTGTAGCATGAAAACAGGATCATTCTCCCCCTGCACAGATGAGATACCTGGGAAGGCGGAGGGATCTCACAGGTCGCCTCAGCCAATGGTTTGTCTCTGCAAATAGAAAGAGGTGGTGGCAAGAATTACAATGTACCACTCCTACGCCTAAGCCTTTTCACACCCCTGCTGTTTTTGCACTATGAGCCCTCTGCCACAGGGTGCTGCTGTCTGCATTGGCAGCAGTTCTGATCTTGTGATGGGACAGCTGGTGAGATCGGAGACAGGAAGCTCACAGCGCATGGCTGAGAAGACGGTGCAGAAAGGAAGAGGGATGTATTTGAAGAGTGGCTGTTATGTAGAACGTATGATGTGAATGAGATGATATGTAGAACATATGATATGAATGATGAGAGGGGACAGCCTTAGGGGGTAAAATGCTCTCTTCACGGGGCAGGTACAGCCTGGGCAGCAGCTAGGCAAGCATCTTCCCCACACACTGGGCCTTGCCTCAGATGTGATCTGGAAGTCTATTCAGCCCTTAGCCTCTCTGCTGACACTGGCCCAAAAGCAGCTAATTAGTTTTGTGATGATGACGATGGTAACACCTAGCTCTTATATAGCACTTTTCACCCACAGATCTCAAAGAGTTTTACAGAGAAGGTCATTATCATTATTCCCCTTTTACAGATGGGGAAACTGAGGCATGGGGAGGTGAAGTGACTTGCCCAAGGCCACCTAGCAAACCAGTGACAGAACCAGGAATAGAATCCAGGTCTCCCAAGTCCCAGTCCAGGGCTTTATCCACTAGGAAACACTGCCTCCCTTGATGCTGTAGAGACCTGTCCCCTAGGATATGGACTCAGACCCACAAACTTCTTTTCTTGTGAGCCCCCAAGCAGTGTTCAGGTGGAAATGACTCTTATATGAGAGAGAAGGGGATTCAAGTTACTCCAGCACTGGGAGAACCTTCTGAGGAGAGGATGGACCTCAGCTTAGCCACAGGATAAGTAAACTACTTTTCTCTTGGCATGTGTCCCATAGGGAATGATACCACCAATGAACAGAGGAGTACTTGCCTCTCTTCCTTGTCGTGGGGCTGAGATACCCTGCCCCTCATAGCACCCAGATGCCCTTGGGTCTCCTGGAGCTGAATGTGAATTTGCTGCAGCTGGTTCTCCAGGTCCTGGTTGTTTTCTTTTAGCCTCTGGTTCTCGCTGGTGGCAGCATGCTGCTTGGTGCTGAGGCTGTGGAACTGGGTCTCGAGCTTGGAGGAGAGAGGAGGTGGCAGATTCAGGCACTCATAAAGGAGCCAGCAGGAGGGTGTTAGATTTGCCAGCTGCATATGTGGAAACCTGTTAATAATGAACTGAGCAATCCCTGGGGCCAAGTTCCCCACTGGCGTAAACTGGCGCAGCTCAAGGCACCTGTCTCCATTGCAAAAAATGCACCAACTCCTGTTTCAAACAGGGCTTGAAGGCTGGGTCCCAAACTAATGACACAATGGAGAAACAGCTCCACCTTCTACCTTCTCCCAGGAGCTAGTGCTCTGCTTGGTTAGAGTTGGTGAGGCTGATTGTTAAGGCCTGGGTTTTATTCACTAGTGTGGAATGTCCTAGCCTCCCAGTATTGTACCCCAACTCAGCAGGAGGGTAACGGTGCAACGGATGGGAAAATGTCCCTGGCGATTTGCACTGCAGACCTTTGCAGTGTATTCTGCATTGGTTCTGTGGGTGGAATTTCCACAGGCATCTGTAGACCAAGACTGTGCAACAGAGATCTGCACTGCAAGGCCCGGTGCGTTTAGCATCACACCCGGTACCTTCTGCCCAGGCATGTCTGGTACATTTAGAAGCACAACTCTGTGGGCTTGTCTACATCAGAAAGTTGCAGCGCTGGTGAGGGAGTTACAGCGCTGCAACTTAGGAGGTGTACACATCTGCAGGGCACCACCAGCGCTGCAACTCCCTGTTTGCAGCGCTGGCCGTACTCCCGTTTTGTCTCGGGTGTAGAGGATCCAGCGCTGGTGATCCAGCGCTGGTAATCAAATATAGACACTTACCAGCGCTTTTCTTGACCTCCGTGGAATAAGCAGGTATCCCAGCATACCTGAGGAAGCCTCTGGTAATCAAGCTGGTCTCCTTCCCCGGTTTGCTCTCGCGTTCCCCGAACCCCGAGCAAGCAGGTCTCCTTCCCTGAGGTTTGCTGGGTGGTTCCGGGAACGCGAGAGCAAACCGGGAAAGGAGACCAGCTTCGCCGCGGTTTGCTCTCGCGTTCCCCGAACCCCGAGCAAGCAGGTCTCCTTCCCTGAGGTTTGCTGGGTGGTTCCGGGAACGCGAGAGCAAACCGGGAAAGGAGACCAGCTTCGCCGCGGTTTGCTCTCGCGTTTCCCGGAACCACCCTGCAAACCGCAGGGAAGGAGACCTGCTTGTTCGGGGAACGCGAGAGCAAACCGCGGCGAAGCTGGTCTCCTTTCCCGGGTTTGCTCTCGCGTTCCCCGAACCACCCAGCAAACCGCAGGGAAGGAGACCTGCTTGTTCGGGGAACGAGAGAGCAAACCGGGAAAGGAGACCAGCTTCGCCGCGGTTTGCTCTCGCGTTTCCCGGAACCACCCTGCAAACCGCAGGGAAGGAGACCTGCTTGTTCGGGGAACGCGAAAGCAAACCGCGGCGAAGCTGGTCTCCTTTCCTGGGTTTGCTCTCGCGTTCCCCGAACCACCCAGCAAACCGCAGGGAAGGAGACCTGCTTGTTCGGGGGTTCGGGGAACACTGGAGCAAACCGGGGAAGGAGACCTGATTCCCCGCGGTTTGCTCTCGCGTTCCCCGAACCCCGCTTGAAGCCGCCCAACAGCGCTGCAGTGTGGCCACATCTAACACCACTTGCAGCGCTGGTTGCTGTAAGTGTGGCCACTCTGCAGCGCTGGCCCTATACAGCTGTACTAATACAGCTGTAACAACCAGCGCTGCAAAATTTTAGATGTAGACATGGCCTGTGTCTTTGCTCAGGCATGCCTGGAATATTCAGCATCACAGCAGGTGCCTTTTGCTTGGATGTGCTTAGCATACCCAGAAGCACACCTGGTATGGTCTTCAGCACAGCAAGTGCATTGCATCTGGATATAGCTGGGACACTCGAGCAGCAAGCAAAGGGTTAATATGTGGTATTTTGGTATTCATATGCTTCTGTCAGTGACCAGCTCCAATAAAAGGGGCCTGGGGAACAGGACTTGATTGGCTGAGCTAACAGGCCGGGGATCTGGTTGTGACACTTGTAGCCTGGGCTAATGGAGGCGGGCACAGGAGATGCTTTCTGTGGAGTGACTCAGTAGGAGCTGCTCTTTCATCATAGTACAGAAACAGTGCTCAGCATGGTGCCAAGAGGAGCTGTGCTGCATGAGGAGCAGCCCATGCAGTCCTTGCCCTCTCTGCTCTGTCTGCCACCCAAAACTGTGATGATGTGGACATTCGCCCCTCTAGGAACTCAACTGAGTCCTCTACAGGCCACAGAACATCTCACCTCACTTTGAACCACCAGCAAGCGCTGCACTTCCCCATCCACAACGTCTAGTGCTCTCTGCACCTCCGTGGTGTGCAGGTGACTTCTTGCTTTACTCTGGAATCACAGAGGAAATGTTAATGCCAGTCTCTTTATATGACCAGCCACTCAAGGACAATTCCCTGATGCTACCCAGAGTAACAAATCCTCTCCACACTAGGAACTCAGTACACCGAGCAATCCTGATGGCTTTGTTCATTTCAGCAGGGCAGCTGCACAGCTCTAAGGGGGGAATTTCACCCTTTATGTTCAGGGGCCACAGGCATAGCTCAGAGGATCTGATCCACAATCTTAAGCTGAAAGTTAAATATTGTTTCTGTAATGCCAACCCACAAAGGGGCGTCAGCAGCGGGGATCAAACCTTGGATCTCTGGAGCTAAATGCATGAGCTTCTGCTACATGAGCCAAAATACATCATTCTTTTAGCCAAGGCTGTAGCACGCTCATCAAGCTCTAGGGGTCTAGGCTTCAGCCACCATTAGAGGGGGACAGAGTGCCATTCCAAGCAAGCAGGGGTTACACTTCCTTAGACCTCATAGGCAGGTTGGTGGCAACACTCCATCATGGCAAGCCCCTGGCAGCCTGGAGAACTGGACAGAGTGGGTCTAGTTGGCCATCTATCCACGTGGCTGCAGAGGGATTTTGAACAATACGTTTAACACCAAGAATGACTAACATATGTGTCTGGGGTGAGGGCGGGGAGAGACGTCAGACCGCATAGCAGAAACGGGAATGGTGCATGCTTCAGAGCCAGCTCAAAGGGGGCTGAGAGACTGGTGCTGTGGAGCTGGGTCCCTGAAAACAAATCGTCGTGGAAGAGAGAATAGGAAGGGTGCTCTTGTGATGATGCCACATGACTGAGGTGCAGGAAATCTGAGGTCTGAGTTTGGGCAACCCACTTGATCTCCCTGGGCCTCAGTTCCCCTCCAGTAAAAAGGATGTGATGTCACTCCCTTTCTCCCACTAGTCTATTAAGACTGAAAGCACTACAGGACCAGAACTGCTTTATTATGTGTTTGTACAGCACCTACCACAGTGGGGCCCAGATCTCACCTGGGGACACTAGGTGCTGTTGGGATATAAATAATAATCACTGGAAGCTTTGTTGGTGCATGTACCACCTTTGTTAAAGGCAAATAGGTTCCATATTATGACAAGAGGTGAGGGAAAAATATCCTCAGCTTTATGTCCTCAATTCTCCTCCCAGGAGGAATCCGTTCATTCTAGAAATCCCAAAGTCACATTCTGGCTCCCAAAATCCGGGAGACCCAAGAACAGTTGTAAAAATTACACACAGGGTAGGAATGTGTGAACACACAGAGAGATTTTTTTTGAGTGCTAGTAAACAGAGTCTTCCCTCTTTCTAACCTGAGATCACCTGTGGGCAGCATCAGAGCAGTATATATAATCCCTAGCTCCACCCCATAATTACTATAACCACACCCATGGGAGGGCCTCCTTTTATAAATAGGCTGCCCTGCATTTTGAATTCAGATACAATCTGGGGTCAGAGAGTGGAAGGAAACAGGTATGTTTGCAGTGAAAGGCAGCAGGGTAAAAACCAAAGGACAGATGAAGAAGAAAAGGTGAATGTGGGGTTAGATCAAACCCATCAGAGCGGAGTGGTTGGTGAGTCTCTGCAGAGTCATTTAATTGGGCCCCTATTCTGGCAGGTATATTCTTGGGGGAAGTTTTCGGTTAAACAGGTTGGAGGGGGTTGCAGTGGGGGACATGGAGCAGCTTGCCTGCCCTGCCAAGACCTGTCAGGGACGACTGCCCAGGAGGGAACCATGTAGGCCTAAGCCCAGTTACTCGTGGTGGATGGATTTGATCCTGCTGATCCTCTGGTTTGAGGTTTGATAAATTTTTGAGCCCCAGCTCATCCTTGCAAATGTTCAGGAAATGTGGGTGTGGCTATTCAACCAGCAGGGAAGCTGATGACCCTCCCCTGCACCTGGCTGGCTCCTGTTTTTGTTCTTCCCTTTCTCAGGAAAGGTCTGACTGTGTCCAACCCTCTGGTCAAATACCATGGAAAAGGCCAAATCCCAAAGCTGGCCACATCCCAGCAGCGAATCCAGGGCTGCCCAGAGGGGGTCAATTTGCCCCGGGTCCTACAGGGGCCCCCACAAGAATATAGTTTTCTATAGTATTGCAACTCTTTTTTATGGAAGGGGCCCCTGAAATTGCTTTGCCCCAGGCCCCCTGAATCCTCTGGGCGGCCCTGAGCAAATCCCTAGCTCCTCTGCAAAGTTCTTCCCAGTCCATGTGCCAAACGTGAGGCCAGAGAGGCTGTGAGAGCACTGCTCTGCTGATGGACCTGAGCCCCAGACGGGGAACACTCGAGCCCAACCCCATAGTTTGGGTTGAGAGGCCTCCCCACAGCAGGATCCCCAAAGAGGGAATACCACCATTGTTAGGAGGGAACTATACCTCCCTCCGTCCATTGCCACGCACGGGAGCTGGTTGTGACCAGGCCTGTCCGGGTTGTGAACTCACCTCATGCTGCAGGCGCTGCTTCTCCCGGTTTATTTGCTGTTCCATTTCCTCATACAGCTTCTGCACCTCCCGGTTGTGATCAGTGACCCGTCTGGCACAAGGGAATGAGCAGGCAGCTTTAATATGGGTCTGTTTACACCAGGTCTAGTATTTGAAGGGGAATGTAGCACTGGTGAAAGGGGACCAGTCGTTAGCCCTGGAGACCTCTCTTTCCCTACAGAACCAGCGCAACTTGGGCAGCAGCTGGGCAAGCTCCTCCTCTTCCACACTGCCCTTGTCTCAACCCGGCTTCAACCTCAACCTGGCAGGGGCCAGGGCCACTCTCAGAAGTAAGAGGGGCGTTCAGTCTCCATTCAAGAGTCTGATCTGACACACATCTATCTCCATCGATTCCAATGGGGGTGGATCGGGCCCTGAATCCTTTGTCTCACTACTGCAGTAAAAGGACCCGCTGCAGAGGTGGTTTTGAAATGTGGAAATCTGTCCACTAAGGCCATTTCATATGGGCCAACAAATAGGCCTTGGCAACATCTGATCTAGGCTACACTAATTATTAGCTGATTATTAACCCCTGCAGCCATCCATTCTCCCAGAGCTGCGAATGCTGAAAGCAGCTCCTCCTTCCTTTGGTTTCTGTTTCTCACAGCCCCATTCTCCACTCATCTCCCCTTCTGTAAGGCTCTGTCTGTGGAAGCGGATCCTTCCACGCCAGCCCCACCATGCCACTCACTTGTTCAAGGTCAGCTCCAACGTCACCTTTTCCCTCTGAGCTTCCTTGATCCGGTGCGTCATTGTGGCCAAGAACTCCTCCAAGTTCCCCAACAGGTGAGGCTCGTCTTGACGGAGCTTCACCCACAGCCTCCAAATCTCTGACTGACTGAGGAAAGAGAGAAAGAGACCTTGTTTGGAGGTCAGGCTAGATGATAGAATTGTCCATTCAGGCATGAAACACTAGGATGTTTCATGCTTAATAGCATTCAGATCCCATTGGGTCTTGCAAGCTAAGCAAAGTCGGAGCCTGATTTGATCTGTTGGTGATAGCTGGGTGAATCTTTGCCTTGGGGTCTAGTTGCTGGTTAGATGTGGGGAAAGATCCCCTAACAATACCTGCGGCTCTTCGCAGCACATGATATTAAAACCCTGTGTGATTTAATTATTAACCAATCTAAGTAATTAACCAGCTGGGATGCTCTTACTGTGTTGTTAAGCAGTCGTAGAATACTTGGTCAGTCATTTTGCTGTGAGAATAACATAGAGCTATATAAAAAAAGTAAATGAAACAATGAATTCACATGACTGTGGCTCTTTTAGGTCATATTGATCGCTAATTTGTCTCTTGAACCACTGTATCACTGCCATAGTGGTAGGTGGACAGATGGGTTGTAAAGACTGGAAAAAGTCTGTTAAAGGACTTTGCTGAAGGCTAGAGGAAAGGGTTGTGGATAGGGAACATGGGCAAGGGTGAGAATTTGGATTTGTTAAAAATGGGATTTCTTTTCCACCAAAGTTTCCAACATAAAATGTTTGTTTGCTCATTCAAAATTTTTCCTGACATTTTCCAGCTTTTTGGATGAAACTGTTCATGCTGTTGAAGAGTTGGGTGATTGCCAGCAAAACAAAAATGTTTGTGTTGTTCAAAAAGTCAGTTTTCATTGGACAAAATGTCTCAGTGAAAAGTTTGTCCACAGCCATAGTGACAGTCCATCAGCAGCATGGACCTGGAATGGAACTGGGGCATAGGCACCGACTTCCACTGTTCCCGGTGGGTGCTCGACCCCACACTCATCCATGGCCTCACCCCTGCACCGCCCTCACCCTGCTCCCATTCCAGCCCCTTCCCCTAAATCCCTGCCCCTACCCTGTCTCTTCTCCATCTCCTCCCCTGAGAGTACTGTGTCCCCGCTCCTCCCTCCCATCTCCTGGAAAGTCCTAAGCGCCACCAACAGCTGTTTGGTGGTGGGAAGCACTGGGAGCTAGGCAAAGGAGTGGGGACACAGTGCACTCAGGGGAAGGAGGAGGTGAGGTGAGGTGGGGCGGAGGGTGAGGGAAGCTTGGCTGCCTGTGGGTGCAGAGGACCCACTAATTTTTCCCCATGAGTGCTCCAGCCCCGGAGCACCAATGGAGTTGGTGCCTATGAATTGGGGTACTCTGCAGAACTTGCTAAGGGGGGGATACATGCCCTTCTCCAAGGATTCAATAATAACACATGTAGTACACAGGCCAAGTGTGTCTCTGTCCCTCTCTGGTGCCAAGCCGTGTAAGAGATTTGAGTCTGCTACTGCCTCTGAGCTAATGGAATTGGTCCTTCCGCGCAAGCAGTAGGAGCTCATGAAGCTGGAGATCCCAAGTTCAACCCCTGATGATGACCCTCCCATAGAGACAAGTGGTAAGATTGTGTTTAAGCTCAAGGCCTGATTCTCAGTTCCTCTGTTCCTATCTTTGGAGCAGGGATGGAGAGGGCAGGCAAAGGTGGCCTTAAGCCATTCCTGAACTCCCTAGATTCACACACATGGTAGCCTGTATGGGGAATTGAGCTTGACCAGTGTGTTACACATGGATTCCACCCTTCTCACAAGCTTTAACCATAATATCATGTAGCCCCATCCCAGCCCTGAACCCCTTGCTAGGTGCTAAATGAAGGTGTGGCTGGGGCACTTTTACTCTTCAAAGATATTTTCTGCTCCCAGTTGGTCCATGAACGCTCTGAAGCATTTTCTTTCCTCGCTGTCTGCTTCCTCCAAGGAGTAGTCCATGGGGGACATGTACACCCTCCTGGAAGCTGTCTTCCTCCTCCTGTGCTGCCTTGTTGTGGTCTGCAAGCTCAGGAACTGTTCTGCCAATAGACGACCAAAACTATATCAATGGCCAGATGCAATACAACAGTGAAGCACCAAGGCCAACATCTTCCCACATGGGTGCTCAAAGCTAGACACCTAAATCTACCTTTAGATGCCTACGTAAGGTGGTTTTCAGGGGCTCTGGGAACACGCAGTTCCTTTTGGTTTCTGCATGCGCAGCACCTCTGAAAATCAGCCCTCCTGATTCAGAAGCCCAGGGTGTCATTTCAGAAAGCTGGTGGAGAAGCAAACTGTCAGACTAGGACATCAGTCTCACCTTCCCCATGTAAAAAAAAGGGAGCAGCTGAGTGACTGTTCGCCAGCTTCCCGGCACAGTCACGCTTGGGTTGGATTGACTGATAGATTTAGAATGGAAGAAAATGGTGCATTATGGGAAGACATTCTGAACAGGGGCTTAGAACAGCAGGCAAGTTTGGGCCAGTGAGCCATGCTACTTGCGCAGCAGGTGGCCAACGCCCAAGGTTGGGTAGGTGTGCCATGCTGGGCATTCGAGGCACATGGGCAATGCGAGGGAGTCCAGGCACCTGGAGCAGAAGGAGTACTATGTTGTGGACCTGGGGCAGCCTGTGGGCATGTCAGGCACATGGCGTGGATAATGGGCTAAGTGAGGGAAAAAGCCTGTTGCTCTTATGAAAGAGACAGCTAGCAAGTCTGAAGTGTTTGGCAAATATTCTCTGGGCATTAATAAAATCATTGCAGCAAAGCGTTACCCTGCTGTGGTAAGTGAACTTTAAATCTTCACTAGCCTTTTGAGGCTTTGAAGAGCATGACTGAGGGCTGCGTCTTTGCATGTGTTCTGAAATCACTGCCATAGAGTCCATCCATGCCCCTTAAACTGGGAGCAGCATCAAGCCTTCTACCATGATCATCACTGTCAGGGCTGGCTCCAGGCACCATCTTACCAAGCAGGTGCTTGGGGCGGCAACTCTTGAGAGGGGCGGCACTTTAAGGTATTAAGCCGCAATTCGGCAGAGGTTCCCTCACTCCCGCTCGGAGCGAAGGACCTCCTGCTGAATTGCCGCAGATTGCGATCACAGTCACGATCGTGGCTTTTTTTTTTTTTGGCTGCTTGGGGCGGCAAAACCCCTGGAGCCAGCCCTGATCACTGTTGTTTGTATCGCTATAGTATTAACTCTTTGATGAATTTCCCATGTCCCATCAGTGAAAGGCAGTAAAGTGGCACCTACTGAGCCCTGTGGTGAATTCTTCCGTAGTTAAATATCCATTCCTGTTGGTATCGAGACCATCAAAGACCAGCTCCAGCTCCTCTGCGCTGCATGGGAAATCCTCCTTCTTCAGTTTCTAAAACCAGTGCAAATGTTTGATTAGATAGAGATGTGATTGACTTTGTGAAGGAGCTCAGGTGTAGGGTCCTGTTTGCCCATTGTGAAGGCACTGTGCTTAAAGCAACAAGGTGTGATCGCGGCTTTAGAAATCTGGTCTGTCGTATTGCTTGGGCCTGATTCCACTTCCTCACCATTTTACACCATTAATTTCAAGAGAGGCACCTTGATCCAGTGCACAGGGCACTGGCCTGGGTCTCAGGAGGCCTGACTTCAATTCCTAGCTCCACCAGTGATATGCTGAGTCATTTCACCTCACTGTGCCTCTGTTCTCTCCTTCTCTATTGAGACTGGAAGCTCCTTAATAAATACACTGTAAGTGTGAAGTATCGAGACCAAAGCTGAACAATAACCAGTGGTTACATTTTGCCCTTCCCTTGCACTGTCCATCCAAGGGCCTCCTGTATTTATTAGCTCTGCTAGTGACCTGTTTTAGATCTGTTTTACAGTGGGGGAAACTGAGGCATGAAGTGATGTGACTTGCCAAAACCGTGAGTCCGTGGCAGCCCCCTGGTCTAACCACAAGCCAACATGGCCTCCCTTGCTCAATGTTTTTTTGGCTCAGCCTTTACTTGGGTGATTTGCTGAACATGGCCTGACGTTGAGCAGTGTTAGTTGTCCTAAACTTGTACTGAGGGGAGCAGAATACCTTAGAGAACCAGACATTATATGAGTAATAGTTTCATATATCTATATCTGCAACACAATAATGATTAATAATTACATAGCACATGTCTTAGCTTTCAAAGTGCTTTATGAAGGCAGGGAAGGTGCATTCTCCCCATTTTATAGATGGAGAAACAGAGACACAGAGCAATGTGACTTTCCCACCGCAGCTCAATGGCAGACCCAGAAACAGGACTGAGTTCCATTCCCACATGCTGTCCATCAGGGGAGTCCTGCTCTCAGTTATACCTCCTTGGCTTCTATGGGCTTTTCACTAATGCCCGAATTTGGCCCAGTGAGTTCATTGCATAAACCTGCAATTTACCTGCATGTCGGCACGTGTGATGAAACCTTTCTGGTCTTTGTCGCATTCCTGGAAGAATTCCTGAATCTTTTCCATTATTTCAGGTGGGAACGGCTCCTCCTCCGGGATCGAGGGTGTCTTTGCACCACCGAACACATCTCGCAGCTGCTTTCGTCGGCTTGAGCCCAGCTTCCTGGGCCTCCTCTGCTCCTCCATGGCTCTTTCAATGTGTAAGAGAGAAATCAGAGGGCACCGTGCTCCCCTTCATCTTCTCGAGTTCTCTTAGCAATGGGCTTTTAATTAGATTAGCTCAGAGGGTCATAGAACTCTTACACTGAGAGGGGGGACAAGCCTGTTTTGCTATTGATGTGACGAAAAGGGGAATGGACTATGTCTGAATTAGAATAGACTAATGGGGACTGAATGGCTGAGGGTTGGCAGTGGGACAGTCTCTGATTGTCCAGTGCAGACCTGGTCCTCATCAGTTTGAAGTAGAACATGTCACCGTATGATTGTGGTCCCTGTGTGAGTCTCTAGGTCTCAACCCAGTGGCTTCTTCACTGCAGCTGGCAAACCTAGGCCTAAGGGATTTGCTCAGTCACACAGGACATTCAAGGCAGAGCCAGGAATTAGACACAGATCTCCTGACTCCCAGGCTCAATGATTTACTCCCAAGACCATCCTACCACTCTGCCGACACAGACAGAGGACTGCAAGTTCGTCTACACAGCAGGAAAGAACCCTCGGCAGCGAGTCTCTGAGCCTAGGTCAAGTGACTTGGACAGTGTGGATGTTCCCACTGGGGCTGGAGCCTGGGCTCTGAGATCCAGTAAAGGGAAATGTCTCAGAGCCTGGGTTCAAGCCCAAGCCAGAATAACTATACTGCTGTTTTTAGACCAGTAGTGCAAGCCCCAGTCAGCTGACCTGGGCTCTGAAACTTGCTGCTGTGGCTTGGCTTTTTTCTCTTTTTGCAGTGTAGATGTATCCAGAGGGTCCCTGATTTGGTCCCATTGCCCAAGGCCCTGCTTCAGCCTCTCTCTTTGAACACTGTGAATCTTAGGGCTTGTCTACATTTACCAGAGGATTGACACATGGCGTTCGATGAAGACCCACTAAATCGACCACAGATTGCTCTCCCATCAACTCCTGTACTCCACCGGATTGATAAGAGTAAGGGGAGTCGCTGGGAGAGCCCCCGCACTAAGTAGATCTAAGCTACGTCAACTTGAGTTACGCTAGTCACGTAACTCCAATTGCATAGCTTAAATCGACTTTTCCCTGTACTGTAGACAAGGCCTTAGTGGCGTACAAATGAACAGCTTAGGACTGGCTAGCTTTGCTGAGGTTCCTGAACTGTTAGGTGAGTTTGGTCGGAGTGAAACTGGCTCTGCTGAGGGCTTCAGAATGAAACGAATGTAGCATTGCCTCTCACGGGAGTTCAAACTCCCCGAGTCAGGCCACCAAAAATCAGGAAATTGGCTTAAAAATAATGAGATTTTAAATATATAAATTTGATAATCTTGGGAGAGGTTTAAGGTGCACTCAGGTCATGTTCCCAAGCTTGTCACGTCTGCTGTCAGGGCTAAAAATTTATTTAAAAAAAATGACAGCCAAGAGTCCTACAAAAAGTGGAAACTTGGTCAAATTACAAAGGATGAATATAAACAAATAACACAAGTATGTAGGGACAAAATTAGAAAAGCCAAGGCACAAAGTGAGATCAAACTAGCTGGGGACATAAAAGGAAACAAGAAAACATTCTTCAGATACATTAGAAGCAAGAGGAAGACCAAGGACAGAGTAGGCCTATTACTCAATGAGGGGGAAGACAATAACAGAAAATGTGGAAATGACAGAAGTGCTTAATTACTTCTTTGTTTTGGTTTTCACCAAGAAGGTTAGTGGCGATTAGAAGTCTAACATAATGAATGTCAATGAAAATGAGGCTGGATCAGAGTCTAAAATAGGGAAAGAACAAGTCAAAAATTACTTAGACAAGTTATATGTCTTCAAATCACCAGGGCCTGATGAAATGCAACCTAGAATACTCAAGGAGCTGACTGAGGAGATATCTGAGCCATTAACAATTATCTTTGAAAAGTCATGGAAGACGGGAGACATTCCAGAAGACTGGAAAAGGGCAAACATAATGCCCATCTATAAAAAGGGAAATTAGGACAACCTGGGGAATTACAGACCAGTCAGCTTAACTTCTGTACTCGGAAAAATAATGGAGCAAATAATTAAGCAATCAGTTTGCAAATGCCTAGAAGATAATAAGGTGATAAATAACAGTCAACATGGATTTGTCAAGAAAAAATCATGTCAAACTAACCTGAGTATCAGAGGGGTAGCCATGTTAGTCTGGATCTGTAAAAGCAGCAAAGAGTCCTGTGGCACCTTATAGACTAACAGACGTATTGGAGCATGAGCTTTCGTGGGTGAATATGATGAAAGCTCATGCTCCAATACGTCTGTTAGTCTATAAAGTGTCAGAGGACTCTTTGCTGCAACCTGATAGCTTTCTTTGACAGAGTAACAAGCCTTGTGGATACGGGGGGGGGGTGGCAGATGCGGTCTGTCTTGACTTTAGTAAGGCTTTTGATATTGTCTCACATGACCTTCTCATAAACAAACAGGGAAATACAACCTAGATGGAGCTACTATAAACTGGGTGCATAACTGGTTGGAAAATCATTCCTGAGAGTAGTCATCAGTGGTTCACAGTCATGCTGCAAGGGCATAACGAGTGGGGTCCCACAGGGATCAGTTCCAGGTCGGTTTCTCTTCAATATCTTCATCAATGATCTTGATAATGGCATAGAGAGCACGCTTATAAAGTTTGTGGACAATACCAAGCTGGGAGGGGTTCCAAGTGCTTTGGAGGATGGGATTAAAATTCAAAATGATCTGGACAAACTGTAGAAGTGGTCTGAATTAAATAGGATGAAATTCAATATGGACAAATGCAAAGTACTCCACTTAGGAAGGAACAATCTGTTGGACACATACAAAATGGGAAATGACTGCCTAGGAAGGAGTACTGCGGAAAGGGATCTGGGGTCATAGTGGATAATAAGCTAAATATGAGTCAATGGTGTAACGCTGTTGCTAAAAAAGCAAACATCATTTTGGGATGTATTAGCAGGAGTATTGTAAGCAAAACACAAGAAGTAATTCTTCCACTCTACTCCATGCTGATTAGCCCTCAGCTGGAGTATTATGTCCAGTTCTGGGTGCCACATTTCAGGAAAGATGTGGACAAATTGGAGAAAGTCCAGAGAAGAGCAAAAAAATGATTAAAGGTCTAGAAAACATGACCTATTGATGATTGAAAAAAATGGGTTTGTTTAGTCTGGAGAAGAGAAGACTGAGAGGGGACATAACAGTTTTCAAGTACATAAAATGTTGTTACAAAGAAGAGGGAGAAAAATTGTCCTTCTTAACCTCTAAGAACAGGACAAGAAGCAATAGGCTTAAACTGCAGCAAGGGCAGTTTAGGTGGGACATTAGGAAAAACTTCCTAACTGTCAGAGTGGTTAAGCACTGGAATAAATTGCCTAGGGAGGTTGTGGAATCTCCATCATTGGAGATTTTTAAGAGCAGGTTGGACAAACACCTGTCAGAGATGGTCTAGATAATACTTAGCCCTGCCTTGAGTGTAGAGTCTGGACTAGATGACCTCTTGAGGCCCCTTCCAGTTCTATGATTCTCACATAATAATCACAGAGTCCTGGAGCTGGGCAGTCAGAAAAACACCAAATATCACAAGACTTGTGATAGATTCACAAGAGTAGGCAACGCTGGGAGAGTCCACATGGAATTTTGGTGGCTTCAGCTCCCCAACCGAGTCAAAAGCAGGCAGTTTGGGTGGAGTTTTATCTTGAGTTTGTTAGGTTGATTTGAAACTGAAAGTTAAAGCAAAACCAAGAGGCTGATCTCATGGTGTCGTTATTAACTATGCTTACTGTTAACGCCCCCAAATATGTGCTAGATAAAGCAGGAAAGTTACAATGAAAGGTTCCTTTCTAAAGAGCTGACAGGTTAGCTTTAGACTGACTTAACGAGAGGGGATAGCAGAGATGAGGGTTACAGCATCATGTGGATTCTGAGGGCCTGATTCTCAATTGGTCCATTCCCACCCTTGGGGAAGGGATGACGAGGATGGGGCAAAGGTGGCTTCAAATCCTGTTTGTGCTCCTTGTAAGCTTTGGCCACGCAGGGGCCTTTCAAATTTTCAGAATGGAGAAAGGTAAATAGTGGTGTCCCCTAGGTGTCCGTCCTGGGCCTATTTAACATAGTCATAAACAATCTGGAAAAAGGGGTAAACTCAGTGAGGTGGCAAAATTTGCAGACGATACAAAACTACTCAAAATAGCTAAGTCCCAGGCAGACTGCGAAGAGCTACAAAAGGATCTCACAAAACTGGGTCACCAGGCAACAAAATGGCAGATGAAATGTAATGTTGATAAATGCAAAGTAACACACATTGGAAAACATAATCCTATATACTATGATGGGGTCTAAATTAGCTGTTACCACTCAAGAAAGAGATCTGGGAGTCATTGTGGATAGTTCTCTGAAATCTTCCACTCAATGTGCAGTGGCAGTCAAAAAAGCAAACATAATGGGATAGATAATAAGACAGAAAGGAATAGATAATAAGATAGAAAATATCATATTGCCTCTATATAAATCCATGGTACGCTCACACCTTGAATACTGTGTGCAGATGTGGTCACCCCATCTCAAAAAAGATATATTGGAATTGGAAAAGGTTCAGAAAAGGGCAACAAAAATGATTAGGGGTATGGAACGGCTTCTGTCTGAGGAGAGATTAATAAGACTGGGACTTTTCAGCATGGAAAAGAGGCAACTAAGGGGGTATATGATAGAGGTCTATAAAATCATGAGTGGTATAGAGAAAGTAGATAAGATTAAGCCTCTGCCTAGTTTGATGGTGCTGTTAATCTTTGCTCATTTTGTGCATATCCTTCTTCTTCTGTAATCCCTCCTACGGGCTTCACGGTTCTGAGCCATCTCAAAACATAAGCAACTGCTCTGAAATATAGGAGAAGTTCTACAAAAGATACAGCTTCCCCCTAAATTCTGAGGGAGCATCCTTTTGGGCCCCCATCCTACAACGACTTACATGCTGAACTTTGAGTGTGTGCATCAGTGTTGGCAGAACTGTGGCTCTGAGTCTCCAGAGCCCTCTGCTCAGAGCCCCTCTGTCTTAGGGCCTGCTGTAGCCCTATGACCTTAATTATCTGAGCGCCTCACAATCTTTGATATACTGATCCTCACAATGTCCGTGTATGGTAGGGAAGTGCTGTTCTCTAGCTGTAAAACAGGGATAAAGATACTGACCTCCATTGTAAAGTGCTTGGAGATCTGCTGTTGAAAAGCTCTAGATAAGAGCTCGATATAATAATTATCCCCACTTTACAGATGGGGAACTGATGGTGCGTCCACATTGCAGCAAAATACCCCATAGCAGCGAGTCTCAGAGCCTGGGTCAACTGACTCGGGCTTGTGCTACAGGCTAAAAAAATAGCAGCATAGACATTCCCGCTCAGACTGGAGCCTGGGCTCTGAAACCTGGCAAGAGAGGTGGGTCTCAAAGCCTGGGCTCCGGGCTGAGTGGGAATGTCTGGGCTGCTATTTTTAGCCTCATCGCACAAGCTCAAATCAGTTGAACTGAGCGCTAAGACTTGCTGGTGCAGGGTTTTTCTTGCAGGGTAGGTGTACCCTGAGTCACACAGAGACTATGGTTTCAATGGGAGTTAGGCACCTAAATACCTCTGACAATCTCAGCATAAGTGACTTGCCCAAGGTCGCATAGGATGTGTGTGGCAGCGAAGGGAATTGAGCTCCTGAATACAAGTTAGCACCCTACCCCCCAGGCTGCCCTTCCTCTCATTATACATTGCCTGAGGCTGTCCCCAGAGGCTGTTCTTCTCTGTTCGTTCTAAACAAATGATATTTGCATGGGAACTAAAGGAGTTAACCGTTTCACACTAAGAGAGGGAGGTTAGGTGGGTCTGGGTGAGATAGCACATTAACTTCAGCATGTTGTGTGTTTTGTAATGGTTAGGCAAAGATGCTGATAAGCATCCAGACTTCACAGGAAATGAGTTACCAGGCCAGAGAACTGTCTATAAACTAAAATAAATATCGTTCAAACAGGCGCTTTTAGACCAATTTTTACAGGCTTTCCCCTAAAAATATATCAACATAAAAGGGTTCTGATCTGGAAACCAACACTGCTATTTAAGGTCTGGCCCAGTCCACAGAGTTTGACTCCTAACTCTGGGTGGTTTGTGATGTGAATCTGTCTTTTGCCCATAATGGAAATGAAACAGAAGCTTGTACAGCAGATCAGGTCATGTGGCTTTAATGACACTTAGCAAATAGGCATGTTGTATGGGCTTTATGGGCAACTTATCTTCACACCACCACAGTGAAGTAGATGGGAAAGGTTAGTGTTATCCCTGCTTTATAGATGGAGAAACTGAGGCACAGACTGGGGAAGAGTTTGCATTTAAAAATGCCTAAGGGGTTTAGATGCCTGGGTGAAGGAGAGTGAATTAGGTGCCTAGTTCCCTTAGAAGCTTTTGAAAATCCCACCTAAATTGAGTGGGCCCTAGGTCATATATCAGGTGATTGACAGAGCCAGGATTAGCACTGGACACCCTCCCAAGCTCTTGTTTGTTTCTCCAGAGTATGCTGCCTCCTCGGTCTGGTCTTACTGAACTGTCCTGCACCGATACCTATCCACGGGAGAGAGGGGTGACAAGCAGAAAGGCAAGCTACCCTGACAACAAAGAGCACTCATGAGGCATCCTATTCAGCTAAAGAGCAGAGTGGGTTTGGGATCTCTCTGGTTGTTACTTGGGTTTTTCAAGTAGCAAGACGTGCACTAACTCAGCCGCAGCAGTTAGATGACTGATTGCATTTGAGACGCTTGCATGAGCCCATTAATATCAAGATCAAAACATTTCTACTAGGGGCCTGATTTTGGAAATGTTTGGCACCCCTGAAAAATCCAGCCCTGATTAAATCAAATTGGGAGCCAAGTTACACAAACTTTTTTTTAAGCAACATGGAAACAATTTCTTTGTGCAGAAGAGTAGATCAGTTCAGGATTTTGCAGCAGATTTGGGGCTAAATCTGCCTCAGGAATAAAAAAGCAACCAAGGTGTAAACTGCACTTACCTTTCAGCAGTGCCTCTGAGAGAGGGTTTCAGACGTTGCAAAGTGCAGGGCACCTTCTCTGAAGTGAGTTGGTTCCTTTATTTCTTGCGGTAAGTTGGCATAGTAAGTGCAGAGGAGGGGTGCTGCTTCTGTTGTTATGTTTCATCAACCTGGCTCGGGCATGATCTGACATTTTCTTTCTCTTGCTCAACTCACTTTTCCGCTGTTGGGTTAAATATAACAGTTAGAGTTCCCTGCATTTCCTGTTCACGAAACATTGCTTTGTGACCTTAACATAAGACGACAATATTTAAAGGGACACCGCTGATATAAAACATAGAGATAGGTTCCAGATTTTCCAAAAAGTTCTCAGCTCCTATGGGGAACAATTCAGAATCCCCCACTTATGACAAAGGCAGCTGCTGCTGAACTTCTAAAAAATCTGTCCCGTAGATTGTAAGTGCTTTGGGGCAGTGATGTGTCTTTTTCATATGCCTGTAAAGCTCCAAGCACACTTTTGGGTGCTATGTCAATCATTCTAATTTAAATGGCCTTTGCCTGTATTTTCAAACCCCCACAAAGTCCAGATGTTTTGGGCTCTGGGGTTTTGGTTCAGTGCTGTTCTACACTCTCTGGCTGGGAATTTCAAGGGCACACAAGGGAGGTCAGAAACAACCCTGACATTATAATTAAAGAGGCTGATAAAGGAGGTGCTGTTGTCATCATGAACGGGTCTGACTACCAAAAGGAGGTTGCCAGACAACTCTCCAACACCGAATTCTACAGGCCACTTTCCTCAGATCCCACTGAGGAATATACTAAGGAACTGCACCATCTTCTCAGGACACTCCTCACACTAACACAGGAACAAATCAACATACCCTTAGAGCCCCAACCGGGGTTATTCTATCTACTACCCAAGATCCACAAACCTGGAAACACTGGACACTCCATCATCTCTGGAATTGGCACTCTCACTGAAGAACTGTCCAGATATGTGGACTCTCTACTCAGACCCTACGCCACCAACACTCCGTGACACTACTGATTTCCTGAGAAAACTACAATGCATTGGTGATCTTCCAGAAAACACCATCTTAGCCACCATGGATGTGGAGGCTCTCTACACAAACATCCCATACACAGATGGAATACAAGCCATCAGGAACAGTATCGCTGATGATGCCACAGCACAACTGGTTTCTGAGCTCTGTAACTTTATCCTCACACACAATTATTTCAAATTTGATGACAATATATACCTCCAGACCAGTGGCACCACTATGGGCACCCGCATGGCCCCACAATGTGCCAACATTTTTATGGCTGACCTGGAATAATGCTTCCTCAGCTCTCGTCCACTCACACCCCTTCTCTACCTACACTACATTGATGACATCTTCATCATCTGGACCCATGGGAAGGAGACTCGGGAAGAATTCCACCACGATTTCAACACCATTAACCTCAGCCTGGACCAATCTACATGAGAGGTCCACTTCCTAGACACCATGATACGAATAAGCAACGATCACATTAACACCACCCTATACCGAAAACCCACCAACCACTATACCTACCTTCATGCCTCCATCTTTCATCCTGGACACACCACACAATCCATCGCCTACAGCCAAGCGCTGAGGTATAACCGCATTTGCTCCAACCTCTCAGACAGAGACCAACACCTACAAGATCTTCACTGAGCATTCTCAAAACTACAATACCCACACGAGGAAATAAGGAAATAAATCAACAGAGCCAGACGTGTACCCAGAAGCCTCCTGCTGCAAGACAAGCCCAAGAAAGAAACCAATAGAATTCCACTGTCTATTACCTACAGGCCTCAGCTAAAACCTCTCCAACGCATCATCAGTTATCTATAACCCATCCTGGACAATGACTCCTCGCTTTCACAGGCCTTGGGAGGCAAGCCAGTCCTCGCTCACAGACAACCCATCAACCTTAAGCATATTCTCACCAACAACCACACACCGCACCATAGTAACTCTAACTCAGGAACCAATCCGTGCAACAAACCTTGATGCCAACACTGCCTACATATTTACACCAGCGACACCATCACAGGAACTAACCAGATCAGCCACAACATCACCGGTTCATTCACATCCACCAATGTAATATACGCCATCATGTGCCAGCAATGCCCCTCTGCTATGTACATTGGCCAAGCTGGATAATCCCTACATAAAAGTATAAATGGACACAAGTCAGATATTAGGAATGGCAATATACAAAACCTATAGGAGAACACTTCAATCTCCCTGGACACGCAGTAGCAGATTTAAATGTAGCCATCCTGCAGCAAAAAAAACTTCAGGACCAGACTCCAAAGAGAAACTGCTGAACTTCAGTTAATTTGCAAATTTGACACCATCAGCTCAGGATTAAACAAAGACTGTGAATGGCTTGCCAACTACAAAACCAGTTTCTGCAACCTTGGTTTTCACACCTCAACTGCTAGAAGAGGGCCTCATCCTCCCTGATTGAACTGACCTCATTATCTCCAGACTGATTCTGGCCTGCATATTTATACCTGCCTCTGGAAATTTCCACCACATGCATCTGACGAAGTGGGTGTTCACCCACAAAAGCTCATGCTCCAATACGTCTGTTAGTCTATGGTGCCACAGGACTCTTTGTTGCTTTTTACAGATCCAGACTAACACAGCTACCCCTCTGATACTTGACAAGGGAGGTAGGCACTCTTTGAATCTGGAGCGACTAACTGCCTTAGGTTCTTTTGAAATTCCTCACCTGCCATTATTAACCTGAACTTAAAAAAAAATAATTTAGTTTTCACCTTTTGGGCTGTTCTTTGGGACAGTAGAATTAATCTCTTTTGCTTCAGTTTCCCCGACATAGTGCAGAGAAGTTTCAAGACTTAGATCAGTGGTTCTCAACACAGGGTACACATACCCCGGAGGGTGCGCAGAGGTTTTCCAGGGGGTACATCAACTCATCTAGATATTTGCCTAGTTTTACAACAGGCTACAAGTGCTAGTGAAGTCAGTACGAACTCAGATTTCATACAATGACTTGTTTAAACTGCTCAGTATACTATAGGCTGAAATGTAAATACATTATTTATATTCTAGTTGATTTATTTTATAATTTATGGTAAAAATGAGAAAGTCAGCAATGTTTTAGTACTAGTGACTGTGACACTTTTGTATTTTTATGGCTGATTTTATAAGCAAGTACACCTCTACCCTGCTATAACGCGACCCAATATAACACTGGTTCGCGTATAGCGCGGTAGCAGCGGGGCTCCGGCTGCTGCGGGGAGCCCCGGGCCCTTTAAATCACCGCTGGAGCCCTGCCGCCCCTGGGGCTGTGGCAGCGGGGCTCCACCAGCGATTTAAAGGGCCCGGGGCTCCCCGCAACGGCTGGAGCCCAGAGCTCTTTAAATCATCGCCGGAGCCCTGCTGCCCCTACCCTGATATAACAGGGTTTCAGCTATAATGCAGTAGAGATTTTTGGCTCCCCACGACCATGTTATAGCAGGGTAGAGGTGTAGTTAAGTGAGGTGAAACTTGGGGTACACAAGACAAATCAGCCTCCTGAAAGGGGTACAGTAGTCTGGAAAGGCTGCGAGCCACTGACTTAGATAAAGTACGTTGGAGAGAAAAGATAAGTGCTAAATATTATTTTATTCAGAGCCCAGAACTGAAGTGAAATGTCCAGTGCATGTTATGACTCTTAGATCAGAGATATTCATACTGAGCACTGATTCTTGCTCTCCAAAGCTGAGCTAACTGGAACATGAGCTTTGCACTGTCCTGCCTATGGGTGCTTTATGGGGGGCTAAGCATAAATGTCTCTAGGACCTTTGCACATAACTGGAAACATCCAACAGATCCTATCTTCCTCCCTGCTTAGGAGATCAAAGCCAAGCTTGTGCACTTACCCATGAAGTGGTTTAATGTTAGAGACAGGGCAGGTACGGTGTTCTCCACTTCCCAGGGCCTACCTCCAGCTGTAGAATCTACTTGGCAAGCAGCTATGTTTGCTTGTGCATTGCTCTTAATGATAAGTTGCAGATAGTTCAAAATCTGGACAGCTGTTGCAGCTATGGGGCTCTTTGGGCCATTTGGAAAGAGGTCACGGAGGTGTGGGGGGGTGGAATGTTAGTGTGATGGCTGCACACAATGGGAGGATTGTGACATGTAGTCCTGTTCCTTGCTGTCTGATTTGCAGTGTTGTAAGTGCTAGACAGTGCAGCTGCTTCCTTCAGCAGGATTTACAGAAGGCTGCAGGATTTGTGAGAGAATCCTATCGATTAAGTTGGGCAGACAGCGTGGCACTTGTGGTTATCAGGAAATGGGACACCTGTATGAGAGGAGGTGAATTGTGACAACAGTCACATAATGCTTGCTGTGGCACTTCTGCAACAGATGAGTGGTTTCCAAGCATACATTGTAGCTATGTGCCTCAAGAGCATGATGAAGATTCTGCTTAAATCAGTCTTCTGCTCCACCTCGCTGAAAGCGGTCTAACCTCTATGCGGATCCTGTGTGATGGGGAAGAGCAGCTGAGGAAATGGGCCTGGCTCATTTTGAGACGGGTTTAGATCTCAGGGGATGTTTATGTGCTCAGTATCTTTTCCTGCTGACAACCTGCAGGGAAACAGTGACAGTCACTGGAAGGGCTGGACAGATTGACGCAGGAGGAAAGATTAAAAGGGCTAAATTTGTAGAGTTTGGCTGAGGAACAGCTAAGGGATAGTATGACAATGCTCTGCAACTATTTGAAGGGTGTTGACACATTAGGAGAGGGAAGAATGATTTAGCCTGGTGTACAGGGGTGTGAATTAAGAAAGGCAAAGCTCCTAGCTAATGAGGTGTCTTAATCATAGAATATCAGAGTTGGAAGGGACCTCAGGACGTCAGCTAATCCAACCCCCTGCTTGAAGCAGGACTAATCCCCAGAAAGATTTTTGTCCCTCATCCCTAAATGGCCCCCTCAAGCATTGAACTCATAATCCTGGGTTTAGCAGGCCAATGCTCAATCCACTAAACTAGCCCTCCCCCAAGGAAGCAATCAAGCTCCATTGTTCTGTAGCAGCAGGGACTGGAGCTGAGCAGGTGACAGAAATGATCTATGGGCCCAGATCCTCTGCTGGTGTAAGTCCACACAGCTCCAGTGCCATGAATGAGTCAGGCTGATTTATAGCAGCCAAGTTCATGGCGTATGCTCTTCACTGGTGCGCTGATGGAAAGGAGTGGTGTTGTAGAGTAGGATACCAGGGCTTGGTAGATTAGTTGTAAAGGAAGGAGTGCTAAGGAGCACTGAATAAGGTCTGTAAATTGTGATTGAGGGAGTCCAGTCTGAGAGCCTTCAGCATCCTCAACCTGACTGCAGCATTTACTAGGTAGCTAAGACCGTGCTGCAAAGTGTCTCTCATACTTATGTGGTCCTACACTACCTCAGCCCATGTCTACACCACAAAATTAAGTTGAACCAACTTATGTCGGTAAACAGCCACCATAATAATGACATAATTTGTGTGTGTGTTGGCTGTGCACATCCTCCCCCAGAGTGCTTGTATTTATTGTACTGTCTTAAGTGGGGGATTGTGGAATGGCTCCTGAAATCCAGTAAAAGTCAACATAGGCAACACAGTAACATTACATCAACAGAACTGCACTGGCCTTGACTGTACACCTCTCATGGAGCTGGAGTTATCAGTGTAGGGGAGCAGTTACATCAGCAGAAGTGACATCCTGTATCTTGGGGGACCACCCTGTAACCCCCATATTCCTAATTTATATAGGATTGTGATCTTGCATATAAAGCATGCCTTGTAAGGTATCAGGGGAAAGGTTATAATCTGTTGAAAGTCATTTCTCTATCCATATATGTATATCATTAATGCATATGAAGTTATGAGAATTTTGTTTGGTTGTCACTAAAACATATTGTAAGTTGGAGATTCAGCCAGATATTAGTTCCCCAGAGGCAACAGCCAGGAAAGTAACCAATGCCCAGGCAGACTGTCAAACAACCCATCAACAGCTGTTGTCCAGCAAGGGAGCTACAATTCAGTGACACACCTGCACGAGGCCACAGCAGGGGAATTGCTCAACCTTGTCTAGAGACTCAGCAATGCCCACCCAGACATGCCTGGACTTGTGTTCTACAAGCACATGGACTGAGCATATGAGAGAGACATAGTGGCCACATACTGGGCCTTTCTCCTTCACCCACCCTACGCTGCAAGCAACAAGGACACTCTAAAGAGTCCAACTCAGGGGACTGGCCCAGATTTCAAGGGTGAAATCTGTGTACTATAAACTGCAATATCCAGTGGGGTGAGAAAAAAACTGCTTAATCTAATAGGATTGAGAGTTTAGACAGCGTGCTTACATTTTATTTTGTTAATTAACTGACTTTTTGCCTCTCTCTTTTAGTCAATAAATTTGTTTTACTGGTTATCTTTGAGTTTGCCTGACATGAATGGTAAATATGCTCAGGTTTTACAAAAGCTGCTGTATGTCCACTTTCCACTGATGAAGTGGTGAACCAATTAATAAATTTGCACTGGTCATCTTGAGCAGTACAAGATGGTATATTCCTGAGATACTGTGTAAGGGGGATTTGGCTGGTGCCTTTCCCTATGCGATTCATGAGCAACTCTGGGAGCATTCATGCAATCCAGCTGAGTGTTGGGTCTCCACATGTGGTTGTGCTGAGAGATCACAGTGCCCATATCTCCATTGTTTAGACGGGGGCCGGGGACCCACAGAGACCAAGTGGCCTGCCCAAGTCACACATACATAGCAAAGCCAGGAACTGAACCCAGATCTTGTGTCCAGGCTCACACCTGAACCATCCTTCATGCAGACAGTGACACAGTGCATTAATAGCATACTTGGTCCTGAAGTTACACTCCCCCTCTTCAGAGCAGGCAAAGAGAAGACAGGTGACAAGCCAGCCTCATTTATACACAATGTGTTTATTTATAATAAAGTTACATTTTTAAACTAGATTTTTTTCCCAATAAATGCAGCAGCATCTTATTTATAGATACAAGTATTAGTGCTGAAAGTTTGCCGGCGTTACCCTGAACGCAAAGTGCAGCAAGGATGGGGGTGTGAAGGGATCTGTTCTGTCCAGGTTTAGAAGTCCAACTCCATGAGCAGAGGGGCTGAACCCATCACAGAAAAAGTGCCTGAGAATTTCTGATGTTTCTTGAGACCATCTTGAACAGTGAGACTGCATCCTTTGTGGACAGACAATGTAGCCATGAAAACCAGCAGCAGGAGCCAGGAGGACTTGGCCTCTAACACATGAGGACCACATGTAGCAAGTTTAACTGCAGAAGCCATGACACGAACCACCACATAATGAGGGAGACAAGCAGCTAACCCTCCTGCTGGAGGGGGAAAGTGGGAATGGAATTAGCCCCGCTGTACAGAGTGGTGCTACAACTCTACTGTAGAAAATCACAGAGTCTACCAATTGCTGTGTAGATGGATCCCACACAGAGCATGCCCTGGAATAGCCTAGTGGCAGGAGCTAGTGGTGTATTATGACAAGAGCAGGGGGAACTAAAGGTGAGTCTTATAAGACAAATTCTGCCCTTAGGCTAGTGCTGAAGGTAGCCAATACAGCAATTGGGCCTGGGCATAACCAGGTGGCATCAGTAGTCTGTTTCCACTCAAGGGTGCATCAAGCAGCTTTACAAGTAGTGAATTGGACTGGCTCGTATTAGCAGAGGAGATGTCTATCCTGTCAGAATCCCCCATCCCCAACTCCTACTACCAGCCTCCTTATACTGCAGAAGAACCACCCAAGAGATGGAGCTACAAATTATTCCTTTCCTCAAGTCAACAAGCAGAGGGCAAAGTTTAAATGCCAAGCAGAACTTGATCTGAGCTAGCCAGGGAGAAAGCTGGCTGTGTCATCTGGTTACCCAGCTAAGCATCCACTCCCTGCTCATTCAGGTAGGCCCTGCAGTCAGGAATGCTTGTTTTATGGGCAATATGCATCTCCTTTCCCACCTCTACCCTAAGCATTCCTTTTCAGGAAGCAGAGCCCCAGCCTGAGACAGATACTCTTCTATCAATGCAGGCCTGCTGCACTCACAGCTTACTGCTGCCCAGGCAGCTGGAGAGTGTTGATGCTGCCCAGGAGCAAGGCTATAGAAGACCATGTACATAAGCATCCCATGGCCATGAGGATCAGTTGCCATGGGCCGGAGCCTCAGCTGGGGAGCTATGCTCTTTTACACTTGACTTCAGCGGAAGTACAACACTTTACAGCAGCTTAGGGTCTAGGCCCATCTCTCCTCCACCCACCCCTTTTACCCTGTGGTCCTAAGGGCAAGGGTGTAGAGCTGGTCAGGGGGTTGAGACTTAACCCTCTCATTCCTACCCCTTCTTGTTGAGTGTCTCACTGGCCTATGGTGAAGGCTCAATTTTCAGCATTTATCATTCCCTCTTCAAGGCCTACAAAAGGAGGTAATCAAATATTCCACATCTATTTTAAATAAAGCCTTTACAAAACACATGGCACACAAGTGGGTCCTTAGACACCTAGCTCTATTCATAAATATGACACTAAACTCTACATCACTTCATAACAGACAGATCCAGTAGGCAGATTATACAGTACACTGCAGATGGAGGCTTGTAACTAAGTCTTCCTGCCTCTAAGTCCTGACACAGACTTTATCCAGCCCCTAAGACAACCCTTCCACAGACTTCAATAGAAACGGTCTTCCTAGAGGGCTGCAGAGGGCCAGTAGGGTTAGTAGTTGAAGACACAGCCTGATGACCGTGCCCCAGCCAAGAAGCACACAGAAGCAGAACAACTTGTGCTGTAGCATCACGGATTTGGCTTGCAAGGGACAATCCTCCGCTTCGAACTGTAGAAATCTGGAGGGAGAAAGAAAAGGAGACTACTGAGCTTGTTCTCAAGTGAGAATGTGAATGACCCCTTCCAATAAACTGGCTGGAGGAGCTTTATGAGCAATAAACATCTGTTTTGGCAAGAGTAATCCGGAGTCATGCTTCAGATTGTCTGGCTGATAGTGAGAAAAGGCTCATCTGTGCAGGGTTTTATCATCAAGTTCCCTTTGGCTATCTGGTTGAATGGCAGTGGGATGCTGGCTTCATTTTTGTTATCTGCTCCAGTCTTGTGATTTATTGACCTGAGATCTGGGAAATCGGATTTGGATTCCCACTCTGCCAGCCACCCTGTGTGATGTCATTTGAGATTCCTTTCCCCAGCTGTACAGCAAGCAGAGAATACTGGCCTCCCACCCCTGTAAGCTCTCCAGGGTAGAGATTGCCTCTTATGACACAAGCTGCTTTCTTTACACCTACTGCGGTGAGATCCTGAGCTCAGCTGGAGCCTCAGGGCAATGCTGCAGTGTGAACAGGTGAACTGACAATAAGCACCAATGCCTGCAGTGACAGGTGCCCTATGCCACCCCAGAGATATGACTGGACTGGTCAAGCTGCCACTGACATTGTCTCTTGCTCTGATAGCCATTGGGGTACTTGTGAACTAGGGGCAGGATGAGCATTTGTACTTACCTTTTATGCTGGTCTGCTTTCGTTTCAGGTGCCGTGGGGAGCTGGCCTTGCAGGACTCCGAGCCCGCCTGTATTGTTTCACTTGAGAGGGCCACGTTAAGATCCTTTGTAGAAATATTAAGTACTGGAGAGCTCTGGTTCTTCTCCCCACCATTACCTTTGGAGTGGCTCGGGTCCGGGGAAGGCAGGCAAGCAGGAGACATGTCAGGATAGAGGACTCTCTCCCACTTGAACTTGCCCTCCAGCGGTGTTTCCGTCTCAAAGTCAAAATTCCACCTGCACTGAGCTTCTTCCAGATGTTTCCTCATCAAATCCTGCAAGTCATTCTGGAGCTGCTCATGATCCACTGGGCCAAAGAGGTTTCGGCAGAGCTTCCTGTTGCAGGGGGTCTGCCGCATGTTACTCTGTGAAAGAGGCATGTTTCCAGCTGGAAGGAAAATGAGCAACATATGGTTACTGAGCTGCAGTGCAAGTGATCAATAGTTAGGCTACTGAGTGAATTAGTAAATGACCAGAGGTCCATGGGGTTCAGGCATCTCCTGGGACGTGCATACCAGTGTAATACATGAAAGGAGCATGCACTTGTCTCCCTCTTGTGTCTGGTTTACATGAGGGTTGAACCTGCTATGGCTTCCCAGCTATAGGACTTAATCCTTGAGCTCAAGGGGTAAGGGCTGTTCCATCTAGTACTCAAAGTCCTAGATTCAAACCCTGCCGTCAGCCCTGTGGTCCAATAAGAGACATTACCTCACTCACCTTCTATCTCTAATACCCTGGGACTAACACTGCTACAACAGTACTGGATCTCAACTTGGAGGATATTTAAAATCAGAATAGGATCTGAATTCAAGTTTGCACGCGACAGATCATGTGAGAGCAGCTGGCAAAGCCAACAGGAAATATTAGGTGAATTTCTTAAATCCCCCAAGTACCAGAACATAGTGGCACGGTGCAAGGAACTATGCTTTGAACAAGCTGCATAGAACAAATTCCAAGCTTGTCCATTTTGATAATCCCTTATTGGTAAAACAGTTGGATAGCCATTGATAAGACCCTGCTTTATAAATGGAGGCAAAGAGGAGCCACACTTGGTCTGTAAACAGGAGATGCACCTAAGTGGTGAAGAAAGTTGCCAACTGCCAACAAAAACCCCAAAAGGGTTCTAACCTCCCGCCCTCCCCCTGATGTGGGCATGCAAGGTTATAAGGAATCTCTTCACAGCTTGTAATTATGTAAGGAGGCTTGTTTAGAAGGGCAGGTGATATTTTAAAAGCATTTCATCTAAATTTGAGACCATGAATTTACTCCCATAGAGCCTGATGGTCAGATATGCAGAGCACCTGCAGCTTCTTCTGACTGCAGTGGCAACAGAGGAGGTTCAGCACAAAACATCCAGCCCACAATGGACAGAGGGCAGTCACAACAGGCCCATGAGCAGAAAGCTAGAGCCAAATCAGTTATTAGCAGTTGAAATGGGCAAAAATTTTAGCCAAAGCTTTGTGCCAGAAAATAAAAAATAATAATGCAGATTTGCATCAACCAAAACAATTCAGGAATTTGACAGTTTTGCTAAATAGTTTGAAAAAGAGGATTATGAAAATCTAAACGTTGAGTTTGAGGTTTACTTTGCATTTTTGTTGGTTTATAACAGTAATCACGTTGTGGGTTGAACAAAGTGTTTCATTCAACCCAAAATGAATTTGAGTCCAGTAATGCAAGAGAAAAAAAAAGTTATTTTCACCACTTTAATTAGCAGTGAACTGTTTGCTCAACTCTGCCCACACACAATCCTTTGGCAGCAACAATTTAGCCTTTATGCTGTTAGTCTGGGAGACATTTAGGCACCACGACAGCTAAAGGCCACATTTGGCTTGTATGTCTTGAACCTTACCCTTTAATAGCCTCAGTGCCTATATTCTATTGATCCAGCTTGTCCTGTTCTTGCCTTTTCACCCAGAGAGGAAGAGGCTGAGAGATTAAAAATAGAACTCAACCTTCATATCGCCTGACAGTTCACACCCTTGTAAACAGTTCAATGGAATGACATCATCATGAGTCAGTCAAGTTCCAGCACGTCCAAACAAGCCCTGGCAGGTAACAAGTTTCAACTTGCTGCTGCATATAAAAGCAAACACCCACACCCATGAAAATGCTCCCTATCTCTCAGGAGTAGGCATTCTAAACACCTACCACTGACTTAAACCCGTGTCCTGGTCTACAGTAGAAAGTGAGGATGGTTTAACTGCATCAGTCATGGATGTGAAAAATCCACACCCCTGAGCAGCATAATTAAACAGACCTAAGTCCTCATACAGACAGTGTTAGGTCAACACGAGACTTCTTTTGTCAGCCTACCTACGGCCTCTCAGGAAGAGCCTCTCCCATCAGCATAGGTAGTGTCTATACTGAAGTGCTACAGCAGACAAGCCTGCAACTACTCAGCACCTCACAGGATCAGCGTGCCACAAAACTGCACAACCTCGCATTAAGACTAATGCTTCATCCTCCGCTCCTGATTGTGTGTGTTGGAAACCACTGAGTGCCGACGACACATGGCTGGTCTTTACTTTTAATTTCCTGAATAGTCTGTTTGATGACCTGAAGAACCATTGAAGTCATTTTCATTTCCTTTCATACAATAAAGCTTTCTTGTAAGTCACATTAAATTCTGCCACAGAACCCTGCAGACTTGAACAAGCAGCTGATACAGGGCAATGTTTGTGGTCACCAGTGGGTGCCAGGGCAGTGCTGATCCAACTATACGACTCTTGGCAAGTGCTTCAGGTAAGCAAAAGGCAACTTGTCACTGCTCTGCTCATCCTGAACCCTCTAAGAAACAGGGGACATTGTTTCCCTAAGCCAGTTTCTTACAGGTGACAGGATCTCAATAGGAAACTAAGTTGAGTGCAGTGATCAAGTGAATTGCACTCAGAGTACAGGGAGCCTGCTGCCTGACCTGAGCAAGTCACCTGCTCTGCCTTATGTGTCCCAAAGTGACATGAGAGACTGGCCTAGCACAAGGAGCACAGAGGGAGGTTTAATTACAGTAAGGTTTGGGGGATCCTTTGACGAGCACGCTATGTTCAAGCTAAACATCCACATCTTCAGCCATGTCAGGATTTTTGCTTCAAGACAGACAGCAGAGAGGGGATCCTGGAAGCAAGTGAACTTGACAGCAGGATTTTTGGGCTCAATGCAGCCCCTTTCTTCCCATACTCCCAAGCTGGGAAAGGAAATTCTAAGGGGCAGAAAGAACAGCAGCAAGGGGACAAGCTTTAAAGTCCATCTGTCTGCAGCCCATTTATTGCCAATCTCTGGAACAAGCTGGGGCTTGGTCTCATTAATATTGCAGTTTCTAGGCAAAGCATGTCTGGAGAGGGAGGAAGTGGAACTATTCTGGGTTATCTGCAGGCTTCACTTTCCTTTCTTGTGAGCTCTATGGCTCCTGTCAACCATTTTAACCTAGATTACAATAAATGAAAGTAGCTTTACCTGAATAGCCAAGTTAAGCAATAACTGGGATGCCAGAGGCAGATTTTTACACCAGACACGCAAGTGTTCAGTTAATTAACAGTGTACCACTTTGTCCGCCAGGGGGTGTTCGTCACCCAGGGATAAACGTCTTCCCACCCCTCACTACAGTAGCCTCCTGGAGTTTCCATTTCTTGTAGAGTGAGGGATTATTTGCAATCAGAGTGAAACCTAAGGAGCAGCCGGAGCCAGCCCGCCAGAATGACACATCCTGGGACAGGCAGAGTGACATGTCTAGGGGCGGCTGGGATTACATCATCTTGGACCAGCCGAGCGGCCGATGAGTACAGCAGGTGATGAATAATATTGTGAAATATCCCGTTAGAGACAGGCTCTCAATCCACAAACAGCATTTGCACCTTTCATCCTGTTACACGGCCTGGACCCTGCTGCAAGGTGTTTTTTTTAAGTTGCGGTCAGACCCCCGGGGATCTTTGCTAGTGATGGAACAAGCTGCACAGAGAAGCAAGCACTTCATCTATGCAAGTGCTGTCCAACTGTTCAAAACGAACTCAAGCTGATGCAAACTGGATGGCTGAGCAGAGGACAACTTGGCCATCCCTACAGCTAGCTGGGCCGCTTCCGCTGCTGTCCCGTCGGGCTGTGCAGTTTGCAGCAGCCAGTGGCCAGCAGAGACTCAGGCAGCTCTTATCAGCCTGATCCTTCTGTTCCTAGGAAGTGCCCGGGGACACGGAGTTCCAGCGGAGCGCGACAGTCCCCGATCAGGGCGGTGCTGACGCAGCCACCCAGCCGGGCTGGGAGTGGCTTTGCCCAGCGCGCTCCCTGCCCGGTGGGTTGGTACATGGCTCTTCCTGGACGTGTTTAGACCAAAGCTTCAGGGAAGTCCCAGCCCGACGTGCGCTTGGAAATGACTCGCGAGCCCCTGCAATAGGGCAGGTCTCTTACATCACAGCGAACGTGTGACTATTACTAACCGCCGGCCGCCCAGACATGCCCAGGCAGCGCCCCGCTCCATTGGCCAGCCCGGGCTGCCGACTCCGCAGCGCCCCCCGCTGTCGGGCCCGGCGAACGCTCACTCCCCGGGCCGCGCCGGGCGTTCCTACCCGCTGGCGTCATGTATTTGAGTGTCACACGCCACGGCACCGCGTCCAATCGCCCGCCCGCCCGCTCCTGACACCCCCGGCAGCCAGCCCTGCCGCCGGGCCCGCGGCTTCCACAGCCCCCTCTGGCTGCGATGCGCTCCGCGCCCCGCAAGCGAAACGGCTCCCCACCGGGCAGCCCCGGCGGGCTCCAGGATGGGCTGGGGGAGATCTGGGAGCTGGAGAGATCGGTTGTCTCTGCTGCCGTCATCAGTGGCTATATGGCCCGAGGGTCTAATCCAACATGCGCCACACTCGCCCCTTCCCCGAGGCTTCGCCTCGCTGCTCTACGGAAGGAGACGTGTAACCCCAAATGACAGCTCGCGTGTGCGCGCTCCCAGATCGGCCTGGCCGGAGGTCCCCAGCAAGGGGTGCCCCCAGTTCTAGCCCTATAGGGGTATTGGGAATCCCAGCCCTTCCAGTACAGAGACTGCCCCGGTTCCCAGCCCAACGGCGCGTTAAGGGCACCGCTCCGGGGATCTTCGCATCCTCAGTATAGCAGAGGGACCAGCCCACCGATCGGTGGGGCGCGAGAGGGGGCGGCTCCCCAGCAAGCGAAACTGATAGAGCCAGAGCAGCTTGGGATGGAGGAGGAAGAAATCCCCACCGGTAGCCGGGAGGGAGAGACCGGCAGCCCGGGAGCCTCTGCCCACGGGGGAAGCGGGATCTCTGCTCAGCCTCGCTTCTCGGGAAGCCCCCCGGTGACTCCGGTCGGTGCGGGGCGGCAGCAGCAGCAGGCGGCTCCCGGTCGGGCTCTCTCTGGCTGGGCTTAGCCTAGGGCACCCCAGAGTGGGGCCCCTCCAACTCCCCTTTAGCTAAGGGGCTGAGCCCGAGCAGGTGTCGAGAAGCGGGGTGGGACCCCCCAGTACCTGGGGGCCACGGAGCAGTTAAGTCGCCTCCTCTCTCATCGGCCCGGAACGGGGCTCCCCATCGAGGGGGGGCGGCACTGATCGTGCGCGAATCCACCCTCCAGAGGGGGCGAGGAGACTCGGGGACAGATACCTGGCGAGGGAGGGGAAGTGATGCACTGACCCGCCCCAAAAGGGCACGGGGACAAAGACACCCTCAATGCCCCAGGCAGTCCCTCTCACCTCGCGTCCAGTCACCGCCTTTTCTTCTCCTGCTGCTGCTGCTGCTGCTGCTGCGTCTCTCCAAACCTCCAGCAGCGGCTCTGAGCGCTGCGCTCCTCTGCCCGCCTGATATAGCCTGGCGGAGCTCCGCCCCCGGCCCTCCCCACCTGCCCCGCACAGCTGAGCTCACCCCCTGCGCTGCCCCGGGCTGGGCTCTGCTGCCCAGCTCCTTAGCCCTGGGCTGGAGGGAGCCTGGCTGCCACTCGCGCTGGCGATGCGGCGACCTGCTCCGCTGGGGGCGGAATTAACCCCCGCGGTCCGCCCCGCCCCGCCCAGAGCTCTGCGCCCATGGGCGCGGGAGAAGCACCTGGACCGCTAGGGTCAGGTGCCATCGGGCGGCGGAGCAGTCGCTACCCTAGAAGGGAGGGTCCCGATCCCATTGCCAGTTCCCTAGGCCAGCCAGTGTATCCCTACCACAGGCTGTTCCAATCCACAGGATTACAGGTGAGCTGCCCGACAAGCCCTGGCTCCGCTGATGTCACCTCTTTGGCAAATCCGGCCATTGGGTTTGTTAACCCTGTCTCCGATGGCTGGTTACCTATCATTTGTGATTTCAGATCTACCGTCTTTATAGTTCACTGGTAAGAACTTCAGGCCAGACTTTGCTCTTAACAACAGTAGTGCTGCCCACTGACCTCCCTGGGGCTTCGCTGGTTTGGCGGGGGGGTGGGGCGGGCAGGTTTGAAAATTGATTCCTGTAATAGGATTTCCATACAAGAGCAGACCATTGGTCCATTTAGTTCAGTCCCCTACTTTTAGCAGTGGCTACCATATCTGCTGCTTCAGAGCAAAGCCAGAAAGCAGCTACCCAGATTCTCAAGGGTATGTTGGCACCTAACTCCCATTACAATAAATGGAAATTAGGCTCTTAAATACCTTTGGAACATCTGGGGCCATGCTCCTAACCAGTTGCCTAACGTTGCATCCTGGGGAGGAAGGAAGACAGCAGGAGAAAGACTCCTTCCTGATCTCTGCAGTGATCAGTTTATATCCTGAAGCATGTTTTGGCTTCCCCTAATCTCAGGGGTTGTCCACACTGGGTCATTAGCCACGGTGTAGCTGCATCACTGCAAACCCCTTGTGTAAATGCAGAGTAAACTCACTGGTGCAACTTAGTTTTCACAGCCGTGCACTGTCTGCATTGATGGCTTGCAGCGGTGCAGCTGCAGCTGAGGCCAGCAGCATTCAACATCTATTTTGTGGTCTCTTTTGAATCAGAAGTGTAGGTACATGCTAAAGCATCCATCTAATCTTCTGTTTTCAGGGTGCTCGGCCCCCATTGTGCCAGCTGAAATCAGGGGGAGCTGTCGGTGTTCCACACTTCTGAAAATCAGGCCTGCGGTGTGCAGCTGGTTGATGGATTTAACCCCTGCCACAATGCAAAGTTCCTAGATCTGCAGATTTCAGGCTGGCCTGGTTTAATAGAGAATATGTTTGGGCATGTTCTGCTGGAGACTGTCTCATGACACAGGGCAGGTCTCTCTCCTACAAGTCCCCTTACACAGGATGCAAACGCATCCAGGGAGCATGAAATAAGCTGAAAGATGTTATCTATGGCACAGAGATAGGCCCTGAAAAGCTGTGATCGTGTGGTGAACTTTCCAAAGTTCAGGGGCTATTTAAACGAAGGGTTTTAGATTGATTCTAGCTTCAATGTTGCAGTGACTAAAGCTTATTCGTGGCAATTTAGTGAACAAACCCAGCTGTCTGGCATGCTCTTATTAGGGTGACCAAATGTCCCGATTTTATAGGGACAATCCCAATTTTTTTTCTTATATAGGCTCTTATTACACCCACACCCACACACACTCCCTGTCCCGATTTTTCACATTTGCTGTCTCATCATTAGCTCTTACTAACCTGCCTGACTCTGATTTTTCAGTTCATGTATTTTAATTAATTTTGAAAGCAACAGCTATAAATGTACCTTGCGTTTTGCCAGCCACATAATTCAGAGAGGCTTTTCAGCCAGAATGGCCTTTACTTTAGATGGAGAACAGCAGCCACCAAGAGAAAGAACAACACTAAAGTCTCCACCATAACTTAGAGAACACAGTGTGTCTCCTCTGACTATATTGAGCTGTGAAAACAAAATGTCTGCCAACCCTGTATGCAAGGAGTGGATTTAGAGACTGCAAGGTCTGTTACTCAGAGAGCAAAAGCATAACCATTTCATAGCTAAGAGTGACACAGTTTATCATCTGTATGCCATTTGCAATTATTAACACTTAGCACAGTGGCTCGCTCCTTTAAGAAGATGCACCTGTGATTGTTTTCCTGCTGCTCAACTGGGCCTTATAAAGGAGGAGACTGCAACAGAGAGTTAGAAGGTTATAAAAGGGATTGAGACACCAGGAGAAACAAGATTCTAGCCAGGTAGGGTAGGAAGTGGCCTGCTAAAAGCAGAAAACTGAGTTAGTCTGTGGACTTTATTTTGGACATTGAGTTCTGTTTATATTAATAACACCAACTCTAGGGAGGGGTGTTTGCACAGTGTGAAGGCTGAGGAGATCTAAAAGAAGGGACACAGGTAAGGCACTACAGAGTTACTGCTGTCCATAAAGGGGTGCTTGGAAGGTGGCTGATGCTGCTATATCACTGTAGATAAAGAACAGCTACCAAAAAGTATTTAACTAAATAGCTCTCTTTTTTTAAAGGTACAAAAATAAAGAGAATGGAATAATCATCCCTGGTGAAATTTAAAGTGGGTATATCAGTGTAGCAGATAAAAGACAAGACTTCTGTACAAAATGCACAGTTAATCTGTGGAACTCATTGCAACAAAAATTGCATTGAGGCCCAGAATGCAGGATTCAAACAAGCATGAGACTTCCTGCTTAAGGGCATACATAAACCCGTCAGTTACTAACGTAGCTAGGAAGAGGCTTTCCCTGTGGGTAAGCTATTCCATAATTGTCAGCTGTGGAGATTATACCTGGTTCTGAAGAATGAGATGCTGGCTGCTGTCAGAGACAGGATACTGGACGGACCATGGGTCTGATGCAGTCTGGCACTTCTTATGGTTCTGTATTAAACCAAATGGCAGCTATTTCATTAGAAGGTATTGGAGCAATGATTCCTTTCATCTGTGCAAGACTCTCTATGACACAGCTACATTGTGGTTAATGACCTCACAAATCATATTCTGGGAACCACTCGTTCTGATCCTGCAGCTGCGGAATTTACCCCTGGCCTGGGGCCCCAAGGAAAACGGTTCCCTTGTTATGCCCAGCTCTCGCTCTGCCAAACCGAGCAGGGAGATTGTGCTGGTGGGGAGAGGCAGGGGCATGCATTCTGTGGGATGCTAATTCTCTCCTTGGTACCCCTGGATGCTACATACTACCACTGGATACTTCCGGGGGCAGAAGATTCAGCAGCAGTGGCATATGCATGGGGAACATTGAGAATCAGAAACCCTTAGGGAATTGACTATTACAGTAGCAGCTGTGGTTTTTATTTTCCTATTGATATAATGAAAATCTAGCCAGGCCTCATTGTCAGAGGTGTGGAGCACCCTCAGCTCCTGCTGACCCCAGTGGACAGTGGAGCTGCCCTGCATCTCCGCAGATCAGCTCATAAGGAGAGAAGACCTGCTGTCTGGCTAACCACAGAACAGGCTGCAAGGATCCCCAACCATAGGTCCCAAAGCCGCCTTGCCATCATAGAAGAATAACCCAGGAAGGACTTTTCTTTAAAAGACCCAGTAACCCGGCAGAACTGTTAGCACACAGGAGAGGCAAAGAGAAGAATGTGCTGATTTTGACAATGCTTTTCAGATCTTTGTTGCTTACAGAGGGCTTGGGGTCAGATTTTTTAATAGAACTGGGGCCCAGATCCTCAAAGGTATTTTAGGCTCCCCTTGAAATCAGTGGGAATTTGTTGCCTAAATACCTTTTGAGACCCTGGGCCTCAGCCCCCACAACTGAGGGCAGATTTTCCAAAGTGCCCGGGAACAAAGTGCTCCCCAAACTTGAGTTCAATGCTGCGTTTAACCATGGGCTGAAGTGTCCTCTTCTTTCTGGCTCATTAAATTACTGTGTACTGCTAAACAACTGCTGTGCTCCCCACCAGAGGCGGCCAAGAGGTGAAGGGGTTTATAGCTGTAGTTATTAGTTGCTGCTTGTAAAAATGTTTTGGTGTCTTCTAGGATCTTACTGTCACCTCTCTCCCAGCTTTCTCTGTGGATGCTGTCTCTAGAGAGAGATGAATTTTAAGAGCAGAAAAATTTCTGATCATCTAGTCTGATCTGCATGACACAGGCCAGAAATTCCCCCCAGTGATTCCTGCACTAATCTTTTAAGAGCTTCATAGTTCAAGGCCAGAAGGGACCATTAGATTATCTCATCTGACTTCCTGTGTATCACAGACCCCATTAAATTTCACCTACATTCCCTTCTGTTGATCCCACTACCATATCTTGATCTAAGCATATCTTCCTGTTTTGATTCAAAGACTCCAAGAGATGGAGAATCCACCACATCCCTTGTAATTAAGGGGTCCTAGCCATACCCTCACATCTATGGGATTTGAATGACTCTCAGAAGCGACAGACACAACTCTGAGCTGCTTATCCCATGAGCTCTCCCTGAGGTTCTACATATCTTTATAGCCCCCTTTCCCACTATCACTAGTGGTTACTTTGCTGAGTTACATAGAGACTGTCTACTCAGAGGGGCAGGGATGTAGCTGTCTGCGTGTAGCCACCTCTTACGATTTTTTATCATGAGCCTCTTACTAACTGGTGCCCCGGGAGTCCAATGGTTGTATGAGAATTTCTTTTTTTCATTTTAAAAAAGAAAGTTTCCAGCCTTCCTGTCTTGGGAGAAACATTTGAAAATATGACCCCTGAAAGCTCAGAAGGCCCCAAACCTGTAAATTTTTTGTTTAAGATCTCATGATTTTTAAACTTAACTCATGATTCTGGGGGGACTGAGCTATGATTTTTGGATGCTTGGTGTTGGCACCAATGTTATATAAAGAACAATCATTACTTCTTTGACAGATGTTTTTCTTTACGCTCTGTGTTCGTTACTCTAACAAGTATTTAGTCTAAAGCTGATCAGGTTATGGAAGGCAGTGTCTCTTTATCATTGAAGGCAGTGTCTCTTGCACCACAGTGTCCATGAGTCACCTGCTGCTCATCAGTGAGACAGTGTTGGACTCACAGCAGAGTCTAGCTGTAAAACATGCCTGAACTTATTTCCTCCAAGTCCAGTTTCATTCCCTTCCAGAAACATGTGTGACAGGCTCCCAAACATCTCACTGGGCAGCGTGGACAGGAGTCCCAGGAATGCTGGACTTCCATTCAAAATTGACTTAGATCCAGATTTGAAACATAAGGCAGAGGGGCTTTAAAAGAGGGAGAGAGGCTTAGGGCTGTAAAATTCACGTGAAGGTTCCAGACACCCTGAGATTCACTTGGTTTGGGGCTGGGCTTTTGGTTCAGCCCCTTTCTGATAAAGAGAAGCCAGGTCTATGCTAGAATTGCTTTGCAGATCTCACTATACCATTATAATATACTGTCAAAATGAGCCCACTGTGGATGCAACTATACCAGCAAAACTAGTGCTTTTGCCAGCCTAGCTTATTCCAGCCCCCCTAAGAGAAACCTGATAGGTATAACTGCATCTGCATTGGGGGCTTTGGCTGGCACAGCTCTGCCAGTCACTAATCACACCGCTGACTGACCTAGCTATGCTGGCAGAAGTCTGTATTTTAGACCTGGCCATGCAGGCTCGAGTCTCTACTGCTTTGCACCTTGTGGAGTTATTTGCCTCTGTGCAAAGTAGGGGTAACACTCCCCTGGGCCAGAATTGAAGGCCATATCCTCAGCTGGTGTAAATCAGTGTAACTCCATTTAAGCCAATGGACCGACACCAGCATAAGCGGAGAGATAATCTGGTCCCTAGTGTTTTAGGGGTGATGATATTGGCTGGAAGGCAGAGAGAAGAATCACACCCTTTGTCTTAGGTCCCATCTGAACTGTAGCAATGACTATTTTTAAGCTTGCATGTACCTACGTGTCTGTACATTTAAGGACTTTAAGGCTGATTTTTGCCTGAATATGTCATTAATATGTAACAACTGTATAACTTGGAGTGTCCCCAGGCTAAATCCTGCCTGCACGGAATATGAACACTAACTGATCCTCAAGTCCTCTTCTGCTTTTCTCAATGGGAGTTTCTCTTGAGTGAGGATTGCAGGATCGGGCCCTCATCTCCAAAGCAGAGTGCAGAAAAGGCCCTTTTTTTTTTTTGCATTCGATTACTTAAGGACTTGATCCTGTAAAAAGCTCTGTTTCCATGCTCAGCAGCTTATAGGATTCATAACTCTCTCTAGTAACAGCAGGAGGCTGGCTGTTTTTTTTCCCTGAAACAAACTGTACTTGGCAGAATATAGTTATGGTCCAGTTTGCCCATTCCCCTGCATCTTTTCATCCCTCGTGCCTGTACAAAATAGGTGTAAAATACGACCAGATCAGATGGGCAGTGTGAAACATCTATTGTGCACAGGTATAAATGGCCGCACAAGGGGCCAAACCATGAATATTCAGACTCTTAAAATCTATTCAGCAAGATTGAAAATCTCCAACATTTTCCATTCTTGTGGCTAATGAGCTTTTGTTTTTTTTTTTTTTAACGTAGGAAATGCGAACACTCTTAATGAAACTCTCATGCTCCAGCAAAAGTCTTAAATGAATCCAGTGTTCGGCTGAATGGCGTTTATAACTGAGCAAAGAATGTTTTCCCATCAGCTCTTTGAAGTACCCTATTAAGTGATTTTATACTAATAGGATTTTCCCAGGAAAGAAAGACACGAATGACAAAACGCTGAATGCTTGATTAACTCTGCCCCTAAAAGAACTTGGATCATGGTAATTGACTCTTTCCCTGCCATATTCAGCCATTGTTTGCTCTATTTATGAAGGCATGTTGATGAGACACCAAACCCAGTAGAGTGTAAACAGAATCCTGCCAAGCACAGATGGTTATGTGAGGCATTCTCTAAAGCAAGGCCTTTGGGTTACTGGAAATATTGCTGGATCCAGAGAGTCTGGAGTATGAATTGTTTTCATTTGCTGCCTAACTCATTTCCACCCGGGATTGGTTTTGAGGCTCATTCATAGTCATTAACGTAATTGCTTCAGGAACTGTCCAGTGGGAGCTACGGAGACTCTTTGGCTGGTAGAAAAGAACCTCGTTGTTACGAGGTTCTGAAATCAGGCTGCAGGAAGTACCTGCAGGGTTTTAATGTTTTATTTTGGTTTTACTACTTCATACCGTTTGCCACAGTTGGAGAGAAAACCATGCCTATGCAAAATGCACTGCACCTGCCTGAGGCACCTGCTGTGGGAGTGGCAGTTGGGATCAGATGTCTGAAGACATTTTGCAACTGTTTAAAGGCTCAATCTCTTTGCCTCCAGATCACTGCCAAAGCTTTATGGGCCTGCTACAGGGTGACTGGCCCCTTCAAGAGGGAGTGGGATCCAGTGCACCTATGACTGATTACCCGCTGCCCAATTGGGCTTAAGGGAGAAGGTATCTGGGCCTTATAAAGAGAGAGACACCAGCAGGGGAAGGAGAACCACTGACCTCTCAGCCTAGAGACGAAGCGGGAGAAGACTGGCAGGTTGTGGGAGAGACTGAGCTACAGCAGGACTCCAGTGCAGTAGATGTTTCCTGCAAGGTAGGGTGGGGAAGGATGAAATCTGGACTTTATTTTGATTGGAACAGTTTATGATGATAAACCCATGTTCTGTGTGGCTTTTTTAAGGAGCCCAAGAACGGAAATGAAAGCAGGCCAATGAAGAGACAACTCAGGCTCGGAGGAGGCACTCATGCACCCGGTTACAGGGGTCACTCTGGCCTGGTGCTAAGCACCCTCAGACGCACCTGAGTCAAGAGGAGTTGAAAGTGCTCAGCACTTCATAGGTTTGGGCCCCAAAACACAGCTCTGGGGCCTGGCTCTGACACCAGTGTTGATCCATCGATTTAGGTGGATTTACCTTGGATTTACTCCAGTGTAACTGACAGGAGGCAGCCTTTGGAGCACAGCGGGCGAAAAAATTCTGCTGTTCAAGAACTGAAACGAAATGAAAATTTCCGATAAAAATAATTTGTCTAAAATGAAAATTGTTTTTATCAAAACCCTTTTGGGGGAGGGGGCAGGAAAAGTTTTCAGTCAAAAAAAATGCCAATCTGCTCTACTCATCCACTTTTCTGTGTCCTAACCACATTGGGGGTGTGTGAGGTACTTTCGTTTCCATGTCCCTTTCAGTGCTGGGCCTCTGGGCTGGGCCTGTGTCCAATGGTTTTTGTTTTGGCTTTGTTGATCTGACTGTTAAGAATGAGTTTAGACCCACTAAGTTGATTTCACGCAGCATCACCGAACAGCCATTAGAGGGCGAGAACTTTTTGGTCACGGGTCTGGATTTACAAAGGTCTTTAGAAAAAGAGTTAGGTGCCTCAAATTGAAGGCCAATGAGAGTTAAGTTCCTGATCTGTCTAGACCCCTTGGTAAATCCCACTAGACACTTTTCTGCATCTTTAGGCACCTAAATGCCTTTGTAAATTTGGCCTGAACTCACTGAATTTGAACTGACTACCCAGACACTGGCACACCTTTTTTTAAACTTAATGTGATCTCCTCATCCATAAAATAGTGTACTTTTAAAAAATAAAGCCCTCCCGCCCCATACCCCTGCGGGGTAAGGGACTGCATGTGCTTGAAACTTCTGGGCCCAAGGCTTCCACCCTTACTTGCTACAAGTAGCATCTGACTATGTCAATAGTCCCATTGATCTCAATGGATGAGACTAGATCTTGGGAGTACATGCCCACAAAGGGAAATGAGGCCAGGGAGAGGAGGCGGTGTTGGGGTTCTAAACCTCACCACACCCAACCGTGGGCATGCTGGACCAAGTGTGTCTGTCTATTCCCTCTGGCACAGGTGGGCAGAGGAATGGTGGAGCCCTGGTTCTGTCCCCAATGTAGCGGCTAGCACAGCTGAGCTGGTGTAGGGAATGTCATAATTCACTTCCAGGATAGGTCAGTAGATTAGTATCTTCCTAGATCAGGGAGGAGGGAATTGTACCTCCTGGGGTCACTCTTGGTTGGTGCATCTTAGGCCCTGTCCCTCACTCAGGCTGCATACCCAACACTGCAGTCTAGCCTAATAGTGCTGCTGGAGGTGTATGTACTAGGGTGGCAAGATGTGACCTTCCTTGTTTACACTCTAGAAGGATGTTTCTATGGTAAGCTATTGACTCAAGCTTGCTCATGATCTTTGTGGTTTAAAAATAATCACTGATGTCCTGCCCTCCGCCCATGTTAACAAAAGCCCAAGCCTCTCCAGTGCAAGCCACTCCAGTGCTGTTTGCAAAGCCTGACTGTTTCACATTATAGACCTCCCTACAAAACCAAGATGTGGCCAGTGCCTGAATAAATAAATGCCCATAATGGTGAGTGGAAATTTCATTGTCTCTGCTGCCTTCACCCAGTAAGAAAGGGCCTGATCCTACCAGAAACTGAGTGCCTCCTGTGAGTCAACAGGAGATAGAGGCACTGCACGAAGGCAGTAGAAGGCAATCAAAGTCCATATGCTAAACCTTACAGGGATAAAATTAACTTGGGTGGGAGGGGCCCCCTGCCTCTTTTAAGGGCTGTACAGGGTCTGTACAAGGGGCTCTGCTGGCTGAAGGGGGTGCACAGGCATCTGTGTGTAGCCATAAGTGCCCAGAAGGCCCCACTGGGGACAACTTAGTGGTAGGCCTGGGGAGGGAATCTGTGTTTACTTGGTATGACTTGCATCAGGGGTTGCTCATAGCCAGAAAAGGCACCTGTAGAAGAGAGCTAGACTGTGACCGGCCCTGGGCTGGGGAATCAATTTCACTTTCCCTTCCACGCTCCACCCACAGAAAGCTTGAATATTTGGTCTTTGAGAATGGCGAAGCTTTCACCTGCCAATAAACAAAGTAGCCTCTGTACGTAAGCGTGCATGAGCGCAAACCTCCAACAACACTGGGCCAGACCCTAAGTGGGTGCAAATTGACATAGACCCATGGACTTCGCTGGTGTTCTGCCGGTTTTAAGGCACTGTACAAATATTAATCAGCTAATTCATTGACTCTCACAATATCCCTTCAAGGCAGTCAAGTCCTTTCTCCCATTTTACAGATCTAGAAAGTGAGGCAGAGAGGATAAGGCTAAAAGTGTACAAGAGTAGGGTTGTCAACCCTCCAGGATTGGCCTGGAGTCTCCTGGAATTGATATCAGTCTCCCAGTGATTATTGAAAGCAACCCGGGAGATAAGATTTTTTAAGAAAATGACATTATGTCATGTAATGGGGGGGGGGAGAATCTCCCAGAATAGCTTCAGTCAGAGTTGGCAACCCTATACAAGAGTGGCCGTGGATTTGGGGTGGCTGAGTTTTTGGGTACGACCATCAACATCAGAAGTCACTCCTGAAAATTTCTCAGCATGGGACATGCCCGTGACTGCAGAGGGCATAGATATTAGCACTCAGGAGTGCCTGGCTCCCAGTTCTGCACTGAGGCCACTGGTCCATGCCTCTGTCTGTAATATAGGGTAACGATCTGCTTGTTTGTACAAATCTTTACCCACATTAAAAGACATACAGGAAACTGACTCTGAGACTAGAGAGAGCCTTGTTTTACACAATGAGGTAAATTAGGGTATCAGTTACAGCTCTGCAACTCTCATTGGCCCATAGTTTGTCATATGCACGCTAACTCTGAGTCCAATCCTGCATCAGAAAATCAACAGGAATTTAAGGAAGCAGGCCCTTGCCCTAGCTATATAGATTAGGGGCTCTCACAGGGTTTATTATGGGAAGATTTATCTCAAGGGGCTTGATTCTGCTTTCTTACAACAATGTAAGTCAGGCGTATTCTCATTAAAGTCTGCAGTCCTGCCTTTGTAAAATACATGGGATCAGAACCACGCCCTTGACGTTTTGTAAGTGTAAAGCAGCCAGGGACTGATCCAAAGTGCAGTGAGGCCTTTTTTGGATCAGGCCCCAAACGGGTTTATAATAATCTCACGGAAAGAGCTGATCCATTTAATCTGCCTTAAAATTTGATTTCACTGGAAAATGAAAACTACCTTGTATCCGCCAGATAAACATTTCTTCTGCGATCACAACCTCCTGGCAGCGTTCTTAATGTGACACCAAATAGCGTCTGGATGGTATTTTTAACCACTGGTAGGGCTGAGAAAATCTGAGTAAACGCTAGAGCCAAATATTGCACCCCTGTGTGGAACTGGCAGTATTTTGGTTCCCAGAAAGGTGCTCAGGCTGAGAATGATACTGCTTCCTTGTGGGTACAGTGCAGCCAGTATGCTCAAGGTAGTTTTCCGATTGTTCCTGCGCTAAGTGGCATGTACAGCCTGAGAATGCAGGTGAAAACAACGTTTTTAATTACAGCTGGCAATCATGATTTCCATCTAGCTGAAAAGTGACACCCACGGGTGACATGCCTCCCCACCCTGATACTGGTGCCACGCCCTGATACCGCCGCTGCTGACGAAATATCTCCAAGTGCTCCCCAGGCATTTCTCTCTGACTACGTAATGAACCAGGATGTATTGTGTTGAGCACATGCTTTTTGGATGGCATTGACAATCAGCACAGTGCCCCATGTCATGTATAAATACACTGCAACTGACCAGGGCCAAACTGTTCTTATTTACACATGTGCAACTTCATAGTCTTTACTGGGGTACTTGGGTTTAAGTAAGAACAGAATTTCAGAGACCTGATTCTGATCCAAATTACATTGTTATAAATGAGGAGTAACTCCACTGAATTCTAGAGTTACAAGAGTATACATTTGCCACTTATGGTTGGGTTTTATGTATGGAATCCGTCTTGGAATCAGATATAACATCATCTCATGCAAAAAACGGTGGCAGCTAAAACTCGCCTGATAGCCTGATCCAAAGCCCACTTATGCTGATAGAAAGACTCCCATTAATTTCAATAGGCTTTAGATCAGATCCTATAGCAGTAGCCTTGTCAACTCCTTAAATAATATAAATGATAAAGTAGCATATGAGTAACTTAGGTATGTTCTGTTCCAGTGTCTCTTTAGTTTGTATTTGCCTGGATCTGGCACAAGATCAGATTGATTCTAAAAGGCATACTTGTTTGGATGGCATTAATAAGCACTGCATCAATATCCTAGCATGGCAAGAGGGGGCTCTGTGCTGCCCCCGAAGTGCAGTCTTTCAGAGGAGACAGCAAACTGAAGCAGTGGCTACTTGTGGCTGTTAAAGGTATCAGTGCGGTGCCATGTTAAACGGGGTATGTTTCACCTCAGAGCTAGCTGCATTTATGGGTGAAGTCAATCCCTGTATCTAATTTAGCATGAGCACACTGAAAATCTTTAGGGCAGGTCCAGCCCTGCTCTGATGTCTATGTAGGGATGGTAGGGTCAGGCTGGTGTCAGTAGGATTTTTTTTGACTTTTCTTTGTTGTCATGAAGTGTCGAAGCTCCACCTCATCACCCGTTTGGAGGATGTCAAAACAGATTTGAGCTGGCATTGGCTGATGGAGTTTGTGCTGCGATTGTTCACTGGGTCACTAAAACAAGATCATATTTTGTGAGGGTGTTTCACTCTCCAGAAAAACCATGTAACAGAAAGCTCATTAGGCAGAACTCGGCACACATTTTATAGCATTGGCTCTGCAGTCCAGGATAATTAAAGAGGGAGAGCGTGGTAGATGAACAACATCTTTATTTGGCCTTTAAAATATGTCTGCTGTTGAGCTGCTTTGGGTACCACTTGGGCTAGCAGCTGAGGTGCATGGAGTTTGGAATGGGATCCTATACTACAGAGATACAGGGGAGGGCCAGAATTTTCAGAAGAGTTCAGTGCTCATAAATGGGGTTAGATTTTTCCAAAGGACTCCACTTCACTCCCATTTAGACACCAAAATAATTTTTTTTTCTAAAGCCACATTTTCATTTGACGTGTCCTGAGATTGAAGTGTCACATTGGGAGCTGGGGGTTACCAAACTCTTTGGAAAATCTGTTGCCAACTGTGCATGTTGAGCCCTTGAAAATCCAAATCCATGGGGGTTTCAGGAAATATGTTCAATGGTGCTGAGCCATCTAAACTCAGAATTGCATGTGAAGGGGGAGGGGCTAAATGTACAAGCCTTAATTTGGGGGTTTGCATAGAATTACCAGATAGCAACTGTGAAAAAATGGGACAGGGGGTGGGGGGTAATAGGCACCTATATAAGAAAAAGTCCCCCAAAAATGAGGCTGTCCCTTTAAAAAGGGACATCTGGTCACCCTAGGTTTGCAGGTGGACTCTTTTAGGAGCCTGGATGATTGTAACAGTATTTTGTTATCTATCCTGTGCTCTTTTAATGCTAACTCTTTGGCTGTTAGCATTAAACACAGGACAATGGAATCTGTTTTTACTTGATGCATTACCTGCTTTCCAAGTTCCTAAATCATCTTATCTTACATAGGTGCAGTAGCTGTACTCCTGCAAACCATGTTTGAGTGTATATTTTTTTCCTGCAATAGTCACTTCCTTTATTTCCACTGCAGCCGCCTAGGGCTGTCATTTTATCAACTGTTATATGCTAAGCAATGTTGTAGGAAGTCAGTACTTGGAAAGGAGACATCACAATGGTCCATTTCCCCTGAGTCATTATGATTTGAGTAAAAGGAAATCAAAATAGAAGGTGGAGTGGTCACCAGTTCTCATCAGTTTTCAATGTAACTTGGTGAGGAGGCTTTGCATCGTTTATGGTGACAGGACACAGCAAAGGGAAGAGAAGGGGGAATGATAAGAAATGTATTTAAAAGGATTTTGTGTCCCTGAAAAGGCCCATAGCAAGGAAAACAAGTGGGTGATGCACTGAGTGCTTTCCACTGCCATTTCTCTCAGGATGGAGGACGACCAGGGTGCATAGCTTTCAACATAGAAATGGGGCGAGCCAGGGAATTTTAAGAAGAAAGGCTGGTACTGACAAGGCCAGAGAGGAAGACAGTGGACTGCAATTTCTAGAGCGGGGAGGAGGGGAAGAGAGTTGTGTTTTTTTTTTTCCCCATCTTTTCCAGGAGAGCATAGAGATCAAGGTCACTATTAGGAATTTCATGATTTCTGGATTGAAAGGGGCATGATTTAATGGCAAGACAGCTTCAGAGCAATAGACAAGCACACTTGGACATTTGTGCTGCCTCAGTGGGCACAGCATGAAAGGGCAACGTTCTGCTGCCAAAATGGGAGGGCAGACCCAGCCTTTCCTTGTGCCTGGCTTTCCTGGCCAGTGAGCTGCCACAAGCTACGAACCCAAGCTGCAAAATCAAGCCATAGACTAAAGCTATGTTCAGGACTGGTAACTATACAGCAGGTGCAGAACATCTAGCGTGTGTGTGTGTGTACACGTGTACGTACAGGTATTGGTCATAAATCAAACTGTGTTATCATAATATATATATAGCATCTTTGTCTTACTCCGTTAGCTATGTCTCCTGCTTTTCCAGTATGCTTTCAGGATGGAAAGCAATAGGCCAACAAGCAATAGGAATGAAAAAAATTCCTATATTCAAGCAGCAGAATTAGGAAAGGGAGGTTACTTACCTGTTACTGGAGTCCTTCGTGATGAGCTGCTGCATATCCACGGTTGTGGGATCAAAACGTCTGTGCCATGAGCTTCCAGAACCTTTTGGAAAGTAGTGTCTGTTGGGGCCCCTCGCCCCTTCCTGCCCCTCCAGGAGGGTTCAGAGGGTATGAAAGGGGGAGCTGGCCCCAACCTCCCATCAGTTCCTTCCGTTAATTACACTGAGGGTAACTGACCATTGAACAGCTTTCCAAAGGATGGAGTAGATTCTCTATGAAGTGTAGGTGGTGGATGTCTCAACCCTGAGGTGATTCCAATCAGTTAGGTTTACTGGGAGCTTCTGAAATGCTGGGCCAGCCATTGGAGTCATGTACTCCGCTGGATCCAAGGGAGGCTTGGTACAGCTAAGGATGGGAACCCTTAGGTATTTCTATTACCCATGCTGCGGGGTGGAAGCTACCAATGGCACTACTGAATCCTAGACACTTTGTCCTCCAGGGTGAAACCACTCCAGAACCAGACTTGAACAGTCTCTTTCCTGGGTTAGAACTGGGAGGTCGGTAGCTCAGATCCCAGTAATCTGTATAATATTCCAGGAATATCACTCTGTGTGTCAATCTGAAGCCTAAAATGTTTGCCAGGGAGAAGCAATGGCAGCAGCTACCAGCATGGCTGAGAGCATTTTTTGTTCAGAATATCACCAGGGATTCAGTCATTGCTGGGTTTCCCGGCTCCAGTTTTTTTAAGTTCTCGGCCATTTTGACTTTGATTTACATCTGTGCTATGTAAGCCATGTATCCATGCCATGCCTAGACACCACTGTGATAGCCAGTCACCACCCTGACTCTACAGCTAATTTGCATGCACCAATTTCAGTGGTTGTAGAGGGAGATTGCCCAGATGGTGGTTTACCCAGCCCAACTGTCACACCCATGCACCCACTGCCACCCACATAGATCAATGCAAATCTCCGAGCACAATACCCCCCCGACACAAATCAACACAAACAGCAAAACAACACAACCAGCACACGTAACCCCCAAACCACATAGCCCCTCACTGTACTCCCCCCTCCTTTGCCATCCACACAACTCTCCCGGCACAATACAGCCCCCACCCCCCACAAATCAATACAACCAGCAAATAGACTCCTGATTGGGATTTGTGGTCTGTTACCATCCTTTTGTTAAGTTCTCAGCCATTTTTGGCCTTTTTACACACGATTTTACAAATTACACCCAAGAGACAGCACAGACTTCCAGCAACTAGTGTCCTAACAAAATTTCCTCCTCTAATAGATCAGACACACAGATCTGTCAGTGTATCTATTATTTCAGTTCCAGGATGTACCAAGAGACCTACTCTGATCTCTCGTATACTGCTCTAAATCTAACTTGGGCCTACGGCACTCTGTATCTTCTCTGCAGAAACCTTGGCAATGTGCCTTTTAATTCCCTGAAGAGAGAGCATTCCAGGTCTGTCTCTGTCTCTCTCTGCCTTTGCATTCCTTGGCTACAAAGAAATGCTGAAGTCAATAAGCAGTCCTTTTTGGACAATTGGACCCAACAGCGGAATTTGTTTCTTGAGTCTACAGAGATTCCATAATATGGAAATCTTGGGATCTGTGAGATCTATCAATTGAGAAGTGAGGATTGGAGTACAGCATCTTCATGTCCTAGCCCATGTCCAGACTAACCCGCGGCATCGGTGGGTTAAAATCGATTGCTCGGGGATCGATATATCGCATCTAGTCTGGACGCGATGTATCGATCCCTGAGCGCGCTAACATCGATTCCGGAACTCCATCAACCCGAACGGAGTTCCGGAATCGACACGGAGAGCTGCGGACATCGATGCCACGCCGTCTGGACGGGTGAGTACCTCGATTTTAGAAATTCGACTTCAGCTACGTTATTCACGTAGCTGAAGTTGCGTATCTAAAATCGATTTTAATACCCTAGTCTGGACGTGGCCCTAGGGACTGGCCAGGAGCCTCACCAAACCTTAATAGCTATGTTGTCTAGCAGAAATTCAGCCACCCAAAACCAGGTTTCTGAGCATACACCTGCTGAGGATGTGACTGGCTAAAAAGGTACTCTGGCCAAGGGTGTCTAAATTTCTGCTACACAACTGAGCTGTTAGGAATGGGCCAGCAGCTTAAGAGAAAGTCAACAGATCCTACCCAGAGCCAAGGGACTGGACAGTTCCAGAACTGACTAAATTTGCTTCTAAAACTTCTGACAGTAAAAGTCTAAGGCCTGGTCTACACTACGCTGTTAAACTGATTTTAACAGCGTTAAATCGATTTAACGCTGCACCCGTCCACACTACACTGCTCTTTATATCGATTTAAAGGGCTCTTTAAATAGATTTCTGTACTCCTACAAAATGAGTAATGCTAAAATCAATATTACTATATCGGATTAGGGTTAGTGTGGACGCAAATTGACGTTATTGGCCTCATTATTTTACAGTAGCTACCCACAGTGCACCGCTCCAGAAATGGACGCTAGCCTTGCACCATAGACACACACCACCGAATTAATGTGCCTAGTGTGGACGCGCCCAATTGACTTTGTTTTATAAAATCGGTTTAAGCTAATTCGAATTTATCCTGTAGTGTAGACGTAGCCTAAGGATGGCTCCCTCATCTCGCCTTCAAAGCAGAAGGGTCTGATAGATGGAGCATCAGAAGGGGAAAAACCGTTTCCAAGACAAGCAGGACATTGAGTGTGTGCATCTGAAAATGGCCAAATAAAGCAAATGTTAAAACTCTCCTCTCTAAAGAGAAACCTTAGATTAGATCAGAAGTTTGTAATGCATTTCCCCTGTCCAGTGTTTTGAGGACTTAAGCATTTAAATACCTTTGAGGATCTGGGCCTTCCATGCTGGATTGGTTTGTTCTGACCACTAGGTTGGGCATGGAATCAATAAGGTAAGCAGTTCTGCAATGATCGTGTTGACCCAAGTGATGTGAGCAGATGTGGGGCCTAGTGGTACGTAACCACTAGTCAACTGACTCAGTACTCAAAGGTGTCATTCTTGTACTGGCTGGATCTGAAGCAACTGGACCTCTTCTTGCCAATTGTGCTTGGCAGTCATAAGAACGGCCATACTGGGTCAGACCAAAGGTCCATCTAGGCCAGTATCCTGTCTTCTGACGGGCCAATGCCAGGTTCTTCAGAGAGAATGAACAGAACAAGCAATCATCGAGTGATCCATCCCCAACTTCTGGCAGAGACTAAGAACATTCAGACCATAGTGTTGCATCCCTGACCATCTTGACTAATAGCCATTGATGGACCTATCCTCTATGAATGTATCTAGTTCTTTTCTGAACCCTGTCATAGTTTTAGCCTTCACAGGATCCCCTGGTGACAAGTTCCATGGGTTGACTGTGTGTAGTGTGAAGAACTACTTCCTTTTGTTAGTTTTAAACCTATTCATTTCATTGGTCCTTCAAGTTTGGCTGTCAAATCTGAATCCAGACTCATGCCCCAGATCTATGTTATCAGATCTAGATACAGGTTTGGTTTCTGGCTCTGGATCCATAGCTGTCTGCTGTAGGCTTGTACTCAGCTGTCAAATCTGGATCCTTTTCCTTTTAAAAAAATACAGCTCAGGATCTGTGTATTGTTGTGAATCCAGGTCTGGCTTTTGCAGCTCCAGCACCAGGTGGTGGTTAAATGGAGATTTGAGTTTTTCAGCTCCAGATCCAGGCTTGGTTGCCAAATCAGGATCCTGGTTTTACAGCCCTGGCTCCATGCTTTGCTGAAGGATCAGACCCTTTGGAAACTGGCCCTGACAGCCGATCAGTTTAGGCACATAACTAGGTCTTCTAGATCAATCTGAGACCTGGAGACCAGATCCTCAAGTAGATGTGGAATTTAGAGATTGCCAGACTTAGCAGACCAGCCTCCCATCAGCAGCTGTTTGTGAGGCACTCCCAAAGCCCATGCCAGCTGGCCAGCTCTTTTCCTTTAAAAACCTTGAGCACTTGACTGTAAACAAAATTTGCACCCAGACCTGGAAAAAAGCAGGTGGGGGAAAGGAAAACATTGACAGCATGTGCAATCCAAGCTTGCTGCACCTTTCACAGTGGAACTGAAGGTTGGTTGGAACACTTCATTTTATATCCTAGGAATTCTCCAGGATTGGAAGGGAAGGAGTTGCCTTAACAGACACTACTTTCTATAAATCACAGTGCAGGTGCTTTGACTCCACAAGTGTGGACAGGTAAAAGCTAGATGAAATGCTGAATTTAACAGTTTTAATGAAAGCTCACTCCCAGGAAGCTATGAAGAATGTAAACATCCCAGTGGCAACCCCTGTACAAATTGCTGAGAGCAGAGGAGGGAGGAAAGGAACAGTTCTGATTTGGTACATTAAATCATCCAGGTCACTGGTTCCAGGGGCTGCCTCAATTATCTAGACAGTTGCCTAGTTTTACAACAAAGCTACATAAGCAGCACTAGCAAAGTCAGTACAAACTAAAATTTTATACAGACTAAAGCAAGCAATGTCAGTACTAGTGCATGACATTTTTGTATGCAAGTAGTTTAAGTGAAGTAAAACTTGCAGTACATAAGTTAGACTCCTGAAAGAGTATAGTAGGGTGGAAAAGGTTGAGAACCACAGATCCAGGTCATTTCCACACTGGTGTCTGGGTGCTTTTCTAGTAGTATAAAAAAGTCTCCCCATGCACAGAGACCAAATGAGTAGTAAGGAGTTTGACACAAAGGATATACCAAGAATCAAAGTCAGTAATAGTAACAACGTACAATACACAGTAGGGTAACCTCCCAGATAGCTAAATCTAGACCCACTAGCTGCCCAATGTTTCAACATGATCATCATGTGAGACTGCCTAATTTGAGAAAACCCCAGAATCAAACTCCAACTCAAGTCCACAAGACTTGTATGTTCTCTGCTCTTCTGGAAGAGACTGAGGTATTATGCTGGGCATACAAAAACCAATACCCAAGCTCACTGACCTTTTTTGGAAAATTTGGTCACTTTAGAATGTTATCTAAAAGGTCAAGATTAGACAGTAAGTTCATGCACAGATGTTGCATTGTAATAAAAGCTGCAATTCATTTCCTATAATTAAAAATACCTTTAAAGAGTAGTCAATCATATCCAGAAAAACACTGTAGTTTAATAGTAACCACTGAAATTCCACAAAGGTACACATGACTATCCCATTTGTGTATACAGTTTAGGATTTTTAAAAGGGAGTGTTAAGATTTTGTTCTAGCCAGACTGCAGCAATCTTAAACTGAAAATACTTGCCTACTGACTGGTTTGCCTACTTTTTTTGAGGGTGTTATCAGTTTATGCAGAAAGATTAAAAAAAGCAACCATGAGCAGTGTTTTTTGCTAAATTACCAGGGACTAATTTTTTACTTGATGTCAGGAATAAGCCTGGCTAAATCAGAGGGGTAAGACATGGATGCCAACCTCTGAAAACTGAAGCTGCTACTAATGAGTGATTAATTGTATGTTGTGATAACTCATTCCATTTTATTAACACCTAACAGCTGTATTTTCCTTGTGAATAAAAAGGTCGGAGTAGAATGGTACTAATATAAACAATTCCTTGCATTAAAACTTCAAGATTAAAGTAAATGATGCAGCACCCTTTTTAGAGACATTTCAGGAAATTAAACCACAAGATTGTTCGAAGTATGATGGATTTAATCTAAATGCACAAAAATCAAAGAATGATGTACCATTTTTCCCCCCCAGACACAGGAAGAAAAGGAGCATTATGCAGTTTGGTGCTCTAATTACACTTGAATCATGCCATGAATTTTTACACCCTGGGTGAAACCTCCAGGCAAGACTTCAGTTTACAGACAAGCAATTTTAAGTCTCGTGGACATACATGATAAAGCTAGGTTGACAAATTCTGAATCTCTGGTTATGAAACAGGTTGCCAACTCAATTATGGGAAGTCAACACCCTAGATATACTGAAGTGTTTTTTAACAAGTGTCTCATCACGGAAAAGCACAACACTAAGCACTGAATTTAAGAGTAATCCTGACAGACTGCCCAGCCATCATCATAGGATCATAGCCCCAGCCTTGTTAAGTCATTGAGCACAGTTAACTACTTCCAAGCAGCAAGGGGCTTGTCAATGAATTGCATTTTATAACTGAAACGTAGCACTGCTAACTAGCTAATTATTCCAAATATTAAATTTAAGTAACTGCAATTTGTCTCCCTTTACCTTGAAACAGTATTAGGTTAGAACTAAGATGTGCCTAAACCATCCTGATTTAAATGTTATGCATAGAAACATGTTAAGAGACTCAAAAGTTAAATGCTTACAACAAATTTGTAACCAAAAACTTTAATCCCAAGGATTTCACAAAACATTTTACAAGTGACATGAAAATTCTTGCACAGTAATGTTTCACTTCTACAATGTACCCATATGCACTCAAGCCATCCACTCCAGTTGTGTAATTTGGTCTGCTCAGAAATTCTGTAAGATATGGTTAACCAAACAGCTTGCATTTTAGGCTATCAAGTATTTAAAAAAAATGCTCTAATCACATTAAGTACAAAAATTATCTAGGCCCAAGGGATAAAAATATACATTTTACATAATGTAGCTCTTCAGAGTTCCAATGTAGGAAATCAACAGAACTCCCCCAAAAGTTCTGTACAAAACTATCTGCAATTCAGACTTTCTACTTGCTACTGGTTTGCAATTTCTGCCTTCTTTCCAAAAACTACTAGGAATCAGCATCTTGTTCTGGATAAGCTAATAGCCTGATGTCGTAATAGATGTTTATTACAATGAATATTCACTGCAACCTTCTTTTCAAAAGTTATCTACATCTGATACCCAGAAAAGATTCCAGGACAGAATAGGGAAACTAGAAATATATTTGTCTATGCAAGACAAGTTGACCACTCAAGGCAAATGAAAGTTAAGCATACGGGTACATTGTAAAACAAGAAGTTTTATTACAAATCATATGATCTGTTCATAACCATATACAGATTCACATCTTTACATTTGTCACCTGTTACAAGATACAAGAAAAGCAAGATCAACAGCTAAAACATTTTAAAAATGCACCAAGCTTTATGAAGTCTCCAACAAAACACAATGTTCTGTACATACTCCTCCTGCCTGTGCTCAGATCTAATGACTTCCTGTACACAGCTCCTCCTGAAGTCCTATTTTCTCTCATTTGACCTGGAACGACTAAATAAGAGAATGAATATTAATAAAAATAGCTCCATCTCAAACTATTTTACTTGGGGAAGTTACTTCCAGTACAACTCTAAATTACGTACTTGAAACTTTTGGAAAGTACTTTAAAAATCTTTGAGTGGATGAAGTTATAAACATATCAACTGATCTTAGGTTACAAGTTCCTTGAGAAAAGACCTTACCTAAAGCACTACAGAAAAATGTTCACTGTAGCAGAGCTTTCAGTCACTGAATCGATGATATGGCATAAGCCTTTCAAAATCAAATAGAAAGTGAAATCTGAAGATGCAAAATATTCTTACCTACGAGACCTGGAAAAGGAACGGGAAGGCTTGTGATTTCTCTCCCGTGAAAGTGATCTCTCTCTTCTTCTGTCTCTAGAGAGGGACCTATGAGATTACAATGAAAGATGAATATCCACACACGAGTGAGAAGTTTAACTGGATTATATTACAAGAGAATGAATATGCATGAAGGACCACTACTGTGCAAAGAAACATGTAAAGTAAGGTCAAGTGTATTTAAGTGTCTTACAGCTAAAGCCAACAAGAAAATTGCAGGCCTTCCCACCTTTGCAATGTACATTTGAGCACCACATTAGTTTTTTTATATCAACTGCCTTTTTCAAATATCATTGTCTTATGTTTAGCATGTCTAGTTCAGCACTGCATTAAGTGTACAATTCTATTACCTCATTAAAAAGAATCACAGTCTCTGTAAAGTCTGGAACTATTTAATCAGGAAAATTATCCATTAATAAAGACAGTTGCCTCTCCTTCCTCATGTAGTTAGAGGAATCAGCTTGAATTCTGATACTGCTTAAAACTCCTACTGCATACTTATATTTTTATATTTAATCAAGTTTTAAAAATTACATGCACAGTACTAGAGCCACTGGTTTCCATCTGATAGTTTCCTGTGCCCAACCAACTGCTGTATCATGTAGCTTACATGCTATCAAAGCAGCTTTATATTCCAAGAAACTAATGCAGGGGTCAGCAACCTTTCAGAAGTGGTGTGCCAAGTCTTCATTTATTCACTCTAATTTAAGGTTTCAAGTGCTGGTAACACATTTAAACATTTTTAGAAGGTCTCTTTCTATAAGTCTAATATATAACTAAACTATTGTTGTATGTAAAGTAAATAAGGTTTTAAAAATGTTTAAGAAGCTTCATTTAAAACTAAATTAAAATGCAGAGGCCCCGGATGGGTGGCCAGGACCTGGGCAATGTGAGTGGCACTGAAAGTCAGCTCATGTGCCTCCTTCAGCACACGTGCCATAGGTTGCCTACCCCTGAACTAATGCATTTTAGTGATGGATGCAACTTTTCCTATGAGTGCTCTGAAGTGAAAAATAGAACTCTAGAGGCAGTCCACTTCATGAGTAGGACAGCTTTGGGGGACCATCAATTTCCCCCAACAGTTTGAGAGAGTGTCTCAACACAGCAGAGGTAAGCAGTGTAGCAACAAGGAAACAGTGTATTACTGCCATGCACGCAGGAATGCCAGAAACCTAGCAACGATGGAGCAAATCTAAAGTAATGGAAATGCCTTCCCTCCCCCTGCCCCATCAACCCTGGAACCCTTTAAAAACAGTCTTTAGTAAGTGTTTTCTGGAACATTTACCAAGTCTTAAAACTTATGTTCTGTATCAGCATAACTACTTTAAATATGACACTTGAGTGACTACAACCAAGGATTTTACTAAAAAGATTCCTTAGAAAGCATTCTGGGTAAAACAGTAGAGCCCATGTTTAGCCAACTGTTGCTTACCTGCTGCGGCTACGAGAAAAGCTTCTCCTTCGTGGTGATCTAGAACCAGAAATAGAAAAATGAGCCTTTTTATCAATTTCTTTAGCATTAATGGGATGAGGTATTTCCCAACTTGTCAACCTCACTGTTGGGCCCAGTGAACGTGCCAAGAAACAACTGGCACCCATCGTCCAGTAAAAATGTATGAAAAGATTAACAGTAAAACAAAGCTCAGTGTGAAAAGCACTTTTGCAACCAAGAATTCACTTTAACTTAATGCTTCACAGCAGACCTGTCCAATGCAACAACACTTCCATTTCAACTAAATCCACTGCCCAGAACACCACACCAAAGTCCCACAAGTGGTTCCAAAAAACAGCATAGACCAATGTTTTGGAACCCATGCAAGCCAAAAGGTCCATGACAAGATAAGAGATACCAAGTGGAGAAAAAGTGAAAATGCGCTGTGTAAATACTGATATGCCATTAAGTGCTACATTAGAACTGCATATTTGTGATGGGCATTCTCTGAAATGCCATAGTGTGTCTAGACTTAAAAACCTTAGCTTGGCCCAGTTCATCCCAAAAAAGTAATTGTTTTAAGTTTTGAAAACGGTTAGTAAAACCGTTTAAAGGTGATAGGACTTGGCAGATTTGCAAGGAAAAGCTACATTTGTTAGAGCTTTATTAAAAATTTAGTTTGGCATCTCACATGCAAATATACCTCATTTACTTTTGGTTCCATTTACATTAAAAAGTTTCCTTATCACCCTTAAAAGTTTTATTCAAGCAACATATGTACGTTACCACTCAATTATGCACAGCCAGCCTTTGATTGAGAAAAATAATTACTTATAAGCCGCTTACTCCTTATTTTAACCAGCAGTAAACTGTATAAGCAGGAAAAACTTACTAGTTTTTGGTTTCAACAAGCTAGAAATGGTGAGGTGAGGCTGCCGGACTGACTGCCAAGAAGAATTTGCTGAAAAGGTTTTGCCAGATGTTGCGTTGTATTTAGTTGGTTGGCGAAGGGGGTGTTGTGGATTTTTCCTGCTTTTTTGTTAGCCGAAGGCTGCTGCTGTAGTTGTTGTGAAGACATTTGGTAAATAAACAGCTGAGCTGATTGGCCGGGAATGTGTGGGCGGTCGAGGTGGCTGCTGCCGATTTGGTTAAGGTTGGAGAGAAGGCTGAGAGAAAACAGCATGCTCGGGAACCAAAGGGCGGTGCAACCTGACGACTGGCCATGCCTGGGTCATGTGAAACGACACCAGCCAAGCTGAATGGGGCGCGCTGGTCACATGACGCTGAAAGGGCTAGTTGACTGGCTAATGCAGACTCAGAGGGTGGTGAGAAGAGACATGATGGTGACTCTGTAACGGGTTCATTTTTATTAATAGATGGACCAAAAAGCATAAAAAATGAAAAACAAGCCATCAGTACAACCGTCTATCAGCTAACATACTCCTATTGTGGTTTTCTTAAAAAAACAGCAAAAGGGACATGGTTTCAAGCTTATCCTGTGAGGACTTCACTCACCTGCAATAGGTAAATTCAGTCCTGTATGAACCATGTTGTAGGTGTGAGACGTGCACCATTACAGAACATCCAGACAATTTAGTCTGGGTCCAAGAATATAGGCAGTTACTAAAAACCCTGCTATATTTTAGATTTGAGTTTGCAAAACTCAAATGACAGATATTGTCACAAGACATTTTAAATTCTTTACTAGGGTCAATTTAGATTTGTACATTTAAAACGCAACTGTTACTTGTTTTAACATTATTAAACAGCTGCCTGCATGACAAATATTTGAATTGTTACGAAGTGGAGAAATGCACTTGCATGGAAAAGCTAAGTTGCTGTATGTAATGTTTGCCATTATGGAGAAAAGGAAAGGGAACAGCCTAAGTAGATGTATGGTAAGAAAGGGAAAGGGACTAGAAGATGTGTAGATTTTAGGAAGGAAAAGGGTAAGTCCAGGGCAGAGGGCGCTGACTATCAACTTACACAGTGACCTAAGGACAAAAGCCAACGTTCAATACAATTTATGTTCACCTTGATTTTTTATATAAAGTGTCTGGCATCTCCGAATTGTGATCAGGATGTTTAAGATGTTACCCATCAACATGCTTTAAAGAAAGCCTGCTTCTATGATGCTAAGTGGTAATTTCAACAGCTCTATGCATGATCTTTGACCTAGGGTACCTGCGGCGAGGAGGAGGACTTCTTCTGCGATAATCATCTCGAGGACGCCTACCCCATGAGGGAGGCGGACCACGATTCCGACTCCGTTTTTCACCATTGGACAGCTCCACCCTGACACGGCACCCGCAGAGTGTTCTGGAAAAAAGGTTACTGTTAATGCTCCAAGCAACAAATCTGTCTGCACTGAAGACACACTGACCTAGCACTGGAGAAGGGAAACATTTCTTGTGTACATTTAGTCAGATATATAAGGCACTCAGCTATCATAATAAGCCCAGTATAAAAAGATTTAAAATTCACAAGTGACCAGAGCCTCATGTCCAAAGCTACTTAAACAGGGAGACAGAACCTTCTGGACATGGATTTTATAGAGTTGACGTCGTTAACTCAAATGGTAGTTTATATACATCTGATACAGATGGAAACTAAAGAGGATCAATTTTAGTGAACACTACAGTTTTATATCTTCACAGCATTACTGTCTTCTGTCAAGATAAAAATCTGATTTAATTAATTGAAGTAGATTTTACTGTATACTCTAGAACAAAAATGGCTTCCCTAATATTTCTGAGAGAACAAAAAATCCTGCATCTCCTCTTCTCTCCCTATAAGAGAATTTTACAAGAAAACTAAACCAATTCATTTTTTAATTTGATTGAGATGAAGGGACAGCATTTAATACTCAGGTACAATTTACAGAAATCACAATTGCACTATGGCAGGGCTTTTTCGGTGCTTTCCCTATGGTTAAATATATAAAAAAATGAACAGGAGGGGTCACACTCAGAGACTTGCTATGTGAAGGGGGTAACCAGCACAAAAGTTTGAGAACCACTGCACTATGGTTTAGTGTGAAGTATGTACTCAGTTGTTGCTATAGAGACCTGTGAATTTAAAATCAAGATAGATTGCTCAGCTGTTTATAATACATTCAAATCTGGTTGGCAGTCAAAATGCAAATGTTTTTATATCAGTATTTTAAAAGATATTTAATAGCTCAAAATTCAAATATATTTTTGTTCTCATGCATTTCAAATTTTAAACTTAGCTCCACTTTAAAAGCAATGATCAAACACCAGGCACTTCTGAAGTGTTACATGTATTTAATAGTATTCATAAGTTCTCACAAAAACAAAATTCTCTTCAACTCAAAATGAAGTGTTATTGACTTAGCGTCAATCTCCTGTGCACCATATGCCAGGTACAGGTGGAATCAAATTAGGCTGAGCTCTCCAGGCTCAAGTATTTCTTCTAGATGTGTTTAGGTATTTCAAATTTCCAATCTCAGGCCAAGTCTATACTAGAAAGGGTTTGTCATTATATCAGCAAATATATCAGCTTATACCAACAAAACATTTCCTATACCAATTCCCCAAATGAAAGACTATAGCAGCAAAATGACTACTTTGCTGGTATAAATGCCTCTACACTAGGGTTTTGCCAGTTAAACATAATGAATCACACCCTTAACCAACATTATTACACAAGCACATGATTCTAGATCTGACTTCAATGACCAAAAATATGAACAGATTATCTGTGAAAAAGCTTATTTTTACAGTTAACCACCTCAATTAAAATGGTTATTCTGCATTATAAATTAAACTAGTCGGTAATACTAACCAACATTTGCATGATTGATTACGAAACTCAAGACCACGATGTTTCAGTGTTACTTGATCTTGGTCAGTTTTAAGTGTGAATACAAGTTGTTTAATACTGTCTATAGCAATTATTTTTAGTTAAATTAACTGCATAGCCTAAAAAGCAAGTTTTACCTTCCATCTAGTTCTCTCACTGCATCAGCTGCATCTCGGGGATCTTCAAATTCAACAAAAGCAAAGCCAGGAGGATTTCTAGCAACCCACACACTGCGCAGTGGTCCATAGTAGCCAAAAGCTCGTTCCAATTCAGTTTTGTTGCCATTGTTTCCAAGGTTACCTACATAAACCTTGCAGTCCAGTGGACAAGAGTCACGATGCATCACTAGAAGAGAAGAAATGAAAGTAAATTTCTTTTACTTCCATTCAACCTACAGATAACTACAGTATTTTGGCCTAGATCCTCAGGGGTCATTAGGCTGCCACTTTCCACTGAAATCCATAGGAAATAGGTACCTAAAAAGCATTGCACCCAGAAACCACAGCAATGATACATAATGAAGTGTAAAGATTAGGCTCCCAGCAGGTTAACTTGTGTTAAAACTATAAACAGACTTGTCTTCACTAGGATTTTAATTCAAGTTAGCTAACTTCAAGAAAGATCACCCTTCTTTGAGAGGAAGGCAGGACCTGTGGTTCTTTAACCCCTGGCTCCAGGAGACTATGCCAGGCACAGGTGGAATCAAGCTAGACTCAACTCTAGAGGCTCGAGTTTTTCTTCTAGATGTGTTATTAGCTATAGGTTATTCGGAGACCCCCGCCCCCGTTTAAATATCGGGTCTGGAAAGCTGGCACCAGCAAGACCTGCAGGGGGCGCCGCAGCCCTCGCGTGCCGCGGGCTCCATTGTTCTCGGAGCAGCGCGCGAAGCGGATCTGCGCATCCAGGGGCAGGATCGGGGCAGGCGCCGCAGAGGGGACCCGGGTCAGGCCCAGGTGCCCGCCGCAGAGGGGACCCATCCAGCCTAGGCCGGGCATGTACGACCAGCCTGTCCCTCCCCCCCGGGGCTGTATGGAGAGCGGGGACATCCCTTCCCGCGCAGCTCGGCGGCAGGCCCCGCACCCCCTAAACCAGCGCCCACCCCAGGAAGCCGCGCTGGGAACGGGGCGCCACCCAGGCCCGCCCCCCCGCGGACCCTCTCCCGGACCCCCCGCGGCACCTCTCGCCCAGCCAGGCCTCATCTCGCCGCGCCCCCGTCGCAAGGGGGGGTCCGCCTTCGCTCTTCGAGGGTTATCTCCCCGCTGCGCCCCCGCCCGGGTCCCCTCAACGCAGCGGCCGCCGCCCGGGCCGGCCACACAAAATGGCGGCGGCTCTTTGTTCGCCGCCGCCGGGGCCTGAAGACTCCATCCGTCCCAGCGCGGTGCCCAGCCCCGGGTCAGCCCGTCCCCGACCCCCAGGTGAGGCGCTCACCGAATCCCGGGGTGGGCGCGAGAAGGGAGCACGCGCTACGCTCTAGCCGACTCGATCCCAAACAGGCTCCCGCTCTGCTTCTCCTCACTGGACAAAATGGCGGCCGCCGCCTTCCCTGCCCGGACTTATATAGCCGCACCCTGCCACCGCGCGCCCAGCCGGCGGTCAAATCACAGAGCGCCTCTCAAAGGAGTGACAGTTCCGTGGAACCCGCCCTCTCCTGCTCCCTGAATAGGGTCCGGGGGAGCCCTTCCCCCTCTCATCAGCCTGCACTGCCAGCGCCAGACCCCAGCCCTGGGGCCCCTTTAGGGTGAGCAGATGTCCCGATGCTATAGGGTCAGTCCTGATTTTGGGGTCTTTTTCTTATATAGGCTCCTATTACCCCCCACCTCCTGTCCCGTTTTTTAACACTTGCTGTCTGGTCGATTGGGGACCCAGGGCGGAGGCTGTGCTTAATGTGCAAAGTCATGAGGGTAAGATGTTGCCCCCACCCTGACACCCCAACACCAGGGGCTTCAGTGCCAGACCCCAGTTGGTCTGTCTATAATGGGCTGAACCAACCCCCACCCCATAGGGTTGACCAGATGGCCTGATTTTATAGGGACAATCCAGATATTCGGGTCTTTGTCTTTTATAGATGCCTATTACATCCCACCCCATCCCAATTTTTCACACTTGCTATCTGGTCGCCCTACCCCTTCCCCCCCAAATCCAAACCCCCTGAACGCAGGGATGCGGCGTAGGCCCATTCCTTATAATATCTGTCTTACATCTGCATGGCGCCTTCCATCCCACCCAGTCCCCCATCGTATTTGCTTCTCATCTAGGTACTTCTGGGTTCACCCCAGCTCCAGGACTAGAGGAGCATGATTGTGCCTTCAAGGAATAAAAGGCAACTGTCTTATTAACAATTATATAGCACTTTACAAACATTAGTGACACCTTCAAATATCTCATGGATCAGGCCACAGCAACTCAAGAGACTGGCTTAAAAAACATGAGCTTTAAAAAAACAAAACCAATAAATACTAGGTTCTTTTTCTTTGCCTTCTATTTTCTGAGTTTTTAGGGTTTTCTTAGGTCACATGTTTCACCTTTTCTGCCCAACCACTTACTTTTCTTCAATAAAAGCTGAGATGCTCACATAATCAGTTATTGTCTAGGAGCCGGGGCTATAAGAAAAACGAGAAATGCAGAAATAAAATCACAAGAGTGGGCAATCAGAAAAATGTTCACGAGTCATAACATTGGAAAGCAATGTTCAAACTTGTAACACTCACCACGCCTTTTTTGTGTTTATTGAGGCATAGCAAATTCAGCTGTTACAAGTTTGAACATTCCTTCCCAATGTTATGACTCAAAGTGACATTTTTTCCTGTGCAAGGCTGTTAAGTGCAAACGTATCTGTCCATCCATGCATCTATCTACAGCCTGGTCTACATTAGAATTTTACATTCGTGCAACTACATCTCTCTGGAGTGGGAAAAATCTAACTACCAGTGTAGGCAGCATTAGGTTGATGAAATAATTCTTCCATGACCTAGCTAATGCTTCTCAGAGAGGTGGAGTACTTATATGAACAGGAGAATCCTTCCTGTCCTCATAGGTAATGTCTACACTGAAGCACTGTGGCAGCACTGTAGTGTTTTAAGTGTAGACAAGCCCTTCCCAGCCATCATTTATCTGCCCCAGGGTGGCTTCTGTAAAGGAAAACAGTGCCGCTCCAATCTAGTAGAATTCTTTCAGTGCATCCACAGAATTTTGGATAGAGGATGACTGGATGACATAATTTATTTGGACTTTCAAAAAGCCTTTGACAAAGTCCCTCACAAGAGGCTATTAAGGAAATTAGGTAGTAGAATGCTTTCAAGGATCAGAAACTGACTAAGAGACCTAGAACAATAGGAATTAATGATCAATTTGATGCATATTGAGGATGATCAGTGTTGTGCTGCACTGTAATTCCAGTGTCACAATCTGGCAGCATCAAGGTCACAACGTCTGGACAAACTCTCAAAGGGGATATTCCTATGTCAGCTCAATAAAGACACTTGGCAAAATTCCATTTTTAAAATAACATTGACAGATAATATTGATGTTAATATTTAAGCATTTCTTTCAATTTGTATCAATTTAAATTTTCACATTTGTGGAAAATTTTGAGGGTTCAGGCAATAACGACAGTAGACATGGAATTCAAAAACTTCAAGCTTTCTTACTGTTAAAAAACAAACGGTCAACCTCATGTGTCAAAATATGCCAAGTAAATATCCTTAAATCAAACTGTAATTGGTCGTCAAGCAATTTTTCTCACTTTGTAAATTTCAGTTATTTTGTCTGGAAATGTTGTCAGTTTGTGTGTGCAAGGTGAAATCGTTTACCAACATTTACTCCTAACAATCTAATCATCCCAAAGATAGATAGATAGAGAGATAGATAGATAGATAGATTAGATTAGATTAAATTTGGGATAAATATATGAGTATTGTAAGTGTGCCGTCAATGTCTCTTCCTTCCCCAAAGTTTTCAAAGAGTACTAAAATGGCCTTTGAAAAATCCTGTTGACTAGAGTTGTGAAGAGAAAGAATTGTACTGCTTTTCTTCCTTTTTCTGCTATCATAATATCATGTAGCGCAGTGACAAATATATCACTCATGGCTGTTATATTGATGATGCCTTGGGGTGATTTACTTTTTCCATTCACATATTTCTGAATGTGGCAGGCAAAACTGACACAAAAAAATGAGCTCAGGGCCATTTTACTGTGATGGGTAAAGATCATACTGAAAAAAGAGGGTAAAGCTTATTCTGCCGCTCCTGAGGAGGCATCACTGATGTGTAAAGGATCCACCTGTTTAAAACATTGCAAGGAGTATGGAAGACACGGATTTGGACTAGGTCAGTATGCAGCTCTATGGCATAGTAGCAGCAACTCTTTCAAGCTGCTGTCTTGTTCTACAGAACCTACACCCTCTAGCTGTTATGGTTGTGAAAAAAAATGTCAGAAATATGAATCACGTGTAACCGAGGATGCAGAGATGTCTAAGGGCAAATATATAGCTAGATCAGCAAGCCCTCCCCAGTGGAGACATATCATACACCAGCAAAAAAAAATGCTTTTGCCAGTATAGTTTATACCAGTTCCTTGAATGGAGTTAGTTGTACTGTCAGAAGCACTTTTATAATGGTATAGCTGCATCTACACTAGGGCTTTTGTCAGTATAGAAATGTCGCAAAAATTCACACCCCTAACCAACATGATTGAGATCTACTGGTGAAAACTGCTATCTAAGAGATAAGTATTAATAATAATACTATACCAGCAAAAGTTTCTAGCCTAATTGGGTTTGTCGAAAACCTACGATAGCTCTGAGCTGTGTGAACTGTCCCATTCATCTTTTAGTGAAGTGTCAGCTCAGATGCCCAGTGCTGATCATTTAAATGTCTACACATGTTAACGATTTCATTCCTCCTTCATGTAAGCAAGGAGAGGGCGGATCATAGATCTGTCCAATTTACTGTGAACCCAAGGGCATATTTAAGCCCCACCAGGTGGGAGTCAAGCTCAAGGAGCCCCATGGCGCTTAGAGAGCATCATATTTTGAATATCTGCACAACATACTGTGAGCACTGTCACATTTTGTCTGCTCATATAAGCAGAGTTTAATTAGTAAGCCGAGTTTGGAAGAGTACCTCCACTTTTTTCCCTTCCAGGCTGATCCCCCTGGAGACAGACTGGGAGATAAAGAACTTCAACTTCTGATCCTTAGCCCAAGAGAATGTGCTACAGAACATTGGCTCTAGTGCTGGCAGTGTAAATAGAAGGACCACAGCTCCACCATTTCCTGAATCACCAACAGAGCTACTCACAGCATATAGGACATCTCGCAGACAGTACAGAGCCTGATTTGTTTGTAAGAGCCAATAAAAGCCCAAGCTACAGTGCTATGGCTACAAGCCACTTACTGTGGGAGAGAAAAACATCACATTAATGCACTTCTAAAGAGCTTTTCATCCCTTGATCTCAAAGCACTTTGCAATGGTGGATAAATAGGATCATCCCCATTTCATGGATATGGAAACTGAGATACAGATAGGTGAAACGACTTGTCCAGGGTCACACAGCACATAAGTGGCAGAGTCAAGATGAGAAGGACCAAGACAACCTGATTCTCAGATTTTTGCACACTACATCAGAGCTCTCACACTTGTAACTAGAATAAGTTGGGCAAGGATCAGTTATGTAGTGCAGCTTCATTTATGCAATTATGAAGTGCATCTGACTGTTAGTTAAATGGTTGCCAACACAATGCTGCTTCTGCCTCCTTCCCCTGGGAGGGCGTGTTGGGGGTGAAGGAGGGTGAAAGGATAAAGGCCTCACAACCCAAACTTCTATAGCTTCTATAGTGTGTGTCTGTGTGTGTCTGTGTGTGTGTGGTGAGGATTCTTTGTGACCTTAGTGTTTACTGTGAGGTGCAGATTCCTCTGATGATCTGATCTCTAAGTTAGGATAGGGTAAGGAAAGCAGCAATTCATTAGTGTCTGCTTCACCAACAACAAAGGGTGATGGACTATATTTACCCCTGAATCCTCTGGGTGGCCCTGGCTGGAACTAGGGGTGTGGGGGGTGCTGCTGTACCCCCTGGCTTGAAGCGTCTTCCATCAATAACAAGGTTTACGCTTTGGTTCAAGAGCTCTCAGCACCCCCACTATAAAGATTGTTCCAGCACCTCTTCAGTTTGATCACTTGCCTGCTTCAATCCTTGGTGTAGTAGAGTCTGATATAATAGAAGCATGTAAATCCGAGAAGGAAAAAATCAAAACAAAACAAAATTCAACAAAAATCATGGAACTAATAAGACATTTGCAAACCATCAAATTGTTCACTCTGCTTGTGGGTGCTTTCCCTTGCTCACAACTCCTCATCTGTCTTTTCTATTCAGATTATAAGCCTCACTGGGGAAGGACTGTTTCTTATTCTATGGCCCTGATCCAGCAAGCACTTTTGTATCTGCTTCACTTTGCTACCATGGGTAGCCCCATGACTATGATTATTAATTATAATGATGATCAGTGTATTATAGTAGAGTGCCTGGCACAGTGGCGGCCCAATCTCAGCAGGAGTCCCTAGGTGCTATCTTAATATAAATAAATGACAACTGCTGCTGCTACTGCTACCAATCATAATAATAATTAACAATTAATGTCAAGTATCAGAGGGGTAGCCGTGTTAGTCTGGATCTGTAAAAGCAGCAAAGAGTCCTGTGGCACCTTATAGACTAACATACATTTTGGAGCATGAGCTTTCGTGGGTGAATGCCTACTTCACTGGATGCATGTAGTGTCCACTACATGCATCCGACAAAGTGGGTATTCACCCACAAAAGCTCATGCTCCAAAACGTCTTTTAGTCTATAAGGTGCCACTGGACTCTTTGCTGCTTTAACAATTAATGATAATAAATGGAAAAGGCCCATTAGATTAGCCAGTCTGTCTCTCTGCAGATGAAGGATTGTCCCTTATAAAGCATATTCAAGTGTTTTGCCCAGTCTAGTTTTAATAGTTCCAAACAATAGGACTTCCACCACTGCCCTAAGTAGACTATTTGCCTCTTCTTTCCTTTGCATTTCAGCCCCTTCCCCCACCAACCTCACCCTTTTGCTGGGCCTCCATCCCTTTTCTTTGCCTTTTCTATTATGCTCTGTGGATTCCCATTCATTTCCTCACACCACCTGGCTCCCTGGGGAGTTGATTGTAAAGCAAAACAAAAGAGTCCCTGGCATGGGAAACCTTGATTCTGTTTTCTATGCACACAGGCCGCCTCATTCAAATGCATTACACTGAAAACAGATTATTGTGCTTTAAGGGCCTCATCCTATGTGAAGTCATTTGAAGTTTTGAAATTACCTTCAGTGGGAGCAAGAACAGACTCTAAACCACAGGCAAATTTAGGGCTTGGTCCAAAGCCGCTTGAAATCAATGGAAAACCTCCTGTTAGTTTCAGCAAAAAGAATGAGGAGTACTTGTGGCACCTTAGAGACTAAGACATTTATTTGGGCATAAGCTTTTGTGAGCTAAAACCCACTTCATCAGATGCATGCAGTGGAAGCTTATGCCCAAATAAATTTGTTAGTCTCTAAGGTTCCACAAGTACTCCTGTTCTTTTTCTGATACCGATTAACACTGCTACCATTCTGAAACTTCTTGGTTTCAATATACTTTAAAAAAGGCCCTAACATAGCAGAATCCCAGCCAGTTGCTTCCTAAGCAAATGATTATACCACTTGGAAATAGATCTTCTGATCTATACTAGAAAGGATTTGCTGGTACAGTTATATGGATGTAGTTATACTGGCAAACTCTCCTAGTGAAGTTGCTGCTTATATCAGCAAAAGAACTCTTTTTCTGGTACCGTTTAGACCAGTTTCCAAAACAAAATAAGATCTATTGGCAAAAGGACTATTTTTTGCTGGTATAACTGTGTCTACACTACAGCTTTTGCTGGCATACCTAGACTGGTTAGGGGGTGATTTTTTTTCACAATTCTCACTGACATAGCTATGCCTGTGAAACTTTTAAGTGTAGACTAAGCCCGAATCCTAACTCCAAATGAGTCCACAGAGCAGTACCTGTAAAATTAACTTACATCCAGACTCCCACGCTGTGCCACTTATGCACAGTTGCCAACTTTCATGCGGTAAATAGGCACCCCAACTTTCATAATATGCCAAAAATCAAGCTCATCCCATTTCGAAACAAGGCCAAAACAAGCCAATCCCTAAGAACCCCAACACTTTTTGTGACTAGATCCCACCGGTGTGCAGAATAGGACTGTGGTGGGCCCGCTGTGCACCCCTGACTCTCTCCCCCCATTGCCCCTGCTTGCCCCCGCTTGCTGGGAGCCAGTCAAAAAAAAGAAGCAATAAGCTACAAGCCAAACAAGCAACAAGCTGCAAGCCAAAAACTAGCCAACAAGCAACTCACAAGCCAATTAAGCCAAAAACAAGCCCAATTTCTGCTCTTTTTTTTTTTTTTTTTTTTTTTTGCGGATTTGGCATGTCTGCTTACTAGCTGTGTGTCCATGAGCAAGTCACTTAACTTCTGTGCATCTCAGTTTCCCATCTTTAACATGGTGATAAGGATATTGCCTACCGGTGGTGGATGGTGATGGTAGTATTGCGTAGTCTTGTATGATGGTAGGTAGCAGGCATTACAGGGATTAAATAATTAATGCTTCTGCAGCACTGATATAAATGTGCTATATAAAGTGCTTTGTGTTATTATTTTTAGAAGTACTACAATCAAAATCTGCTAACACTTCTTAGGTCTAATGTTGGTAGTTCTAACAGTGAGTCATTGGACCTGATGATCCGCTCATAGCAGTTTTATATCATAACAGCCATACTGGGTCAGATGTTTTGGCGCATGAGCTTTTGTGGGTGAATACCCACTTCTGACAGGGGCCAATGCCAGGTTCTTTAGAGAAAATGAACAGAACAAGCAATCATCGAGTGATCCATCCCCTGTCGTCCACCCCCAACTTCTGGCAAACAGACTAGGAACATTCAGATCATGATGTTGCATCCCTGACCATCTTGGCTAATAGCCATTGATGGACCTATCCTCTATGAACATATCTAGTTCTTCTCTGAACCCTGTCATAGTTTTAGCCTTCATAGCATCCCCTGGTGACAAGTTCCATGGGTTGACTGTGCGTAGTGTGAAGAACTACTTCCTTATGTTTGTTTTAAACCTGTTGGCTATTAATTTCTTTGGGTGACCCCTGGTTCATGTGTTATGAGAAGGAATAAATAACACTTCCTTATTCACTTGTATCACACCTCTGCAATATCCCCCCTTAGTCATCTCTTTTCCAAGATGAGACGTCCCAGTCTTTTTAATCTCTTCTCATACGGAACTTGTTCCATACCCCTCATCATTTTTGTTGCCCTTCTCTGTACCTTTTCCAATGCTAATATATATTTTTAGAGCTGGCGTGACCAGAACTGTAGACAGTATTCAGTATTCAGTGCTGCACTACTGGTATCAGTGGAGTTACTTCTGATTTACACCTATCTAAGCGGGATAGGAAAATTGCATGTCACCAAGGAGAAGGAGAAAGTTGGATCTGACAGCTTAAAATTGAAGGTTTTGTCGAAAGTGCTGCAATAATATACATTCTGCTGAACACTTGTGATTTAAACTGGTCCAGGCCCCAAATCTTGTTTAATACAAGACTTTTGAAGCCACAACCTCAAAGGACATTTTGTGCCTCCTTCCTCCTGGTTCTTAAGTGGAAAGAAGTATCCAGTGAGGCATAGTAGTCAAGGTAATGCACTTTGGCCATGACAGAATGCTTCAAGTGATCATTCGGTGGCCATGTTTCAATTTCCCTGACCTGCCTGCAATTGCTCAGACAAATGCAATTGGAGTTCTTACGATGAGGATGCCAGTAATTGCACTCAGTGAATGCCCATTAAATAAAGGAGATGATAAAAGTTCAAGGATGAATGAGGCTAGATGTTTTGGACTTGACTTTTGCTAATGCTTATTAGTCTTTGAAGATGTAACTAGGAAGCTCTGCCTTCATGGACAGATAATTCAGTGTAACTTTAGGCTACCTTGGAAACAAAAGAGAGAAGCAGGCTTCTATTTTAGCAGCATTTTTAAAACTAGTTTTTAATTGGTTACAGGCTTTGTCTTCTTAAATTAATGACCCTCAGACCATCAGTTGGAACTCATGTAACGAAGACCAGGAATCCTAATTTGATTGCCATGAAATATCATGGCTTGAAATAAATTGACCAGAGGACAATAATAAATGCAATTTGATTTCAATAGGAGCTATCAGTAGAGACTGGACGGCTGTGGGGGCTGGTAATGGGATATATCTGCTTTTGTCTTTAAGTCACTGGTTTGAGTCCAGCCACGGTTGATTGTATTGGAAATTTATGGCTCGTGGGGGTCCTATGCAAAATTAATTTCTGGTCTCTATTTCCACTGAGCTGGTATCTTTTTCTTCAAGATTTCTAGGGAATTAGTCCTCCAAGAGGACAAATACTTTTAAATTCAGAAAATAAGATTTTCCCCTCTAGAATAGACCACTGGTTCCTCTGATCACCTGATGGACAGTCCACATGGCAGAAGACACCACCATAACCGGGACTTATTACTCCATCTTGTTGGCAGTCTGTGCAGAGAAATCAAGGCCCCAACTCCCCTCTTTCCTCTCACTGTAGTTGATACAGAGATCTTATCCAAAACACACTGTCATCAACTGGAGATTGATATCAGGTCAGGAATGGGACACACTGGCAATAGGCACTGTAGGGTATTATACCCCCTTCTTAGGGGAAATAGAGGCTTTTAGTGTCCAGTCCAATCAATTCAGCACCATTCACCAGCATTAAAGATATTAACATAAGTAAACAAATCAATAAATAACCAAACCCTGAATGTGGGGAAAAACAAAAGTTCAAAATGCTTTCTAGCTGGTGCATGTAGGCTGGGAAACAATGAAATCAAAGCAGAGCAGAACTTCAGACATGATTCATGTATTCCTAGAAGAACCCTATCCTATCCAATCCTAAACTAGTGCTGGGTGAGCATTTGGATTCTCTTTATTCAATTCATTTAACATCTCTGGCCCTGATCTTGCAGTGAGGTACACCTAGGTTTAAGCCTATCCAAGGTCCATTAATGTCAAAGAAACTCCATGCAGGTCAAGGATCATGGCCTAATACCTCCAAGATCTTCAGCTGCCCCAGAGCTCTGCTTTAAGCCAACTGCTAGCTCCCCTGAGTCCACAGACTGCCTTTTCTCCAACACACCTTGTGCACACCTGGTAAACTGGGGCAGAGGAGTGTATGTGCATAGAACCAACCACCTAAGATTCCTCCATGCCATGGGAATCCCCAGCTGGCTGTTCAAGCCATCTTTTCTGTACCTTTGCCTCACCAGAGTAGTGCTAAAGGGAAGGAGCAATGGCCTGAATGTGATTCTCAGTGTTTGGTGAAAACACACATTTTCCTGGTAGCTAAACATATACAGTCACATTTTCAGGGTGGCTACTGATTTTGGGTGCCTCTGTTACTGACTTACCCATGTGAGACATCTTGAGCCTGATTTTCAGAGGGGTTGAGCAGTTGTAACTGCTATTAAAGAAGAATGATCCAGGCATTAGGGCACTACTCTAGGATTTGGGGCAACTTGGTTCAGTCCCACAGACTTCTTGTGGGACCTTGAGTAGGTTACTGTCTGTGCCTCAGTTCCCTGTGTGTAAAAACAGGGATATAGTACTACCCTGATTTGAGGGGTGTTGTGAATATAAAGATGGTAAAGATTGTAAGGTGCTTGGACTCTATGGTACTTGGGGCCACATAAGTTCCAAAGGAATATTTACTTCAGATGTGGTGGTGGGTACTCAGTATCCCTGAAAATCACTCTGACCTTTTCCCATGCACAGACAGACTCAATACATGCAGATCTACCATCCTTTAATTTTTTCATAGGTGTCCAGCTTCAGACAAAACTTCACATGGGCACGGTTCCTGTGACACGTGCCAAAATTCATACCACATTCCCTTGTTTAGCTTTGACCACTGGCTGAAGAAACGTCAGAATGTGGCCTCTTGTGTAAGATCTAGTACAGCAACAGTTTAATATCTAATACAGGCTTTATCTGGGGAGTTATAACATTTCTTGTGGTAGTATGAATTCAGTGATCTGCTAGGTATTTTTCATATCTACCTATTTTACAGGATCCAAAATAAACAGATGTGTTTCACTGAACAACCAATGGGCTTAGGCAAAATTCTTCTTGTTGAACATTAAAGTCCAGTGGCATTCCTATTTACAAATGCCTCAGCTAAATTTTCCATGAATACCAGTCCTCTTTTACCAACTTTGTCATTCTCATCAGTATATACTTCTACATTATTATTAATCCAGACACCTACTTCACAAATTTAAAGCACTACTGATAGGTCTGGGAGGATAGCAAAGCAATTAAATGTCATTGACATATTGTAGTCTTTTCTTTAATCACCAAAGGGACAGCAGACTTTATCATCCAAGATGAATTGTCCTTGGAAATACGAAGTCCAGTGATTTCACCAATATGAGAGGGAAAGTCTTAGTCACGGGAGGTACTGTACAGCTCATGTCTATTGTTTGTGTGGTTTTTGAGGAGGTATAAAAGAAGCTGGAAGACACACAGTGTCATTGCAACTGGAGCTTCACTTCAGGACTTGCCGTGAGACGGAGCTGTGCTGATCTGGATTTGACGGTGTACTGTACTCTTTAGAATCAACAGTAAGTATGCCATATGTTAATATTGTACTTCTGTGTCTTAGAGATGCTTCTCATTGATTCACAGGTTATTGTAGATCACAGTATAAAGAAACAGCACGTCTATTACGTACAATCAGCCTAGTTATATCTTGCACAGTCCACAATAGCATATGATAGGTGATATATGATATACTTGAAAAAAATCAGAATTGGTAACCATTTGTCCTCCAATGCCCTTTACTTCATCTTCCATGGAGATCAGTCTAAAAAAGTGGACTATATTTGTCAAGAGTAAGGTTTAAGTTCTACTGTCCACCTATTTGATATAGTTTCTGCAGGTGTAAGAAAAATGGAACACCTTTCTATCTAGGTACTACCAGTTTATTACCCAAAATCAGTACAAAGCAAATCCATTTTTGGACGCTTTTGAAACTGGGCTTGAAATGCAATATCCCAAAATGCTTCTCTACTTGCTTTTGTTTCCAAACAAAATCTTTTGCATCGAAAAAAAATCTATATAAATCTAATGTATATAGAAAAAAATGTGATCTTTCTTATGCATATATTTTTATATTCCCTTTTTCATTTGTTTTGTTTGCCTTAATTAATATACGCCAGGTTTTCCTTATAACAGTCAATCTGGAGATCTGTTAGTAAAGTGATAGGATTAATCCAATGTTTAAACCATGCACTATAGTTAAAGTAGACAACCCAGATACTGTGGTGATACAATAGATAGATAGATAGATAGATCTCAAAGACAGGTATCGGTGTTAACTTGATTGTAGTGAAAATTTTAATTAAAAATAATTATTGCACATACATTCTTACTTCTCTAATCCACAAACCCAGTAAATCTCAGAAAAATCCACAACAGTTTCATTCTGCTTCTCAGCCAAGATTTAATAGCAGAGTTGTTTGGTCTTATATCATTGGCACATGCTGTGTGTCAGATGTGGATCTCAGTTAATTCCAGTCAAGGCTGGATTTAAAGCAGTGCATGTGAGAGCAGATTCTGGCCCACCATATATTTACTGCTCTGAGATGATGCATTATAATAGGACCAAGTCCCAGAGTTCTTACTCAGTCTTCCACTCAGTCCTTAGGGTCCAATCCTGCTCCCACTGAAGTCAATGGCAAATATTAGGAATTAGTCCTGAGTTCTTTACTCCAGTCAGTCCTTACTAGGCAATACCTCTTGTTGGTTTAAATTAGCGTGATCTACCATGCTTGCAGATGTGCAAGAGCAGCTACTAATAGGTGTACAAGTAGAAAATGCACCTGACTGAATGAAAGAGGCAACTGAAAGAAAGAGCAGCTTGGTAATAATGTCAATCTTTTATTGTTTTGTTCAGCAGATACAAAGAAGTCAGAAGATGGTCCTGTCCCAAAGATCTCTGCAGATAGTTATATTCCTGGTCATCTTTTTTCTTGCTTGTTTTGCAACATCTCAAGAAACTGAAAAGTAAGAAAAATCACTTTTGTAACTAATGCTGTTCATCAACTGCTTGCACTTAATCTATTGGGCTGCATTCTCCACTTCCTCGCATCCTGTGTAGCCTTTTACTCCTGTACAGAAATGCTACCAATCTGATTTGGTAGCATTTTACATCCGCTTTGCACAGTAGAGAATCAGGTCCTCTGTATTTTTAGATACATTAATGTTGTGATTTGTGTTTAGTTGTTACTTTTATACTATACTAAAGGCAGTTTAGGAGACACCTTGTAATCCAGGCAAAGATGGATCAACTCAAACAACAAATTGTGTCACAGAGAAGAAAACTGCAACTACCAGATATATCTATATTAGAAAATGGTCCTAAGCAACATTCCAGATCTGAATCCTGTTTCAGAGCCAAATTCATAGCTTGAGCCTGTTGGTATACTTGACCAAATCTAAACTCACTGAAATCTGAGAGCATTTGGGTGTGTATCCAGATTTTCAATCCCTGCATTCAGGAGTGTTTTGGATCAATAGTTTTGGTCAGGCTCATTATAGGGTTATAGGGGGTGATTCTCCTTTCACTTACACCATTGGCTTCAAGTGAATTTTTTCTGATTTACACCTGAGTAAGCAAAAGAAAATTTAGGCTCATAGAGTTGAGATCTAGATCTGGATCTGGGAATTTGAGGGCCTATATTTGGACCACTGGAGAGAGCACAGGATTGGTGAGTTGGAGAGCTGGGTTCTGTTTGCAGTTCTGCTCCTGACTCACTCTGTGACCTTGAGAGAGTTGCATCCCCTCCTTATGCCTCAGTTTCTCCATTTCTAAAAGGCAGAAAATGTCAATACATACCTTTCTTGGTAAAACACTCTGGAATCTATGTACGAAAACCAGCCCCACTGGAAATGTGAGCTCAGCCCTGAACATTATTCGGCTTCCTAACTACTCTCCTTTCACATTGCAGTAAAAGAGCAGTAGCGGAGCACCAGTTCATGCAGGATAAAGGAAGAGCACTTCAAGGGCTGAAGCGGCTGATGTGGCTCCACAATGCCATCGGTAGTGTGCACACAGCCAGGGCCAGAGATGCCTCACACTCAAATTCCTTGTGGGACTCACAGAAGAGCCAAGACCTTCCTGACCTCTATGACAGTACCAGCAAGGATGAGACGCCAAACCTGGTTAAACAGCTGCTGCTGGAACTGACAGAAAAGGGGCAAGCTTTCCGTGTGCTAAAGAAAACTGATCTGAGGCAATATCTAAAAAATCCAAAGGGTAGCTGGAGCCTGCAAGATCTTTTTGATCTATTTCAAGTCAAAGACCATGGCAGCAAGAGAAATCCTGCCACTGAGACACAGAGCTCTTCCCTCTAGACTGACTCCATCTCGGTTTGACCATTGCTTGAGATATATGATGTTATCTCAAGGGTAGCTCTAATGTAAAGGTGAACAACAAAAGAAAAACGTTTGTACCATTTACTACTCCTTGATATTGCATGGACAGCCTCTTAAAGGTCCAGAGCCTCTCCTCAGCCCACAAGCTTGTTTGTCAGGAGGTATGCAGGGGTCTGAATTTTCCTTTGCCGAAATGCTACTGCTGCCTCCTGGTTGCAGTAGTCCCTGCAGCTCTGGCACACACACCGCTCCCGCCCCACTCCCCACTGCCCTGTTTTCCAAGTCAGTTATCTGTAGATCTGCATGGTAGATCCCCATGGCCCCATGATTCTGAATGCCTCATTTGCAAGTGTGAGTGCAGCTAGGTTGGGGCATTTTGGAGCATCAATTTGCCACATCCTAATCCCTCTTTGTGCAGATGCCCTGCACCTGCTCCACTGTGTTCATGGGCTTCTGCAACCATTAGCCAGACCATAGGATTTATTTTTCTGGTTGTTTTTACATCAGAAATAGAAGCTCCCCACCTCTCACTTTTTCCTGGAGGATATTGGAAAATCTTTGGAGGGCATGCTAGCTGGAGATTGGGAGTTGTTCAGCATATCTCCCAGAGTAAGAGTTTGCGTACATGGGGAAATTGACCAACATAACTAAAGCAGAATAATTATACCAGAGTAATTATACCAGAATAAAGTCACTTTATTCAGGAATAGCGTGTCAACAGGGGAAATTATATCAGCATAATTACAGTGATATAGTTATTCTGCTATCACTATGCTGGTCATTTCCCCCAGATAGACAAGTGCTAAGACTCAGCATCACCACTCTGCACCTCTGAAGAAATGGAAGAGATGCAGCTTAGCTTCCAAGCTCCATATTTGGTATCATGGTTCAGGTCCTCGTAAAGATTTCCAAAGTCCCCCAAGGAAAAAGTAGAGGAATGTCTGAGCAACATAAATATTTTCTTGGGGAAAAATAAATGTTATGAGGGCATCTCCACATATCCAAAAGGAGCAATAAAGGACACAAACACGTTTTTATTTTGCCAGTCACCTTTAATGACAAATTTTCCAGTTGTGTCTAAGCAAAGCAACACCCAGTTCAGTTGCAAAACAAATATTTCAGACACTATATTTTTGTCATGCATGTAACAAATGTATCAACATGTCCATTGACTGGGGATTATGTGTGCTGCCTGAATTAGTTGAAAATCCACTGTTGGTGTATGCGCAGAGATCAGGAGTGTGTTTCTCATTTTACACAGTGACAGAATGTAGACGAAAGTCCTCAGTGTCATTAAAGTTAAAAGGCTTTAACTTATTATATATATATAATATTGTACTTGATTTATTGTAGAAATATAAATAAAATAAAGCAAGATTATCTTTCGCTAATATCTCTGTATATTTGCAATTAACATGGAATCACAATTGCTCTTTTTCTTATATGTACTGAGACAGAGGGAGGACTGGATGGGTCAACTGAGACTGGAATACGAGCATCTAAAGCCCGTTTCAGGATCAGCCCTGGTTGGCAACAATCAAAAGTCACCTCACGCTCAACAACCTATGTGAAATGAATTGGTTGTCTCAGTCCAGCTCCATTCTGACAATAATATTCTTTTGCCATTTATGGCACCTTCTGTCACAGGATCTTAAAACACTTTAGAAACATTAACGAAATACAGTAAACTTCCCAAGATACCTATGAAGCAGAGGTTTTTAGATCCATTTTACAGGGAAAATGAGGCTTGCACTGGTTACGTTGCCCATGCAGTACGTCAATGTCTGAGCAAGGAACACACCAAGTCTTGACTCTTTATTTTATAACAAAATCTCATGAATTTTAGGCCAGTCTCATGATTTTGGGGGAGGGTCTGACTCAGGACTTTTTGCCTGCTTGGCATGATCACTACTGTCATCTTGCCCTGTCCAACGTCATCAAGTAGATGGCACTACCACCGTTACAGGCTTTTTATCCATACATCGACCGACCTCTGCCAGCTGCAACCACCTGTAATCTCTGCAGCTGTGCGGGCCGGAGTCAGACGCCCGGGTAATGAGCGCAAAAAGGAGAGGCATGCGCATGCGCACAGCGTGAACACCCTTCCCCGGCTGCAAACGCGCCTCTGGAGGAAAAAGGAATTCGCGCATGCGCTCTTCTCCGCAGCAGCCCCGCCTCTCTCGGGGTGAGGACTAGGGGCTGAGGGGCGGCAGCGCGTGCGCAACGTCGTCGAGGTCTCAGAGGGGAGCTTGTCCCGTCTGAGGCGCCGTTCGTTCCGTGAGTGGTGGTGCGAAGAGTGCTGGGGGCGCCGTGATAGCGACGCACCCCGATCCCTTCCCCCCTCCCCCAGTGAGGAGCGAGTCTCCGGCTCTGAGGAGGGGCTGGGACCGCGCCCCCATCTCCTCCCACCCGCCCCGCAGGGGGCTCTGGTAAGTGACTCCCCCGGACCCCCCCCCTCAGGGAACCGCACCCCCTGGTTTTGCCCCCTCCCCTCGGCGGGAGCTGCCCCCTTCTCCTCAGGCTGCTGCTGCATCCTCCCTCCCGGCCTGTGCCCCCCCCGTCTCCCCTTCAGCTCCTGCCCCCCCCCCCCCCGCGCCCGGGCTCATGGGCAGCTGGAGGCAGCGTTGGCTGCACCTGGCCCACGCACCCGTGCGGGCTCAGCCCCTCGTTCCCGTGGCAGACAAGCCTGCAGCTGCCCCATGCGAACAGGGCATCTCGGGGGGCAGCTGCCTAAGCTGGCCCGGGCTGAGCTCCCAGGGCGGGGGTAAAGCACATCGCGGCCAGGGGTGGTTGCTCTGCTGCTTTATTTGCTAAAAGTTGGGCTGGCTCCTTTTACTGCCACTCCACCGAGTTCCTCTTGGCTCCTGCTGCCACCGATTCACGCTTTGGTTGGCACTGCCAGCAGAGGACCACATGGGCCCCAAAGACCTCATTCTCCTCTGGCTCCCCGAGGTGGCCCTTCCAAGTCCAGGTAGAGCCGTGGTGGTGGCGGGAGCCTGCACTGTCTCTGTCCATGTTATACAGATAAACAGAGGCAGGCGTGATCTCTCTCCCTTTTTATCAAACTTCACACAAGCATAATTGCATTGGAGTGAGGTACAGTTGTCTTTCTTCTTCCCCCTCCTTTTATCTGCCATCCAACACCAGCTTGTCACTTGATGGTTTTCTGCTCTCTGGGAAATAGGAACTAGTAGCATAATCAATGTGAATGATGCAAATATGCTTACAGTACACAGATACCTGATCTGCAGGCTCTTGAAGTGCTGTGTAAAGAGATAATCTGCCCTTTCTAATTCGGATAGTCACTTTGAGCTGTTTTTCTTTTTTTAAAGAAACAGCTTCATAAAAAATACAGCAAAAGTTCCTCAGCAGTCCCTAGATTGCCTGTGTTCTTTGAAGAAAGAGAAGATATCTAACAGGTCAATAAAAATAGCTTCTATTCTAAGTTCTTTAGGGCCTGCCATTTTTAGTTATCTAAAGGGCCATGCACACCTCTGGTGCCCAGGGTTTCAGATTTGTCACTTCATTTTTTAAAATTAAAATTTATGGAGCAGTCACTGTAAATTTAGTAAAAGTCAGGGTTTCGTGACTGGTCTGTGATTTTGTTTTTTAAATTAAAAATGCCCTGATAAATGAGAGAACACCAACCACCTATTGCAGCACCCTTGGCCCTGGCATGGAAGCCCTAATCCTAGCCCAGTGAGGAGAGAAGGCCTGAGGGGAATGGAGGTAGGATGAGGCTGGAGAGAGACAGAGAGAGAGCCTGCCCTGCACTTACCAGGGACATGGCGGTGGCTCCTGTGCCCCCAGGGGTTGGGCCAAGCTCCCTGTTCCAAGCCTTGTGACTTGGTGCATGGGGTCCCTGCGCCACTTGCTCTGGTTTGGTCCTGCCTCCCCTTCGTTGTGATCAGGGGAGAGGCAGCAGGGCCAGATTTGAGTAAGTAGTGCTGCAGCATGCCCAGAGTTGGGGGGAGCTGGGCTCAGCTTTGCAGGAGCTACTGCTGTGGGGGTGAGTGTGAGGTGGGCTCCATATCCAACTCCTCCCCCTGGGCCTCCCCTCTGCACCACCCCCCAGGACCCACCCCCATCGAGCCTCATGTGCAGATTGGGGAGGGATAGCTCAGTGGTTTGAGCATTGGCCTGCTAAACTCAGGGTTGTAAGCTCAGTCCTTGAGGTGGCCACTTAGGGATCTGGGGCAAAATCAGTACTTGGTCCTGCTAGTGAAGGGCAGGGGCTGGACTCAATGACCTTTTGGGGGCCTTTCCAGTTTTATGAGATTGGTGTATCTCTCTCTCTCTATTAAACAGAGAAGTCACAGTTTGCATGACTTTCTGCATCCTGCCAAACCTCCAGCCCTATAAATGAGAGAGTGTCTCTAAATGATACCTCTGTCTTTATCTCTGACTTCTAGGGTTATGTTCCAGCCACAGGATTTTTGCTTTTTTGGGTTATATTGCCACTAGAAAACCTCAATGGAAACACTGTCTTAAATTGTTCAAAGAGCTTGTACATTTTATATACATTATATTTTACTTATTGTTTCTTACAATAAACAAGTCAGAGTGCATGGCTCTTGCCCTGAATTTGAGCCATAACATGGAGCTTTTGTGTCTGTCTTAAACTTTACTTTTAATGTAATTTAAGAGAGGTAATTATCTATCTGGATTTTGTCAGGCTGCTTTTGTGGAAACTTCTGCTACAGTGAGAGACCCTAATTGCAAAAGTAGTTAAAAATAGCAAATGTGTGTGTCTATTTTCAACTACTCCACACATCCATTTAATATTTTGGCTCCTGGTAAGTTTCATAATAAGGGGCTCTGCATGTGACTGACAAATGTAGAGGTACCCTCTTTCTCAAAGTGTAAAAGAAAAAGGAACCCCTGATGGGGTGTCTCAGAGTAGGTTTTTTAATTCCTAACATTTTTAGAAGATGAGGAGGATAGATTGGTTGAAGTGCAAAACATTTTCAATACTGCCTAAAATGTGGTTTTTGAGGCATAATATTTGTCAAGTTTCCTTCCCTCTTTTTGAATGCTGTTCAAAAACAGGAAGCCTGACTTGTACCTTTTATTTTGTAACCTTCTTCCTTACAGACTCTCGTTAACTGATGGTGCCCAGTTTAGACAACTAGTCTATCATTTTTTCCTGTCTGATAACTTAGCTATTAAAACTATATAAAATATATTATAAATATTACAAAATAAAATAAAATATAAAAATAAACTTCAGTCTTGATTCTTAATTCCAGCATCTGATGTAGCTGAGCATCAGTTAACTGGTCAGAATTATTGCTTCCATGTTGTATTGTCATTGGTAATGCCAAATGTATTTTTTTCCCTTATTTTCCCCCCCTCCTTTTCTAGTAGCCATGGCAATGACGGGTCCAACACCCTGTTCATCCATGAGTAACCACACCAAGGAGCGAGTTACAATGACAAAAGTGACACTAGAAAACTTCTATAGCAATCTCATAGCACAACATGAAGAACGGGAAATGAGGTAAAAATCCCAGTTGGGAGATGGAAAGTATCTGTGTAGAAGTGAAAGGAAACTAGTGGCATGATTGTTTAAGTCGCGGTCCCATTTGAGCAGGTGCTATCTAGCAAATTATAATCCAAATTTAACTTACCTTAACATTACCTTAGGCCTTGCTAGTAACAACCTTACTTATCTGAGCTTCTCAAATATGCTGACGAGTGAAAATGTTTAGCTAGAGGACATTATTATAAATTAAAAAAAAAATATTTTTCTGATTCCCAATAACTGTTCTTAAATCCATTATTCCTTGCTGAGCAAAAAAAAAAAAAAGCCGTGTTGTTGAGCCTGCTTTGATGAAATCAGTTGAAACGTTTTCTTTTCAAACTTAAAAATAGAGCCCAATAGACACATTGGCAAGATTTAGTATATCTAAGTGGAAACCAATTGTATAGTTAGCTTAGATTCATTTAAGGAGTAAAGCAAGAGGCCAGTCTCTACAAATATTTACTCTTTCAACTGTTGCTCCTTTTGATTTTTATTCCCTTTTAACATTTCTTGTAGTTTTATGAAGTCATGTGGTTTCAGCTTCATTTTGTGTTAGTTTATGATGCAGCCATCTGATAAGGGGAAATTCACTTGTTCAAAGGTGCCAAGCAACTGCTGTAAAGACTGTAATTTAACATTAACTTGACTAACTCGTAGGAGGAGGTCTAATAGGCTTAGAGGGATGATATAATAAATTCCTTAAATATCCTTGGAAACCTTTATTTTCTCTTTTTGGACCAGATTCTCTGAGGTGCTGAGCACCCTAAACTCCCATTGAATTCAGTGTGGTGAGCATGTCACAAGAATAGGCCTTATAACTAGAATTTTCAGACAGGCTTCCTTCCCTTATCTGTAAACGCTTAATGTTGGAAAAAAGTTCAACATTGCTTGGTCCTGCTGCGCTACTGCTGTGGCAATTCACATTTGGTATTTGAGTGGGGTGTTAGGGAGAGATGGTGAGCAAATTGTACTTCGTAGGTGCCTAAACAAGGGGAGAGCAATTTCAGTATAAATGAAACAGAGATGTTGGGCTAAAATGTTATCATATCCCAGCAGTTAGTGACAACTGGAGGCTGGAAAAGGATCTTGCAAAGAATGACTTGCATATTGAACAGCAATTCTTCAGTGCATTTATATAATATGATGCTGAAAAGGTCATCGGGAAGCTCAGAACATCATTAATGTAGGAATTTTTCCTGCAGTGGCCAAAACTAAATCTTAACAACAAATAGATTACATTCCTCGACCAAAAAGAGGAAAAAAAAGTGGAATTAAGGTTGTAAATGTATCAATATTTTAAGGGAGAAAACCATTAATATCAGTGTAGGTACAAATATGGCCACCCCATCTCATAGGTAGCTGAGCATCTCAGACATTAATTAATTTATCCTTTCAACACCTCTAGGTAGGTGGAGAATTGTATTACCCATTTTACAGAAAGGGAACTGAGGTACAGTGAAACTAAGTGACTTGTCTGGTGTCACAGAGGAAGCTAGTGGCAGAGCCAGGAATTGAACTCAGATTTCCTGAATCCCAGTCCAGTTGTAGCCACCAGACTATCCTTGCATAAAATAAGGCATGTGACATTTCAGGCAAACTGGTTTAGATGAGCAAAGTTATAGAGGCAAAGTGGTGAAGTTGGACTTCTATTGGAAAGGTAGGCTAGAGAGACCAGCATCTTTCCATAACTCTAATTCTTCGCACTTCCATATTGAATCCAAATTCCTAGTCCTCTGACTCCTAGTTCTAGACAACACTCCCCCAGGTGTTGAAAGTATGTATGCTTTTTATAGGATTTTTTGAGGAACTAAACATGAATGTTTTTTCGTTGCTTTTTTCTGCCCCCCAGACAGAAGAAGCTAGAAAAAGTGATGGAAGAGGAAGGTTTAAAAGATGAAGAGGTAATGAATACAAAACAAGTCTTTTGGTTAGATAATATAAGTAACCCCATAGTCATACCTTTAGTGATCTCTCTAATTGGTTCAGTATGATCCATGTGGGAACTTCATTATGGAATCTCATAAACTATATGGCTTTCTTTTTAAAACAAACACTAGAAGAGACTCAGGAGGTCCGCACATGCCCGAAAGGAAACAGAGTTTCTTCGGTTAAAGAGAACAAGACTTGGTTTGGAAGATTTTGAGTCCTTAAAAGTAATAGGCAGAGGAGCATTTGGAGAGGTAAGAACAGAGTAACTGATTACTGAATAAAACTGTAGTAGCATTATATGGACTGGAATGCTTTGAAAAGACTTTAAAAGATCAGAACAGTACAATTTGAAGCCAAATGACACAATAATCACTGCTGAATGTTTGTTTAAAGTTTGACATTCAAATACATCTGACTTTGTGTAGTCAGTGCTAGTTTGTATTAAACAAACAAAACCCCACATCTTTGAAAGGACCAAAATGCTAGTGAAATGGGCTTGGTTGGCAACCTTGGAAAGCCCTTCTATCTGTAGAATAGATATAACAGCAGCGGTGTAGGTGTGATGGTGCTATGGTAGTGGGCCTCCATCCTGACCCTGTAGTAATGGTTTTTGGGATGCAGTGATAGCAGAAACTGCACACCAAAGGGCCTCTTATAATGGGTTTTCATGACATAGAAACTTGTCCACTAAATTAGGTTTTGACCATCCAACTCGTTTCATGTCACGGATTGCCAAATGCTGTCAAATGGTATCATCTTTGTTCTGGTGTTTGGTGTCTTAGAGGTAGTAGGCTCTGGTAGAGTGATCTGGTGTCCTAGAGGAGGCAGGCTTTGTATCCTGTTACCATATCATAAGCCAGCTAGTGCTGTTTGTCCTTATAATCTGATTCTGCTTTGCAGACTAGAAGTGAAATATTTGGTTTTAGGGTATGATACCCAGAATACTGTAGAAGAAACCTGGAAAAGTTGAGGTGATAAGGATGTATTTCTGACTCCATATTTTTGCAAAACTTGAAGGTGCGGCTTGTCCAGAAGAAGGACACAGGGCATGTATATGCGATGAAAATACTACGCAAAGCTGACATGCTTGAAAAAGAGCAGGTGATTAATAGTAATTTCAAATAGCAATTCTAGTAGCTCTGCCTCTTTTTAAAATCTTTTTTTCTGCTCCATTGCAAACTCAGATTCCTGGGGGACAAAAGTGGGCCTATATTTAAAAAAACAAAACACTGCAACATATGGTTTAGATTTTGCTAGCTAAAAATTGCTAGAGGTGGGTGGATAGAGTGATTTATTTATTGAGACTTTCCAACCTGCCTTGGATTTAGATACTCAGTTTTCCCTAAACCACTTTGAACATTTCCGCCTTATTGTAACTCTTTCTGGAAGAAATGTGGTTTCTCTTGAGTCTAACTTTTGTGGTCATGAGGAAAAATATAGCTTTCACTTGCTATATTTCTTTATCTATTTTTATCAGTGACTAGTTGTAAATATGTAATAACGTATTAAGTCACATGTTCAAAACCACATTTTAAAAAATGTAATTGTCTCTGCAACCTTGGTTAATTTCTTGATGAAGGTTTCAGTTGTACTGGCTTTTTGCTGTATGGTCAGATATAGCGTGTGACTGAACATTCTGTTTCCATCTGAAAACATGGAGAAGCAAGGTGTAGGAAAATGGCAGTTTTCCTCTAAACAGCAATAGAGGAACACTTGTATTGCAATTGATTATGTTCCTCTTTCTGCATTTTGTGATATTATGTTACCACTTGATACCAAAGATATGTAAGTAAACTCTCAATACAATCTTCAGAGTGCTGGATTCTTGCAAGTCTGATTTCATCCTGATTTAGCTTGTCTAATGGATTTAATTGTAAATATCAGTTGCTTGACCTGCATGAATCCTTCAGACACATTTGCAGGACCTCCAAAGTAGTGGCACTTTTCATATTAATGCCAATCTCTGAATCACTGTATTATATCTTTGATAGCCCTCCTGGGAATATTACAGTCTGAACCAACCAATCCTTCTTTGGCACAGGAGTTCATCTGGGAAGCAATGTTTTTGTAGGCAGTAATTCCTGAATTAACTTTTGTCTTTTAAAGGTATTAGTTTAAAAAATAGCATTGCACTCTTGACCTCTCTGTCTTTACATAGCAATTTTGAAAGTCAGTGCTTGGTGTGTGGGCCTGCATTGATGTGTTTTGAGACCTGGGTTTGACTCCCAATCTCGTTCATGAAATATCCACGTCTCATCTGCTAGATGTTAACTGTTCTGAACTGTAGTTAGTACCCTTTGCATGTTTTAGTTAGTGCTCATAATATAGCAGATATTATTATACAAGATAAACTACTTACTATTTGCGTTATAAGTGCTTCAGATCAAATGTGTATTTTCATCATATCTATAATTAAATCAATATTCTCTTTTCCACGTGAAGGTTAAGGAAGTAACAATATTAGATGTTCAAGTGCTCTGTCTACAGTCCAGATATAAAGCAGGTAGCTGTAAGATAAGCTTCTCCATACTACCCTAGCCACAGCTGCACTTCTGACTTGGAGGGGATCCATTTTTTATAGGTATAGTAGGTGTGTATATATAAACGGTCATCTAGGCTAAAATGGGATTATTTTTCTCCATGAAAACTTGCAGAATAGTTGTATGCAGTGGGTTGAGTTACATGCCATGGTGTTAGACTGGTCTTTTGCTCAAATGGATGAGGACAAAGACATCTCTAGGACCTGATCTTGCAACCATTCACTACCAGACATAGTGCTCACTACTGTCAATAGTCCTACTGAGTGCATTTAATTAGACTAATTGTTGTAGCAGACACTACTTATGGTGGTGTTTCTAGGTCCAAGCCCTTCAATTGCCATTAAAACTAGGGTCATATTGTGAACCCTTTGCTTACATTGGTGAACAGTTACTTACGCAAACATTCCCTTTGCAGTTAGGTCTGCTGATATAACTGTAATTTTTTCGAAGATCCTCAAAACAAAAACGTGTTATACGGTTTACAGTTGAAACCTTTGAACGTGAAGGATCTTCAGAGCTATGTACTGAAGGGTCAGATGGAGTCAGAATCCCAAGGAATTTATTCAGTGGGTACATTCCAAACAAAGCATATGAAAAGAATGGCAGTGATCTTTAGTAAAGTTTTCTGCCTGATCATTCTCAGAAGCATATTTTATAAAGCTGTTGCAGTCTTCAAAGGTTATAATTGCCTAAAAACCTGTCACACTATTTTAATATGTGAAAATATCCAGTGATGAAAGTATTGAAACGTGATGGCATTTCCATTCTTAATGTAGAGACTTGACAGTTGCATATTCAGTCTTTGAATCCCCTCAAGACAGTGTTTGAGTTGTGTGTGAAGATAAATGCATCTAATAAAACATCATAAGCTTAATAATTAATCCTATGCATATATATATATACACTCTAGGTTGGCCATATTCGTGCGGAGCGGGACATTCTAGTGGAGGCAGACAGTTTGTGGGTTGTGAAAATGTTCTATAGCTTTCAAGATAAGTTAAATCTGTACCTTATCATGGAGTTCCTGCCTGGAGGTAATTACCTGAGAGAAAAAGGTCACTTTCATTTTGTTCTGTGGCCTTCTTCTGGCTTTATAACAAATCTTGTCTGTCTTTGTTACCGGTATTTGTACATGTGTAATTGCTTTACAGTGTCGTGTTGGGTCTGATCCTGCAGGGAACTGAGCCATCCCCAATGCCTAGTGACTTCATTGGGGAATGAGGGTGCTTGGCACCTTGCAGAGTCAGGCCCATAGTTACCTGTCTGTGCCATCATGCTTAGGTACAAATGTTTGCAAACTTGACCTAGGGTATGTCTACACTAAGGATTATTCCGATTTTACATAAACCGGTTTTGTAAAACAGATTATATAAAGTCGAGTGCACGCGGCTGCACAAAGCACAATAATTCGGCGGCGTGCGTCCATGTACTGAGGCTAGTGTCGATTTCTGGAGCGCTGCGCTGTGGGTAGCTGTCCCGTAGCTATCCCATAGTTCCCGCAGTCTCCCCCGCCCATTGGAATTCTGGGTTGAGATCCCAATGCATGATGGTGCACAAACGGTGTTGCGGGTGATTCTGGGTAAATGTCGTCACTCATTCCTTCCTCCTTGAAAGCAACAGCAGAGGATCATTTTACGCCCTTTTTCCCTGGATTGCCCTGGCAGATGCCATAGCATGGCAACCATGGAGCCCGTTTTGCCTTTTGTCACTGTCACTGTATGTGTACTGGATGCTACTGACAGAGGCGGTACTGCAGTGCTACACAGCAGCATTCATTTGCCTTTGCAAGGTAGCAGAGATGGTTACCATCCCTATTGTACCGTCTGCCGTGCCATTGTAAATTGGCGATGAGATGATGGTTATCAGTCGTTCTGTACCGTCTGCTGCTGTCATGGGTGCTCCTGGCTGGCCTTCGCTGAGGTCGGCCGGGGGCACAAAGACAAAAATGGGAATGACTCCCCGGGTCATTCCCTCCTTTATGTTTTATCTAAAAATAGTCAGTTCTGCCTAGAATATGGGGCAAGTGTACTAGAGAACCAGAGAGCACAGCCGCTCTGTGTCAGATTCCGCAGAAATGATGAGCTGCATGCCATTCTTGGGGGTGCCCCTGCAACAACCCCACCCGTTGCTTCCCTCCTCCCCCAACCGTCCTAGGCTGCCGTTGCAGTGTCCCCCCATTTGTGTGATGAAGTAATAAAGAATGCAGGAATAAGAAACACTGACTTTTTAGTGAGATAAAATGAGGGGAGGCAGCCTCCTGCTGCTATGATAGTCCAGGCAGTACAGAATCTTTTCTTTAGACATGAAAGGCAGGGGGGTGATGGAGCTCTGATGTACTATCTGCCGGGAATGACCGAGATTCATTCCTATTTTTACCCAGGTGCCCCCGGCCGTCCTCACTGAGGCCAGCCAGAAGCATTCACAGGATGATGAGGACGGCTATCAGTCGTTCTGCACTGTACTGTCTGCCACCGGGGAGGGGAGGGGAGAGGAGAGGATGCTGCTGTTCAGTGCCGCAGCACCGCGTCTACCAGCAGCATGCAGTAAACATACGGTGACATTGAAAAAAGTCAAACGATTTTTTCCCCTTTTCTTCCACGGGTGGAGGGGCAGGGAAGGGGCAGTATATTGACCAGATATACCCTGAATCACCCCGGACAATGTGTTTGACCCTACAAGCATTGGGAGATCAGCCAAGAATGCAAATGCTTTTCGGAGACTGCGGGGACTGTGGGATAGCTGGAGTCCTCAGTACCCCCTCCCTACCTCCATGAGCGTCCGTTTGATTCTTTGGCTTTCCGTTACGCTTGTCACACAGCACTATGCTGTGGACTCTGTATCATAGCCTGGAGAATTTTTTCAAATGCTTTGGCATTTCGTCTTCTGTAACGGAGCTGTGATAGAACAGATTTGTGTCTCCATACAGCGATCAGATCCAGTATTTCCCGTATGGTCCATGTTGGAGCTCTTTTTGGATTTGGGACTGCATCGCTACCCGTGCTGATCAGAGCTCCAGACTGGGCAAACAGGAAATGAAATTCAAAAGTTCGCAGGGCTTTTCCTGTCTACCTGGCCAGTGCATCCGAGTTCAGATCGCTTTCCAGAGCGGTCACAATGGTGCACTGTGGGATACCGCCCGGAGGCCAATACCGTCGATTTGCTGCCACACTAACCCTGGCTACGTCTACACTACAGCATAAAATCGAAATAACTAAAACCGGTTTTATAAAACTGATATTATAAAATCGATTTTATGCGTCCACACTAGGGCACATTAATTCGGTGGTGTGCGTCCATGGTCCGAGGCTAGCGTCGATTTCTGGAGCGGTGCACTGTGGGTAGCTACTGTAAAATGATGAGGCCAATAACTTTGATTTCCGTCCACACTAACCCTAAATCGATATAGTAATATTGATTTTAGCGTTACTCCTCTCGTTGGGGAGGAGTACAGAAATCGATTTTAAGAGCCCTTAAAATCGATTTAAAGTGTGTTGTAGTGTGGACGGGCACAGCGTTAAATCGATTTAACGCTGTTTAAATCGATTTAACTGCGTAGTGTGGACCAGGCCCCTAATCAGACATGGCAATACCGATTTCAGCGCTACTCCTCTCGTTGGGGAGGAGTATAGAAACCGGTTTAAAGAGCCCTTTATAGCGATATAAAGGGCCTCGTTGTGTGGACGGGTGCAGGGTTAAATCGGTTTAACGCTGCTAAATTCGGTTCAAACGCATAGTGTAGACCAGGCCCTAGATGTTCTGTCAAGCCTTATCTTCACAGTCTGACACCTATCCTCTTAGAACCATAACCAGCTTTCAGTTTTCTAACTCTTTTCTTGTAGTTGGTTTGCATCAGAAATAACCTCTTTATTGTCTGCAAAGAAGAGCTTTAAAGATTAACTCTTTAGTGCTGAAACTACTATAGTATACTAACAAGAAAAATATTATACTGAAATCTTGCTGGGTTATACTGAAAACATGATGTGACTATTGAAACCAAGTGATTGACTTCAGACCTGACGTGCAATAATGCAGTCTGTTTTTGTTAAATGTGTTTCTGGCTGCAGAATTGTTATCTAAGGTCCAGATCTTGTGTGGTTGTCCATAACTACCTTTGGTTTGAGAGACGCTTCTAGCAGACAATTCACCTTTTTTTGTTAATTAGATGTTTTATAACTGAGACAGAAACGCTCAGATAGACTGGCATAAAATCAAATGCAGTAGAGGCTTGCTAAATAGCACACAATAGTTTGCATGCTCACAAGACAATCTCTCTTCACTTCTCAGTGACAACTATATAACTGACTGTTGTAGTGAGGCTCTTTTATATCCATTACTTTATAACATTATTTGGTATGTTATCAAGTCTTTAATGAAAATTAAACTAAAATTATAATGAACCAAAGCGCATTTGGCATATCCTTTTAAATTTCATCTACTCACTAATTCACAGACTATGGTATTTCAGTGGGTCTCTTGGTGATTAGTACAAACTAGTTTGGGTCTACTGGATTTCTATACAATTGGATGTCTCAGTACCTGCCACCAGCAAATTCCTGTATGTGGCTTTACATCACTAAACCACATCAAGCTGACAGCCTGTGATCATTCTATTTGTGATGTCACCAAGAGAAGACATTGTCTGGAATCTAGGTTAATTTAAAAATCTAAGATAGCATATATCTTGAATTTACATATCTGTATTGTGCAAGTAACCTGAGGCCTCAAACAAACCGGTAGCCATGGTCCCTGCCCCAAAGAACTGGCATTCTATTGAAGCTTTATTTTCATAATCTAATTGCTAAATTCTTTCAACTGAACAAACTAATGAGCACCAGCAGGCTTGACTGTAGCTGAGTGAAGAACTAATTACACTTCTGTATGCATTTCTTCGGTGTTTGTGAATCCATAATGTAATTGTTTCATAAAAACGGTGTCTAAATTCACTGATATGTAAAATGGATGTCTTATTTAATAGCTTTGGTGACATGTTACTAAGAGGCTAGGGCTTAATTATCAGTTTATATTTACTTCTGCTGTTTGTGGTGGCTGACTTTTTCTAGGTGATATGATGACACTGTTGATGAAAAAAGACACCCTAACAGAAGAAGAGACTCAGTTTTATATTGCGGAGACTGTGTTAGCCATTGACTCCATTCATCAGCTTGGTTTTATCCATCGGGATATCAAGCCAGATAACCTCCTCTTGGATAGTAAGGTACAAATATATTAACCACTGTATGCAGTGTTGTTGTAGCCATGGCGGTCCCAGGATAGGAGAGAAACATCTCACCAACAGAAATTGGTCCAACAAAAGATATTTCCATAAGAACTGGGTGACATTTGGGTTAGCAGCAAATTCATTGGGTAACTTAGAATTCAGAATGCTATAGTAGTGCCATCTATCATTTAGTTATCCTCTGTAAGGGTAAGAAATTTAAGGTTATTTTCCATGGGCCTGATAGAAGTAAAGCTACATCAATCTAACCTTCAGCTGATGGTACTTTATTTACAGAGTGCTTTCTTGTGGCAGTTGTTTGAGCTGTTTTTGGTGGTTGTCAGTGCTGTTTAAAACCATCTTTTGGTTTCATTTCTTCCTCCTTAGTCTAAGACGTTTCCTTTGGGCCTGACATCTGCTTTGCGTGTGCTCACCAAATACTGAGTAGTGTGTTTACACCAAACGTGGGGATGTAGCTGATTCATTAGGCTTCCAGTCTCATTAGCTCTTATCTCTTCTCAAAATCTTTCTCCAGACTGGTCAGGTTTACTTGTATGTATTTATAGTAGGTAGTATCCAGAAAGTTGGTGTGTTTCAATACCTTACTATTGCTAAGCAAAATTGTATGTGTTTTTTCTACTTGCCTTGTCTGGGAGAAATTTGCTGACAAGAAGTATTTACCTACTTCTGTTAATTCCAAAATATAATTAAGTGCTCTGATTGGAGCAGGCCTTTACAGAGTCATGCAAGTTTAAGATATAATATTCCATTTTTAGGCTCACATTGAAAGTTGTTGCTGCCTTGCACTCTGGATAAGACAAATTCAAGCACTGGGCAGAGTAACACTTTTTTTAATTTGTGGAATATCCTGTATCTTATCGTGTCCACCCACAACTCATCCACTTTCTGACAGAGGATTAGACAGCTTCTTTGTTCTTACCTGGAGTGGTCATTGCCTCATCCCATTCAGTATTCTCCCTCAAGGGACTATGGGGCAGATCCTGCAAGGGGAAGTGTCTTCAGTCCCTGTTGAAGTAAACAGGTATTGGGAACATTACTGGAAATTGAATCACATCCACTGTGTGGCGGTGCAGAAAATTATCCCTAGGTTTGTTCAATATCTCATTCCAGTTGTAGGCTAGAGCAAGATCATAAATATGCTTAGTGTTTTGTCATATGAAATAAATGAGTAAATAACTCTTCTTTGGGTGGATGTCTTGAATTTCTTCTGCGTTTTGGGTCTCTGCATCTCTAGGGCCATGTGAAACTCTCCGATTTTGGTCTCTGCACCGGGCTGAAGAAGGCTCACCGAACGGAGTTCTACAGGAACTTGAACCACAGTCTTCCAAGTGATTTCAGTAAGTTCTCTGTCGTCGGTACCAGCACGTATATCCTCTCTATGGGAACTTTGTTAGAAATTCCAAAGGTGACTGATTTCAACACAATGGTGGAAAGCTGCTGTTAGGGATCTAATGAACCCTGCATATGTGGAGGGTTTGGGGATGAAACGGTGGATGGTATATGTGGCACACTAGTCCCTATTAAACTGCAGGTTGCCTCTTGCACTTTCTGCACTGTGTACTTCCTTTCTTATTTTTGCTACTTACCAAGATCTTTATGTAAATATAAGTGTTTACCTTTCCAATAAGCTTGCTCCTTCCTTCAAGTCTCATATTATCCTTTCCTTGCTGTACTACATTATAGGCCCATTGCATGTACTAAAGGACTGCTTGCAGATCGCATGCTAGCAGTGCACAAGACTAACATGGCAAACCCTGCTATAGCACATGTGGAGGCATGGAGATAGTTTAACTCTTGGGAATGCACGTCCCCAGAATCTAAGTCTTTAAAATTTTCACAGGACGAGCGGGAGCATGGCACCAGAACGATAGGAGATTGCAGACTCTCCTGAAGCTAGGTTCTTAGCAGGAAACAGAAAACTTTGTACTCTTCAGTTTCTAGTCAGTTTCCCTCTGCAGCAACACCAGTGTAAATGCTTCTGTGCTCTTCCTTCATATATTACTTGAAAAAGAGGAGGCCAGTCACTTTCTCTTGGCTGTTTCTCTGTGATGAGGATGTGTGATTGGTAAAGAGGCTTTTGATATATTCACCCCAGTGCTTTTAAAAGAAACAGTTCCTCCTGATCAGAGGCTTTGAGATCCCAATTAACTAACATTTATGATTAGTAGTCAGTGTCTTGGCTATCTCAAAATAGTTTTATTCAGATGATTGATACCACCGTGAGTCCATTTCCTGGTGAACAGGAGTACACATTACAAAAACCACCTACACAGTTAGTACTAACTGACCCTTTACTGGCAGTCTGTCTACAGCTCAGAGGGAACACCCCTCTAGCCTTTACAGATGGTCCCTTCAAATCAAGTTTGAGGCATGATAAGAGGGCAGTGTTGGGAAGCTGGCACTGCTGCTGCTTCTACTTTACCTGCTCTGTGGATAGAGAGGACATCAGTTTCCAGGGCTCTGAATCTGAGAACTTCTTCACTGAACTGAATTTGCAGAGAAGAGATGGATACAAAGGAAATGCTGATTTATATTATCCCTCCTGTTCCTGTATTGCACTGTAGCTTGAGTGCTTGCACTGTAAAATACCATAAACGTGACCATACCTGACATGTCTGTCATCGGAGATAAGGTTTTACTAAGCATTTAAGGCCCAAGTTCCCAATCTAGGCTTTTTACTAGTTGTGCTTATGCTATGTGACTGACTAAAAGACCCTCAAACATCAATGTTTTTATTTTACCTTCAGCAAAAAAAAAAGAGAAGCATATACCATGTGTAAATAGATTTGTTTGGAACTTTACAGAGAGTAGAGGTTGGATTATGATCTTTTACATCATTTTAAAGCTGAGCTAACTCCATTGGATTTATTCCAGATTTAGATGGATGTAACTGAGATCAGAATCTAATCCTTTAAATGTAGCCATCTTGAAGTGAGTATTTTGTTCCTTGAGTTATAAACTTCTGAAAACATGGATGTCTAATGGAAGTAGTGCTCAGAATGCTGCGGTGTCTAGTGCTGGCAGATTGTCAGATGGCAGGGTCTGGAAGCTGCTAATGAGCTAGAAGTAACTTAGCCCCACTTGAAGTTATGCATAGAGGGGTAATTTATCTTGGATAGAAAGTGGAAAAGAAAAGAGAAATGAGCAGTCCTGATGCCTGTGTGTTCTGGTCCTCTTTAGCTTTCCAGAACATGAATTCCAAAAGGAAAGCAGAAACGTGGAAGAGAAACAGACGTCAGTTGGTGAGTGCAGTCCTTCTGTCTACAAATGCTCACGGGTGAGCTCTGAGATGCGAGTGGGTTGGCTGTTTGATATTTAAAATTACCAGCATTTACGCTGGGGCACTTTTCAAAACTCTCAGAACACTTCTCTGAAGTGCTGTGAAAGATCTGTACAGTTGAGCTTTAAAAAAGAAATAACCCATTTGTCCATCTATAAAATTCTGGTGACTTTTACACTTAAGATAGAGAACCAGCATGGTGTGATGCTTTTTCTGGTGTAATAATGGCTAAAACTAGCCAAGTTCTTAGCTACTTCCAATGTAATATTGCCTCTGGGGAGACTTGTAGCCCATACCCAGACTGTGATGCCTCAAGAGAAATGGACAAAGCAGATGGAGGTGCATAGTGGTGATTTTACCATGCAGATTTCATAAACAATAACATCTGCCAAAGTCTAGCTGGATCTGGCAGAGAAACTGTGATTAGATTTGCATCTATCGCATGTTACTTGGCAGTGTTAATGCTAGAGATGAACATGAGCCAAGTCTCTAGTGTGAACTAGGGCCATGCTACAATTTGTATTGCAGTTATTGATCACTGTCTAGCCTTGTTGTATCCTTAGGGGATGGAGGAACAGCTTCCTACAAAGACTTTTAAACAGTATTATTTATCTCTTCCTTAATCTCACTTAAAATGTTTCTAAAAGTCTATCTTCTCTAAAAATAGAGCTGCAGCATTTAAATAGGTTTTATTCCCTTCTCCTACAATGGTGTATTATCACTGCTGTCACTATAATGGTATCTTGATAACTTTGTTTTCTTTAAAATAAGATCCCACATGCTATCTTTTAGTTTGAATAAGCTGTCTGTGAGGGTTCTGTTCAAGCCCTGTGGTCCTGCGAAGATTTCTCAGTCACTTGTCAGTCAGACGGGATCTCTCTCAAAATGTGTAACTGAAGCCATTCAATTTCAGGCCTTTTCCACTGTGGGAACTCCAGATTACATCGCTCCTGAAGTCTTCATGCAGACAGGTTACAACAAGCTTTGTGATTGGTGGTCACTTGGGGTCATCATGTATGAGATGTTAATTGGTAAGAAACAAACAATGCACAAACTAAAATATATGTTAAATTCGTATTTACATAATAGCAGAATCAAAGTTCACTTTTTCATGGCTTTGTTTACCTTTGTTGGCACACCTTCTCACTTAGTGCCCATTTTCATGTTAAGCAATTTTCTCCAGTTTGCTGTTCACCTGCATTTTTTTTAAACTTCTGTCTTTTAACCCAAATGGAGTTATTGCTGTTTTGTTCCCCAGTGGCTTCAAATTAGTTAAATTTAAGCTTCTGCAATGAAGTAGAGAGTAATTTGTGACTACCAGAGTGTATTTTCTCTTTCAGGTTATCCCCCTTTCTGTTCTGAGACCCCTCAAGAAACCTATAAGAAAGTAATGAACTGGAAAGAGACTCTGACCTTCCCCCCGGAAGTTCCAATCTCTGAGAAAGCAAAGGATCTTATTCTGAGGTACCAGTCAGTCAATTACTGCAGCTGACCAAGCTTGTCATGTGGTGCCACTTGTTACATGTCATGAATTTTCTCATCCTACAAACTGTATGAAACACCTCTCTTACAACTTGCCTAATGAAACAGCTGTGCTTCAAAGTTTAAGGGGATACATTTGTCACACTTATGTATTGACTAGGAAGATCACTAATCAAATGTCTTCTCATCAAATTCATGGTGGTTCACTGTCATTTAAATTGGGAGCCCTTAAAGAGCTGCATTAATGGAGGTTCTTGTAAAATCTTATGTTTGGGAACACCTCATCTCATAGCTTTTTTGCCTCCTACATGTCTTTGTCCCCCATTTCCTGTGCCTCTGAATTCTTCAGAAATTGAATCTCCACTTGAAGGAAACACAGAATGAGAATGTTGAGTTGTGTTAACTGGCTGTATGGACTCTTTTTGTTTATATTGGCAAGGGATGTCCTTGAAATAGGCTTACGCTTGTTAGGAGAGCAGGTTAGAATTGCTGTCTTTCCATCCCATGGATTTGAAATGCTTCTCAGGAGTGCTCTAAATTCCTTTTGGAATTGAATAGTTTATCCAAACAAACTCCTATCTGAAATAAGCTTACCCACTTTGCTTCCACATAACAGCCTTAAGGCAGATATGTATTAACTCCCCATCAGCCTTTGTTTTCCACAAGAAGGAATCACCAATCCAGAAACATTTCATCTGTCTGAACCAAGGCAAACATACACGTTAAAACTCAGACTCAGTTCAGGGAATAAATTCCCTACAAACCATCTTGGAAGTGGCTCAAAATGTTTTCCAGACCCACTGTTGTAACACAACAGGCAAGTAAGTGTGTCTGATGCCGTTTGTGTGTAGAGTTTGATTTATAAACATATTCCGTGCACACTGAGCTGGGCTTGGGAAAGAGAATATGCAATCATTTTGCTCTTCAGCCTTAACTATGTACATAATGTTTCTGATAGGTTTTTAATCTGGTCTCAATACAGTACGTATTTCCTAGTGAAATATACATGCTTTGTGTGTACTGTTGCCCTCTGCTGGTCCTGGATGAACGGGCATATTCTTGAATGTAAATTCCCTATATTCTATCACAGCCTTAGCATTCCTTAGCAGTGTGTGTGTGTGTGTGTGTGTGTGTGTGTGTGTGTGTTACTTTTAAAGTAAGAGCTCTTATCATTATCCTTCAGTTACAGTTTTTTACATGTAAATACTAGCTTCAGTTTAAAATGACTCTGTCTCTAAATGTAATGCTTCGCTATTTTCATGCTTCCTTTCACAGATTTTGCTGTGAATGGGAGCACAGAATTGGTGCACCTGGTGTCGAAGAAATCAAGGGTAACCCCTTCTTTGAAGGGGTTGACTGGGAGCATATCAGGTAGGACATTGCCAGACACTTCAGCATCCTTCCAGAAAGCTAGTCCTTGTTTCATTTTCCAGTCCAGTGGTCTAATTACATTAGACTACTAGGTTTGTCAGAAGTGCTGCTACACTAAAAACTTGCCTGTGATGGTAAAATGAGCAGCTCTGACTTGAATATGCAGGGAACCAGGCCTGTGCTATAACCGGGCCTGCATGGCTGTGGTGAAGTGCAGATCCTGATTCAAACTTCTCTGAGGTTCAAACATATCCAGGTCAAGGCTTTTGTTTGGAGTCCCTATAGAAATGGAATGTATTCGTTGCTTGCCTTAAAACCTAATATTGAGAGTGTTGCTCTTGGCAGAGAGAGACCTGCTGCAATATCAATAGAAATTAAAAGCATTGATGACACCTCAAACTTCGATGAATTTCCAGAATCGGATATCCTTAAACCAACAGGTAAATATCTCCCCTTCTTGTCACTATTTTACATATAATGATAATGCAGAGTTTACTTCAACAGGAATCCTACAAGTCTGTCTTGATAGCAAGTTCGGGATAAGAATCCTTAATCATCTAATACTTAGGGGGAATTCTGAATGGTAACTTTTACAAACTGTGGTTCCAATTCTGCAAGTCCTTCACGCACGGAACTTCTGTTGACATCGCAGGGCAGCAAGGGACTCTGTATTTTGATGCAATATCTAGATGTAAGGAGATTTGAGGGCAGTTTCAGATGTAAACCCACAAACTAAAGTGAAACTCAAACTTTCTCCCTCCTTGTCTTCCTCACTTGACTAGTGTAATACGTTCGGTGGTAGCATTAAAGCCAAAAATACCTCATGGAAGTGCCATTGATAGCCTTACCTGAGTGTTTCATATAAATGTGTTTATAAAGAAAATAAGACCATGATGGTTCCTCTGGTGTTACGCATGACTGCCATGGAAATGTATAGTTGGATGTGACAGTGCTTCTCAAGGCACATTTGTGAGACCTAATATGTGTAATTTTATAACATTCTCCAGTGTCGTGGCAAAAATGGCTCTGCTTTAATCAACGAATGGCTATTCCACCATGTGTTTTATAGTGACAGCTTTTATGTCAAAGGCTGTTTGAGCATTCAATAGCATGTGGATTTTTTAACACACCATAGACTGTAACGACTCCCTTTTTTCTAGAACTGAAGAATAAAACTGGGAAACAGAATTTTCCCAACCAGAAGTTATATAATATCTTTAAAACTAAAAGACTGTGTCCAGTGTCCTATATAATGAGTACAGTTTAATATCTGAAGAAGCTAACACTTGTGTCACTTTATCTTCCAGTAGCCACAAGTAACCATCCAGAGACTGACTACAAGAACAAAGACTGGGTCTTCATCAATTACACCTACAAACGATTTGAGGGGCTGACAGCCCGAGGGGCAATCCCATCCTATATGAAAGCAGGAAAGTAGTAAACTGTGACCTAAGACTATTTCTGAACCTTGGATCTTGTTTCTCTGTACTGGGTTTATGCCCTTAAAACAACTTACCTGAGGGCTATGAACTCTTGGAAAAGTTTTTCAGGACACAATATATTACACACCATTGTTATTTACTTGGATTTGTTTCTTCCGCTCCATTGAAAACTTCCACGAAACTCTATCACCTCTGATGCAGGCAGATGTGTTTTTGCTGCTTCGGGAGCAAGCCTGTCTCTATTTCCACATTAAATTCCTTGCTAGACTGTTCAGTCCAGTAGAGGAGGAGAGAGAGAAGAGCATCTTTACTTTCTAACATCACAAAGCATATGGTATTTACAAAATATTTCACCAGTCCTGCAATGAGTGATATACTCAGTCTGCCAGTTCTGCCAGCACTGTTTTCCTAATGGCTAAGAACTGTAGCGCACAGGAAATAAAGCAATAATTAAAGCTTGAGATAGACAAAGCTGTCCAGTAAATTATCTAGTAGATGAACAAAACTTGTATTGCCTTAACCGTAGTTTGTAGTGCTATTTTTTTATAACTGAGAAGCCTCTTTAATAGCGTTTTTCAGCTCAATCAGTAGCGTCAAGTTGTGGTGCACTTTACTTTTGGTACTAAGACAATGACCCTCAAGCCATTTAAATATTTTTCTAAATTAAAAAATTGTGTAACACTTCGCTTTTTCTGAGCAGAGACAGGAGAAAACAGGCCACGCATCCTGGTAGAACTTACTCCATGGAAGCTAACAGTTTCCAACTGTTGTATCGAAGAACCTCCACGCAAACAAATGGCTATTGTAGATTATTAGTAAACTAGCCAAGAACAGGAGTTGACCGAGAAAAGGAGTGGGTGGAGGTGGGGGCATAGGAAGGGGAGGGAGGGAAATCCATTTATCCTGATTGCTGATGGACCTCCTATGTATAATAGGACAGGACATGGGGTTTTCTGTTCTTGTTGCTGCCATCTCTTGGCTGCTTATAAAATCTGCCAGCCTTGATCTGTTTCAAAGATGATAGTGCTAACTTGCTAGTGGCATGGGGTAGTGTCAAGCTGGAAGATATGGCAAAAAGGTGTGAAATTCTGCCTAGGGCTCCTCTACAAATCCTTATTCACAGTGGCCTTCTCATCCTCTACTTAGTATTTCAAAGTTCCTCTCAGTCCCATGGCTAAGACATCTGTACCCAGAGTCTTCCAAGGGGGTCTGAAAATTCTGGTACATGGGTCCTGCCATGTCTCTCTTTGACTAATTATTGCCTAATGTAGCTTATGAAAGTGTATTCCTTTATAATCAGGATGCTCTCCATGAGAGCCCCAAAGTGCCTTCCCTTGCCTGAGCACCTCTAGGAGCTGGATCAAACTAATTTGGAGGATTCTTTCTCAGATGAGCTCTTGATAATTCCTTTCCGTGTGCAAGAACACCACTTAGCTACAAAATAGGCACAATCAGTGCATTCCTAGTGGCATGTGAAACGAATAGATACACTCCCCCTTGTGGTGCTAGTCTTTAGTGTGTCACTAGATTTTAAATTAACAAGATTTTTAACAAGTGCATATCAGTTTGAGCAGTTTAAATTCCTGCTACATTATATTTTTGGTGCTGAACACTAAAAATACCTAACATCTAAAAACGACTGTTTGTTTTTTAAAAGCTAGATCAGTGTGTCAAGATGACCTCGTGGCTATGGTTTGGATTTAGCCCTAGCTTTCTAGACTAAGAAAGGGAAGAATCTGAGATTGTAATGTAGTAATTTTTTTAATGGCTGCATTAGGGAATATTCCATTAAATGTCTTTTGGATTAAAGTGTCACAGAGGAAATGTTGAATGAAGGATTAATTTGCGTGCAAATACTGTACATAACAGGCTGATTAAGATTGTGGGTGACAACTTGTTAACATCCTCTCCCTAAATGCCATAGCTATGAGACTGTCCAGAAACCCTGAATCTGTGCTGTTGTATTTCTGTGGAGTAGGAATTGGTTCAGTGCTTTGTGGTAACAGTTTAAATGCCAAATTCTGCCAATCCTAAATTCAAGAGCAGTTTTTACTCTGACGACAGTGATCTTTTGGCCCATGGGATTATTCATAGGACTACTTAAGCAAAGTAAAATAAAGATCAGGGTCTTTATTTGCTAGCCAGCAAAGCATCCTTTTATACTACTTATAGTTTTTTTTAAATCAAGGACTGATTATTACATTTTAGATGTGGGTGACAGAGCAATTTTACCACATCTGAAAATGTTGTTTTATAAGTCATTGGAAAGTTAAAAGCTCTTGGTCATTTTTAACTATTAAATTGTTTTACAATTCTTGCTTTATTAAAATGTGAAGATCAAAACCCTTTTGAAGCTGTTACAGTTTCGGAGTAAAAGGTTTTGAGACAGCAGCTGCATTGTTAACCCTTTAATAAAAGGGATTGGTGTTTTTACAAATACCAAAGAACAAGGGAGAGAACTATACAATTATAGCTTGTAGGGGTTGGCTGTGAAAGTCTATGAGCAATACCTTGTTACGGAAATTTCTAGTGCACATGTGATTTCTGAATGCCTTTTGACCCCACACTCAGATTGTACAGTTGGGTGTTGTATATTATCGTCCTTGAGTTAAAAAGTGAAGATCTTCAAAGGCACAAGTGGCTCTGAAGAACCTAACTTCTGTCAACTTTGAATGGGAATTAAGTGCCTTTGAAAATCTCCCCCTGAATGTGAAACTTATCAGTCCTTCCTTCTAAGTGACAATTTTTCCTTTACAACAGATGCGTCATAAGTCTGCCTTTTCCTACAGGTATTTTTTATCAACACTAGAAAAACAGTACTGTGTAATATTTCCAGGATCCACACTTCACTGCTGTCAGAATAAGATTTTTATACTTTTTTTCTAGATATGCTAGCCAAACATTTTTAGTAAGTTAACAAGTTACCAGCCTTGTGTGTGTGTTCTCATTAGCTGATAAATGGAGGTAATTAGGAATGCCTTGTGGTTTACTGTTTAAAGCTGCAAACAGATGAAGGTAGCAAGGAGTGGATCTGGTTCTTTCTAGCTAGACCTGCAGGAGAAACTAATTCCAATCTTAAACTTCCGAATGGATGTGACTGTAAATTATGCTGCCAGTTCCTCTCTTCATATTATTATGCCTAGCACAAAGCTGCACTTAGGTGTCACTTACTATCACTGTGCCCTGACTCTGCCTTAAACTGTCAGTTGAAAAAGCGTTCTGTAAATACATGATGCTATTACTAAATCACATTGTCACATTTGGCAGACTTGTTCTGTCTGATGTTGGGGTCTCAGCACAGGGAAACCCAACTTATTTTTATGGAATGATCTTTGTTCTGCTGAGCTGTGTAAATAAATCCTCTTCCATCAATGTAGTTTTGCTTCTGTGTTTTGTTTTTTACAAAGGGGAATGTCTCTTGCTGATATTTACACTTTTTTATATGTAAAATAGCAATTACTTTTGAGAGTAGGGTCCTTCAGCTAGACACATTGGCTTAGATATTGACTTTGGCAATTTTAGCCCCTTGGAGTACAACAGTTATGGATTTGATGATGGAAGTGTTGTGGTTTTTTTTTTTAAAAATAGACTGAGGATTGTTCCTTATGTGCATTCTACTTTTGCCCAAATGAATAAGATGTTGCAGGTGAAAGAAATATGGTCTCTTCTCATAGTCAAATGTTCTGAAAAAGAACATACCTGTGTCTTTAGAGTGCCATAAATGTGAATTGCCCTGGATAGACAGACAGCAGCATCTGCTCTGTCGCTAAAGGCTGCAATCGTGTGATACATCACTGAACTCAGCTTACTAACTTCATCTTGGCTGTTTGCAACAGCTGGCTGTATCTATGAGGCATAACAGCGCAAGGGATTATAATAAAACCCCGGTACTAGGCTGATGGGAAGACAAAGGTCATGACTGAGATCATGGGGAGGGATAGCTCAGTGGTTTGAGCATTGGCCTTCTAAACCCAGGGTTGTAAGTTCAATCCTTGAGGGGGCCATTTAGGCAACTGGGGCAAAAATCTGTCTGGGGATGGGTCCTGCTCTGAGCAGGGGGTTGGACTAGATGACCTCCTGAGGTCCCTTCCAACCTTGATATTCTATGTAGTTGTATGATGGGGGGTACAAACCCAACACGGGGTTAAGAGATTATTTGGGTTTTAGCCACTCCCTCACCCCTGCAGCAAATGCTCCATCTGCTGGAGGAATTGAGACAGGGAATTAGCTTGTTTGGTGGTAGAGCTGGAGGTGAGAAGAGCTGCACCCCACAGCTCCAGCAGTGCAGAGCAGAGGAAGCCTAAGGCTCTGACACAACTGCCCAAGGAGCCCTCCCTGAGGGAAGAGAGGACGCACCCAGAGATAACCGGCGAGGGAAGTATCCTGTGGACCTTGGACATTGGTAACCCTCTCTTACTGTGATTTGGGTTTCTCCCTGAGGGGAAAGTCTTGGACTAAGATGATGCAGGGGTGAGGAGGAAACGAGAGGAAGAAGCCCAGGGAGGACCCCCTTAAGCAGCCTTGGTTGCCAGACCACTGGTAGCCCGAAGGGCCCTGGGTTGAAGCCCAGTGGACTGGGAAGGCTTGGGCTCTCCCCACAACCCCCTTGGCAGTCAAGAGTTGTGACTGTGAGCACTAGGCCATGCTTCCCAACCAGACCCTGAGTGAGAATTGTTATAAGCTGCTTTGGTGAAGAACATGATGTTCTTGATTTGTTAAGGTTCTGGGCCAGATCTCCAGCTGGTGTAAATCAGAATACTTCTGCTGATTTCAATGGAGCTATGTCAGTTCACACCAGCTGAGGATGTGGCCCATTATTTCTGTAAGGGGAAAGTGTAGGGTTTATAGTTGCTGTAGGGTGGGGCTGGGGCTCAAGAAGGAGAGAAGTGGTTAGGTGTAAAAAAAGGGTTATGTTTGGGGAGGCGGGAATGCAGAGTGGAGACAGGAATAGGCAAATAAACGGCTTACTATTTTACAAGGGGTGAGGGATGACATGATGGAGGCTTTAGGAGTGAAGATTACACTCATTTCCTATGACACTGTGGCATGCCACAGCCAGCTGGAAATTCAGACCCCAACACACAATGTTTGCCCAGTCTGCTTTTGAGCACAGGCTCAGACTTGCCAAAGCACACAGCCCTGGGCCAATATCTGATCATCACTTACATCTATAATTCCACTTAATAGGGTTTGGGATTCCTAAAGCTCTGTTTGTTTACAAATGCTGTAACCCCAGCTCAAGTTGCAATAAGCTAGAATGCAGTAGATGGGTGAATGGTTACTGGATTTAACTTAGAATTGTGCTTTACGTTCTTTTAATTTTTTTACAAATTATCTAGGACTTAAAATACCTTCTTAGACCATGAGGGCCATGCAGAGTGGTTACTAAATGATGACAAATATTCTCTGCTCTTACTGGATCTAATTAAAGATGGCTTCAGGGCCACATTTGCCTGTTTAATTGTACAAATCACTCCTAGTCCCAGAAACCTGATCGCATTTATCAAGGGGTAGCAGTAATGTTGGTCTCTTATCCAGGCCACTTTGCCACTTACTAAAATTACCGAGTGGTAAAATTAAACTCTAACACTTTAAAAAACAAAACAAAAAAAAAAGTTCCCTTGAGGCAGACTTGCTGTGACTCTTGCTTCGTTGTGGAAGCTTCTATAATTGCTATCAACTTGATAAGCAGCTGCTAGTTCTTTAGCCTAGGAAGCTATAAATGGGCCTGTCTGTGACTCCGTAAGATCACCCACCATGTCAGAGCATGGACGGAATTCAGGTCATCTGCCTCCCAATCCAGTGTCTCTTCCAGTGGGCTGATACGTGCCCCTATCCAGGGCTGAGAGCTGACTCAATGTACTTTGAGATCCTCAGCTAGAAGATGCTATAGAAACAAGGACTGTTCAGAAAGCCTTTTGTAGCTCAAGGTTTGAGTCAGAAGGTGGTCCTGGTTTCACCTTAAGTTCTAAGGCACTCTTAAGAATGAATGAACATACATTCCCTCCCCCCGCCCATCCCGAATTAAAAAGAAAATTCAATGAATCGGATTCAGGCAGGCTGTATTTATGAAACTCATGGGGCTTTTGTTTTACACTGACAGAAATTACTGCTCACGAAGATGAAGAACCTCAAGCATTGTTTACGCTTCCCCACACAGCCAACAGCCTTTAGCGCTAGCCTCCACCTTACCCAGCCAGAGGGATCTTGGGCAATGGCTGATGATTATGCCAAATGGTTATAGTCTTGCACACAAGAGACAGCCAACAGCACTGACCAAAACCGGGAATGACACTGCTGAAGGGTGAGTAAAATCTGTCAATCCATTGTAATAACTCCCTTTCTAGATTCTGCAGTAACCTTAGTTTTCCCCCCAGGCTACATTTACAGCAAAAGAACAGCTGTAGCCATATCGAGTGTTGCTACCTGTCTAGATCTAGTAGTATTTTAAAACTTTTTAGTGGTAACCACAGGCTGGCACGACACCTCCAAAACACTTGACAATGGTTAAACAACTCCCTGCTCTCGTACTCTCCAAGTGCTTTGTGTACAGTGTCCAGCACAATGGTGTGTTGATCCCAGTATGGAGCCTATAGGGTCTGTCCTAAGTAAATTATCCCAGGGATCAGTGGTAACCCCTGAAATGTGTGCAGAGATGACCTTTTGCATGTGAATCTAACCCTTGCTGTATGTATAGGGAAGGAGCTGCCCCTGTTATAGGATGTGAGGGCTGGGTCTTCGGTTCTATTCCTACAGAGCTGGAGGGTCAAGGGCAATCAGGACTGCAGCTCTTGTTTGTTAGACTTTGCCACATCCCAGGAAGGCACCTAGGGCTAGAAAAAAGGGTGTACAGTGTTCAAATGGAAGAGGGAAAACACGCAGGAGTTCAGTTTTTTCCTTTAGTGGGTCAGACTATCTGAGCGCCACCTCTTTATTTCACTCCCTGTTGTATGTAGAGTGGGAACGGAGCTGCAGTGCGGGGGCCTACTTGGATTGTGGAGTGTTAGGTACAGTTCTTTATGGAATGAGCATGCCTGCTGTGAAATTTGAGTGGACATTCAAATTTAGACAAGGCTCGGGGTATTCTGACCTAAAGACCTACACTCTGGAAATTGTCATGTTGGGCCCCCAAGAACTGAGAGCCCCAATATCACTAGCCCTGTCTGAAAATCTTAGCCATCACTTACACCAGCATTAAATGAGCTGATGTTTAAAGCTGGCACATTAAATCTTACTGTGTAACTTGTTATAGCCAACCTGAGCCTATGACCGTTTGTGCTAGATGAACCAAAGGCATTAATCCCAAAATCGGAAGTTTGAATTTCAAGAGCAGTCCAAGCCCTTCAATTTGCCAGGGAAGGATGAGATTTCATCACTGGTCAGTGACAGCCCTGGCCTTTCTTTGAAAAGACTCTCAAACCCTGCCCCTTGAGAGCTTAGCCTGGGAAACTCTCTTTAAACAGATGTGACCTAACAGTAATGGTTGGCTGCTAAGGGTAAGTGCTGCATGGCAGACAAAGTTCAGATCCTGGGTCCCAGCTCTTGAGAAGGGCAAGGGCAGCTTAGCCCCTGGAGCAAAGGAAGGTCCCCTCTTGTTACCCACTCAGGCTAAAGTATGGGTCAGTAACCTTTCAGAAGTGCTGTGCCGAGCCTTCACCCTAATTTAAGGTTTCATGTGCCAGTAATACATTAACATTTTTAGAAGGTCTCTTTACATACAGTAGCTGTAAATAGAAAGTAAATAAGGTTTTTAATAAGCTTCATTTAAAATTAAATTAAAATGCAGAGCCCCCTGGACCGATGGCCAGGACGTAGGCAGTGTGAATGCCACTGAAAATCAGCTCACGTGCCACAGGTTGCCTATCCCTGGGCTAAGGCCTTCCACTGACAGGCTCCAGAAGTGCATTCAATCTTTCTTGGCTAGGACAACAGTGGGCTCTGAGGGTAAAGCAGAGGAAAATGGGGGGTCTCTTCAGGGCTGTATAAAGGGTGAGTGGGATCTTGAGTAGTGAAAGGAATAAACTGTCAGTAGAAAGCAGCTCAAGGGACTCAGGAAAGCTGCAGGCTTGATGGACAGCTTGGTCATTCAAAATTCCCTTTCTGCTTACTAGAGAAAATAGAGACTGCATGTAAATTATAACACTTTATTACAGAAAAGAAACTTTACAACTGCAGGATCCTGTAAACACCATGAGTAACAATGAACCAAATATAAAACATAAAAAACAAGTTGATCTTGTACCTGAATGCTCGGTGACATTCAGTGTCACCATTTACTTAGTTTTAAACTATGTTCCAGTGGAATTTGCTTTAGAATGTTCCAAAACTGTATCTGGGAAACGACACAATTGTGGGTGAACAGAAGAGTTTATGTAAACCCTTTCTTAATTAGCTGTATTCCATACCCCTAACACACGAAGTGCTGAGTGCCCTCAACACCCACTGAATCTAAAAGGGTCTGACCCCGTGTAAGGTGTTCAGGTGCCCAGTGCTCAGCCCCTGATACTCCAATGTGGACAAGGGGAGTTGAGGGCACTGTGTGTGTACAGAAATATGTGAACTCAAATTCCAGACCAACTATCCAGTATATCTAATTTACTTAAAACTGCAGGTGGTGCAGAAATAGACAACCCATAAGGCCAAACTGGTGATACTCCAAATGAAGTCAACGGGTCGTCTCATGTGAGCACCTCCCTCCAAACTGAGGAAAGGGCTCAATCGGGCTGTCCAGCAGGCACATTGTTTTCACATGCCATGTAAAAGTTTTCCAGCATTTAACAGAAAGAAATTAAAACTAACAGTAGAAAGCGATTGCATGAAATGTCTATTGTCCTGCCAGCAAATGGTTAAAGACACTTTTTTCTGTCCTGCCCTAAAGAGTTAGGAGGAGCTTTTCAAAAGCACCTAAAGGGATTTCGGAACACCCAGCCTAGTGACTTTCAGTAGGCAGTTCTGAAAATCTCCTTCCCTTAGGCACTTGTAAGGAGAGGAAATCTGTTTGCTTTCGAGGCCAAGAAAGCGTCACTGCAAATATGGGAACCTGGCCTCAGAGATAGTCAAGCACAGATACAAATGGGAACTAGATATACATCAGCAAGTATCTCTCTTTTTAAACTAAAGCAGCATTTGTAAATGCGTAAGACAATTTGTGCTTATCAAGTTTAGTATGGTGAGAAAAAAATTCTCTTGCTGCTAAAGGTATAGTTGAGTGTCTAGTTTACAATCTGCAAACAGATGAAGGGAAAATATGCTTGGAAAAATGCTTTGCTTTCATCAAACAGTGGGTTGGGGGTGGGGAGAGAAGAGGAAAGAAGCAATGCTGAAAGTGGCTGCTTAGTTTAGTATTTTAGGGGCTGCTTTCAAGAAACTGGGCTCTGTTTTTGTAGGCAGGCAGATGTGTAAGAGGTATGAGTTTCAACCACAATTATCTGCAGGTGTAGTTGTTTGGATGGGGAGAACTGAACATTTGCACCCCTTTAAAAAAATTAGGACTTCAGACTGGACTGGCTGCAACCATGTTTGAACACGGTCATGGCTCGTATGTTCTTGTATCCAGTCTGAACTGGGCCCTTAGCAGACATGCCACCTCCCAAAACAAGTCAGGAAAAGCAGGAAACATTTTCTCTCAGCTGTAGATTTACTTCCTTACAAAGCTGTTCTTACTGTGTATATACAAAATGCTGCTAAAATCCCGCCCCCCCCCCCAGTCTTTTGGGTAACTCTATTCTGTCAAACAGGCAAATCAGTTGGAAGGAAGGAGTTTGCCTTGAAATCTGCACAGCAGCCCAAATTCTGCAGCTGGATGTGTGTGGGGTGCCCCCATTGAAGCCAATGGGAATTTTCAACAAATAGCTGCAGCAGTTGTAAAAGAGGAAGACAAAACTACCTACAGGTTCTGCCAAGGTAAATTCAGTTTGCGTGGCTACAGAGCCATCACTAAAGGAGCTTCACACATTTCACAGACTAAGTCAGACTGCTTTATTTGGCAAAATATTATCTAGATTTGTTGTCATTCCACACCACCTTCTACTCTAGTTAAGCTCAACAGTAAAACCGTGTCCTTAATAAAGAGAGGTGATTCTGACTTGCACAGAACTGTAAATGGGCATTGGCCTGTGAACAGCCAAATGCTACTTGTTAAACCATCTCCACCTTTCTAGACTACAGTAGTATACATGCTGGATGCCAAGCCTACTGGTAGTGCAAACAGATTCCTTCACCCCTGGCGTTTTACTGACACAATGGTGTCCCATCTGCGCTTGGATGGAAAAGTGGAATCTGTCTTGCGGTGCTGGTTGGTCCCTTTGTAACTGAGTGATTATCGTTAAAACAAAGGCAAGCGCCTACAATATAATTCTCTTTTGATGCTAATACTCATAGCATTTCCCTTCTCAATGAATTTTTTATTTTTTTTAAACACTTCTGTTCTTTCACAGGTTTAGGTAAAGCTCAACCACCACCAATCCACGTGGGCACAGGCATCTGGGGAAATCTCAAAGCCTCCGGCTGCAAGGAGCTTCCTTCCATCCCTTCCTTCTCAATTGTCCTTGCAATTGCACTGTTAGATGTAGGGACCAGAGCTCATTATTAACATGCTTGAAATACTCCACTATAAGAAGAGCGACTACAAGGATAAAACACCTTGCAAGAGAGCGTGTCCCATGTCCTGGGATGAAACGATGCTGAGAAATTTCCCAGCACAGAGCTACTGGGAAGCTGCAGACCCCTTAGTCTGTACTAATCCGGCAGATCGTTAGGAGCCATTTGTGAGAATGGTGCATTTAACCTATCAAGTTCATCTACCTGGGGTGGATGATGCATCAGAAGTTCCTGGTCTTCTGAAACATCCTCACCTACTGCCACCAGGTTTGTTAGAGATTTGCTTCTAACACACTGGAAGTCGACGTGACGGCTCTTTCCTTCTTCCTTTTCCCAGGACATCTGGATGAACGGCCGTTGCACATAGTTGTATATAACTTCTGACCGGCCTCCGGGTCTCCTCTTGACCTTCTCTTTACATGTTGGATAACCTGAAGCACAATCAGCCTGTCAGTCCCAATCCACCCCTTGCATGCATCACAGCACTGCTCAAACAAAAGGAACCCTAAAGAACAAGTTATGGCCCGGCACGAATACTGGGTAGAGCTGGGACAACACCTCTAGCACTAGGTGGAAAAGTGCTCTCATTTAGACTCTGTAAAAATGAACTGGGACTATAGTACAGATCTTCAGATTCTACCAGCTCCCCCAGAGCCCGTGTATTGAAACTGGCAGTAGTACTACTGATGTCCAAACCAATTGTTCTCTCTCTTTATTTAAGGCTTCTGTTGTTTAGGAAATAAAATGTACCTTCAATGCCAATTCGAATATTTTTCAGCCCACGCTCCTTTAAGACAGTTTTTGCAACATCACGGTTCTCGATGTACTTGAAGAATCTGTACAGCTTGGAACTGTAAAGAACTTGAGAAACACAGTGATTCATTAGTCACTACAAGACATGCATCTCCATCTAGCTTTTGGTGTAAATGGTAGGGGCTGGGATATTTCTCTTGTGATGCCTGTGGGTAGCCCTTTGCAGTCTGCGTGCTGGAAAAGTCAGCCTTGGGGTTTCAGAACTACTTTTAATGCTTATCATCAGGCAACAGAAGGGCCCAAATTCCTTGGTGACGTGCAGGGTGATACAAGATACAGGGTGGGTAAAAATGGGTCTGGAAACAGTTAATGGTAACTTGCACCAATCTACCTGAATTTACCACTTCAGTGGCTAGGTAAAAACGAATACAACTCTTTGAGGGGGGGGAAGGTACAGGAGTTTTTACAGGAAATGCAAATTAAGAAAAGGATGCAAGTTAGAGTGTGTGTGTGGGGGGGGGGGTTGTGTTATCTTTTCACTAGTTCTACCCTGTTATTGATTGTTTGTTTCATTCATTTTGCAAACCCAGTGAATATTGCATCTTCTCTAATAAATCTGTCCCCAAGACTTTTATGTAAGTAGCATCTTCTTGCATCAGCGTGCAGCAGTGCATCTCAAGCAATAACAACCACCCATCACATCTTCAAACATGAATGGTTGGCGGCTGCTCTCTTCCTGTAACTATAGGCTGTTGGATATCACTGATCGTTTGCCAGTTTTTAGTGTTGGATAGAGCAGACAGACAAGATTTGTTACGTTTACCAAGAAACTGCAAATGGGAAATACAAATGTTTTGTGCCTTTGTTTGATTAAAATGTTATGTCAAGCAAGGATGATGCAACTTCCATTACTAAAGAGGGATTTCGTCCCCACACAAGGGAAAATGGTCGGATACACAATAGCTTCCTTTAAACTTAGATCCATTTACCTTATAATTACCCTTCCTTAGTATTGCTGACTACAATGTTGTTATCAAGCAGATTATTTCCCTTTTCTACATTACAGTTCATCTGCTTCTAAACCTGAGACCACACAGCCCGCTCCCTTCTATCGGGCTATAATGTCACAGAAACAAGATTGTTTTCTGTAGGAGGGCCCTTAGCACCTACAAGGAGAAGACAAGCTCGTAAGAAAGGACACACTTATTCCAACACTAATATTTGAGAGCAATCCTGCCATCAAAGCTCTCATTAATATCAATACGAATCTTAAGTGAAGGAGGGATACACGAGTGGGTCCACTGACAAAAGCAGAGGAAATAGAAAATAGTATATTTTCTGTTTTTTTTTTAAAAATATACTATGTTTTTTTGCTCCACTATGAAAGTCTCTGTTTGAAGCCAGAAATCTAATGGCAAAGCCAAACAACCAATCTTCATTGGAGTATTCTGCTTTCTATATGTTCATAGAACTCCTACAGACGCTGACAGCAAAAGGTTGGAATCAAGATCTGCCATATGGCTCGTCACTAAACACTTAGCCAGGTCAATATTAATGAGGCAATTGTCTTTAAAATAAATTTTTACAAGTTTTTGATGAAATCTCTCACTCCGTGGTAAACTGTTCCCCCACTAATAAATTCAACAGAAAAATATCAGATTTAACAAATTAAACAATTTAATCAGTTATTTTGTGTTAAATCTGATATTGATGTGAATCAAGCATTCTGAAGTAAACAGTCAGGGTTTGATCTTCCCAAATGTTGATCAGACACACAACTCCAGTGGAAGATACAGGAGCTCTGAAAATCAAGCCAGTATCGTCTTTTCAATAGAAGGAAATGTCCTTGCCTAGGATCAAATAGAGCTCCTGAGAAAGCTTCCAGTGACTGGCTATCACCTCATTCAACAAATGTTTTTGATTGTTTTTTTAAACCAATTCCCAGTTCTTACTTTGTGAGTATTCCTCTCCCATTGGAGGTGGATGGTCTTCATCCCAGTCCACTGTGTCTTCATCTGTTAATACTACAATGTGGCATTCCCGTTCTCCTTTCCTGGCACTGCCCACCATTATGGGCAGAATAAGCTCTTCCAGGTAGTTATCAAACTGCTTGTGAGCTCCATCGTTAGAGAGTTCGTGCAACAAAGCACCTAAAGGAGACGAATCAAATACAAATAAGTCAGCATTACTGATTTGACACTGTGTTTTATACCAAACTGAACTAGGACACACATTTCTGCAGGGTCTGACTCCGTAAGATGGTTTTAAAACCACCACCACTTGCCTCTCTGTGGCACTCAATCTGATGATCTCAAAGCACTTTATAAACAGTGAATAAAGCCTCATAACCTCCAAGTAAGGAAAGTGATGTTCCCATTTTACAGATGGGAAACTGAGGGTAGAAAAAAAAATCAAGGCCAAATGTTTCAAAAACAAGGCTCCTACTGTAAATTTATAATTAGGCCCCTAAATGAAGGTGGCCTGATCTTCAGAGGTGCTGAGCATGCACAGATCTCTAATGTCAATGGCAGCTGTGTTTACTCAGGCCATGTATTTATGTACCTGTAGATAGATTTAGGCACCCAAGCGTGGACTCAATGGCTTGTTCACACACAGTCACTGGCAGAGCCCATAAATCCCAATCCCTTTAACCATGGCACCATCTCACCATTTTATGTAACATACATCCCAACCCTATGCCTTATTGATAGTTATATCTACAATAAACGAGTACCCATCCCAAGGCCCTGGACACCTTTGACAACCACCTTAAAAACATACATTCATACGAACAATATCTCTAGTCCACTTCCCAGAGCACAATGCTGGCAACAGCAAAAATAAAACACAAAGTTGATTTAAATTTTAGGGCCATTACAAAGAATGATTAAAAAAAAAAAAAAGCCCAGATCCAATCAATATAATAAAATCATAACAGAGAATTAATAATAGATTATCATGAATTCTTACAGTGAATTTAAATGTATGCATCTGTCGCAGATCCACAGGATCAGTGGTAGGCACCCCAGGTTTCGAACAGTCTGTAGGAGGAAGCCCTTTGGTGTGCCTGCCAAACCCAAAGGGGTCTCACGCTTTGTGCACAGGGTAGATCATGCTATTTCAACTGCCTCCTTAGCCTGAACCTATGGGGCACCAGCACTCCTGTTTCACAGCAAGTCCAGCAGAGACAGATGCCTGGCAGAGACTTGTACACTCTTCAGGGATTAATGCACCTCACCAAGCATTGGCAGTGACACTCAACTTAGTTAGTTAATTGGAACACAGCACAGGAAGTCTTCAGGCTACCTCAGAGAGCTGAAGGTTAAAGCATTGCCCATTCTGGTTAGCCCAGAGCTCAGCCAAGCTGTAGTGAACCCCATTATTCTAGCTCTGAGGCCTGGTCTACACTAAACATTAGATTGACCCAGCTACATCAGTGAGAGGTGTGAAAAATCCACGCCTCCCAAAGCAGTACAAGCGGACCTAACGCCCAGTGTAGACAATGCTAGGTCGACAGAAGGATTCTTCCATTGACCTAACTACCACCTCCTGGGAAGGTGGCTTACCAATGCCCACAGGAAAACCCCACCCCTCGGCGTAGGTAGCGTCTACACTAAAGTGCTGCTGTAGACAAGCCCTTAGTTTGACCTCCTTTGTGACATCTCAGGCGAGAGCCCAGACTCCTTCCAGCAGCCCACTCTTACCCGCCACCTCACATCTTCCCAGTCCTTTGTTCCCAAACTGAGAAAGTTTGCCCAGCTTCCCTGCTGGGAGGCAGGGAAATCCATCTGCCTCTGAGCCTTTGGTTGCTAGAGTCATGACTACGTATGCCAGCAAAACTTATGTTGCTCAAGGTTTATAGAGCTCTCTCCTGTCAGCTTAGAGCAGCTACGCGAACGACCTTACAGCAGCACAGCTGTGCCGCTGTAAACTCGCTCGTGTAGAGGTGGCGTAGGGGTCAATGTCCTGGTGATTGGATTTGCTATTTTCTTCTCAGATTCACCATAGATATGAGGTCAGTGTCAGCCAGTCCTTTTGAATGACTCATTCAGGCTCAGACAGCTAGGCGTCACTTATACCGATATCGCGGCCTGCTCTGAGAGCAAATAGTCTTCCTCCCACTAACGTGCAATGCATAAGGGAAACTGAGGCCCACACCGGGGTCACAAACATATTACCTCATCACAGCATCATTTCCAGCAATAGCCCTCCAGTATTTAAATTCTTGCAATTATTTGCAATCACACACAAAAAGAGAAGAGCAAGACTTTGGATCTTGCAAGATGTGGAGCACTCTGGCCCTGGTCCAGCAAAGCACTTAAGCACATGCTTAGTTTTAAGCACATGAGTAGTGCCACTGGAGCAAATGGAACAAAACTGCTTAAAGTAAATCACATGATTAAATGCTTTGCTGGATTGGGGCCAAAGTGCTCAGCACCTTGTAGGATCAAGCTCTAACTTCTAGCTAATGTCCTCTCCCCCGTACTTACTTAGGTCTTGACATTTGATTGTGTTGAAATCAAAGTTGATACAGAGGTAATCGCACGTATCTCTGAGATCAGGGATAGAAATTCCATTGGGGCAGTTAATGATTCCAGTTTTGTAATAATCCTGTAAATAAATTGTTAAGGAGGAAGATGATGTTTCTTTTTTAAAAAAATGTCAGGCTAACCTGGAAATATTGTTAATTAGTTTATCGTTCTGTTGGCAGACAGTCACGAGCAACTTTGTTAGCTTGCAAAAAAAAAAAGAGACAAAGCAGCTTTGCCGTGCAACAGAGGAATTATTCATGCAATTAATGTATGCAGAAATAGGGTGACTGAGGGCAGCGCTCAGAAACTGAAATGGTACAAAGGCAGGGAAAAGAAGTGGCAACACAAGTTACAAGATGGCAGATTGATCCACATAAGAAAAAAGAGATTAAGATTTATAATCCGAATGTAAAATAGTTCTGGAACGTAAAATTCAAAAGGGCATGCAGCTGCTTTGAAGGAAGCGCAGCTTTGCAGACATGATGAACAACGGTTTTCATAGCTAAAAATGTGACCTCACCAGCACTGTGTGAAATACAGTGGAGCTAATTCCTTCTGCAATTTCATATTCTCCCTTTTCATTTGGCCGAGTGAAATTATATTCTCTACCTGCTCCAAACATTCTGAAAGATAAAAACACATATACAAATATATTTAATACATTCATAATGTAGACCAGATGGTGCACTGACATTAAAAACAATTAAAAAAAAACCCAGTTCTTTACAGTTGGAGGCCCAAATTCAATGCTTTATTTTATTGTGACTTTAAGAGATTTGATCTCAAACAGGCCCTGTTGTAGCAGAGTTGCGTGTCCATAACTGAACCATTCCACTGTATGGAAGAAGTAGCGGTCACTGTTCTGTGAAGGCTGGCATTCAACCTTGGGTCAGATAAACGCTTCTTGGCTACCAACGCCCTCCCACTGAGGTCCAGCTTGAGGGGGAAAAAGGATGGTGAAGTAGCAAAGAGTATATATACTTTGGCTAGTAGTAATCAAGCTAGTGAGTTTACGATCAGGTCACTTATCTGCATAATAAAATACATTATACGGGTTTGGAAGAGGGCTCCTGGGACCGTTGGGGGACTAAGCCTCTGAATTACTCACAGCAGGACTGGGGAGGAGTGAAAGACATGATAAATAGCAGAAAGGCAGGGGTTGAAGTGAGCCAGCGGAGTGTCTCCTACTGCCATACTTGCTGCTGATTCAGTACTGACTCAGAGGGGGAAGCACTACCTACCAAATCATCAATTTCCCTCTTGCTGGCTCTAATCTACAAGGTCTCCCAGCCAAGTGCTGAACCAGTCTGATTCCGCTTAGCTTATGAGGGCTGAGATCTCACGTTCTAGTCGCTTTCGGAAAGCGTTTGTCCCATTTTAAACATCTTTAAAGTTATTGAAATCACCTACCTTCCCAGCATGGTGTCAGGATGAGCAGTGAAAATCTGTGGATTTACCACAAATCGAGTGCCATCTACAACAAGAGTCACTTTCTCTGGGGCCTGGGAGGATTGTGAACTACTGGTGGAGCCCATGGCGCTGCTTCCATTTCTTTCTTGAGCAGTAAAATGGTCTAGATGTCTTTTACTCCCAGCTTTGGGATTAGTGCCAGTTGTATCTTCAGGCATGTTACTGAACTGGGGAGTTGCTGGGCGAGAAGCGTATCTGAATTCGGTATCTAAACCCAACACAAACAAATATTGTGAGACTGAAACGCTATTTGCTGGATAAGCACAGTTAATATTAAAACCCAACAATTAAATAGAAAAGCTTTGGGTCATGCAAGAAGGAAGAGCTGCTGACCGACATCAACACTCAGAGCTGAAAAGGGATGTCAATATATGGAATAGCATTTTACAGGACATTATATTATGTAACACTATACTACATCTTCATGCTACAGATGGGCCTGACATCTGACCTATATTCGGATGCAAACTTCCCTGCAGTTCTAGGGAGCTCTGCTTAACGTGGATGTTTAAGTGGATAAAATGGGAGCATGAAGATTAAAATGAGACACAGAAAATACACGGATACCTGTCTTAAGCAACTGCTCAAAGGACTGAAGATGGAGCAGAATCACACTCTTATTTCTGGATGTTTGAGGATACTTTGGAGATGTCACTTGAGATAGGATGCACAATAATCAAGGCAGCCTCTTGTGCTGGTTCCATTTAATTACCTTCCCCTGTGGTATGTGTGGTAAAGGTCCAGTGAACTAAACAAGGCCAGCTGTTGGCACTAGTGAACTCTGCAATTCCAGGGGCCCTCTCAATGGATGTGCGGTTTAAACTGGATATAAATGTTATAATTTTGTGGCGTGTAAAAAGGCCGTCGTACCACCGCTTCCAAGTAATCCTCCATGACCCAGCTCTGCAAGGGCAAGTTTGAAACAAGGGTGGCTTCTTTTAAGAACGGTATAGAATAGGTCTGGTTTTAATTGAGAGTTGCTTCTAAGCTGAGATATTAAATACACATATGTTATTTCCTTTCTGAGACACAGCCGTCATTTAATAAGGGTTTTACCGAAGCAATAAATCATTAGAGCTCAGACATTTGGGTATAAATATATAGGGCCTAACTGTCATGTACCATTAGTAACAAATATTTGGGGTATGAACGTAAAGAATGGGTCTGATTCTGTGAGATGCCGAGTGCCCTCCATTCCCACTCAAGTCAAGTTTGGTGATGAGGACAGAACATCTCACTGGATCATGTCCATTACTTGATAAATATTAACTGAGAAACAGCTTTTAATATGAATTATATATGTAGTGATCATCTTTCGAAGACAACACTATCCCAGACCCCATTGCGAACCTTCATACTGACATGATTAACACAGATTTTGCAAGTGCAAATAACTAAGTAAGGGCACATGTATGTGCACGTTCAATTCTGTACACTCACAAGTGCAGGCCATTTCAAGGCCCAGCTGAAAATGTGTCCTTCAGTATCCTGAATTGCCTTCTGGATCCTGGGAAACACTTCCCCAGGAATCAAAGGACCTTTGAAACCATGTCTCCCTTAGTTACATGTTCTTACAAAATAAATGTGTCCACCATCCTTACCATCATCCCTGGGCACTGCAGAAATGCTAGGGGTTTGGCTGTCTAGGGCCAGGCTATCTTCTTCTGGATCATGGACTGGAGGAGTTATATTTTCTGCAGGGTGATTAGACTCTTGATTTCTTGACTGGTCAGTCCCACTGGCACAGTTAATATTCATGCTGGGCCTCTGTAATGCAAACTGACTGCCGGTCCTTAGAGAGGTCCTATAAGAGAGGATCACAGGCTAGTAGGGTAGGAAGAAGACCTCATAGGTCATTGAGTTCAACTCCCTCTACCTAAAGCTGGATCCAAAGCCCATTCAAGTCAATGGGTCTCTTTCCACTGACTTAAGACCTACTCTAGTCCATGGAGAGTTTTATCTCATCTCATTTTGAACGGCTCACCAACGTCTCAGTGACTTTCCTTGGCAGATGTTCTGTTGCAGAACTACACTTACCATCAGGAAGCTTGTCCTACATTTAAACTAAACTTGCCATTTTTAGATGAACCTTTTTGACCCTCAGCAAGGGTCCCAACTTCCACCTCACGCCTGCTCCCTCTCTCCTCCGCAGTCTTTTCATATCCCATCCATGCCAAGCACCAAAAGGTAGAGAGCCTTCTGCTTCCTGCATACCTGACTGCAGCCACCGGGGACAACAATGGGGTTCCAAGGAGAGAAAAGGGAGGACCATTGGGGATTCACTAATGGCAACTCTCAAACAAACCCTCCCTCCTCTGAGCACAGTGTCCTCTAGAGGTTCCTTCAGTAGCTTGACTCTCTGAAGAGTTAGTGCCATTACATTTTTGTTCAGTGTTGAATAAGTTCTCCCCCCCATCACACAATCTCCTCTCAATATTTGTGTAGCGCCATCTTATCCCTGCTTTCCCCTTGAACCTTCTTGCACACGAGGTCTTCCCAACCCTCATATGCAATACCTAAACCTGTCGCTTCTTCATCTAAAATATCTTAATAATCCAGCCTTTCCTCTCCATCCTTCCTACTAAAACCCTGTCTCATAGTCACAGGGCTAAGTGTGTCTTGGTGCTCTCTCTGGTCTGAGTGCACCCGTCGGGTACGAGCCTCATGCCATTCCTCTCCTGGGGTGGAGCCATGCAATTCTCACTCTTACACAGGGTACTGTGGCCCAGGCTATCAACTATGCTAAGCCAGCAGGTCCAGCTGGGTTTGACATCTGCAGTTCTTCCCTTTGGGAGTCTGTGACCAGTGATAAATAGTAATCAGCGTGTCTTCTTAAACCAACATATTGTTTAATCTTAATTATACAAACAAAGCATAACACAAGAGAAAAATAGGTTTTTAAAACAATAAATGGTCTATACATGTCTATCTTATCTATAGGGTTATCATCCCCCCTGAAGGGAACCTAAAAGGCCTAACTTCCTCAGATAGCCCCCCCAGTGTATCAGTCTGTCCCCCTGTCATAACCTAGTCCCAGATTTGGACCTTAGCGTCCAAAATATGGGGGTTAGCATGAAAACCTCCAAGCTTAGTTACCAGCTTGGACCTGGTAAAGCTGCCACCACCCAAAAAATTAGAGTGTTTTGGGGCACTCTGGTCCCCCCAAAACCCCTTCCCTGGGGACCCCAAGACCCAAATTCCTTGAGTCTCACAACAAAGGGGAATAAACCATTTCCCTTCCAGGTATTCCCTCCCTGGGTTCCTGGAGAGATAAATAGAAGCAAACTCCGTGAATCTAAACAGAGGGATTCCACCCTCCCCGTTTCCAGCCTTGGAAAACAGAAGTACCGAGAGCTAATCTCTCTTCCTCCCTCACCCAGAGGGAATGCAAAGTCAGGCTAGTAAATCTAACACACACAGATTTCCCCCTGACTTCTTCCTCCCACCAATTCCCTGGTGAGCACAGACTCAATTTCCTGGAGTTTCCCACTAAAGAAAAACTTCAACAGGTCTTAAAAAGAAAGCTTTATATAAAAAGAAAGAAAAATACATAAAAATGGTCTCTCTGTATCAAGGTGACAAATACAGGGTCAATTGCTTAAAAGGAATATGAATAAACAGCCTTATTCAAAAAGAATACAATTTAAAGCACTCCAGCAACTACATACATGTAAATACCAAAAAAAAACCAAACAAAACCTATCTTTGTACTCACAACTTGGAAACAGAAGTTTAGAAAGCAGGAAATAGAAAAATCCTTCCCATAGCCGAGAGGGACAGGCAGAAGACCAAGAACAAAGGACTCACACACAAACTTCCCTCCACCCAGACCTGAAAAAGTCTGGTTTCCTGATTGGTCCTCTGGTCAGGTGTTTCAGATTACTTCTTTCCAGGTGAAAGAGATGTTAACCCTTAGCTATCTGTTTATGACACCCCCAAAGAGCCCTCAAACAACTGACTGACTGCTGGACAGAGTCCTTTTAACTGTTTATAGTCTTTTTCATCTGTTGGTTCCCAGCAATGGCAAAACAAGCTTTGTAACCTGGCTGGAGCCCAGAAGGTACGATCTTCACAGTTAATAGCTCAGGCATTGTCTCCTAACCCCTTGGAAATGTTTGCCAGGAGATGTCTTATCTCAAACCACTGTGTTGCCTTCCTATTGGTTTCCCAACCCTGTTCATTTAACCCAATGCTGCCACATATTAAACCTCCCAATATTTAACCCAATGCAATCGGACAGTAACTATCCCAATAATCGTATCGCGTACAGTGTTTGCCAAACCCTCATCCGGGCCTTCATCAGCTCTTGCTTTAATTAATGCAACCTCCCTCCCGTGTACACTCTCCCACTTTTACCATTCTGAGCCCATCACCCCTACTCCTTGTATCTAGTCATTGGTTTCTTCTTATTCCATATTAGGTTCACTTTGTTTGTCATGATCTTTAAAGCTCTACCCATATATCTGAGAGCATTTCACCCAATCCCACTGTATTCTCTCCCAACTGCTCCCCTTTACCTCTTTCTCCCATTCTCAATTTGACACTTTCTTTCATGCTATGCCTGATACAAGACAACTTCCCCTCCCTTTGATCCTTCAAATCCCTCTTTTAGGCCACGTCTACACTACAGCATAAAATCGAAATTATTAAAACCGGTTTTATAAAATCGATTTTACGCGTCCACACTAGGGCACATTAATTCAGTGGTGTGTGTCCATGGTCCTAGGCTACTATCAATTTCCGGAGCGGTGCACTCTGGGTAGCTCAGTAAAAGAATGAGACCAATAACTTCGATTTCCGTCCACACTAACCCTAAATCGATATAGTAATATTGATTTTAGGATTACTCCTCTCGTTGGGGAGGAGTACAGAAATCGATTTAAAGAGCCCTTAAAATCGATTTAAAGTGCCTTGTAGTGTGGACGGGTACAGCGTTAAATCGATTTAACGCTGTAGTGTGGACCAGGCCTTAGTTTCCTACGCTGATTTCACTAATGAGGTGTACCACTTCCTAGCTTCAACTATGATTTAGTTGTATTGCCTTTGTCTCAGTTAGAGTCTAATGTTTTCAAGACTGTTCTGTAAAACAGGATATAACATGTACCAAGCTACAGAATTAGTGAATAAAATATATTAGATAATGAAACAACGAGCTACTAATAAATAATAGCAAGGGAGATTTTCAGTCTTAATGCACCAAGAGGGATGGTCTTAATGAGCAGTACAGCGGAACTGAAATAAGGGTTTCAGGGCTGTCATTAGCGCAGCTCAATGGAAGTGTTTCATTCCTAATTAGAAATTAACAAAAGCAGGAACTAATTATTTTTTCTAAATGTAAACACTAATTTAGCAACATATTTATTTCTGCATATTTTTAGAAAAGACTCTGCTTGTGCTTCATGTAGTATTCATGAGGAAAAAATAGCTCTTTGGCAACCACAGCACCTTCTTCTGAATAGCAATTCTATTTTAGATAGGTACAACTGGCTCCAATGGATACACAGCAACATGAGAGACTTAGTAAGGACCGTGACGGTATCTCCCATAAGACTTTATGGAAATATGCTTAGAATGCATTTTATGCTACATACCATACATATTGGCGTAAAGGTTACGATCTACTGAATGTATTAATCCTATTTGGATGCATGTATCATTTTGTATTCAGTTATGAATGTTATGAACATTGGCTGTATACTTGCTTGATTTCTAAGTAGCCTGAGGCCATGTCTACATCTAAAATTTTGCAGCGCTGGTTGTTACAGCTGTATTAGTACAGCTGTATAGGGCCAGCGCTGCAGAGTGGCCACACTTACAGCAACCAGCGCTGCAAGTGGTGTTAGATGTGGCCACACTGCAGCGCTGTTGGGCGGCTTCAAGGGGTTTTGGGGAAGGCGAGAGCAAACCGGGGAAGGAGACCAGCTTCGCCGCGGTTTGCTCTCGCGTTCCGCGAACCACCCTGCAAACCGCAGGGAAGGAGACCTGCTTGCTCGGGGGTTCGGCGAACGCGAGAGCAAACCGGGGAAGGAGACCAGCTTCGCTGCGGTTTGCTCTCGCGTTCCGCGAACCACCGTGCAAACCGCAGGGAAGGAGACCTGCTTGTTCGGGGAACGCGAGAGCAAACCGCGGCGAAGCTGGTCTCCTTCCCCGGTTTGCTCTCGCGTTCGCCGAACCCCCGAGCAAGCAGGTCTCCTTCCCTGCGGTTTGCAGGGTGGTTCGCGGAACGCGAGAGCAAACCGCGGCGAAGCTGGTCTCCTTCCCCGGTTTGCTCTCGCGTTCCCCGAACCCTCGAGCAAGCAGGTCTCCTTCCCTGCGGTTTGCAGGGTGGTTCGGGGAACGCGAGAGCAAACCGCGGCGAAGCTGGTCTCCTTCCCCGGTTTGCTCTCGTCTTCCCGGAACCCCCCAGCAAACCTCAGGGAAGGAGACCTGCTTGCTCGGGGTTCGGGGAACGCGAGAGCAAGCCGGGGAAGGAGACCAGCTTGATTACCAGAGGCTTCCTCAGGTATGCTGGGATACCTGCTTATTCCACGGAGGTCAAGAAAAGCGCTGGTAAGTGACTATACTTGATTACCAGCGCTGGATCACCAGCGCTGGATCCTCTACACCCGAGACAAAACGGGAGTACGGCCAGCGCTGCAAACAGGGAGTTGCAGCGCTGGTGGTGCCCTGCAGATGTGTACACCTCCTAAGTTGCAGCGCTGTAACTCCCTCACCAGCGCTGCAACTTTCTGATGTAGACAAGCCCTTAGTTAGAACATTTGGTCATTTCTTGGGAAAGGAATGTGCAAGTTAAGTGCTCAGTCAGGAAGCACTTACAGACAAAAGAGCTCAAAAGACTCCAATCCACATAAGAAGTCTACCTGAGGATGTTCAAGGTAGCATGTGGGTAATGGCTGCTATCTGCAAGTCCTGAGTCATGCATGGGCATGTGACTTGCCCACATGATTCCGAATCTCCATTTTGTGACTGGATTCTACACAGGGGGAGGGAAGGGTGTCTAGGCAGAAGAGAAAGTCAATTTAAACCCTTGGAAGACCCCTTCATGTGGTCTTCAGCTTCCACCCCTCCAGGATACTTGGAAGAAACTGGAACAAAGGGGCGTGAGTGATTTCTGGACCCAGGCTAAAAGGAGATTAGTCTGTAAAAGGGAGCATTCTGGAACTGGTGAGGATCTTATCTGTATTAAGTTTGATTAGACAGATTTGCGCATTTTATTTTATTTTGCTTGGTGATTTACTTTGTTCTGTCTGTTACTACTTGGAACCACTTAAATCCTTCTTTCTGTATTTAATAAAATCACTTTTTATTTATTAATTAACCCAGAGTATGTATTAATAGCTGGGGGAGCAAACAACAGTGCATCTCTCTATCAGTGTTATAGAGGGCGAACAATTTATGAGTTTACCCTGCATAAGCTTTATACAGGGTAAAACGGATTTATCTGGGTTTAGACCCCATTGGGAGTTGGGCATCTGAATGCTAAAGGCAAGCACACTTCTGTGAGCTGTTTTCAGGTAAACCTGCAGCTTTGGGGCAAGTAATTCAGACCCTGGGTCTTTGTTGGAGCAGACGGGAGTGTCTGGCTCAGCAAGACAGGGTGCTGGAGTCCTGAGCTGGCAGGGAAAACAGGAGCAGAGGTAGTCTTGGCACATCAGTTGGCAGCTCCCAGAGGGGTTTCTGTGATCCAACCCATCACAAGGACATTTTAGTTTGAGGAAATTTAACAGATCACAGTACAGAACTCCTATCACCAATTACTAGAATTTGTCTAGACTCATACTGCTGCATGACAAAATTAATCTCCAAGTAATGAACACATTACAAAATTAATCTCCAAGTAATGAACACATTTAAAATGAACACAATTCTGTTTCTAGCAACTTACTGCCTGGAGTAAGACGGAATATGTATCTCCACAAAGTGCAGCAAAGCACACTATAAACCTGCCAACGCCATTGCAAAACTTTCATTTAATTTCAAACTACATAAAAATTCACAGCAAGTCTTGTAACTCGTTTTGATACAAATCTATAGCATATGTTTAAAAATAAATCATTGAAGATTACAAAAGCTTTATCAGATATTTTTTAGGCCTGTTCCACATGTAAAACCTATACTGGCATAGCAGCTGGTTAGGAGTGCAGTTTGTTCGGGTTTTTACACCAGCATACCTATGGCAGTATAAGCTCGACTGTAGACACACTTAGACTGGCATAAAAATGACTTTGCCAGCATAGCGTAATGTCTCTTGGGGAACTGGTGTGAGCTGTGACAGCAGAACCACATTTTTGCTGATATAAGATGTGTCTACACTAGGAGGGTTTGCTGGTATAGCTATACCACAGCAAAACGTTTCTAGCGTAGACAAGACCTCACACTCTATAAATCTACATCAAACCTTCCAAATACGCTACATTTAAGCAATGACAGGTGACAAGGAAATACTGGTACCTATTGATCATAATCATTTAACTATCAAATAGCTGCTGTGATCAAATCTCAACTGAATTTTTGTCAGTCAACCAACAAATCTTGCCGTCAGTTTTGCTCCAGATTAAATACACATATACGTCAGAGATTCCATGATCTCCATCACTCTGTAGGAGCCTGCATTGAAATAACCCAATCCTTTCTCATAATTTCTTATAAACCAGTGTTATGAAAGAGAAAGCTAGATGTACCCGACACCTGTAAGTTGCAATGAATTTAAGATGACTAAGATAGCTTTTTTACTTTCTAGTTATCATGATGAATGTGCTTTTTATAAGAAGTTGGTTTTCAGACACCTTATTTCTCATCCTCTTCCTCCCACACAAGTAAGTGAATTTAGTGCTGGTGAAAGGTACCAGACCAATGGCCCTCAAGATGTAGCAGCAGGTGCACACCACTATCAATCCCGCGAGTTCTTAGAGGAAATGTGGCTGGTGTTCCCCATTGATTTCAACTGAAATTGTGAGTGCTTGGCCCTTCTGAAAATCTGGCAAAATGTGAATAATGCCAGTTGTGTTTCCACTGCGGCAGCATGGCTCCACTCTTCCCCCAACAAGAGTCTGTATCTTATAGACGTGACGGAACTCCAGTTTTGGTGGATTAACAAAATGGGTGTTATTGAGCCAGCATTTTAAACCATGACCACACATGGATGACTCTTAAGGCCATATAACAAGCCTATATTGAAGTCCTCTCAGTTCATTAAATGTCCTGACTGGGGTAAAGGTACATTACCTTAATCCTTGCCATGACAGGAACAAGCATATATACACAATAATTAGCACTTTTCATCTTCAAAGCTCTTCACAAACATTAACTAATTAATCCTTTCAACACGCATGTGAGACACTGTCAGAATGTGTTTTAATTATAGAAAACAGGGGCACAGGGAAGACAAGGACTTTTCCAAAAGTGGCCATGGATTCTGAGTGCCCAACCTGAAACAGCTTGGGCTTGATTTTCAGAGGTGTTGAGGGCCTTCAGCCTTTAACTGGACTTTTGGGTACTGAGCACCTCTAAAAATCAGGCCCATCATGTCTCAAGTTCAGCACCCAAAACAAGTTTTTGGGCATCAAGGCTGTGACCTTGCAAGGGAGTTAGTGCCAGAGCCAAAATTAAAACTCAGGTCTGGTACCTAGCATTTGATTTTACTTGGTGTGACAATTTGGGGAACCTGCCTATGAGCATGTTATGAAATCTGTTTAGTTATATGGAATTGTTGTATCAATGAATGTCTCAATGCACAGAGAGTTAGTCATGGGCTGGTGAGGTCCCTGGTGTCAGCCATCCTGTTTGGAAGAAGCTTCAGAAAAAAGAAAACCATTAGGCTCTGGCCAAAAAATATGCAAAGAAGGGTATCAGAGCTGGAAAACCACTTTGATCAGGTTTATCTGCAGGGAGTGCAGAATGGAAAATCCCCAAACAGGAGAACAAAGGGACAGAGGTGATAGAGCAGGGGCTAAAAAAGACTAAAGAAAATGTGGGGCAAGAGAGAGGTACAGAGGGGCATGTTTTCAGAGCAGAGGGGACCGTTTTTGATTGAGATATCTGCTGAGAAATAAAGAAGTTGGCTGCAGGAGACAAACTCACTCTATTAGTTCTAGAAGCTATATACAGGAGTGGGGTCCTGGACTCTGTTCAAATCCCAAAGAATGCTCAAGAGTGGTGAGGAAACTGAGGCAGGGAAAGGCATATAAGTGGTTTATGATTTTGTCTAGATTTGTGTATCTTGTGCCATCCAAAGTAAACAGTGATTCTGTTAGAAACCTTTACAAAGCCTGTGCATTATGTGCTTCAACTATCATGCGTTACTGAAGAGATAAACTGTAAACCAGAGGGCCTGCAAGGCTGGAGCTCTGGGAAAGAGTGTGCTTAAACGACTGGGATTTCTTCACGGAGAGGGAGAAAACAGGTCAGCACTGCTCCTGGGGGCCTCGGGCTGCTGAACCATGAGGTTCTACTTCCAGGAAGGGGTAACAGAGTCTGTACCCAGGAAGTGTGTCAGCGGTCAAAGAAAGTGCTGGAGCCTACTCAGTTCAAGGGAAGTTTAAGAGCACATGGGTCCTACGTAGTGAGGCCCCCACACAGCAGCCTACTGAATATCCTGCAAGGGGAGATTTACAGGGCTGGTATACTTGGCTTGGGACATTTGCCCATTTCCTGGAAAAGGAAATCTCCATTTTAAAATAACTTAGAAAATTAAAACATTTCTCAATAGTCAAGAGATTGAGAGAAAAATTGTGTTGGTTACAAAACTGGAAGGTGCAGGGTTATCTGTAGTGATTCATTGAGGAATGTGGTTGTAAGAAGCTACAAAGGCAGTCTGGCAGGGAATAAGGAAGTACAGTTTTTACATTTTAAAGTGAAAACTGACACAGCTTCATTTGGTACAGCATCTTTCAGACAGCCTGCAAAACACTCTGCAGAATTAAATAACAATCAGATTGATGCTTGTTCCACATGATTCTCAATAAGATAGGACCCTCTGTGACGTTGCACTCCATAATGTTTTACGGAAATATGCTTATGAGTGTGAATATGATGTAACTGGAATATACTTTATGCAAAAGGTCTCTCGTATCATTATAAAGCTTATAATCTGCTGAGTGTGTTCATCCTATTTGTATGCATGTATCATTCTTGTATCTGAAGCTAGAAATATGAAGTACAACTCTGAGGTCCTTCGTGTCACTACGTAAAGTGTGGGCCATTAATAGTGGTTTAGAATCTTGATGGCTCCCATTGACTAGGACAATTGGTTGTAGATAATTTATTTACCTGCAAGCCTTCCTGTGGAGGTGTGGGTCAGCCCGTGGGTAATAAAGAATAAGGTTTTACAGTGACATGTGACCATGTCACATGATACTGGAATCCATCTTAAATCTGGTACTTTTCCATTCAGAAGGAGGGGTGGGGACAAAAGATTCCCACCTTGTGCCAAAGCTATAAAAGGGGGTGGAACAGAACAAAGGGGGCTGCCAGTCATGAGAACAGCCCTAGTTTCCACCTAAGATGTCTGCTGGAACTAACAAGGACTGTGCCAGGGGAAAGGATTGGGCCCAGACTATGAAGAAGTCTCGTCTGTGAAAGAAGCTTATTGGAACATCTGAGGGTGAGATTTTACCTGTAAATAGTTCCTTAATGTATTAGGCATTTTTTTGCTTTATTTTGCTTGATGACTTACTTTGTTCTGTCTGTTATTACTTGAAACCACTTAAATCCTACTTTTTATTCTTAATAAAATCATTTTTGAACCCAGAGTAAGTGATTAATACCTGGGGGAGCAAACAGCTGTGCAAATCTCTCTATCACTGATATAGAGGGCAAACAATTTATGAGTTTACCCTGTATAAGCTTTATACAGAGTAAAACGGATTTATTTGGGGTTTGGATCCCATTGGAAGCTGGGTGTCTGGGCGCTGGAGATAGGTGACCTGCAGAGCAGTTTTTGGTTAAAGTCTGCAGCTTTGGGGGCGTGGACCAGATCTGGGTCTGTGTTACAGCAGGCTAGCGTGTCTGGCTCAACAAGACAGGATTCTGGAGTCCCAGGCTGGCAGAGAAAATGGGCTCAGAGGTAATTCCAGCACGTCAGCTGACAGTCCCAAGGGGGTCTCTGTGACCAAACCTGTCACACCCTCCATTTGGATCTTCCCTTTTGTGCATTGGACTGGGGGGAAGGGTGGCTAGCTGCCTCTACTACACTATTCTTCTCTGTCTTTGTGATATTAGGGATCACCCCTCACAGCACATAGTCCCCTTACACAGATATTAGAGGGGTTGACTGGGCCACCTATTACAGAGCAAAATAAAAAATAATGGTAAACAGAGAATGTGGCAATGGAAAATAGTTAAAGTATGTTCACAAAAATAAATATCCAGCAACAAAAGTTCATCTGTATTTAGAGCCCGGCAAATCTGAAGATATCTGCTTTATATCCATGGATATTTGCATCATGTTTGTGGATGTTGGCAATCCCGCCCCAGCACTGTGCTTTTTGCATGACAGCAGGAAAAGTAAATGTAAAACTGAATAAAAACAGCAAAAGTGACTAGTTTAATTCGCCATTCAAGATGCTAAAGGCAAAAAAACAAACAAACAATCTCATTTAGAATTCTTCCAACCGTAATAATTTAAAGTGTAAAAAAGAAGAATAAAAAAAAAAATCTTAGTTTTAAGGTGGCAATGTCCCTTTAAATTCGCAAAGAAATTTCCATATGGAAGTAGGCTGAGAAACATGAGTTAAGCAGGAAATACACACTTAGAATGGGTGTGCCTGACCTAATTCTATGCTACATAACAATTTAGAACAGGAATATATGTGTACTCTAATTGCACGTCTTTCTAAAGGTTTATCCTTGCTGTAATTTCCTAAGATACATCCTGAGAACATGCCAAAATGAAAGGAAGCTGCACATTTGGATATGCCTTTACAATTCCTAGTTTGGAGAGTAAAAGGGAGATTGCACAAGAGGTTAAGATGAATGAGGAAAAAAATATAGAAGGAATAGCATGTTGCAATAATTGGTACTGGGGCCACTTTTGTGTATTTTGTATCTATACCTAGGGAGGAAGCAGTAAACACGACGGAATTGGTTTCTGATGTGACACTGGGGGAAGCCCGTGCACCTTGGGCCTCTGCTCAGCAGCCAGGCACAACTGCAGTCCCTGAAGCAGTGGTGAGCACAGCTGGCTGACTACACAGTGAGAGGTGGGTAGAGATTTGGGGTATGTCTACATCTACAATTTTGCAGCGCTGGTTGTTACAGCTGTATTAGTACAGCTGTATAGGGCCAGCGCTGCAGAGTGGCCACACTTACAGCAACCAGCGCTGCAAATGGTGTTAGATGTGGCCACACTGCAGCGCTGTTGGGCGGCTTCAAGGGGGGTTCGGGGAACGCGAGAGCAAACCGGGAAAGGAGACCAGCTTCGCCGTGGTTTGCTCTCGCGTTCCCCGAACCACCCTGCAAACCGCAGGGAAGGAGACCTGCTTGCTCGGGGGTTCGGGGAACGAGAGAGCAAACCGGGAAAGGAGACCAGCTTCGCCGCGGTTTGCTCTCGCGTTCCCCGAACCACCCTGCAAACCGCAGGGAAGGAGACCTGCTTGTTCGGGGAACGCGAGAGCAAACCGCGGCGAAGCTGGTCTCCTTTCCCGGTTTGCTCTCGCGTTCCCCGAACCACCCAGCAAACCGCAGGGAAGGAGACCTGCTTGCTCGGGGGTTCGGAGAACGCGAGAGCAAACCGGGGAAGGAGACCAGCTTCGCCGCGGTTTGCTCTCACGTTCCCCGAACCACCCTGCAAACCGCAGGGAAGGAGACCTGCTTGCTCGGGGGTTCGGGGAACGCGAGAGCAAACCGGGGAAGGAGACCAGCTTCGCCGCGGTTTGCTCTCGCGTTCCCTGAACCACCCTGCACAACCGTAGGGAAGGAGACCTGCTTGTTCGGGGAACGCGAGAGCAAACCGGGGAAGGAGACCAGCTTCGCTGTGGTTTGCTCTCGCATTCCCGGAACCACCCAGCAAACCTCAGGGAAGGAGACCTGCTTGCTCGGGGTTCGGGGAACGCGAGAGCAAGCCGGGGAAGGAGACCAGCTTGATTACCAGAGGCTTCCTCAGGTATGCTGGGATACCTGCTTATTCCACGGAGGTCAAGAAAAGCGCTGGTAAGTGTCTATACTTGATTACCAGCGCTGGATCACCAGCGCTGGATCCTCTACACCCGAGACAAAACGGGAGTACGGCCAGCGCTGCAAACAGGGAGTTGCAGCGCTGGTGGTGCCCTGCAGATGTGTACACCTCCTAAGTTGCAGCGCTGTAACCCCCTCACCAGCGCTGCAACTTTGTGATGTAGACAAGCCCTTGGTGTATAGTGCACCCTCTGAAGGGGTGTAGCAATGCTCCCTCTGTGTGTTGGAGAACTATGGCAAGAAATTCTTCCCTGAGGTCTCCAGAGGTCAGTGTGGCTTCAGCACAAGGCTATTCCTATATATAGCACAATTGGGATCAAAGGGAAGAGGGTGATAACACTTAGCATCACTTAAGAGTGAGGGGATGTGGCAGATAAATAATTTCTGTAACTCATAGGAGAGAAAGGCAAGAGAACAAGAAGGAATATATCCTCAAGTGACAAAACAACAGGCCTGAGAAAGACCTGGCTCGGAAGGAGAGGATAAGATGGAACTCCAAACCCAGGGTCTGACAGCAGGACAAAGTAGACAATTCCACTGTGTATAGCAGAACCTCATGAATGGCGAGGAGTCTCAGTGAGGAATGGTGAAATTTATGGACCACTCAGGAGAGGGCCAAGAATGGGGGAACAAGCCCTGCTGGCTGATTGTAAGTGCCCTATCTCTGATTTCAGTGGGTTACAGAGAAGTGTGGTGCGGTGTGGCCTGAGGTTACACGTTCCTCCCCCATTTGACAGTGGTGAATAGGTCATCACCCACATCAGCCCTGCCCCCAGTTGTGCTGATCTGTGTTTCAATAAACTGCTAGCCCGACAACGCCTTTTTGATACGGATTATTTGGCTGTACTGCAGAAACAGATTTTTCTTGGAGAATGATGGGATTCAGAAAAGTGTGATGAAAAACCAGGAACGTGGAATTAATACAGGGGGACCTAAAATTTGCTATTTAAAAGGCCATCTTGGCAACCTGTCAGCAGCCCAATCTCTGCACTCATTTTCACAAAACTGTTAGTCAAAAAATGAGCACATCACAACCACAATATATGCTCATATCTTCCTTGAGAGGGAGATAAAAATTGCTTCTCAACTGAGTTCATTAACTTTGTCTTCTGAGCCTGCAGTTATAGGGAAATAATTCCAGATCGTTGTACAGAATAAAATCATAATATGATCTAAAAAAAAAAAAATTTACACACACACAAAGCTCCATTAGAGGGGAATAGCAGATCAGGGGCCTGGTTCTGATCTCACACCAATGTCAGAAAGACAGAACTCCGCTGAAACCAATGGAGTTTAACTGATATAAATTAGATCAGAATCAAACTTCTGGCGTTTTGGCCAGTTAAAGTTATTAGGCTCCCCAAATCATATCATCTCTCATATCATATCTAGTAGCTAAAATATAGGAAACTGGAGGTACCACCAGACTGCACTGGTTCTCTGGCTGCACTTTGGATGCCCCTGGTGTCATAACAAACAAAACAGAGTTGGTGCAGAGGGGTTTCAGTGGGCTTGGGAGAAATCGAAACCTGCTATATTGTTTCTGCTCCTTGCCTTTTCTGAACTTCCCTCTTTTTGGTCTGCTTTGCTCCTTTCTGTGTTCCATGATGGAGGGCCTTTCTAATAATAAATAATAATAATAAATACGTCATACGTATTAAAACTACATCAGCAAAACAAATCTTCACAGTAAATTGTATCAAACTAATAAAGAGGGAGAAATGGCTGCTTTTCTATTTGTTATACATAAAGGCTAGTCAGAATAAACATGAACCTAGCATTCTTTATCCACTCAAGCGTAAAAGTGAGTCCAGGGTTTCATGTTCAGTGCCAATAATATATGGTTTTTAAATAGAGGAGGGAGGTTTTTGTCTTGCAGTAATACCATATTATGCAGTGTGTAAATCACACTGATTCTCTGCCTACAGTCAGTAAGTGGAGCTATCATTAAACAGAAAAAACTAATTGCCTCTCAAATACATACAGCAAAAAAGTGACTTGTTACAAATCTGAAGCTACTGTTACTGAAATTTCTACATAATTCATGCACACAATAACATTGATATTTGATCTTTTATATTTTCAATCCCATATTTTTATTGCCAACTGTCATTCCCAATATTTAATATGTAATTACTTCAAATATTCATTATTTAAAAGTAACTTCTTTCAATAAATTACAAAAAATTGCAGAGCCACTACATAACTTTTGCCTTCAATATGTCCGCCCTGTAATGCTGCGCTTTTCCATTTTTAGCCTTGTTATGAACATTACACAATCATAAATTGCACAATACCCTCTCTAGGATGCTTCGTAATACTGGACAACAAATCCTTACACGTGAGCTATGTGAAGGAATTTTATTTTGCTTTGTGACCTATAACACCTTTGACTTCTGCTTTCAAACCATATTCCTTATTTTCAGCTAAGTTCCACAGTCTGAACAGTTTCTCAGATCCACAGGGTCTCCTGTCACTAAACAATTGTTAAAATGTTTATACACGTTTAGGAAATTCTCAGACAAAAAGCTTTGTTAATACTACATACTTTAACAGTATGGGGATTCAAAATTAAAATTAACCAAAAAAGATGATGGAAATATTTGGGACATGTGTTAAGAATAAGGCCAAAGCATCTGCAGGTGTGCCATTGGGCAGTTGGAGGAACACCCAAAAGGGGCCAGTCAAAAGTCTGAGCATTGGCCTTCTAAACCCAGGCTTGTGAGTTCAATCCTTGAGGAGGCCATTTAGGGATCTGGGGTAAAAATCTGTCTGGGGATTAGTCCTGCTTTGAGCAGGGGGTTGGACTAGATGACCTCCTGATGTCCCTTCCAATTCTGATATTCTATGATTCTATGAAAAGAATCCCTCTGTCAAATGCTACACAGAGAGGGAAAACTTATGTGACTTAATAGAGAACATGCAATGAGCAGCCAGGATAGACAGTGATGGCAGAGCCCTGTTTGTGCCATAAGCAATATCTGACAGCATGAGAAGGATTCAGATTCAGGCATACTGCCAGGATTGTTGGGGTTGGTGGATTTTTTTCTTTAAATAGAGGATTTTTCACATTTTTGTGGAACACTGTAATGGTACAGTACTTCACATTAAGATCTCTACACACAAGCAGAATAGCAGTGACATAGCCCTTGCTTCTTAATTCCTTCTCTTTTGAACTAAAGACATATATACAGATATATACAGTAGATCCAACATATGTACAAACTGCAAATTATTAGTTATGACCGTGATCATGACAGCCAAAAATTATCTGGAGCACATTTTTACATACAAAACATTGCACATCCTCCTCTTCTCTCATAATTCATGCAATCAGATCCAAAGCAACCAAAAAAGATACATCTCAAATATATCTTGATATTACAATGGTTCTTTCTACAGATTTTTTTTGGATACACACTAGATGGCACATTGAAATTTCTCTTTTACTACAGTCACAATCACAGCCAGGTAATAAAAGGGCACTTCTACAGTATGAAGCAGCACGCACACATAATAAAAATTGACTTTCCTTATTTATGAAAGAGCTCTATTAATACACAGTGGATTCATTTTGCCAACAGTGTTAGAATTATAGAAGGAAAGAATGTCCACCAGGATTGATGCAATTCAGTAAATCCCCAAAATTCCGGCAACAGACTTTACATTTTAAAGTCTGATGAAATGCCTGATTGTTTCCCTCTATTCTGCGTATAGTACTTTACTGTTAGCAAGGTTTATTGCATTTCTCATTTATTTGAGTCCTAATAGAAATTCGCTGTTTCTACAAATGTAATCTGAAACTATGGTCTGGAATATGGCTTTAGTGGTTCAACACAGGACAGCCACACCATGATTTAAGGGCCATGCTTTGCCAGTTTTACCTTTAATACTGAAACACCCCGTTCTCCCACGGATGGTTGGATAATTTAAACACAAAACTATTATTACTATTAATGGCAGTTACATCAATTCTCTACAGAAACAGAGGGAACAGATTCTTCAGCATTTTCTTGGCAACACATGATCAGCAGGAGAACTTAACACACAATGAAAATTAACTGGGACGTATCTAATTGTATGTAACTAATTATGCTTTCAGAAGTGCTTGGGAAAAGAATGAGCAGAGAGCAGTGTGAAGGGAGAAAATGATGGGGAGCTGGTACTCCTGGCATGTCACAAAGCAGAGAGGGCTGAAAGCAGTGGGAGGAAGGGGAGGGTGCATGGAAGATTAGTACTAGAGGAAATCAGGGAAGGTGGTACAGTGGAAGGAAGAGGAGGGAGGGAGCCTGGGAACTGGTAGTGGGGTGGGCTGGGGGAGTGGGAGACTGGGAATGGGGAAAAGTGGGCAGAGGGCCCAGCATCGGTGCTGTAGGTTGGGGAGGCGATCCAGGTTACCTGGGAGTGGGGATATTGGGAGGGTAAAGGTTGGAGAGTGCAGGAAGGATCCAATAATAATGGGAAAGGAAGGTTTCAGGAAGGCAGAGATTTGGGACACACCACTGAGATTGCTTTTGCCAAAAAGTCTCCAGTGATCTCTCCCTAGCCAAAGTTCAGAACCAGTACCCCATCCTCTTCCTCCTTGACACCACTGACTGTGTTGTTCTTGAAATCTCGTCTTCCCTTGTCCTCTCCTGGTTCTCCTCCTAGCTCTCTAATCACTCCTTCAGCATGTCCCTAGGAGGATCCTCCTCAACCCTCACTCCAACTTTCTATGGGGGTTCCATTGGACTGTTTCCTTGGCCCCTTATCTCTGGACAATGTCATCCACAAACGAATTCGACTACCTCCCTATGTTGATGAGTCACAGCTCTACCACACCTCTCCAGACTTGTTTCCTAATGTCCAGATTAAAATCTCAGCCTGTGTCTCTGCCATTTCCTCGTAGATATTTCCCCCAAGCCTTCCACCCTACCTCCTTTTTCCATCATTGTGGACAGCACCATAATTCTGCCTGTTTCTCAGGTCCATAAGCTGAGCATCATCCTGAACATCAACTTCTCTCTAGGTCCTCACATCCAGGCTATGATTACATCTTGCATTTTCTTTCTGTATAATGTGGCTAAAGAACAGCCTTTCCTAGCCATCCATGCAGCTAAACTCTCCTGTCTCAATTACTGCAACCTTGTTTTCTCTGGCCTTGGCAAATGCAGTGCCCTGCTCGCTATCTATTCAGAATGCTGCTGAAGCAGTAAACAACCACAAAGCTACCTCATTATCCTCAAACATGACCTATGAGGAAAGGATGAAAGAAATTGGCATGTTTAGTCTTGAGAAAAGAAGACTGAAGTTGGGGGTGATTACAGTCTTCAAATACGTTAAGGGCTGTTAGGAAGAGGTCACTGATCAATTGTTCTCCATGTTCACTGAAGGTGGGACAAGGAGTAGTGTCTTAATCGACAGCAAGGGAGAGTTAGTTTAGATATTAGGAAAAACTTTCTAACTATGAGCATAGTTAAGCCCTGGAACAGGCTTCCACCAGAGGTTGTAGAATCTCCATCTCTGGAGGTTTTTAAGAACAGGTTGGACGGACAAACTAGTCAGGGCTGGTCTAGGTTTTCTTGGTCCTGCCTCAGTGCTGGGGATGGACTAGATGACCTCTCAAGGTCCCTTCCAGCCCTGCATTTCTGTGATTACTAAACTTCTCCAAAACAAGCAGATCACAGGATCACAGATATTGCCAAACTAGAACAGACTAATATCCACCTAGACATTGATAGTGATCTATACCGGATGCCCCACAAAAAGCCAAAATGCCTCGGTAACATACCTTGTCAATATATTGCTACACACATTTATCTCTGCCCAAGAACTGACAGTGTTACCAATGATGCATGGACAGGTGCAGGGGCACCACCATATGAATGCTGTTTCCATTGTTTAAATTACTTGGGGATTAATCCTTTGAGAAATATTTGCTCTTAAACCTAATCCTTGTAAAGAGCATCTACATACCACAGGAATGGGAGTTTCATAAATCCTTGTAACAATCACTAGGTGAAAGAATTATCTTTGAAATAAATTAGCACTTAAAGTTAGCCTCATCACTTCAGAAAGTGATGCCTCTTTCCCAACCAGACAGAAAAGGTACCTGGGTTATTACTACATTAGGAGAAAGGACCAGCGAAAATGGAGCTGCTCCAAATATAAGAGTTTTGTCCACATTTTGCTACAAGAAAACAATTTTTGCTTTCAGATATAGTCATAGACCTAAGTGAGGTCAGAATTACAACCAGGGACTTTAATTAACAATCCTATACCTCTATATTACTGGATAAACCTAAAAACCCTAACATAAAAGCTTTTTACTAAAGGATCTTGAGAGGATCAATAACATGGTGTTTTATCCTGAGTTCTGTGATCCACCTATTTTATAACAGAACTATTTACAAAGCCTACAGAAAAACTCAAGTTATACTTCAACATAGCATAAAGCAGGATTTTTTAAAATCCCTTTATATTTTAAAATGGTATTTCCTCTTTTACATTCTCTTCGTTAGTAACCACTGGCACCTCACTTTGTTTCAGTTCATAAAAATATCTTAAGTATTCAGACTGAGATTTTTAAATTAACATTCCACGAAACCCCTTCTTTATATGATCTCTATGAAAAACTCCAGAACAGCAGCAGCCTATTTTTGAAAAGTCCTGTACTCTAGCCTCTAACTGCAACATTTAAAATTGTAAAACAACAGAAAGAAATATGCATGATTCTAATTCTAACCTTGGAGTAAAGCTCTCATACAAACACTCATTATGACAGACAAATGAAATATACCCAATTACTTACTGTCAGTTCATATGTTCCTGGTAGCGCTATGCAGTCTGAAATCCACCTTTAACAAAAATAAAAAGCTAAGTCATAAAAAAGCTCCAGAGTTTGAACTGTTTATGCTGCAGCGACAAATGCTCCTCCCCTAAAAGCCAGATGTCTGATTCATACTACTATTTCAAATTAAAAGTCCTTGCCCAGCATATATATGAGAGGGAGAGACACACACACACACTCACTCCCCAGAGAGAGAGAGAGAGAAAAACGTTTGCATATACAAGAATATGTACATTTAGTTTAAATATGGCCAGATAGCTAAGAAATAACATTCTTCCAAACCTGATGTTTTAAAACATTCTTTTGGACACCTGTTTTGTGCTGGTTTTCCACTAGTAGCTGGGTAGGAAAGATACAGCTCCTGATCCCCTAGGGTTAGGTTTTCAATTTCACTTTACAGCATACCCTAGTCCACTCCCACTACAAATGCTAAATCCAGATATTAAGGAATTAAGGGTCACATTTTGAAGAGGCCAGAATTATGCAGTTGCACACATAAATACACATGCAATGATGCACCCTGGGCCTTTTCATTGACTCCACTGGATTTGGATCATGGTTCCAATATGCATGCACAATTACTGTGGATAAATCAGACAGTTGCATGTGCAAATGACAATTTAGACACTCAGCAAGAGAGCTACAAATATCCGATTCTCTCTCTCTCACACACACACACACACACCCACCCCAGTGGTACCTGCACACAGAATTCCATAGGCATTCCTGCACGTGGTTCTGAAATTCTACCCTTTAGAAGATCAGGCCCTAAATAAAAAACATCCGTTGTTCCTAGATACTTTCATATAAGACACATTACGGGATTTCTCAGAAAGAATCAAATGCAAGCATCATTGACAAGAACTACAGGACTGGTCTTTTACTGCTAAAACTAATGGTAAAATATTTGCATTTCAATACAATATTATAAAATTTGAAGAAGTTAAAATTTTTGCTCTGACTCATATCAGTGGTAAAGCACATGGCTATTCGTCAGGTAAATTTTAAATCTGATGCACTATTAAACACACACTAGATATATTATTCAATTTAATTAAAAAAAATCTTATCTAAAGAATCAAAACATCTGCCATGTAAAATCTAGCTGCTTGTCATTAACTTACTAACCGCATTTTTGTAATGTGCTTTGAATTGCATTGTAAATATTAAGTAGTATTTTTGTTCTGGGGACAAATTGCGCAGTCCCTATAAAGGACTAATCAATCGGGAGAAGTTTTTAAAATGTGAAAAGTACAACTTTATTTTAGGTAATTCAAGTTTTATGATGTCTATTATCACATTCACCCTGAAGAAGCAAGGACTATAATCATGACTATTTGATATCAGGTCATTGCTATTACAGTACTATTAATGTACAGCTGCTCTCAGAGTTTTTACATGTCTATATTTAGCGCAAACTGTAACATGCACACATATTTGCACAGTACAACTAAAACAGGACTCTTCCTCTCACACCAGGGATAACCAGAAGTAATTCCATTGAAGTCAATGAGTTACCCCTGTATGAAACAGTGTAAATAAAGGCAGATCAGAACCAATGTATTAACATATTTTTAATATCCACATTGTGTTTATGTATCTGTCATATGAGGAAAATCTCTAAAAACAACCTTAAAAAAATCCTAATTTCTTCTCATCACTCACTGAGATTTTTGGTTTCCTATGAAGTGTCTTTCGATGGTTTCCCCACAGATTCAGCATACAACAGTTACTTGCCTAGACTCTTATTTTAAAACGATTGTGATTGGTTTAAAACTCCACCTTCTCTCCTTGGAAGGAATCCCAATAAGTAACTGCTAACTCATTCCTGTCTCATCAGCTACTCTCTAACTGCCACTGTTTTTTAACCAACTACGTGAGAAAAACAAAAATAAAAAGGCAGATTCTAGAAAGCTATGTCAAAGTTAATGTGGCCATTAATTGTAGAAACCCCTTGTGACTCTGGAGCATAGTTAGATTTCTTGAAAGCAAGCCAGGGAAATACCACATTGTGTAACTAAAATGTCTCTGAAATCAAAGGCTTCATAACTTGAAAAACAAGGGCTTCTGAATGAGTAGAGGAAAAGTTCTGAGTGTAAAAAGATAAAGCAGTCACTAGAGTGGGCACTCTAGGAATAACCAGCTGAATCAAGTGAATGGCAAAGTGACACAGTTATAAAAAGCAAAAAGAACATAGAGTCTACTTTAAAAAGTATGGGTAGTGTTGACAAACAGTGTAAGTAATATTTTGTTTATTCTGGTACGAGATGACCACAACCGTTTTATTTAGCACAATTTCAGCTGTCACAGGGAAACATCACATGTTTTGCTGATTTATTTTTCTGGGGCCACAGCCTCAGCTGGGCTCCAACCAATGGTGTTAAGCCAATTTGCAACAGCCGAGGATTTGACCCTTTGTTTTTAATAGCTGGAAGTCTTTTGCTCCCTGTTTCATAATAGCTAAGCTTTACTACAGTGCACTGGCAACAGACCTCTTGCTTTGTTTACGTGACTGAATGAACATTTGACATAGCGCACTTATAAATAATATATACTTTCCAGGAATATTTCCATAACATCCTTATTTATAGGACTAATAAATATCCTCTCACGTAAAAATATTTAGTTAGCATAACTGTTTTTAGCAAAATCTGTTGAGAAATCTGTTGCTGGAAATGCACAAAGACTGAGAATTGTGCAAAAACCAAACCTGAGAAATCCAAGATGAGACCTACTCCAATACGTATAAATAGGTGCCTATATAAAGTGACAACAAAGTGGATGCCCACAGTGGTTTCTCAATACTGTTGCTCTTGAAACTAAAAGTTGCTAAACTCTAGTGTACTCCGGAACACACCACAATCCATTTAAGCTAAGTTTAAATATCTGATCTAACAACGTTCATTTTATGCCAATTTTTAGGTCCAAATTAAGGCCTGTTTTGTGAGTTCTTACCTCACTGAGGAAGGATGAAAGGAAAATCTGATCTTTAAAACCTCTTGTTTTATAAGGAAAGCTGCACCATTCTGCTCAGCAGTCTGATGGGCTCACATGTTGAGAAGCACATCTGGTATATAAGCCGGGACACCTATGTAAAAGATTTAATTTAAAATAGGTTTTATTGAGGGGCCTGGATAGCTCAGGAGATTAGTAATGTATATAATCTCTCTTTACTCCTCAATTACAGATATTAATCCAGGCCAGGCTAGTAATGCCAAAAATTGTTGCCATCTAATGGCTGTTTTGTGGCTTGTGTGAAATCAGTTTGATGTTCTCAGGCCAGTTACTAACTAGACAAACGTCCACATTTGTCACCATCACTAACTGGCCTTTTTGTTGGCAGCCTCGACAGAGAGACTGAGGCCTAAATGGGCAAGATGCCTAAACACCCTCTCACTGTTAGTGGTGGATGGTCCCTCCCATTTAGAGTTGAGGTGCATTGGTAGAGAAACATGATGGAGTTGGCATGGTAATTGTCAAAGCTCCACTTGTTCTGTGGATAAATGGAGGATTTCAATCCAACAGCTGTCAATCTGGTGTTTTGCAGCAGCAGTAAATTCACAAGAACATTTTTTTTAAGTTATTTCTCATCCTACTAGAGGTGGCAGACATCCTAATGAAAATAACATCAAGTGGCATGGGAGCTCATTGTAAGACTGGGGAATAATATATATCCTGCATTAACAATGGTTTAACCTCAGTAGAATAAAAAAAAACACAACACCCTATGCCTTGAGGGAGGGTTAACTCAGTGGTTTGAGCACTGGCCTGCTAAACCAAGGGTGATGAGTTCAATCCTTGAGGGGGCCACTTAGGGATTTGGGACAAAAATCAGTACTTGGTCACTGCTAGTGAAGGCAGGGGACTGGACTTGATGACCTTTATGTATATAAATTAATACAGTGCTTCCTGAAGTGGTTTAAAACAATTTTGGGATAAAATGGTTTAAAAGACTATACAAATGCTAAGCCATATTAAAATCAGTTTTAGAAACCATGGTCAAGATTGGGTAGCGATAGGCTCAAAACACAGCTTTTTAAAATGGTTTTTAACATGTCTGATCTCTCCAAACAACATTTCATAATAGCAGCAATAGACAGTTTGGGATACCATTTAAATATGTTCCTGTCATAAACAGATAGCTAAGGGTTAATGTCTCTTTCACCTGAAGCACCTGACCAGAGGACCAATCAGGAAACCGGATTTTTTCAACTTTGGGTGGAGGGAATTTAGTCTCTGAGTCTTTGTTTTCTGCCTGCCTGCTTTCTCTGAGCTTTGGAGAAGTAGTTCTACTTTCTAATCTTCTGTTTCTAAGCCCTCGTCCAGACTAACCCGCGGCATCGGCGGGTTAAAATCGATTGCTCGGGGATCGATATATCGCGTCTAGTCTGGACGCGGTGTATCGATCCCCGAGCGCGCTTACATCGATTCCGGAACTCCATCAATCCGAACGGAGTTCCGGAATCGACGCGGAGAGCCGCGGACATCGATGCCGCGCCGTCCAGACTGGTGAGTACCTCGATTTTAGAAATTCGACTTCAGCTACGTTATTCTCGTAGCTGAAGTTGCGTATCTAAAATCGATTTTAATTCCTAGTCTGGACGTGGCCTAAGTGTAAGGACAAAGAGATCAGATAGTAAGTTCTATGGTTTCTTTTCTTTGGTATTTGCATGAATATAAGTGCTGGAGTGCTTTGATTTGTCTTCTTTTTGAATAAGGCTGTTTATTCAAAATTCTTTTAAGCAATTGACCCTGTGTTGTATCATCTTAATACAGAGAGCACATTTGGATGTATTTTTCTTTCTTTTTATATAAAGCTTTCTTTTAAGACCTGTTGGAGTTTTTCTTTACTTCAGGGAAATTGAGTCTGTACTCACCAGGGAATTGGTGGGAGGAAGAAGTCAAGGGGAGATCTGTGTGTTGGATTGCTAGCCTAATTTTGCATTCCCTCTGGGGGAATAGGAAAGTACTTTTTGTTTCCAGGAGTGGGAACAGAGAGGGAGATTCACTCTGTTTGGATTCACAGAGCTTGTGTCTGTGTATCTCTCCAGGAGCACCTGGAGGGGGGAAGGGAAAAAGGATTATTCCCTTTGTTGTGAGACTCAAGGGATTTGGGTCTTGGGGTCCCCAGGGAAGGTTTTTCAGAGGGACCAGAGTGCCCCAAAACACTCTAATTTTTGGGTGGTGGCAGCAGGTACCAGGTCCAGGCTGGTGGCTAAGCTTGGAGGTTTTCATGCTAACCCCCATATTTTGGACGCTAAGGTCCAAAACTGGGACTAAGGTTATTACAGTTCCCTATCTGCCCAATATAGTGCCTGGTAGCCTACATAAATACATAGATGGTCAATATTTTGCTCCACTGGTAAAGTGTGAGAATGAATGGCCTTGAATCACACTGACAATATACGAAGATTTTTAGCACTTTTGTACTATCTGCTTATACCACAGATATGCAGTACCAGGAGGAAAAAACCTAAAACCTGTCTAGCTCAAATCCACCAAAACATTGCACTAATTAACAGACCGTACGAATGGATCTATTAGAAATTTGGAGGATTAGTGAAACTGACCTTGTGTAAGGAAACTGTTCCACTTGACTGTCAGAGAAATTTTGAACAGTTCATCTACTATAAAACTAAAAACTTTCAACAAATTTATATTGAACCATTTGTGATCTGAAGACCATTGAATCAGCTAATGATTCTCAACACTGGTCACTAGGTCTGTCTGAAGGACAGGGCCGGTGCAACCATTTAGGCAAACTAGGCGGCCGCCTAAGGCGCCTAGTGGTTGGGGGCTCCTAAAAGTCCCCTCAGGCGAGGAGGTGGAGTGGAGATGAGCTGGGGGGGGGTGCGGGGAGGGCTGCCCGCAGTAACGGGGGGGGGCGCATAGGGGAACAGCTCCCCGCCCCAGCTTACCTCCACTCTGCCTCCTCCGTTGAACACACAGTCCCCGCTCTAAGTCTCCTCCAATCAGTGCAGCAAGCCTGGGCAGGGAGGAGAATTAGAGCAGTGTCGGGGTGCTCAGTGGAGGAGGCAGAGCTGAGGTGAGCTGGGGCAGGCTCCCCAGGCAGGATTAGTTTCCGTGGGGGGGAGGTCTCCCCAGGCAGGGTTAGCTGCCGTAACAGGGGCGGGGGGAGAGGAGAGGGGGAAAGTCTCCCCAGGCAGGGTTAGCTGCCGTGGGGGGACAGGGGGAGTCTCCCTGGGCAGGGTTAGTTGCCATGGGGGGACGGGGGGGAGAGGGGTTAGCTGTCATGGTGGGGGGGTATCTGCTGTGGAGGGGCTCCCCGGGTGGGGGGTTGAGTTAGCTGCCATGGGGGGGGGCGGGGATAGCTGGGTGGGGGGTGCAAGGTGGAAGTAAGTTTCGCCTAGGGCACAAAACTTCCTTGCACGGGTCCTGCTGAAGGGAAGGGGATGAGTGCAGTGACAAAAAAAAAAAAATGCAATGAATAGCAATTAGAAAATGCCCTTCGGGGGACAAATACTGTAAACATATACTGATAACATTGAAACTACAGATGAACTGAGACATTAACATTCTGTAGCTACAACAGCATATTAGACGAACATGTACTATAATTTAAATCATGATCAGTTTATCCAGTTTCCACTATAAAACAAACAAAGCTACCACAGGGGATTACAAGATCTAGGCATACACTGAATTAAATCAATGACACAAGCCCTTTCAAAAGTAAAGTGTGGTTCAAAACATATGTAACAAAATATGACGCGTTTTTATCTTGTCTGTCTAAAATGCCTTTGATACTGTGAGCTTCTGTCTCCTGGGTCTGTATTGCAATCACAGTCACTCGCCTGATGAAGACCAATCATCCCAGTGAGCATTAGACTACAGAAAGTTTTCAAATGTGTGCCAAACTGTTAATATCAGTGGATTAGGGGCACTCATTCATAATTATTAACTACTACTGTAGATAACACTAGACTGTAGTAACCTTTCCTGTGACAGGGTGTTATATAACAACATGCTTTTAATCCACTCTCAGGCAGAACAGCGGGGAAGAACAAATCCTCCTGCTTTTATAAAGGTTTAAGGTTCTTCATTCTCTATTTTCCTTCCCCCATTTATCCTACATAAGCTGAGCTGTTCCCGTGGATGGAATTACTTTTGCGTAACCTGGGAGACGGTTGTAAAATTTGCTCAGATAAACTGTATCTTCCTCTTCTACTAGTCACTTCTACCAAAAAGCTGCAGCCTTTATATTCACAGCTGAAACAAGGTCTCTCTCTTCCTGTCACTATCTCCTCCCCTTTTATTTGATCTCTTACTCCAGTTGCACAATGGTATCTAAATATACAGCACAAGAATAGCAGTCACAGTCAAACATGTTGTATACGGAATAAACATTTTTGTACAAATACCACTTTTAAAAATACATTCATAGAATCACAGGGTAAGAAGTAACCACAAGGGTCATCTAGTCTAACCCTTTGCCAAGATGCAGGAGTCGTTGTGTCTAAACCATCCCAGATGGATGACTACAGCCAATGATTATTACTATAAAATTTTTGCAGTAGTTAAAGGGAGCCTTTCACCAACACAAGGAAGACCAAGGTTTTCAAATATGGGCAGTGCTGATAGGCCATTTTGAAATTCGTCCTGGTCTCACAGCTCTTCTGTAGCTGAAGTTTAGGAAATGTGATGGGCAATTGATGATGGCTGCTGATGGACTGGGCCAGGAGTTGAGAGATCTGGATTCTCCTTCTAACGTCACTGTTTTTATTTGCTGCGTGCGCTGGGGCAAATCATTTAACTCTTACGCCTCAGTTATCTTCTTTGTAAAATGGGGTTAATATTGCTTACCTATTTTTCTAAAGGGCTTTGAGTTCCATGAATGAGAAATGCAAATCATCCATCCAATCTGTCAGTCGCATAATGTTGCCAGATCACTGCATACAAGAAAGATGACAAGACTGCAGTGAGAATGTACTGCTCATATACCATTTCCCATGACAGTGGCCACAAGAACAGATTTCCACTGTACCATTTCATGCCCTTTCCTAGTCTATCATGGGAATTAAGCATAAGGGCCCATTCTGCTACTTTTACACATGCAGAGCAGTACTTGACACTGCAAGTAGCCCCACTGATTTCAGTGAGGCTATTCATGGAGTAAGATACCACACTCAACATTAAAATGGCAGAATCTGGCCTTGAAATTGTAGTCTTTCATTTTCTGAAAGACAATTAGAAACTGCATTATTGTTCCGTTAAACTATTAATGGCAAATTCATATGTTATGATGAATAAATCTGACTCCATACCATTGTTTAGTAATAGAACAGTTACAATCCAGGTGCAAGATACATAATTGTTTTCCCACTTCTTCCTGTCCTTAAACGGTGCTTCTCTTCCCAGTCTTTGGCCTTGTCTACACTACAGAGTTGCAGCGCTGGTGAGGGGGTTACAGCGCTGCAACTTAGGATGTGTACACACTTGCACAGCACGGCCAGCACTGCAACTCCCTGGTTGCAGCGCTGGCTGTACACCCGGTCGAGCCTCGGGTGTAGAGGATCCAGCGCTGGTGATCCAGCGCTGGTCAGCAAGTGTAGACACCCACCAGCGTTTTTATTGACCTCCGTGGCATAAGCAGGTATCCCAGCATACCTTAGAAGCCTCTCTGGTAATCATGCAAACTCCTCTGCCCTGGGCTCACCTGACCCCTCCTTTAAATGCCCCTGGAATTTTAAAAATCCCCTTCCTGTTTGCTCAGCCAGGTGTGGAGTGCAGTTAATCAATCAATCACTCAGCGACCATGCCTCCACGCACCAAACGAGCCCCAGCATGGACCAATGCAGAGCTGCAGGACCTCATAAGTGTTTGGGGAGAGGAGGCTGTGCAAGCACAGCTGCGCTCCAGAAGGAGAAATTATGATACCTATGGGCAGATATCGCAGTCCTTGATGAGAAGGGGCCATGAACGGGACGCGTTGCAGTGCAGGGTCAAAATTAAAGAGCTGAGGAGTACTTACTGCAAAGCTCGTGAGGGAAATCGCCGCTCAGGAGCTGCCCCCACGACCTGCCGTTTTTACCAGGAGCTGGATGCCATACTTGGGTGTGACCCCACTGCCAATCCTAGGAGCACGATGGAGAGTTCAGAGCAGGGAGAAGTGGGGGAGGTTGTAGAGGACGGCGACAGTGAGGCTACTGGCGTGGACGGAGACACCCCGGAGTCCCAGTACACATGCAGCCAGGAGCTCTTCTCAAGCCAGGAGGAGGCTAGCCAGTCGCAGCAGCTGGAAGTTGATGGTGAGGAAGAAACTGAGGATCGTGCTCGGGGTAAGTAGATTTTTATGTTTTGGGAGAGGAGGGTTTTGGTTATGGCTGCCTGCATGCATGCCTAAACATGGAATAGCCCATTGATTTGCTCTATCACGTCTCTGTAATCTGCCTCGGTAATCTCTTGAAAAGTTGCAGCAAGAGCGTTTGCAAGTTGCTTTCTCAAGTTGATCGGGAGAGCCACCGTGGTCCCTGTCCCGGTCAGGCTAACTCGTCCGATCCACTGTGCAGCGAGGGGTGTGGGGACCATGGCTGCACACAGGCAAGCTGCATAGGGCCCAGGGCGGTATCCACATTCCTGTAGAAGACCCTCCCTCTCTTCCCAGGTAACACGCAGCAGTGATATGTCTGGCAGTAGGAAACCCTGTTGAGAGTTTAGGGATAATTGAGTGCAGGGCGCCAGGTTCGCGTTTCCCCAGCCCAAGGCGCTCTGTTGTTAACCCCCCCCCCCAGCACGTAGGCAGCCACGCGGTGCGCTCCTGTGTTCCCCACCCCCCCTCCAAGCAGGCATCCAGCACCGCGGTGTGCTCCTGTGTTCCCCACCCTCCCTCCAAGCAGGCATCCAGCACCGCAGTGCGCTCCGGTGTAAGGCACCCCCCCCTTCAAGCAGGCATCCAGCACCGCGGTGTGCTCCTGTGTTCCCCACCCCCCCCCTCCAAGCAGGCATCCAGCACCGCGGTGTGCTCCGGTGTAAGGCACCTCCCCTCCAAGCAGGCATCCAGCACCGCGGAGTGCTCCTGTGTTCCCCCTCCCACCTCCAAGCAGGCATCCAGCACCGCGGTGCTTCCCCCCCCCCACCAGCAGGATGGCGTGAACGCGGACCAAAGAACGCCCCCCCCCCAAGCAGCTCACCACCTTCCTGTTCACTACTGTCCCCTCTTCAGGACACCAGCTACCTCCTGTACCCATTGCTGATAAACCTCAGTGACCCATTGGTCAATTCCCACTCCCAAGGGGAAATCGGGGCAAAACCACTCACCCCATTGCTCGCCATGACTTAGCTTGCCTGCCCTCTCTGTGTTATGTGAGGTATGTGAGAAGGATGCTACCAAAAGTCTAAAAAGTCCTTCAACGTGTGATAATAAACAATGTAGCCTCTGTGTATTACATGGTTCTCTCTCTCTTTTTTCTAGTGACCTTGACTACTGCAGCCGGATCACCGGCCTCACGTAGGTTGCAGAACTTGAGACGGAATCCTAGAAAATCAAAAGAGGAATTGATCAAATCTGTTATGAGCCACTACAACAGAGAAAGTAGGAAGACACAGGAATGGAGAGAGAAGACGTATGAATGGAGAGAGAGTGTACATGAATGGAGAAAGAGTGTACATGAATGGAGGCAAACAGAAAGCAGGAGAAAGGAATTGACTGCCAAAAAAACCACAAAGCAGATAAGCCTCCTGGCTCGCCAAACTGAGTCTTTCGAGTCTCTTGTAGCCATGCAGACAAATATGTAACGTGGTAACCCACAGCCCTCCCAAAGCCCTCTTCCTTGTTCCCCAGTATTTTCACAAAACAACTTTCTCCAGCAGCCAGTTCCTTATTATCCCCAACTGCCCCCAACACCTGTACGATCACCTACCAGCCCTGATAACTATAATTCTTACCCTGTTCACTCCACCCCCATTATTCTGCAGCATAGTAATCCTGAAGTGCAGCAGACACTGAATAGTGATCAAAATAGGACATATTCAAACCTGTGAATGTACAGTCCACCACCCCAACCCCCTTGCCTGTTATGTACTGTATGTTGAATAAAGGTTTTTTTTCTTTTTCACTACGTTATATTATTGCTGGAAGTGGTAAATATTATACACTAAGGTAAAGCAAAGCACATCAAATGCATCAAACATTACTGTTGGCTCTCAGCATCAAATTGCTCCCTTAAAGCATCCCTAATCCTTGAAGCCCTTTCCTGGGCCTCCCTATTAGCCCTGCTCTCTGGCTGAGCAAACTCATCCTCTAGGCGTCGAACCTCGGAGGTCCATTCCTCACTGAATCTTTCACCCTTCCCTTCACAAATATTATGGAGGATACAGCACGCGGATATAACAGCGGTGATGCTGCTTTCCACCAAATCTAGCTTCCCATAAAGACAGCGCCAGCGTGCTTTCAAATGGCCAAAAGCACACTCCACAGTCATTCTGCACCGGCTCAGCCTGTAGCTGAACCGGTCCTTGCTCCTGTCAAGCTTCCCTGTATATGGTTTCATGAGCCAGGGCATTAAGGGGTAAGTGGGGTCTCCAAGGATCACAGTGGGCATTTTGACGTCCCCTACTGTGATCTTGCGGTCTGGGAAAAAAGTCCCGGCCCTCAGCCTCCTGAACAGGGAACTGTTCCTAAAGATGCGTGCATCGTGCACCTTTCCAGGCCATCCTGAGTAAATGTCAGTGAAACGCCCACGGTGATCCACAAGCGCTTGCAGAACCACGGAGAAATACCCCTTGCGATTAACGTACTCTGATGCCAGGTGGGGTGGTGACAGAATAGGAATATGCGTCCCATCTATTGCCCCTCCACAGTTAGGGAACCCCATTTCTGCAAAGCCATCCACAATGTCCTGCACGTTCCCAAGAGTCACGGTTCTTCTTAGCATGGTGCGATTAATGGCTGTGCAAACTTGCATCAGCACCATTCCAACGGTAGACTTTCCCACTCCAAACTGGTTTGCCACCGATCTGAAGCAGTCTGGAGTTGCCAGATTTCAGATTGCAATAGCCACCCGCTTCTCCACTGGCAGGGCAGCTCTCAATCTCGTGTCCCTGCGCCACAGGGTAGGGGCGAGCTCAGCACACAGTGCCATGAAAGTGGCTTTTCTCATCCGAAAGTTCTGCAGCCACTGCTCGTCATCCCAGGATTGCAGGATGATGTGCTCCCACCACTGAGTGCTGGTTTCCCGAGCCCAAACGCGCTGGTCCACGGAGCTGAGCACGTCTGTTACTGCCACAAGCAATTTACTGTCTTCACAGTGAGGCAATTCAATATCATCGTCTGACTCCTCACTGTCACTACTGTCACTCTCACTTTGCAACTGAAGGAATAGCTCCACTGCCATGCGTGATGTGCTGGCAACATTCATCAATAAGGTCGTCAGCTGCTCAGGCTCCATTTATAACAAAAATCGCAGAAAAAGCGCTGTAGAATCACAATGCCGCCAAACTGCTCGGAATGTGTAGCAAAGCACCACGGGGCGTTGGAACAGGAAGCGGAAAGACACTCTCACTTCCTTCCCCTTCCCACAAGCCACAGCGCCGAAATGGGACGAGGTGCTCTGTGGGATAGCTGCCCACAATGCACCACTCCCAACAGCGCTGCAAGTGCTGCAAATGTGGCCATACTGCAGCGCTGGTTGCTGTAAGTGTGGCCACTCTGCAGCGCTGGCCCTATACAGCTGTACTAACACAGCTGTAACTACCAGCGCTGCAAAACTGTAAGTGTAGACATGGCCTTTGTTTGTCTTTGTGACGATTTGGGGCATCTACATATGACTTAGGCATTTTAGTTAATTTTATGTAATTGCTGTGTCATTGAATGCCTTAATGTCTAATGACTCAGCCATAGGTTGATGAGGTCCCTGACGCAGTATTATGTACCCTGTCTGGAAGGAGCTACTGAACAAACAAAAGAAATTGTACGGAGCATGCCTGAGCTGGAAAACAATTCTGATTAACTTTATTGGCAGGAACAGGGAAATGGAGAGTGGAAAAATCCCCAAACAACAGAACAAAGAGGCAGAGGTGACAGAGCATTGATTTTAAAAGACTATAAGGAAACTTGGGGCAAGAGAGGAACAAAGGGACATGCTTTCATAGCAGAGGCAACCTTTTTTAACGGCTAAACCAGCCAAGGAAGAAGGAAGCTGGCTGCATGATTCAGAGAAACCATGTACAGGACAGAGATTCACAAGAACTCTGACCAAATGCCAAAGAACACCCAAGAGCAGTGAGAAAACTCAAGGAGAGAAACGGAGGTGTTTTATCATTTCATCTAGATAGCTATATTGCTTGTGCCATCTAAACTAAAGAGTGATTCGTTTTGGAACCTTCTGCAAAGTTTCTGTGTTGTGTGTTTCAACTACTGCGTGTTCCTCAGGTGGTACACTGTAATCCAGAATGTCCACAAGGTTGGAAGCTCAGGAAAGGATGTATTTAAGCAACACGGGTGTCTGGGGATGGTGGTGATCACACTGGTTCTGGGGACCAGAGCAGCTGGTCCATGAGGTCCCAGTGCTGTGAAGGGATAACAGTGTGCGCAGAGCGAGCATGCCAGAGAAGCCAAAGAAAGAGACAATGCTGGAGCCTACCCAGTCCAAGGAAAGCTCACAGGCACATGGATCCTGTATGGTGGGACTCAAATGCAGCAGCTTGGTGAGCATTCAGCAGGGGGCGCTCAACTAGCTCTGTGATAGTCTCCTTTATCAGTGTATTTGACTTTGTACCTTGTTCAATTCAACGTTACGCTCTTGCAACAGCCAAAAAACCTTTACAAAGCACCCTAAGTTAGAGTGGGATATGTACATATCAAATTATTAAGTCTGTGTAGTATTAAGTGTGGAAATGTTACTTAGACCTATGACTGCAGACTCATCCAAAAACATTTAGCCTTCACTTCCCTCCCCTAAAGAAGAGAACTGTGGAACACTTTCCAGAAAAACACAACAATAATGTTAAAAGCAGATGTATAAATAAAACAAAATTTCATTAACCTAATTGCTGTGTCTGTCACACCTTTATTTGTTTTCCACTATTTTGTTTCCTTCTCTTCTGATGTTTCACTATATCTTTGCTTTCCTGAAAAATTAACACACACAAATAGGCTTGGAAGGATTTGATTTATTGTAAATGTTGATAAACATCAATTTCACTGTACCCACAAACCAATGAAAAAATATTTTCACCAATAATAATCTAAATTTACTGATAAGCAAAGTAAAAAAAACCCTGTTGCTTGAGAACATATTAGATTTTGATGCAAGGACAACATTTTGACATGTGTTGTTAACACTTTGTGTTTTAACAGTTAGAAAAGCTTTAAAATGTCAAAATGATAAAAAAAATGGAATTCTGCCAAGCCTACTTATAAATAATAATTAATCTCCTGTTGTATACTCTTCTCTTTTTTTTTAATCTTGCCTCTTCCTCTACCAATCTTTCCCTTTTTACCTCTTCTTTGCCCAATCTCTTTCAAACCAACACAAAAGGTAGCTCACTTTGACCCAAGTTACAGATCTTGGTTTTGCCCCAATTCATTCCCAAGTCATAGAAGATCAGGGTTGAATGAGATCTAGAAGGTCATTTAGTCCAACCCCATGCTCACAACAGGACCAACCCCGACTAAATCATCCCAGTCACAAACCGTCCTAAAACAAAACAAACACAGAGAGAGGCATGAAGGTATAATTGGACATTAAATGTCAAAATGGCATAGCCCATTTAAACTGAAGCATGTCACTCCAATCGGGCAAAAAATAGCTCAGAGACCACAGTAAGGGGCACATTACAAATTTGATCAGATTAGACAGATGGCAGCCGATTTTACAAGCATATTTTTACAGGTTTTATTTGGAAGAGAGCAACAAATCGGGAACAGATTTCCAAATGAAATAAATAATTGGCTGCAGAGGAATACCAAGATCCAAGTCAGCCTGTTCTGGAGTTGGTTTTATCTGCCACCTTGTGTTCATTAAAGGAACAGTTCAGCTTTATTTATTAGGTTTGGCTTTGTAATAAACTGTTTTGCAATTGCGAAATAAAGCATTATGCAGAAAGAGGAAGTTCCAGAACATGTCCAATGTGTAAGCTATTTACTTTAAAAAAAAATCACAGAAGTCTATTTTGAGAAAGTTCTGTTAAAATGGGACCTTATAATGCTACTCCCCATCAAGATATGAAGAGAATGACGCTGGCACTCCCAGCCAGAGTAAAAAGCTGCTGTTGGATCATTTATTCCAACCCCTTATGTGCCACTGTAGAAAAGTATTCACAGAGAACTAACAAGGATTCCACTGAAACATGTCTACAACTTGTTTCTATTACTTCCACATAGTCCCTTGGCAGGTTATTCCACTGTCAAATTAATCTGGGTAGTATAAAGTGTTAGTTGAGTTTATCTTGGACAAATTTAGCTCCCTTAATTCCCACAGCCAAGAACTAAACAACACTCTGGTACTTAAAGATGTACACTGAAAAGTGATATTCACATGGGGTAAACTGCAGAGATGCCCCAGGCACTTTGTACCAGAGATTAATTTGGTCCCATTCAATCCACTTATTCCCTCTGTGCCTAATTCTGTGCTGATTTACACCCCTGCAAAACCATTAATTTCAATGAGTCTAAATCAGTCCAAAGTTGACTCTTTATTCTATTTCACATATCTACAAAGTTCCCTTGCAACATTTTTCATTATGGGAGGTGTGGACCTGGACCCCTTGTCTCTTGTCCAAGTCTTGTCTCCTGGTTGGTCCTACAGCTTCTCTCCTTGTGTTGCACACCCAGGTACAAAAACATGTTAACAGTGATTAATAGTGGTCTTAAAAATGCTTAACTACCTATCTCCGAGACTGCATTTCAGAGAGAGACTTGGATCTCGTTGGATCAAGTTTTAGTCAGGCCTCTTTTTAAAATCCTCCAAACAATTTGGCTTTCTTCAAGAAATATGCACAAGTCTCCAGACCCTCCACCGCAGGAGGGAATAACTTATACCAAGTCCATGTCACCTCCTACCAACAATGGGTTTGAGACCAAACAATGCATAGTTTCATACCATTGCTAAGCTAGCTTCAACTTCAACACCAGAGATATTAATCCAATTGCTTGAATTACTCAACAGTGCAACACACTGAGGAAAGATGGTCTTGTGGATAAGGCACTGGAATGGGACATGAGATCTAGATCTTGTTCCTGGCTCTGCCACAGACCATTTGTGCATGCTTGGGCAAGTTACTTAATCTCTCTTTCTCCTACCCTTTATCTCACAGACTTTAAGGTCAGAAGGAACCATCATGATCATCTAGTCGGACTTCTTCCACACTGCAGGCCACAGAGCCTCACCCACCTGTGTGATCTATTTAGACTCTAAGATCTTCAGGATGGGAATGTTACATGTTTTGGCACTGGCTGAGTTCCCTCATTGTGGTCAGATACACCCAATCTTTGGATCCCACATATTTTCAAGCCTACTGGGTCTGATCAGCATCTAGACACTGCATCTAAATCTGGCCTCTATAATCCCAGGGTACTGAACCCCTGTCTAATACCCCTTTTCAGGATGTGCCTTCAGAGCTGGGCAGCTGGAGAGTGGCAGCTGCTGGCCGGAAGCCCAGCTATGAAGGCAGAGCCACCACCAGCAGCAGCACAGAAGTAAGGATGGCGGTATATAGTATTGCCACCCTTACTTCTGCACTGCTGCCTGCAGAGCTGGGCCCTCAGTAAGCAGCCGCCGCTCTCTGGCTGCCCAGCTCTGAAGGCAGCGCAGAATAAAGGGTGGCAATGCTGCGATTCCCCTGAAATAACCTTGTGACCTGTCTGCAACTCCCTTTTGGGTCAGGATCCTCAATTTGAGAAACACTCGTCTCCCCCATGAAATCTGTATAGTATAGGGTAAAAGCACACAAAAGACCAGATTTCATGGGGGGAGACCAGATTTCATAATCTGTGATGCTTTCTTCATGGCCGTGACTTTGGTAGGGCCCTAGTCATAAGTCTTTGACGGTAGCCTCCCTTGCTAGAGCAAAGCTATTCAATTTCTGGTGGTTCTTAATGTCTGTTATTCACGATCAGACACCTAGGTAGCAGCGCCTTTCCCCAGCACAAGAGGGATGATGCATTCTAACATTAGCAATATACAGTTCAGCATGCGATCAAGGTGACTCAAAATGGAGATTGACATACAATATGCTTTTTCACAAAATCAGCCTGGGCATACTAACATAACCCCTCAAACTATCATAATCTTATGTGTATGTGCAGCACCTAGCACAATGGGACCCTAATCTTGGCTGAGGCCTCTAGTCATCAGTGTAACGCAAATAAGATACTGCTACCTCCTTGGACTTGGACACTGCAGTTACATTACAATGTTTACAGTTTGTGCAACAGTGGTGTTGAGGCTTAGTTCATTTTCACAGAGCACTGTAAGATCCTGGCATCCAATTTACTGTGAAATGCAAAATATTATTTAAACTTATATATGTTTTTTTTTTCTGCACTAGGGTCTTCAGGCTCACTGGGTGGAATTTTTAAAGGTGTTCAACTCCCACTGACTTTAAATTGGTATTGGGCATCTATATCCCTAGCACCCTTTGGAAAAATCCCACCCACTGATATAAGGCCAGTGTGAAAAAAGGGGCAGCAGTAGGGAAATACTAACAAAAATGTAACAGACACTTCTGGGTGGCTTAAGGAGAGGTCAAATGATCAACAAGTCCTAGCATGCCCCCGAACTCTCTATGCTAGTAGACTATAAACCATCACCCCAATAAAAGAAACATACAATGGTTGTTTTTGATGAGCTATGGCAGACTGCATCTAACCAACAAAAATGTTACGTTGTATCAATCATAAAGTGGCAACAGAAATAAAAGCTGATGGCAGTGAAGCCCTTTTCTCAGATGCCTCTCAGAGGCAAGACTGAACACGCCAAAAAGAAGAGGCCTCAGATATGGCAAGAAACCCAGGTAAGAATTTATTTACAAACAGATCAGATGAGATAAAACTGCTTCTCAATCCTTTCCCCTAAATATACTTACAGGCCATGTAGCAGGGGGGTAGCACAATGCATAAATCAGTAAAAGGGTATGAAGTTAGGACCACAGTCTTTGGAGTGTGAAACAAAGTAAACAGTTATCTATTCTCTTCGGCTTCATCTACCACTACAAATGTAGCCATTTTGAGAATTATTTTGAAAGTGGTTCCCACTAACATGGTGGATTAGGCATACATTTAAACAGTTTGAGACCAGTATTCCTTGCTCCCCTCCTCAGAGACCAGTTTCAATGGATTAAAAAAAAAATAATCCACAGTTATATACCAACCACACTGTCCAACACAACTGTGTTTGCGAAAATCAGTTTCTGAACATGGCTGAACTTGTAGCACAGACAGGGAGTTGGGCCCTTTGGAGTTCCACGTGGACAAATCCCTGTGCTCTCATGGAGCCAGTGAAGTCAATGGGGCTCCACTCAGGTGCCAGGCATCTGCCTGCACAGAACACTCACAAGATAAGAGGCCTTAGAAATATCTATGCCAGGCCTGCACAACTCATAGAGCGGCAAGAGCCATATTACCCCAAAGAAAACAGCTGAGGGCTGAAACCCTCTGGCCCTGCCAAAACCACCCCCCAGTGCCGCCCAGCCCCCCCCCACCCTAGCGCCGCTCAGCCCCACGGAAACACTCCATCCCCATGCTGCCCACCCCAGGGAAACAAACCCTCCTTCCCCAGCGCTGCCCCACTGAAACAGCTGTGGGCCGAAAAGGAAGGGTTTTTTAGGTGGCGGGAGGAAAAACAGTGTGCATAGGGTGACCAGGTCACAGCAGTAAAATAGGACCCTCCCCCTCCCCACTCAGCCCCACCATCACACCCCTCTTCAACCCCCCCAGGGGTCACTATATTACTGCACACAGCAGTCCCAAAAATTAAAATACTGAAAATAGATATCCCCTCCAGCCACCGACTCGCCGCTTGCCTCCTCGTCTCCCCCCCCCAAGTATAAAGTCTTGCCACCGCTGCCTGCCCACCTGGCTCGTCATCCCCCCACAAAATAAGGGGAGGGGAAAAGGGGGACAGTTTGAAGAGAATTTCTGAGGCTATGAACTAAGGGGAGCGGAAAGGGGGGCAGTGTGAAGGGATTGGATGGGACTGTCCAACACACAAACACCGGGGCCCCAAGGAGCCCGGGTGGGGGGGGAATGTGTTAGGGGCCGGGGAGGGGGAAGGTCCCTGGACTAGGGAAGGGGGCAGCAGGCAGGGCAGGGCAGGGCAAGTGTAAAATACACACACACACACACACACACACACACACACACACACACGTGTATGCGTCTCCCCTGGGGATTTTCTGGCTGCCCACAGACAGTTCAAACCCAACCCCACCCCCGATCACTACAGAGGCCGCCCTGGGACCAACCAGCGCAGTAGCCACCCTGCCCCCAACCGAAGGGAGGTTTGGGGAGGGGGGGGGTGTCTCAGCTCCAGTCCTCCTCCCCTGAGCTGCGGCTTGAGCCCAGGCCGGACGCCCCTCCCCTCACTCGGCACTTACCCGCTCTGCCTCGTGCCCAGTGCTTCTCACCTCAGCAGGCCCCAGAAGTGACATACCTGCTCTACACCAGGCAGGGGGAGCGGGAGATGGAGACACGTGCGGTTCTGGCCGTTAGGGCGGTTGGAGCGTGGCGCACATGGGGCAGTGAGGTGGGGCCCCCCTGGGCAGGGGGCAAACCCAGCAGCCCCACCCCGCTGCTTACCCGTGGGCCACACAGTGAGCCCACGCGGACCGCATGTTGTGCAGGCCTGATCTATGCTGTATTTCCCACATATAAATATAACAGTATTTTATACCTCAACCCAAGCAAAAATATTTCAGAACTATTAGCTTGGGGCAAAGTTGGAAGAAAATGAAAACATATTTTCCAAAGATAATTTTAATACCCAAAACAAGGGGCTGTCTATCCATAAATCTACACCAGTTTAGCAAAGCTAGTGCACACCCCTGCATAGATTCTTATTTTTGTTTAAGCATGTTTTATTTCAGTTTAGTTTAAACCCGTTCCTAACTGATTTAACATATATTGAAACAGACCTGAGTGATTTAACACAAAATAAGCTATACTAGTTTAAAGTGCCTTTATACTGATAAAACTGCATCCACACTAGGTTGCACTGAGTAATTATTCCTATGGTAAAGGATAACATCCCTAACCAAAATAGTTATACCCGTACAGAAACTGCCTGTAAACCTGGCCTCAGTGGGTTTAAAAATCACACCTATAGTTAAACCATTGCAACTCTGTGCATAGACAGTAAATCTAAAGATAAACACTAAATAACTGACCGCCTTGCACCTTGTGTAGTTATTTACATCTGTGCCAAGTGAGCATAAACCACCACCAGTGCAAGTACAGAATTGTGATTCGGTAACATTCTGCACCCCTTGCAGAAGAGTAAATGATACTATGAAAGCGAGGGGGTGTCACATTGTGTGAGGAGGCAGCCCCAGCTCCTAGCTCTGCAAGAGACTCCCCTCAGAGTGTGTGAGTGGGGCAGTCCTGGCTCCCCCAGAGATCCCCCTCAGAGTGGGGGGCAGCCCCAGGCCCTCACACCCCCAGACACCCCCCCCCAAAGTGTGTGAGGCAGCCCCAGCCCCTAGTCACTCGGGGGAAGGGGACAGCGCCCCCTCCCTCTCTTACCTCCTCCCCGCCGCAGGCCGCTCCAGTTCGATGTCCAGCGGGCGGGTTCACTGCCCCAAACCACTCCTCAACCTGATTGGCCCATTGGCATGACACCGCTAGCCAATCAGATCTGAGAAAGAAGAGGGCTGCAGCCTGGCTCTCCGGTGGGGCGTGGAAAGTGACGGGGGTAGGAGGGTGTCCCTGGTGCCCCAAGAGGGGAGTGATGGGGGGATGTCCCTGATACCCAAAGAACGGGGAGGGACATCCCTGGTATCCCAAGGAAGGATTGGGGGTGGGGGAGGGATTGTCCCTGGTACTCCACTGGGGGAGTGATGGGAGGATGTCCCTGATACCCAAAGAATGGGGAGTGATTATTGGAGAATTTCCCTAGAAGGAACTCAGTGGGGAGGGGTGATATCTCTGGCACACAAGTGGATTGGGGGAGGGAGTGGAGTGGAGTGGCCTTGTCTAACACAGAGGAGGGTTTATTCCTTGGGACCAGGAAATGTTCCTGGCCCTGAGGGGAAGGTGTGGTGCCCGTTAATTATACCTTTGCAGGTGCCTCAGTCAGGATTACGTTCCATGCAGGCAATGCGAGCCGACTGTGTCCACAGTTCTGTTGTTTAACCTGTGCTCACCCCTGTCCAGGTCACCTTACCCTTCTTCCTCAACCAGCTCTTCTCTCCAGGAGCAGTAGCCAAGAGGAACTGTGCCAGAAGTTGGCCCTTCAGCTGGCTCGCATTGGGGATGCCGTTGATCACAGGATTGTCAGAGAGTTTAGGCAGCGTGCTGAGCGAGACGAGGATGTTGAACAGGTAGAGGGAGATTGGGGGGACAGGCCTTTGTGCTCTGTATGCAAGAATTGTCTGAATTAAATGGCAAACTTCTTTGAGCAAGGACTGTCTGTTCTTGGTCATGCTTGAGAAGCACCACGTATGTTCATTGAACAGCGCTCTATAACTACAGCGTCACATCCATGGACACACCCCAGCAGCAGCAGGAAGAGGAATCTGCTATTTTCCTTAAAAACACCTTGACCCGGTGTTTCTTGAGGTCCAACCCGGCAGTCCTCCCTCCTGGGATTGGCTCCTACTGAAGCCAAGAGGTTGCAAGATTAGACCCCTGATGTTTTCTGTTTACAGGCAGAAGGTTTGATACTTCTCACATTTGCATTCCCAGCATGTTGTTTAATACCTTGTGTCATGGTATAAATCCCCACTCTGAACCTTAGCGTCCAAAAGATGGGGTACCAGCATGAATCCCCCTAAGCTTAATTACCAGCTTAGATCTTGTAGTGCTGCCACCAACCAGGACGTGCAGTGCCTGGTATACTCTGGTCCCCCCAAAACCTTCTCAGAGGACCCCAAGACCCAGACCCTCTGGATCTTACAAGGAAAGTAAACCCTTTCCCCCACCGTTGCCTCTCCCAGGCTTTCCCTCCCTGGGTTACCCTGGAAGATCACTGTGATTCAAACTCCTTGAATTTTAAAACAGAGAGGAATGCACCTTTCCCCCTCTTCTTTTCCCCTCCCCCTTCTCTCTTCCTGTCTCCCACCAATTCCCTGGTGAGTACCGACTCAATTTCCTTTGAGCCTTAACAAGGGGAAAATCAATCAGGTCTTTTAAAAAGAAAACTTTTAATAAAAGAAAGGAAGAGTAAAGATTATCTCCGTAAATTCAAGATGGTATATTACAGGGTCTTTCAGCTTATAGACAGTAGAGAGAAGCCTCCCCCCAGCAAAATTCCAATTTAAAATACTTTCAGCAAAATACACATTTGCAAATACAGAAAACAATCAAAAGACTAAACTCGCCTTTTTCCTGGTACTTACTAAAATTAGAACAGAAGAGATTTTTTCAGAAAGATTGGAGGAATCTGCTTACATGTCTGGTCCCTGTCAGAACCCAGAGAGAACACAGACAAAGAAAGAACACACAAACAAAGACTTCCCTCCACCGAGATTTGAAAGTATCTTGTCTTCTGATTGGTCCTTTGGTCAGGTGTTCCAGGTTTAACTGTTTGTTAACCCTTTAAAGGTAAAAGAGACATTAACCCTTAACTATCTGTTTATGACACCTTGGCATGTGTGTTTTCACAGGGCCTACATCTGGGAGAACCAAGAGACTTCAGAGAGGAGACAGCTCACTTTATTTTGTTCTTGCTTAGAAAGTTTTACGAAGTTTTGCATTATTTCTGGGCTAGATTTACAGTGTGATGTATGTAACAAAGGGCCTGATGCTGCAAACACAATCATTTTAGTAATTTTACTCACATAGGACCTACTGAATTCAGGGGATTAGGCACATAAGTAAAGTTACTCACCTGCATAAATGTTTACAAGACTGGGCCTATATTTAGTTAAAAAGCAAATTCTGTAAATTGTTTTTCTTGTAGACAGTCACCTTTAACCACACCTTATACCACTCCTGAAAAAATTAATGGTGGATGCAGTAATACACAGCATATAGACTTCCTTATCAATCATTTGTCAATAAATCTGAATGCCAATGCACAAATACACACATTTTTGTTGCCTACCTCTATTTACACATGGAAAGAAAAGTGATCTACTTGTTAAAGGTGTGGAGTACCTCCTACTTCCATTGGCTTTTTTTGGGATTTGCAGATGCTCAGCACATCTGAAAATCAGGCCACTTTCATTTAGATGCCTAGATATGGAGGTGGGAGCCTATGTTTGGCACCCAGCTTGGAAAACGTTGGCTATGAATCTTAGTTTGAACTTTTTAAATTGTTATGTATCCAGGAAGCGTCAGTCTCCGGTTAGTTTGAAGAAACCTCCAGGTTATGTGGCAGTATATTCTGCGTAGCAACTACTTTGATGTTTAAAGCCATGATCACACTAAAGCAGCAGATAGAATACTGTAGTACATTGCAGCTGTTGCGGTAACAAATATGTTCATAATGGTGTTTTTCAGCACACAGGTTCTATCACCTAAACCCACCAACATGTTACAGAGTCAATGTTAATTTCTAAAAGTAGCTCTTGAGTCAGAAAGTGTAAACATATTTGAAATTATTGCCTGTGAGGGCCATTCCTTCATGTGGTAACAGTGCATTAGCTTTAATCTGCATGGGAGAAGTCATGAGGGAACAAAGGTGGCAGAATATAAAAATTACAGGTCAATGTTTCATACAATTATTTAAAAAATGCCTACTTGGATCATAAATTGTGTTCTTTGTTCTATGCTGGGGTGCTTTATGGTTGTTTCTATTATTAAAAAGCTCAGGATTAAGTATAGAGAAGTTTCTAACCACATTTATTTGTTTATTCAGTTATGAAAAATAAACATTTACCACTTGCACTTAATGTTTCATGTTTCTTTTGTTAATGAAGTCAAATGTAATCCTGTCCCTGAATGTGGTTCAGATGTATCATCCCACATGTTAGTTACAGCTGGAGAAGCAATGGGGGGTTGTCAAAGCACAACTCAGAACAGTAGTTATGCCTGTATAAATCATCTTTTGGCACAGGCTTTGAGAAGTTGTCTGTAAGGAGGTGCTGGGCCCTCAGGGGAAGGTGTTGGCAATAGGAAGATAGTCAGCTCCTGGCCGGCCAGTTTCTCACTGTCTGGGTATGTCTTCACTACCACTGTTAAAGCGCTGCCTCACTGCAATATGGCTGTGTAGTCACAGCTCCAGCAGTGGGAAGAGAGCTCTCCCAGTGCTGTTAAAAAATCCACCCTCACAAGGGGAGTACCTACCAGGGCTGGGAGTATGGCTCCCAGGGCTGTGGCACTGTCTACACTGCCACTTTACAGTGCTGAAACTTGCATCGCTTGGGAGGGGGTCACACCCCTGAGTGAGAAAGTTTCAGCACTGTAGACAAGGCCTTACTTTCTGGATGGGTTAGGCTAAAATTTAATTCGGATTGAATCCACCAAAATCTCACTGTCACCCCAAAATTTCATTGTATTCCCCTTCCTAAGGCAGAAATTGAGCCCATTTAGGAGACAAGAAGACTAGGATCTACTTTTATAGCAACCACATAAAGGGAGGTGCTCACTGCTAGTGGGCTAACTGTCACAGAAAGGAAAGCGGATTCAAAAAACAAGAGGAGAGGAAAGATTGGCTGCCAGCAGAAAACATACCCACAAATCAATGGTTAAAAAAAAAAAAAAAAAAGAAGCAAGCAAGCAACACCTATGTCCTTTCTGTCAAGACTTGTGCCTTTCAGGGGCATAATTTCAGAAAAATTTGGAGGGGAAGAGATAGGGAGGGGCAAATTTGTGTTAATGTTATAGGAGATTATATTACATCCTGCAAAGTCAGGGGGAGGGGAGCAAAAAAAAAAAAAAAAAAGGGAACATACTGACTGTCATGGTATAATTCCCCACTCTGAACCTTAGCGTCCAAAAGATGGGGTACCAGCATGAATTCCTCTAAGCTCAATTACCAGGTTAGAACCTGTAGCGCTGCCACCAACCAGGAATTCCAGAGCCTGGTACACTCTGGTCCCCCCAAAACCTTGCCCGGGGACCCCCAAGACCCAGACCCTCTGGATCTTAACACAAAGGAAAGTAAACCCTTTCCCTCACCGTTGCCTCTCCCAGGCTTCCCCTCCCTCGGTTACCGTGGAAGATCACTGTGATTCAAACTCCTTGAATCTTAAAACAGAGAGGAAAATGCACCTTCCCTCCTCCTTCTCTCTTCCCCTCCCAGATTCTCCCTGAGAGAGACAGTAATCCTAACACAGAGAGAAATTAGCCTCTCTCTCCCCCTTCCCTCCTTTCTCCCCACCAATTCCCTGGTGAATCCAGACCCAGTTCCCTGGGGCCTCACCAGAATAAAAAAAAATCAGGTTCTTAAAGAAGAAAAGCTTTTAATTTAAGAAAGAAAAAACAATAAAAATTATCTTTGTAAATTTAAGATGGAATATGTACAGGGTCTTTCAGCTATAGACACTGGGAATACCCTCCCAGCCTAAGTATTCAAGAACAAATTAAAATCCTTTCAGCAAAATATAAATTTGAACTCCTTCCAGCCAAATACACATTCGCAAATAAAGAAAACAAACATAAGCCTAACTCGCTTTACCTACCTAGTACTCACTATTCTGAACTTATAAGAGCCTGTATCATAGAGATTGGAGAGAAATCTGGTTGCACGTCTGATCCCTCTGAGCCCCCAGAGTGAACAACAGCACACACAAAAACTTCCTTCTCTCAGGATTTTAAAGTATCCTGTCCCCTGACTGGTCCTCTGGTCAGGTGACAGCTTGGCTCACTGATCTTGTTAACCCTTTACAGGCAAAAGAGAGATGAAGTACTTCTGTTCTATTAACTCTTACTTATCTGTTTATGACACTGACCTATGAAACGGGGAGAAAAATAAGATTGGGAGGCACCTGCCCCCTTTGCCCTATAGCAAATGACAGCCCTCGTGCCTTTCACTTCAGATCTATATTTACTTGTGAAGAACTGCTGCAAGGCCCACAAAAGGGATCTGCTATTGATGTCAGCTTCCCTCTTACCGCATTTAAGTTGACCCTCTTTCTGTTTCAGATTTGCTTTTGTGTCTTCATACTACCGCCTAGGACCCCTCATACAGAGTATTGTTAAGTCAAGGCCTTCTGCTATTGTACCAGTTTTTCCACGCACTGGCTGTGTGGTTTTGAGCTACTCATTTAGGCAACAAGTTTTAGGACTGGCTGCTGATTTCAGGTGCCAAAGACAAACATTGAGAATCGAGATTTTAGGTGCTTAGCATTTCTGAAAATCAGGCCCAAGTTCTCAGGTTGGGTACCCGAAATCAACTGGCTACTTCTGGGCATGGTGACCCTCATCTTCCCCTCTGTCAGGTGGAGGTGGTAATACTTATTTACCTTCCTCACAGCTATCTTACAATGATTAACCAGGTAATGGTGTACATAAGAACGGCTGTACCGGGTGAGACCAAAGGTCCATCTAGCCCAGTATCTGTCTACCGACAGTGGTCAATGCCAGGTGCCCCAGAGGGAGTGAAGCTAACAGACAATGATCAAGTGATCTCTCTCCTGCCATCCTTCTCCATCCTCTGATGAACAGAGGCTAGGGACACCCTTCCTTTCTCTTCCTGGCTAATAGCCATTTATGGACTTAGCCACCATGAATTTATCCAGTTCCCTTTTAAACATTGTTATAGTCCTAGCCTTCACAACCTCCTCAGGTAAGGAGTTCCACAAGTTGACTGTGTGCTGTGTGAAGAAGAACTTCCTTTTATTTATTTTAAACCTGCTACCTATTAATTTCATTTGGTGACCCCTAGTTCTTGTATTATGGGAATAAGTAAATAACTTTTCCTTATCCACTTTCTCAACATCACTCATGATTTTATATACCTCTAGCATATCCCCCCTTAGTCTCCTCTTTTCCAAGCTGAAGAGGCCTAGCCTCTTTAATCTTTCCTCGTATGCGACCCTCTCCAAACCCCTAATCATTTTAGTTGCCCTTTTCTGAACCTTTTCTAGTGCTAGAATATCTTCTTTGAGGTGAGGAGACCACGTCTGTACACAGCATTGGAGATGTGGGCATACCATGGATTTATATAAGGGCAATAATATATTCTCAGTCTTATTCTCTATCCCCTTTTTAATGATTCCTAACATCCTATTTGCTTTTTTGACCGCTTCTGTGCACTGCGTGAACATCTTCAGAGAACTATCCACGATGACGCCAAGATCTTTTTCCTGACTCGTTGTAGCTAAATTAGCCCCCATCATATTGTATGTATACTTGGGGTTATTTTTTCCAATGTACATTACTTTACGTTTATCCACATTACATTTCATTTGTCATTTTGTTGCCAAATCACTTAGTTTTGTGAGATCTTTTTGAAGTTCTTCACAATCTGTTTTGGTCTTAACTATCTTGAGCAGTTTAGTATCATCTGCAAACTTTGCCACTTCACTGTTTACCCCTTTCTCCAGATCATTTATGAATAAATTGACTAGGATTAGTCCTAGGACTGACCCTTGGGGAACACCACTAGTTACCCTTCTCCATTCTGAGAATTTACCATTAATTCCTACCCTTTGTTCCCTGTCTTTTAACCAGTTCTCAATCCATGAAAGGACCTTCCCTTTTATCCCATGTAGGGCTGGCTTAGCTTGTTCTAGGTAAGCTGAATGGAAAAGGTGTGAGGGAATCCCAACAAATGGTCGTTCAGTGCTTTGAAAATGTAAAACAGTAGTAGAGATGCTCAGGGAATCAATCTACAGACCAGATTAACACAGAACTCTCTCAACCTGGTAAATAAAGGGAGATTCTTTTATACAGATACATTGTTTATTGAGGGTTAGAAAGACCTTGAGACACATTCTGACCCCCTTGGACTTTACGGTAGTTACTGAGCTGCATAATATGGCTACTTAGAACATCACAAGAACTGTCACTAGAAATCAGATCCTACTCATTTAGCTGAAGTGATAAGGGCCTGCACTTTTAGAGAAAGCTCAGAGTTCTTTCCCTGCTGTCCGAAGGATTTTTGATAAGCCCCTTCCACTTGAAGGAAAGGAGAATCTCAGTTAACTTCTAGCAGCAGGGGGTCTATGTCAGTTGTCTAATTCTGATGCTATCCATATTAGATAGGGGCGGATACACTCTAACCAGCTATTTGTTGTTTGTATTATCTTGGCACCTAGGAGCTACAGGTGTGGACCAGGACCCCAGTGTACTAGGTACTGTACAAATAGAGAGTTACTTACACACCCCCTTTGTAAATCAAAGCTGGTCCTCAAGAAGCTAGGATACACAGCCTTTCAATTTCACGTTGAACTAACCAACCCTGATTACCTATGATTTCACAGCATTCCCTATGCTGCACAGCAGGGGCATTCAGAGCTATGCTGAGGGAGGAACTAGAAATCCCTGTTGCTAAAATAGAACCTGCAAGCCACTACTACTTAAGCTAAAGGGGGATCCTGGATATGTGTTAGCAGTATAGGCACTAGGACACTATGGAGCACTTCTGCTTTCATCCTGTAGGGGGCAGTGACACCAGCTCATTGCAATAGGAAAGGCAAACTTTGCAGGAAGTTATAACAAGGATATTTGGGCTGGGTGCAGAGAGATATGCAAGGCTAGTTCCTGGTATGATTAAGGTACCCAGTACATCTGATAGGCAGGCGTTCGCCATCATGTGCCACACACAAATTTACAACCCATTTACGGGTGGGCTTAGAGGTGTGAGGGGGACTGTAAAACACCCCCCTGCCTCCGGCTGTCAAAATCCTCTAGCCCAGAAGTGTCTGCCTTGTGCCCTGAGATGGCAGTTCCCTGGCACCGGGCAGCTTAGCTGGTGGCCACCCTGCAGTGCTTAATTTGTAATGAAAGAGGCAGCAGGGATCAAGCAATTGGGGTGCCAGGGCTAGGAACTGCCAAGCCTAGAGGGGCCGGGACTAGGAACTGCCAGGGTTTGGCACAAGCCCTGCAACCTTGATCCCACCGCCATCCACCCAACCCTGCGCCCCCAGGTCTTTGCAGGGCGGGGCGGGGCACCGCTGGGAACTGGCAAGAGGCCAGGGCGGCATGGGGAGGGGGGACGCCGCTGTTGCCCCGGGGCTGAGCGCCTGCTTCTCTCAGATCCGGTTTGTTTCGTTTTCGTTTCCCGGAAGGATCAGACCAGCGACCACATACTGCTGTGTCTGCGCTCGCGAGTGGGGGACCAGCCAGCCCGGGGCGGAGGGAAGGGCTCGCTCCCCAGCTGGCTGAGTGGGGGGGATCTGGGGGAAGCCTGCTTGAGGAGCAGCGGGAGCGGAGCCCCCCAGGGCCGGAGCTGCACCTCCCACCTCCACCTGCAATGCAGGTAAGAGCTGAGCCACATCGCTGATGCAACAGCCACCCACCTCCCCGTGCACTCTCCCTCCCCCTCAGCCTTCCTTCCCCAGTCCCCACAAGCACCCCCCCGCTGGCTTCCTTCCCGACCCCATCCCCTCAAACAGCCCGGCTAACTCACCCCCCTCCCCAGCAATATTCCCCCCTTCAAATACTTCTAGCAACCTTCCTCATACACCCTGGCTAGAAGTCTCTGCCCCCTCAGTATAGCTTTCCCCCCAAATCCCCAAGCTCTCCTAGCCCCTCTACTCTGCCCTCCACCCCCAGACAGTTACAATCTTGCTGAGGCTTCAGATCTTGAAACTTTCTGATCCTCCCTGCTCTGTACAAGCCTGTAATTAACAAACACTGGAATTCCCCTTCCTTCCTTAGGGACAGCTCATAAGGGGAAGGAGGCAAAGCGGGCTAGATCATGCTTAAGTATATAGCGCATGGACCAATATACTAGCATTATGCAGAGAATTTTTTTTTAATATCTCCCCCATAATTTTACAAAATCACCTTAACTTAGAGCTGCAGGAATACTCCATGATTTAGGTTGTCTTTCAAGGTAAGTTTTATGAAGTCTGCAGCAAGCCTCCATAGATCCCTTGAAGGGAACCCATGAGAACTAAGGAAATGAAGGCACCTCATACACTCTAAAAAGGAGAAAATAAATGAAATAATTAAGGCTGCTTTTCTGGTCTCCCAAGAATTCTTGCAAATTGGCAGAATATCAACCACCTGGATTTTTTTCAAAAGGGTAAATCTAGCTGCAATATAGTTGAGCAAGGGGAGGAAAAAAACCAAAGTTGGAAAGTGTCTTTCCAGAAGAGAAACATATAATTTACCCTGCTAATCTTTCACTTTTATTTTTCCTGTAGCCTGTTGCTTAGAATGAATCTGAAACATGCCTCATGTTGCTGTAAAAAGTGTTACAAGTTCATGCTGGATTGTCTCCTAGTAAATAGAGGTTTTTTTTGTTTTGTTTTGTTTTAAAAGCAGATAAACAATTCTACTGCTAATATAGCTAATAACAGACCTGCTGAAAAAAGTGCAGAGATGAATTTTGGAAGGATCTTCCTGGTTTGGACACAATTAACACTAGGCATCAAAGCATTGTCCACATAAAGTATGAGACTTCCTAGTTCCATAATACACAACCACTCCATAAATGGAAATGGTGCATCTTCTGCTGCAGTTATAAATTGTTGCTCAAATGTAATAGTGTGGCTACCTTGGGCTGTGTTATGAAGACATTGAGCCCAGGAGAGATCATAAAATATAAAAGATTAGGGTTGGAAGAGATCTCAGGAGGTCATCTAGTCCAAACCCCTGCTCAAAGCAGGACCAACACCAACTAAATCATCCCAGCCAGGGATGTGTCAAGTCAGGTCTTAAAAACCTCTGAGGATGGAGATTTCACCACCTCCCTAGGTAACCCATTCCAGTGCTTCACCACACTCCTAGTGAAATAGTGTTTCCTAATATCCAACCTAGACCTCCCCCACTGCAACTTGAGACCATTGCTCCTTGTTCTGTCATCTGCCACCACGGAGAACAGCTGAGCTCCATCCTCTTTGGAACTCCCCCTTCAGGTAGTTGAAAGCAGCTATCAAATCCCTCCTCACTCCTTCTGCTGACTAAACAAACCCAGTTTCCTCAGCCTTTCTTTGTAAGTCATGTGCCCCAGCCCCCTGATCATTTTCGTTGCCCTTCCTTGGGCTCTCTCCAATTTGTCCACATCCTTTCTGCAGTGGGGGGCCCAAAACTGGATGCAATACTCCAGATGTGGCCTCACCAGTGCCAAATAGAGGGGAATAATCACTTCCCTCGATATGCTGGCAATGCTCCTACTAATGCAGCCCAATATGCCGTTAGCCTTCTTGGCAACAAGGGCACACTGCTGACTCCCATCCAGCTTCTCATCCACTGTAATCCCCAGGTTCTTTTCTGCAGAACTGCTGCTTAGGCAGTCAGTCCCCAGTCTGTAGCAATACATGGGATTCTTCCATCCTAAGTGCAGGACTTTGCACTAGTGCTTGTTGAATCTCAGATTTCTTGTGGCCCAATCCTCCAATTTGTCTAGGTCACTCTGGACCCTGTTCCTACTCTCCAGCACATCTACCTCTCCCCTCAGTTTAGTGTCACCCATGAATTTGCTGAGGGTACAATCCATCCCATCATCCAGATCATTAATAAAGATGTTGAACAAAACTGGCCCCAGGACCGACCCCTGGGGCACTCGGCTTGATACCGGCTGCCAACTAGCCATCAGGCTGTTGATCAGTACCTGTTGAGCCTGACAATCTAGCCAGCTTTCTATCCACCTTAGTGTCCATTCATCCAATCCATACTTTTTTAACTTGCTGGCAAGAATATTATGGGAGACCACATCAAAAGCTTTGCTAAAGTCAAGATATATCACATTCACTGCTTTCCCCATATCCATACCTGACCACAATCAGATTGGTCAGGCATGACTTGCCCTTGGTGAATCCATGTTGACTGTTCCTGATCACCTTCCTCTCTTTCAAGTACTTGAAAATGGATTCCTTGAGAACCTGATCCATGATTTTTCCAGGGACTGAGGTGAGGCTGACCTGTCTGTAGTTCCCCAGGTTGTCGTTCTTCCCTTTTTCAAAGATGGGCACTACATTTGCCCTTTTCCAATTGTCGGGTCTTCCCCTGCTCACTATGAATTTTCAAAGACAATGGCCAATGGCTCTGCAATCACCTCAGCCAATTCCCTCGGCACCCTGGGATGCATTAGATCTGGACCCATGGACTTGTGCATGTCCAGCTTTTCTAAATAGTCCTTAACCTGTTCTTTCACCATGGAGGGCTGCTCACCTCCTCCTCATACTGTATTGCCCAGGACAGCAGTCTGGGAGCTGACCTTGTCTGTGAAGACTGAGGGGCAAAATAATACATTGAGTACTTCATCTTTTTCCACATCATCTGTCACTAGGTTGCCTCTCCCATTCATTAAGGGTCCCACACTTTCCCTGACCTTTTCCTTGTTGCTAACATACCTGTAGAAACCCTTCTGGTTACCCTTCACATCCTTTGCTAGCTGCTACTTCAGTTGTGTTTTGGCCTTCCTGATTACACCCCTACATGCTGGAGCAATATTTGTATACTCCTCCCTAGTCATCTGTCCAAGTTTCCACTTCATGTAAGCATCCTTTCTGTGTTTAAGCTCACTGAAGATTTCTCTCTTAAGCCAAGCTTGTCAACTGCCATATTTGCTATTCTTTCTGCACATCGGGATGTTTTGTTCCTGAGCCCTCAATAAGGCGTCTTTAAAAATACAGCCAGCTTACCTGGACTCCTTTCCCCCTCAGATTAGCCTCCCAGGGTATCCTGCCCATCAGTTCCCTAAGGGAATCAAAGTCTCTTTTTCTGAAGTCCAGGGTCTGTATTTTGCTGCTCTCCTTTCTTCCTTTTGTGGGGATCCTGAACTCAACCATTTCATGGTCACTGCTGCCCAGGTTGCCACCCACTTCTACTTCCCCTACTGATTCTTCCCTGTTTGTAAGCAGCAGGTCAGGAGGAGAATGGCCCTGTGCCTGTAGATTAGAATATTCACATTGCCAGTAGCCCCTCCCATGAATGCACCGTTCATTCTGGCTGATACCAGGTTCGCATCTTTAGGCTCAACTAGAGTGACATATACTGATTGTGTGAAGGAACTGCCTGTGGCTGAGGATCCTTGCTTTAGAGTCTGGATGTTCCTTGGCAGCTTGGAAAGGTGAGAAAAGTGTATGGCCAACTTTTTAAAAAAGTGGCTGGTGGTTTTGGGTGCCTTGATTTGGAGCTGCTCAATTTGTGTATCTTTGCACCTGATTTTTGGAGGTGCTGAGCACCCCGAACTCCAAATGAAGTCACTGGGAACTGCAAGGATGCGGCACCTCCACCACTCAGGCCCAAGCTAGGCTCCCAGAAATTAAGGAGCCCAGAATCAGTGGCTGGTTTAGAAAATTTGGCTAAATCTTTTTGCAGGATGGGTAGTAAAGTTCCCAGGGAGTGAAATCTTTTCCAGTGTAAAGTCAGCTCAGCAATTGGTTAGAACCACATTACTGGGATTCAAAGGGGGAGGGGAAAAGACTACTTCCTTGCACATTTCACAATATAAATTGGATTGGATGCATAAGCCCATTACTCTTCATGCTACTTTTTATGGACATGAGAACAATTGATCAGTCCTCTTAACAGGTCTTCACATATTTGAAGATTATCAGTTTCCCCCCGTCCCTCCTTTTCTCAAGGCTAAAGATGCTCAGTAACCTTTTCTCATAGGTTAAGTTTCCTAAACCTCTAGATTCTCTCCCATTTGTCCACATCTTGAAGTGTGGCACCCAGAACTGGACATAATACTCCAGTTGAGATCTCATCAGTGCCAAATAGAGCAGGACAATTACCTCCACTGTCTTACATATGACATAGTGCACCTGAGAAGGATATTAGGCTTTTTTGCAACCGCACCACATTTTTGACTTGCATTAAATCTGTGATCCACTATAACCTAGCAGGTTATCTCCAATTTTGGGATTGTGCATTTGATTTTTTCTTCCTAAGTGGAGTTCTTTGCACTTGTCGTAGTTGAATTTCAGATGGTTGATTTCAGACTGGTTCTCCAGCTTGTCAAGGTTGCTTTGAATTCTAATCCTCTCCTCTAAAGTGTTAGCAACCCCTCCTAGCTTGGTGTCATCTGCAAAATTTGTATTCACACTCTAGACTCCATTATCCAAGTCATTAATGAAAATACTAATACTGGACCAGGACAGACCCCTGCAGTGCCCCCCTGAGACTAGTTATCAGTCCCTCCAGCTTGACAGCAAACCATTATCTAGAGTATGGTCTTTCGACCAATTTTGCACCCACTTTAAGTACGTTCATCTAGATGACATTGCCCCTAGTTTGTCTATGAAGATGTCATGGGAGACTAGCAAAAGCATTACTAAAGATCAGGATCTCAGGTCTACAACTTCCCCCACATCCACAAGGCCAATAAAACATGTTCTGGATTAACAGAAGTGACGGACTGGGTTTGGGATATTTCCCCCCCCCACCTCCAGCAAATTGGCAGGGGTTCATGATCCTCCTCCCCCCTTCAGCACTGAAGAAGGATTATCCATTAGAATCAGGTGTGCATACCCCATATAATCAGTTCCCAGGGGATACAGAGGGAACTCTTACAGCAGATGGATGGTCTGGGGGTTATGGTATTAAATCCTATTCTGACAGGTCCAGGTTAATTCCAGGCTTTGCCACAGCCCCCTTGTGGGACCTTGGGAAAGTCACAGGCAGCACCTTTGAGGATCTGGGCCTTAGTCTGGCAATGTGTGAGTTCTCCCATCTAAGTGGCGGTAGCCCTTCCTCACAGGATGTTGGAAGGATAAACCCATTAAAGAACGTGAGGTCTTGAAGACTATGGTAAATAAGGCCATACAAGGGTGGGAGCTGCCATTTATGCTGAAGTTGACAAGGGAGGTAGAGGGAATACAGCTAATAAATAGCTGCCATTGCCATGGTATCCTGAGCCTCTCACAGTCATTAACAGAATTAACCTTCAGCCACCTGAGTGAGGTAGGGAAATATTAGCTCTGTGTTTTTTTTTTTGTTTGTTTTTTTGTTGTGTTTTTTTTTTTGAGGCACAAGGTAGATTAAATGACCTGCCTACGAGCGCTCAAGCAGCCTGCTGCTGGGCTAAGAATTGAACTTGGACCCTATTCACTAGGCCAGAGGGGTCTCAAACTGGGGATTGGGACCCCTCAGGAGGTCCCAAGGTCATTACATGGAGGGCTGTGAGCGGTCAACCTCCACCCCAAACCCTGCTTGCCTCCAGCATTTATAATGGTGTTAAATATATTGAAAAGAGTGTTTAATTTATTTGGGGGTGGGGTGTCGCACTCAGAGGCTTGCAATGCAAAAGGGGTCACCAGTAAAAAAAAAAGTTTGAGACCCACTGCACTAGGCCATCCTTCCTAGATATATAGCTCCTTCCATCCCACAGATCAATTCCTCCATCTCTGGTCTGTGAGCATGGTGTGCTTAAGAAGTGTAGAGCCAATTTTAAAGTTTAGGGAGAAATTAAGGAGAGGGTGCAATTGCCCCAGTGACTTTTGGTCAGTACATGAGGGTTAAAAATCCTTCCCTAGCCTGTTCATGCAGCAAATGAGGGGGAATCTGACCACCACAGACAGTTAGCACTTCTGCTTTATGTCTTGGGCGTAAGATAGCACTTCCAGGAACACAGCACTGATTCAGGACTGACTCAGAGGAGAGTACCCTAAACTGTATCAGCACTGGTTCCTGCAGTGGATTTTCCCTGATGGTGTCCCCTCCACCTACCATACCAGGCTCAAGTTTGCTGAGCTTTTGAGGGGAGGTTACAAGAGGATACCTGCATTAAACAGAATAAAGCTACTGTTTGAGACTGCTTTAAAAAATATCCATGCTTGGGCCCAGCAGCAGGGTACTTACAGCTGGTGCTGTTCTTTGTCCGTTGACGTGTTAACCTCTCTCCCTCAGGGTGAAGTGACAGTCAGTTCTTCTCTGAGCCCTGTAACAGCAGCTTCTTTACCACTGCAATCACAATCCAGGTGTGCAGCATTCTCGCAGCCAATCAGTGAAGGCGAAATCTTCAAATTACCAGGCAGGCTCAGTGAGTAGATGGTGCCTTGTTTAATGGCCTACAAATTAACATCACTGAGGAGGTATTTTATAAAGCACTGTGCAAAAGCTACAGCCCACTACATGGGACACCAGCATAATCTGACTTCTGGATCTTCAGTACTGTACTGAAGACTTCTACCCCTGGAGTTAAAGGAGTAACTCCATTAACAAATAGCACTAGTAGGCTGTTATGCTCCAGCTGACCAGTCACTAGAAGGGGGAATAGTACACACTGTGCTCATATTCGTTTCACAAACATTAGTTACCTTAGAAGTGGGTAAGTCATCGTCATTTCACAAGTGGGGAAACTGAGGCACAGAACAGTGAAGTGATTTTCCCAAGAAATGGGACTCTTAAATCAGTTCCTGCTGCCTTGATTTCCTTCCTCACATCCCTATGTCCCTGACCTTTCCAGGACCCAGGTGTGCAAACTCTACCTTACCTTTTATGTGCCTGTGTATGAGGACAAAGGGGAGTAACACTGACCAGAGGGTTACATGGACTCTGAGTTAGGCGCCTTTTCTTACTGTCTGTACAGAACCTAGGGTAATGGGACCAGGATGTCAGCTGGAGCTATAGGTTCTACTGTCATGTAAATAAGTTGGTCCAATGCCAGTCACTCCTCTCACCAGGGTGTGAGGATGCAGTAATGGCTGTCAAGTGCTTTGGGAGGAGATAGGACTAGTTATACTCAGAGGTTGGGATTTTCAAACAGGCCTCAGAATTAGGCACACAACTCCTATTGTAACTGTGCACACAGTTCCTAGTCCTCTAAGACTATAAGCCAGTGATGTTAGGAGGAGTAAGTGGATGATACCAGAGCCAAACATTATCCATCAAGCTCCTCTGTATTGCATTTTCTCTCTCAGGGGTTTGTTCTGATTTATTGTAATTAGAATATAGTCCCTTTAGAATGGAAGTTTGATGCTAGACAAGATCAGTGTCTCGTCCCACCCCTGTTCTCACTGGGCCTTTATTTCAGAGATTGTTCTTGCTTGCCTTCAGGAATCCAACCCTCACTGTGGAGCAAGGATGATGTGATTCACTGGCTAAGATGGGCTGAGAAAGAATATTCACTCCGGCGAACAGACGAAAGCAAGTTTGAAATGAACGGAAAAGCCCTTTGCATTCTCACCAAGGAGGATTTCAGATATAGGGCTCCTAGTTCAGGTCAGAGGAAACAATAGTCTTTTGTAATGACACTGCTGAATGTGCTGTACAATGCAGTCCACAGGATAGGGCATTGGTCTGGGATTCTGAAAAACCTGGCTTCAGTTCATTTCTCTGCCACTGACCTGCTGTGTGACCTAGGGCAAGTTATTTCCCCACTCCCCTGTTGTCTGATTAGACTGTCAACCTTTCAGGGGAGGGATAATTTCACAATGTGTCTGTACAGAATCTAGTACCATGGCACTCTGCTCTGGGGGGAGGGATAGCTTAGTGGTTTGAGCATTGGCCTGCTAAACTGAGGGTTGTGAGTTCAATCCTTGAGGGGGCCATTTAGGGATCTGGGGCAAAAATCTGTCAGAGACAGTACTTGGTCCTGCTGTGAAGGTAGGGGACTGGATTTGATGACCTTTCAAGGTCTCTTCCAGTCTATGGGATAGGCATATCTCTATATATTATTTGGGGCCTCTTGGTAATGCAGATAAGGACAGTAACAGAAAGTATCAAAATCCTGCCCAGTCTTGTTTCAATACCCCGGGTAAGAAACAAAATCACAATGCAGAGAGCATCCCTACCAAGCCTTTCTCACCCATCTAGGCTATAGCTAGGCAGGATTACAGGAACTGCCAAATTAGATTAGACCAGTGATCCATATAGTCCAGTTTCCTATCTCTGGAATGTCCCATATGGAATGCTTCAGAGACAGTTGTAAGAACACTGCAGTGGAGAACCTGCCTATGAAGAAAGTTTCTTCCTAACCCATCTGTAGAGATTGGCATATGCCCTGAAGCATAAGGATCTCTTTTAATATCTAAGAACTCTGGATGTTCTCATTCATACAAATGTCAGTTGTGTTTTGAATCCTGCCTTGTGTTCTCAGACACTGTCAAGCTGTCCTTCAGTGGCTTAAGAGCATGAGTACCAAAGGCAGATGGTTAAGAACCATGCTCCCAACCTGGTTTTGAGTTCTAGAGTTAAATTTCACCAACCTATCAAGTGTAAGCACCTTATGTGCCAGAACAGCTTTAACATGGAACAACAGACAGTCCCCTCAGTTTCTCCCATCTGTTTTGCCACCCAGGGAGTGGTGAAAGTAACTGAGGACACTTACTGATATGGGAGGGGGAAGGGAGCAGCTCTGGCCCCTGGAAGGGGCGAGGCCTCAGGCAGAAGGGGGCAGGGCTGGGGGGTCAGCATCCCTAAGCCAGCCCTTGCAGGCTACCTAGCCCGTGCCACCTGGGGCTCCTATGTTGATTTAAAGGGCCCAGAGTAGCTGCTGTGCCCCTCAGCGTCCCTGCAACGGGGGGCAGGCAGCAACATTAAAGCGCTGCCACAGGAACGGACCATCCTTAAAGTGCTGTGGCAGCGCTTTAATGTTGCTACCCCTTCCCGCCCCCGTCGGCAGCCTTGCTGACAGAGGAGGCAAAAGGGACAGGGAGGTAGGCAATACCTTTGTAATAGAGAATTCCTTACACCAAGGATCACAGCAATATTCAGGTTATTCCTAGTCAGAGGACTGCGGTAAGTGGCTGGATCTCTACTGTATTTTCTCTCAGGGGTTTTGTTCTGATTTATGGTAATGTTAAAATGGATCTTTTAGAATGGAGTACAGTAGAGATCCAGCCACTTACGCCAGGTCAGTTGCACTTTAGGACTCGCACCAAAGACCATGCTTGCAACCAGTCCTAGAATAAGCTATCTAAAGACTTATTAACTAGGAAAAGGAAGCAAGAGAGAGTTATTTATGAGGTTAAGCAGGTGACAGGGCCGGCTCCAGGCCCCAGCATGCCAAGCGCGTGCTTGGGGCGGCATGCTGCGGTGGGCGCTCTGCCGCTTGCCGGGAGGGCAGCAGGAGGCTCCGGTGGACCTCCCGCAGGTGTCCCTGCAGAGGTTCCGCTAGTCCCGCGGCTCTGGTGGAGCATTCGCAAGCACGCCTGCGGGAGGTCCACCGGAGCCGCGGGACCAGTGAGCAGCAGAGCGCCCCCCGCAGTGTACCACCGTGCTTGGGGCAGCGAAATGACTAGAGCCGGCCTGGCAGGTGAACATATACACACACACACAAATGAGTTCCAATCTTAAGATTCTATAGGTAACAGAAGCTTTATAATAAGCAAGCTCAATATGTCCTTTAGGGCTTTTGTTTAGATCTAGAAAATGTTGCCCGTTAGAGCGTTCAAGCAGCATAGAGATCATTTCCTCCTAATCAGGGGTTTTTATTTCCTCCTTCCTTGGACTCTGAGCTGCAAACTCAGCTGAGGGAGGAATTCACTTGCATGACTCATCTTCATGGGGTGGGCAGGGGAAGAGTAAACAAAAACTTTTGTCCTTGTTAATGTTCCGCTCTAGTTCATCTGGTATTATTGGGCCTTCCTTAGGGCTGGTCTACACTGGCCATTTACAGCGCTGCAACTTTCTCACTCGGGGTGGGAAAAAAATATCCCCCCCTGAGGGCAGCAAGTTTCAGCGCTGGTAGCTACACCCCTGGTGGAGGTGGTTTTTTTAATTATTAATTATTAAGAGCGCTGGGTTGTGTGCCGCAACCACACAATCCACGTGAAAGCGCTGCCATGGCAGCGCTTTAGCATTGCCATTGTAGACTAGTCCTTATTGACCAGGACAGTCTGTTGGAGACCAGCATTTCACAGTAGTTAATGTCCCTCTTCAGTCTGATTTACAGAGTTACAGAGATGTACAACACAAATGCTTGAATATTACTTACAATACGAGATACAGTGTTAAGTGGAATTAATGCATTCAGCAACACACAAGCATTCCATAAACACGTTTTTATAATTTAATACCCATTTTAATAATGCTAACACACAGGTGAGTCAGATTGATTCCAGCTGTGTATTTGTCAGTGTTTAGTTGGGATGTGGGGACCTTGCATGAGCTGGCACCTGGTCTGCCAGCATCACACACAGGCCATACATAGTTCTTCTGCAGTTTCAATTAGGTATAGTAAGTTTGTTTCCTATACTGAACTGCTGTGTAAAGTTGTAATGCACTCTTAAAAAGAGCTGTTGTGTTCCACCCCAGAGGTGGCTGCAATTTCAGTGGTAGGTGAACTGACCCTTTGTAATTTGTCTGTTAAAAGTTTGAGGTCCTTTGGGGTGCAAGGTCCTATGCAAGTGTGGGATATGCTTGTCAAGAAATTCACAAGCGTGGAGGGAACAGATGGTGGACTGCTTGAATTCTGCTACTGCACATGGAGAAGACTCCATAATTATTTGCCTTATGGTAGCACCAGAGGCTCACACCCAGCTCAGAGCCGCTGTGCCTAGTGCATTGTACCAGTACATAGTAAGAGACTGTCCCTTCTCTAAAGGGATTATAGTGTAATGAAACAAGACTGACAAAGGCATCAGCCCCCTTTTGCAGATGGGGAACTAAGGCAGAGAGCCATCAAGTGACTGGTCCAAGGACACTGAGTCTAGAAGATCTGAGACTATGGTGAAATTCTATGCCCTTTGTTAGCACATCATGTTACACAGGAGGTCAAACAGCCCCTTCTGGCCTTAAAAATCTATCCCTTGATGGTATCTGAGTCTATTCTAGTGTCTTATCTACAAGACACACTTTCACAAGAGTCCCTTAAACTGTGATGGACTGGGCAGCAGCTAGGCACATGGCTAGAGACCACATGACAGCGGAGGATGTGTGTCAGTTTTCCATGTCCATTTCATTGTGCAGGGTACCCCTTGCCCAGGCAGACTGCTGTGATTAAACACATTTCAGACCCTACTAATCCAGATGCACCCAACTGTCTTTCCTTTCCCCACAGGTGATGTTTTGTATGAGTTACTCCAATACATTAAGACCCAGAGAAGAGCCCTGGTGTGCAGCCCTTTATTTAACTCACCCTTTAGGGAGGCAAAGCACATGCAGATCCAGAGCCATCCAGAAGGTACCGTACCTATTTAGGAGCCTTCAATGGATGTGGGAGGTGGGGGTGGGGTTCATCAAGGAAACAAGCCTGTCAGCTCTCTCATTTGCATGTTTACATTTTTGTCTGAGGGAGGCAAGGCCTAGTGGGCCGAGCACAGGAGTGGGGCCAGGGAGTCCCCAATTCTAATCCCAGCTCTGATAGACTGCAGCCATCAGCAAGTCACCTGGGGGTGACAGTTTCAGCCATGGCCTCTAATTTTGAGTTGCCTCAGTTTTTGGAAGCCCAGCTTTTAGATGCCTTATGTGATGTTTTGTCCTAGCCTGATCTGACATTCTTCACTTTCCCTTTCTGGCTTCCTCTGATGACTCACTATCTACCCTCCACCTAGCCAGTGGCTCCCTACCATCACCTCAGTGCCCTTTCAGTTCCCCACTGCTTCTGTTTGCAACAGTTCCCCTCCCTTAGGATGGCACAATAGACTCCATTCTCCACTTGCATGCACTGAAGTCAGCGTTACACTAACATCAGTGCCAGGAGAACCTTGTCCATCATCCCCCTGAAGCAGACATGGGGCATGGACTTTGCCCAGAAGTCCATCCTAGCCAGTCTGTGCTCCATATCATACTGGTAAATTGTTCTCATAGGGTTATCCTGGAAATACTGTAACAAACAAGGATGCATTGGGTTTCCTTGCAGGTGTGAAGTGCAGGTTAGAAGTTTCCCCAGCTGCAGTCCCCTCGTTGTCAATGAGCTGTCTGAGCCGTGCAGAACAGCCCAGGTCTCCTAGCAAAGCTTCCTGTAGAGCGGAGCCACTTAACCTCTCTCATCACAGCCCAGAAGTCAACTACAGGGCAGAGATCATCTGTTCTTTTCCCAATACACCACCAGCCCCAGTCGATGGAAAAATTGCAGGTGAGTATTAATTTTTAAAGCCTCATGCCTGTGTCAGACAGGCTTTCAGCCATTGAAAGCAGCACTGCCTGAAAAATAAAACGCCTGGGGATGTAAACAGTTTCCATCCAACAAGGGGCATACAAGAGGTTTCACTGGGAAATCTAGGTCTATGCTTCCAAAACTCAGTGGTGAGTCCAGTGAGACCAGCCAACTTAGAGCTGCAAGGATGACTTGAGACTATCACCATTACTGTATACAGTTAGAGATGGGTCCTGTTAGGTGTCCTTGCCCACACAGCAGGTCAGATTCTAAAAGCCTTTGTTATTCTAAAGATGACAAGAACAAAGGTAAGATCTCTTGGAGAGAGCACAGTGTGTGGGGCTCATTTGCCTCCTGCTGCCCTACTCAGAGCTGCAATGACAGCTGATTTTGTCCAGTGCCATGCCTCTGGGTGAATCATTACAGTCGGGGTTGAACCCAGACCCTCTGGTTTTAAGAGCGTGAGTCTACTAGCTCAGTGGTTTGGGTATTAGCCTACTAAACTGAGGTTGGTGAGTTCAATCCTTGAGGGAGAGATTTTGGGGATTGGTCCTGCTTTGAGCAGGGGATTGGACTAGATGATCTCTTTGAGGTCCCTTCCAACCCTAATAATCTATGATTCTACTGCCAGTATTAAAAGGACCAGCTAAGTTAGCAGGTTCAACATCAGTACATGACCCAACCACCACTAAAAAAGGACAGAGTGCTACACAGTGTGTGAGGGTTAGACAGTCTCCCTGGCTGGGGAAGCTTTTCCCATCCTTCTGAGGTCCAGAGCAGTGAGTCTGTGCCTCAGTTTCCCTATCTGTAAAATGTGATTAATAATAACTACCTCCTTTGTAAAGTGCTTTGAGATCTAATGTAAAGCGTTATATAAGAGGGAGGTATTACTGAACACTGTCTGCTGATTGGCTGCAGATTGTGTGGACACTTCCTAGCTTAAAACTGTCAATGTTTTCTTCTGTTAACATGCAGACTGCAGGTTACTCTGGGATTATGTCTATCAGCTCCTCTCTGACAGCCGGTATGAGCCATACATCAAGTGGGAAGATAAAGAAGCCAAGATTTTCCGGGTTGTTGATCCTAATGGACTAGCCAGGCTCTGGGGAAATCATAAGGTAAGTCTGGCTGAGAATCAGTTGGCCATTCCTTAACTCTCAAGTACCAGGTCTTACTTGTCCCCAGATTAAAGAGGAAGTGCCTCACCTCCTTTTAGAGCCTGATCCTATGGGTGCTTTGTACTGAAATGTATTTTATTCTTACAGAATCGGGTGAACATGACTTATGAGAAGATGTCAAGAGCTTTAAGACATTACTACAAACTCAACATTATCAAAAAGGAACCAGGACAGAAGCTGTTATTTAGGTCAGGGATTCTCAAGCTTTTTCTTTCTGAGCTCTCTCCCCCAACATGCTATGAAAACTCCAAGGCCCACCTGTGCCACAACTGTTTTTCTGCATACAAGAGCCAGGGCAAGCGTTTGGGGTTTAGCAAGCAGGTCAAGTGCCTGGAGCCCCACAACACAGGGGCCCCACAACAGCTATGTTGCTTAGGCTTTGTCTTCAGCTTCAGGTGGCAGGGCCCTGGATTTCAGCCCCATGTAGTGGGGGTTTGGCTTTCTACCCTAAGCCCCAGCAAGTCTAATGCTGGCTCTGCTTGGTGGACCCTCTGAAACCTCCTTGTGGCCCCCCATGGGGCTCCAGACCCCTGGTTGAGAACCACTGATTTAGGTGACATAAGTCAGACAGCTTAAATAACCCTATAAAGAGAGATGTTACTAGTTAATGGGAAAATTGCTCAGCTGCCTCCATCCATCCTGTGCACTGAGTGCTCTTCATCTCCTTAGATCTAAAGCTTCCTCAAAAAAGTTAGAGCCAAATTCTCATCTCAGTTATATTGATGCATATCCAGAGTTATTGCACTGGAGTAAATGGAATTGCTCTAGATGGACACTGCTGTTAACTGAAATCAGAGCCTGACTTCCACCCTTATGCACACATACCCGCTAAAGCTGCATACATCTTTCTGAGAGCAGAAGTTGGCCTTCAGGCCAAGTTAAACCACAGGGGGTGGTTTTGGTTTTGCAAAGCCTCAGTTGTGAGCTCTTCTCTGCAAAGCCAAAATCTAGGTCCTGTTTTACAGGCGTCTAGGGCTGGGATAAGAGGTTCTGATTTTGATCTATAGACTAGGCTCATGGGCCCAATCCTGCCAGAGGCTGAGCTCCCTCAGCTCCTGAGGATGAGATGAGGGTAATGAGTATCTTGCAGAATCAGGTGCCTTTTAAGTTGCCCAGCATCTTCTGAGAGCTGTTTCGTGCCCTAATCTCTTAAGGCCTGATCCAGAGCCCAATGAAGTTGCTGCAAAGGCAACAATTGACTTCAATGGACTCTGGATCAGGCCCCTCTTGAGCGCAAAGGGAATTTTGGCAGCTCTCGAGCTAATGATGCCAATTCCCAAGTGTTTTTTATTCCAGATTTTTGAAGAGTCATGGGGAGATACTACATGACAAATCAAGCAAACTAGAGCAGCTGGAGAGTGAGGAGCAGGAAGGACTGGATTTTAAGGAGGACACGCTGGAGGTCTCACCCTAGGAAATCTGCAGCATGGTGTCTAATGTGTGAACATGCTATCCTATAGACAAGCTTTGATGCCACTGTGAAGAAATCAGGATGTCTCGTGCTCTGACAAGAGGCCAACTTTTTCCTTTTGGCTGCAAGTTAAGGGCTTCAGTACATATTCTAGTCAGACTATGCCATCAAGGGACCATTAGCAGCAGAGGTCATGCACAGAAATGGTTCTCCAGTCCTATGTAATCGGAGATCAATCTGTGGTCTGGTCTTTTGCTTAGTTGTCTTTTCTTCATAGGTGCTCTTTGTTCTGTTTCATTTTTAAATGATCAGATTTGGTACATTATGGACAATGCTCATTCTTTGAGTCTCAAAACTAGTCTTTTTCTTGTTGGCCCTCAAATCAGCAAGACATCCCCATTTAGCAAAGCACTTAAGCACATGCTTGAGTGCTTTCATTAATAGGGATGATCTTACATGCTTACTTGAATCAGGGTCTTTGTCCCTGATGCAGCAATGGACTGGCATGCATGTCTAACTTTAAGTATGTGATAGTCCCATTGACTTCACTAGAGCTTCTCACATGCTAAAGTTGGATGGGTGCACCTTGCCGAATCAGGGCTCGAGTGAAGATGTGTAGACTGAAGGGGTCCTTTAAGCTGCACATTTAATTAATTTCACTCTATTAATACTACATTTATGATTAGCAGGCCATGAAAAAATGTGACATTACAGGAATGAACAATGACAGGAACACTTGAGAATTACAGATCGGCTAGCTGTTTCACTGGCATAAGTGAGAAGAAGTAGGCTTGATAACTGCAGGAGGATTCAGAGATGCATGTTGCAAAAATTGAGGGGTTATTTGGAACTGGGGTTTTGATCTGCTACATTAGAGAAGTGGGCCAGACATTAATTTCAGATTTGGACCAGAACTTCCCAAATTTTGGGGGATTGGAATTTGAGTTTTTGGTTTGTTTATCTCTTTAAAGAATGAATGGACCAGATCCTTACCTGGTGTAAATTAAATTGCCATAGGTCCAATGGAGTGATGCTGATTTATAGTACCTGAGCATTTGGGCCAAAGTGTTTACACAGTCTGACAGCAAGAGAGGTTCTCATGTTAGATGTCCATGCAATTAGTTCAAACATTGCCCTGCAGTATTTGTGACTGAGACACTGCAACTCAGCATTAAGATCCTGGAAGTGAAACTAACTTATCTGATTCCAGTGTCCAAGATGAGTCATATGCAGAACCCAAACAGCAGAAGCCAATTTAGATTTTACAAGTTCATTCCTTTTTAATAATCTCAGGTGTTACTAGTAACACAGGTAAGGACATACATGCATGTGGTTTAAGAGGACTTAATCTGACAATATCCATTTATATTTTTATAGATTTCTTCTTGTTTAGGGAATAAACACCACTGATTGACTTGCTTCACTCCATTTATTGGTGGTGACTGAATGGTGAGAGATTAAGAAGCCTGCAGATTTGTCAGTTTACTCACAGAACAGGTCCAGTGTAGGGGCAATGAGAGTTTGCTGCCACTGCTGCCATCTCAACTCTAGAGGGTCTATCAGTGTTTAACTTAAAAATCCGTGTACAAAATAAGGTGAAATCAATGGGATCCTTGCCCTTGATTTCAGTAGCAGCAAGATTAGGCCCTACATAATACATCAGAGAAATGTAGGGCTGGAAGGGACCTCAAGAGGTCATGTAGTTCACCCCACTGTGCTGATGCGGGACTAAGTAAACCCAGACCATCCCAGACCGGTGTTTAACTGGTTTTTAACAGCCACCAATGATGGAGATTCCACCACCTCCCCTAGGTAATCTGTTCAGTGCTGAAGTATCCTTATAATTGGAGAGCCTTTCCCCATCTTATTGCCATCTCCCTTACCGAAGGAATTGGCTTATTCTGCTTGTCCTACCCTTGGTGGACGTGTAAAGAGGACCATGATAAATTGTTCAACAACCCTTTACCTACTTGGAGGTTACCAGGTTCTCTCCCACTTCCTCTTTCTTCTCTACACTAAACATGCTTAGTTCTTTCAACCTTTCCTCACAGGCCATGTTTTCTAAACCTCTGATCATTTTTGTTGCTCTCCAGTTCTGGAGACTGTTCCACCTCTAGGAGAGGACATGTGGCCTAGTGGTTAAAGGAATGACTCTGAAAGTCAGCATTGCTGGGTTCAATACCACAGACTCCATGTGACCCTAGGCAAGCCTCAGTTTCCCCATGTGTAAAATAAGGATTGTAAAACCCATCTCACAGGGGTATGGCAAACACTTATGCATGTGAGTAACTTTATGCAAGCATGGAGCATTGAACTCAATGTGTCAATAGATACATGCTGACTTACACTAGCTGGGGATATGACCCACTGTTTGTAAAGCTATTCATGTGACCAAGCATTACTGGATCAGGGTCTACCCTTATTAAGCTTCACATCGGTGCTGGGGGCCAGCACAAGGGCCACACATCAATAAGTCTCATCTTATAAAATGCCCAGAGATTGGGTGCACAAAAGGCCATAAAGAAAACGCAAAGTGCCATCATGTTTTCGCCAGCCTGCCCAAGAGCTTGTAAAGCACTAACACTATGCACTGGTCTGCAGGAAAAGACAATAATCTCCCTCCCTCCGACACCAAACATCTGTGTGTTTAGACCTTTCTCCCTGAGGCAATTAGAGTGGTTCTCATTTGATCAGTTTTCTTTTTTAAATAAAGAATTGATTCAAATGAATGCCCCACAAATTGGCGTGCACATGCTCAGCTAATGAAATGCCTTTCATAAGCTGTGTGAAAATCATGATGGCTCTTCCAAGATAACAGTGTGGCTTGTGAAGATATTTCCTGAGAGTGAGGTTTGGAGGGATGGAAGATAGGATGCTGGAGGGATGGCTTGTCACTGTCAGTTCTTCCCTCCAATTTGGACAAAAAAATAAATACAATAAAATCAAGGGGGAGGGGTATATACATTGAGGCAATTTCTGTGTGTGCAGCAAGATGCTGAAATAAAGCCCTGTATAATGGCTACAGACAGTGGCTGAGATCCAAGGCTGTTTTGCCCATGCTTTATGCGGCACTAAAAGTAGACATATACAGGGCCCACTCCTCCATTGTCCTGCACCATGTTACCATTTATATGAATGCAAATGCTACCGTATCAGAAAGTCAGGCCCTACAGCAGGGGTCGGCAACCGATGGCATGCATGCCAATTTTTAAAATGGAGTGGGTACCTACCTTCTCCCTGGTTCTGGCCCAGGTAGGTACCCACTGTATATGGGCAGGGCTGGGACCCCAGACCGGCAGCGGGCTGAGCAGGTCCAGGAGCCAGGATCCTGGCTGGCAGGAGCTGGCAGATGGAACCCCTGAGAGGCAGCGGGCTGAGCTGCCAGTCTAGGGTTCTGGCTGCTGGACCCTTGCCAGCTGGGGTCCCAGCCGCAGGCCCCGCTCAGCCCACTGCTGGCCTAGTGGACCAGAACCCCAGACCAGCAGTGGGCTGAGCGGGCCGGTGGCGTAAGATCAACATTTTAATTTCATTTTAAATGAAGTTTCTTAAACATTTTGAAAACCTTGTTTATTTTACAATACATAAGTAGTTTAGTTATATAATATATAGACTGATAGAGAGACCTTCTAAAAAAGATTAAAATATATTACCAGCACACGAAACCTTAAAGTGAATAAAGACTTGGCACACCGCTTCTGAATGGTTGCTGACCCCTGCCTTATGGAGTAAATTGCTGTAGTGTGTAGGGGGAGTCTCTGGAGACTCCTATGCAGCCCTGCCACCTGTGGCCAGTGTAGGTGATGAGATTAGGGAGAACGTCTTGGCCAGGATCCCACTGCACCCTGAAGAACCCAGCTGTGGTATTAGCCCATTGGTGAGTAGTGTAAGAAAAGCTGTCAAGGATGGGGGTGGAGCACCATTCCATGCTCCACTCTTAACTTGTGCTTAGTCTCAGCTAACAGTCCAGAGGGTGCTCAGAAACTCTGGTGCTAGTGTAGTATGAATGCTGAGAGAGCCGCTAAATTCTAGAACGATGTGGAATGTCTATCCCCCCCACAACATACATGCATCAAAAGCTGCAATGCACATTGCTGGAAAGATAAACAACCAGTGGCTCTGCAGCTGTAAATTGGCATAGCGCCATTCAAGCTAATTTACACTGGTTGAGAATCTGTCCCTAAGAGTGCAATTCCTGCTCTTGCTCACACTGGTGTAATTCAAGGCTGACTCCAATAGAGTCAGCAGAATGTCATCAGGTAAAACTTGTGTAGACTAAAATTAGAATCCAGCTGAACCACTTCAGGGAAAAGCATTAAAATTCCATTCATATTTGAAATCCCCTATTTTCTTCACTGAAAATGGTCCCTCTGTTGACCTTTACATTTTGGTTGGCTGCAAAGTTTATTGCCTGAACCTCCAAAGAATTGGTTCTCAGAAGGCTGACGTGCAGCAAACACGACCTCAGATACAGCCCAGAGATCTGGACTCACAGCAGCAGTATTTTAACATAAACACAATACGTACGTTTTTCACCCGCTATGTGCTGTGTCGCAGCATGACCAGACGCGTTCTCCATAAACGCTGGTGGAGAAGTTTCACTTCCACAGAATTAATGTCTTAAACAACGTGCGAGTTCTAAACAACTCCCTGGAGCCATCTGGTAGCAAGAGAAGGAAATGAAAGGCCAGATGCTCAGCTAGGGCACCCTAGGCTTCAGTTTTCACCACTTGATGATCTAGCAGGATCTAACAGAGGAGAGAGAAGCATTGGCCACGCCCTTGGTCCAAGTAGCCCAGAATTTTGGGACTTAATCTGGGAATGAAACTCACAAATCTGCACAGGGCCTGTGTGTTACAAGCATGCTCAGGCTTTGGATTGCTCCTCTGTGCAGGGGTGAATTTCACCTCAGAGGAAAGTAAAAAAGTCTCTTCTTTCTTAGGGTGAAATCCATCCCTGTGGGGAGAGTCAGTACAATGCTTGTGCTGCACTGAAGCCCAATTTTTAAGGCTTAAAGGGCACCCAGGTGTTGCATAAAGGAGAATTTCATCCTTGCTCAAGGATTTATCTTGCTTTGCTCCAAGGCCTTCCCTTTAATACAGCACATTAGTGGTAGAAATATTTCTCAACTCTACCTTGAAGAAGGGAAGATAAAATGATCTAAAGAATTGGGCAGCTCAGGGGCCTGGGGATAACACCTTTCACTCTCAGGCTGGCCTAATAGTGCCTAAGAGCCAGGTGGCATGGGAGAAAAGGCATTTGGAGGTCTCCAGCCAGCTCTGAGTATACAGGTGTCTGCATCATGAAACCATCCTTATTGGGTGAGGGTCTTTGGCTCATGTTATCAGATTAGGTGTTCCCTTTTGGCCTAAAGCCTATGCAATAATAATCACTAGCTCTTACATAGCATTCCTCCCCCATAGATCACAAAGCACTTCACAGAGGAGGTAAATATTATCTCTATCTTACAGAGGGGAAACTGAGGCACAGTGAGACAAAGGAACTTGCCCACAGTCACCCAGCAGGCCAGTGGCAGAGCAGGGAGAAGCACCTAGGTTCCCTGAGCCTCAGTCTAGGACTCCAGTTACTAGGCCAAGGCTAACAGTGAATGGAACAGAGGCTAGAGAACATATTAGCCTGCAACACAGTGCTAGGTTCAATGGATTAAGGTTTCCACAGAAGAGGTCATTCTGGGACAGAGAGCTCCCTTCTTGATAAACTGTAATGCACCTATGGCTGGCAGAGTTCAGCTGTGTCTGTTAAGGCCTTTCCCACCATTCAGGGTCTATATACGGTCTCAGCAGCATCTGCTATGTTTGAAATTAACAGCAATCCAGGTTTAATACTCTTTGTAGCACTTTTGAGGTGGCAAACCACCCAGGCCAGATAGCCACATCAGAAATAGGTACCCTAGCTAAAGGGGGAGAAGGATGTAAGACACCCCATAGTGAGCTAATGGGGCCATTTAATCACTATAAGCTTGTAACAGGGACCTCTGCCTCCCAAGCACTCCCTCCTGGCCAGGGTAGCTCTGTGGCATCCAACCTTCATTTTCCCTCTTGGGCTCCTTAGTAACTCACAAAAGGCTTTCATGAATCCAACAATTGCCCTTCTTGGGGATCTGTTTCCTTTAATGATAAGTTCAAATGAACATCCAGCAGCCCTGCCCCTCCTACCTGGCATCCTCCCCCAGACGTCAGCCTGCCTGGTCCACATCTTTGCAAGCCAAGAGATCAGCAGGCAAGCCTCCCCTGCTACTGCTCAGGCACATCACCTGTTCCCCAGCAGCAGCTTTGCCCTCATTTCCCAGCCAAGGACAGCTTTTCCTCCAGAGGGCCAGCTCTCTGCTTGACTCTCTTCAGCCTTTTAAAGAAATCACTCAGCTGATCAGGACAAGCTTGTGGGGAGGAGGGAGGGGGGAATGTTTGCTAACCCAGCACAGGTGTGGCTGAGCTCAACTACCCTTAAAGGGCCAGCTGGCCTGGGCCAGGGCCACATTTTCACATGAGCCTACTACATGGCAGTTGCCAAACATGCCCCGGCATCTCATGTTTGTGCAACGTGATTAGAAGAGTGCCAGTGGGAGGCACGGTGGAAGCACTGTCTAGTGGTGAGAGCAGGGTATCTCTTCTACCCCTCATGGGCAAATCACACAGAAGTTGTCACAACCTGCTGCAGTCCTGCTGTCCTGACAGATACCAGTCCATTGTGAGTGGACCCAACCACTTAATCCCATGTACTGCTAAGCCTCCAGGGGCTGGGGAGTGACTGATCACTCTGCCTAGCCACACGTCCCAGGTGCGGCCCCCATGTCTTACACTATTTTTGCGCAGTGGGACCCAGCATTCCAGCCATGCTACCTAGACCCCAGAACCAGTGTCCAGCCCTCCTGAGCCCGTCAGTTGCTTAGATACATTTCTCCTAAGCCTGCCTGGCTGGGGGAGGTCTGGTTTCCTCCTTACACCCATCAGGGACAATATGGATGTATATCAAAGACCACATCTGCTTACAAAATAAATATCCCCTCCCATCTCTGCCCCACATAAACAATCAGGCAGCTGGACACAGTGTCTACGGCCAAGTCCCTTGCTGGGGTTACAGCAGGGATAAAGCCAGCAGGGATAAATCACCAAGCTCAGGAGCGACATTGGAGGACAGGCAGGACTGCACGTAGCAGGTGTCGATATCACATGACACAGCAAACTGCTTGTTTACCGGGCTTCTTATGCCAAAGGTGACTGGACCATGCCTAACTAAGCAGGGATCGGGGATTTCCTCGCCTGTCCGGGAAAGCGGCCTCAGCCATTAATTCCTCTTTACGCTGAACGCTTTTGGCATCTAAGCAGTTGTGGTGACGGGCAAAGGTTCCTGGAACAGGGAGTGGAATCTCACGTGTACAACGTCCGGGACTCAGCATTAGCCGCCTCCTTGTAGTGACCCAGAGGAGGTGCCAGCCCTTCTGGAGATGGGTCCTTGTTCTGATTGGCTGCTTTTGCATGTGCAAACAGTTGCCTGGTAGATACCTGCAGCCCATGGCCTTTTTATGACCTGCGTGCCAAGGTTAGGACTAGGCCATTTGCTTTTCTGGTATATAGCAGATAAACAATCCTTTCCTTTTTAGGCGATTCCCGCCCAGATTCATGTGGGGGCCAGACTTTCCACACAGTGTCAATGAACAGCGGGTCATTGGCAAGGATAAGAAATCAGCTGCTTGCCTGGAAGTTGGGCCCATCCCTTTTACTAAACAAACCCTAACCCCTGGCGTGGGCGAGCGGGACATGTGAGAGCAGTCAGCAGCCAGTGATTTCAGTTGCATTGGGATACAGTGCGTTGGCTTTACTCCGCTGGCTTTTCTAGGTATGAGAGGTGGATAGGGAGGGTAGGAGAGGAATCACACATAAACTCCAAAGAAAAGAGGTTTATGTTAAACAGTGGTCCCACCCCAACCCCAGGATCAGGAGCAGCGCCAGGGTTTCTGGTGCCCTAGGCAGAATTTGGGGGGCAACATTTTGTGTGCTCCCCATGGGACACATGGGAGCTTCCGGTTCCACTCCCATCGCGTCGCCGAAGAAGGACCCTCCGCCAAAATGCCGCAGGCGACAGCGGCAGTCATTGAACTGCTCAATTGCCTGCCGCTGTTTTCCGCGGCACGTCAGCAGAAGGTCCTTCTTTGGCGGCACAATGGGAGTGGAACTGGAAGCTCCCATGCGCCCCGTGGGGAGCACACAAAATGCCGCCCCCCCGAATCCTGGTGCCCTAGGCGACCACCTAGGGTCACCTAATGGAAGTGCCGGCCCTGCCCAGGATCAGACTAAGGCAGAACTCAGCTGCAGTGGCTATGAAGGGGATTCACTATTGAGGCTGATGGGTACAGACAAGCTCCTGTGGTTAAGAACATAAGAACGGCCATACTGCATCAGACCAATGGTCCTTCTAGCCCAGTGTCCTGTCTTCTGATAGTGGCCAATGCCAGGTGCCCCAGAGGGAATGAACAGAACAGGGAATCATTGAGTGATCCATCCCCTGTTGCCCATTCCCAGCTGCTGGCAAACAGAGGCTAGGGACACCCAGAGCATGGGTTGCATCCCTGACCATCCTGGCTAAAATAACCATTGATGGACCTAGCCTCTAGGAGCTTATCTAGTTCTTTCCCCCCACCCCTTTGTTATAATTTTGGCCTTCACCACATCTCCCAGCAAGGAGTTCCACAGGTTGACTGTGCATTGTGTAAAGAAATACTTCCTTTCTTTCATTTTAAATCTGCTGCCTATTTAGAAACAGTGCTGTAGGTGAGGCTTGAACTCACAACCACAACATATTTCTACACAGCACTATGCTATAAGTACTATACACTCACTAACTGTGCTACTGGAGTACCCACTTTCTGTGTCTGTCCACCCTGTGCTACCTGGTTACCTCACACAGGGTCTGCCAAGTCCTGCTCTGGGTGCATCCCTCACAGAGGGAAGCAGTGACTATTGTCTTCCCCTCTCCTGTTCTCTCTGATGAGCTCTTCTAAACAAACTCATTTCTGTCCAAACACAGTCCTCCCAGAATTCCTCTGCTTCCTCCCCCTACGGTCACTAAGGCTCAGATGTTGAAATAATCTCTGTGTATTATATAAATACATCCATTTCCTTCATTAGTTTCATCATTCTTCCTGCTGTTGATGTGAAGGAGAGAGAAACTCAAGCAGCAATGTTTGGATCCAAATCCTGAACACACCCTCCCTCCAATGTTGGGGTGTTGGAGACAGGGGGCTGAACTGGCTCAGTATAAAGATAGGGGTGAAATCTGGATCCAGATCTGGGTGGGGATTTTGAACATCCCTAAAGTTCAGGGATCTGGGAATTTGGTTTGAAAGGTTGAGGCCACGTGTGCAATCCAGGTTTGGAATTCAATCCCATGCAAAGCTTTGAGGTGGTTTTGATTTGGGGTGTTGGCTTAGCCCCACCTCTCCTTCAGGCTGGAACCAGAAGCACCAGCAGAAGATGGGAAAGCTTCAATGGGTTTATCTACACTGTAGTTAGGAGCTGGCCTCCCAGCCCAGGTAGAGGTACTAAACTAGCATGCTAAAGGTAACTGTGTGGATGTGGCAATATGGGTGATGGTTTGGGCTCGCCATCTGAGAGAAGCCCGCTGACCCCCCTGGGTCCAAGCTTTGGTAGCTAGCCTGTGCTGCTACCCATCCCTCAGTAGCCACACTGATATTTTTAGCACTCTAGCTCAAGTGGAGCTAGCCTGTCTGTGTATCCATGTTGGGGGACTCACTCCCAGCTGCAATGGAGACATACCTTATGAGCCTATGGACCTGATCCAAATCGCACTGAAGTCAACGGGAATCTTTTTGTGGATTGTGATGGGTTTTAGGTCAGTGCTCTATAGGGAGATATGTAAAAGCTCATCTCGTTTAATAAGACCTCCAGACTCCTTACACGCAAGTTTCACATGGGAACAACTTTCAGTTCTTATCAGCTCAGGCTGGATATAAACCAGTGAAATAAGGCTTGACACTAGTGCTGGTCAAAGCCTTTCCATCATTAGAAAATTGAGTTTCTGACTAAATGAAAGTTTTCACAAAAAGTGCAATTTCTACTGACAATTTTGATATTTTGTTGAAAAACCAAAAGCCCTCTCCCAAAATATTTTGGCCAATGTCTGAAATATTTTGATGCAAAAATAGCACAGCAGTTCCTCATGGGAGTTGTAGTTTGGGTGCCTTACACTCCTATTCTCCTCTATGGGCCAGGCTCTTTGGCTGGACTACATCTCCCATAATGGACCATGACCAGGGTCGCCAGTCGGACACCCTTTTCCCTCAGGCTAGAGGTGCTGGGCCTCAAGCAATTTTGATGCCACAAGCCCAGAGGTGCCAAGGCTATGAACTGCCAAGCCTAGAGGTGCCAGGGCTCAGACCTGGCAAGCCGTGGCAGGAACGAAGCCCTGATGGCGACATATGACAGGTCTGGACAGTTCTCAGTCAATACAACATATCGATTAGTAGTATGGGCTAAAAAATAAGGCAAACGGAATGGATTGTGTTTTCCCCTGGGACCAGATGGGGAATAGGAAATCATGACCCCAAAAGTTAAAAACAATAAAACTAAAGGAATTAATCACACTTTGCATTAATTTGTTTTAAACCTGCTGCCTATTAAAAAAACAATGTTCCAAATGAGGCTTTGGTTCACACTTCTGGGCCCTCTGCCCTGAAAACCGATGCCTGGTGTCTAGAAAACATATTAATCCCCATTTGTAGCCCAAGCTGTACCATGTCAGTGCATTGTGCTCACCGAAACCTGGAGCTAGGCCCACAGCAAACCTCAGATATACATACACCTGAAATTGAGCTGAGTTCAGAACCCTGCTCTGGAGCAGAATTTTCCAGCTAACCTGAATCTCTGTGAGGACCTGATCCAAACCCCTGCATCCAAATAGCTCCAAAGGGGGGATGTGCATCTGTATTTGGAGCAAGGCAAGAATTTTGCAGCTTGAGGTTTCTGCTACAAATATTGGTCAGGCGAAAAACCAATGTGTGTCAACAGCAGAGAGCATGCTGGGAAAGAGATGCTCCAGAGCCCCTTCTACTCTGTTGTATGGGTGATTTGGAAGGAGCAGCCAGATGGCTCTATCCCTTTGGAGATGTCAGGTCAGAGTCTCAGCTGATGTAAATGGGAATGGATTTACACTAGTCAGGGAACTTGTCCCATAGAGTACAGTGAGGCACATCAAAGTAGCAGAAAAATCCTCTTGTTTTCCTCCTGGGTTCTAGTCCCAGCTCTGCTACTAGCCAGCTGGGTGACCCTGGGCAAGTCATTGCATGGCTCTGTGCCTCAGTTTCCCTAGGTGTAAAATGACACTGATCTCCTTTGCAAAGCACTTGGAGGTTTATGGATGAACAGTGCTAGCGGAGAGGAAAAAGCTTTTGGTCTTATGGATGCTGCAAAGAATCTGGTTTGCAGCTGACGTAATGAGCTGAACAAAGTAAGCCATTTGCCATGCACACCAGCCAGCAGCTTGATTTCTCTCACACCTTAACTAGTTCCCTATATCCTGACCTCTGTTGCAACAGGCCTGAGCACATCCCGACAGCTGCTGAAGACCCTCGCCATTCATTGTGGCCAGCTCAGCGTCTCACGGGCCTTAGCTACCCTACTTAGGCCTTGCTCCTGCATGAGGACCCACTAGGCCTCACGTGGCGCAAACAGTGGGCCGTGCTAATGGATGCTAATGCAGGATGGCAGCCTAATGGTTTAAATTAAGGCCCCCAAGTGAGCCTTAGTAAGCTTGGGATGCAGCATATTAAAAGTCAGTGCTAATAAAAAATATATATTTTGGTGGGGATGGAGAGTACAACAGCGACATATAGGCCTATCTAGTATTTATTTTTTTTAATTAACTGCTATCTATTATTTAAGCCAGGCAGGCTCTGCCACAGCTCGGCAAGTGTTTTTTAATGTGTGCGGAAGGACATTTCTCGACCTGTAAAGTTGATCATTATCTGAATCCTCACTAAAGAGGCTTTTCAAATAACTAGTGCACCTGGACACACCATAAATAATGATCCTGTTAAAGACCCCTTCCCACATGCCTCATTCTCCCTGCCTTGCCATTAAAATTCAGGGGCCACATTCATTCTCCAGGCGGGAGTGTGTGTGTGTGTGAGATGGGAGATGGGTGGAGGAGAAGGTTATAGCATGAAGGGTATCCAAGCGTCAGCTGTGTGTTCTCTCTCTGAGGTACCTGCAAGGTGTGAGTGTATGAGACAGACAGCGGGCTGGAGCCTCAGCAGGTGGTGGTGGAATGAGGCTGATTTATGTCCGGAAGCTAAATCATGATGCAAAAGGGTTAAGAAGTGAGCAGGGGCCAGATCCTGTTCTGAGACCCCACCCCCTACTGTGCTATTCCCTTCAGTGCAATTTCATAGGTTGCCATGATTCACCCTCCTGCCACCTTTGCCCCGTGCCTTTTAATCCATCATGCTCCCTCCCCTCCCAGGACAAACTCCACTTTTCTCCCTAGTTTCTGCACGTTGCTTTGGAGGCTCTGGAGTTTAATGATGCCTCATGGGGAGTGGCGGGGCAGATAGGTGGAGAGGGGAGGGTGGGATGGATGATAGGGGGCGGGGCCCATATGAAGATCCTTCTCCCAGAGCTGGCAGCTCACTGAGACGTGGGCTGTTAGAGCCAAACAATCAATAGGTGAAAATGAAGCCCAGGTGAGGCAGGTGACTTTGAGAGGCAGCAGGAGAGGGAGCGGAGAGTTGTGTGAAGTGCAGAAGGAGATGATTTTTGGGAGGGAGGGGGAAGAAGTGGGAAGTGAGTGAGAGAGACTGGGACAGGCAGAGACCCTGTCTTCTACACGTCTGCCTCTCTGCTCTGCCTGCTGCATACACGTGAGCACACAGGGGTGGGGGACTGGGAGTCCTGGGGAGTAGAGAGAGGCAGCAGGAGGTGAGACCCAAGTAGGGATGAGGACAGAGAGGTGATATGCTGAAGGTCTGTGGTAAATCTGCCCCCATCTGTATCTGCATGTGTACAGAGGTACAGGTGCATGTGCTCCATGCATCTGTGTTTCCCTGTGTCTGCACACACAGCCACAGGCTAGTGTGCCTCTCTGCACATCACTGACGTGAGGGATGAACTAACACCTCCAGGTCCCTAGCCTATCCTCTGTCAGTGCAAATTGCTCCCTGGAGTCTACTTTCTAGACCTCCGCCCGGTTTAATTCAAATGGCGGCAGCGACAGGGCCTCTTGCCCATGGGGGAGACCATTCTGCAGCCTGATAGCCCAAGCTGTCATTTAGCAAATGTTTCCTGAGATCCAGGCTACCACTTCCCTTGCTTGGGATCCATCCCCATTACTTTTTTTTATGTGCCCTCAAGCCTGTCCCTCTTTGATTATCACATCCATCCAGGGCTGGTAAAATCCCACCCTGAGCTGTTGTTTGGCCTAGCTAGACACCTGCAGTTCTTTCAATCTTCCTCCCCCAGTCAAGCCCTCTGGAAACTTAATTGTTTTCTGCTGGTCATTTGGGATGATTAGTTTGTGTGTTCCTGACTCTGTAGGCATGTGTGTTTGAGAATATTGGCACTCCCCTATGCCTACCATGGCTAGATGTGCATACCTTGTATGTACATCTTGGCATGGTGTGAATGCATGTGTGTGTCTGTGTCCCCGTACGGGCTATGCCACCAGGGTGACTCACATCCAAGCCAGCACCAAGGCCTAAGATGTGAGGTCATTTTGAGAACAGTGTGCGCCCTGGGGTCAAGTGGTTGGAGTGGGACCCTTCAAGCCATGTACTGAGTGGGAAATGGATGAGCAATGATTCAAGCACTGTCCAGCCTAGGAGAGCAGCAGCCAGCATGAAGCCATTCTTCAGAGGAGGTGTCTGAATCCAGGCATTGAACTGGCCCAGGAGCGAGCAGATCGGCAGTCTAGGTCCAGGGTTAGGTCCCAGGTCCGGATGCAGAAGCAGAGCAGGAGGTGAGCATGGATCCAGTCTAGATGGGGAGGAGGCACCTCGGTGCTAAACATGAGCCAGAGTTTTCTCTCTCATGCACGGAGGCAGCTGGATGGGTGACCCGCTGTCGCTAGCTCCCTGGCAGATCCCAACATATGTTGTCCTGGCACCAAGGAGCCTGATGCCGGCATGGAAATTCACACACAGAGTCCCTATTTCCAGCCTGGAGACTCTCTGACTCAGGCTGTGCTGTATCCCCCTGAAACTGCCATCAAAATAATTCCTTGGGGGCCACCGGCCAACGCTTCCCGGATTCAGCCCCAGGGGGAATCTCTCCACGTTCTGCTGGGTCTGTACCTCGGGTTCCACCCCTTTGATTGTGCCTCCCCAGATCAGACTCAGGGCACCACACTTGGATCAAGCTCCTGTTTTCCCTTCTGCAGAGTTTGGTCCTAGAGAGGACTCCCTACCCCAGCCCATATCCGCAGCTTCTGGGTTCATGCCTCTATGATCCTGCCTCTCTTGTCCTTTGGCAGGATTAAGCCACCTGTATTTGGGCATCTGGGGAAAGGCTGGAGGAATCTGACCCATGGAGGGGAAATGAGAAGAGCAGGCCTGCTGCTGGTGTTTCTATCTCAGGGGTGGGAGTCCATTCACCTCTCAAGCACTCTCCCATCCTCTGCATTAGGCAAATAATGCCCCCCTCCCAAACCAAACACACACACACAGCCCCAAACAACCCCCCAGCAAGGGTAAAAATAACATGGGTAGAGGTCCAGCAGCAGAGTGGGGGCTAGCCAGTGATTACCTGCCTGGTAGGAGATGGCGTATGTGCGCATTCGGTGCAAGCAGCTCATAGCCATCAGAAATGGACTCCTGCGACCAGAGTGGCCGAACTGGAGGAGCTAAGGGAGGCAGAGAAGTACATGGATGAGACTTTCTGGGACACGGCAGAATGGTCCCACTCCCAGTCTGTCAGTCTTTGTGCTGCTGAGGAGGATGAAGGTCTCAGGGAAGGAGAACATCAAGCTGGAGCAGAGGGAAACAATTCCATAGTTGGGCCCCTCCTTCCAGATGATGTCAGGATATCCTCTGACACCGAGAAAATAGAGACAGTTGGGTTTGTGATGACTGGGAGAACTGCATGGTGAATCACCTGCCTGGTGAGAAGATTGCAGACCTCTCGAGAGATCTGGACAGACTATTGTGCAGGGCTGGGGAGGAGCTGGTGGTTGTGGTACAAGTAGGTGCCAGTGACATAGGGAAAGGTAGGCAAGAAGGCCTGGAGGCCAAACATAGGCTGCTGGTAAGAGATTAAAGTCCAGGACCTCCTTAGTAGCCTTCTTTGAAATGCTTCCAATTCCATGCGCAGGGCTAGTTAGACAGGCAGAACCTCCGGGTCTCAATAGGTGGATGAGATGATGGTGTAGGGAGGAGAGATTTAGGACCATTTTGGGAAAGAAGGCGCCTATACAGGAAGGATGGGCTCCAGCTAAACCAAAAAGCAACCAAGAGTCCTGTGGCACCTTATAGACTAACAGATGTATTGGAGCATGAGCTTTCGTGGGTGAATACCCACTTTGTCAGATGCATGCCCAATTAAAAGCTGAGGCAGCAAATCCATCTTCTTCCTCAGGCCAAGGGGTGGAATTCAATCTAGCTCTCCAACATTCCAGTGGAGAGCCCTCATCACTAGGCTATAGAGGGCTTCTTGCACTAGCCTTTTCCTGTGGCCCAATTAATATTTAACTAAAGCGGGACAGCTTCACCAGGAAGCACTCAGTGAACTCCTTGTTGAAATTGCCTCTTTTGCGGGACCCAAGGAGTAAATGGAACCAGGGTCTCTAACACCCCAGCCAAGCACCCTCACCTACAGAGGACTCTTTGGAACTGAATCTTCCCTTTGGCCCACTTAATATTTAATTAAAGTGGCACTGCTTCAACAAGAAAAGTCTCAGTGAGCTCCCTTCTGAAATCCCACATCTTTCTCTGATAGAGGGAGAGATTGAACCAGGCTTTCTAGGATCCCAGGGGAGCACTCCAACCACAGGACTATTCAGAGCTTCCTGGTTTTGGGGCTTCCATTGGCCCAATTAACAGTTAAAGTGGAACAGGAAAAACTTGATCAAGCTCCGTATTCAAATTTACTCTTTGTTAGGAAGAGGGAAGGAGGGAAGCTGGGTGCTCGACAGCACACAAGAGCACCATAACCCCCGATCCATAAAGGGCTTCTTGCACTTGGCTCTTGCTTTGGTCTAATTAATATTTAATTAAAGTGGAACAACTTCAACAGGAAAAATCTCTCCTCTTCATCACACAGTGAGAGGAACTGAATCAGGAGTTCATGGAGGTTAGGTCCATCAGTGGCTATTAGCCAAGTAGGTCAGGGCCACAACCCCACGTTTTGGGTGTCCCACAACCTCTGACTGCCAGAAGCTGGGATTGGATGACAAGGGATCACTCAATAGTTGCCCTGTCCTGTTCATTCCTTCCGTAGCATCTGGCAGTGGCCGCTGTTGGAAGACACTATATGAAGCTAGATGGCCCATTGATCTGATGCAGTATGTCCGTTCTTATGCATCTCTCATCTCCCATGGAGCCTTGCTGCAGTGCATAGGTCTATGGTCACAAGGGCTGTACAAGAGGGGAGGTTTTTGCCTGGATGGTAACTGGTGCCTTAAATTCACGGCTTCAACTGAGTTCTGTTTACTCTGATGTTTCAAGGGGCAGTGCCCAGCTTCGCCACTAGGTGGCATGAGAACAATTAACAGCTAACAGCAGCTTTTGGAATGTAACCACCATGCTGGGAAAATGAACTTCCTGGTCCAAATTCCTACCTGATCGAGGGCATAATTAACTCCCTTGTATGTTTTTTAACTCTGTTTTTAGGAATGGCCTTATCTCCATTATCTACCTCTGCTGATATAATTAAAACCAGCAAAACTCCCGAAGTAATGGAAGGGGCACAAGTTTGTGCATAAAATGGGCTTGCTTTTCTTTCCATAAAGAGGCCTTACTACGTGGTGATATATGTATCATATGCCTGCATGAAAGGCAAACAATAATAAGACTAGAACAGTGGTGCTCAACCAAGGATCCAGGGCCCGCTAAGGGGCCGCAAGCAGGCTTCAGGGGGATGGGGCCACCAAGCAGGGCTAGCATTAGACTCACTGGGACCCTCAGCTGAAAGTTGAAGATGGCTGAAGCCCGGGGCCCTGACCCCGCCACCTGGGGCTGAAGCCAAAGCCTGAGCAATGTAGCTTCACAGGAGCCCCTGTGGCATGAGGCCCCAGGCAACTGCCCTGCTTGCTACCCCCAACACTGGCCCTGGCTTTTATAGGCAGAAACCAGTTGTTGTGGCACAGGTGGACCATGGAGTTTTTATAGCATGTTGTGGGGGGACTCAGAAAGAAAATGGTTGAGAACCCCTGGACTAGAGCACAGCTAAAAACAGGGTGAAATTCTCATTCTTTCTTTCCTCCCCAGCCTCGCTTGGACAATATTTGCTCAGTTTTTTTGGCAGAGGATCTGGCTGTGAGTGAGGTTTTACTGTACCTGTCTTTGCTAAATACGTGTCCATATATAGAGTGACTGAGATCAGTACCTATGTGACAAATAAACAATCCTTGGAATAGAGGCAGTGAGGCACTGCCATAGCTGATCAAACCAGGGGCCCATCTAGCCCGTATTTGGTCTCTGACAGTGGCCAATACCAGCTGCTTAACAGGGAGGTGTAAAATCCCCCTAATGGACTAACCTGCCTAAGGCAAAGTTTCTTACTGATCCCAGGCAATTAGTGTTTGGATTGTGCCCTGAAGTAGGAGGGCTTATCTCACTTATGTATTGCAACTGTGGCTGTTCTCATGGGCTATATAACGCTTTTTTTGCAGCTTGTTAAGCTCTTGGTGTCAATAATGGAATGGCTTCCATCCAGAGGAAATTATACTGGGGGAGTGAAAGCAATTGAAACCTCTCTGTTGGTCCCAAAAGTCCAGTACATTATTACATTTTTTAAAATAAATCAATCTATTTACTTTAGCCCGCAAATGGCCCATCTGGGGGACTCCTGTGAAGCATATAAGGTGCTCCAGCAGGTAGTGTGGCAAGGGTACATTTTGTGCTGGAAAAAGAAGGGCCATCACCACAGAGAGCAGAAACATACAGAAATCAAAGAACTGGGATGTCTCATTAGGCCCTGATCCTACAATGATCTTTGTGTAGGCAGATCCCTGCACCCGTCATTGGCTACAGCTGAACTCTACGTGTTGCGGGGCGGAAGACGGGGGCTGTAGGAGCAGATTGGATTGCAGAATTGAGACCTAATGTTGTAGTTTAAATGTTGGTAAAGGTGCGTTTTCAGCCTAGGATAAATGATGATGCTTTTGCACATATGATGAGATGTTGGGTAAAAATCAAGCCTCTTAGAGACCTGATCCAAAGCCCATTGATACCAGTAGAAAGACTTCCATGGCCTTCAGTTAACTTTGAATCAGATCCCAGATGCCTAAATATGGCCATAACAGCCTAATTTTAGGCTCCCATTCTGAAAATTGTAGCCTTTCTGTTTAAGGCTGGCCCCATGGCCAAAAAGCTATTGAATAACCAGTGATGGAAAACATCCTGTTATGCTAGAAGATGTAGATGGCTGTCATCAAGTGCGTCTTTGATGCACAGATCAGTCACAGACCTGGTTAAAGCTGATGGCTAATCTAATCGCCTTTTTTTCAGGCTAAAGAGAAGGAGCAATTAAAAAGGCCCCTTTATGTTATGATAGCTGGAAACAATAGGAAGCCAAAGCCCAAGGCTATAGGCCACCTGTCAAGACCGGTCAGAAACTGAGCTGCGTTGACAGAGAGGTTTCCTTGGTACTTATTGTAAAGCACAGGGGCTGAGGTATAGATTGGTTGCAGCTCTGTGCATGAGAGGCAGACGGCGGACAATAACCAGCAGCCAACAAGACAGTGATCCTAGGATGAAGCCAGGAGATGGAGCTTCTTATGAGCACATTACTCACTGGAGAGGCAGACTTGGATTTCTGAGAAAGCAAACGGCCTGCTGTTTCAGGGAAAGATATTTCCTTTTTGTAAATGAACTGGCTTTTGCCAAAGCATAAATCTGATGTGTTATCATCCATGTCTCCTCCTAATGGAAAGGAGCTGGCAAAGGCTCAAATATTGACTAACTGCTCGAGCCGAAAGGGGCAATGAAACAAACATCATGATCAGTAGATCATCTAGGTTTCAAAATGCACTTATTGCCCTCTGGCAGCATTGATTGGAGTTTATGAAGCTGTTGCTTTCGTGGTTGCTTGGAATAAGGAAGTTTATTTTCTTCCGGTGAAACTCACGAACCCCAGGATGCCAAATATAGACTTCCCTATTTACTGCTGACATGTACTTGCAGGGCGGAGGTGCTGGCTGAGAGACCAGCGGCAGGTGTTATCAACCTTTCTGCTACCTGAGTGGTTGGTAAAAATAAACATCTCGCTCAGTGTGAAGCTGGCTGTAGTATAAAAAGAACTGCACTGGTTCCTGGGAGTCCTATGAACATTAGCGCGGTGTGGCTAAGGCACCTGTCTTGAAACAGGCCAAGAAAGGCAGGAGTCCTAGCAGAAAGGTAAATAAAATACAATCAGACTAAAGATGATTTGTCTTCAATCTATCCAAATCAATAGCAACAAAATGAACTTGCTTTGCTAAATTTGTGGGTGATATAAGCTGTCCTGTGGTTGACTGATGCTTTTGATGCCTGTGAGTCTACAGCATGCCTCCCTGCTCTAGAGAAAGCTTTGATGTTCGGAGGGGTGGGGTGGTCTTACTGCCGTTGGCTCTAGCTGTGATCTAAAACTTGCACTGGTGCATTGCCATTGATGTCAGCTGGCGTTTGCACCCGTGAAAGCCCCTCATGCTTTTATTTCGGCAGCAGCTTTTCCGTGCTGTCTGCGGCGATTGTGATTTTGGATTTTGGATAGCGTGCCTTTAATTTCTAGCAAGGAAAGTATCCTTTGGACCTGATTCTCCTCTCAGTCACGGTGAAATTGACCTCGTAGGCAAGGCAGAGAGATCCAGCAGAAAGCAGGTAACACTTGAAGTCCCAGTTAAGCCCTCAAAAGAGGGCTTAAGTGGTGCAAAGACTTTGTGCTGGATCTCTGCACAGGGCTGAATTTCACCTTATAACCGTGTAAATCAGCAGTAACTCCACTGAAGGGAACGGAGTTGCCCAGCTAGTGTCAGAGAAAAATTAGGATTTTTTGTTTTTAGTTGCAGCATTTCATGGTGTAGGTACAAGAAAAGGGGAATAAGTTAGTGATCAGCTGGTTTTAGTAACTATCATCATCATCAGCTAATCATTATAATGTAAGGGAGCAGTCACACAGGCTGTTCTAGTCACACTGCCCCCAGCCCTTACCTGGAGGGAACACCTCTAGGGGAAAGCAGGATGCTCAGATTCAATGGTCCTCTCCATCCATGGTCTCTGTGCCGAACCCACCAGCTGTGCTGGTCATGAGTTTTGCTGCGTAGACACCTGTCCACCAGGAAGTGGGCTGAGACCACCAACTCCAGTGAACAGCTGTGAGGCACCTTTGATCAAGTCACAAGCCTGACAGGAGTGGTAAACATCCTGATTTGTCTGGTAAATGGCTTGTTTATCCTCTGATTTGAGGGAGTGACCGTTATTTCAAGGTCAGATAGCGAGTTAATCACTGGGGCTAGGAACTATGCTAGAAAACTGAGATTACCAGCATGTATCATTTTATTTTAGCTTTAGAGGTTTATGAACTATTAGTCTTTAAAATCATATTATGCGGATTATACTCTTGCAAATCCATTGTGTCCTATACAGCCTCCTGGCTTATGACCTAGCCAATCTTCCCCCTGGGAGTTGCTCTTAGGATAGAAGCATATGGGCTTTGGCTGAAAGCGTCTTGCTCATCCCCTGACTCTTCCAGTCCCTCCGCTCAATTTTTCTTTCTGAATCTTTCTGATCTTTATCCTGGTTTGCGTGACAAAGCTGCACAAGAAATACATATACAACCTAGATAAGAATTTGTTTGAGTAATAACAATAAAGGCTGTAAAGCAGGGCCGCCCGGGGGGGGGGGCAAGAGGGGCAATTTGCCCCAGGCCCCGGGCTCCGCAGGGGCCCCCACGAGAGTTTTTCGGGGCCCCTGGAGTGGGGTCCTTCACTCGCTCCGGGGGGCCCGGAAAACGCTTGCGGGGCCGGGCCCCGGAGCTTCTTCCGCTCCCGGTCTTTGCTGGTGGGGGGGTCCTTCCGCTCCGGGGCGGAAGGACCCCCCGCCAGCGAATTACCGCCAAAGCGGGACCTGCCGCTGAAGTGCAACCCAGTCTTCGGCGGTAATTCGGCGGTGGGGGGCCCTTACCATTCCAGGACCCGCAGCCGAAGTGCCCCGAAGACCCGCGGCGGGGGCCACCCGCCACCGAATTACCGCCGAAGAGCGGGCTGCACTTGGGCGGCGGGTCCCGCTTCGGCAGTAATTCGCCGGCAGGGGGCCCCCGCCATGGGTCTTTGGGCCACTTCGGCAGCGGGTCCTGGAACGGAAGGGCCCCCCGCTGCCGAATAGGGCAGGCTCTAGACATTTCGCTGCGCGGGGGGTGCCCTGCCGCTTGCCGGTCCCGCGGCTCTGGTGGACCTCCCGCAGGCATGGCTGGTCCCACGGCTCCTGCTGCCGACGGCCCCAGGCCCCCGGAATCCTCTGGGGGGCCCTGCTGTAAAAGCAGCAAAGAGTCCTGTGGCACCTTATACACTAACAGACGTATTGGATCATGAGCTCCAATAAAGGCTGTTGATCATTGACCAGCGGTATCAGAGGGCCAAAGCTTCAACTGATGGCCTTCAGTTCAACCATGTTGATTTACACCAGCTGTCCCACTAAGTCTAATCCAGCTCTGAGGCTACCTGAAACATTCTTTTCCTTTGTTGTAGCATCTACATCATGGAAACCCAAACGAGAAGACCATGGGAAACAGAGAGCCATCCCAGGGGAAAGTTCCTATCTCTAGATAGGAAAGATGCCAAGAAGGTGTTGGAAATTTATGTCAATCGCACACTGAGCAACTGTGAGGATTCCTTTGCTGCTAAGAAGAGGGTGGAGGAGGCCAATGGCGCACAGGGGAAGAAGATGACTAAGCTCCGAAGAGCAGCAAGTGACCTCTGCGGGTACTCAGGTTCCAAGATAGTCATGAGGAAGGGCCAAGCAGACAGAGCCCAGGCACTGAGGCTGGAAGACGCGCTCAGCAAGAAGAACAAACCATTGGCTTGTGGGAATGCTACAGAAGACGAGCAGAAGCCAAAGGGGAAAGGCTTGAAGAGCTTGTCCCAGCAGAAAAATCAACGCTCCTGGATCAAGACTCTCCTGAATTTCTTCTACCAGAAAAACACTGATAACTATAAAGAACACTCTGATAAAAAGACGAAGGAAAAAGAGGCCAGCATGGAGCGGGCTCCTTGCTGCATGGAAGCAGAAGCAGCTACAAGAACTGGAGAAGACTCTAGTTCATTGTCGCGGCCTGGGAAAATCATTAAAAAGAGATCCACCCTCAGGAGAGCTTTCTCTCTTAAGAAACATGCCACCGAGGAGGAAAAGAAAGCAGGGACGGAAGCAGGAATAAAAGCAAAGAGGCCCAGCTTTCTTCCACTGCGGAGCATTCACAGGCCGTCCTCACAAGGTAGGAGCATAGAACATTTGTAGCTAAATAGCTCCGTGTTCCCTGAGGGGACCATGGGCAGAATTTTAAAGTGGGATTATGTTCAGAAAAGTGACTGTAACTATGACACATACTGGGAGATTTGCAGAGACACGAATAGATGCCAAAGACCTTGTCTACACTGGAAAGGGTTTGCTTGTGCAGATATACCGGGATAGCTATACCAGCGAATCTTCCTAGTTTTGATGCAGTTTATACTAGCAAAAAATTCTTTTGCTGGTGTAATTTATACCAGTTCTCGGAACAAAATAAACCATACTAGGAAAAGGACTCTTTTGCTGGTACACTTGCATCTACAGGTGGGATTTTTGCCATATGAAGTCATAAAGAATCACACCCCAAACTCACATTATTATACTGGCAAATTTTCTAAGTGTAGACCTGGCCTTAATCCCATTGTCTTAAAATGATCTGTGACTTTCAGTGAGAGTTACAGGACTGTTTGACATTTGTGCCTTTGAAGATCTCCCTCTGGGTGTCTGCGGAGTCCTCTCTCCTTCGGGCCTGCCGCCACAAGAAAGCTGCACCACTTTGACTATCTTGGTATAGTGAAAATGGCAAATCTCCCCTTTTGTACGGGTATAACTTATTCCGATTTGGGATGCGCAAAAACTATACCGGTAGCCAGCACCTCTATACTGATATAACTGAGTCCGCAATGGAGCATTTCCTGGAATCATTTTATCAGTTAAAAATCACACCCCTAACCGACATACTTATAGCAGAACAACTTTTCAGTGTAGGCTGGAGCATAGTTTATAGACACATTTTAAGAATCATTTCTTCTCTGCTACACAGTGTTTATGAAGCGGCTGGTAAATTTTCAGCATATGTTTGCGAGGTTCAGTGATTGTCTTTGTAGCAAAACCCAGGGCTTGAAAAGCACCATGTGATTGTCATGCTCTGTCGCTGGCCGCAGTTTCACATGAGTTCCTGAGCCAGGGGAAGCGTGGGCAGTATCAGCTGGAATTTTGCTACTGGAAGGTGACATGTCTGACAATTCCCTTTCAGTCAGCAGGGTCACACCGATTAAAAACCTCACCCTCTTTGTCTTTGCAGACAGGGAAGAACATGAGCTTTACTGCACACAAGTCTCGGAAGAGATACAGCTGATAATCCAGGGCAATGAAGCCAAGAGAAAAAGAAAACACAGTTATGAGGGGCTACTGAAACCTGTCGACACTCCTGAATCTGGTCAGTATCATCTCATTCCAGGACATGTACAGTCATGGGCCACCCTTGATCTATGCACAAAAAACCCTCAGTGGGATGAGATTTGTCCATATGCAGAGAGGCAGCGCAAGGCAGGCCTGTGCACAGCACAAGCCCTGTGTTGAGGACTGAGTGGCACTAGCTGTAGTGTGATGCCCCTGGATGGGTTGTCAGCAGCGGGAATGGACCTTGGGACTCCAAGGTCTAAAACCAGGAGCCAACAGTGCCTGAGCTAAAAGGCCTGGCTCTGCTATCTATAGCTGTTACAGGCTCATCAACCTCTCTATGTGGCCCAATCACCACTAGAGGAGGACAGAGTACCACGCTGAATGGGTGGGGGTACATTACTGCAGCATAGGCTACTGCCCAGGACTGAATTTCATCCCGATAGGAATTGCCCATGCAGACTGAGCAGGGCACGTGGCCCTTGTAAGGAAGGTGGCTGGCTCTGAGCAAGGAAGGGGCTACTTGTTGGCTGATTGGCAGTGCTGCAAACATGCAATTTTATAACGAATCTCGTGATATCTGGAGCACTTTAAAACCCATTTATGGGTGCACGGGGCTGAAAATTGGCTGTCGGGTTAGCAATGACTAACAAAATGCTGACAGTGTAACTACTGGAAAACAGATGGACACCCAGACAGACGGACTGGGGAGTACAAGGAAACAGTCAGGCAATGTTAGTCAGCACAATTGGAATGGGCTACTGCCTGCGAGCTAACAGACCAGGTCCTTTGTGGGGGATCTATAAAAGTCTTGCTACAGACAGAGGGGGACCCAGAGCCACACTGTACACCTGCAACTGGGCAGCTAGGCCAAAATTCCCGGTCCTACGAGCTCTGTGCCAGGGGCTGACTCTGCAGAGCTCAAGCTGGGATCAGGACTGTCGTGGCTCAGAATGTAAGGGTGCTTTTCTGGTGCCCTTGACACATAAATTGCTTTTCTGAAAAGAACCTTCAAGTGCCTGCACTGAAAATCCAGTCCTCAACGTCTAGGGCAGAAGGCCTTGGGCTTGTAGAAGAGATGGTCTGAAATTATGGAAGTAATTCTCTTTCTCTGTCTGCAGAAGAAGCCATCATAAGAAAAATAGTTGCCCTGCTCAAGAGCACTGGGGATCACTTGGATGAGAAGGTAAGGGGAGGACTTTGTTTGGTGGACTATAGATATTTTGGGTCAAATTCTCTGCTGGTTTAAACTGGGGCAGCATCACTGACTTCAGTGGAGTCTCACATAGAGTTATCTATTAAGGACTTTGCCCTGACACCTCTCCTAAGCTACTTCTGAACCTGGGCTCCATCCCCAGCCCTTTTGCAATATCTGAGTGACCTGCTATACACATCACTGAAAGCCTGGCTAACCTACAATGTGGCTTTCCATCCAAAGGTATTGCCAAAGGTGCTCAGTGCTTCTCAGAGCTTCTCATCATCCAGGGCTGATCCAAAGACCATTGAAACCAGTGGAAAGATTCCCACTGACTTCATTGAGCTGCGGATCAGACCTTAGATGAGGTTGGAGAGATGAAGTGATGGGTAAGTCCTAAGGAAATCTGACAGACAGAAGGGGCCAGAGCAAAGGCTATGCACCAGTTAGGGTTTAAAATGGAACTTAAGCAGTGCATTGACCTTGCGCTGGCCTTCTCTGCAGGGATGAGTTTCAGGCTAGCAGAGGAAGGAGATGGTTGTCTGGGAATTGATAGAAATAGACCAAATGGGTAGGAAGCCAGTACGATTTCAGGAGTGGGTCATCTTGTGAGGTTGGTGGTGACACACAGATTAGGGGCAATACGTATGGTATTCACGAATGTGTGTGCTACTGGTTTCTCTCTAAAACAGATAAAAGAAGACACAAATCTCACCACGTTCTTCAAAGATATCTCCTACAGCTCCTTCAAGCACTTAGCCGATGTCTATGTCAATAAAGAAGTGACGGCCCAAGTGCCTGAGATGTCTCCCGAGGAGATAAAATTTGCATTCGCTGTGCACTTAACTGCCAAGGTGGCCGGCATCTGTAACCACACGGTGAACAGGATCATGGGCTTTGGAGACCAATATCTCCAGGATACTTTTGTGCAGTTTTCCTACAGCAAGAACGTCAGGGTAAGAGGGAGAAACGAGTGTGTGATGCAGCCCATGACAGCATGCTGGGGCAGATCCTCAGGGGGTGTAAACCAGTGGTGCTCCATAGGCATCAATGGAGTTATGCCAGATTACACCAGCTGAGCATCTGACCCCACCATTGTTATTTGTATTATTGTCACACTTAGCGACCCCAGCTGAGATCAGGGTCCCATTGTGCCAGGTGCTGTACAGTCACGTAATGAGGGACAATCTTTGCCCTGAAGAGCTCACAATTTGAATAGGCAAGAGAGACAAAGGAATGGATTATTAGCTCCATTTTACATATGGGGAAACAGAGGCACAGAGATGAAGTGACTTGCTTAAGGTCACACAGGGAGTTCATAGCAGAGATCAGAACTGAACCTAGATCTCCTGAGTCCCTATCCAGTGCCTTAACTATAAGACCATCCTCTCTCTGTAACACTTCCCTGCCTGATGGTCCTGATTTATATTGTAATAGTTCTAAAACCCTCCGGTATCACTCAATCCAGCCTCCGTGGCTGGCATCTAGAGCTGGCTGGGAAATGATTTTGGTCCCATGTAAAACACTTCGCCAGAGTGAAAAAAATATTTATTTCCTTCAAAGACTTTTGGCCAAAAATTTGGGAATTTTGTCAGAAAAGTCAAAATGAGTTCTGTTTTCAGCAACCCCAAACTTGTCATTTGTGGGTGAGGGGGAGGGTCAGGGTTTTTCTTCCACGATTTTCCTCCACTCTTGACAAAAGAAAATAATTTTGTCAAAACCATTTTGACACATCATCGTGGAGGTGTGTAGTGTCAGCCTCATAAAACAGCTCATTGCCAGACCTGGGGTAACAGCCATCAAAAGAGAATGGCAACACAGAAGACTTTAAAAAGTTTCCATTTCTACTGGGCTCCGTTGTGGTCTTTTTTCTGGGTGGTCCCTTGACTGTTCTCTGATCATTCAGACACTGTGTCCAATGGGTCCTGGGATATTATTTATCCCTCTGCCAATGCCCTCCTGTGTGTATCTGATGTCTTCCAAAGAGGATGGAGCTAGGCTGTTCTCAGTGGTGGCAGATGACAGAGCAAGGAGCAATGATCTCAAGTTGCAGTGGGGGAGGTCTAGGTTGGATATGAGGAAACACTATTTCACTAGGAGGGTGGTGAAGCACTGGAACGGGTTACCTAGGGAGGTGGTGGAATCTCAGTCCTTAGCAGTTTTTAAGGCCTGGCTTGACAAAGCCCTGGCTGGGATGATTTAGTTGGGAATTGGTCCTGCTTTGAGCAGGCGGTTGGACTAGATGACCTCCTGAGGTCTCTTCCAACCCTGATCTTCCATGATTCTATGATTCTTGTCTGTAGGCCTCTTATGTCTTTTGCTCTTTACACAACAATATGAAGAATCAACATGGGCACAGCTGGGTCCCAAATAGCCCTACACAGACATGCCTGGCCTAGCTACACACAATGCTGCTCTGGTTGGTTTCTGGTGACTTCTAAAACATAGAACACAGTAAGCGCCAATGGAGGGCTTGCAAACCATTTAAAAGGACACTGCCCTATTCCTATGTACTACACTGCCAAATTTAATGTCACTTGCCTCCGAACAGGCAGACCAACACAGGGAAGCTTTTCACTTCTTGCTCTTTGGTGGGCTGTGCTGGGACAGAGGGTTGAGAGTGTTCGCACACGGTGCAGAGCAACAGAAAGAGTTAATGCGTCACTGGTCAGGATGGGCTTGATGCACTGAATTCCTGCAAGGTGTGAGTCGACCAAGAGGATTCTGGGAGCTCATGCAGGGGACATGGCCTCTACGGGAACTCTACGGGGACTCTGCTGTGTGGGAGCTGCCTTCACCCCAGCACACCAAGGGGCTTGAGCAGGGCTGGGGGCTGCTGAACCAGTGACTCCATAGGTCCATCAGTCATTTCTTCCTGAGGAGCTGGGCTGCATTGATTCTGGAGTGCTGAGCCTGCAGGAGCTGCCGAGAAGCATCCCTGCAGCTGCTACTGTGTGGTGAAGTCCTTCCTTCTCTGGTCCCTGCAGATTTGCCAGTGCCTAGCCCAGTCCCTTTAGCTGGGCACTGGAGGTACACTGCGGGGTAGGAAGTGCCAGGCTGAATCAGGCAATCTAGTGTAGTAGCCTGTCTCCAGCAATGCTCAGTGCCAACGGCTCCACAGGCCAGAAACCCTGCAGGAGGCAGAAATAGGATAAACCTGCCCACAGGGAAATTTTCCTCCTAACCCCCAATAGTTAGAGTTTGGTTTATACCAATGGCATTGCCATCAGTTCCCATATGCTCCTCATAACCCGCCAAGGTCTGTGCTCACCAGCGTCACACTCCCATCCCCTTTGTGGAGCAGATCCTCACCTGTGGTTTATTCTGTCTCAACAGGACCATAAGAAGTTCAACACTAGCAGCTGTGAAAGCCCAGACTGAAAACTACTCCCCAGGAGTTCGCTTTCTGAACTGCTGCTGGTACCTAGGGTATCTTCAACTTCAGCCCCACCTCTGTGAAGCAGAAAGCCATCCTGGGCTGGGAGGGACCAGCTGTCAGTGACTCCTGCATTTGGGAGAATTTCGTGGAGCATGGATTAAAAACCACAGAAGAAAATGAGTAACATGGGGGTCAACGTGGAGAACATAAAAGACAGCTAGCTAAGGATGAATATTCAGTAGCTAATGCTAATACTACCTTCATCTGACTAATCTGTGATAGTCCTCTATTGACCAAATCATTGCATATGATATCTCAGGGTTATGAACTATTTTAATTCCAGGATATAAAAATATATTTACTTCTCCTACCATTCAAGGCCCTGGTAAGAAAAATCACTCAAGCACATGCCTGATATTAAGCACATGTGCTTAAGTGCTCTCCATGAATCGGATGCTTTACTAAACTGGACTCCAATCCTGTTGTTATGTCTTTTATTTATTATAATTAATGCTATTCAAATTCTGCAAGGGAGATTAAACCTCATGTCTCAGGGTTTAGCCAATCTCCAAGTATTAGAGATTGGGATGAAACCAGCGAGGTCAGATTATCTGCCATCAGCTGCTGCTGGAGTTCTTGCATCTTCCTATAAAGCAACTGGTGCTGGTCACCATCAGAGATGGGATACTGAACTAGAGGGGCCGCAGCTCTGAGCTTCTAGGGCAAGTCCTGTATTCCTACACTGTCGGCTTGTAATGCAAATACTGTTACAGTGCAATGCCCGGGAAGCTGCTGGATGTGATGGTGCCAAACTGTTGCATCTAATAGCATGTGATTCTTTCAAACATAGGGGTGAGGGGCATGGAATTTCTGTGGAATGAAGGGACCTTTGGGGACAAAAATGGGCAATACTTCTCAGAATGAAGGACATCTGAGAGTTCCATTTCCCCATCAGAGGACTGTGATGTAACCATTCTGCAAGGGGGATTGGAAATCATTTGGCTCTGTCAACACTTGCAACCAAACCATTCTCAACACTGGTTGAGAGTCCACCAAGGATGTGTCTTCAACCATGAGCCATTTTCCTACTGTAGACAGCAGGGCCATAAACTCTGCTAAGCTACAGTGTCTCATTACATTTTGGAGTGGGTTATGGATTGGGCTCATGTGAACTGAGAATGGATTGCCGCTGGAGTCACGACGTTATGTACTGAACTATCAGGTTTTCTGCCAAATGATTTGAGGATCTACAGTTTCTCCTCGTACGTTAATCAACACAGAGAGGAACAAACATTCCCAAGTGCTGTTATGAATATCTTGGAGAGCATGTATCCCTTGAGGGTATCCCTCTCCCAGATGCTGGGTGAAAAGTGGAGAGTGGAGTGGGGCAGAATGCAAGTGAATATGATGTTACAAGTGGAGTAAAGTGTGTCTTAATACACTATGTGATGTTCCCCTAGTTATCTGGACCGGTCATCTGCTAGTCACCTGGGAGCCAGCCTTATCCTGCTCTGCTGTGAGAATTCCCACTCCCAGGATGTTCACGCACAGCCTGTGGCATGTCAGCTGCTCCCAGCTACATGAATGAGCACTTTTGGCCAGCCGCTGCTTTGATTGTGCAACCGAATGACACTAGCCAATATCTCCGGTCCCAGGCACAACCCTAGGAACCTCCATCTTGGAGTGTCCAGTTATGCCCACTGGATGCCACAAGCTTATATGAGTTTGTCAATTTAACAAAGAAATTGATATGTACCAGGCTTGTTATCCCAAGGGGAGCCTCTGACATGCTTCAAACCAAACGCACTGCTTCACGTAGAATAAACAAAGAAATGTATTAACTACAAAAGATAGATTTTAAGTGATTATAAATCAAAGCACAAGAAGTCAAATTTGGTCAAATGAAATAAAAGCAAAACGCATTCTAAGCTGATCTTAACACTTTCAGTGCCCGTACAAAATTAGACACTTCTCACCACTGGCTGGCTGGTTGCCCTTCAGCCAGGTTCTCCCCTTTGATCAGCACTTCAGTCGCTTGGTGGTGGTGTCTGTAGCTGGAGGTGGAAGAGAGAGAGCATGGCAAACGTTCTTTCATTCCCCTTGGCTTTGTCCCCTCCCCCTGCACTTCAGAGTCAGGTGAGCATTACCTCATCGTAATCCCAAACTGACCAAGGGAAGGGGGGTGACTCACTCGAGAGTCCAACAGATTCTTTGTTGCTGCCTAGGCCAGTGTCCTTTGTTCTTATGAGGCTGGGCTGGGTTTGTCCCAGACATGCCCCGATGAGGTGTGAACTGCCCCTCTGCTCCTGGAGAGTTTTGCCTGGGCTTGTTTTAAGCCATGAAGACACATTTTCAGCCTCATAACTATATACATGAAATTACAATCTATAACATTATTATACCAGCAATGATCAGTGCATCATGAGCTTTCCGGAGACACCCAGCATGACAAACTTTGCATTGGATACCACACCATCATATTATAAGGCTGAATATGGGCACGCGGGGTGTTCACCTGAGGTGCAGAGTGTCACAACCTAATGTGTGTCCTGTGCCAGTTTTTTTATATTAGATAAAAAGCAGGATAAGAGGCATAATATTTTGGCAGGTGGCCATCGGTGTGTGTTGTTTTATCGCATGATCATAGCTGCCTCTGCTCTCAGAAGGAGGACGTTACAGAAATTCCAGCACAGTGATATCAGTGATTATTAGTAAGTAGAAGATGGTTGACCTGACACCAAAGTACAAAGGGAGGTGGTTCACAGGTGGCTAGTGCCTGTGCTGGCATGAATTGGCATTGCTCCATGCACCCACCAATTGACACCTGCTGAGGCTGTGGCCCAGCATGTGTAAGAAGATGCACAAAGTGAAAGAGATTAAACAATAAGCACTGAGAATGGGTCCTAAATCTTGCCCCATTGCAAAGACCCCCTAAGCAGGAGAATAGGTCTATGGATGAAGGCTGCAGATCCTGGCTTGGTGCCAGTGGAGAGTGCCAGAGAATTCCGGAAGGAACCCCGTCAGAAGTAGTTTGGGAAGGTCCCTGCTGCAGGGGATATACCTTAGTCAAACAGAGATGACTGGGCTCCGTGCAGAGGTAACTGGATGAAATTCTCTGGCCTGTGTTATATGGAAGGTCAGCCCGGATGATCCAATGGTTCCTATTGGCCTTAAAACAAAAAATCTAGGAAAGAGAGCATGTGGGTATAGTTTTCATAGATTCTAGGGCCAGAAGGGACCAATGTGATCATCTAGTCCGACCCCCTGCACAAAGCAGGCCACAGAACCCTACCCATCCACTTCTATAACAAACCCCTAACCTATGTCTGAGTTATTGTCCTCAAATTGTGGTTTGAAGACCTCAAGCTGCAGAGAATCCACCAGCAAGTGACACATGCCCCACGCTGCAGGGGAAGGTGAAAAACCTCCAGGGCCTCTGCCAATCTGCCCTGGAGGAAAATTCCCTCCCGACCCCAAATATGGCGATCAGCTAAACCCTGAGCATGTGGGCAGGACTCACCAGCCAGCACTCAGAAAAGAATTTTCTGCAGTAACTCAGATCCCATCCCATCCAACATCCCATCACCAACCACTGGGCATACTTATCTGGCGATAATCAGAGATCAATTGCCAAAATTAGGCTCTCCCATCATACCATCCCTTCCATAAACTTATCAAGCTTAATCTTAAAGCCAGATATGTCTTTTGCCCCCACTACTCCTCTTGGAAGGCTGTTCCAGAACTTCACTCCTCTAATGGTTAGAAACCTTCGTCCAATTTCAGGTCTAAACTTCCTAGTGTCCAGTTTATACCCATTCGTTCTTGTATCTACATTGGTACTAAGCTTAAATAATTCCTCTCCCTCCCTAATATTAATCCCTCTGATATATTTATAAAGAGCAAGCATATCCCCCCTGAGCCTTCTTTTGGCTAGACTAAACAAGCCAAGCTCTTTGAGTCTCCTTTCATATGACAGGTTTTCCATTCCTCGGATCATCCTAGTAGCCCGTCTCTGAACCTGTTCCAGTTTGAATTCATCCTTCTTAAACATGGGAGACCAGAACTGCACACAGTATTCCAGGTGGGGTCTCACCAGCGCCTTATATAACGGTACTAACACCTCCTTATCTTTGCTGGAAATACCTCGCCTGATGCATCCTATACCTCGCCTAATGCTCATGCCTGCGAGGGTACATCTCTATTGCAAGAAAAAAACCATACCCCTGCACCTCAGAGCCTGGGTCGATTGACCAGGGCTCAGGCTGTAGGCCTAAAAATAGCTGTGTAGATATTTGGGCTCAGGCTGGAACCTGAGCTGTGAGACCCTCATGGAGTTTCAGCTCCTGGGCTACACTGCTGTTTTTAGCCCCTCAACCCGCAGGCCTGTGCCAACTGACCTGGGCCAGCCATAGCCGTGCCACGGGTCTTTTATTTCAGTGTGATAAGGCCTGATAAAATTGGCATGGCAAACTGGTGGGAGAGCACCTAACACCATCAAACCTTCATTCTAACAAGCCAAAAATTCATCCTTGGCGTAGATTCCACCAAGACTGGTGGGTTGATAAACAGGTCGTTTATCAGGAATTTTCCTTTAATCATTGGCTTTCTCAGCCAGTGTGTAAGCATGTGTGTGTGCACGTGTGAGTCTGAAACTCTTCAAATCCCCCTTATGCATAGGCAGCACTGCAGCACGTTCCATTGCCATAATGCTGCCTGCTAGGAAATCCATCTTCCAAGACCAATACAATTCTAGCCCATTCCTTCCAAAGCCAACATATCCCATTACCTAGAGGCTCTTGTTCCTGCTATCTTGTACTATGGGGCTTTGCAGCTTAGAGTTGGTTTAATGCCTAGCCAAAGGAAAGGCAACAGACAGAAAACTGAAGGATTCTTACACTGGATGTTGACAGACGTTCTGCTTTCCCACTGGAGAACATGCAAAGAGCAAAGCAAGTGTTCAGCTGTTGGGAAATGCCTAGTGTGTAAACAGATGTCAAAACAAGGGATAGAGCTGCCATTCATTGATACAACTTCCCTTCTTTCCTCCTCCCATCCCAGGGTTATTTATAGCTCCAGATCATGGTGGCTAAGGGTCTTGATCCTGGTGGTTAGTGGTCTCAGCTCCTCTCAGTGGGTTGGTCCAGTGTCTACTGAAGTCAGTGGCTACGCTTTGTTACCTACACCAGCTACTCACAGCATGGGTATGTGAGGGGTGGGGAAGGGCAGCCTCCATGAGACTGCCCTGTTCCCTCCGTGCATGGGGCCAGGAGTTGACACGAAGAGGTGGGTGATGCAGTAGGGTACTGGAGGACATGTGCTGGATAAAGCTGGTGCAGGGTATGTCCCACCCTGGAACAGGGGACACTGTGTGGCAGATTGGGATTGTCGGAGTCATTTTGTGCTACTCAACATGGGGAGATTTTGGCAGAGCCACCGCTGAGCCCTTGGTCCTCTCAGGCAAAACTCCCACTGATGCCGAAGCAAGCTTCGACTGAACAAAGACTATGAGACAGATCATGACACCGTAATCCACCCTCCGTGGTACTTTACTCTGCAAGAAGCCCTGGTAGCCTTTTCCCCTAAGAATGGTCCAAGCAGAGATGGCAGGATTTGACCGCAAACTAACAAACACCCTTATTTTTTTAATAGCACCCACTGGGCTCATGGGATCTGTAATCATTTCTGGCTTCCCTAGTCATTCCTGACTGATAGAGCACTGGACTGGGACTCAGGAGACCTGGATTCTGTTTCTGCTACTGGCCTGCTGGGTGACCTCAGGCTCTGCTCTGTGCCTTAGTTTCCCACTCTGTAAAATGGGGATAATGTTACTGACCCTCTTTGTAAAGATCCACTATTGAGTTCCACAGTGGAGAAGCACCATATCAGAGCGAGGTATTATTTTATTCTGGTAACTGATCAAGGCCGATAAGGGTGAAACCAGATGCATCAGGACTGGTTAAAAACCACTATGATCGCATCATGTCATTTGCATAGCATCAGACGTGCATGTGACATTTGACTGAGCTGACAATTTAGGTGGAGTGGGAATAGGAAGGTGTATCACACAGGAGCGGAGGTTGCTTGCTTTGTATGCCGCACTGAGGGGTTTTGTTCTCTGCATTCGGGACTTTCCCGACCAGGCAAATGAACATTTGCATAACAAAGTCTCTCCCCCGTGTCCAGGTGACATGGTCTCTCCAATGTCATGGGGGAAGTGAGTGTTCTGGTTCTGTAGCAGCTAGAGTCCATTCCCTCCCACCCACCCGAGGAGTCTCACATGGGGGGAAACAGGGGCACTGGCTCTAGCCAGGGGCTGATTGCTGTAGCTGCAGGGCAGCCTGGCGAGGGACCCATGCAGAGCTGCTCTCTACCAAGAGGTTGCACTCAAGATCCTGGCCTGGGGCTTCCCACAGGCCTGGAAGAGGACTATGCCTCCCTCCCCAAGGGCTGATGGCTCTTAGAATTCAGGCCAGGAGACTGGAGAGAAGGGATGGTGAGGAACAAAGGAAGCAAGCCTGACTCATGGGAAGTGCTAGAGGTGGAGGAAAGAGACATCGCCCAGTCGTTGCAGGGGAAATAAATTTTATCAGCTGGATAAAACCTTGTTATGCGGGGTGGGGTGGGGGGAGGGGTAAAATCTCATTGAGATTGATAGGTGGGCTCTCATCTGTCAATTAACATCACTGTAAGGAGACGCTTCTACCTAAGACAAAAGGAGCATATGAAACACCCCCCAACACCCTCCAAGAGCTTTTACTGACTTGTTCTGGGTAGAGAGAGAGAGAGAGAGAGAAGAGAAGACAGGCAGGAAAAAAATCCTGGGCAAGACTGACAGACAAGACAGCTGGACGGAGCAGCTGAAAGCAGGGTGGCTGAACCCGGTCGAAAGCAGGGGAGAGGCTTTGGGGCAGGGGAGTGCAGCCTGAAAAGATTGCTCTTGGTGCTGTGAGGTGAGCAAAAGAAGCTGTTTCCTGCTATTGGATTCTCTCTGTGCTCAGTGACACAGGACTTGGTACATTCTTTGTAAAAAAAGAAAACTGCGCCTAAGTGTCAAGCTCTACGCCCAGCTTGGACATCCTCCTCAGGGCCCCAACCTGCTTCTGTGCCCAAGCTCAGTGCATGGATCTCTCTCTCACAATTATATTTTCTCCCTCTAAAGCAGGAGTGGGCAAACTTTTTGGCCTGAGGGCTGCATCTGGTTTCAGAAATTGTACGGAGGGCCGGTTAGGGGAAGATGTGCCCCGACAAACAGCCAGGCATGGCCTGGCCCCCGCCCCCATTTGACCACCCCCCTGCTTCTCGCCTCTGATGGCCCCTTCAGGCCCCTGCCCCATCCAACCCAATCTTCTCCCTGTCCCCTGACTGCCTCCAGAACCTCACCCCTGACTGCCCCCAGTCACCCCATCCAACCCCTCCTCTCATTCCTGACTGCCCCCCGGGACCCTTGCCCCATCCACCCCTGGAACCCCCATCCCTGACTGCCTCCCGTAACCACATCCAACCTCTCCTCTCATTCCTGACTGCCCCCGGGGACCCCTGCCCCATCCACTCCCCTTGCTCCTTGACTGCCCCTGCTACCCCATCCATCCCCCCTGCTCCCTGACCACCCCTGAAACTCCCACCCCTGACTGCCTCCTGCCACCCCATCCAACCCCTCCTCTCATTCTTGACTGCCCCCCTGGGACCCCTGCCTCATCCCCCCCTGCTCCCTAACCACACCAGAACACCTGTCCCTATTCAACCCCCCCTGTTCCCCACCCTCTGACTGCCCTGACCCCTATCTACACCCCAGCCCCTGAACACCCCTCAAACTCCCCTGCCCTCTATCCATCCCTCTCTCCCCCACTCTCAGCCCCCTTACCGCGCTGCCTGGAGCACCAGTGGCTGGCAGCACTACAGCTGCACCACCCTGCTGGAGCCAGCCACACACCGCGCAGCGCAGAGCACCAGGTCAGGCTGGACTCTGCGGCTGTGCTGCCCCAGGAGCTCGCTACCCTGCCACCCAGACCATCGGGCCGCTGGCGCAGTGAGCTGAGGCTGTGGGGGAGGGAGAACAGCAGGGGAGGGGCTGGGAGCTAGCCTCCTGGGCCAGGAGCTCAGGGGCCGGGGAGAATGGTCCCGCAGGCCAGATGTAGCCTATGGGCCATAGTTTGCCCACCTCTGCTCTAAAGCAACCTCACATCACTAAGCATGGGAATGAATTACAAAGGAAATGGGGAACAGAAATTTGGTAATCGAGGGCTGTTCAGTTTAACAGACATGCCTAGCCAGATCCAATGGCTGGGAGCTGAAGTTAGACAATTTTAGACTGGGAATAAGGACATATTTAACTGTGAGAGTAATTAAGCAGCGGAACAACTTACCAATGGTTGTGGTGGATTCTCCAGCACTGGAAATATTTAAATCAAGATGGGATGTTTTTCTAAAAATTTCTGCTTCAGTTCAACCAGTAATTAATTCAGGGACATCCTATGGCCTGTGTTGCACAGAACAGCAGACTGGATGATCACAGGGGTCTTCTGGCTTTAGAATCATCGAAATCCACGCAGGTCTCAGTAGCAAGATGGCAGAGGGGCATTTAAGTGGCTGACAGAATGGGAGAAGAGGCTGAGGCTGAGAGTGGGGCATCTACTTTGAATGTGGACTTGGGGCCCATCTGAATATTGCTCTGTCTCACAGTCTGGGGCTAGCTGGCACAAGGCTGCTCAAGGTAGAAATCTTTTGGATATCTCGCCCTGATGTTTTGGATATAAAATTGAGGGCCCGGTCACTTGTGGTCATTAAAGATCCCATAGTATTGTGGAAGGGCAGATTATTAGCTCTGGTCAGTTTCCAATTCTGGGTATTACATTTATCCAACCTAAATTCCCCACCACAGTTTCAACCAGAGAAGAGATTATCTTCACTCTAAAGTGACTGCTGTGCAGGGTTACTGGGGCAGAACATCTGGGATGTCACCTCCCGAGGGGCCCAGGTGAAAATCCCCCCCCTGCACATACCACCTGCAAAGGGCGTTGGGTTCTCGTGGTGCTTGGCAAGAGTAAAGGGTTTATTAGTCTTAAAGTGTCCCAAGGGGCTTGTGGATCCTCTTATTTCAATGAGTTTGCCCTCACTAATCCTGCTTTTCAAAGTGCCAGGTGGCAGATTATAAAGTTCGCCTGGCATTTAATGAATCAATTAGTTCTAAATTCCATGCTGATAAGAGGATGACAGGATTGTGTCTTATACATATTATGGCATCGAACCAGGCATGGATCTATGGCAGTACTGTCCTCGCCAGTAATTATAGCTCTTTCTCAGGCACAGCAGATACACCATCGAATGGTTCAGCTCGTTTCGATATGGCTCAGTATGAAAAATAATAAAACATGCTATAGATGGAGTAAAACTAGAGCAATAACACTGTAGGCAGACAGGGGAATGAGACAGATGTGCAATTTTACCCCGTTAGTTACTGGATTAACGTGCTGCACATAGTATATAGTGACAGGATTCAGAGGGGTGGCTGTGTTAGCCTGTATCAGCAAAATCAGTGAGGAGTCCTTGTGGCATCTTAGAAACTAACAAATTTATTTGGGCATAAGCTTTTGTAGGCTAAAACCACTTCATCAGATGCATGAAGTGAAAAATACAGGAGCAGGTATAAATACATGAAAGGATGGGGGTTGCTTTACCAAGTGTGAGGTCAGTCGAATGAGATAAATCAATTAACAGCAGGATACCAAGGGAGCTTTTGAAGTGGTAAGAGAGTGGCCCATTACAGACAGTTGACAAGAAGGTGTGAGTAACAGTAGGGAGAAATTAGTAATGAGGGAATTAAGTTGGGTGAGTATTGCAGTTTTAAGATTTCCACCCTACCATCAACCTCAGCCTGGACCAGTCCACACAAGAGGTCCACTTCCTAGACACTACAGTGCTAATAAGTGATGGTCACATAAACACCACCCTATAACAGAAACCTACTGACCACTACACTTACCTACATGCCTCCAGCTTTCATCCAGACCACATCACACAATCCATTGTCTACAGCTAAGCTCTAAGATACAACTGCATTTGCTCCAATCCCTCAGACAGAGACAAACACCTACAGAATCTCTATTAAGCATTCTTAAAACTGCAATACCCACCTGGAAAAGTGAAGAAACAGATTGACAGAGCCAGAAGGGTACCCAGAAGTAACCTACTACAAGACAGGCCCAACAAAGAAAGTAACAGAACGCCATTAACCATCACCTACAGCCCCCAACTAAAACCTCTCCAGTGCATCAAGGATCTACAACCTATCCTGAAGGACGATCCCTCACTCTCACATACTTTGGGAGACAGGCCAGTCCTTGCCTACAGATAGCCCCACAACCTGAAACAAATACTCATCAGCAAATACACACCACACAACAAAAATACCAACCCAGGAACCAAACCCTAATACAAACCCTGGTGCCAACTCTGTCCACATGTCTATTCAAGGGACACCATCATAGGACCTAATCACATCAGATACACAATCAGAGGCTCATTCACCTGCATATCTACCAATGTGATATATGCCATCATGTGCCAGCAATGCCCCTCTGCCATGTACATTGGCCAAACCGGACAGTCTCTACACAAAAGAATAAATGGACACAAATCTGACATCAAGAATCATAACATTCAAAAACCAGTAGAACACTTCAATCTCTCTTGTCACTCAATAACAGACCTAAAAGTGGCAATTCTTCAACAACAAAAACTTCAAAAACAGACTCCAATGTGAAGCTGCAGAACTGGAATTAATTTGCAAATTAGATACCATCAGATTAGGCCTGAATAAAGTGTGGGAGTGGTTGGGTCATTACAAAACCTAAACTTAATTTTCCCGTTACTAATTTCTCCCTACTGTTACTCACACCTAGTCAACTGTCTGTAATGGGCCACTCTCTTACCACTTCAAAAGTTATTTTTCCTCCCTTGGTATCCTGCTGTTAATTGATTTATCTCATTCGACCGATCTCACACTTGGTAAAGCAACCCTCATCCTTTCATGTATTTATACCTGCTCCTGTATTTTTCACTTCATGCATCTGATAAAGTGGGCTCCAGCCCACAAAAGCTTATACCCAAATAAATTTGATAGTATATAGTGTGTCGAGAAGGTGGACAGGGTGCCAGACTAAGGGGGAAAATGGTAAGAGGATGGAATAAGGGAACGGAAAGTGTGAATGAAGGGTGGAGATAACAGGGAAGAGCAAATAGAAGGATGATTATCTATCATCCCCGTACACAAGGCCATCTACTCATCCATCATCATCCCTCTACAAACACAGATCTAGCTACCAAACAACATCCCCATACACACATCCATCCATCTCTTCATCATCCCCAGACACACAGCCATCTATCCATTCATCCATCATCCCCAGACACACAGCCATCCACCATCCTCCTCCTACACACACAGATCTACCTACCAACCAAAATCCCCATACACATATCCCATCTATTCATCACCCCCAGACACACAGCCATCTATCCATCCATTCATCGTCCCCACACAGCCATCTACCTACCAGCCAACATCCCCAGACACACATCCCATCTATTCATCACCCCCAGACACACAGCCATCTATCCATCCATTCATCATCCCCACACAGCCATCTGCCTACCAACCAACATCCCCAGACACACATCCCATCTATTCATCACCCCCAGACACATAGCCATCTATCCATCCATTCATCATCCCCACACAGCCATCTACCTACCAACCAACATCCCCAGACTCACAGCCATCCATCCATCTGTCTGTCATCCCCGTACACACATCCATCCGTTTGTTACAATGCCCAATGAGAATCTAAGGGCTGATAAAGTGCAGTCATATGGGACGGGCGCTCCAGTGAGAGGAGAAAGGAAGGAGGCAGCAACAGGTTGGGGTATTGGGTAGGGCCTGTGGATGGAAACAAGAGCTGGTGGTAGTGAGCAGAGAATAGGAAGAGGCAGGCGTGGGAAGTAATCAAAGCACCAATGCAGTCTGGTCCTTTTACCTTTAAGTCCCCAGTTTGAAACCAGCCCATGTTGCCGATGGCTGAAAGCAGCTGCTATTTGCTGGCTGTTCAGTGGCTCATGGAAATGACTGGGTGGGTTTCAATCTCCTTCCCTAGTGAACAGATGCTCACGCCACAAAACCAGCACTTCACTGACAGCCTCATTCCAGAGGCCATGGGTTGAACTGGCAGGAAGACTGAATTATCCATTCACCGTCATTATGTGTGTTACAGTGGTGCCTGCGACCCCAGCTGAGACAGCAGCCCGATTGTGAGAGGTGCTGTACAGACCCCTAGTAAGAGACACTCTGCCCTGGAGAGCTCACAACCTGAAGAGAGAAGACAAACAAGGAATGTATAATTACCCTTGTTTTGCAGATGAGGAACAGAAAGCTTCAGGTCACACAGAGTCAGGGGCACGGCTGGGAAATAAACCAGGCTTGCATGCCCAAGTCACAGTCAAAGAAGCCCTTGCTGATCAGGACTGCAGTGCCCTGGTAGGGCGCAGCACGGGTCAGTTGCAGTGCCCCTGCCTGCAACATGCTCGTTTTGCGGATGGAGGACTCCAGCCAGCTATCAAACCCAGCCTCCTTTGCCAGCACAGAACATATACAATCACGGAGACAGATGCAACCCCCCTTTGCTGTCCCCGCCGCAAACAGGCCGATGTGTCTCCCCTAATGGGATAGGAGGCCGAGCAAGGGGCACTTCAGATTAGAATCAAAAGGGTTATTGTCACTATTCCAGACCAACCCAGTGGTGTTGGGGATGAACCCTTACCTCAACCAGGTTATCAACACCCCAGACAGACTGCTAGATGCTACAGTACCTTTAGGGTGGGGCTTCATTGGGTAGCAGAAAAACCAACGCAGATTATAAAAAAATCTTCACTCCAATATCTCCACTAGGTGACCAGGTTGTTCTTAGTCCGTCTGTCCTCTCACCTGAGGCCATTGCTGGCCTCTGTCCAGGCTCTTCCCCAGGGGGTCTCTTGGTTCTGATCTTTGCTACTGGTATTAAATCTCTTGCCTCTACTGGAGTAAGATCCTTCTCTAGAGTCCAGCGAGGCCTGCCTATTGCAACTCTTCTCAAGGGACAGCAGGTGGTTCTTACCAGGCTGGGCTTCCGGCCAGCGTCTGGGAGACCCCCCTGGCTAAGACCAAGTCTTCTTGGATACCTGCCAACTGCAATCCTGTACCCTTCTAGGAGCTCTTCTTACCAGCACCCATTCTGGTGGGTTCCACCTTTAGGCTCCCCCTGCTCAGTCCTCTTACACAGCCCTCTCCTGGAAGTGCCTCTCCACAGCACCTTCCCATCTCCCTTGGGAGCTCCCTTCTAACTGAGCGTGGGTACCCTTTATTAGGTCCAGGTACTTACTTACAAAGCAGCCACCTTGGCATGCCACCCCCCAGGAGCCCTCACTCTCATTTAGAGTCCTCAATCCCCCCCACCCCAACCTCCTTCCCCAGCTTGGAGCCCCTTCCTTCACCCCAAACCCCTCATCCATGGCCCCACCCCATAGCCCACTCACCCAGCAGAGGCCTGCACTCCCCCGCATCTCAACCCCTTGCCCCAGCCCAGAGGCCTCTCCTGTATCCTGAACCCCTCATTTCTGGCTCCACCTGGAGCCCACACCCCCAGCCCAGACCCCAGACCCCCCTGCACCCCAACCCCGTGCCCCATCCTCTCCCATACCCCAAACCCCTCATTCTTGGCCCCACCCCAGAGCCTGCACCTCCAGCCGGAGCCCTCTCGCCCCTGCACCCCAACCCCCTGCCCCAGCCCAGTGAAAGTGAGTGAGGATGAGGGAGAGCGAGTGACGGAAGAAGGGGGGATGGAGCAAGTGCGTGTGGGGCCTCAGAGAAGGGGCAGGGCAGGGGGTGGGGCAGGGGTATTCAGTTTTGTGCAATTAGAATGTTGGCAACCCTAAGGTGGGGGCCTTCATAAAGGAGACATGAGCCTACAAAGCCTAAACCCCCATAAAGGGCAGCAGCCCCATGAAGATTGTGTCTGAGAAAAACAAGACATCGATCTAGAATTTTATACTGACGACAAATAGGATTTTGACAAATATTAGACACAGTGAGGACATCATGTTCCTGGTTCAGAATTCAGACCATCTTTGGCAGCATGCAATTGCTAGCACAGCATGTCAAACGCACTGCGCATCTCCTTAGCAAATCTGTAGTACAGAGATTGTCCCTTTTTTCATTGAAATCACAAGGGCCTCCATTCTCTGGATCACTGAATGGAGAATACTGATGTCCCATTTCATATTTTTCTTCATGGCAATTGCAAGTGAAAGGAACATAACATGCAAATACATTTTTACGCCCCAAGTGTTGAGCTACTAGGGAATCTGTTCTGCAGCATTTCCTTGGGTCTGAAGCAACACAATGACATACAGAAGCATAGAAACGTAGGGGCGCATGGTGCCATAACAGGTCAAATCACAGGAAGGGATGCTGAATGATTTCAATTTAGCTGGGAAAGTAGATCTGAGAATCTGGCCAAAGGACAGTCCTGATTTAACATGCCTTGCCGAGATGAGACCTGCACGAAAGAAGTCAGAACTGGGCTAGCAGGAATTTTCATCCGATGAAACAAATGAAAGTAGGCTGCCACATTTTCAAAAGTGACTATTATTTTCTGGAGGGCTCCATTTCTGGGTCACCGACCTGGTTTATAAAGGATGGGTGCTCAGCACTTTCTGAAGGTCAGGCCCCTTTTTAGGCCTCTCAAGTTAATCCTCCCAGAATTGCGAGGCTCAGAATCCCCTGTCTCACTTGAAAATGTAGGTTGGAGTTGGAGCAAATCATGAGAAGACATGGGAAAGATCTGTCGTCAGAAGTAGGTCTCCTGATTCTGTTTGTCGTGAGGTATTGCCAGCCTCCTGCCCCCCTGCATCATGAGATTGGCTTAAAATCATGAATTTAAAAAAAATTATAATAAAGGATGGGTTCTTTTTGTTTGCCTTGTGGACTTTGAGCCTTAGGGATGTACTTGGGTCACATTTTCAAGCTTTTCTCTGCAACCAGGAAGGCTAAAAACTTGCTTTATTTCCCCCCCTCAATGGAAGCTGAGATGATCAGCAAACCACTTGACTCCAGGAGCTGAAGCTTTAAGAAGAACACTAAATATCACTTGACTCACAATAAGAATCATGAGAGTTGCCAGGACTGGCAGTGGGTGATGTATAAGGAGGATAAGCCTGATAACTACTTTTTAGGTGCAGAGAAGAAAAGAGCTGATTCAATGTAGGGTGCCACATTCAGCAAAGCATGGGCCAGCCCCTGGGCAAAGAGGGGAGGCTGTAAGTTCCCGTGGACACATCTCCTGTACAAGGACAAGCCACGATTACAAGTGTTGTGCTCCCGTAGGGCAGGGGGAGCAGAGCGGAGTGCATTGCCATAGCTTTTCTAAGGGTAGCACAATAGCCGGCCTTCCTGGATAGTGCCCCAGAGGTTCTATTGCATCATGTTACTGTTGTGCATGGCTAACAAGAATAACGAAAGAGTCTACAAGCAGGACATACAGTTCTGTGGGTGCTGCATGAGATGGCATATACTGCAGCTCACTCTCCTCTCTGCAGAGCTAACAGGAGTGAGAAGCAGGCACGCACTGTTCTGGTTCGGTCACTGAAGTTGGATGTTACTCTGCTCCATGTGATGAACTGGGCTGCTGACTCAGAAGTGCCATTTTTGCAGAGTTCCTATTGAAGAGCAGAACTGCACTTTAGCTCCGTACCATGAGATCCCAGCATGAGTCCATTCGGGGTCTGATGAGAAGCCAGTAGAAAGATTCCCTAATAAACAACAGGTTTTGGATCAGGACCAGAGCTCCTCTGGGAAGCAGATGACGGAGGAACTTGACCCACTGTTGGTAAATAAGAACATCCTCATTTTACAGAGACGAAGTGGCTTAAACCAGGCCATGCAGCCAGTTGGTGGCAGAGTTAAGACCAGAACCCAAGGCTCTTAACACCAAGTCCTATGCTCACTCCACTAGGCCAGGCAACTTACAAACTGCATTATTAGAATAGCTAGATAGAGTGAAATTCATTCATCCCAGTGCAGAGGGCCAGTGCATAGTCCGGGCAATACTAAAGTTCCACATAAATTCTAGTCTGAGTATTCAATGTGAGATTTCAGCGTTGCATTGGCTTTGAGGTGGCTTGCAGCACGGGGCTGAATTTCATCTCTGAAGAATCGCGGACACTACCATGTCCACCCAAATGCTCCAAATCTAAATTTAGCTTAGTACATGGCATTTTGTACTGTGCATACTTAAGTGATTCATGTAAGTATGTGATAAACTGACCTCAAATGATACCCCCAACAGAGCTCCTTGATGCATAATCTCCTTCTTCCAGGTCAATAGATTCCAGAGAAACGCAAGACAGAAGAATACATTCTTCCTCCTAGCCTTGACTTGCTTAAGAGCAAAAACATGCCAAGGGTCCTAACGTGGAACAGAACTTGTACATAGTAGCTACCCACAGTAGGCAGTGCAGGTGAGGTTCAGACATTATTGGTAATTTGCTGATCAGATTCAAAATGCATCCCTTGTAAACTTGCTTCCAACTTCATTTCCTTGTCACAAAAGTCCATTAAACCTGCTTAGACTAGGCACATCATAGCAACGCTGGCTGGAGATTCAAAGAGGCAAGTGCCTGCAATCTGCACAAGAAAGGCTCTCCCTGGATTCATACTCCTGTGGCTAAGCTTTATGGGAGCAATGTTGCGAAGTGCTTAGCATCTCAAACTCCCACTGAAGCCTGTGGGAGTAGAAGGGCCCTAAATCCCACCCAGAAACCTCATAGGGCCAAATACTGAGTTGTGCTCCAAGCTGCACAGGCTCAGGGTCTCGCAGGATTTGGCCGTTGCGTCATGTGGCTGCAGGAACAGAACTGAGCAATCAGACTACGAACATAAAGACTATTCATGACATGGGAGGAAGCTCCAGGTGCCACAGAACCATCTTTGCAGTTCCCACGCCATCTCCAAATATAGGCTGCATGGTTGGAGGAAGACAGGCTGGCCAGGGAATGCTCCATCTGTCCACTCGTGGGTGACATAACCTTAGTCCCAGATCTGGACCTTAGCGTCCAAAATATGGGGGTTAGCATGAAAACCTCCAAGCTTAGTTACCTGCTTGGACCTGGTACCTGCTGCCACCACCCAAAAAATTAGAGTGTTTTGGGGCACTCTGGTCCCTCTGAAAAACCTTCCCTGGGGACCCCAAGACCCAAATCCCTTGAGTCTCACAACAAAGGGAAATAATCCTTTTTCCCTTCCCCCTTCCAGATGCTCCTGGAGAGATACACAGACATAAGCTCTGTGAAACTACACAGAGTGACTCCCCCTCTCTGTTTCCAGTCCTGGAAGCAAAAAGTACTTTCCTATTCCCCCAGAGGGAATGCAAAGTCAGGCTAGCAATCCAACACACAGATCTCCCCTTGACTTCTTCCTCCCACCAATTCCCTGGTGAGTACAGACTCAATTTCCCTGAAGTAAAGAAAAACTCCAACAGGTCTTAAAAGAAGGCTTTATATAAAAAGAAAGAAAAAATACATACAAATGTTTTCTCTGTATTAGATGATACAACACAGGGTCAATTGCTTAAAAGAATATTGAATAAACAGCCTTATTTAAAAAGAATACAAATCAAAGCACTCCAGCACTTATATTTATGCAAATACCAAAGAAAAGAAAACCATAGAACTTACTAGCTGATCTCTTTGTCCTTACACTTAGAAACAGAAGACTAGAAAGTAGAACTACTTCTCCAAAGCTCAGAGAAAGCAGGCAGACGGAAAACAAAAACAAAAGACTCAGACACTCAATTCCCTCCACCCAAAGTTGAAAAAATCCGGTTTCCTGACTGGTCCTCTGGTCAGGTGCTTCAGGTGAAAGAGACATTAACCCTTAGCTATCTGTTTATGACACGCCCCCCAAATTGCAGACAGTGGGGAAGCTCACTGGCGGCGATTTCCTTCTAGAACTTGAAAATAAACAGATTAATACAACACATAGACCTTTACATATACTCCTAAGTATATAACTAACAGACTTCTACATTTTAAGAACACTTTTTAACTACTGAATTCTGGGAAACTCTCACGGGAGAGTGCATCAGCTACTTTGTTAGAAGCTCCTGTGATGTGTTGAATTTCAAAATCAAAATCTTGGAGAGCTAAACTCCAACGAAGAAGTTTCTTGTTGTTCCCCTTGGCAGTATGAAGCCACTTTAGTGCAGCATGGTCAGTTTGTAGTTGGAACCGCCGTCCCCAAACATATGGGCGTAGCTTTTTCCAGGGCGTACACAATGGCATAGCATTCCTTCTCACTGACTGACCAGTGACTTTCCCTCTCAGACAGTTTCTTGCTGAGAAACACGACAGGATGGAAGTTGTGATCTGTTGCTTCCTGCATGAGCACTGCTCCTATACCACGCTCAGATGCATCTGTGGTTACTAGGAATGGCTTGTCAAAATCCGGGGCCCTGAGCACAGGGTCCGACATGAGCGTTGCCTTAAGTTGGGTAAAGGCCTTTTGACACTCATCAGTCCACTTAACTGCATTTGGCAGGGTCTTTTTGGTCAGGTCGGTCAGTGGGGCAGTGATTTGGCTGTAGTGTGGTACAAATCGCCTGTAGTATCCGGCCAAGCCTAAGAAGGATTGGACCTGCTTCTTGGACCGTGGGACAGGCCACTTTTGGATAGCATCTACCTTGGCCTGTAGGGGGTTTATGGTTCCTCGACCCACCTGGTGCCCCAGGTAAGTCACTCTGTTTTGGCCTATTTGACACTTTTTGGCCTTAACAGTTAGTCCTGCCTGCCTGATGCGCTCAAAGACCTTTTCCAGGTGTAGTAGGTGTTCGGGCCAGGAGTCTGAAAAAATGGCCACATCATCGAGGTAGGCAACTGCAAATTCTCCCAGTCCAGCTAGTAGACCATCTACCAGCCTCTGGAAGGTGGCGGGTGCATTTCGAAGGCCGAAAGGAAGGACATTGAATTCATACACCCCCGCATGGGTGACGAATGCTGACCTCTCCTTGGCAGGTTCATCTAGCGGTACTTGCCAGTACCCCTTGGTTAAGTCTATTGTAGAGATGAACTGGGCACGTCCCAACTTCTCCAATAGCTCATCGGTACGTGGCATTGGATAGTTGTCCGGACGAGTTACAGCATTTAGCTTACGGTAGTCCACGCAAAAGCGTATATCCCCATCTGGTTTGGGTACCAGAACCACTGGAGATGCCCATGCACTAGTAGATGAGCGGATTATACCCATCTGTAGCATGTTCTGGATCTCCCGTTCTATAGCAGCTTGGGCATGAGGAGACACTCGGTAGGGTGGGGTTCTGATTGGGTGAGCATTACCTGTATCAATGGAGTGGTATGCCCGTTCAGTCCGTCCTGGGGTGGCTGAGAACAATGGGGCGAAGCTAGTGCACAGCTCCTTGATTTGTTGCCACTGCAGACGTTCCAGGGTGGTTGAGAGGTTGACCTCTTCCACGCCACCATCTTTTTTCCCGTCGTAGTAGACACCGTCAGGCCACTCAGCATCATCTCCCTGGACTGTAAACTGACAAACCTGTAAATCTCTGGAATAGAAAGGCTTGAGAGAATTAACATGGTACACTTTAGGCTTTAGTGAGGAATTGGGAAATGCTATGAGGTAGTTTACAGCTCCCAGGCGCTCTTGGACCGTGAATGGCCCTTCCCATGATGCTTCCATCTTATGGGCCTGTTGCGCCTTCAAGACCATAACCTGGTCTCCTACCTTGAAGGAACGTTCTCTGGCATGTCTGTCATACCAGGCCTTTTGCTCTTCTTGAGCATCCTTTAGGTTCTCTCTAGCAAGGGCTAAAGAGTGTCGGAGGGTGCTTTGTAGGTTGCTTACAAAGTCCAGAATGTTAGTTCCTGGAGAAGGCGTAAACCCCTCCCATTGCTGCTTCACCAACTGTAATGGCCCCTTAACCTCGTGACCATACACAAGTTCAAATGGTGAAAACCCTAAACTGGGATGTGGTACAGCCCTGTAGGCAAACAGCAACTGCTGCAACACTAGGTCCCAATTATTGGAGAATTCGTTGATGAATTTTCGTATCATGGCCCCCAAAGTTCCATTGAACCTTTCCACCAGGCCATTGGTTTGATGGTGGTACGGGGGTGGCAACCAAGTGATTCACCCCATGAGTTTCCCACAGTTTTTCCATGGTCCCTGCCAGGAAATTAGACCCTGAATCTGTAAGGATGTCGGAGGGCCAACCTACCCTGGCAAAGATGTCTGTTAAGGCCAGACACACAGTGTTAGCCCTGGTGTTGCCTAGAGCTACTGCTTCCGGCCATCGGGTAGCAAAGTCCACTAAAGTCAGTACGTACTGCTTTCCTCTGGGTGTCTTTTTTGGGAAAGGACCCAGAATATCCACAGCTACTCGCTGAAATGGGACCTCAATTATGGGGAGTGGCTGGAGAGGGGCCTTGACCTGGTCTTGAGGCTTTCCCACTCTTTGGCATACCTCACAAGACCGGACATACTTGGCAACGTCCTTGCCCATCCCCTCCCAGTGGAAGGACTTCCCCAACCGGTCTTTGGTTCTGTTCACCCCAGCATGCCCACTGGGATGATCATGGGCTAAGCTTAAGAGCTTCCCCCGGTACTTAGTTGGAACCACCAACTGTTTTTGCGGCTGCCATTCTTCCCGGTGTCCACCAGAAAGAATTTCCTTGTATAAAAGTCCTTGGTCTATAACAAACCGGGATCGATTAGAAGAGCTGAGAGGCGGTGGGGTGCTCCGTGCCGCCGCCCAAGCTTTCTGAAGGCTGTCATCCGCTTCCTGCTCAGTTTGGAACTGTTCCCTTGAGGCTGGGGTCACCAGTTCTTCCTCAGACTGTGGACTTGGGCTTGGTCCCTCTGGAAGCGATGTAGGTGATGGGGTTGTTTCCGTTGCTGGTGAACCGCTCTCCGCTGGTGCACCTGAGGTATTTCAGGCTCTGGCTGAGCCTTTTGGGTATGGCTCTCTGTTGCTTCTGCCAGTTGTGGCTCGCTGGCGCCCTCTGGCGTTGAGTTTGAAGATGTGGTTGCACTTGCTGGTGCTGGTTGCTGTTCCAGTTCCGGGCCTGGGACTGGAGGTGCTGTGGCTGTTTCAGTGGTTGGCATGGAATCCGGGTCCACTACCTCTGTCTGGGTCTCTGGTAACACAGACGGGGCCTCTGTGGACGGCTCAGGAACAGGAATGGGTCTGGAAGCTTGCCTGGTTTGGCTACGTGTAACCATTCCCACTCTCTTGGCCCGCCTCACCTGGTTGGCCAAGTCTTCCCCCAGTAGCATGGGGATAGGATAATTGTCATAGACTGCAAAAGTCCAAATTCCTGACCAGCCTTTGTACTGGACAGGCAGTTGAGCTGTAGGCAAGTCTACAGCTTGTGACATGAAGGGGTAAATTGTAAACTTTGGCCTTTGGGTTGATGAATTTGGGGTCAACGAAGGATTGGTGGATAGCTGACACTTGTGCCCCCGTGTCTCTCCACGCAGTAACCTTCTTTCCGCCCACTCTCAAATTTTCCCTTCGCTCCAAGGGTATTTGAGAGGCATCCGGGCCTGGGGATCTTTGGTGTGATGGTGGTGTAATGAATTGCACTCGCATGGTGTTCTTGGGACACTTGGCCTTGATATGTCCCAGTTCATTACACTTAAAGCATCTTCCATCTGATGGGTCACTGGGCCGAGGTGAGTTACTGGAGACTGGTGAGGTTGAAGGGTAGGGTATCTGTGGCTTTACTTGGGTGGTATGTGGGGTCTTTGGCTGTCCTCGGTTGTAGGGTTTATGGTCTGTGTGCCCCCTGGGGTAATCGTTCCCCTTGACAGTAGCTTTCTTGCTTTCTGCCAGTTCCATCCATTTGGCTCCAATCTCCCCCGCCTCAGCGATATCTTTGGGATTTCCATCTTGTATGTACCGTGTGATGTCTTCAGGAACACCATCCAAGAACTGTTCCATTTGTATGAGGAGGTTTAGTTCTTCCAAGGTTTGAATGTTGTTTCCTGTTATCCAGGCCTCATAGTTTTTTGCAATGTAGTAGGCGTGTTTGGGAATGACACCTCGGGTTTCCACTTTTGGGTTCTGAAGCGCCGACGGGCATGATCTGGGGTTATCCCCATCCTGTATCTGGCCTTGGTTAGAAAAAGTTTATAGTCATTCATTTGGTGCTTAGGCATTTCAGCTGCCACCTCTGCTAAAGGTCCACTGAGCTGTGACCTCAATTCTACCATGTACTGGTCTTCGGGGATGTTGTACCCAAGACAGGCTCTTTCAAAATTTTCCAAGAAGGCCTCGGTGTCATCACCTGCCTTGTAGGTGGGAAATTTCCTGTGCTGTGGAGCAATATTTGGCGCCGGGTTGTTAGGGTTGGCTGGCACATGCAGCCCAGCTTTTGCCAACTCCAGTTCATGTTTTCTCTGTTTTTCCTTCTCTTCATTCTCTTTTTGTTGTTTTTCCATTTCTTTTTGGTGTTTTTCCATTTCTTTTTGGTGTTTTTCCATTTCTCGGTGGTGGGCCGCCTCCTCTTCTTCTTGCTTCCTTCTGTGGGCCAACTCTTCTTCTGCTTGTTTCCTTCGGTAGGCTATCTCTTCTTCTTCTAGTTTTCTTTTGTGTGCTGCCTCTTGGGCTGCCTGTTCTCTTTGGAAGGCTGCCAGTTTCATGCTTTCTTCCTTTTCTTTCATCTCCATCTGTCGCCTGTGTTCAGCTTCTTTGATTTGTCCTTCGGCCTCAATTTTTGCCTTAGAAGTCATGGTTCCTGTTTTCTTGTGTTGGGGTGCCCTCCGGTGTTTATCTTCTGAACTGCAGGTTCTGTTGCCTCCTGAAGTCTGCCTAGCAACAGTGCTTTTTTCCTTTTCTCTCTCTAGCTAATGTTCAATGAAAGGAAACCAGAAAAACCACTTTATTTGCATGCATATAAGTGCTGGTACTTGCCTCCTAATGGGAGGGCTATTGCATGACAAAAGACCCTCAACAGTTTCTTAATGGCTTCTCGCTTAACATGCAAGCCACAAACTGCCAGAGAGAGCAGAAAAAAAAAATCTCTCTGGTTCCCTTTTAAAACCAACTGTTTCTCTCTGCTAAAAAGCCCTTAGCAGAGAAGAGAAAAATATAATATTCCTACTGGCTTCTGGATTCTGTCTATATCCCACCAGCTGCACACCATGACATAACCTTAGTCCCAGATCTGGACCTTAGCGTCCAAAATATGGGGGTTAGCATGAAAACCTCCAAGCTTAGTTACCTGCTTGGACCTGGTACCTGCTGCCACCACCCAAAAAATTAGAGTGTTTTGGGGCACTCTGGTCCCTCTGAAAAACCTTCCCTGGGGACCCCAAGACCCAAATCCCTTGAGTCTCACAACAAAGGGAAATAATCCTTTTTCCCTTCCCCCCTCCAGATGCTCCTGGAGAGATACACAGACATAAGCTCTGTGAAACTACACAGAGTGACTCCCCCTCTCTGTTTCCAGTCCTGGAAGCAAAAAGTACTTTCCTATTCCCCCAGAGGGAATGCAAAGTCAGGCTAGCAATCCAACACACAGATCTCCCCTTGACTTCTTCCTCCCACCAATTCCCTGGTGAGTACAGACTCAATTTCCCTGAAGTAAAGAAAAACTCCAACAGGTCTTAAAAGAAGGCTTTATATAAAAAGAAAGAAAAATACATACAAATGTTTTCTCTGTATTAGATGATACAACACAGGGTCAATTGCTTAAAAGAATATTGAATAAACAGCCTTATTTAAAAAGAATACAAATCAAAGCACTCCAGCACTTATATTTATGCAAATACCAAAGAAAAGAAAACCATAGAACTTACTAGCTGATCTCTTTGTCCTTACACTTAGAAACAGAAGACTAGAAAGTAGAACTACTTCTCCAAAGCTCAGAGAAAGCAGGCAGACGGAAAACAAAAACAAAAGACTCAGACACTCAAGTCCCTCCACCCAAAGTTGAAAAAATCCGGTTTCCTGATTGGTCCTCTGGTCAGGTGCTTCAGGTGAAAGAGACATTAACCCTTAGCTATCTGTTTATGACAGTGGGCTGCCTTGGTGGCTCCCTGGAGGGCCCCTGGCAGCTGGTGTGAGTTAGAGCAGGTCTGAGGCTGCTCCAAGTTGCACTTGGGGAAGTGGCCCATCACCTGGCAGCACCAGCGTCATAAGCCTCTAAAGCTGTTCTGGCTGTAGAAAGGCCAGTCTCCATGATTTGGGCCACTAACTTCAGTGGCAGTCAGACTGGGGGTTGGAAATAGACTCTGAATCTGACTAAATAATTTTCATTGTCTGCAGTGCAATCACCGGTATTAAAAAGTACCAACAGAACCAGTGATAAGGCCATTAGACTTTAACGGTCCTTTCAGCTTTAATAAACTATTGAGCTGATAGCAGGACGGGGAATGGAAGTTCTGAGATTTAAACCTGACAGAATCCTGTTGAAGTGACATGTCAAGCGCACAGCTGGATGGAGCATTCAAAGGAAATGGGAGTCTTTGGAGGTGGTGTCTTTATAAGAACTAAGTAACAGGCTCAAGGTCCATTTTCTCAGTGGATACAGACAGTGCAGTATAGGGTTAATTGAGCAAGTTTTCAAATATAACATAGCCCAGCCCTCTGTGTAATCCCTTGTGTAACACCCACCAGCTCTGAGCTCCTCAAGCAAAGCTCTACTCATTCAGCACTGAGCTGTTCCTAAGACAGGATTGAGGGAGAATCCAATTTAGAAAAACACCCTCGAGGAAGAGCGGGAAAAAAACAAAAAAGAGGAAATGTTGCAAGGGATGCTCGGAAAAAGCCAAGCTAGAGCCATGAGATGCAGGAGGCTTCACGCGCTCTAAAAGTGTGCGGGCTGTGGGAAGATTTGTGAGTTATTGTCTTAAAAGGAGCTCCTCACTTAAGCCGGGAGCGTGATAGCTAGTTAGGGTCTAATCTAGCTAGAGCTGCTTTGATGGGGGGAGAGTTTTATTTTTAGCCAGAGAGGTAATTAAAGCAGGCATCGAATCTGAAAACATCTCAGGGATCTGGCACAAAAGGGCAAAAAGAGCATCTTACGCGTTCGTGTGAACTGCGAAAGAAGCAGTGAACGTGTCAGAGGAGGGCAGAAAGAGAGCGGGCTCAGAGTTTAGCTAGTAACAGCAAAACTGAACATCGAAGTGACAGGGCACCTGCCCACTGACAAAACCCCGGCTCTGCAGGCTGAGCAGCTGGGATGGCTGAAGAAGACCAAAATGGCACCAGCACCCCCTTCTCTCTTTCTTTTTCAGGCAGCGGTTTTCTTGCACTTTACCAGATAGGGGTAGTCCAGTCGCTCTTGGAATTGGCACCTGAGATACTAAAATCTGCATCCAAAGTTTATGGAGCATCAGCTGGGTCACTTATAGCTGCAGCAGTGGTGTGTGAATCTAGCCTGGGTAAGCAATGCTTTGCTTTATATTAACAATATAATGTTTATATTAACAATAATAATACTGAAAAAATGGATTTTAATGCCATGAAAGGATCAGAAAGGAATGATTTGTATAATAATACAATAACTAATAACGTAATCGTACAGCATCAGGGGACCTACAGGGCCAGATCCTGAGCTGGCGTAAATCGGACTAGCTGCGTTTAAGTCAGTAGTGGTACATTGCTTTCCATCAGCTGAGGATCTAAACCATTGTTCTTCACTGGGAGCTCATGGGCCAGATCCTGCCCCCATAGGTCTACTGTTTGGCCCACCGCCAGCCTTCTGGGAAGAAGCAGAGCTCTTGTCCCTCCCCTCAGGATCCAAGCTTATCCATTGCCTGGCCTCAGAGAGGGGGCCGAAGAACCCCAAAGAGAGCAGAGGTGAGGCTGGGGGCCCCACAACTGATGAGGGGGCTGGGCAGATGGCAGGCTAGCGGCAGGATTGATGGGGAGTGGGCAGATGCAGCTCAGTTTATTTTCCCTCTGTTTACCATCCTGCCATGTACTTAATTGAAAACCTTTCCCTTTCCATTTAAACACCTTGGCGCTAGCCTGCATTGATACATTTAGACTTACAGCAGTACGCTTTTAATCAGACATTCAGTGCCTCTGGCCCTGTTTTAACTGTCTAAGTCCCATTCAGACACAGAGCGATCCGTAATTGACATGCTTTCCGTAGCTAGCTTGATTGCTTTCTGCCTAGTCCTTTTCCAGAAAAAAAAGATGATGCCAAGGAGTTGTCAGAATCTCAGGCAATCAAGGAAATTAGACATGCCTGCATTTCTTGTGCGTTTTAAACTTATTTTCATTTCATAGCTTTAAGAGTAAATTAATATTGACAGCATGATGTTTTAATAGCATTATAGTCTATTTATATAATCACTTGTTTATAAGATTTCATTGGAATATTACCTATGAATGCCCAGTTTTTTATTTTGAGATTATTAAATACAATCCAGCACATCGCTCATGAAAGGTTGCGACCCCTGGCTGCTGGCAGACTCCCTAGAGAGCACACATGTGAAGAGCACTTTGGCCTGTCTAGATCTGGACATTCCCTTATCTGGCCTGCCAGGAAATGCAATTCCATGCCATCGGTCTAGACCAACATATATTAATATATTGTTTCACCTGTTCAGCCAGTGGCCCTGATCTTTAACGGGTGTAAATCAGTGCAGCTGCATTGAAATCAGTAAAGTGATCCTGATTTACATCAGCTGTGGATCTCGACCTGTGTCTCCATCTAGATCATTGCACATGCTCAGTGAGTCAAATCTTCAGCTGATAGAAATCAATGTCCTTCCACTGAATGGAGCTACGCCAACTGATACCAGGGGAGCCTCTGACCTGGTACCATCCTATTCAGCGGTCAGGTTTCTTTGGACTAGTCAGTAGGGGTGGAGTACTCTAAAGGAGCCAGGTGCCTCTGGCCCTGTTTTAACTGTCTAAGTCCCAGCGTTGGGAGAACTGTGATGTACAAAGCTCCCGCTGAAACAGTAAGCTTTTGCAGTAAAAGATCCCTCAGTGCCTATGTTTCTGCCTCTGTGCACATGCCCTGCTGCCCCCCGGTGGTGTCCGGATGCCTATCTCCTTCCTAAGCTCCAGAGCGATTCATCAACTGGGGAAGATAATCGTTCAGCTGCCTAAGTTGTCTGAGGGGCCGAATCCAGCAGACACTCAGAGGCTGCCTACCAGAGTGGGCCCTCCCATAGGCGAGCTTGGGAGCAGGAGCGCCTTCATCATCGCTTTTAGCCCCGTGGTTAGGGTCCTCACCTGGGCGATGGGAGACCTTTGGTTCAGAAAGGATTTGAACAGGGATCTGCCACTTCTCATGTGAGTGCTCTAACCAGTGGGCTCTGGGACAGTCTAACAGAGGGGGCCCCTCAGTCGCTCCCATTGAAGTGGTTGCACTGTGGAGAAATGAATGGCTCCCTGAAACAGGGGGACTGGATCCTGGATCACCCACCGCCTGGGTGAGTGACTTCAAAGCCTGGTTGTTGGCACAGTCTCATTCTTGTGCTCTTACTCCTGCTCTCAAAGAATTATGCAGGCTAGAGAGAATAGCCCAATGGTTAGCACAGCCACTTGCAAGGTGGCAAATCCCTGTTCAGCTCAATACCCCACCTTCCCGAGGTGGAGAACACCTAAATCCTTTTGAACGTTCAGCCCTAAATGCTTCCCCGCTCAGGAGAAGAGGATGCATCTTCCTTTCTGAGCAATACAGTGCCTTTTCCAGCCACAAGGGTACGTACAGACTGCAATAAAAATCCCCCAGCACGAGTCTCAAACCCTGTGTCAGCCCATTCAGGCTCACAGGGCTTAGGCTGCAGAGCCAAAAACTGCAGGGATGACATTCCCCTCATGGGGTTTCAGAGCCTGGGCTCCAGCCCGAGCCTGAAGCCCCATGAGCCTGAGTCAGCTGATTCGGGCCAGCCTGAATTACAGTGTAGATGTACCCCAAATCCCTGTGATCTTGTAACGTAAGGGCTTGAGCTTGCCTCTGTTTAAGAAACAGCAAACGTCTCATTGGCATCAGTGGGACCAAGAGGAGCGGCCCCTCTATCTCCAGGTGCTGGTTTTATTGTAGAAAATTAAAGGCACTATATTAAAGTGCACTAGGGAACTTCCGGTTCAAACCAGCAAGGTATACACAGACCAGTTAATACGCACTTTAGAAATCCCACCCATGCCGTGCACAGTTCTACTCCATGTGGACACACCCCAAACCTTGCTGTTTTTAAAGAATTTTTTAAGGCAGAAAAAAAAATGCATATCCATCTACGTACCAATATCTTAGCTGCTGCTTGTAAGACAGTGGCTTCTGACTGGCATATTCCTGTGCTTGCAAGAAGAAAGATACCTCTAGGAAATCTATAGGAGAGGCAGCTGTAATGATAGCGTCCAGTAGCATCCTCCAGCTCCCAGGTTGTCCCGCTTTTGGGCAATCACAGCCAGTAGCTCTGGCGCTCAGAGATCAGTTTGGAGCCCGCTTGTGTAGTCAGGCTGCAGACCAAAGGAAGGTCCTTGCTGCTCTGGTTTATTATGGCAAAAATCACAAACGTTTGTCATTTGGTTTTCAAGCAACTTTGATTTGAAATTCAGCTCCATTACCACCTCACTTGACCCCGCAAAGCATTAGTTGTTATGTCACATGCTCGGAATATCTGCTCAAACATTTATAACTGCTCTTAATTCCTGGGTTGCTCTGGTGCCTTCAGGACACTAAGATATTTTTGCTCTGTCTAATCGGTCTGTCTGCCTGTCTTTCTAGAGCAATCTCAGGGGTTGCTGCACTGGGACAGCCAGAACAGGGCCCCAAGCGAGCTTTGTTCTTCCCAGATTAGGCCCTAGCCCTGCATGGCTCAACTTTACACATGTGAGGAGCCTCCTGGATGCCGGTGGAACTGATGCATGTGCAAACTTTAGCCCGTGCAGAAATCTCTGCAGGATCACAGCTGAATGTGCTTCCAGCCATACATGAAATCATCTAGAGCTTGAATGGGGGTCCAAGGGTTTGTTTAATTACCAATGATCTCACTTCTGTGTGGCCAGATAGACAGGTCCTAATCCAAAGCATCCTGCTTCAGCGTGTGAGCCAACCTCTAACTAACAGATGTCAGGAAGAAACTTCCCCTGGTGGCAGGTTATCCCTTTGCTTACACTCAAAGAGTTTCTTGCACCTTCCTGTGAAGCAGGAGACAGAATCTTGATCTAGATGGACCCCAGGTCTGACCTGGTCTGGCAGTTTCTAATCTACAGGAGCCACAATGCTGATCCTGAGGCATTGCTCTTATTCACAGCTTCAGTGGGAGCCTGCCTACATCAGGACCAAGTACAATTAAGCTGTAAGCAGCCACATGCTGGAGCTGAAAGGCCATCAGCCATTCTTCCACAGCCCTCTCCCCTCTCTCTCTTCATGCTGCTGAAAAGAGACAGTGCTCTTAGCCCAGTACTGGGAACCAGGAATTCCTGAGCTCTGACATTGACTCTCTCGGGCAAGTCATGTCCCGGCTTTGTGCCTCAGTTTCCCCAGCTATCAAATGAGGACGATCCAGTCCCTATCAGCCTTGCAGGGCTGATGTAATTATTAACGGCAACTTGTTTCCTCCCAAGTGAGGTGGAGGATGATAATATTTACCTATCCTCACAGGGCTGGGCTGATGAATAGTGCAGAGCCCACCCCTCCCTGTGATGAGAGGTCATGAGGGAATCACAGGAGGATCCTCTCACAGTGATTTCTACTTCCTGAGCCACCCGAGTCAGGATTTTACCAGAAGACAGGATGATCTGACCCAAACTGATCGGTGGCAGCACTCCGGCAGTTTCCCACATACGCTCAGCTCCTCTGCTAAACTCGGGACCATCTGAGCCTCCTGCTGAAACAACATGGTTCATCTAGATTTTCCTGAACTGTTCCAGTCCCAGCTGTGCCAGAAATGGCCCTGTGCAACTTCTCTGGCCCTCAGTCTTCAGACTGAGACTCGGGTACAGATGTGAGACTGTGCTCCCTAAGAAGGGATGTGAAATCCAGTTCATCAAAGGCCAGTCAGTGCAAGAGGCAAACCTAGAACTTACTTTCTCCTGGTGTCTACCTCAGTGTCCTGCCTCTAGCCAAAGGGTATTGTGGGAGGAGGAGGCAGATCCATTCTGCCTGTTCCTCACAGGAAGCCACAGCACCTTGCAGCTGCTATTTGGATGGATTTTCTCTGGGAGAGCAAAAAGGCACTTCTGCGACCTCAGGGTTTTCCCCCTGCCAAATTTCACCTTCCTTCTCGAAGCTGCTAAGGGTATGTCTACACTTTGAGCTCTGTGTGCGTGTGATTCTGTGACACAGAGGCTCTTAAGCAAAGGGTCCCCTGTTCTGCACAGACAACTCTCACCTCAGACCTGACAAACTCACTACACCAAGCACACATCTTACAAGATATTTTTCCATAAAGGGTAACATGTAAGGAATCCACAGAAAGCTTGTCACTTGTCATAATCTTTGCAAGATGTCCATATGGGTAATATTTAAGCAATAATGTATTGATAGTGAATGTATGTTTAGGGACTGGGAGTAAAAATTAGTCACCAGGGGACAATCTTGGTGATGGCCCATTTTGGCAGGAAAGAGTTGCCTCCCCACCCTGTTTAGCCCATGATGCAATACGAAGCTCAATTGCTTCGCCTTGGCAATAACAAGACTTTCAATGGAAAGCCATCAGAGGGAGCTGCAAACAATCAAAACCACTGGAAGGTAAAAAAGGAACCTTATAAAACAGGTGTTTGCCCTGTCTGTGAATAGAAGCAAAAGACTGTTTCAGGATAACACAGAGGAGGGAGAAGTGCTCTGAGTCCATCCACTGAGGAAACCCCTTGTGGAGAGGGAGTATTTTCATGAACATTTAAATCCCACTGCTTGTGAAACCAGCCAGCTCTCCAACAATCTAAACTCTAGGAGGGAAAAGCCTATTTTATTATACAGGAGAGGGAACTATTGATAAGCGTAGACCCAGGTCTGAATTTAATGATATTGTTTTGTATTGTAACTATTTGTTTCCAGCACTTTCTCTCTTGTCTAGTTAAATCTTTACCTTTTCTTAAATACACTTATACCAAAATAATGGTACGTGCTCACAAGTGCTGTGTGTTGTACAGGAAAGGTGGTTTAATGTAAAACTGGACCTCTAGGGGTGGCGGATCTGGGATTTCTATAAGCAGCCAGCATCAGGGGCTGCATATCACAGGGGAACATGTCAAAGGGACTCGGGGATGAGGGTACGCCTATTGCTAACCCACAAGGCGAAGTTCGGCTGGCGTAGCTCAGAGGAGAGCGCTTGAGGAGCTGACAGGCTGGTGGTGTCTGTGAGATGACTCCCAGGCAGGCACAGAAATGACTCCTTCTCGGTGGAGGCAGAGGATAACATGGCAATTTTCAGTCCTGGGTGCCACAAGACCGTCACGGAGTCCCAGTTGGAGGAGACATACGCACACTAGCTCTCATGGAGCTTGATGAGAACTACTGTGGCTATGTCTCCTCAGGCTGGAACTCCTGGGAATCTCCCCCTCAACCCCCCATGAGCGAGAAGTGTAGACGTACCCTAAGAGGCTACCACTGCTCAAAAGGACACCAACAAATAATGAATGTTGACCAAACTGCCTGTTTATCACTAACTTCTTTCTCAAAATTGCTGCTCTGTTGTGGATCAAACTTTCTGAAAATATTCCACTTAGGGCAGAGAGTGAATGTGGGAAATTTCCATCCAAAGGATTACAGCTCACCAAAATGACACGAGACTGAAAACACAGGGGTATCATGTTGGACAATCTTAGGACTATTGGGCCGTCAAGCTGGTGATAAATGACCGCTGTTTTCCCTCCTTCTCTCAGAGGACCTAAAAGAATCTTTCCATGAAGCGGTGAGAGATGCCAGGAAAACGATTCTCGGCCCTCTGTCTCCTGGATGCAACATGCTCTGCACCATACAGAAGAGATTGTACAAGATGTTGCCAGAGAACTCTCACCAGGTGGCTTCGGGGAGGCTGCACATTTCCCTCACCCGGGTGATGGACGGACAGAATGTCATGGTTTCTGAGTTCAGTTCAAAGGAAGATCTGATTCAGGTAATGGGGTTTCCTCTCTGCTGCGCCTGAAATGCAATTAAATGAGAAAAAACCACAAGCTGAGTTCATGAGGGAGAGGTGAAGTCCATGGAGCTTAGCTCAATGAACATGAACAGGAGGAGGAAGGAGAAAATTCAACCTCTGTCCCGGTCCAGAGATTCCACCCTGGTCCTAGGTTCAGAAGCAACATATTAAGTTACGAGCACCAGATGTGGCCAGAAAGTAGCTCTCATTGGTACCTGCTCCTGGAAACAGCCTGTTCAGTGTGTGCCAACTGCAGGAGTGACCCCTCATGCTAAGTGTTCCTAGCGCCTCTTGTTGTCAAGCTTTCTAACCGTAACCCTTCTGCCCCTCTGAGTTGGCAGCAACAAGGGCCGGGTTCAGTATCCAGGCGTTCCGTTTCAATAACACAATGCAAAACCGGCTCGAGCCCCCACCCAATGACCTGGGACAATTACATATCACCCCCCCCCAAGCGCCTCTAGGAGGCAATACTTCCCCACTCGCAAGCACGGAGTCTGAGTACAGCAAAATCCTTTCAATAAAGGAGGGAAACAATGCGGCATCACATTGGAGAAACACCACAAACAGGATTATAACACAAACCAGAAGCAAAAACCCACCTCCAAGTACGTTTGGCAATGTCCTTTCCCCCTTAGCGTCTTAAGTCCAATCACCCCAAAGTCCAACACCCGAAAGTCTCTGGTCAGTGCCACCCCCGAGTTCAAAAGTTTATCTGCAGAGTTTTACCCCCCAGCCTGGGTGGAAATGGGTGTGGGGGGGCACGCACAGGGTGTTAAGGGGCACCTTACGTGGGCCAGGGCCAACTGCTCTGCCTCTCCGTGGAGTTCTGCTGCAGCCTTCACCATGACCAGCTCCACTACACCAGCTGTGCCGCTCCTCCAGCCGACCCGTGAGCCACTCCAGCCGTCCCCGCAAAGCGCTCCACTCCGCTCATTGTTCCACGGGCTGCTCCAACATGCTGCAAACTGCTCCGCTCTGCCAGCCTCTTAGCGATAGATTTTCAGGCTCCCCCACTAGTTAACACAGCACTCAGTGATCTCAGCTCAGTAAGCTTAGCTCTTTTAGTGATTTCAGCTCTTAGTAGGGGAGCCCTGGTGCTGGTGCACCATTGGCCCAACATGAATTCAGCTCAGTAGCCTCTAGATGGAATCAAAATTAGCTCTACTCTTCAACAATAGAGAGAGGAGGATGTGCAATTGGTGTTCCAGGCCCTCAAAACGGACCCATACCATCAGGTACACATACCAGTTCCCAACCTCTCCTCATTTCATTGGATTTTGGCACCCATGTCCCTTGTCTAGCAAGTGCTACTTAATTGATATTGAGACATCTCTGTCATAAAGCAGTCTCATAGTTTCTCATTCACATCATCAGGGTGACAACACTTTATTCCTCCTGCCCCAATAACAAAGAAATTGGGGATCCCAGAGCTGTCAAAATAACCATCCCAGGCTGTCGTGGGCTATGCTAGGTGGGGTGGGTGTGCCAATGCAAATACCTAAAATTCCTTTCCACACTCCGCATAATTCACCACCAGATGTCAGGGCAGAGCTCATCCTGACTCTGCTTACATAACCTTATTGCAGGCTGCGACCTCTGCCTCCCAGCCACGGCACTGTCCAAACCTTGTCTCCCATTCAGTCTAAACAAGCCAAGTCCCTATATCTAGGGGCCTTTATGTTGAGGCCTCATTCCCCTTCCACAATTGCCAGGCTGCCTCTCTCAATCCTAAGTTCATACCATCTCCTCTGTTGGGGAAGAGGTAGGGGAGCCCCTGCCTGCCCTCTACTCTCTGGGCGCCGGCCCAGGAATCCTGTGTAAGGCAGATCAGGATCGCTCTTTCCAATCCCTTGCCACCTTCCTGGGCTGTTCCTACCTTCTCCCCGCACCCCTCGCCAGAATGAAGATTCCATTGCTCCTGCTCCGTAGTTCGGTTATCTTGAGGGGCTTCTTCCCATCCAGCTTCTGAGGAGCTTCTGCAAATCTTTCTGGCTGCTGGGTTGTGCTCTGTGGAGTTGCCCCGTCTCTCCTTAGGACATAAATCCTCAGCCCCTTCCCTTGGAGCTGGGCTGCCTCCCAGCCAGCTACTCCAGCCCTTCTCAAGGCAGTAGTTTCCCCCAGCTGCTCTCCTGGAGCTGGGCTCTCATTCAGGGCAGCTGCAGACCCTCAGCCAGCCTTGGTTCCAGCTGGCCCTTCTCCCTCAATCAGACTTTTTGGCTTTGGGCTTGGAGAATTCAGCAGGCCACCTCTGCTGCTGTATTCCAACAAGGGGACAGAAGGCAGCCTATATGCTAGTCCCTTTCCCGTGCTCATCCCCAATAGGTTGCATTTAATGCTGTTCTTAGCAATGCCTGTCCTGATTTAAATACAGATTGATGCATCACTGACTAGGCCCTAAGATCCACCTCACATTTAAAAGTCTGGATTAGAGCTGGTCAAAATTGTCTGATAAACATTTTTCTGTTGGAAAATGCCGATTTGGCCACATTGAAATTTTTCGTGGGAACGGACGGATTTAGCACAATTTGCCAAAGTGCTTCCTTTAGACGTTATCATTTCCACCCTGGTTCGATGATAGTTCAGTATTGAAATGAAGCACTTTGAACTCCCTGGGACATTTTGTTTCAATAGGATCATTTTGCTATTTCTGAAACGAAAGTTTTGGAAATTTGGTTTCATGGAAAATTTGGAATGCTGGCTTTTGTGTTGGGATGAAAGAAAATTTTTGACATGTTAGAATTTCTCCCAGAATGAAAATTCCAAGTTTTGGCCAGCTCTAGTTTGGATCCAGATCACAGCACCTCAGCCTCAGTTTATTTCCGTAAAGAAGCCTGAATCTCTGGGCAATAAATCCAATCACTTGTCAACTTGGGGAAGTTTGGGGTGAAGCATGCTTTTCTGTGACCCTTTTGTGAGTCTCTTCTCCTCACAGGCACTGATCTGCAGCTGCTTCGTTCCTATCTATTGCGGATTCATCCCTCCCTCCTTCCGAGGTGTGGTAAGTGCTCTTTAGCAAATATTCCAGGGGATACGATTTCTGATCTCACCAATCTGTTGCCAGACTCTGCTCTCAGACATAGATTCATAAGGCCAAATCCTCAGCTGGCGTAAATAGGAGTTGCTCCACAGACTTCTGCCAGTTTACACTAGCTAAGGGTCTATCCATTCCATAGATCTAAAGGGCCATCAAGTCAGACCTCCAGCATAACCCAACTCACTGAATTTCATCCATGAATTCCCTGCGGTGGGTGTGACCTGTAGCTCCGGAAATCTTGCTGCTGGGGGTTCACTTGATTATTACTGTTTCATTGACTTTTAGTTTGCTCTGTTTCAGTCCAGTGGCTTTGCACCGTTTTGATATCAGCTGTAAATTTCAGGGTCTCTTGAGCCCCGAATGGAGAGGATAAAAGCCCAAATGTAACCTGCGAGTTGAATTCAGCTCAGTGCAGTCTGTAAAGAGTTCACTAGGGGGTTGGAAGTGATTGTTCCATACAGAAATTGCCAAAGCCAGCACGAGTTCTGCTACAAAAAAGCACAAGACGCAGGCTGTTGCCTTAAAGTAGCTCCTTAAATTCAGAGATCTCATAGTGCTCTGCCATGGATCTAGTATTTACAAGCTTGACAAACAGGCTCATGAGTAGCTGGATATTCCTGTGGAGTAGCTGGGATAGTCCCTCCCACGTGGGCTAAAGCCTTCATGAGCTGCCCTGTTGCCTTTATATAATCTTGACAACAAGCCTTTAATAATCACTGTGGATTGTGTCATCACGCTCATTGCAACAGGCCACTTGCTACTATAATGGCTGCTCTATAGTAACCTGTGTTTTTTAACTGGGGTGGGGTTTGGTTTAACTTTCCCATCCATCCTCATGTCCCACTGGCTACACCTCCCATGCAGGCAGGCCCTGGTCTCCGGCCAATAAGTCTCTCTCAAGCTGCTCCTCTCAGCTCTTGGCCCATAGCTATGTGGGGAGAACCTGGAAGTGGGAGGAGGTGTGCAGAAGCAAGACAGGTTGGGGAAATAGGCAAAGTTCCAAATAGGAGTAGGAGTATGGTGGGGCTAGCTCCTCCCAGGAATCCTGACCCCCTACTACAGACCTTTCCTCCCTCATTGGCACAATGCACCCTACAATTATCCATGTAACGCAGCAAAGAAAACAGTGCAGCAAAGTGGCCATCCCTGAAGGCACCCCAGTGTCTTAAGGATTCCCAGAATGTTCAAAAAATAGGTGTGTGGTGCACTTTGCTAGCACTTCCCCTACAAGGATTACAAAGCTCTTTTACAAGCAAGCAATGCATTCAATCTCACAATATCCCTTGGGTATAGGCAGATTTCATTGTCCCACACTGTGGTACCGACGGGATAAGTGACTTGTCCAAGGTCACATAGCAAATCTGTGGCAGAGGCAAGAATAGCTCCCACATTTCCTAACTCCTGTTCCTGTGCCTTAGCCACAAATTGATCTTTGGCCCTTTGAGATCAGAGAGAAGTGGGATTCAGGAGACCTGAGATCTATTCCTGGTACTGGCCTGCGGGGTGACCTCCAGCAAGTCACATCACCTCTCCCTGACTCAGTTTCCCCAACTATAAAATGGGGGTGATGATGATGATCTCCTTTGAAAAGCACTTTAAGATCTACTGATGAAAAGCACTAGATTAGATTAGGGATTATTATACATGCTACTAATTTACATAGGTTGCAGGTTCCCTATTCAGACACCAGATGTAACAAACCAGGCCTGCATTGTTTACACAATCACTTGTCCTGATTGCTGTGATGCTCCTACCTATTTTAAACTATGATCTTCTCCAAACAAACTCCCCTGTTGTTTCCACTCCTCTCCCCAGCGCTACGTCGATGGAGGTTTCACTAACCTGCAGCCATGTTCTGACCTGGAGGCCGTGATCACGGTGTCCCCGTTCACAGGCGAGCTGGACATCTGTCCCCGGGACTGCCCGGCTATCTTCTACTCTTTTCAGATCTTTAACAGCAGCATTCAGATCTCAGTGGAAAACCTGTGCAGGATTAGCTATGCTCTTTTTCCACCTAGCTACCTGGTAAGTGGTCCATACCAATGTGCCCCAGTGCTTCTTAATGGTCTTGGCTACACTTGCGAATTACAGTGCAATAAAGGAGCCCCAGGCGCCCTAGCTCACTCCCCGTTCACACTGGCAAGGCATGTAGAGCGCTCTGACTCCCTGGCTACAGCGCTGCTGGAACTCCACGTCGGTGAGTGGAATAACATTTGCTGTGCCTCCCCTGGAGTGCTGCGGCACCAGTGTGAATGAAGTGTTGCACTACTGCGCTCTGATTAGCCTCCAGAAACGTCCCATAATCGTCTTAAATCAAGTGGCTACTCTTATCATTGTTTTGAACTCGCTGTAGGAATGCTGTAGGAATGCAGATATGCCCTTTCAAAGCTCTGTTTCTGTCAGCCAGCTGCTTATCTGCTCCGGGACAAAGGAACCATTACTGAGGAACGCTGCTTGCTTTGAGTGAGACAGAGGCAGCCGGGGAGGGAGGGAGGGAAGTCTGCTGCTGTCTGAATTTACAAGACAGCATGCTAACACACTCTCAGCCCCCCCACCTCCCCGAACCCACTCTCTCTCCCTCCACATACACACAACCAGGGCCGGCTTTAGGAAGTGCGGGGCCCAATTCGAACAGTTTCGACAGGGCCTCAGCAGGGATGACTATTAAAAAAAAATAATGTAAAAAACCACATGGGGCTTGTACTCACCTGGCGGTGCTCCGAGTCTTGGGCAGCACTTCAGCGGTGGGTCCTTCACTCAATCCAGGTGTGTTTGGTGGCACTGAAGGACCTGCCACCAAAGACCCAGAGCAAGCGAAGGACCCACCGCCGAAGTGCCGCCAAAAATCCAGAGCGCTGCCAGGTGAGTAAAAATTAAAAAGGTGCCTTTAGCCAGGGAAGAGATTCGTACTGGCTGTGGGGCCCGATTCGGGGGAATTGGTGGAATTGGCCTAAAGCCGGCCCTCCACACAACACAATCCCTGTCACACTCCACCCCACCCCCCGCATTTGAAAAGCACGTTGCAGCCACTTGCAGGCTGGGATAGCTACCACAATGCACTGCTCTCTGTGGCGTGCAAGAGCTGCTAATGTGGCCACGCCAGTGCGCTTCCAGCTGAGAGCGTTTTTCCCGCTGCGGTCTTAACTCCCAGTGCTCTACAACTGCAAGTGTAACCATTGCCTTTACCCTCAGATACGGTTCCCACCTCTCCAGGTTGTCCCAGGATCGTCCCTTTTTTGAGGTCGCTGTCCCAGATGAAATAGCCTTTGCGCTGGTAACCCTACCCACTGGCGCTACTTCTATCACAGTTAGTGAGCTCCGGACCCACCATTCCATGCTTAAATCGATCTCTATTAGGGATTAGGCTGAAAACTTCAAAGGTGGGTGGTGGTGGTGGGAGACCATCCCACATCTGCTATTATGGGGTTCTTACACCTTCCTCTGAAGCTTCTGGGACTGGCCTCTGTCAGAGATGGATATCGGGGTCTGCTCCAGTCTGGCGACCCCTACATCCCTACGCTGCAGGCGAGGGGCCAGAATCTCAGCTAACGTAATCAACCCCACTGGTCAGTGCCAGTTTACACCAGCTGCAGCTCTGGCCCAGCACACCTCTGTTGCTGTGCCACTCAACCAGGATTGTGCCACGCAGTCCTGGGATTAATGTGCACCTCCAGTTCCAGACGCCATGTGCCGATCCTCTTCTGGGGTAGACAGGCATAACTCTTGGTAATATCACAGCTGCAGGTTCTCTTGCTTCCCATCAATTCTGCCCTCACATTCATTTGCCCCCCTGCCCCTGCCTCACCTCCTCCTGTTGCCCCTAGGGTACTTCACCCCCCTTACGAGACCTGCACAGGGGTCCCCTCCTCCCTTCCTTCTACGCTGGATTGGGAGTGATCCCAGAGGTTCTTCTCCTCCCCTCCCCCCGGTGCTTTCCCAGGCCAGGTGCTGTGGCATGGGGGGGAGTAGGGAGGAAAAGAGGTGCTGCCCCTGTTGCTCAGTGAAGGAGAACGGGGAGGGTAGCTGCCCTGAGTTGGTGGGTTTTTTCTGCTCTCTCCTCCCCTTCAGTGCAAAGGGCTTTGGGGGAGTTGCAGGTAGCTCTGCCTGTTTCCTGCAGCAGGACAGGAACCAGAAATTACACTCCAATTAGCTGCTCTATCCCAGGAGCCAGGGAAGTGGGGAGGGCAAGTAATCAGAGGGGGTTTTCCTCCAGGCCATGCACCCCTCAGTGACCAGCTTGAGTTGCAGAAGTATTATTTGCCGGGTCTATGGCCCCTTTCGGCCAGGGACCCTTTAAGCAGTGAGGCCAACTGAGGATCAAGCCCCCATGGCATATCAAACAGCATTAGAGAAGACATGGCTTCTGCTCCTCGAAGAACAGTTCCTGCAGCTGGAATTCATTCTGATGCCAGGTGCTTTCCTCCACAGGTCCTGAATGAGTTTTTTTTCCGAGGGTATCAGGATGCTGTCCTTTTCTTACACAGGAACAGTAAGTGGTACTCTGAGCCTGTAAAGAGACAGGAGGCATTCTCTGTATGGCATTGCTTTCCATACAGAGAATGAGGAGGGATTTGATAGCTGCTTTCAACTACCTGAAAGGGGGTTCCAAAGAGGATGGATCTAGACTGTTCTCAGTGGTGGCAGATGACAGAACAAGGAGTAATGGTCTCAAGTTGCAGTGGGGGAGGTTTAGGTTGGATATTAGGAAAAACTTTTTCACTAGGAGGGTGGTGAAGCACTGGAATGGGTTACCTAAGGAAGTGGTGGAATCTCCTTCCTTAGAGGTTTTTAAGGTCAGAGTTGACAAAGCCCTGGCTGGGATGATTTAGTTGGGGATTGGTCTTGTTTTGAGCAGGGGGTTGGACTAGGTGATCTCCTGAGGTCCCTTCCAATCCTGATATTCTATGATTCTAAGACTGATATGCAGGAGAAATGATAAAACACATGGTTTCAAATCCCCTGCACCTCCACTACAGAGCAATAAAGGAAACAATGTAAATGACTTGCTTTTTACTAGGCTACTGGAGACATCTCTCTCTGCTCATCTTTATTAATTGAAAACTTCAAAAGAAGAACCAGAAGTTACAGTTGCCCTAGGGACCGTACACAGATCGAAAAAGAGAACATCCAAATCCTCCATACCCCCAAACCCTTTGTCCTATAAGACCTATAAGGTCAATCTGATATGGCTGGAGACATCTCTCTGTTGTACTCTCTGTGACCATGGCCTTCCATGACAGCTATGTTCCTCTAAAACAGGGGGAACTGTCCAGCAACAAAGGGAGGCTTGTATCCACAGGCAATAGGACTTCCACAGGAGCCTATGGAACTCACTGCCTCATGAAATAAGAATCAATACTAACCTTGGTTTTGCTAAAGCCCCAGGAGATATGGGTCAGAAGCTCAGACAAACCTGCTGGCCAGGCACATTTAGCCTATGAGGGGAACGTTAACAAAGGCACGGCAGGCTTCTAGTGAAAGTCAACAAGCCATGAAAGTTGATGGGAATTAGGTGTCCTAATGTTTCCTGTCTCATGAAGTGTCACCAGGTTCTTGCACATTATCCCCTGCAATCAAACATCACTTAGTTTTACCTGACTATTTATGAACAATTTTACCCTTTGTTGTCATGTCTCATAGATGCCTTTGGTATAAATTATCCTGCCAACTTGCTGACCTTCCGGTTTGCCAGTTTGCTCAGTAAAAATGACTTGTCTCGAGCCAATGAGGAGTCCTCATACCGGAACCCAAACACAGGGCGGCTGGAATCCAACAGGCCAGCTCTGAGAGACCTGCCCCCAAAGCAGGCTCCTGCTGTGAACGGGACACTCAATGGAACAGACCAGAAAATACAGCCACAGCTGTCCCCGCACCAGCACAAAGGTAGAGGAGTCTGATTTCTTTCCTCTTGTTAGTTTCACACTAGCTGAGTAATGCTTCCCCTGGGATCTGTGGGGTTGTGCTGTGGTAACAGAAGGGATGTGGCCTACCAGGTTTTGCTTTGTATTGTATGGGAGGGATGGGAAGGGATTCCAGGCCTCATTCAGTGAGGTGAAGGCCTTTGAGCCCGGCAGTCCAGTGGGATTTTTATGGCTTTACTAGGTCTTTTATATCTGCTTTGCTGTGCTTGAAATAAAGCAGCTAAGCCCTTCTTTTGATGGACAGATGCCTAAGAAATATCATTACTGAACCAAATCCTGAAGCACTTACCAGGACAGTTCTTGGGGCACCTCGGACAGACAGTCACCTTGCTACCCTCTGTCTCCACGGAGAAGGGGTCTTCTTGTGGTGGGTGGGTGTCAGTTACCTACCACCACCAGTGTTTCAGCCTCGGGCTATGCCAGCCCTAACTTCAGCTTGCAGGTGAACAATAGGTGCACCCCAGTCCCTGAGAGCCTTTGACTTGTTCCCCCGTGATGTCCAGCCCCTGACGCTAGATGCTCACAGAAATCCCAGATCCTTTGCCTCCAGAGGTGCATTGTGTCCCATTTCACCTTAAACCACCCTTCCTGCATAACACACAGCACTTGTGAGCTCGTGTAACAAAATAAAAGTAGGTTTTACTATGGTACTAGAAACGAGAGAAAATGCTGGAAACAAATGGTTACAATACAAAGCAAAATCATAAAACGCAACCTGGGTCTACACTTATCAATAGTTTCCTCTCCTATCTCAGAAAGTAAGATGTTCCCTCAAAGTTTAGCCTGTTGCAGAGCTGGCTGGTTTCACAAGAACTAGGATCCAGGGTGTTTAGACTCAGCACAATTGTCAGAAAACTATTCATTTTGGGGTTTCCTTTAGCTGAATTTGCTCCATAAATTATGAGTCATTTTTTAAAGCCTTGTGTTTGTTTATCTGTTATTGGCATTTGGCTGTTACTCCAGTTGCCTGGGAGAGGCAGAAGGCATCTGGATGGCTGAACTTGGTGGCTGAGATAATATCACAGTGTCTTATGTCATATAAGCTTCCTACAAAGATGATGTTTTCTCTTAGAAAGAGGTGAGTCAAATGATGGGGTCTAAATTAGCTGTTACCACTGAAGAAAAAGATCTTCAAGTCATTGTCGATAGTTCTCTGAAAACATCTGCTCAATGTGTAGCGACAGTCAAAAAAGCGAACAGAATGTTGGGAATCATTAAGAAAGAGATAGTTAAGAAGACAGAAAACATCATATTGCCTCTATATAAATCCACGGCACACCCACATCTTGAATACTGCATGCAGATGTGGTCAACCCATCTTAAAAATGATATATTGGAATTGGAAAAGGTTCAGAAAAGGGCAACAAAAATTACTAGGGGTATGGAACGGCTTCCGTATGAGGAGAGAATAATAAGACTGGGACTTTTCAGCTTGGAAAAGAGAAGACTGGGGGGGATATGATAGAGGTTTATAAAATCATCACTGTGTGGAGAAAGTAGATAAGGACGTGTTATTTATTCCTTCTCATAACACAAGAACTAGGGATCACCAAATGAAATTAATAAACAAAAGGAAGTATTTCTTCACACAACACAGTCAGTCAGTCTGCGGAATTCTTTGCCAGAGGATGTTGTGAAGGCCAAGACTATAACAGGGTTCAAAAAAAGAACTAGATAAGTTCATTGGGGGATAGGTCCATCAATGGGTATTAGCCAGGATGGGCAGAATGGTGTCCTTAGACTCTTGTTTGCCAAAAGCTGGGAACGGGCGACAGGGGATGGATCACTTGATTGCCTGTTCTGTTCATTCCCTCTGGGGCATCTGGCATTGGCCAGTGTCAGAGGCAGGATACTGGCTGGATGGACCTTTGGTCTGACCCAGTGTGGCCGTGTCATAAACAGATAGCTAAGGGTTAATGTCTCTTTCACCTGGAAAGGGTTAACAAACAACACCCGACCAGAGGACCAATCAGGAAACAAGACTTTTTCAAATCTGGGTGGAGGGAAGTTTGGGTGTGAGTCCTTTGTTCTTGGTCTGTTCTCTCTCTGGGCTCTGAGAGGGACCACACGAATCTCCGGGCTCTCTAATCTTCTGTTTCCAATTTGTAAGTACAACGGTAGAAAGACAATATAGGCTTTTCCATTGTTTTTCTGTATTTGCAAATGTGTAGTCTGCTGGAAATAGTTTAAATTGTATTTTCTCTGGATAAGACTGTTTATCCATTTTCTGTAAGCTAAAAGACCCTGTAACTGTTTACCATCTAAATTGCAGAGATAAACCTTTTACTTTTTTTTTTCTTTTTTTATTAAAAGCTTTGCTTTAAGACCTGTCTGATTTTTTTCTCCTAGTTAAGGCTCGAAGGAAGGGAGTCTGCACTCATCAGGGAATTGGTGGGGGGAAGGGAAAGAGAGCAGGGAAGGAAAGGTAACTTTCCTTTTTGTGTTAGATTCACGGAACTTGAAGCTGTATTGCCTCTGGGAGAAGAGGGAAGAAAAACCTGCTCTCGGCGTTTATCTGTGTATCTCTCTCCGGGGAAGAAGGGAGGGGGGAGTGATGATTCAAGGATTTGAATTACGGTGATCTCCTAGGGTACCCAGGGCAGGAAAGATCTGGGAGGAGGTAAAGAGGGGGAAGGGAATGGTTTATTTCCCTTTGTAGTGAGACTCAAGGAATCTGGGTCTTGGGGGTCCCCAGGGAAGGGTTTGGGGAACACCAGAGTCTATCAGGCGCTCTGCTTAAGTCCTGATTGGTGGCAGCCTATCAGATCTAAGCTGGTAATTAAGCTTAGGGGAATTCATGCTATTACCCATATTTTTGACGCTAAGGTCCAGATTTGGGAATTATACTATGACAGGCCGTTCTTATGGTCTTATGAGTTTGTGTGAATGAGAGTTTCTGGTGGCTTTTCAGCTGTGATTCTTTGGCGAGACCATTTGGCCTACTGCCAGGGAGTGGGAGTTGGGAGACTTAGGGTTCTACTCCTCATTCTTAGGGCTGGTCAAAAATTTTCTATTGAAGTTGTTCTTTAATGGAAAACTGGGTTTTCAATTAAATGAAAAGTGTCTGCTTGCTGAGGAAAAGTTTAATTTTTTTTCATCCAAAAGCAACACACCAGAAAACTAAAATAATTTGGACAAAACTTGAACTATTTCAATTTGGATAACCCACTGGAATGGCTCAAGGGAACGGTCATTCATTTTCCTCATATCCCCAGTCTCCTCGAGAGGCCTGGCTCTGCATTCACAGCACAGTGACCGCAGTCCATGTCTTTCTTTTTAAAGGATAGAACAGCTCTGGGGCTTGTTGGATGAGATGTGCTGGATGGCACAACAGTTCAAAAGGACCAGGCGTTTGGTCAGAAACACTGCTGCTGGTTTGTCAAACGGAGTGGCGTCAGAGAGGTAAGAGGTTCTGTTGCTTTACAACCTTGATGGAGAATTGGGATCTCCCGAGGAGGGAGGGGCATTAGGAGAAGATAGTCAAAGGTACAGCACCTAAATACCTTTGAAAACCTGGGCTTAAGTGCCTAACTCCCATTGATTTCAGCAGGGCCGGCTCTAGGTTTTTTGCTGCCCTAAGCAAAGAAAATTTTGGCTGCCCCCCACCCCAGCCCTCTGCTCCCCCCAGCACTCCCCTGCTGCCCCAGCACTGGGCTCCCTCCTTTCCCCCCCACCAGTGCCCTCCTCCCACCCACACTCCCCTGTTGCCCCAGCCCTGGGCTCTCCCCCACAACCTGCATCCTCCTTCCGCCGGGGCCCTGGGTCACTAGTAACTCGCTCCCAGGGCAGGTCATTCAGCAGGAATTTTGGATGTGCACAGAACACAGACAGGATTGGTTCCCATATGGTTACAGAACTGCAGTAAAGTGGAACAATTTTCAGCTTGTGTGATTGGAGAATAACTGGATGCATATTATAAGACTATCCTACATAAATGAGGAAAAGCTGAGATGCCTTTATTATTCTTTTGTTCTACTCTTTGTTTCTATGGGGAATTTGCCAATGCAGTATCACTGTCAACAAACAAACAAACAAACAGCCAGCCAGCCAGCCAGCCAGCCACCCAGCCAGCCACTAGCTGGGAGGGTTAACTCAGTGGTTTGAGCATTGGCCTGCTAAGCCCAGGGCTGTGAGTTCAATCCTTGAGGGGACCACTTAGGGATCTGGGGCAAAAGTCAGTACTTAGTCCTGCTAGTGAAGGGAGGGGGCTGGACTCAATAACCTTTCAAGGTCCCTTCCAGTTCTTCTCTTCTGTTATTATAAAATAGCAATTCCAGTCCTAAAAACCACTGGGAAGCATTTCTTGCTTCTTCATTTCTTATCCTACTTTTTCTACAGCAAGTTACAGTGGATGAGTAGATTTGATTTGGGAGAAATGAAGTAACAGCTGCCCAAATTGAGCTTGAGCACTCCTGAATTTTGAGGGTGTTCAAATCTGGAAGGCAGGTGCCAGATTCCCTTTCTGAATATTAGCTAAATCTGGAAAGGAAAAGTCAATTTCTGCTTCCATAGCTCAGAAGTGGAAATCCTCGTATGTGCCTGGGTACTGTATCTAAAGCTGCCGAAGTCCCCTAGCAGAGCCTCCCCTCCCTTACTTTTCATTTTAAATTCTAGTGGGATCCACATACCTCCCTTGCTAGGCTTCAGATAGAGAGGTGCACTGTCCATTTAGTCCACCCAATTCCTTCTTTGTGGGCTGCAAGGTGAGGTCACACCAGTATCCCTAATGCAGTCTGGGGAAGTCTTCTGAAGGGGATATCTGGGGCAAAACCTTCTACTCCTTGGGCACACTTGTTCCCCATTCACAGTGCTACCCCTTTTGACTTGTAGCATGGCTCACTCCCTACTCCTCCCTTTCCTGTTGATAGCGACCAGGGGATTGGTGGGAAATGTAGTTCTTTCCTTACTTCAGGGCTGGCTCTATAGGCAGGGAGCTAGGCAAGGAACTACAGCTCCCAGGGTCCCATGGGTTCTCAGCTCCCATGCTGGATCCCCAGGTGCTCTGTGGCTCCGCTTCTGGAGGGTTGTGAGGGGAGGAAGTGAGTTTAAAAAAAAAAAAAGATAGCCAAAATGCCGCCCCCTGGAAATGTGCCGCCCCAAGCACCTGCTTGTTTTGCTGGTGCATAGAGCCGGCCCCAGATTTCAGTAGGAGATAAACACCTAGCTTTCACTGAAAGTCAGGGCAGGGTCGGTGCAAGGAAGTTTTGCGCCCTAGGCAAAATTTCCACCTTGCGCCCCCCCAGCCCTGCAGCAGCCTCCCACCCCCGTGGCAGCTCCCCACCCCTTGGCCTGAGGAGCCCTGCGGTACCTGCCCACCCCAGCTCACTTTGCTCTGCATCTTCCCCAAGCATGCTGTCCTGCTCTAATTCTCCTCCCAGGCTTATGGCGCCAAACAGCTGATTGGCGCCGCAAGCCTGGGAGGCGGGAGAAGTGAAGCAGCGACTGCACAGTGGAACCTCAGGGCTGCAGGCGGCGGCGCGCTGACCCAGGGGAACCTCTGGGCTGTCGGCTGCTGGCGGCGATGCGCTGAGCCAGGGGAACCCCTGGGCTGCCGGCTGCTGGCGGCGATGCGCTGACACAGGGGAACCCCTGGGCTGCCGGCGGCAGTGCTCTTACCCAGGGGACACCCTGGGCTGCCGGCTGCTGGCGGCGATGCGCTGACCCAGGGGACACCCTGGGCTGCAGGCTGCCGCGGCGGCTCACTGACCCAGGGCCCCTGGGTCAGTGCGCCGCGGCGGCAGCCGGCAGACCAGGGGATCCCCTGGGCCAGGGGACACCCTGGGCTGCCAGCTGCCGCAACGGCGCGCTGACCTAGGGGACCCCCTGGGCTGCTGGCTGCCGTGGCGGCGCACTGACCCAGGGGACACCCTGGGCTGCCTGCTGTCGCTGCTGCCGGCAGCTCAGACTCCCTCTCCATCCCAGCAGCAGCGGGCCGCTCAACCACTTAAAAAAAAATTGAGGGGTGCTGCTTTTTGGCGCCCCCAAATCTTGGCGCCCTAGGCAACCACCTAGTCCGCCTAAATGGTTGCACCGGCGCTGAGTCAGGGTGAGTTAGGTGCCTTACGACCATTGGTGCCTTTGACAATCTCCCCCATGGAGTTTCATGGGGAGAAGAGTCAGCCCTGCAGGAGAGTCATTGGCCATGGAACCGTCAAAGGACTTCAGCTACAATGTACAAACCTGCGTGCCTAGAAGGAGGTTCTAAAGGAAAAGTGGCCCCATTTTCCAAGATATTGAGGGCCTGCAGCTCTCACTGACTTTTGAGAGTGCTCCAACCCTGAGAAAAATCAGGCTACTTAGGAGGCTAATTTTAAGGTTTGAAAAGTTTGGGGCTCAGCAACTCTGTAGAGACATACTAAGTGGGGAGAAGACAAACTTTAGCTTCCTTCAGTGAGCTACCCCAACATTAGGGCCGCCCAGAGGATTCAGGGTGCCTGGGGCAAAACAATTTCAGGGGCCCCTTCCATAAAAAAAAAGTTGTAATACTATAGAATACTATATTCTTGTTGTGGGGGCCCCGTAAGACCCGGGGCCTGGGGCAAATTGCCCCACTTGCCCCCCACTCTGGGCGGCCCTGCCCAATGTCACTTCACAGAACTTAGACCACTTGGATAACTAGCCCATCTTCACTGTAATGCCTTCCCTCAGCCTATGCCTGATGATTCTGTGTGATATCCTCATCAGAGCTTTGTCCAGCCTGGAATCTAGCTTCACGGAGGGCTCTCTTTTTCAGCTAGAAAAAAGCCCGATCCAAAGCCTATAGAAATCTATGAGAGTTTTCTCACTGATTTCAGCAGGGCCATGATGATATTGAAGAAGTTGTACTGAGTCATTATGTGCCATCTCTCCTGGTCCCCGGGGAACACATCATTTTAAGCAGAGCAGGAGAAAGGTTTAGCCCATCACTCTCATAACAATGTGTTAGGTTGGGAATTTTTCACTGAAAATGTTGATTCATCAAAACCGAAACTTCCAGCGGGAATGCATCAGTTTTGACAAATTGTTCCTTTAGAAAAAATAATTGCAGGAAGGGGCGGAGGGAGGAGAATTGTCCCATTTCAATATTTTTGGAATAAAATGATTCGATTTTTGGTTCAAAATAACTTTTCATTTGAAATATGAGTTTCATTTAAATTTTTTTTAAAAAGGGCAGTATCAAAATAAAATGTTTTGATCAACCCAAACTGAATTTTTTTTTGGGGGGGTGGGGTGGGGGCGGGGGTCTGTTTACGAAATTTGACTTTCTGTCCTGGGGGGAATGGGAGATGTTTGAAACTCTCAAAAATTCTCACAGGATAGGAAAACCATTTCCTGCCCAGCTCTCATTTTAGGAGGCATGGGGTTATATGCACAGCTTTTCTTCGGAAGTGGATCATATGTAGTAAATGTCCATTTGCTTTCTTTAGGTGACTGTCATCACTGGGCATGCTGCAGTATTAACGCTTGAGTGACTCTGCAACTGTGCTGCTGATTGAATGGCTTAAGCAGTGACAGCTGAAATCGGGACTCAGTTCACACAGTCACTATTGCCTCTCTGAGGACATGTTCTTGAACGCAGAAGGGGCAAGCTTGATTTCTAATGCTGCCAAGAGCTTATCCCTTCTATAAGAAATATTCAAGAAAAGGTTGTCACACTCAGCCTATCCCAGTGCACCATATTCCAAGGAGAGATTTGTTCTGGTGAGATGGAAATCAATGCATCTTTATAATTATTAAATGGCAAAAAAACGTCATTGACATAGAGTTAACGCTGCCCTGTGATTGCTCATGCCTTTCCACAACATTGACTTCAGCAAAACTCAAACGTCCAAAAACCAGGAAATGCAGAGTTAAGGTGAATGCCTACACAACCTTAACTCTGCCCCGCAGCGCTGGCAATAGGCACTGAGAATTATCTGCAATCACTCCAGCTGCATTCACTGTGCTGAACATAGTTGTACTGAATGATGGAGAAATAGGCTGGAGTAGCTTGAAAGAGCTGTGATTGTGATATGAGGAGCTCTGGATTTGAGTCCCCCCATGTGGAAGCAAGAGGTGTGCGTGTACCTTGAGGTTCCAGTCTGCCTCATTACCACACAGAATTGTGTAGACTGTGTCAGGGCTCTGGGGGTCTTCTTGCCATTGGTATTGCCAGCAGGGAAATAGGATATGAGAGCAGTCTGGATTTAAAGATGGGTAGGGGAATGCCCATGTTTGGGTGGTACCCTATGTGAAGGGGTTGTAAAAGAGTAAGAAGTGGTGGTTACATTTCACAATTGTGGTATTATGGTGGGGAAGCAGGCTCAGTGTTTCAGAGTACAGAAACGTGCAGCTAGCACCTGTCCACTTCGTGAAATGGCAGAGTGGGAGTCTGTGTGTTGTGAGCATTGTGGGTGCTCAAAGAGGGCAGAATTAAGCTGGTGTGAGAATTTATCTTAATTCTGTATTTCTTGGCTTTCAGAACTTTGAGTTTTGCTGACCTCAATGATCTGAAAGGGCAAGATATCACTGGTCAACCTTACTTTAACAATTTTTTTTGCCATTTAATTTCCTAGCTTTCAAACAGAAAGAGAAATGTTCATTGGGAGGAGTTACTGATCATTTAGGCAGTTGTAGTTCTCACCTAGATTTGCAGTTGATATGCAACTGAAGCTAGGTAATAACCCCAAAACCTAGCTTTTATATAGTACTTTTCATCAGTACATCTCAAAGAACTTTACACCATTATCTCCCTTTTACAGATGGGAAACTGAGGCACAGAGCGGTGAAGTGACTTGCCCAAGGTCATGCAGCAGGCCAGTGGCAGAGCTAACAATAGTCCCAGTCCAGTGGTTGTTCCACTAAGCCGCACGGTTGCTATGTGATTTGAAATGTTGGCAATGTGCAATTGCTCACAGGGCCAATGAGAGAAATCTTATCCCTGCTCTATGTCCCCCAGCCTGGCAGTGTTAGCACATGGTGGTTACAGTAACTTTAAGCATGTGAGAGAAGACTGGTGTGGTGTGTCTCTCTCCTTCCCTACTCCCTGCCCCACTATTCCTTGCAATATGTAGTCCCCTACCGCCAACATTTCCAGCTCCCTCTCCTCTCCCTGTCCCATTAAGCCTTTAGCTGGCACAGTAGAAGCCATTAACATATAAGAAGTTGCCTCTTGCTGTCTCCTGCCCTGTGCTGTTGTGTGCGCATAACACAGATAGCAGCTTACCCGAGGATCACATGCTACTTTGGTTCTGTAGCCTGAATTGCACACTGAGCCAGGCCCTGCCTCCCACTTCCCACCCCCAGCTGGGACTCTGGCCCCTGCTTCAGCCAGGCTTCCCCAGTCATGTTCCAGCTCCACTCAGCCCACCACACCTCCAAAGTGCCCCCCGATGCTCTGCCCAGCTCCACCACTGGTGGCCACTGAGGCATTCCCGAAATATTGGACATGCCAATACTTTTGGGAACATCTGTCAGCCCCCGCATTGCCCTCCGAGATCCTGGCATACACACAGGTGGCAGGGAATGGGGCTCAGACACCACTGGTGGGGGCACGCACCTCCAAATTCCATAGGAGGTAGGGGAAGGGCTCAGACCCCCCATCCCAGAAAAGCAACCCCCCAGAACCTTGCTCACATGAGGATAGCAAGGAGAAGGGTCATATCACTTCAGATGGGCAGGGGCCTCCAGATCGTGCCATGCACATGGGAGGGCAATGTGGGGCTGACAGATGTCCCTACCTCAGCCTCTAGTCTGCCCCATTCCCCTTGTCATTCACACCCATGTCCCCCTTCCCAGTCTCGTACCCTTCCCCTCCCTCATCCTCTCGTCCCTATCCCCTCACCCCTCAGCTCCCTCCTCCTCTTCCCACCTACACTTCCACACCTAATCTCACGACAAACTTCCTAACTGTAAGAACAGCAAGACAATGGAGCAGACTGCCTCCAGAGGTTGTGTAAGCTCCTTCACTGGAGGTTTTCAAAAGGAGGCTGGATAGCCATCTGCCGTGGATGGTTTACACACAACAAATCCTGCATTTTAGCAGGGGGTTAGACTAGGTGACCCTTGCGACCCCGTCTAACCCTCTGACTCTAATAACCATCCTCCCCTCCCAGGGAGCCTTTGCTTATGTAGTTTATTTTCTTTCCAACAATAGTTTCAGCATCTTTCAACTATTCTGCTGTATTCAGATTACATTTCCCCCAAATAAAACCCCTCTTTGCTAGAGGCAGGTTGGAGCAATTCATCTGTTTTTTTGTTTGTTTTAACTTCAGACTTGGGCTGGATTTGAAATCACAATTCCTAGATTGGTGCTTCTATTTAACACCCCCAATAGTCCCTCAGAGCCAGCCAGGTCCTATGATAAAGAGAGAGTTCTGCAGGTAGCTAGCACCTGTTCCCTTTAATCCAAAAGGGCTTGTGAGTTTAACTGGAGAAGCAAACTCTTTTTGAAATGACATTTCATTTCACTGCACACACACAATTTGATAGTCAAGTAGTCCGATTTTCGTGTTTCTTTCCCATACTCATTCAATGGGTCCCACATCAACAGAAGATACTGCGTTTTCCCACCTGAGAAACAAGATGCTTTCCGCACGTGTGATACTGTAGGTTTCTCAGAACTATCCCCCACATGTCCCGTGTGTACCGAAGCACTGGCTTTAGGTTGTGATGCGTGTAATGATGGAGGGGTGTGTGTGTGTGTGTCACTGCTGCAGTTACAAGGCACATCACATTTTACTGTCCTACCGTGGACTCCTGAATTGTGACCACAATGGGCCCTACTGTAATTCCATTCATGGCTGTAAAGCTGCATCTGGAATAAACTCAACCCAATATTTCTATGACTTGTCACAATTTTAGATTGGAGGAGGGCTGGTGAAAACTGATTTTAAAAAAAAGATCCTAAAGCTTTCGGAAAGTGAATGCCCCACTGAAACCGGCATTGAAGGAAATGGAGCTATGTTGATCTACTCCAGCTGAGGATCTGGCCCTGAGTGTGAAAGAAATGGCTTGTCCCTCCTCCGAGGGCTCTTTGTATTCTGTCCTCCCACATTGCTGGACTGAGCTGGGTACAATCCAGCCTGCAACTTTTCCCCACTCGCTTCTGCCTCCGCCTAGTCAGATATCCACTAATCACACCCAAACCCTTCCATGCCTCTCTTCAGCACCAGTCCCTCTGCACCCAGCCCCCTCAGGGCCAGTCCATGGGGGACTTACAGATTTTTATAACTAGACAAAGGCCCCAATTCAGGGAACCACTAAACCACAAACTTTCCCCTGGATTGCCATGGGACTGAAGCACACACTTAAGAACTGTCTTCAATAGAGATTCTTTTCTGAACCGGGGCTGAAATGATGATACGATGTTTAAGGCTGGGATTCTCAACACAGTCTAAGGGAGTTAGGTGCCCAAATCCCATTGACCTTCAATGGGAATTGGGTGCCTTTGATGATCTCAGCCTAATTCAATAGCTGTTTTTCTTTAACAAGTTGCAGAAGACAACATCACAAAGTCATTGAGCAGGGAATGTTTTCCCACTCATCAATACTGGAATATACCTAGATCTTGAATCCATTTGACATTTAAGCTATTCTGAGTTCGTTGCTGCAGCATCTCTAAAGTTATTGAGTTAAGACTTTCCCATGTGTAAGTTTCCCTTTGTGTAATCTGTTGTCAAAATATCACACCAAAGGATCGTTAAAATGCATGTCATGCTGCTGTGATCTCTTAGCACCCCACTGGGAGGAGGAGTTTGGGGTATTTAAATGGAGCTGAGAGTGCTGATCCCACAGCAGGTGCTGAGGCAAAGTATGATGGGAGTGCAGCAGAGACAAGTGCACCTGGGATGTACCTGAAATAGGTCAGCACAGGAGGTATGGTTACCTGGATGTACTTACAATGGTCAGTAGCAGGGGAGGATGTACCATCTGGGCAGCAGGAACAAAGTGTTTGGTGAAGGCAGGCTTTACTGATGTACTGAGAAATAGCACGTGCATTTTACAAAGACCCATGAGACATTAGAATGTCATTATTGGGCATCTCCAGCCTTCCTTTCCCATTGCTGCCAGTTCAGAGGGATGAGCCCCAAATCCCCTGCATTTGCTTCCAAGTGAGAAGTGGAAGGGAGAGTGCAGGCTTCTCTGTATGAAATGTAAAAACCTGTGCATTGGATGAAGAGTTCAGTGGTAAATTAACTGAAGGAACCTGGAATAGGACTAGAACCTTTTAGGCTTGCCAAGCCTGGAGGCGGGTGGGCCCTTAAAAGGGAAGATCCCTGCTTAGGGCAGAGTGGCAGTTCAGCGGCTGACTGGGGAAACACAAACACACACACACACACAAGCACACACACCCTGAACACCACAGCTGGAGGGCAGTGCTCTGGACTCTGAGACAAGAGTAGCACTCACCCTCTCCCCAAGGAGGCGCTAGAGAAGTATATCTCACTACAAATTGGAATTATGGGCCAGATTTTCAAAGAGACCAGCACATTGGGTGCTGGACTCTTCTGAAAATCTGACCTTAATTGTGAGAGCTGATCTTTTTTCAAAGGCATATTATAAGCCAGTACTTTCAGACATTTCCATGTAAACCTTCTTTAGAAGTACAATTATATTGCAATAATTATGAATAGAGTATGTTCTAGAGTTAGCAATACAAGAGGCAAGTATTTGTTATATAGAGAATCAGTAAAAGCATTCTACTCCTTATCAATGTTACATACCACTGCTGCAGCTGCAAGTGACCCACACGATATTCTAGACCGGAGAGATACCTAGCTCGGTATTTCAGGTGCCAGTCCCCATAGACTCCACATCACTCCTAGCTGACAATCCAGCAGAAATCCATGACAGATTGGGAAGTGAGGGTCCCTTGGATCCAAATCAGCCATCCCCATTTACTCCAGATGCTCAAACCTGCAGAGCAATGAGCACCATGTAGAGCGGTTTGGAGGTGCTCCTGATCAGCACGGGCTCAATGGATGCCCAGAATGTGGAGAGCAGAAGCGGGAAGGCTCCCAGGACACTGTGTGTTCAGAATGGACATGGCTGTGGGCAGCGCTAGGGCTGGTACCGCTCATTGAAACAGGATGCACAGGATGCAAAACGCATTCAGAACAGAAAGAGTTTATTCCTTCGGGACAATCCAGTGCAAGCACCATGCTAGTGAAGTGTGGAAAGGAGCTGCCAACATACTGGCACCCACTGATTGTATTTATAACCCACACTCCCATCACGGTAACAGCTAAACATCTCACAATCTTTTCATGTGCTTGTCCTCAAAGCCCCCCTGTGTGGTAGGACACTGATATTGTCTCCATCATACAGAAGCACAGAGAAATGAGGGCCCTGGTTTTTAAAGGCACTCAATGGTGCAATGCCTAGGTCTCATTTTCAAAAGTGGTTTAGGCACTTTGGAGCCTAAATCCCACTGACTGGATTGCTAAGTGACCTGCCTAAGGTCCCACAGGGAAGCTGTGGCAGAGAAGAGAACAGGGTTGCCACAGAGCAGAGCAGGTCTCCAGTGCCCCTGCACGATACTTCCTCTCCCTGGCAAAGTGAGCCGGTGGAACGTCTCAGAAGATTTTGTCTTCTGCTTGTCTTTTACTGTCATGGGAGGTGTAGCCTGTTTTCCTTGCAATTAACTTAACAACCACATCCGGGATGTATCAGTGGCTGGGAAGCCCTGCCAGAGACATCTTGCTGTGGAAAATGGAGCCACAAGGATCAGAATGTCTGACTGGGCAAATCTAGTGATGGAGCCTGAGGATACAATGGAGCTACTCACATGATGTAGACAGAAATTTAAGTACCTTGCTGAATCCATAGAAGAGTTAGGTTCAGATTGCAGGCTGGGTCCTAATTTGGTCCAACACTTCTGAAGACCTGCAATGGGAAGAGCAGCTGCAGGTCACCCCTGTTTTAATTTTCCACGATGGCCAGTTACCTTAGAAAAGGTGAGCAGAGACCAGTGAGTTTCAAGGATGTTTTTGACAATTCTGCAGATGTGGCTCATGCTCCGAGAAATGGATAATGTCCCTTCAGTTTTTGTAAGCTGCCTTCAGTCCCTAAACATCACAGAAACTGCACAATGTTGATACAGGAATTTTTTTTTTTGGATTAAAACCACACAGGACTTTTCATGATTTCTCCCTCCTCCCATGCGCTCGCCAGCCATAGTGGCCACACATCTCCATCAGATGGAACCTCTGAGCTGTGTAAGGATGGCTCATGTGAATACCGGCGTGCAAGATCAGGACCACAGCTGTTAAGATCTTGGCTGCACAGACTTTGTCTTCCTACTTGTTTGCAAAGCCTTCTCTCAACAGCTGCCCCTATGTAAGTGATAATTAATAATAGAAATACAGTGTACCTCCCTGCCTGAGGATCATTCGCCTCTGATAGACCCCACACTGCCTTTTCCTCCAACAGATCAATAGCTCCATCCCAATCCACCGCCTCTCCAGCGGCAATTTAAAGCAATTCAACTTCTTACCACAGCTGCTGCTTTTCGTCGAGAAGCAAGCATGGCATTTTTGACACTGTCTGATTATTCTCAGCTATCTGGCAGCCCAGCCTATGAGCCCCAAGGAGCACCGGAATTGAACAATCTGCCCAAACAAAACTACAAACTGAGTTCAAGGCGCTACGTAGATGCCCATCAGTATCTATGGAGTCTCATGACTGCCAAGGTCTGACAAAAGGAAACTCACTACAGACAGTATTTCTTTCAAAGCACCCCCACAGAGCAGTTTGCACACCCTATGCCAGGGATAGGCAACCTATGGCACGCGTGCCAAACGCGGCACGAGAGCTGTTTTTTGCTGGCACTCACACTGTCTGGGTCCTGGCCACCGGTCCAGCAGGCTCTGCATTTTAATTGAATCTTAAATGACGCTTCTTAAACATTTTAAAAACCTTATTTACTTTACATACAACAATAGTTTAGTTATATATTATTGACTTATAGAAAGAGACCTTCTAAAAACATTAAAATGTGTTACTGGCACGCAAAACCTTAAATTAGAGTGAATAAATGAAGACTCGGCACAGCACTTCTGAAAGGTTGCCGACCCCTGGCCTGCGCACTGCGGGCACAGTCACTGAACACTGGATAGGATCCGGTCTTAGGGTTTTGCCTTTACTACTTATGTAAACTTCAACAAGGCAACATAAACCTCAGATGAAGCCTCGGGTTGAGCTTGACTGTTCATTGTCTTTGGGCCTGACCCTAATTGCCTCTGCTGAGAAACACACCACAACTCATGTTCCTAGGGTGAAATCCTGGTCCCACTGAAGTCAGTTTAGCATGCGTCTGACGAAGTTTGTATTCACCCACAAAAGCTCATGCTCCAATACATCTGTTAGTCTATAAGGTGCCACAGGACTCTTTGTTGCAGTTTAGCAATTGACACTTCAATGGAGCCAGGATTCCACCCCTAGATTGTAAGGTGGAATCAATTTGCACCATTAGGGTGAGTCAGGAAAAGGGCTCTGCACCTTTATACAGAGCTCTAGAACTTGCCACTCTGGTACAGGTCAGCATACAGTTCACACTCACACCCACAGAAGGCGCTAATTATATTTTATAAATGATGTAGCACCTTTTTTCTGAAAAGAGATTGAAGCTTTTTACAAATACTCTGTTACTGAAAATGCAAGCATCTGGCGAATAGAGACCTGGTGGCAGAATCATAAAAAAAAATCCAGATCTCCTGACTCTCAGTCCATTGCTCTAACCACTAAGATTCTTTGCCACCCAACTCACTATGAGCCAAATCCTGTTCCCATTAGTTAGTGGCTCTACAGTTGTTAAAGGTAGAAACGCTCCTGTGTCTGATTCCGACCTTTTACTCAGAGAAAGGGCAAGTTTCCCGGGGAGTTTGTCATGCCCAAGACCCTGTGATGAAATCTCAGTGACCGAGAGCAAGCCTGCTCTTGTCTTTTTTTTGTCTCCCCCTTGGGAGCTGCAGCCACAGACAAAAGCCAATAGGTGGGAAAGGCAAACAAGGAATAGGGATAAAGCTGAAAAACCTCACAAATTCAGACAAAGAAACCATTTCCTGAAAAACGGGCTGAATCTAAATGTCACCTGTGAAAAGGTAACTTTAATCTGTTACTACAAGTGCTACTATGTAGTTGGCATTCATCCATCAAGAGACATTCTAGATGCTGGTTTATACAGAACAGAGGAAGAGGGATATAATAGACATCTATACACATGAAATGACATTTGTGGAGCCTTTCAGATTAGAAAGGACTCTGGACTAATTCTATCATAATGCACAGGAGCATGTTCAGCCCCCAAATAAACGCAGACAGATCCCAGCTGGGTACTTCTTTTAAGGCAGAGGTTTTACTACAGTATCTTCCCATTGATTCAACAGCTGGTTCGATTTTCCTCCATTCGACTTGATCTAAGTCCAAGAAACAAAGTCATTTGGATGAAAGAGAAATACAACATCCATCTTTTAGTTTGGCTCCATGTCACCCTCTTTAGGCAGATATGATACAACTTAATCACAAGCTATAGAAAACGGATGTTTAATTAGTAACTTAAGGGCCTTGAATTTGAAATGAGAGAGAAGGGAAAAAGCAGAGCTGTAGGCAGAAACTCTGGTAATAAAAGATGTCTCACAGCACTATTTTACAGAATTTGCAGTTGTCATGAAAGCATTGTCATATGCTAGGCAAAGCTGTGATATCTCCCCAGCCCCCAGCCCCAGTGATCAAATGAATAATAAAATCCCCAACTTGTTTCAAAGGAGCAGGAACAGTCCTGTCCAGAATGAGAGGCTGGGTCTGATCTGATCGGCACTGGTGCAACTACATTGAGTTTAGTGGATTTACTCCTGGTTCACGTTGGTGTAAAGCAAGATGAGAATCAACCCTGCCACCTTATAATCTCCAGGTCAGCTTAACGTACATGGAAGGGTGACCTCATCAGCTTTCTACAGGGGTACTGGAACACTGTCAACAATTCATCATTACTCTTCAGAGGAACAGTTTATACATGACTAATTTCATTGATCATGTGGCCTTCCCCAGCTAGTGTCTTGGGGCACTGCACTGGTAGCTGACATGTAATTTAGATTTGATTGTAAAGCCAGGCCTGTGCAAAGTGAATTTAAAAGGGCATTTCAGCCATTAACGTCAATGGGGGCAGGAGCAGGTCCTTAGGTTACAGGCTAGTTTTATTTGGGATCCAGTCCTGCACTCGAGTAAATGACTCCGGTGAGCAGTGCTCTAGATGCCAGAGGACCTAGGCATGTATGTAAAATTACTCACAGGTGTATGTATTTGCAGCACCGGGCAACTGGGAGATAGGACAATGAGGCATCTACTCCCCCTCCCTATAAGTCCCCCATTCCCTTGGGCCATTCTTCAGCACCCCAACTCTCCCACCCAGTCCCTGAGGGGATGGGAGAGTGATGGAGGGGGGCCAAAGCCTGCCTCTCCCAGCAGGAAGATAGGTTTGGCACATCCCTGAGCTGCCCCGCCCATAGGGTTCTGCCATGCCCCAGCAGTGGGATGTGCATAGGACGGTCCTTAACCTGCTTTACACAGGGACTGTGCTCTGACCTGCTCAGGAGCATGATGGGCTCAGTGTGGTACTGACCTGCCCGTGGGGGGTGGGGGATTGGGGGTAGTGACCCGACAGGTCTCTCTGACCTTTTATGTGTCCCTACAGCCATCGAAGAACGAGCAGGGGAGTCCAGCTTCATAAAGTACTTAATATAGACAATGAAATCACACAGAATGGGGAGATTTAGCCTGTGGTTATGGCATCCTCTGTCTGCTGGTATATTTATGCAGCAGGAAATGGTCCAGGTGAGGAAGTTACAGCAGTGCTCAGAGTGTAGGGCTGCTTCTCACAGCTACCTTTTCTATGGCTACATGCTGTCTGGCTTCACTATCCCAAAGGATGGAGCTTTCATCCACATCAATAATGCCTAGCTCTTTTCATCCCTAGATCTCAAAGCCCTTTTACAAAGAAGCTCCTTGTCATTATCCCTCCTTTACCCAGATAGGGAAACTGAGGCACATAGTTTCTGTTAAGACTGTGCGTCTGACTGGAATGAGACCTGAGAAGTGATAGACTCGACTTAGCCATGAAGCCAGAGAAATCGTGTCCCACCGAAACATGAGAGTCACTTAGCTATTGAGTTGGCCTGGAAATGAAATCTTCTGAGCCTGTGTTGAAGAGGGAGTTGCCTTCATGAGTCCTCTTTGTTCAGTCCTGTTGGAACTAGCTACATCCTGCTCAATAGGCAGGCTGGGCCTTCAGTAACATAGACCAGTATTTCCCAACCAGGGGCGGAGTAGTTGACAGACTAGTTCAGGGAGAGCCAGGGGCAGGAGAGGAGCAGTGAGTGGAGAATGCTGCTCCACACAGGATGTACCCAATCCCCATGCATCTGCCTTCCCTGCTCCTGCAGCAGACCCTAATGCTCCTATCCAGGGCTCAGCAGCCCAAGTTTATTTTCTCTCCTCATGTGGCACCCTGGTCAGTCCCAGGAATGCACATGGCTTAACCACTGAGGCCACTCATGTGCAGACACTTCCCTCTGCATGCTGGGCAGCACGTGGTCTACTGGCAAGCAAAAGGACACAGAGGAGAAGGGAAAGAAAAGGAACAGAGGCAGAAAACATGAGAGAGAGAGAGAAAGAATAGATATGGTAGCAACTATGCCAGGCCATGGAGCAATGAGACACCAGGGGTGTATGTGGAGGGACCAATCCACCAACCAGGAGGTTACACCAGTGAAAGCTGGGGAAACCGTGGTTTAAGTTTGCCAGACTCTAGGGCTGATCTATGAATGGCTGCCAGCCTGGGCCCTATTCCCAACTCTGCCACTGACCTTCTAGTTGGATTTTCAAACCTCCCTAGGTGCCTAACTCCCACTAGGTGCTGATCAGAGCAGAACCAACCCCAACTCAATCATCCCAGCCAGGGCTTTGTCAAGCTGGGCCTTAAAAACCTTTAAGGATGAAGATTCCACCACCTCGCTGGGGAACCCATTCCAGTGCTTCACCACCCTCCAAGTGAAATAGTGTTTCCTAATATCCAACCTAGACCTTCCCCACTGCAACTTGAGACCGTTGCTCCTTGTTCTGTCATCTGCCAGCACTGAGAACAGTCTAGTTCCATCCTCTTTGGAACCCCTCTTCAGGGAGTTAAAGGCTGCTATCAAGGCTCCCCTCACTCTTCTTTTATGCAGACAAAACAAGCCATTCCCTCAGCCTCTCCTTGTAAACCATGTGCTCCAGCCCCCTAATCATTTTCGTTGCCTTCTGCTGGACACTCTCCAATTTGTTCACATCTTTTCTGTAGCGGGGGGCCCAAAACTGGAGGCAGTACTCCAGATGTGGCCTCACTAGTGCCGAATAGAGGGGAATAATCACTTCCCTCGATCTGCTGGCAATACTCCTACTAATGCAGCCCAATATGCCATTAGCCCCGTTGGCAATGAGGGCACACTGCTGACTCATATCCACTTTTTCATCCACTGTAATCCCCAAGTCCTTTTCTGCAGAACTGCTGCTTAGCTAGTCGGTCCCCATCCTGTAGCAGTGCATGGGATTCTTCCATCCTAAGCGTAGGACTCTGCACTTGTCCTTGTTGAACCTCATCATATTTCTTTTGGCCCAATCCTCCAGTTTGTCTAGGTCACTTTGGACCCTATCCCTACCCTCCAGTGTATCTACCTCTACCGCCAGCTTAGTGTCATCCATGAACTTGCTGAGGGTGCAATCCATCCCATCATCCATCATTAATAAAGATGTTGAAAAAAACCAGCCCCATGACTGACCCCTGGGGCACTCCGCTTGATACTGACTGCCAACTAGACATCGAGCCGTTGATCACTACCTGTTGAGCCTGACAATCTAGCCAGTTTTCTGTCCACCTTATAATCCATTCATCCAATCCATATTTTAACTTACTGGCAAGAATACTGCGGGAGACGCAGTAGTGTAGCTGGTGGGATTCAGTGGAAGCAGCTGCTTCTGCTCAGGCTGGCAGGCATGGAAGTGGCACCTGCCGGTCGCATGGCCGGAGGAGCCGCGGGGTGGCACACCGTACGGAAGCGCAGGAGGGAAGGTGAGCGGAGCGGGGTGGGGTATCCGATCTGGGGGAGTGGCCAGAGGGAGAGCCAAGGAGGGGGTGCCTTTTTTATGTTTTGTGCTCCCCCTAAGCCGAAAACCTGGCTATGCCACTGGGGAGACCATATCAAAAGATTTGCTAAAGTCAACCACTTTCCCCATATCCACAGAGGCAGTTATCGCCTCACAGAAGGCAATCAAGTTGGTCAGGCATGACTTTCCCTTGGTGAATCCATGTTGACTGTTCCTGATCACCTTTCTCTCCTCCAAGTGCTTCAAAATGGTTTCCTTGAGGATCGGCTTCATGATTTTTCCAGGGACTGAGGTGAGGATGACCGGTTTGTAGTTCCCCAGATTCTCCTTCTTCCCTTTTTAAAAGATGGGCACTATATTTGCCTATTTCCAATCTTCCAGGATCTTCCCCGATCGCCACAAGTTTTTAAAGATAATGGCCAATGGCTCTGCAATCACATCAGCCAACTTCCTCAGCACCCTCAGATGCATTAGATCTGGACCCATGGACTTGTGCATGTCCAGCTTTTCTAAATAGTCCTTAACCTGTTATTTCACCACGAGGGCTGCTCACCTCCTCTCCATACTGTGCTGCCCAATGCAGCAGTGGGAGCTGACCTTGTCCGTGAAGGCCGAGGCAAAAAAAGCATTGAGTACTTCAGCTTTTTCCACATCATCTGTCACTATGTTGCCTCCCCCATTCATTAAGGGTCCCACACTTTCCCTGACCTTCTTGTTGCTAACATATCTGTAGAAACCCTTCTTGTTACCCTTTGCATGCCTGGCTAGCTACAACTCCAGTTGTGCTTTGGCCTTCTTGATTACACCTCTGCATGCTGAAGCAATATTTTTACACTCCTCTCTAGTTTCCACTAATGTATATGATGCCCATGTAGTGGATAAGGAAACTGTTACTATATGGTAAAACTGTGCCAGTTCGGTACAAATGCATTTGAAGTTTGTCACCAGGGTCATTAATGTTTGCACAAAAAATATGAATGTTTCTTTTTCATAAGGTTTTGTGTTGCGCTTGTACTCTGATTACCAATGAAGAAAGCAACCTTCATAATTACCGAGTGTGAAGTGGTATGGAGCAATCCCACTGCTATGAGTTGATGAATGGCATCAGATAATAAGACCAAGCGTCTTCTGACTCCACCCAACCCTGCCTACACCTCAGTGCTGACTGCTCATCAGCAAAAGACAGCTGTTCTGTCACTGACTAGAAGCACAATCTGCTAAGTGCTGCTCGGCACCCCACAAACTCTTTTGCAAACTGCAGGTTTGAGCTCCCAGTGTGGTTGGCAATGGCTGAAGAAGATCCAAAGGGCCCTGGAGGCCCAATCTCTCTTTCTTTTTCAGGTAGTGGGTTTCTTGTAAACTACCAAGTAGGAGTGGTGCAGGCTTTATGGGAATTGGCACCTGAAATAATGAGATCAACATCCAAGGTCTACGGAGCATCGTGTGGGTCACTTGTAGCTGCAGCAGTGGCATGTGATGTTAACATAGGTAAGGAAGGTGTCGATTTACTTCATTCCATATGTGTGTATTTTTAAACACGGCTTCTTCTAGGGGTATTTCAATGGGCAGAGAATCAGAGAAATGGAAGGCTGGAAAGGACCTCAAGAGGTCAGCTACTCCAGTGTTTCCCCATGACCGGTCCATGGACCAGTGCCGATCCCTGAGATCTCCCTGTCACCATTTAGGAAGACAGTCCCTGGTATCAAAAAGATTGAGAAACTCTGATCTAGTCCATCCCCCTGCGTTGAGACAGGACCAAGGAAACTTAGACCAGCCCTGATGGGTTTGTCCAACCTGTTCTTAAAAACCACCAATGACGGGGCTTCCACAACCTCCCTTGAAAGCCCATTCCAGAGCTTAACTTCCTTTATGGTCAGAAAGTTTTCCCTCACGTCTAACCTAAATCTCCGATGCTGCAGAAGAAGCCCATTACTTCTTATCCTATCTTCAGGACGTGGAGAACAAGCGATCCTGGTCCTCTTTATAACAGCCCTTAGCATATCTGAAGATTGTTATCGGGTCCCCCTGCCATGCCTGAGGGTAGCGACTTGTATATATGAGAGGAAGGCTAGTCCAGTGGTTAGGACATTACTTTAGGACTGAGGAAACCTGGGTTTAATTCACTGTTCTGTCACAGATTCCTGTACGCCCTTGGGCAAGTGACTTAGGGCTACTCACAAGAGAGATGCATGTGCCTCAGTCCAAAATTTAGGCATCATGGGCGTTCACAAAATCGCTGCTAAGCTGCCACCCAAAGACCTCTGACCCCTAAGTTTCTGCAGCTGGGCGTGCATATGGCCCCCTCAGTCCTGACATAACTGAGCAGCTTGGTGCCAAACTCACATCTAAGTCCCAACGGGAGTCCCAAACTAGGCGCTTCTCCATCTCTTTTGCCTGTTTTACCTCCAGAGCGGAGATAGGATGTGAACATTGGGAAGTGTTATGAACTTCAAAGTATGATACCAAACAATGTGCCAGGCAAGAGTGGACTTTGGGAGCAAAGAGGGTCAAGTGGTTTCCCTGGGGAATCTCTAGATGGAGGTGAATGCAAATTTCCCACTTCTGCATATGCAAAAACCCCAGCCTACACTTTGAGGAGGGGACCATTTTCTGATGATCACCTGCTCCTGGAGTCTCAGTATCAAAGGCCCTCGCTATATAAAGAAAAGACTGAACTATTCATGGGGGTGCTAGTTCAAGCTAAGGCTATGAATTTGTAACTACAGGAAAAACCCCTGGTGTGGTTTGAAGGACTGACTCACAGAGTGAGGGATGATCTCTGGCAAGTTTGTTAGCACGAGTGTAGGTTCTTTTATTGTTTTCATAGATTTCCTCAGGAATGCTTTCATGTTAAGAATAAATGTGCTTGCTTACAAAGGGCTGTGTAGTCACTTGTCATCGCTGCCACTTACAGCTGTTCCTAGCCTTCGAAGAGACAGCAAAGCACAGATGCTGGGCTGTTTTGGCAGTCTGGCTTGCTGGGGATATTACAGGGCAGGGAACTGTGCAGCATGGAAAACCCCTGGTCAAGAGGGAGAGAGATACAGGGCTCTACCCACAAAAGGTGATGGCTGAGTTGCTGGGAGCACAAAGTGGGTGCCGTTGGTGGACCACAGAGGGGAATACAAGTGCAGTTGCCCTGAGCTCTGACACAGGCAATGGGGGACAGGAGTCCTGAATAGAAGACTGGAGGGGGTCTGGATCAAGGGACAATGTGTAAGAAGATAGTAGAGGGATAAATGAGGATTGGGTGGGCCATAACCAGCAGATTGCTGCATCCCTCATGCATACCCCCTTGGCCCAGGGATCTTACTTCCTTTTCCCCCCACAGAACTGGTTTGACAAGCATCCTGGAGCTCATCAGACCAGGTCTCCCTGTCAACGGGCCACAAACACAATTCCCCGGTGTACCTGTGCCAACCTGCTAATGTTGTTGAGGAGTCAGAGTTAAGGTACTGGCATGGTAGCACAAGGTGGATGGTCGAGGGGACGGAGCATCTCTCTGTGTTTGGAGGAGGCGCTGAGTCTGCGCGCTCTGCATGTTGTCGGGTGTTAGGGTGAAGATGTTTCTCTTAACTCATCAATTCCTTTCTTTTAGAGATGAGTGTGAGGGGGGCTTGCCCTTCTGCAAACCAACATGGTTTTGAAAGGAGGTTTAGGTGGTGAGATGTAAGGTTGGACCAAATCCAGGGACCTGTCTCGTGATGTTGTGTGTGGCTGAAGCATACTGGGGAGTATTAGATACAGCCTAGTAGCAACATGTGCAAGCGTCTTCAGTTACAAAAGTCATCGTCTATGATGCAATATTTAGATTCTGCTCCTGAGGTGAAATCTACAACATTGAGATTGTTGCCAATTTACGGTTGAGCTAAAGCCCTCTGAAGTCTTTCCATTCACTTCAGGATGCTTTGGATCAGATCTGGTCGCTCAATCTCATGTTTGCCAGAAGCTGGGAATGGACGACAGTGGATAGATCACTTGATGATTCCCTATTCTGTTCATTGCCTCTGGAGCACCTGGCATTGGCCACTGTCAGAAGACAGGATACTGGGCTAGATGGACCTTTGGTCTGACTCAGTATGGCCGTGTGACAAAGTGGGACTGTTCTTGGTGTTTCCTCTGAATACTGTTTGGGTGCCTCAGTTTCTGGCCGACACTCTGTCTCCTGGCAACTAATGGCCCGAGCCCTTCCCCCCTGCAAGGTGATGCTAAAGGTGTGGGAGAACAGAGAGGTCAGGTGACCTCCAGGCCCGGGAAAGGAACTCAGCAGAGAAGGAGGGGCTGGAGGGGGTTTCAGTTGGGAGCTGGCTAGGGATGGGAAGTGAGAGTAGACGGGGTTGTCTGGCTTGCTGGGCCCCAGAATGGACCTGGCTGAGGGGTCCCGTTCTCTGGACCTACAAGCTCTGTTTTAGGGCGTGTTCCTATCATCTAATAAACCTCTATTTTACTGGCTGGCTAAGAGTCACGTCTGACTGTGAAGTGGGGGTGCATGCAGGACCCTCTGGCTTCCCCAGGACTCCGCCTGGGCGGACTCACTGTGGGAAGCGCACAGAGGGGCAGAGGATGCTGAATGCTCCAAGGTCAGACCCAGGAAGGTGAAGCCGTGTGAGCTTCTTGCCCTGAAGACAGTCTGCTCCAAGGGAGAGGACGCTCCCCAAAGTCCTGACTGGCGTTGTGGGGAGCAGTTCCAGAGCATCTTCCGAGGACTCCGTGGGAGGCTGTCCTTATGTCCTTAATGCTTTCTTGTGAAAATGCAGCTGTCAGCTAAATAGCAACTGAAAGGGAGAAAAGTTTGTTTCCCTCCTGCCAGATTGTTTGATTTTTGTTTTCTCCTCGACTCCTGATATTTATCACACCACACCACCTAACTCCCCCTGCAGGAATCACTGGGAAAGCCCAGATTCACAGCTCTTTCTTTTGCAACCGTGGAGAAGATATGCTTTGAGATTCTTCTTGGAAACAGTTTTCCCATACAATCCAGTGCTAGGTGAGATCGCTTTATATTGCTAATTATTTATACATCACGATAGGCTCCAATGAATCCATTACTTGCATGCACAACACCTAGCACTATGGAACCTCTGACTGGAAATTCTAGCTGCTACCACAAGACAAGTAACAACAACATTCTTGTCTCCAGATTTTACAATATTCTATTCTATAGGTTCTCATACCACACTCATCACTGTATAGCATCTGCAATTGGGATGTGAGAGAATTTGTCCCTTTCTGTCTATATGCACTGGTGATCGAGATCGGTTACTCCCTCCCAGGTCTGATAGAAGAATTTTTTCATGAAGCTATGGAAGAAGCCAAGAAAGCAAGTAGTTTCACCCTTTGTCCAGGTTACCGTATGCTTCGGATCATAGAGAAGCGGCTGAGTCAAACACTGTCGGAGAACTCACACCAGCTGGCTTCAGGGAAGCTTTGCATTTCCCTCACGCGCTTGTTGGACTTACAGAATGTCGTCATTTCAGAGTACAGATCAAAGGAGGAGCTCATACAGGTAATGGTGGCTTTGTTTCCTATATATTTAAAAGAGGGGGAAGTAATTAAACTGATGATGAGCTAGGAAAATAACAACTGAGTTTATTAGGGAGAGAGGAATCCTGTTGAGCTTAACTCAAACTGCAGGTGCATAGAATCATAGAGTATCAGGGTTGGAAAGGACCTCAGGAGGTCATCTAGTCCACCCCCCTGCCCAAAGCAGGACTAATCCCCAACTAAATAGCCCAGCCAGGGCTTTATCAAGCCGGACCTTAAAAACCTCTAAGGAAGGAGATTCCACCACCTCCCTAGGTAACTCATTCCAGTGCTTCACCACCCTCCTAGTGAAAAAGTTTTTCATAATATCCAACCTAAACCTCCCCCACTGAACATGCAGTGCAGGCTGGGATAGGAGAACTCCAGCCTGCTCCAATTCCACAGAGACTCCACCCCTAGCTGAGCATCAAGTCATAAGCAAAATATTCCATCAGCTCTAACTCTTGTTGGCTTATTTATTCAGAAGCCATTTGGATATGGAGGCAGCAGCCACATACAAATTAACCCATAGTGACTGACTCTGCCTGTTGCATGAACTGCGCCCATGAGTGAAAATGCCAGTTCTGCTCCAACCTAGCAATTTACAGAGCTGTCTGGCTGGATTCACCATCTGTTTCTCTGGAATTCTCCCTCAGGCAGCACAATGGGAATCAAACCTTTAACAAGTATAAGAGGGGTAGCCGTGTTAGTCTGGATCTGTAAAAGCAGCAAAGGGTCCTGTGGCACCTTATAGACTAACAGACGTTTTGGAGGTATTCACCCACGAAAGCTCATGCTCCAAAACGTCTGTTAGTCTATAAGGTGCCACAGGACTCTCTGCCGCTTTTACAAACCTTTAACAGGCTCTTGGAATTCAGCCCTCATGTGAATCAGTTGCGACAATGTGTTGGCCTTAGACGAGTGGGCAGCACTGACTGTATGCCCAGTTTACAGATGGAAAAAGTGGAGTACAGGGAGGGGAAGTGACTTGCACAAGGTCCCATAACAAGTCTGTGGCAGAGAAGAGAATAGCCCCCGCTTCAGCTGGTCCGTTGCCCTACCTCAGATGGGAAGTGCAACTAACCAACAGCAGAGCAGCCAAAGAGCCTGTGCACAAACTGCTGGCAATGGCACAGCATCAACACACTGAAATAAAGACAACCAGGTTTTTTCCCCTCTACACTTGCTCCATCGTGTCAGTTTGAGGTATTACTTGTAACAATGGGGCAGCATTTTCAGAGGGAAACATTATTTCCTGGTTGATGATGCAACTCTAAAATATTTATCTCTACTCACCTGTAACCCTCTGCCCTTCTCCCCACAGGCAGTGATCTGTAGCTGCTTCCTTCCTATCTATTGTGGATTCAACCCTCCCTCCTTCCAAGGCATGGTGAGTGCTCTTTGCCAATGCTCCAGGCGGAAAATGTTCTGATCCCACCAGACAGTGGGCTGACATGGATCTCAGGCATGCAGCTGTGGTGTGCAGCTCTTACTGCCTGGGGTCCTAGCGGGTTATTAGTCCAAAAAGCATATTTGTTAATTTCAAAAGGGTTGTGAGTTCAATCCTCGAGGGGGCCATTTAGGGATCTAGGACAAAAATCTGTCTGGGGATTGGTCCTGCTTTGAGCAGGTGGTTGGACTAGATGACCTCCTGAGGTCCCTTCCAACCCTGATATTCTATAAGTCCATGGGACTTCACACCCTTTGAGTTTTGATGTAAGTTTCCAGTTGGCTAGAAGCTGTGGAGGTGAAAGCGCAAATGAAACCAGCGAGTTGAGTTAAGCTCTGGGCATATGGATCCGTCCAGGTTGCAAGTGTTTGCTTGAGCCAATAGCACCACCATGGGCCCGGCTGGCACAAGTTTATATTCATTTGCAGTATGCATATAAGGGCCTGTCCTGGACCCAGAACTACACAATGGCACCTAGAATCTAGGGACCATGTTCTCACCTGCTGTGAATTGGAATAGCTCTAGTACACGCAATGGACCTGTGCTGATTTACTCCCTAGATCTCTTTACTCCCAATCCGCTGCCTTAGCCACGAGACTCCCCTTCATTTAATGGCATTAGCTACACAAGGGCTTGATTCTCATTTGCACTAAGACAATGTAAAAAGGCCTTAAAATGGGCATCAATGTGATTTGCACTCCAGCGTTAAGTGGCCTTAATGTAAATGAGAACCGGGCCCAAAAGTTCCCATTTTACGTGTCTAAGCTGTGATCTGGACTTCCTAATGGGATTTGGCTCTCATGTTAAGGCGTGCACATGAGATAAGCATGCTGTGATCCACACCAAAGAAGAACCATTATCTGATTCAAACTGCATGTTTTCCCAGCGCTACATTGATGGAGGTATGACTAACGTGCAGCCTGGCTCGGAGTCGGAAAACATGATCACGGTATCCCCTTACACAGGAGAGGTCGACATCTGCCCGAGGGACTGCCCTGCCTATTTCAACTGCATTGGCTTCTTCCGAAGCACCTTCCAGCTCTCAGTTGAGAACTTGTGCAGGTTTAGTTATAGTATTTTCCCACCCAGTCTTTCGGTGAGTAACCTCAGGGACTGCACAGTGCCAGATCATTTCAGTATTGCCAACTCCAAGCATGTGAGGATCATAAATCATGAATCATGAGATTGCTTAAAAATTGCCTTAAAAAAAAAACTGCCTTAGAAAAAAATTCTGGGTAGGTTCTATTTGCCTTCTGATGTTTCAGCCTTTAGAATTCAAATTTTCAGGCTTTTTTCCACAGCAATGTTGTTTAATGAAAGCAGAGATGCTCACCAAAAATAAATAAATAAATAAAAGAACAAAGTAAAAAAAATAATAATCACATGACTCCACAAGAAAAACACCAAATATTGCAAGATGCACAATGAAATGACAAGAGTTGGCAACATTGTGATTACTGCCTACAGGGGTACTTTTTTTGCAATTGGAATGACTATCCTTTATAATGATGAGTGGTTTCCCCTGCAGGTTCTACATGAGTTTTATTTAAAAGGATATCATGATGCCGTTTTCTTCTTACAGAGGCACAGTAAGTGTTACAAAGATTGGCAGGCCTATGTGAATTAGGAATTCCTAGTTTGCTCCATCCCACAAAGCATCACTGGGATTTTTTGCACAATCCCAGGTCATTACACATCACCCAAGTTCATGTGATTATTTGTGAACATGTAACTCTTGCAACTATCAATAGGGGAGAAATGGACAGTAAATGGAACGGACAAGAAAATACCGCAGCAGACGCCTGTGCACTGTGACAAAGGTAGAGGATCTGTATTTCTTCTCTTCCCTTGGTTTTCACTAGCTGAGTAACATTACACTGAGATCTCTACGGCATGCTGCAGGAAGTGAAAGGACATGGAGTACCTCCTTTGCAAACCCATCAGGAACGTGGTGAGGAGAACATCAGGAAGGGGAGGGGGCATAGGTGTCAACTCTGTGGGTACTCAGGGCTGGAAAAAAAATAGTGGGAGCTTAGCACCCACCAACCATAGCTGATTGGTGGCTTGGGGAGGGGCTTGGGGGAGGACAGAGAGCAGCAAGGGCCTCAGGGAGGGGGATGGTGAGAAAAGGCAGGGTGAGGGTGGGGCCTTGGGGCAGAGAGAGTTGTGGGGCACCTGCGAGGAAAAATAAGTCAGTACCTATGGGAGGGAGTTAAGGCCATATTCACTAAAGTGACTTATTGGTGCACCTTGCTGAGCTGGTTCTGTGTGAAACATCATCAAATATACTGCTCTTCCCTGTTGCCCCATGGGCTGACTTAGGCCAGTATCTCTGAGATCTCTCTCACGTCCTCAGGGCTGAGAGGCAGAGGTGGTTATCACAGAATATCAGGGTTGGAAGGGACCTCAGGAGGTCATCTAGTCCAACCCCCTGCTCAAAGCAGGACCAATCCCCATACAGATTTTTCAGCCCAGTTCCCTAAATGGCCCCCTCAAAAACTGAGCTCACAACCCTGGGTTTAGCAGGCCAGTGCTCAAACCACTGAGCTATCCCTCCCACACAGTCTTATATGGTGATTATTCATTACTTATGTAGCATCATAGATGTGCATTGGGAGCCATGCCCAGCAGCAGCCCCAGAGGGGTCTTTCCGAGAGGAGCATGCACTCCAATCTGGACACTGAATGGGGGCGGGGAGGGAGTTGAGGATGATTCTATGGTCAGTGGCTGGTCTGCAGCTTTACCCCTCTGCCCCTGGCACTGACCCCATAATAATAAGGGGGAGCAGATATTTGAGTTTCATCTTAATTGAATTTGCCTTTATTGACCACTTGATATTTAAGGATTGCATTTGTTTGTTTCACCTCCATTGGCTTTTAGCGGTAGCTCTGCCTGCCTCAAAGAGCCAGGAGACGCCTGGATCCTTGGGCTCAGCTGCTGAGATCACATCACAGCATCTTGTGCCATGCAAACTTCACATGGACCCGTCACTTCCTCTCACTGACAGGTGAGAACGACCTGTATGAGGATTTTAGCTCTTTTCACAACAGCATTAGCCACAAAGGCCCTCTCTTCATCAGGAAAGAAGGGGGTGCTCTTCATTTGAGTTAGCAGCAGAGTGAAGACAAGGCTCGACCAGTTCACTTGTGTGAAAACTACGCACTGCCTTGTCTTCCTCAGGGGTGTTCAGCTAATTTGACGGAAGAACACACTTTTTTTACCTAAGGAAGACACAGCCTAAGGGAGGAGAGCATGGAACCGCTTCTCAGCTGGTGTAAATCGGCATAGTTCCAATGACTCCAGTTAGACTTATTCTGATTTACCTCAGCTGAGAATCTGACTTGTGTGTCCCTTAGTTGACAAGTAGTTAGGACACCTGGGTTCTGCTCCCAGTTCAGCCACTGATTCGCTGTGACACCTTGGATAAATCACTTAGCTTGCATCTATCTCCGAATGGGTGTGTAAGAATAAGTTCTAATAAGCTAAATCAATCAGTGGGAGTGGCTAATCCAGGGTTAAAAATTAAATTGGGTTTCTCTTTGACGTCCTATTTTGCCCTCCCCAAATATATTCCACAAGAAAAGTCCTAGCAGCTACTTTATCGATTGGTTAGATCCAGTGCCAAAGTACAACTTTCGTTTTGCAAAATTTGAATTGATTCGGACAAGGGGTCCTTGAATTAGAATGCCCTACAGTAGAGATGTTAAATAATTCTTCCTATAAACTTCTTCTAGCCTTTTATTGTCACTTTGTAAACCCCCATCCCCAAAGAATCCAAATTAGAAAGAAAAAGAATTCAATGTAGGCCGTGTCTACACTAGTACTTACATTGGCAAAACTTTTGTCACTCAGGGGAGGGGAAAAAAAAGCACAACACCCCGTGAGCGACATATGTTTTGCTGGCATAAGTGCTATGTCTGCAGGCGCCGCTCTCCCGCTGACATAGCTACCGCCGCTCTTGAGCTGGTTTTCCATGTTGACAGGAGAGCTCTCTCCCATCAGCATAATGCAGCCACACAAGCGCTTTTACAGCAGCACAGCTATATTGGTACAATGTGCCGCTGTACGCTTGTAACTGAAGAGATGGCCTTTGTTTATTAGAGCTCCAGGGATCTGTGCCAAGGGAGAAATGTTTGCTCAGTACAGGAAGACAACCAATAATCCAACTTCCAAGGAGGCCATTCTGACAGCAGCTGCATAACTACGCTCTGCAAGGGCCTGATCAAAGCCCACTGAAGTCAATGGGAGTCTTTCCACTGACTTAATGGGCTCTGGATCAGGCCTGGAATGAGGACCAGGGCAGGCTGTTGTGCTGTCCAGTTGACTACTGGGCCCACTCTGAAGTACATATGAAGTCACAGAGCTCAAGGCCAGAAGGGCCTGACCTCCTGTATCTCACAGGCCACTAACACCACCCAGCCACCCCAAGTGCGTAGGTGAAGAATGAAATCTGGTTCCTAAACTTCCTTTCTAAATTTGTAGCAGAATCGGGAAAGATGGGTCAGAAATGCAACATGCAGGCGGATAAATAGCGGCATTTACAGGGTGGTGGTAGGGGCAACATGGAGGAATCAAAGTGGCGTTTGCCATTTTCTTGACCATATGGTGGTCCAAAATATTATCACTGGGAAGGGATCATCTCTCTTTATTTTCTCTAGGTAACTGCTGACGAGGGCTGTTCTGGAAAATCTAAACCAGGGCGACTTCTTATTGAAAGCCTTCAAAAGGGATGGACCAAGTGAAGACACCGTTTCCTTGCGCAGAACCCACAGCTGCCATTGACTTCAGCTGAGATCATGGGTGCTCTGGAAATCAGGCTTTACATATATAAATAATATAATAATAAATAATAGATATATAATATGTATGTAAAGAAATGGGATTAACACAGTGTGAATTGTGATACCAGATAACCTACTAGCCTGTGTACATCTCCCTCCCATTCCTACCCCACTTTGCCTGCCCTCCCTTCTCACTGTGTCACGCTGAGTTTTATTCAACTATTTGTGCAACCCCTGGGATGGGGTTCAGAGTCCAGCAAAGGACCCCTGGGGTGGCCTTTGGAATGAGGTTAGGTGCCCTACTCCTCTCTGATTGTAAGGACCTGGGGTAGAGGCTGTGTTTTTTGTTTGTTTTATGCATAGCTATGGTGCTGTAATATAAAATAATAATAAAGATTTCTCTTTCCTCCGATATATCAGAGCTGATTACATCTGTTGCGTTTCCCACATACAATGTGCAAATAGGTACTTTCAGCCAGGAAGAGCTTTTATTTTAGATTTAAGGGAACAACTAAGCAAGAAAGAACAAAAATAAAGTCTCCAAGAGCGAGCACAGTGTGCGTCTTCTGAAACAATCTGCACTGAACTGCATGATCTGCAGCTGCTGATCTCTGCCCACCAGACAGCCCTTATAAGGGGTATTATACAGAAGGCAAAGGCGTAAGAGTTACACAATGAAATATACTGCAAAAAGCTTAAACAAATAGCCCTTCTGCTGCTGCACCTTGACTAACCCAGCCCCATCAGGGGAAGAGGAGAAGCCACAAATCTTAAGAAATGAGTGAGTGTGAAACAAATGTGTCTGTTAATCTGAATCAAATCCTGTGGTCTTTACTTAAGCAAACCTTCCACTGAAGTCACTGGGGAGTTTTGCCTAGGAAGAACGAAGGACTTTCTCTTGGTCTTAAAGTTAAGTCCTTTGTTGATGAATCACTGCTCAGTTAATGGGAAAGACCCTGCGGAAGACCAAATCAATAGGAGCTGCAAAACCATCTGTTTGTAAAGTCCGGTACTAGGCTCCGGTTCAGCAAAGCACGTGCTCAACTTTAAAACAAACAGATGGTCCGTGCGCCAAAGAGTTTATAATCTCTGACTGTGACTTGTGTTTCCTTCAGCTCTTACCTTCCGTGTGGTTGTTCCTCTCACTAGCTTCAGATTCCAAGTTTGGTTCCACTCTGGAAAGTGACACCTTAGTGTTCCATGTTTATCGAGCCTTAGCGGTTTTTGGTGTGGTACCAGTCAAATGATGGCAGCTTTTTTCCCTTCACAGCCAAAGATGTGCACACATCCTGAGATCTGAAAGTCAAGCTGTTTCTTTTATGGCTTGTGCAAAATCATCAGTAACAAAAACAGTATGGGCCAAACACTGGGTTCTAAAGTGAGCAAGTAAGAATCTGAAATGTACAGAGAGGAAAGAGCTCATGAGACTCTTACAGAGTCAGATTAGAACTGCTCTTTAAAAAATATTGCTATAAACACGTGCGCCACTGATATGCAGCTCTCTCTGAAGTGAAATGCAGTAGTTTTTAAACTGAGCACAACAATGTTACACAGCACCATAAGAGAGGAAGAATATTGCATTCAGTTCAAGCTATAAGGAGGCGTGTTTAATACCTGTAGGCAGAATATAATTACCTAATTTAGGAATTTAGCCAGGACACTGAGATTAACACCCCTGCTCTGACAACACCCATTGTGGGATGTTTAAGGTAATAGACACTAATAACTATACACTTCCATGGCGTCTTCCAACCCAGAACATCAAAGCACAAAGGTGGACAAGTATAATTCAGATGCTATAGTGACAGGGCCCATACAGGTATCTACCAAGGGCCAGTCTTATTATCCTAATATGACATGTAGGGAAACTGAGGCACAGAGCAGTTAAAGGACTGTCCCAAAATCATTCGGTGTCAGAATCAGGAAGAGAGCCCTGGACTTTTGATGTTACTAACCTGCTGTCCCTACTCCAACACACTCCCTCCTCCTCTAATGACCACTGGAGGTGTGAAAAGGTGATAAACCCCAGCTGAAACTCTCATTCAGGTTGCTCTTACCTCTAACCGAGAGAAAGCACTGTGTTCTCAGGCAGCTTGTCTGACATAGGAGGTGATCTCAGCAGCTAAGCCCAGTAATCCAGGTCCCTTCTGGGCAACTGACACTTCGACTGAAAGCTGATGGGTGTGAAACAAACATGAATGGACAAACACAAGCCTTAAAAAAAATGGCTAGTGGTCTGTAGAGCAAATTCAGCTAAAGGAACCCCTAAAAATCAATAGATGTCTGGATATCAGGCTCAGCCCAAACATGCCTGTCCCCAAATAGCATGGCCACCCTCTCCCCCAGTAGTTAGAATTTCCATTATGCAGCTGAACTGATAGAGCAGTTTGAATCTAGAGATCCCAGTTTTGGTCATAGACCCCAGGCACAGCATAGTTACCAGGCTTTGAGGCTATCTAGGGTGACCAGTTGTCCTGATAAAACGGGACCTTCCCGATATTTGGGTGGTTGTCCCGTCCGATCTTATGTTGGGACGCAATTTGTCCAGATATTTCACTCTGCTGGCAGCACTTGGCTCCCGCCCCTCCCCTGCCCTGCCCTGCTGGCAGCACTTGGCTTTTTCCCTGCCTCCTCCTCCGCTGGCGGACCCCGCTATCCCCGCCCCCCCCATGTGTCCCGATATTTTCTTCATCTCATCTAGTCACTCTAAGGCTATCCAACCATCTGTGTGACATTCTTCCTCTGTCCTGACATTCTCCTCGCAATCTTTGCAAGCCTCCTCTGCATTTCCCACAGAGATCTCAGAGTCGATGAAACAGGGCTAGTGAAAACCAAAGGCACCAAAGGAAAGCCAGAGCCTTTACCTTTGCCATAGTGCAATAGCAGTTGTTGCTCTTCTTGCCTATTTAGGGCCCTGTTCTCACCTGCTGGAAATGGTGACAAAGGGCCACACATTAAAAACTACTCAAAGGAAATATTTTTTTCCCCACACAAGATGAATTTAGACTGAGGAACTCCTTGCTACATTATGTCACCGAGGCTGGGAATTTAGCAATGTTCCAAAAAGGACTGGGCATTTAAAAGTTAAAAAGACTAGCCAGAGTTATCATAGTAAATATTACAAAAAAAGCATGGGACCTCATGCTACAGGGTTTAGACCAATCTCTAGCTATTATAGATTAGGAGGCAGATTATCCCAAATCTGCCTACGGTTGGGTTTCTTGTACCTTCCTCTGAAGCCAGCCACTGGCAGAGGCATAATTCTGGCCTAGATCTACCTAATGGTATTTGTACGCTCCCCATTACCATCACACATCGGAGCGCCTCACGATCTGTTAAACATTCCTATCTGCACAAACCCTTGGGAGGCAGGACAGTGCTGGGATTAAGCAGGTCTCCATGAACACAGCACTTACTGTTCGTTTCTAAGACAATGTCAGCATCCTGATACCCCTGGGAACAAACCTCCCTCAGCACCTACTGCCTTTGTTACAGAGGTAGCTTCCCTCTCGCTCTCAGGTACGTGTCAGTCAGCAGTTACCCCCCCCCCCCCCCAAGAGAGACATCCAGGACATTTTGGCAGGAAACAGTCTCTTCTCCTCTGCAATAAACACATGCTTAAGGACCTGATCCAGAGCCCACTGAAGTCAAGGGGAAGACTCCCTGTTGACTTCAAGAGTCATGACGGTCCAGTGGGTAGGGCACTAGCCGGATTTAAGAGACCCCTGCTCTATTATAAACTCCCTGCATGACCCTGGGTGAGTCACTTAGGTTCCTGAAGGGCTTTTAAATATCTTTAATAATCTGACCCTAACTCACATTGGAGTTAGGTACCTGGACGCTGACCTGTGTCTTTAGGCTCTGATATACTGTTAAAAAGCAGACCCGTAGTATCTCTGGGCCTCCATTCCCCATCTGTAAAATGAGGATAACAACACTGTCCTGCCACATGAGGGTGCTGCAAGAAGAAATACATTAAAGATTAAGGCACTTAGATACCATGATAACGGGGCCCACAAAAGTACCTCTTATAGATGGACTTCGGATTCAGCCCCACAACAAGGTTAATTATTGCTCCCTTTCCCTCCACTAAGCCCAAGACCGAGGTCTTTTTGTGGAGGGACAGAGAACTGTTCTTCCAGACCCTGCAGTAGGGTGGGACAGTGACATGTTCTCTGAGTCCCGGCAACAGGAAGCTTTACAACCAGTGCACCTGCATCACTACAGATTCATGCCCTTGCCCTAACCTCCCACTCTTATTGGAACGTCACCCAGGCCCCCAAGAAGGCGGTGCAGAATTATTCACTACTGGGTGATTTGCTACTGCTTTGCCCAATTTAGTTTTAAAATAACCCTAGGCATGGATCAGGCACCTGAATTCCTACATGAAGGCACTCATCTGTCCTGGACAATCTGGTAAAAATCCTGCTCCATTTTAGATAGGACCTAAAACCCAGATCTTGAAAGGTATTTAGGGGTACCTAACTGCCATTGAAATTACAGTGCCTAAATTCCTTGGATGATCTGGGCCCAAGTGTGTTTTAACTATGACCCTGTTATAGCCCTGTTGTGTCCAAAGTGGTAACTTTTGCTCAGGTACATGATTAAAATACAGTTGGTCCTGGCTACATTACAGTAAGAAACCAAGCATTAACCAAGTCAGGGAACAAATATTTCATAACTGGTAGCCCCAAATGCATTGCTTCTACAGCTTCGATGGAGCCAGAGCGTCCAGGATCTACCACAAGGAAGCAAATTCCGACAGCAAAGTAGGATGACAAAAGAGCCATTTAATGCCAATTCTCAACAAACCCACCTCCGGCCTGAAAATCCAAGAAATGACATGTTGGGCTATATTCACCCCTGGCTGATACTAATGGAGTTACACCAGCGATGAAGCTGGGCATAAGTGGTGAGCTTCTCCTTTTCCATGTCAGGGAATGTAGCAAAGGCAGCTCGAATGATCCTGGCATCACTTTTGGGCTTTTCATTGATAAGGCCCGGTCAAATGTTTGATGGGGTCAGGGGCTTTTCCAGTTGCATCTTTATCTTATGCCAGTCCCTCAATGGCAGCCCAGGCTCTGGCTGAGTTACCACACTGCCCTTTTCAGGAGGGCTGTGCAGGCACTTGAACGTTGTTCAGAAGGCACCGGAGCGACTGCTCACAGGTTAGAGCTACTGTTACTATGATTTGCTTACCTGGCAGGCTGCCTATGAAGTGACAGATGTGAATTAGAAGTAGCATTATTTTTAGCGCTCTGAATTGCCTTGTTTCCAACATGCTCCTTGAGGTTATAAGCGAACAGTTGCAATACTTGCAAACCGTATGCTTAAAGGTCCCATCATCACAGCTAAAGACAGCAGGTGAAAGTGGGTGGTTTTTTTTGTTTTTTTTTTTGTTTTTTTTTTTTTTGCTGTGGCAGGTCTCTAGAGTCCTAATACAAAAAGCATCAGTCAGTGGAAAGATTCCCACTGATTTCAATGGGCTTTCAATTGGGTCCTTAGAAGTCAGACTTGCTCACCACAGAAATCCCTCTCTCCCCCCTTTTTTAAAAAAAAGTATCTAATTCACCCTGGTACTTATCCCAAATATTAACGAACTTCCATAGCACCTGAGTGCCTCACAAACATGAATGGATTTAAGTCTATGACGTACATAGGAGGTAAGCACACTGAAGATGAAATCCTAGCCCTACTGAAATCAATGGGAGTTCTGTCATTTACTTCAATAGAACCAGGATTTCACTCTAAATGTTGTTAATCCCATTCTACAGATAGGGAAACTAAGGCACAGGCCACTCTATTTAGATGTGGCACTTCAGGCACCCAGGTCTGAAAACTCACCGGGGTGTGTGTGGTTTACAGCCACTGAAATCCAGAATGGTTCATCTTGTACTAGGACAAGATCTAGGTGGTTAAGTTATACCAGAACAGTGATTAATCAAAAATAAAGCCATGACATCAAGTGTGAAACTTCTGAGAAGTGATAGAGGCATAGATGTTGCAGCTTCAGACTCGACCTCAAACATCTTGACTACACTTGGAAGAAATGGTTATTTTAAAGATTCCTTTGACTAGATTCTGCCTTTGCTTATGGTAATTAACTTGAGGATTGAATAGGACTTTGTCCATTTTTAGCTACTATAATCCTCCAGGAACCTATCTTCCTACAGAGCCACTTGGAGAGACGTCCCAAGCAGATGCATCCTTTTGAACATCAGCATTAAATACCATGTAATTTATATTATTGGGTCTGCATGACAAAGAAAATCTGCCATTGAGGTGAATTCCCCCGCACTTTTCATATTTATGTGTGTGTATTTATAATCCACACAGTCCTGCAGACAGGAGTTGCTATTTGGAGGGCACTGAAAAGCAGAACAAAAATGACACACATGCAATTGTTTTTTTCTTTTTTTGCATAGCCTTTACACGCAGAGAGGGATCGCTTTGTGGATTAGAGGGATTTAAGTGCTAATTCTTGCATTTAATTATTTGCTCCCTGACTATAAAGATTTGTGAGTAGGACATTGTGCCAAAATTTACCATGCAACTTGGCTTATTGACGTCCTTCATTATTGGTGTAATACCAATAATGTACAAAACATTCCCCACGGGTCTGCAAAAGATTAGGGACCACTTTCTGCTCTCAGTTACCCTAGACTGTATTGAGTTCAAAGGAGTTACTCCAGTGTTACAGTATAGCAAATGAAATCAGAGAGAAATAAAGTCTCTGCCTAAAGATGTTACTAACATTAGACAAAGCATACACAAGGAAAGGGATGTAACAAAGGTGACAGGAATGGGGTTATTTGTCTTGTTACTGCCAGATTCAACAGTTGCGTGGATCCTGGTATATTAAAGTCACTGGCCACAGAACCACGGCACAGAATTTTTGTTTGAAAAGGAAAAGTTGTTGTCAATTGTCATGGCTGAGAATACCACCTTAAAAATATTAAACTGACTGCAAGACCACGCTGAATTGCCTTCCTGAGTCTGCAAACTGGAAAAAAAAAAATTGCTGTTTCAAATTAACCTGTTCAATTCATGACAATGTTAACGTTAACAACGGCACATATCAACATGAATTATTTCACTGGTTTTATTATTTTTTTAAAAAACACCACTAGCTGTCACCCATAGCCGCCAATTAAAACCTCTCTAGCACATCAACGATCTGCAACCTACCCTGAAGAACGATCCCTCAGTCTCACAGACCTTGGGAAACAGGCCAGTCCTCGCTTGCAGACAGCCCCCCAACCTGAAGCAAATACTCACCAATAACTACACACCACACAACAAAAACACTAACCCAGGAACCATTCCCTGCAACAGACCCTGTTGCCAACTCTGTCCACATATCTATTCAAGGGACACCATCGTAGGACCTAACCACATCAGCCACACCATTAGGGGCTTGTTCACCTGCACATCTACCAATGTGATATGTGCCAGCAATGCCTCTCTGCCATGTAAATTGGACAAAATGGACAGTCTCTACACAAAAGAATAAATTGACACAAATCGGACATCAAGAATTAGAACGTTCAAAAACCAGTAGAACACTTCAGTCTCCCTGGACACTCAATAACAGACTTAAAAGTGGCAATTCTTCAACAAAAAAACTTCAAAAACCGACTCCAACAAGAAACCGCAGAACTTGGAATTAATTTGCAAACTGGACACCATCAAATTAGGCCCGAATAAAGACTGGGAGTGGATGGGTCACCACAAAAACTAATTTCCCCCTGCTGATACTCACACCTTTGTCAACTGTTTGAATTGGGCCATCTTGATTACATTGGCCTCACTAGTACTCACCCCTTCTGTTGAGAACAGCTCACTTCCACCTTAATTGAATTGGTTCATTAGCATTGACCCTCCAATTGGTAAGGCAACTCCCATCTTTTCATGTGCTGTGTATTTATACCTGCCGCTGTATTTTTCACTCCATGCATCTGATGAAGTGAGTTCTAGCCCACAAAAGCTTATGCCCAAATAAATTTGTCTCTAAGGGGCCACTAGGACTCCTTGTTTTTGCTGATACAGACTAACACAGCTACCACTCTGAAACCCACTAATGTGTTTATTCCATAACCCCACGCACCCACCATGTGGCACTTTACATTAATTGCACTTTCATTCAACAAAAGCCTCCATTTTAAAATGTGAATAAAGACGCCTCAGAATCACCAGTCATAGCATCATAGGACTGGAAGGGACCTCAACAGGTCATCTAGTCCAGTGATTCTCAACCTTTGTTCATTTACGGACCCCTAAAAATGTCAAGTGGAGGTGCGAATCCATCTGAAAATCTTAGACATGGTCCAAAGATGACAGGCTGAGAACCACTGATCTAGTCCACTCCCCTACACTCAATGCAGGCCTAAATAATAAATAGACCATTCCTGACAGGTGTTTGTCTAATCTGTTCTTAAAAACCTCCAATGATACAGATTCCACAAACTCCCCAGGCAATTTGTTTCAGTACTTAACTACCCTCACAGGAAATTTTTCTTTTAGTGCAACCTAACCTCCCTTGCTGCAATTTAAGCCCATTGCTTCTTGTCCTATTCTCAGAGGTTAAGAACAATTTTTCACCCTCCACTTTGTAACAACCTTTTATGTACTTGAAAATCGTTATCATGTCTCCCCCTCAGTCTTCTCTTCTCCAGATTCAATAACTCCACTTTTTTTCTCCACTTTCTCTCATAGATCATGTTCTCTAGACCTTTAATTACTTTTGTTGCTCTTCTCTGGACTCTCTCCAATTTGTCCAGATCTTTCCTGAAACGTGTCCAGTTCTGGGTGTCATCGCATTCCAGCTGAGGCCTAATCAGCACCGAGGGAAAGAATCACTTCTCATGTCTTGCTTACAACAACTCAGTCTGGTCCACCCAAGTGCAAGGTCAGGTGAGGCACAAGAGCAAATGATTTGCGGCGAGAGGCAAACAGACTAGCTAAAAGAGAAATTTTACGACATGGAAGAAAACAAGGTTATTTGGCACATGGAAAAAAGGAAGGATGTTCCATGCATAGCCACAGTGGAGAAGCATGGAGGATGAAATGAAAGGTTGGGAGTTGTCTTGGTTATTAAATATAGGGTGGATGCACAAGGCAGCCTGCAAGGAATAATTACAACAGAGAAGGGATATTTAGAAAAGCTCCCAACTATCAAGAAAATCTCTCTCATTTGAGTTGTCCCGGAGAGGGAATTACTAATGTTTACATGACGTTCAACACTATAATACACATTACAGCTTAAAATCCTGTTACGAAGAAGGCACTTTAGACTAATCACTGCTTTATCAGTCAATGCAAGACTCACCCATTAACCCTATTTTAAAGTACAAGGGCATAGGTTAACAAGAGCAAAAGCGAAGGGAAATGGAAGCTAGCTTTCTAAACAGAGTCAAAGAAGAGTAGGTACACTGCTCTGAACTTCATTGATCCTCTACATTAGGAAGGGTTTCACTGTTACCTATACAGACATCAGGACAACGAATAATGTATTGACACCAGAAACATTGAGTTTCAAATCGGAGGTGATGGAAAACATGATATATTTTAAGGAACAGAATCCTACTTTCTGCTGAGCAATCAGTTGTATTTTCCCCTGTTCTACCACTGCTGCTGTTACTAGGGAGGCAGCGTGGCCTAGTGGCTAGAACAGTGGACTAATTAGAGACCCGAGTTCCATTTCCAGATCTGCCATTGACCTGCTCTGTGACAACGGCAAGTCACTTCACTTCCATATACCTGAGTTTCCCCAGCTGTAAAATGGTGATTTATCTGCTTTGAGAAGCTGATGAAAAGCAGAATAGAAGAGTTAGATTTTTAGTTCTTTCATGGATCAAATTGTTTTACAAAGTTGACTGCATTTTTTAAGTGCAATAAAAGGAGCTGTGCGATCCTACAGGATAGGGAAGCTGTAGAACATGGGAAAATGGATGGTTATATAGCAGAATAGATTGGCTATGTTTCTATGATCAAACCAGTCTATTTTATAAAGCCAGGAAGCAATACATGAATATTTATATATAAGTATACACGGTGCTTAGTAGTGCCCCAGTCCTGAATTGCATGCATGAATGTACTGAGTAAAGCAAAGCATACTGGCACCCAGTTGTGGAAGTTGCAGGTACTAAGTCCCATTTGTTACTTCTAGCATTCCAACACCCTGGTCTGGTGCAGAGAGTTGGAGCATGTCCAGGTTCTGAATGCAACAGTTTGCATTTCTATAGTGCCTTTCACCCAAAGATATTAAAGTGCTTTATAAATATTACCCCTACCACACCTGTGAAGTACTATTCCCATTTTACAGATGGGGAAAGTGAGGCAGAGAGAGCAGTTACGTTTCATAACCAAGGTCCCACAGCAGTGAAAGCAGCAAGATCAGAGAGCTTATTTGGTTTTCAGCTGTCCAACAGGCCCGTACAGCCCTATTTAATTTTAGAGAGCATGTATATGCAAGGATCTGAAACCATTTCTTTCCCATACTACTATATGCTCTTGGTAACTAAAAATATTGCAATGCAATAAACATGTTTCTGAAAACCTCATTAGTAGATTTCACTGAGGTTGATAAATCAGTATGAAAGCTGGGATTAGATCCCAGGGGCCTGGGCTCCTTGTCTTTCCATAAAGAAGGGATGCTGGAATTTTCAGAGGAGCCTAAGGGAGTACCTTCTAAGATGTCTATCTTCAGTAGGTAAATCAAACCTGTGCGTAAAATAGTTTTGGGTTTTGCTATTTTTATTGTTTTTCCAGAACAAGGTGATTAATCAAAGAGCCCAAATCCCATGTCCTCATCAGACTCCTCAGATTCTTCCTTCTTCTCTTCCTCTTTTTTCTCTTCTGCAAGTCAAAGAAAGTGTAAATTAATATTTGAAAGTCCAGTAGCTCCAGCTGAGACAGAAGCCTGGATCACCCTTGTGTATGTTAATTTAGTGTTTGACTAAGGAATACTGTGTGTATGTACACTGAGACAAATGTAGTATGTATGAATTTAAACAATCCTTTCCCTTCCCGCCACTTGCAGGCAATAAAACTTACGCTTTAAGGCAATAAAAGTTATGCTCCAGGAAAAGAAATTTTGGGCAGGCAGGCCCTCATTTTTAAGGTTTATTTTGTGCAAACTGGGGGAGACTTTCAAAAGTGCCAAATGACATAGGTGCAAAAATTGAACTGATATTTAATGGGATATCTGAGCCTCTCACCCATGTATCTTTTGAAAATACAATCCTCAGTCACCAAAGTGTTATGCTAAAATGAACAGTCACTCCTGTAAAATGTTTCCCAATCTAATCTTGGTTTAAAAGTTTGCACTGTGTACATTAAATTTTTTTTTTTTTTAAAGAGCAGTTCTACATTTAAACCAAGAGCAGCAGCTCCTACAATTAGGAATGCTATGAAGGCTCATGCTTCAGGTCAGATTCTTCATGGATTTTCTGTTTATTGATAATAAGAGAGCCTCTTTCAAGAGAGAAGCATTCTCAGTCTCACACAGAACCCAGGAACTCCCTTCCCTCAAAAACAAGACCTACCTGCAGGTGCGCCTTCACCAGCAGCCGGAGATGCAGCAGCAGCTGGAGCAAGAGCACTGCCTGCTGGAACACAGGCTAACTTGGAGAGGCCTATGACACGAGAGACTTGTAAATAAAACACACACACATGGCCTCATTCTAAGAACCCTCAACATTAAGCAGAATGTGTTGTACCTAGGTAACCTCTTTCATCTTAGGATATCCCATGTAAGGACAACATTTCAGATACTGGGCACAAGTGCATGCTTGTAGCAAGACAGCACTGTATGGGAAAGCACTTGAGACAAATGAAATGATTTTTAACCTTTGTCTCACGTGTTTAGTAGACATGTGGAGGCAACCACTTTGAAATGTACACACAGATACATGCTGCCCAGACAGAACATTCACAAGCAGCTGCAATAGATGTATTATGCAATAAACAAATCGCATGGTACAAAATGGCCATTTTGAAGTTTAGTTATTTCAAATCACTTTTGCTCACATGGGATGGAAGTTACTTATAAGTGAACACTAATCTCGGAAGTGTCTGATTTGTGCTGGGAAATTATTTGGTGTGCAGAATGAGAATTGGGCTGAAAACTGGTTCACCAAAATGAAACTGGGTCTTCAGCTCTGCAATTAAATTTATTCCAATGCTCAAGGCCACAGTTTCTGAATTTAGAGTGTGGCTCTGAATTTTACAAGTCAAACTGCACAGGAATAAAATATCCGCAGGCAGTGAAGACATGAATTTTAATCTTTCTGAAAGTCATCACTTGACAGTAAAATCAATGGTCTTTATAATGCAGCACAGAACCAATTCTGAAAGGAATATAATGAAGTTAACACTCAGCACTTAAAACTTGTCTTCAAACTTTACAAACACTGATTAATTAAGCCTCCTATTGCTTCCCCGCTCTCTGAGATGGGGATAACACATTCAGAAAGATTAGGTGACTTGCTACAGAAGCAATATCACAGGATTTCCTGAATCTAAATCTCTGCTCAATTTAGTACAGATCTTGACGGCAACTTTGTTTTCATAACAGCAGGAAAAATTAACTGAAAGATTGCTACTGTATTCTATTGGGGTAGATATATAAATCTGATACTCCATTGCGGATCTGTAATTTAACAGAAGTGAACAGTGATTCAAAATTAGGCTGATTACATCATAATACTAATCAAACATGCTCTAGTTACATTCTTGTGGTTTCCCACAGTCACAAGGGAAGTGCTTTTCCATTTGAAGGGATAAAATAAAGAAATATCCAATTTCCACTTCAAATAAAGGGAAGTCAGAGTTGATTTTAAGCCTTTGTATAGAAGGCTCTTCTTCTGACTTAGGGTATGTCTACATCTACAATTTTGCAGCGCTGGTTGTTACAGCTGTATTGGGCCAGCGCTGCAGAGTGGCCACACTTACAGCAACCAGCGCTGCAAGTGGTGTTAGATGTGGCCACACTGCAGCGCTGTTGGGCGGCTTCAAGGGGGGTTCGGGGAACGCGAGAGCAAACCGGGGAAGGAGACCAGCTTCGCCGCGGTTTGCTCTCGCGTTCCCCGAACCCCCCTGCAAACCGCAGGGAAGGAGATCTGCTTGCTTGGGGGTTCGGGGAACGCGAGAGCAAACCGGGGAAGGAGACCAGCTTGATTACCAGAGGCTTCCTCAGGTATGCTGCGATACCTGCTTATTCCACGGAGGTCAAGAAAAGCGCTGGTAAGCGTCTACACTCGATTACCAGCGCTGGATCCTCTACACCCGAGACAAAACGGGAGTACGGCCAGTGCTGCAAACAGGGAGTTGCAGCGCTGGTGATGCCCTGAAGATGTGTACACCTCCTAAGTTGCAGCGCTGTAACCCCCTCACCAGCGCTGCAACTTTGTGATGTAGACAAGCCCTATGTGAAAGAATCTATACACCCGTATACAATAAAAAGCAGCTGTTGGGACAAACACCTACTGTATTTTAATAAGTTTGTAACAGACAACCTGCCTGGAGACACTTCTCTGCAAATCAATATTTTAGCTGGTGTTTGCTCCAGTAAAGAAAACATGAAACCCAACATTTCTCTTTTAGATAAATCCACAGAAATGCAAATGGATCGATCGGTCTACTTCTGTCTTGCAACAACTGTGTTCTTAAAATCTGATAAGTTTTTACCTGAATTGACAACATCATCAACATCTTTGCCACCCAGTTCACTGATGACCTTTATTATGAGAGAGAAAAAAAAAGAGGTTAAAGATAAATCCTGGAATTTTGGGTGTTCAACATGGTTAGTAGTTTCTTGACACTGGCAATTCCCCAATGTACCCATTACCACAAAAGGATGCATAACAGCACAATTAAACAGAGCATTAAGGAGTTAAAGGGACAAAGAGTAGCTTAGAGACTAAAAATAGGTTTTTGGAGAACGTTTACAAGATCAACTACTAACAGCAATATTAGCATAAAATTTAAGTAAATTCTGAACAGACCACTTGTCAGGATAAAAACCATTACCCTGCAGTATCTGCAACCCAAACATTGCAGTATAGAATAAGGTTAGTGCAGGGGTCAGCAACGTTTCAGAAGTGCTGTGCCGAGTCTTCATTTATTCACTCTAATTTAAGGTTTCACGTGCCGGTAATACACTAACGTTTTTAGAAGGTCTCTTTCTATAAGTCTATAATATATAACTGAACTATTGTTGCATGTAAAGTAAATAAGGTTTCTAAAATGTTTAATAAGCTTCATTTAAAATTAAATTAAAATGCAGAGCCCTCGGATGGGTGGCCAGGACCCGGGCAGTGTGAGTGCCGCTAAAAATCAGCTCGCGTGCCGCCTTCGGCACCCGTGCCATAGGTTGCCTACCCCTGGGTTAGTGCATTAGAAAGGGAAGGAGGTAAGTGACACTGACATTGACCAGTGCTAAAAGTAACTACATAGCATAAACAGCAAAGAACAAACCAGATTTGAAATTTTAGACACATGCAGGTAGGGAAGTGGTTTAACCCCCTCACCCCCCCAAAAAAAACCCAACAGACTTCTAGTATAACACTTTCTTTAAACAGAAACTATAAACTACATGTCCAAAAACTTTAGGAGTAATAACTAAGTTTAGTAACAAGCCACTGCATATTCATTTGTTCAACATGCTTTCATCTTATGGTGGAATATCAGGCATCACTTAACTCATCAAGGCTTTTAACATTTTAACACTAAAAAGGCTGATCCGAAGTCTTAAAAGTTAAATTATTCCTTTGTTTAAAATTTCTCATAGCACAGAATTGCTTAAAGCTATTTGGGAACACAACAGTTTGGGGAGGTAGGACACTGGACTATGAGTTATGAGACTCTGGGTTCTATCCGGCTCTGCCACTGAACTATTCTGTAACCTTGCACAAGGTTGTTCCCTCCTATTTTTTGTCCACCTACTCCACTTTTCTCAGAGCAGCACCTACCTGGTATAGCACCTATTGCAATGAGGACTCAATTTCAGCTGGAGCCTCTAGGCACCATAAATAATAAATTAACTGAACAGCCCATATCACCCATATACATGGATGGAGTCTCATGCTGATGTTGACGTATAAGAACTCAGCAAATACTACAGGTGAACACGTAAATGTGAGGTCAGATCAATGCAAGACTCGCAAACACGGTTACACTTGGAACAGACAAGATTGTCCCGGATGATTGCAGACTGCTATATACTTGCTTTGAGTTGTTCATGTTTTTCACATAAGGTGTTAATGTGCCTTGCTTCAACGTGATTAAGAGCCACATGACAAACCTGCTGCCACCTTGCTCTGACACAGGCTGTTGTTTTCCAGTTGCCATACCCACATAGTACAGCTAAGAAAGGTTACATCACATACAGATCTTCATCTATGAACAGACGTTTTATATATAAAGTGTGTGTGTTTCTCTCTTTACCCATACGCCCTCCCCACTCTTCCTCCCTTCAGGGGTAGGCATCAATAGGACAGTCAATTACTGAAGAAAATCAGGAATAGTATTTCAGTACAGTGTTTTCCCAGCAGTAATTAATAATACAGTTCATACTATGAATCAGTAGTTGACAATCAATATTAAAGCTTTTAGAGCAGGCAAAAGGTGAAACTCATAGGAGAGAACATTTGCAGATGGGTTTATGTACTCAGTTACTGACAGAGATTATATATAGTGACAAAAGTACATTGGGAAGAAAAAAAACAGTTGTCAGAGATTCTTCTGGATTTCCTCCCAGACCACAAGTCTCAAAAATTTCATAGTGCATAGTTTCCTGCTGATATCCGGATACAATGAGTATCTTTGCCTTGGCTAAGTCCAAATGCCTACAAGCATTCAGAAGTCACGGATACCATCTTCACAGGACTCTCTGTCTCCAGCAGTCTGGGAAGGTAAAGGCCTAAACTTTGCTCCCTTCTACAGCAGCACTTTGCACTCAAGTGCCACAATTTTTATTCCTCTGGCCAAGATTCCTCTGAGATTTGAACCCACCACCTCCATCACTGCAAGCGGGAGCTGTGGGGGTCTGGACTCAATGACTCAGGAGGTCTCTTGTTTGCACTAAACACCAGTGAACTTCCAACTGACAAGTTGTAAGAACTCTTAGGCTTTTCCAAAGCTATACAGACCAAGAAAGAAGTTTAACAAGCCTGTTTATTAAACTACAAGGGCATTATATTCTGTATGGTACTGGAGTGTAAGATGACTGCTTCAAATATTCTCTCAGAAGTGTGTTCCTGTAACAACTTCAAAAGGTGAGAGAGAGACTAATGCAAAGAAACCAACCTTGTTGACACGTTCGTCATCTGCATCGATACCAACGCTGTTGAGGATCTTCTTGATGTTCTTGGCTGTAGGGTTGTTGTTGCCACCCAGGACAGCAAGCAGGTAAGCGGCCACGTAACGCATTCTGAAACAGACGCCCACAGGAAAGAATTCAAGTTAATGTCTTGGATATAAAAGTGTTGCCTTAAAGAGCTCCAATGTCAGGATATAAGAACCTATGGTACATAGAACAGAATATAAACAATCTCATCTAAGCATTCAATGACTATCACTGAACTACAAATCCAGAGGGAAGAAACTGCTGGAGGAAAGGGCAACAGCTACAGACACCTCCTTGGAGCTCACAAACTTTAGCAGGCAAAGTTTTATACTAGGAGGGCTTTCCCGGAATAGTTACACCAGCAAAACCTTCTAGTGTGGATGCAGTTGTGTAAGTACTTTTATACTAAGTATAACTTAGGGCCTGTATAACTTAAAGTGCTACAGTGGCACAGCTGATAATGTGCCACTGTAGCACTTCAGCATAGATACTACCTACGAGAATGGGAGGGATTCTCCCATCTCTGTAAGTAATCTGCTTCCCTGAGAGGTGGTAACTAGGTTGACACTATGCACAGAGATTGGGGGGGGGGGGGTAAACTATGCTGCTCAATGGATTTTAATCTGAACTATGTATCTAGTGTACACCAGGCCATAGGCTGGTTCACGGAAGCAACATACAAGGTACCAGTATAAGCAGAGTTGGGCTACCATCTACACTGGGGTGCTTTACAGGTATGGAATACTCGTATACTGTACTGGCCAAGCGCTCCTAATGTGGACATGGCCATCCCGGCAAAGCTGCACTTCGAACTGCTATGGTAAAAGCGCAGTTTTGTAAGTATAGTTCCACCTGCATTACAGACTTCAGCCAGCAGAAGTATGTCAGTCAAGGATCACACCCCCGACCAACACAGCTGTGCCGGCATCAGTATGTAGTGCAGATGTTTCTATACTGGCAAAACTACATCTACACTACAGGGCTTGTTGACATAGCTATGTTGGTTAAAAAAATAAAATAAATCACACCCCAAACTGACATAGCTCTGCCAGGTTAAGTGAAGACAAGACCTTAGCATGGAAGCAATTTCTCTCTCAGCTCCAAAACAAAAGAGCTTCAACTACGTCACCAGTCTAGCTATGGGGATAGGGCCATCTAAATTGATGATGATGAAGAGCAAACCCTTTTTAGGAAAGCTCAAAATCACAAAAATAGTAGGGTTGAAATTACTTCTCATGATCAAAATAAGGCCTAGGATCTACATAATTCAGAAGAATACGGGACTTCTCCTAAATCCCAACAAGTGTTAATGTTAGGGTAGGTCAACTTTTCAGCATTTATTACTTTGGGGGACAGGGGTGCATGTGAGAGAAAGAGAGGCCAGGGAGGAGTTCAGTGTCATACAGAATTGGGTAAACCTGCCTTGAACTAAGGCCTAAAGTTGATGCCAAACAAGCCATTTTAGGGGCTGGAAAGCAATACTTTAATTGCTCCCCCTGGAAAACAGAAGATCGCTGACACCTTAAATATAAGAAGGGTAAATCATTACCCAGCATCTAATAGGTGTTTCTGGAAATTAGCCCTTTCCACATCTTCCATAATGAGTAAACAAATCAGTACATTTAGTGTTTTAGACCAATGTTTCTCAACCTTTTTGACACCAGGGAGTGACTTGCTGCCTTCCTAAACTATGTCAGGGAGATCTGAGGGACCGGTCATTGAGAAACAGCATTCAAGAATTTACACGTGTCTTAAACAGCATCAAACACAATTGCTGGTGCTTAATCATTTTCTCTCAATAGACCACCTACCACATTTTGTTTTCATGTCTGCCTCCCACTGCAGTTTTGACTAGGAGCCATAATTCTAATTCTAATTCTGAAACAGACATTTTGCAGCTGCTCCCTGAAGAGTCAGGAACAGTACCAATTGATGGGCTAGAACTGCATTTAAAGCAATGGTGCAGTTTGGAAATCAACCTGTTTTCTCATGGAGTTGTAAACTTTTTCTGCACTAAAAGCCTGCAATGGCACACTAATTCAAACCTATCTGCCTGAACTAATTGCAAAAAAGTTAGCGTTACGGGAAAGCGTGCTTGCTGCACTGTGACAGAAAAGTGTATTTTTCTATTAAGCTGAACATCTAGCTCAAGCATGCGAGCTGATTTTCAGTGGCACTCATACTGCTCAGGTCCTGGCCACCGGTCCAGGGGGCTCTGCATTTTAATTTAATTTTAAATGAAGTTCTTTAAAATTTTAAAAACCTTATTTACTTTACACACAACAATAGTTTAGTTATATATTAGCCGTATAGAAAGACACCTAAAAACTTTAAAATATATTACTGGCATGCGAAACCTTAAATTAGAGTGAATAAATGAAGACTCGGCACACAACTTCTGAAAGGTTGCTGACCCCTGATCTAGCTGCTCACTTAATTCCTACACTGTGATAACAACTCTCAATATAAATATTGAGAAGAACAGTATTTTCACCTTCACTACAAAACATGCTGATTTCCAAAAGGTGCCAGTAGAACCCAATGATTCAAGTGCCACTCCAGGCCTGCCCAAAGAAAACTGTATAAGCATAATGGTGAAGCAGGAAGCAAAAGTTAAAGGCTGACCCTACTCCCTCCAGACCCCCTGTATTATAGAACCAGGTGCAAGCTTAGGTCAGTGAACGAGCACTCAAGAGATCCACCACTGAGGGTGCTCATTGAGGGGCAGGCCCCAGTCATTTGAGGGGCAGGAGATCCCCAGAGCTCTCAGTGGGGGGAGGGGTCCAGTCATAGGGGATGTCCTGGAGCTCTTAGTGCGGGGAGGGGGGCAGGGCTCTTAGTAGGGGGTGGCACCAGTCACTGACGGGAGGGGGGTGGTCCGGGGCTCTCAGTGGAGGGAAGGGACCAGTCACTGCGGGCAGGTTTCTCGGGGGGGGGCAGTCACCGGCAGGGGGGTCAGGGGCTCTCAGTGGGGGGAAGGGACCAGTCACTGGGGGCAGGGCTCTCGGGGGAGGGGGGGGCAGTCACCGGCAGGGGGGTCCAGGGCTCTCAGTGGGGGGAAGGGACCAGTCACTGGGGCAGGGCTTTGGTGGGGGGGACAATCACTGGCGGGGGGTCCGGGGCTCTCAGTGGGGGGAAGGGACCAGTCACTGGGGCAGGGCTTTGGTGGGGGGGACAATCACTGGCGGGGGGTCCGGGGCTCTCAGTGGGGGGAAGGGACTGGTCACTGGGGCAGGGATCTCGGAGGGGGGCAGTCACTGGCAGGGGGGTCCGAGGTTCTCAGTGGGGGGAAGGGACCAGTCACTGGGGCAGGGCTCTCGGGGGGGGGCAGTCACTGGCGGAGGGGTCCGAGGCTCTTAGTGGGGGGAAGGGGCCGGTCACTAGGGGCAGGGCTCTCGGGGGGGGGCAGTCACTGGCAGGGGGGTCCAAGGCTCTTAGTGGGGGGCAGGGCTCTCGGGGGGGTCCGGGGCTCTCAGTGGGGGGAAGGGGCCGGTCACTAGGGGCAGGGCTCTTGGGGGAGGGGCAGTCACTGGCAGGGAGTCCGAGGCCCTTAGTGGGGGGCAGGGCTCTCGGGGGGGTCCGAGGCTCTTAGTGGGGGGAAGGGGCCGGTCACTAGGGGCAGGGCTCTCGGAGGGGGCAGTCACTGGCAGGGGGTCCGAGGCTCTTAGTGGGGGGCAGGGCTCTCGGGGGGTCCGGGGCTCTCAGTGGGGGGAAGGGGCCGGTCACTGGGGGCAGGGCTCTCGGGGGGGGGGCAGTCACAGGCGGGGGGGGGGTCCGGGGCTCTCAGTGGGGGGAAGGGACCAGTCACTGGAGCAGGGCTCTCGGGGGGGGGGCGGGGCAGTCACCGGCAGGGGGGTCCGGGGCTCTCAGTGGGGGGAAGGGGCCGGTCACTGGGGCAGGGCTCTTGGGGGGGTCCGGGGCTCTCAGTGGGGCGAAGGGGCCGGTCACTGGGGGCAGGGCTCTCGGGGGGGGGGCAGTCACTGGCAGGGGGTCCGAGGCTCTTAGTGGGGGGCAGGGCTCTCGGGGGGGGTCCGAGGCTCTTAGTGGGGGGAAGGGGCCGGTCACTGGGGGCAGGGCTCTCGGGGGGGGGCAGTCACTGGTGGGGGGGTCCGGGGCTCTCAGTGGGGGGAAGGGGCCGGTCACTGGGGGCAGGGCTCTCGGGGGGGGCACTCACTGGCGGGGGGGTCCGGGGCTCTCAGTGGGGGGAAGGGGCCGGTCACTGGGGGCAGGGCTCTCGGGGGGGGGGCAGTCACTGGCGGGGGGGGTCCGGGGCTCTCAGTGGGGGGAAGGGGCCGGTCACTGGGGGCAGGGCTCTCGGGGGGGGGCAGTCACTGGCGGGGGGGTCCGGGGCGCTTAGTGGGGGGAAGGGGCCGGTCACTGGGGGCAGGGCTCTCGGGGGGGGCAGTCACTGGTGGAGGGGTCCGGGGCTCTCAGTAGGGGGAAGGGACCAGTCACTGGGGGCAGGGCTCTCGGGGGGGGGGGGGGCAGTCACTAGCAGAGGGGTCCGAGGCTCTTAGTGGGGGGAAGGGGCCGGTCACTGGGGGCAGGGCTCTCGGGGGGGGCAGTCACTGGTGGGGGGGTCCGGGGCTCTCAGTGGGAGGAAGGGGCCGGTCACTGGGGGCAGGGCTCTCGGGGGGGGCCAGTCACTGGCGGGGGGTCCGGGGCTCTCAGTGGGGGAAGGGGCCAGTCACTGGGGCAGGGCTGTCAGGGGGGTCCGGGGCTCTCAGTGGGGGAAGGGGCCGGTCACTGGGGGCAGGGCTCTCGGGGGGAGGGGCCAGTCACTGGGGCAGGGCTCTTGGGGGGGTCCGGGGCTCTCAGTGGGGCGAAGGGGCCGGTCACTGGGGGCAGGGCTCTCGGGGGGGTCCGGGGCTCTCAGTGGGGGAAGGGGCCAGTCACTGGGGCAGGGCTCTTGGGGGGGTCCGGGGCTCTCAGTGGGGGGAAGGGACCAGTCACTGGGGGCAGGGCTCTCGGGGGAGGGGGGGGCAGTCACCGGCAGGGGGGTCCGGGGCTCTCAGTGAGGGGAAGGGACCAGTCACTGGGGCAGGGCTTTGGTGGGGGGGACAATCACTGGCGGGGGGTCCGGGGCTCTCAGTGGGGGGAAGGGACCAGTCACTGGGGCAGGGCTTTGGTGGGGGGGGACAATCACTGGCGGGGGGTCCGGGGCTCTCAGTGGGGGGAAGGGACCAGTCACTGGGGCAGGGATCTCGGAGGGGGGCAGTCACTGGCAGGGGGGTCCGAGGTTCTCAGTGGGGGGAAGGGACCAGTCACTGGGGCAGGGCTCTCGGGGGGGGGGGGGGTCACTGGCGGAGGGGTCCGAGGCTCTTAGTGGGGGGAAGGGGCCGGTCACTAGGGGCAGGGCTCTCGGGGGGGGGGGCAGTCACTGGCAGGGGGGTCCAAGGCTCTTAGTGGGGGGCAGGGCTCTCGGGGGGGTCCGGGGCTCTCAGTGGGGGGAAGGGGCCGGTCACTAGGGGCAGGGCTCTTGGGGGAGGGGCAGTCACTGGCAGGGAGTCCGAGGCCCTTAGTGGGGGGCAGGGCTCTCGGGGGGGTCCGAGGCTCTTAGTGGGGGGAAGGGGCCGGTCACTAGGGGCAGGGCTCTCGGAGGGGGCAGTCACTGGCAGGGGGTCCGAGGCTCTTAGTGGGGGGCAGGGCTCTCGGGGGAAAGGGACCAGTCACTGGGGCAGGGCTCTCGGGGGGGGGCAGTCACCGGCAGGGGGGTCCGGGGCTCTCAGTGGGGGGAAGGGGCCGGTCACTGGGGCAGGGCTCTTGGGGGGGTCCGGGGCTCTCAGTGGGGCGAAGGGGCCGGTCACTGGGGGCAGGGCTCTCGGGGGGGGGGCAGTCACTGGCAGGGGGTCCGAGGCTCTTAGTGGGGGGCAGGGCTCTCGGGGGGGTCCGAGGCTCTTAGTGGGGGGAAGGGGCCGGTCACTGGGGGCAGGGCTCTCGGGGGGGGGGCAGTCACTGGTGGGGGGGGTCCGGGGCTCTCAGTGGGGGGAAGGGGCCGGTCACTGGGGGCAGGGCTCTCGGGGGGGGCAGTCACTGGCGGGGGGGTCCGGGGCTCTCAGTGGGGGGAAGGGGCCGGTCACTGGGGGCAGGGCTCTCGGGGGGGGCAGTCACTGGCGGGGGGGTCCGGGGCGCTTAGTGGGGCAAAGGGGCCAGTCACTGGGGCAGGGCTCTCGGGGGGGTCCGGGGCTCTCAGTGGGGCGAAGGGGCCGGTCACTGGGGCAGGGCTCTCGGGGGGGTCCGAGGCTCTCAGTGGGGCGAAGGGGCCGGTCACTGGGGGCAGGGCTCTCGGGGGGGTCCGGGGCTCTCAGTGGGGCGAAGGGGCCGGTCACTGGGGGCAGGGCTCTCGGGGGGGTCCGGGGCTCTCAGTGGGGGAAGGGGCCGGTCACTGGGGCAGGGCTCTCGGTGGGGGAAGGGGCCGGTCACTGGGGGCAGGGCTCTCGGGGGGGTCCGGGGCTCTCAGTGGGGGAAGGGGCCGGTCACTGGGGGCAGGGCTCTCGTGGGGGGGGCAGTCACTGGCGGGGGTGTCCGGGGCTCTCAGTGGGGGAAGGGGCCGGTCACTGGGGGCGGGGATCTCGGGGGGGTCCGGGGCTCTCAGTGGGGGAAGGGGCCGGTCACTGGGGGCAGGGCTCTCGGGGGGGGGCAGTCACTGGGGGGGGTGTCCGGGGCTCTCAGTGGGGGAAGGGGCCGGTCACTGGGGCAGGGCTCTCGGGGGGGGGTCCGGGGCTCTCAGTGGGGGAAGGGGCCGGTCACTGGGGGCAGGGCTCTCGGGGGGGGTCCGGGGCTCTCAGTGGGGGAAGGGGCCGGTCACTGGGGGCAGGGGTCTCGGGCGGGTCCGGGGCTCTCAGTGGGGGAAGGGGCCGGTCACTGGGGGCAGGGCTCTCGGGGGGGGTCCGGGGCTCTCAGTGGGGGAAGGGGCCGGTCACTGGGGGCAGGGCTCTCGGGGGGTCCGGGGCTCTCAGTGGGGGAAGGGGCCGGTCACTGGGGCCGGGGCTCTCAGTGTGGGAAGGGGGGGCTCGGAGCGGCCCGCACTCACTTTAAGTCCGTAACAGACCCGAAACGATGTGCACGCTCTGCCCGCGCTCCGAGAAGGAGGTGACGATTGGCCTGTCGAGCCGCGCGGCCCCTGCACACAGGCGGGACGGGTCAAAGGGCGCGGGGTCAAAGGTCACATCTTCTCTTTTCGCTCCCTCGGCTATTTCTTTGTCTGCGCGCCACACGCCGCTACCGTACCCATCAAACTATCATTTAAATAAACGTGAAAACAAGACACATAATTTATGTTTCATTAGTCCCGCCTTCCAACGGCTCTAGCTCTGCGCATGCGTACAGAGAACCGGGCAATGGGCGCCTGGCCCGCCATGTTGGAAAGGGGGAAAGAGAGCAGGAGCCCCGCCCCTCCTTCTCTAGCACCTGGGCGGGGCCAGCGAGGCTAGTATTCTACCTGGCATAGCGGGTTGTGGACCGTGGAGCAGCCTATGCCTGGCAACTACCCGTCTAAGCTGCACTCTATCAGCCCATCGGTCATTATATCAAGATATGGACCATCTAAGAGCTCTAGCCCAGCCACCACAGCATTCTGCCTGGAGGCTGACATGTAGATAGGGACCACTGAATGGCTCAGGCTCACTGAGGGCTAATTGAATCTCCATCCTAATATACCCACAGGGCATTACACCTCTATACAGACTCTATAACAGTGAGTTATCTGGTGTTGCAGATAAACAACACTTTGAAAGCCTCGTCCTAAAAAGTGACTGAGACCAGCCTACGTAACATTCTTGCTTTATCCTGAGAGAAGACCCAGTCTTGCAAGGGATGAGCACCCTAAAACAAGACAACCCTGACACTAAGCACCCCCAAACACCCTGCAGGATCAGACTTGGAGAGAAGGAGAGACGTTTTCTTCCCAGGAGCAATTACCCCAAGCTCAAGTAGACAGCTTCTTACCTTCCAAAGTAACCCAGAACACTTTGTGAGCCTTTAAATGCACGGCTCACTTTAGTCCTTACTGAAGTACAGCTGCTGGTGGGGTGAAACACAACAATAGCTTAACAATGCTACAGTGACATGCTCAGTGGTTTTCAGAGGAAGCTGCAGCTGCTGAGGGATTTCAGAATGTAATCATCCAAGACAGAATTTGAACAGGACTCCAGAAGGAATAGTCTTGTGAGGGGGAGAGATAGCTCAGTGGTTTGAGCATTGGCCTGCTAAGCCCAGGATTGTAAAGTTCAATCCTTGATGGGACCACTTAGGTATCTAGGGCAAAACCGGTACTTGGTCCTGCTAGTGAAGGCAGGGGGCTGGATTTTGATGACCCTTCAGGGTCCCTTCCAGCTCTATGAGCACTATCATTAATGATCACAAGTAATCAAGACCACCACAGCACTTCTTAGCACAATGCTTGGGCAGTTTGATACTGACTCAGAGGAAGACTGCCTTACTTGAATTATTCCATGATTTCCTGCATGTGTTCATCAAAAGGCTCCCTTCCAGTATTAACCCAGCCTGATGCAGCACAGGAGAGGGAGTAAGAACACACCCTCAGATGATATGGCCTCAAGAACACTGTACATTTACCTCATATCTAATTCTATTGTAATCACAGAGTGCAAGATTTGCCATCCAACCTTTAAATGCCACACTGTCAAATGAGTTAAGATCTTCCCAGGGAGAGGACACTTAGACATTCCTCCTGTATTATTTGCCAGATAAACACAGATTCCATCAGGCAACACATAGCACACCTGGTTGTCTGATAACTGAGCAGTGCTGAATGGTGCCACCTGGCGAATAGCTTTGATTCTGAAGTGCTGAATTACAGTAATTGTAATCTCTTTGGAAGAGGCTCTAGGTATCAGTTAAAGAGGGGAGATGGAAAGCTGTGTGAAGAAGGATAGAGAGAGTACTATCAAAAATACTCCAGTGTTATCGTATCTATTGATGATATGATGGGCTTTGCCCTCCTTAATTTGTATGAGGTGCGGGAGGAGAGATAACTCTGAATTACATACTATGTAAACAGTGCAAAGTCTCTTTCTGAGGGCCACTTAAACCTAGGGAGGATAAAGCACTGAATCCATTTTAAGGAACTCAAACTCAAAGATTTTAAGATCAGCAGGGAGCATCGTGTTCATCTCCTCTGACCTCCTGCACATTGCAGGCCATAGAACCTCATCCACTCCTGTAATAGATCTATAACATCTTGCTGAGTTACTGAAGTCCTCAAATCATGGTTTAAAGACTTCAAGTTACAGAGAATTCACTGTTTACACTAGTTTAAACCTGCAAGTGACTGGGTCCCCATGCTGCAGAGGCAGGCGACCTCCGTCCAGGGTCTCAGTCAATCTGATCTGGAGAAAAATTCCTTCCCAACCCCAACTATGGTGATCAGTTAGATCCTGAGCATGTGGGCAAGACCCACTAGGCAGATACCTGGGAAAGAATTCTCTGTAGTAATGCAGAGCTCTCTCCATCTAATGTCCCATCTCCAGCAGCTGGGGATTTTTGCTACTGGCAGTCGCTGATGGGCTACATGCCATTGTGCGTAGTCCCATCATACTATCCCCTTCATAAACTTATCAAGCTCTGTTACCTGCACAATACAGCTCAGTCTTGAAGCCAGTTAGGTTTTTGCCTCCACTGCTCCTCTTGGAAGGCCGTTCCAGGACTTCACTTCTCAGGCTGTGAAGGATGGACCAGATGGGACCTTATAGGCCTTTTGCATCCCTAATGGCTGTGATCTCTCTCGGTGAAAGGTGTATCACCCAGTGTGCTTTGGAGCATACCACAGATGAGGCTAACTTACCAAACACTTAATATTGCATCAACATTGCAATACAAAAGTTGCCTTAATGTAGCACTTGTGGGATTTGCTGAATAATTGACGCAGTCAGTAATGGTCTATAAAAAACATGAAACATGCCTGAGGCAGACTAGATACCATAGTAAAGGCTTCAAGAACCATCATAAAATGAACACGAAGCAGGAAGATAATGTAATTACTGTGCACTGTGTGATTTCAGTATGTTTTCAGCACAGAAGCATTATTCTTAGAGAGGCAACTGGGATTGTGCTTGGGTCTGGAAGGTCTCATCTCTGACTCTGCCAGTGTTTTGCTGGATGACCTGGGGCACGATCCAGCCCCAGTCTGTGCCTCAGTTTCCCCATTGGTAAAATGGAGATAATATATGCGACACATGGGATTTGTGTGGATTAATGGGTTAACATCTGCACAAGGCTTTGCAACATGCCATCCCCCTGTGCCTCATTTTCCCCTTATGTAAAATGGGGATTCTAATCCTTTTTTCTATCATAGAAGCATTGTGAGGGTAAATACATTAATGACGGGAGATGCTCAGATACTGCGCTGATGGGGGGCCATAGAAGTGCCTAGACAGATGGCTAATAATTTCAAAACATATCAAGAGCAGAGATACATCCAACTATTCCCCCCCCCGAGATGCTAACAAATAACGATAATTAAAACTGTTGATATGCCATAGCACTGTCAATGTACAGGCAGAGCCGTCCCTTGCGTAGGGTGAATCGGGGCAACCACCCTGGGCCCCGCGCTTTGGGGGGGCCATGTGCTTCAGTAAAATTGAGGCTGTCCTGATATTTAGCCCTTTGTCCTGCGTCCCGACTGATGTACGATCAAGATGCCATTTGTCTTGATATTCAGGTGAGGCGGCGGGCGGGGAGGTGATGCAGGAGGCGGGTGGGCGAGTGGGGTGAGGAGATGAACGGGGAGGCAAGTGGCAGGTGGGTGGGGGTGAGGAGGAGAGTGGCGGACAGGGGGAGTGCCATACAGACGGCAAGGATACTAGTGGGGAGGCGAGTGGCAGGCAGGCAGCGGACGATGAGAAGGAGAGCGGCAAGAGGATGGGTGTGTGTGAGGAGGTGAGTGGCAGCTGGATGTGTGGGCATGCCAGACAGATGGCAAGGAGACTAGTGGGGAGGCTGATTTGTGCCGGGCCCTGCACCCCCCTAGGGATGTCCCTGTGTACAGGAGAGTTTACCAATGCATGGCCCTTTCTCTGCCTTGAGGAGCCAGTAGCCCAAGGACTTGTCTCCACTCAGCATTTGGCACAGCTTGTCCAGTATTGACAGGTTAGTGTAGTCATGAGTATGTCTGAGAGACAGTGTTGCCTAGTTGGTAGCACAATGCATTGGGAATCAGGAGACGCAGTTCTCTTCCTGCCTGTGTATTTTATCTTGGGTGAATCATTTCCCTTTCAACTTTTCTGTCTTGTATATTTAGACTGTAAGATCTTTGGAGCAGGGGCTGTCTCTTACCATGTATGTACAGAGCCTAGCACAATGGGATACTAATCACAACTGGAGCCTTCAGGTGCTTCTGTAATACAAATATTGAAGGAGTGAACCTCAACTATTATTAATAATCATTTTTATTACAGTAGTGCCTAGGGACCAGCCAGGATCAGGGCCCCATTATGCTAGGCATGGTACAGAGTAGTAGACAGTTGCCACCTTTTTGCTACAAGCCCCAGCCTTCCTTATCTATATTTGTTAATCCAACTGCATGGATTGTGGACAACTGTTGGCTCAGTCTGGACTATTCCTAAATGTAGATCAGGCTCAGATCTTGGAATCCCTCCCTTACATCAGCAGCCGCATTAAAAACAGTGGCACCAAACACAGTGAAAAATGAAAGAAGGGGAAAAGAGCCCAAGCAATGCACTGGCTCTTCTGTACTGAAGAGCCTAGCAATTTTGCATGCAAGAGCCCAGAGAGTTACGCTAGTTTAGGTGATGTGCTTGTTACTAGTTTTTAAGGGTGTTTTTCTTGCTGCTAGAGCTCTGGGGAGATGCAGGCTCAGGCTGGTAGCCCAGCGGTGCAAGAGCGATTTGTGTTTATTGCAGACAAATGTCAAGAAGCATCTGTGAGAAAGTCATGCAGCCTAGTGCTTCTAAAAATAGATTTCCCAGGAATAAAACAGTGCTGGTGAGAGTGAAGAGGGTGCAGCCTGGTGTGCATTTGAGCCCTGATCCAGGTCCCATTAAAGTCAGCGGCAAAGCTCCTTCCCTAGGAAGCAAACGATGATTAAGTAGTTAAAGCACTGGACTGGGCCTCAAGAAATCTGGGTTCATTTCCGAACTCTGCCATAGATTTCTTGTGAGACCTTGGGTGGGTAACTTTGTATCTGGGTCTCAGTTTAAAATGGGCACAATAATTTTTCATTTGTCCTACACTTTGTCTGTCTTATCTATTTAGATCATGAGCTCTTCAGGGCAGAGACCATCTTTCCATATGTGAATGTACAGCATCTAGCACAACTGGGCTTTGATCTTGGCTGGGGCCTTTAGGTGCTACCGTAAGTAAATAAAAAGAATAAAGCTCCACTGATGTCAATGGTACAGAATCAGGCCCTCACTAAACAAGATACTGCAGGTGTTTCACAGCCCAGGTTATTAGAAAAATGGTATGAAATGTTATGATGGAGTGGCCCAAACCTATTCCCGCAACTTCCCTCCACCCTCTGGGCCTGCAGACACTTCGGGTGCTATACAATTAAAATGTAATCAATTGAAACACCATGAGATAGGGCTAGTGGATGGTTCAGCAGATTTTCACTGACTCGTGGAGTAAGTGTCTGCTGGTAGAAGAGAGTCTCCAATTGCTTTGCACTCCTACAACCACATTTATGTGCACTTCTGTGCTGGGCTCCTACACCAGTGTTTCAGCAGAAGATCTTAGAGGCCTGAACCTGTCCAACTGTATTTAGTTCCTCAGGCCCTCATCTCCCAGTCTGGGATGTGGACATGCCATTGGAGCTCTGCCTGGCTTGGCCAGATATGCTCCCTAGGATGACCAGACAGCAAATGTGAAAAATTGGGATGGTGGTGGGGGTAATAGGAGCCTATGTAAGAAAAAGACCCCAAAATCGGGACTGTTCCTATAAAATCGGGACATCTGGTCACCCTAATGCTCCTGCACAAACAAGATATGTTCTAGTTCAAAACAGAAGTTCGGGGCTCAATGCACAAGTTATGGGGTGAGGTTCTCTGGCTTGTGTTTTGCAGGTCTTACTAGATGATCATAATGGTCCCTTCTAGACTTTAAAACCTAAGAGTCTATGAAACCTATGTAGATCAGACTGCAGGATGTGGGTCCAAGGTGCCTCTGATTGTGTGAGTGCTCTGTCATTTGTTACAGTTGGATAATATCCATCTCATTATCACCCGGGTGCAGGGTGGGCACCTGTTAATTGGAATAGCACTTTATTTATTTGTTACTTTGATGTATAAAACATAGGGGGAGATTTTCCAGGTGACAGGTCAGCAGGCACATTTCCCCAGGAGTTGAGTGTCTCATTGCCTTTTTGTGCTTTTGAAAATTTGCCCCATAATTAAGAAAGAGCCTTGGGAACCTTTGGATGAAAATTGCTCTCAGACTGCCATTGATTTCAGCAGGCTTTGGATCAGGCCTTTAATGTGAGGTAAGAATTATTAAGCTTGAAAACATTATGTGTCATCTGGTTTGGTTCCTGGAGCTGATGAGAGCTGCAGGTGCTCAACATCTAAAAATTAAGCCCTTTATTTCATAAGAATGACCACACTGGGTCAGACAATGGTCCATCTAACCTACCATCCTGTATGACAGTGGCCAATATCATAGCTTCAGGGGAGTGCACAGAACACGGCAGCTGGAGTGATCCACTTGTCTTTAAGTGCCAAAAATGGATGTAGGTGACTGGCTGTAGGCACCCTAGTACTGAGCCTGTGGATCTGTTAGCATGGATTCTTGTCTAGGTGGGGCACTCCACTTGTTTCACTGCAAATCCATAGGGGCACATGCTAGCTGATATGACTGATGGGTCAGGACCCAAGTTTGAAATTTTTGGCCTGTGTAAACACATTGGAATGTTTTAGGAGACATTTTTCATCCAACTCCTTCCTAACTGACTCTATGAAAGACTCTGCTACAGAATTGCTCCTAGCTTAAAACATGAAGAGCAGCTAGAAAGGCTTTTTATTGCTGCCGCGAACGCTGATGTACCCAGACATGTGGATTGCTGCGGATCTTCACAAGAGGGCAGAAAACAGCTGTGGAAACACAACGTGCAGCTTTCTGACTCTGACGCGGCTTTCAGATGGAAAATTCTCAAGGATATTTTGGTTCTCTATCGCACAGAAATGTAGTTCAGGAGTTACCAAGAGAACTGGCATACACGCACTGTACAGAATACCAATAAGGATTAAAAAAAAATTGATCCATGCAGGTATATGATCAGAAACACACACTTATACAGGAACAGTCATGTGTTTAGTCTGTCCACTATGATACATGGTAACATCCCTCCTTCTCCCCTCTTTCCAAGACCAGGGCAGGACTGAATAACTGGACCCATTTCTATCTTCAGCAGGTGACTTATTCTACATAGGGGCGTGCAGAAAGCAAGCAACTATGAAGCGAGAGATGATCCAAACAGTGTCTTGTATGAAATAGGACCTTAACAAATCTTCTAGATCTGAATCATTAGGGAAGACTCATAGACTCTAGGACTGGAAGGGACCTCGAGAGGTCATCGAGTCCAGTCCCCTGCCCTCATGGCAGGACCAAATATTGTCTAGACCATCCCTAACAGACATTTATCTAACCTACTCTTAAATATCTCCAGAGATGGAGATTCCATAACTTCCCTAGGCAATCTATTCCAGTGTTTAACTACCCTGACAGTTAGGAACCTTTTCCTAATGTCCAGCCTAAATCTCCCTTGCTGCAGTTTAAGCCCATTGCTTCTTGTTCTATCATTGGAGGCTAAGGTGAACAAGTTTTCTCCCTCCTCCTGGTATCTCTTTTAGATACCAGGAGGAGGGATACTAAAAGGTATCCCTTTTAGATACCTGAAAACTGCTATCATGTCCCCTCTCAATCTTCTCTTTTCCAAACTAAACAAACCCAATTCCTTCAGCCTTCCTTCATAGGTCATGTTCTCAAGACCTTTAATCATTCTTGTTGCTCTTCTCTGGACCCTCTCCAATTTCTCCACATCTTTCTTGAAATGCGGTGCCCAGAACTGGACACAATACTCCAGTTGAGGCCTAACCAGCGCAGAGTAAAGCGGAAAGAATGACTTCTCGTGTCTTGTTTACAACACACCTGTTAATGCATCCCAGAATCACGTTTGCTTTTTTTGCAACAGTAGGACTGACGAAGGATCCTGTGTTTGGGGACTTTCTTACTAGCTCTAGAAAGGAATGTCTTGAGCTAGCATGCTTTTACTTTCTGCCTAATGGGTGAAGGGCAGGGAAGAGCTCTTGTTGTACCTTTCTCCATCCTCCATTCTGGATCAATGCCCACCCTTGCAGCAAACCGATGAAGGAAAGAGATGGGGAAATTTAGTGGTTTAGGATGTTAATTACATGTTTGAAGACTCTTACTGACTAATGCACATACAACTGACATGTAATGTCAGGACCAATGAGATATATAAAAAAAGATATGAATAAAGTAAATGTTTTGTTAGGATAATGCAAATTTAACATAAGGATAATGCAAGTTACACCAAAACATACAACAGGTCTAGATTTCTAAAAACATATATATTTTTAAAAATGTATTTAATTTAAATTGACTTTTGAAAAGTAAGCCATCGTGGGATAAGAGGGAAGTCTTCTCATGGATCAGTAACTAGTTAAAAGATGGGAAACAAAGGGTAGGAATAAATTATCAGTTTTCAGAATGGAGAGAGATAAATAGTGGTATCCCTGAGGGGTCGGTACTGGGACCATTACTGTTCAACATACTCATAAATGATCTGGAAAAATGGGTAAACAGTGAGGTGGCAAAATTTGCAGATGATGCAAAACTATTCAAGATAGTTAAGTCCCAGACAGACTGCGAAATGTTACAAAGGGATCACAAAACTGGGTGACTAGCAACAAAAATGGCAGATGAAATTCAGTGTTGATAAATGCAAAGTAATGCACATTGGAAAACAATCTCAACTACACATACAAATGGAGGAGTCTGAATTAGCTGTTACCACTCCAGAAAGAGATCTTGGAGTCATTGTGGATAGTTCTCTGAAAACATCCACTCAATGTGCAGCGGCAGTCAGTCAATGATTCCAACATTCTGTTTGCTTTTTTAAAAAGAACAGGAGTACTTGTGGCATCTTAGAGACTAACAAATTTATTTGAGCATAAGCTTTGGGGGGCTCCAGCCCACTTCATTGGATGTAGCCCATGAAAGCTTATGCTCAAATAAATCTGTTAGTCTCTAAGGTGCTACAAGTACTCCTGTTCTTTTTGCGGATACAGGCTAACAAGGCTACTACTCTGAAACCTTTGCTTTTTTAAGAAAGGGATAGATAGATAATAACACTGAAAATATCATATTGCCTCTATATAAATCCATAGTATGTGTACACCTTGAATACTGTGTGCAGATCTGGTAACCCCATCCCTCAAAAGATATATTGGAAATGGAAAAAGTACAGAGATGGGCAACTAAAATGATCAGGGGTATGAAACAGGAGGAGAAATTAAAATGACTGGGAATTTGCAGCTTAGAAAAGAGATGACTAAGGGGGATATGATAGAGGTCTATAAAATCTTGACTGGTATGAAGAAAGTGAATAAGGAAATGTTATTTAATCCTTCACATAACACAAGAACTAGCAGTCACTCAATGAAATTAATAGGCAGCAGGTTTTAAAAAAATGAAAGGAAGTACTTCTTCACACAACATAAAGTCAACCCGCGGAACTCTTTGCCAGGGGATGCTGTGAAGACCAAAACTATAACAGGATTGAAAAAAGAACTAGATAAATTCCTGGAGAATAGGTCTATCAGAGGCTATTAGCCAGGACGGGGAGGGATGCAACACCATGCTCTGAGTGTCCCTAGCCTGATTGCCAGAAGCTGGCAATGGGCAACAGGGGATGGATCATGTGATGACTACCTGTTCTGTTCATTCCCTCTGGGGCACCTGGCGTTGACCACTGTCGGAAGATAGGATACTGGGCTATATGGACCATTGGTCTGACCCAGTATGGCCATTCTTGTGTAAAAATTAATTATAATAAAAATGTTGAGTATAGAAACTCCTCAACATAATGACCTCTCAAGATAGCAACAATGTGAGATAACAAACTTGGCAAATAATGCATTTGAAAAATCTTGGCCTACTAGGAAACATATTTATATAAGTTTCCATTCCCAGTCACAAATCTAGCATTCTGGAGCAAAGTGACTAAAATATAGTCCAACAAATGTTTATTTAATGCGCCCCTTATTTAAGCCATCGGAGGTGCTTTCACGTGAGTACACCTCCCAGGTGGGAGGCAAGAAGGCACTTTGCTCGTTCCTCCAGTTGCTCACTGTTCGCTCTGGCCACGGCTGTTCGTTGTGCCACCGTTCACTCCACCACTCTGTTGCCAATGGCCCTGCGCAGTCACCTTTTGCTGCCATCTACCACTGTGACCTCTGCGAGTTGGTCTCTTGAGGTTCCACCAGCTCTCGGTGATTTCAGCTGAGCTCTCAGTGGGGGAACCTCGCTGCTAGTGCAGTCTGGGCTGTCTTTTACACAAAAACACTGTACCCACGGGAACACTGTCCCCACAGCAGGACTAAGCAATTTGAACCTGATTATCAGTGATTTCAGCTGCAGTGGTCACTTAATAGAACAAAAGACTATCTATCAGCTCTGTCTTTAAACTGTGGAGAGGGACAGGTCCCCACCCTCTCTTTTGATGCCCTCAATCAAGACAGGCTAAGTACAGTTCTACTGCCCTGTACTCATACAATAAGAACAACAACATTTCATTCTCCCACCCCCATACCTGGCATTCAAGTGATTTGTAACCCAACCCCAGCCAAAATGTATCACTTGGGCAACACAGCTTTGTTTGCTGGATACCTAGGTAGATTAGACGTGAATGTAAATACAATCTGGTCCTGAAGCCTTTCTCCCCACCTCATCATTAGCTGTCAGGGAGAGCTCATTTAGACTTTGCTTACAAATCATCACTTGAAATTATTAGGTTGGCCAACATCACTGAAATGAATGCACTGACATTGTCATAAAAAACAACAGCTGTATAAGGAAGCTAGTCTATGTTCATACTTTTCAAATCTATTATACTTTCAGATATACATATTTTATCATACACTGTATGTGCTTTTAATGTGTGCATTAATGTTTTCAATTTCAATTCAAATTTCCAAACAGTCACTAAATTGGCATGTAACAGGTGTACTTGTGGCACCTTAGAGACTAACAAATGTATTTGAGCATAAGCTTTCATGGGCCCACTTCATCGGATGCATAGAATGGAACTTATAGTGAGGAGAGATTAAGCTGATAAGAACAGACACTATGCTTTGATCTTAGCTCCAAGGAGAGAGAACATGAAAAGGTGGGAGTTGCCCAACCAACTCTAAGAGGCTAATTAATTAAGATGAGCTATTGTCAGTAGGAGAAAAAAAAACTTTTGTAGTGATCATCAAGTAGTCCATTTAAGACAGTTTGATAAGAAGGTGTGAGGATACTTAACATGCGGAAATAGATTCAATGTGTGTAATGGCTCAGCCATTCCCAGTCTCTATTTAAACCTAAGTTGATTGTATCTAGTTTGCGTATTAATTCAAGTTCAGCAGTTTCTCACTGGAGTCTGCTTTTGAAGCTTTTCTGTTGCAAAATTGCCACCTTTAAATCTGTTACTGAATGGCCAGAGAGATTGAAGTGTTCTCCTACTGGTGTTTGAATGTTATGTTATGATTCCTGATGTCAGGTTTGTGACAATTTATTCTTTTGTGTAGTGACTGTCCAGTTTGGCCAATGTACATGGCAGAGGGGCATTGCTGGCAAATATCACATTGGTAGATGTGCAGGTGAACGAGCCCCTGATGGTGTGGCTGATGTGATTAGGTCCTATGATGGTGTCACTTGAATAGATATGTGGACAGAGCTGGCATTGGGCTTTGTTGCAAGGATAAGTTCCTGGGTTAGTGTTTTTCTTCTGTGGTGTGTGGTTGCTGTGAGTATTTGCTTCAGGTTGGGGGGCTGTTTGTAAGCAAGGACAGGTCTGTCTCCCAAGATCTGTGAGAGTGAGGGATCATCTTTCAGGATAGGTTGTAGATCTTTGAGGATGCGCTAGAGAGGTTTCAGTTGGGGGTTTTAGTGGAATTCTGTTATTTTCTATGTCAGGCCTGTCTTGTAGTAGGTGACTTGTGGGTACTTTTCTGGCTCTGTCAATCTGTTTCTTCACTTCAGCGGGTGGGTATTGTAGTTGTAAGAACGCTTGATAAAGATCTTGTAGGTGTTTGTCTCTGTCTGAGGGACTGGAGCAAATGCGGTTGTATCTTAGAGCTTGGCTGTAGACAATGGATCGTGTAGTGTGTCCTGGATGGAAGCTGGAGGCATGCACGTAAGTATAGTGGTCAGTGGGTTTCCAGTATAGGGTGGTGTTTATGTGACCATCACTTATTAGCACTGTAGTGTCCAGGAAGTGGATCTCTTGTGTGGATTGGCCTAGGCTGAGGTTGATGGTGGGATGGAAATTGTTGAATTCCTCAAGGGCTTCTTTTCCATGGGTCCAGATGATGCAGATGTCATCAGTGTAGACTAGGGGCATTAGGGGATGAGAGCTAAGGAAGCGTTGTTCTAAGTCAGCCATAAAAATGTTGACATACTATGGGCCATGCGGGAACCCATAGCAGTGCTGCTGACCTGAAGGTATATATTGTCCCCAAATGTGAAATAGTTGTGGGTAAGGACAAAGTCACAAAGTTCAGCCACCAGGTTTGGCATGTAACTAGTTCACGAAACGGGGGTTGGGGGGGGAGGGTGTTGTGGAAATTCAGGGGGGTGTACACCCTTAGGGGAGGTGTAGGGAAATCACTGCACCACCCCCTTCTCCATTCTGCATGAGCAGCTGGCTGACTGAAATACGCCTACATCTTAACCCCATATGGCAGCAAAGGGCAGACCGTGAGCTAAAGAATTTTCCCAAGCTGACACGACGGGGAGCTAGGCAAAGAGGAATCCCGAAGCTCTGTGTATTAATCTTAAACTTCTTAAACCAAGCAAGGGAATAAGCCCTGTTCAGGGAGTGTCAGTTGGGTCCACGGACAACAGCACAAAGCAAAGAGCTGCAACAGGGCAGATGAGAGATTGTGCCAGTCATTCCTGGATCAGTGCAGATGGTCAAGCTGAAATAGCAGGGGTCCACAGTAATCTGTCTCCTTGGAACAATTCAAGCTTCTGTGTTTCGTTTTTAAAAGAATAAATAGGGCTTGAGAGCAAATGTATTTTTAACCCTTCCATGACCAACACTGGAATTGCCCCCAGGTAAACAAACTAGCCTAACACTCTCGAAGGTAGGAAAAACTGCCCTGTATGGGTCTGATCCTGAAAAGTTCTGAGCACCCTCCCAACCTGATCTGAAGTCCATCAAAGGCAGTGGAAGACTGGTCTGCAGGATGCACTGAGTCCACTCTACCTGCTTGTTGCACACAGACAAAGTAGGTGAAATTGATAAAAAATTAACATATGAGTGGTTTGGCCTACTCTATCCAGTAGAGGACAGCAGTGCACATACACATACCAAAAACCACTCAGAGAGGGAAATTTATGCTATGCAGAAGATTAGTATAAAGCACATGTTCAATTTAAGGCTTGTTTTAAGGGTTAAGTGGTACATATGCAGCCAACGTGGCTCGGGTGATTAGCTGGTTCCAAACCCAGAAACCTCAACACTAGACCCATGAGCACCTACCACTTGAACTAAAGGATGCACCTAGGAACAAGAAGCTGTCACAGACTCAAATATCAGCTGTGAATTGCTTATACATCGGCCTTGTGCTGGCCCTCTGCACAGGGCCAATTTCACTCAGGCTGCATAAAAATATTGTTTCAAATGGCCAAAGTAGAAAATCCACTTGGAGTTTTGTCTGAATAAAGATTGACGAGGAACCACAGGCCCTGGCTCTCACTTGGAGAGAAGGAGAATAGAATTGACTCTGTTGGACTGCACATCAGTAGTTCCATAGACAGTGTACATATTACATTGTCAGCCCCTCCAGCAAAGCCACTGACAAACTGTTAGGGCTCATATTCACCCAACCCTTACACACCCTTGGGGGATGCTGCTCTTTCTATGATTATTGATCCACTGAAAAGAGAAAAGCCAGTTTTAAAATCTACAAATAATCTATTTCTTTTTGGTTCTTTGTTTCTTTCCCATTATATGTTCGTAAAATTCTGGCTCAGGTTTGTGATGACTGTTCATCTAGCTTTCATAGTCGATGCAGATATGTTAGAATTGTGTTGGTGCTGACACGGGTCCTATCCTGCAACATGATCTTCATGGCAGGCCCCAACGTCCATGCTGAACCTCACTGAAGTTAATGGACTAGATCCATGGCTAGTATAAAGTGATCCAACAATTTACACCAGACATAGATCTAGCCCAGCTGAGGTAGGGGTTTGCCCACGTGGATCAGTTTATAGGATTGGGGCCAAAATGTTTAAAATAATTTGCAGGGGGTTTTTTTTTGGTGGGGGGGAGGGGATGGAGGGGAGGATGGGAGCATTGGTAGTATTTTTAAGGAATTAAAAATGAATCTTTTAGCTTAGATGTAAAGCAAAATAAAAATACTGGCATATTTCATTCCAGTTATTATATGGTTACTGGGATTCTTTAGACACTACTTAAAATAGCCACAAACATACCAGTGAAAATAAATGTGTGAGTCACATGTTAATGCTGGACTAGAAATAGCACCTCTGTGCAAAACACATCTCTTTATAAATCAGCTACAGAGATGCTGACCATTCTCCTAGGACAAGGATCTCCTGTGCACAGAGCCAGTACAGGGTCTAGGGGAAGCTCTTTGGGACAGGAACCATCTTTTTGTTCTGTATTTGTACAGCTCCTAGCACAACGATGTCCTGGTTCACACTATGCCTAAGTATTACAGCAATACCAATAATAATAAATAATAATAATAATACTTAGGCCTACAGGCTGCTTTAGTCCCACTTAAACCTTATTTTGAGCAGGGCTGCCCAGAGGGGGGGCAAGTGGGGCAATTTGTTCCAGGCCCCGCAGGGGGCCCCACGAGAATATAGCATTCTATAGTATTGCAACTTTTTTTAATGGAAGGGGCCCCCAAAATTCCTTTGCCCCAGACCCCCTGAATCCTCTGGGCGGTCCTGATTTTGAGGGCTCCAGTGGGATTTAACTGCTGGGTCTCTGCACGGGGTGACTTTCATCCTGACTAAAATAAGCATGTAGCAAGAGGAAACTAAACTGGATAATTATCACCCAAGACAGGCCTCTTTTTTCCCCTTTAAGTAAAGTATCTTTTCTTGCCTTCTCACTCCTTTTATCTTGATGTACATATGTTTCTCTGTACAGCATTTGTCTGTTTAACAGTCTGCAGTGAACGCCAAATAGCTGCCAGTCTTATCTTCTAACAAGAGTCCTTTTAGAGATTTAAAGGCACAGTACACAGCATCCTATAGCTAAATGCACAAGTGTGGTGGGGGTGTTAGTGATGCTGAAAGGTACCAGATTTAGAACACTGGGAGTGTAGTTCTCTCTTCAGTATGAGCCCCATCCAGGTCCCATTTAAGTCAACAGGAACCTTTGCATTGACTTTAATGGGATTTAGATCAGGCCCTATTGTCCATAAATGTGCAACTGCTTCCCTGTACTATCCAGCAGCCAACTTGCCCTCCCAATATACCTCGTCCTTATCTAGGTCTGAGATAATTATATAGACATCCAGTAAGGTAGGAGACTTGAGGTTGTGTGATGGATGCACGTGACAGCAGCAACTTTCTGTCAGGCTGCCACCCTGGGTGGCTTTGAGCTGCTACCCAAGGAATAAAGCACCCTTCAACCCTTTCACTCAACCACTGACCCCTGCTAGTTCCCAGCTGTGATTGGACTGGATCTCCTTCTAAAGGATATGCTCTTGTTCAGCTACAAGATATTGGGCTCAATGCAGGAATCACTGGGTGAAGGTCTATGGCAGGGCTTTACATCAGATCAAGCAGGTTGACCACGGGGATGTCTTCTGGGCTTAAAATCTTGTATTATAAGGAGTATGGTAGTAGCACCTAATGGCTCCAGCTGAGATCAGGGTCACATTTCTCTAGGCGCTTGTGTAGTGTGAGACAGAGCCTACATCAAAGAGTGTGGGTGGGGAAACTGAGGCAGGCAGCAGCAATGTGACTTGCTCAATGTTACAAGCCATTCGAGGTTCAAGTGGGAAGAGGACGCAGGTTTCCCCAAGTCCCAGGCCAAATGCCTTCCCCATTCTACCACGCTGCCTTTCACAGACCAATAAGAGTCTACGTAAGAAGAATGGGTCCGATTTCACTTTTGTGGTCCTGTTTAAAAAGAATAATTCTGCAACCCCCCCATCTGATTATTTTTGCTTTTGAGACTTGTTCACAGAAACCTAATAGTACCACTGTCCTTAAATCAAAACACTTAATGAATCTAAGCAGGTGGTGCTTGTAATGGGTTTCCTTTCAGAATTGTATGACTATAACCTTAAAAATAAGTAATGAACCATGGAGTGAAAAAAAAAAAGAAGAGTCTGACTCTAAAACTAGTTGATGTTTGTTTGGCCACACTGCCTTCCTACATAACTCTCAGCACTGATTAATTCAATACGATCTCTGTTTCCCCTTGTTCTTTGGTTAGAAAGATTCAAGGTTAAGCTCAGAAAGGCTCGTTGCTGGCTGACATTTGTTCTCTTGATGCCTCTTGGCTGTAGTTATGCACACGTGTGGCAGCTGCTAAGACACTGAAAACCGCAGCCTCGGGATTCTTTCTGGGAGTGGAGTGAGCGGCTGTGTAAGTTGACAGACACCTCCTGTAACCTGCTGAGACAATGGAGGGAGGGAGATTTTTATGTATCTGAATGATGGGGAAACTGCTGATGCACCAGACTTTTCGTTCTGAATGGGTTTACCTTGTCACTGACAAATGATGGGAACTTCGGAGGCAGGAGAAAAGGGGACTGAACGTTTCAGGAATCCAGCAATGAAAAAAGAGCCTTTCACCTCCACCAGGCAGTTCAGATCACTTGTGATTGAGGGACGGATGATCAATTGGTGCATAGCTCCCATGTACCTATGCTGATTTACATCAACTGAGGATCTGCCCTCTAAAGCCATTATCAGTTGGTGACTGCTTGGTGGCCTGTGTGAAATAAGTTGCATGACCTTGGTCTACTCTAAGTCCTAGAGGTGGGTGCACCCAGGGCTGCCCGAGGTGGGGGGGCAAGTAGGGCAATTTGCCCCAGGCCCCGGGCCCCACACAAGAATATAGTATTCTATAGTATAGCAACTTTTTTTTTAATGGAAGAGGCCCCCAAAACTGCTTTGCCTCAGGCCCTCTGAATCCTCTGGGTGGCCCTGGGTGTGCCTACATCACACAAGAACCTCACCACAGACATATATAGACATGCCCATCCACTGAAGGATCCAAATACATTTTGGGTTGACATTTCCAGCCATCAAACTTCCATGGATGCTGAGGGGAAGTTGGCTGCACCGTTGAGAGTTCCCCTAAGGGCTATAACCATTGATGGTCTCACAGCACCCTCTGGTCAGCTCTGCTGGGCCAAAGCATTGCAGCTCCCACCAGCTGCAGGAGATGCATGCCTCAGAGCATATTTTGTTCAGTGGGCAAAACAGTAACAAAAACATGGGATGGTAAAGAGTTTTCCTGGGGCAATTTTCATCCATAAGCCTAATTTTGTACCTGGCATCTGGACAGTACAGTGGGGGGCATATTAGAGATGCTGTAAGTAGACAGGATTAGGGCTCGAATTTTCAAAAGAGACTAAAGGAGGAGGTGCCCAACTCCTATTGGAACTAATTCAGGTGTCTAACTCCCTTAGACACCTTAAAAATCTCAATGGAGTCTAGGTACAGGGATTGCTAGGGTTTGTCTATTTCAAAAGACGCACAGCAGGCCATCATATGCAGCACATAGTGCCATAGCTTCAGCATAAACCTGTACAGTCAGGTGTATTTCCCCCCTATATTTGTTGGATCCTTCTCTCTCCTCAATATTCTGCCTTTGACCTTTATTCTAATTTCTCTAGACTGTGCCACACACTCTAGCTAACAGAGCAACGTCCTCAGGAAGAGAAGCAGGGTTTACCAGTCAAAGGCCTGGAATAGCTCAGAGTGCTGTTTCGCTCATTTCCTTGCATGATGCTGACAGAAAGTATTAAGTTTAGCTCCTGGGATGTAGCTAGTGTTCGTTAGAGGGGGTTCTAGGGATACATATTAATCTGGAAGGAAGTAGGTCTCCAAGAATTATTAGGAATATGAAAATGTAATCAAATGTTTTTCCAAGTTAGTTTCATCTCCCCCTTTCAGTCTATTACAGCTTATTTCTGTGCATGGCCCTTGCTAAATGAGACAGATCATGTTGGCCTGATCCTGTTTGATCATCCCTGGGTGTAATGCCCCAGGGATCAAATCCTGATCTCAGTTTGCTGTCTGTAAATCCAGAGTAATTCTAATGAATGCAATGGACTTGCTTCCAATGTACACTAGGGTAAGGGAGATCAGGAACTGGCCCTTTGACTCAAAAGGAGTTACTTCTGATTTACATCAGTATGAGAGCAGGATTGGGCCTGCTGTCTCTCAAAGTGGTCACTAGGACCCGATAGGCCAATCAATCGACGGACATTAAATGAGAGGGGGGTCAGTTTCTAAGCTCAGAAGAGTTACACCAGATAAACAGTGATGTAAATTAGACCAGACTCTGTCCCCTGGGCCAGAACCACCACGTAAGTATCCTTTGTGGGATCAATTCTGAGCCCCTCTAATTTTCCAGTGACACAATCCTGCTACACATGATCCGAGACACTGTTCTGCATGTGTGTGTTGCATGCAGACCACTGAGGCGATACCTGTCAGTCTCTTCATTCTCTCTGCCATTTTGGTCTTAGTGCCACCCCATCACGTTCAGCCACGCCTGTGCGCACTCCATCTGAGCGCTGTTCGTGTCAGGGAGGTGCTCGGACCCTCTGGGAGGAGGGATGGAGAAGAGAGCTGACAGCATACACACACATATGCGCACGTGGCTCAGTTCTCTAGCTTTCCCAGTGTTAGACTCGGTTGTGGTGATCTAATCAAGTCCAACTGGCCTGCTGCTAAGTGAGTAACTAACTCCTGACTCTGTCTCTCTTCATTTGAGTCAAAAAAGAAACCAGAAGCTGTTATGCATAATGAGATCTAAAATAATTCACTGCCAATCTTTAGTTTCTTGGAACTAGATTAGTGGGCTTGTGGGGCTAGTTGTTTTATTGAATTATTGCTAGGAAAACCTGCAGGGCCTAGTTTTTAGGAAGCACAGTTAACTATACATCTGTAAGGAACCAGGTGCAGTCCCTACTCCCAGTTAAATGGGAACCTTGTATATGGAAGGAATGCAAGAGTCACCCCCCTGGGGATTAGACTAGCATCTGCACTTCTGTTTCCATGGTCTTTTACCACCCCATTCCCCAAACAAAAAAACAACCAACCAAAAACAATAATGGGGAGGGATTCTGCCCCCCATGCCTGCCCTATGCACTACTATGGTGGTGGCATACAGGGGGCATAAACAGTTCTCAGGGAGCAGAGGGGACAATTCCACCTTTGCAGGCATTGTGTTGGCCCTAAGCTGGTCCCCTCAAAGCCCAGCACAGGGAATATGGCAAGGGAGGGTGTAGGGCCAGAGCACAACCCACTCCAAGGATTCTAGGTTGCTCTAGACTAGCCCCTAAGAAGCCCTCAGGAATTTGCCATAAAATTAGAGCACCCCCAACAATGCTCAAATATATTCAGGAGGCCACGTCAACCCCAGGAGCAACCCAGAATCCCAGAGGCAAAAAGGTGGCATAAAGCCACATTTATTCCTTCTTCCCCTAAGCTGAGCACACGTCTCTACCTCTGGTTTAGTTTAAGTGATGTTTCCTATTTATCCACAGGACAGGTACAGCAGCAGCCAGTTTCCAAGACAAGGCCCTGCTCATAGGTCTCCCCCCTGGATTTGGGGATATTGCCGCTGGGGTAAAGATACCAGCTCATTCTCCATGGCCTCTTTGCTGTGAGGATCAACAAGAGTATGCAATAGTGTCAGCGCCGCTGTGTGGGTGTGTAGTGTGGACACCCTTTCTACTAGCAGCTGGACTGAGACCCAGCTAATGCATTCCGAAGAGGCCTCTGAGGAACAGACCTTGAGAACTTTTCCAGGATCTTGACACTGGCACCTCATTATTTCACTTGAATAGACCACAGAATCTCAGCTCCCTCCTTATCCCCTAGGTGTGGTCAGGGTTGAGGCGCATTGAACTTCAGCCCTGCCTCATCACACTTGTGCAAAGAAAAGCAAGTTTTCCTAGTAAACCACTATCAGGAACTGTTAGCCAAAAGAACTTCCAAGTGATAGTGAAAAGTTGGCCCAATTCATCCCTTCAACTTTGCACTAGGTGAATTTGGCCTGTTCCCAAACCAATAGATTTTCCTCAGTCTGCCAAATATATTTTCTTGGAGGCTACTAGCAGCAGAACACCACATTGCGAGTAGTAAGGCCTGGTCTATACATGGAAGTTGCCCAAAATTAAATTTGTTTCCTAAATCAATTTAGGTAAATCAGGGCAATCCCATTGTGTGACCATTCAAATCAAGTTTAAAGTACCTGACACTGTGCCTACCTGGTGGCTTGCCCTAATTTAACTAAATTGGTTTCTCAATCAATTTAGTCACATTGGTGCAATTTGTGGGGGATATTACACACACACACCTTCCTTTTGCAAGCCACTAAATAGCAGGTGCTTTTTAAAATGGTTTCAGCTTTTGGACTAATGCTGATCTTAAGCAGACAAGCATCAAAATCCTCATGCAGGTTCACAGTGTAGCACTCTATACTGTGTGTGTGTGTAGAATAAGTAACTGCTTTGTTACATGTTTAATTTCACAGCTCCTGACTTAACATGAGTAGTGGTACCTTCTTCCTCTGACATGCTTTCAAACATCTGCTACACAGCTGTCTGCAGCACAACATCCTTTTTGTAATTCAATTTGATATTAACTAGATGGCAGATTCTACAGGAAATGCTGCTTCCGCCAGCTGCAGAGCTGGGAAACCCAGGGCTTCCGCACCTATTGGTGCTCTTGTCTTTTGAGAATCTAGCCTCAGCAGTGGTTGTTGTGTACATTTCATGTCTAGCCCCATGTCACGTACCCAAGGTCACACAGGAGTCTGCAGCAGAGCTGGAAATTGAAGTCCCCATGAGCCTTAACCATGAGACCAGCCTCTCTTGCCTTGTCAGCACAGAAAGTATTCCCTAGGGAGGATGAAGATGATGATCTAAGGTATCACCATAATGGCCATTGTGCACGACACTGTACTAACAGATAGTCCCTCCCCTGAGGAGCTTACAATATGTGGGCAACAGGTGATTCGATCGACAAGGTGAAGCACAAAGAAACCTTGATCAGCATGAACAGTGGTCTCAATAGGATATACACCATCCAGACTCACTAATATGGATTTCTTCAAACACTTTTACCCTTGTTCTATCCATGTCTTTGTTACATCTGAATTGTCAAGACTGCAGTTGGCCAAGAAATGCTCCCCCCTGCATCTCCTCAAGAGATTGACAAAAAACCTGAACTTGTTTTATGCAGAGTTGTTGTAGCTGTGTCAGTCCCAGGAGATGAGAGACCAGATGGGTGAGGTAGTATGTTTTATTGGACCAACTTCTGTGGGGGGGAGAGGAGAGAGAGAGAGGGGCTTAAAAGCTTGTCTCTCACCAACAGAAATTAGTCCAAATAAAAAAAAATTACCTCCTCAACTACCTGATATTTGTAATCTTTGGTTTGCCAAAATTAGACATTTTTTGGACTTTTAATAAAAAACAGAACTTGAAAAATTGATGTATCATGTGGAAATTTTCTATTTAAACCATCACAACAAATATCCACTGTCTCTTGTCCCCCAGCATCCTAAGGAGAATAGTCCATAAGCTCTGGATCTCAGCCATTCTGGAGCCACCCTCAAAGTCATCCCCCTCCAGGTTTAGCTGCGGCTCTGCTGGACTCTCAGGTCAGTACACTACACTTACTTGAGTGGACCCCTTTGCAGGAAGTCCGTGTAGCCTAATGTAGCAAAAGAAGCAAGGATTAAAGGTTGGGGAGCAGAGCAGGGGCCAGGACTCTGGCAGTACCATCTCCGATTTGCTTGCCATGTTCACATCCACTTTACCAAGCCAAGAGACAACTTCCTGATTTCATCAATTCTCCACTGGCTTCAGTTGAAAGTTCATTTATCTGCGCTCAGATATAGAAAGAGATACAGAATTTTCACTTACCATCTTGATAAATGCTACAGAAGGTCTTCACAGATACCCCCATTAAAGTCAATCACCAGGATCCTTTGGAAAAAAAAACAACCCTCCCTGATCACAGGATTCATTGTTCAGATCAGTGTCTCAACCTTTTGATACCACAGACCAGCTTGCTACCTTCCTAAACGGTGTCAGGGAGATCTCAGGGAGCAGTGTCAGTCTTTGGACATTGATTTAGAGCACAGGACAAGGGAGTCAGGACTCCTGGGTCCTGTGGCTGGCTCAGCTGCTGACTTCCTGAGCAAGTCATTTAGCTGCAGTTTCCCTTTCAGTAAACTTGTGGGGGGGGGGGGGGGGAGATTTGTTACATCCGTAACATGCTTGAGATTTTCAGATGGAAGTATAATCATTTGAACAAACACAATGATAAAGACTGCCTTGGCAAAGGGTCCTCTGTCCTTTGCAAACATCTCACCTCAGACCTGAGGAACTCACTGCACTAAACTAATCTTACAGGAGATTTATCCATAAAGAGGTATTATCCTACATATATTTCAGCTTCCTGTAATCACTCTTGTAGCTTGTCACGATTCATAGATATTAAGAGAAATCGAAGGGCGCTGTGCGTTCTCAGTGCCTGCTAAATGGCCTAATCTAAAAAAAAATCTTTCCATTAAACTTCTCCAATGGGCTTTCTGTCCAGCCAAATATTAGGCCCTAGGACTGAGCTTTTCTGAAAGTAGGGGTTCAGTTTGGGTTACTGAGCACTTAGGGGGAAAAAAATCCAGCTGTAATGATTTCTGGCAGCATTTAACAGCCTTGGGCCCTTGCATTTTCCAGTCGCCTTGATGACTGTAAGCAAACAGCTGCATCTCAGGCATTATTTATTTTTGTCCAGTTTTATATTTTGCAAACATAGTGTTAAAACAGCATTTCCAACAGATTAGCTCAATTAATCCCATACATGTATTTAGTTTGAGACAGGTCAATGGGCAAGGTTTTCCATTTCCTTGACTTCAGTCTTTCTGGGTTCAAATTCAGCTGGGCACCAAAGGAATGTCTGCCCACGAAATGCACTCTTTCTGGGTCTTTGGGATTGCTTTACCAAAGAGAAGACAAACAAAGAAAAACTCTTAAGCTGGATTCTTTTATGGCAGGGTTCAAAGATCATCATCTTCAGTCCCTGATTATTTTGACTCTAGATTTAAAAACAAAACAAAACAAAAACAAAAAAAAAACCACCACACACACAAACCAGAATCAAACAGATCCATGGCCCTGCTGAGATCAGAACGGGGTAGAGCAGCAGTTGGGTTCAAATTGCTACCAGCAGGATTTTAGCAGTTTCTGGAGCAGCGTGTACTACTGCTCCAGGTATAGATGCTACATGTCTGTTTCTGCATTCATAACTCTCAATTGCCTAGAGACACATAGCTTAATTCACAAATGGTTGATGGAGTTCTTTGCAATGCACTTTCAAAAGCAAGTCGTGCAAACAAACTTTTCCCTGGAGTTCCTCCAGTAACCTCAGATATTTTCTGTAGAAATACAAGCTGAATTTATGGCTTGATTATCTAAACAAGCCTGGTATGACAGTAAAGGGCTATGGAGAGGTATTTCTGGGGCATTTGTTTAAATCTGGCCTTGGCCAGCAGCATGATGTGCCAGTCCCTTTTCAGTACTGTTTGAGGTCAAGGAAAAGCATTTGCTTCCCTTCAGGTTCATAAATCAGCTTTCTTCTGTCCCCAGCAGTGACTGCCCCCGAGTCTAACTCAGGGGCGGGCAAACTTTTTGGCCTGAGGGCCACGTTGAGTTTTCAAAATTGTATGGAGGCCTCCCCAAACAGCCAGGCGTGGCCTGGGCCCTGTCCCCTATCTGACTCCCCCTGCTTGTTTTCCCCTGACTGCCTCCCAGGAATCCTGCCCCATTCAGCCCTCCCTGTCCCCTGACCACCCCTGGAACCCCTGCCCCTGACTGCCCCCTGCCATTCCATCCAACACCCCCCCCAGCACCCCTGCCCTCTGACTGCCCCGACCCCTATCCACACATCCCCGACCACTACCCCAAACTCCCCTGCCCTCTATCCAACCCTCCCCCTGCTCCCTGCCCCCTTACCACTGGTGGCTGATGGTGCTACAGCCATACCTCCCAGAGCAGCAGGACAGGCAGCTGTGCCACCTGGCTGGAGCCAGCCAAACCACCGTGCAGCACAGAGCACCGGGTTAGGCTGTGGATCTGCAGCTGCACCAGCCAGCAAGAGCTTGCGGCCCCACCGCACACAGCATTGCAGGGGGAGGGGCCGGGTTAGTTGCTCAGGGGCCAGGCAAGAGGGTCTCGTGGGCTGGATGGGGCCTATAGTTTGCCCACCTTTTGTCTAGCTGCATTCTGGTGCTTTGATGCCTGTGAGCTGGCCCCACAGTATGCCAACATCTTTATGGCTGACTTAGAACAACGCTTCCTTAGCTCTTGTTCCCTAACGCGCCTACTCTACTTGCGCTACATTGATGACATCTTCATCATCTGGACTCATGGAAAAGAAGCCCTCAAGGAATTCCACCATGATTTTAACAATTTCCATCCCACCATCAACCTCAGCCTAGATCAATCCACACAAGCGGTCCATTTCCTAGACATTACTGTGCTAATAAGCGATGGTCACATAAACACCACCCTATACTGGAAACCCACTGACCGCTATACTTACCTACATGCTTCCATCCAGGACACACCACACGATCCATTGTCTACAGCCAAGCTCTAAGGTACAACCGTATTCGCTCCAATCCCTCAGACAGAGATAAACACCTACAAGATCTCTATCAAGCATTCTTAAAACTACAATATCCACCTGCTGATGTAAAAAAACAGATTGACAGAGCCAGAAGAGTACCCAGAAGCCACCTACTACAGGACAGGGCCAACAAAGAAAACAACAGAAAGCCACTAGCCATCACCTACAGCCCCCAACTAAAACCTCTCCAGTGCATCATCAAAGATCTACAACCTATCCTTAAAGATGATCCCTCACTCTCACAGATCCTGGGAGACAGGCCAGTCCTCGCTTATAGATAGCCTCCCAACCTAAAACAAATACTCACCAGCAGCCACACACCATACAACATAAACACTAACCCAGGAACCTATCCTTGCAACAAAGCCCGATGCCAGCTCTGTCCACATATCGATTCAAGTGACACCATCATAGGACCTAAACACATCAGCCACGCCATCAGGGGTTCATTCACCTGCACATCTATCAACGTGATATATGCCATCATGTGCCAGCAATGCCCCTCTTCCATGTTGTAATAACCTAGGTCCCAGATTTGGACCTTAGCGTCCAAAATATGGGGGTTAGCATGAAAACCTCCAAGCTTAGTTACCAGCTTGGACCTGGTACCTGCTGCCACCACCCAAAAAATTTAGAGTGTTTTGGGGCACTCTGGTCCCCCTGAAAAACCTTCCCTGGGGACCCCAAGACCCAAATCCCTTGAGTCTCACAACAAAGGGAAATAATCCTTTTTCCCTTCCCCCCTCCAGGTGCTCCTGGAGAGATACACAGACACAAGCTCTGTGAATCCAAACAGAGTGAATCTCCCTCTCTGTTCCCAATCCTGGAAACAAAAAGTACTTTCCTCTTCACCCAGAGGGAATGCAAAATCAGGCTAGCCACTTCAACACACACAGATCTCCCCTGATTTCTTCCTCCCACCAATTCCCTGGTGAGTACAGACTCAATTTCCCTGAAGTAAGAAAAACTCCAACAGGTCTTAAAAGAAAGCTTTATATAAAAGAAAGAAAAATAAGTACAAATGTTCTCTCTGTATATAGATGATACAACACAGGGTCAATTGCTTAAAAGAATATTGAATAAACAGCCTTATTCAAAAAGAATACAAATCAAAGCACTCCAGCACTTATATTCATGCAAATACCAAAGAAAAGAAAACCATAGAACTTACTATCTGATCTCTTTGTTCTTATACTTAGAAACAGAAGACTAGAAGGTAGAAAGTACTTCTCCAAAGCTCAGAGAAAGCAGGCAGGCAGGCAGACGGAAACAAAGACCTTAGACACTCAATTCCCTCCACCCAAAGTTGAAAAAATTCGGTTTCCTGATTGGTCCTCTGGTCAGGAGCTTCAGGTGAAAGAGACATTAACCCTTAGCTATCTGTTTATGACACGCCCCCCAAATTGCAGACAGTGAGGAAGCTCACTGGCGGCGATTTCCTTCTAGAACTTGAAAATAAACAGATTAATACAACACATACACCTTTACATATACTCCTAAGTATATAACTAACAGACTTGTACATTTTAAGAACACTTTTTAACTACTGAATTCTGGGAAACTCTCACGGGAGAGTGCATCAGCAACTTTATTAGAAGCTCCTGTGATGTGTTGAATTTCAAAATCAAAATCTTGGAGAGCTAAACTCCAACGAAGAAGTTTCTTGTTGTTCCCCTTGGCAGTATGAAGCCACTTTAGTGCAGCATGGTCAGTTTGTAGTTGGAACCGCCGTCCCCAAACATATGGGCGTAGCTTTCCAGGGCGTACACAATGGCATAGCATTCCTTTTCACTGACTGACCAGTGACTTTCCCTCTCAGACAGTTTCTACTGAGAAACACGACAGGATGGAAGTTGTGATCTGTTGCTTCCTGCATGAGCACCGCTCCTATACCACGCTCAGATGCATCTGTGGTTACTAGGAATGGCTTGTCAAGTCCGGGGCCCTGAGCACAGGGTCAGACATGAGCGTTGCCTTAAGTTGGGTAAAGGCCTTTTGACACTCATTAGTCCACTTAACTGCATTTGGCTGGGTCTTTTTGGTCAGGTCGGTCAGTGGGGCAGCGATTTGGCTGTAGTGTGGTACAAATCGCCTGTAGTATCCGGCCAAGCCTAAGAAGGATTGGACCTGCTTCTTGGACCGTGGGACAGGCCACTTTTGGATAGCATCCACCTTGGCCTGTAGGGGGTTTATGGTTCCTCGACCCACCTGGTGCCCCAGGTAAGTCACTCTGTTTTGGCCTATTTGACACTTTTTGGCCTTAACAGTTAGTCCTGCCTGCCTGATGCGCTCAAAGACCTTTTCCAGGTGTAGTAGGTGTTCGGGCCAGGAGTCTGAAAAAATGGCCACATCATCGAGGTAGCAACTGCAAATTCTGCCCAGTCCAGCTAGTAGACCATCTACCAGCCTCTGGAAGGTGGCGGGTGCATTTCGAAGGCCGAAAGGAAGGACATTGAATTCATACACCCCCGCATGGGTGACGAATGCTGACCTCTCCTTGGCAGGTTCATCTAGCGGTACTTGCCAGTACCCCTTGGTTAAGTCTATTGTAGAGATGAACTGGGCACGTCCCAACTTTTCCAATAGCTCATCGGTACGTGGCATTGGATAGTTGTCCGGACGAGTTACAGCATTTAGCTTACGGTAGTCCACGCAAAAGCGTATTTCCCCATCTGGTTTGGGTACCAGAACCACTGGAGATGCCCATGCACTGGTAAGATGGGGCGGATTATACCCATCTGTAGCATGTTCTGGATCTCCCGTTCTATAGCAGCTTGGGCATGAGGAGACACTCGGTAGGGTGGGGTTCTGATTGGGTGAGCATTACCTGTATCAATGGAGTGGTATGCCCGTTCAGTCCGTCCTGGGGTGGCTGAGAACAATGGGGCGAAGCTAGTGCACAGCTCCTTGATTTGTTGCCGCTGCAGACGTTCCAGGGTGGTTGAGAGGTTCACCTCTTCCACGCCACCGTCTTTTTTTCCCCGTCGTAGTAGACACCGTCAGGCCACTCAGCATCCTCTCCCTGGACTGTAACTGACAAACCTGTAAGTCTCTGGAATAGAAAGGCTTGAGAGAATTAACATGGTACACTTTAGGCTTTAGTGAGGAATTGGGAAATGCTATGAGGTAGTTTACAGCTCCCAGGCGCTCTTGGACCGTGAATGGCCCTTCCCAGGATGCTTCCATCTTATGGGCCTGTTGCGCCTTCAAGACCATAACCTGGTCTCCTACCTTGAAGGAACGTTCTCTGGCATGTCTGTCATACCAGGCCTTTTGCTCTTCTTGAGCATCCTTTAGGTTCTCTCTAGCAAGGGCTAAAGAGTGTCGGAGGGTGCTTTGTAGGTTGCTTACAAAGTCCAGAATGTTAGTTCCTGGAGAAGGCGTAAACCCCTCCCATTGCTGCTTCACCAACTGTAATGGCCCCTTAACCTCGTGACCATACACAAGTTCAAATGGTGAAAACCCTAAACTGGGATGTGGTACAGCCCTGTAGGCAAACAGCAACTGCTGCAACACTAGGTCCCAATTATTGGAGAATTCGTTGATGAATTTTCGTATCATGGCCCCCAAAGTTCCATTGAACCTTTCCACCAGGCCATTGGTTTGATGGTGGTACGGGGTGGCAACCAAGTGATTCACCCCATGAGTTTCCCACAGTTTTTCCATGGTCCCTGCCAGGAAATTAGACCCTGAATCTGTAAGGATGTCGGCAGGGCCAACCTACTCTGGCAAAGATGTCTGTTAGGGCCAGGCACACAGTGTTAGCCCTGGTGTTGCCTAGAGCGACTGCTTCCTGGCCATCGGGTAGCAAAGTCCACTAAAGTCAGTACGTACTGCTTTCCTCTGGGCGTCTTTTTTGGGAAAGGGCCCAGAATATCCACAGCTACTCGCTGAAATGGGAACCTCAATTATGGGGAGTGGCTGGAGAGGGGGCCTTGACCTGGTCTTGAGGCTTTCCCACTCTTTGGCATACCTCACAAGACCGGACATACTTGGCAACGTCCTTGCCCATCCCCTCCCAGTGGAAGGACTTCCCCAACCGGTCCTTGGTTCTGTTCACCCCAGCATGGCCACTGGGATGATCATGGGCTAAGCTTAAGAGCTTTCCCGGTACTTAGTTGGAACCACAACTGTTTTTTGCGGCTGCCATTCTTCCCGGTGTCCACCAGAAAGAATTTCCTTGTATAAAAGTCCTTGGTCTATAACAAACCGGGATCGATTAGAAGAGCTGAGAGGCGGTGGGGGTGCTCCGTGCCACCGCCCACACTTTCTGAAGGCTGTCCATCCGCTTCCTGCTCAGTCTGGAAACTGTTCCCTTGAGGCTGGGGTCACCAGTTCTTCCTCAGACTGTGGACTTGGGCTTGGTCCCTCTGGAAGCGATGTAGGTGATGGGGTTGTTTCCGTTGCTGGTGAACCGCTCTCCGCTGGTGCACCTGAGGGTATTTCAGGCTCTGGCCGAGCCTTTTGGGTATGGCTGTCTGTGGCTTCTGCAGTTTTGGCTCGCTGGCGCCCTCTGGCGTTGAGTTTGAAGATGTAGTTGCACTTGTTGGTGCTGGTTGCTGTTCCAGTTCCGGCATGGGACTGGAGATGCTGTGGCTGTTTCAGTGGTAGGCATGGAATCCGGGTCCACTACCTCTGTCTGGGTCTCTGGTAACACAGACGGGGCATCTGTGGACGGTTCAGGAACAGGAATGGGTCTGGAAGCTTGCCTGGTTTGGCTACGTGTAACCATTCCCACTCTTTTGGCCCGCCTCACCTGGTTGGCCAAGTCTTCCCCCAGTAGCATGGGGATAGGATAATTGTCATAGACTGCAAAAGTCCACATTCCTGACCAGCCTTTGTACTGGACAGGCAGTTGAGCTGTAGGCAAGTCTACAGCTTGTGACATGAAGGGGTAAATTGTAACTTTGGCCTTGTGGGTTGATGAATTTGGGGGTCAACGAAGGATTGGTGGATAGCTGACACTTGTGCCCCCGTGTCTCTCACGCAGTAACCTTCTTCCGCCCACTCTCAAATTTTCCCTTCGCTCCAAGGGTATTTGAGAGGCATCCGGGCCTGGGGATCTTTGGTGTGATGGTGGTGTAATGAATTGCACTCGCATGGTGTTCTTGGGACACTTGGCCTTGATATGTCCCAGTTCATTACACTTAAAGCATCTTCCATCTGATGGGTCACTGGGCCGAGGTGAGTTACTGGAGACTGGTGAGGTTGAAGGGTAGGGTATCTGTGCTTTACTTGGTGGTATGTGGGGTCTTTGGCTGTCCTCGGTTTGTAGGGTTTATGGTCTGTGTGCCCCCTGGGGTAATCGTTCCCCTTGACAGTAGCTTTCTTGCTTTCTGCCAGTTCCATCCATTTGGCTCCAATCTCCCCCGCCTCAGCGATATTCTTGGGGTTTCCATCTTGTATGTACCGTGTGATGTCTTCAGGAACACCATCCAAGAACTGCTCCATTTGTATGAGGAGGTTCAGTTCTTCCAAGGTTTGAATGTTGTTTCCTGTTAGCCAGGCCTCATAGTTTTTTGCAATGTAGTAGGCGTGTTTGGGAAATGACTCCTCTGGTTTCCACTTTTGGTTTCTGAAACGCCGACGGGCATGATCTGGGGTTATCCCCATCCTGTATCTGGCCTTGGTTTGAAAAAGTTTATAGTCATTCATTTGGTGCTTAGGCATTTCAGCTGCCACCTCTGCTAAAGGTCCACTGAGCTGTGACCTCAATTCTACCATGTACTGGTCTTCGGGAATGCTGTACCCAAGACAGGCTCTTTCAAAATTTTCCAAGAAGGCCTCGGTGTCATCACCTGCCTTGTAGGTGGGAAATTTCCTGTGCTGTGGAGCAATATTTGGCGCCTGGGTTGTTAGGGTTGGCTGGCACAGGCAGCCCAGCTTTTGCCAACTCCAGTTCATGTTTTCTCTGTTTTTTTCCTTCTCTTCATTCTCTTTTGTTGTTTTTCCATTTCTCGGCGGTGGGCCACCTCTTCTTCTTCTAGTTTTCTTTTGTGTGCTGCCTCCTTGGCTGCCTCTTTGGCTGCCTGTTCTCTTTGGTAGGCTGCCTGTTCTCTTTGGTAGGCTGCCTCTTTGATCTGTTCTTCTCTTTCTTTCATCTCCATCTCTTTTTGTTTTATTTCCAGTTGCTGTTTGTGTTTTTCCATCTCTCGCCTGTGTTCAGCTTCTTTGATTTGTTCCTCAGCCTCCATTTTTGTCTTGGTAGACATGGTTCCTGTTTTCTTGTGTTGGGGTGCCCTCCGGTGTTTATCTTCTGAACTGCAGGTTCTCTGTTGCCTCCTGAAGTCTGCCTAGCAACAGTGCCTTTAGCTAATCTTCAATGTCAAGGTAAACCTGAAAAACCACTTTATTTGCATTCATATAGTGCTGGTATGACTCTCAATGGGAGTGCTATTGTGTGACAAAAGACCTGTTAATAGTCCTTAACGACTTCTGCTTAACATGCAAGCCACAAACTGCCAGAGAGAGCAGAAAAAAAAAAAATTTTCTCTCTGGTTCCCTTTTAAAACCAAAACTGTTTCTCTCTGCTAAAAAGCCCTTAGCAGAGAAAAGAAAAATATAATATTCCTACTGGCTTCTGGATTCTGTCTATATCCCACCGCTGCTACTCATGTAATAACCTAGGTCCCAGATTTGGACCTTAGCGTCCAAAATATGGGGGTTAGCATGAAAACCTCCAAGCTTAGTTACCAGCTTGGACCTGGTACCTGCTGCCACCACCCAAAAAATTAGAGTGTTTTGGGGCACTCTGGTCCCCCTGAAAAAACCTTCCCTGGGGACCCCAAGACCCAAATCCCTTGAGTCTCACAACAAAGGGAAATAATCCTTTTTCCCTTCCCCCCTCCAGGTGCTCCTGGAGAGATACACAGACACAAGCTCTGTGAATCCAAACAGAGTGAATCTCCCTCTCTGTTCCCAATCCTGGAAACAAAAAGTACTTTCCTCTTCACCCAGAGGGAATGCAAAATCAGGCTAGCCACTTCAACACACACAGATCTCCCCTGATTTCTTCCTCCCACCAATTCCCTGGTGAGTACAGACTCAATTTCCCTGAAGTAAAGAAAAACTCCAACAGGTCTTAAAAGAAAGCTTTATATAAAAAGAAAGAAAAATAAGTACAAATGTTCTCTCTGTATATAGATGATACAACACATGGTCAATTGCTTAAAAGAATATTGAATAAACAGCCTTATTCAAAAAGAATACAAATCAAAGCACTCCAGCACTTATATTCATGCAAATACCAAAGAAAAGAAAACCATAGAACTTACTATCTGATCTCTTTGTTCTTATACTTAGAAACAGAAGACTAGAAGGTAGAAAGTACTTCTCCAAAGCTCAGAGAAAGCAGGCAGGCAGGCAGACGGAAACAAAGACCTTAGACACTCAATTCCCTCCACCCAAAGTTGAAAAAATTCGGTTTCCTGATTGGTCCTCTGGTCAGGTGCTTCAGGTGAAAGAGACATTAACCCTTAGCTATCTGTTTATGACACATGTACATTGGCCAAACCGGACAGTCTCTACGCAAAAGAATAAATGGACACAAATCTGACATCAGGAATCATAACATTCAAAAACCAGTGGGAGAACACTTCAACCTCTCTGACCACTCAGTGACAGACTTGAAGGTGGCAGTTTTGCAACAAAAAAACTTCAAAAACAAGACTCCAAAGAGAGACTGCTGAACTAGAATTAATATGCAAATTAGACACAATTAACTCAGGCCTTAACAGAGACTGGGAATGGCTGGGTCATTACACTAATTGAATCTATTTCCCTATGTTAAGTTCTCCTCACACCTTCTATGGGTCATCTTAATTATCACTTCAAAAGTTTTTTTTCCCCTGCGGAGGATAGCTCATCTCAATTGATTAGACTCTTCCTGTTGGGATGCATACTTCCACCTTTTCATGTTCTCTGTATGTAGAAATATCTCCTGTCTGTGTGTTCCATTCTGTGCATCTGAAGAAGTGAGCTGTAGCTCACGAAAGCTCATGCTGAAATAAATTTGTTAGTCTTTAAGGTGCCACAAGTACTCCTGTTCTTTTTGCGGATACAGACTAACACAGCTGCTACTCTGAAACCTGTGACTAGGATGAATTCCACACCTCATCTCCCCTGTGGGGATGGTAAACCGCCACCTAGCATACAGCACTGCAGTGAAGGAAGTGGCTAGCTTTGATTCCTGTTTTCTTAAAAGCAGTGGCTTTTTATCCCATCCCAGTCAGTAACCCCAACAGCAGCTTACCAGCTAGGAGACTCTTCTCACAAGCTTTCGCTTTTATAGTCTGTGACAACATCTCATTTCCCCATCAGAAACGTATTCAGACTCTTCAGTTAGCTCTTCTCATCAGTGCTTTGAGTTCGCCTGCTAGATACCGCTGCAACTTTTATAGCAGCATGTCCTGGGGGACCCAGTGGCTGAGCGAGCTGGACTGTGCGGTGGAAGGATGGTCCTGTGGAAGAAAGGCCCTGCATGGGACTCAGATGAGCCCGATTCAATTCCATGCTCTGCTACAGATTTCTTGTGTGACCTCTGGCAAGTCACCTACTCTCTGCACCTCAGTGACCTCTCTTTTGTCTAGCTTTTAATGGAAACAACTGGTTCCTACTAGTTATCTGTACCGCACAATAGGGCGCTGACCTCTGATGGTGCTTCAGTGATCCAGAGCCTCTCATTTCTGAGTTGCCAGTTAGAAATCCAGCCCAGTATGGAAGTGACCGAAAATGTTTGCTATCTGATGGCTGTCCACTGGCCTAGGATATGTAAAATGTTCCTAATCCTAGCAGGCGGTAGTCCATGCCTCTCACACAAAATAGCATCACAAGTTTCCCACTTGGTAAGCATATAAAGGATTGTATGGGCCATGAAGACCTGACTGCCCACTCATGCATATCCAAGATCAGAGATGAATCGTAGACCCATAGGGCTAGAAGGGACCTCAATAGGGCTAGAAGGGTCATGTAATGTAACCCCCTGCCAAGATGCAGGACTTGTTGTGTCTAAGCCACCCAAGACAGATGGCTCCAGCCTCCTTCTGAAAACCTCCAGCAAAGGAGCTTCCACAAGCTTCCTAGGCATCTGTCCCATTGTCCTGCTGTTATGACAGATGGGAGGTTTTTTCTGAGATTTAATCTAAACCTGCTGTGCTGTAGTTTGACCCACTGCCTCCTGTCCTGCCCTCTGTGGCCAGAGAGAACAACTTTCTCCATCATTTTTATGGCAGCCTTTCAAATATCTGAAGACCGTTATGTCCCGCCTTAATCTCCTCTTTTCCAAACTAAACATAGCCAGTTCCTTCAACTTTTGCTCGTATGGCTTGTGTTCCATCTCTCTGATCATCTGTGTCACTCGCCTCTGGATCCTTTCCAGTTTCTCCACATCCTTTCTAGACAATGTTGACCAAAACTGGACACTATACTCCAGCTGAGACCTAACCAGCACTGAATAGAGCAGAAGGTGGAGGTGCGCTGGTGCTGTTCCATGATTAAACAGAGGACATTGGTTCCAGGTTGACAGCCATACCTGAAGACTAACCAGCATTACATTTACGCAGTTAAACAAAAAGCACCCATCACTAACAGATGGGCAACAGCAGCAGCTTAAAAATAGATGCAATTCTGGATAGATCACACTTCTTCCTAGCACATTCTCACCTGCTGATGGGATTCAGGCTTGATGCCTGTTGGGAATACATTTGCTACTGCATGGGAGACCCCCTCCCCCAGCATGTTTAAAACTTTCCCTTCTGAGATCTGATTTTCCCATCTCTCTTCTCTATGTCACTGCAATGTTCAAAACAAATTAAGGGCCAGCACCCAGAATCAGGACCAGATTTTCCAAAGAGCCCAGTGCCCAGCAGGTGGGCACTGCATTTTAAAAACCTGTGGCAGCAAATCTCACTGCCTGGGTCTACACACTCAGGCTCATAGCAGTGTCAACATTGAAGCTTGGGCTGGATTCTGGGCTTTGAAACCCACTCCCTCCTTGGGCTTCAGAGCCCAAGTGTCTACACAACTGTTTTTAGTGCTGTAGTGTGAGCCTCATGACTCACTGCCACAGAATCCTGCTTGCTGGGTAGCTATACTATGTAGGCACCCAACGCAGTGAGCCTATACTTCTCCTCTGTGCAATCCACCTTCCCCAAAATTAATATTTCAAAGCAAAGCTCAGAAAAGCCATCTGCTTTTTGTTTTGAGAATTTGAACAATTCTGGCAATTGCACCCTCGTCTCTCCCCAAAGCAACATTTTGGTTAGTTGCATTTATTTCCCATTTCTGTAATAGTCTAGTTATTTTCCATGGTATTTGGCAAAATTTTTCATTCCCCTCCCTGTGCCCCCTCTCTGGTTTCCAACCAAAAGCACTCAAAATGCAAGCAATCCGAAAGGGAGAATGTTGTACAGAAAATAGTCAGGTCCTATTTTTCTTCACCTAGTAACTGGTGCAAAGCAGGGATAAGGCAACACCAGCTCAGGAAGATTGCAAAGCATGTATGAAATGCTCACCATGTGCACTGGCGGAACTGACACAGGGCCTGATTACACCTTTGTACCAGTGCAGAGGATAAAGTGTTGCCATTGTATATTGGTACATTTTAATACTTACTCTGCAGTGGTGTAACCAAGCTCACAAGCTGCAGGGCAATGGTGAACCAAGCCTTTAAGACTCTGTGCTTTTATTTTGATATCTTCAATAATACAAAAGTAAATCTCCTTCCTGGGCTGGTAATGAACTTGCATCAAGGTGGCTAGTATATCCACAGCCATGCCAGGGTAAGAGTGTCTAAAAGTTGTGACAGCACCAAACAGCCAGCAGAAAGCACGTTAAGTGAGCTGGTGGTCACAGATGAATTCCAACTGGACAGATACGTCAGAGAGCAAACACCAAACTGGCACTCTCAGACTCAGATACCATAATGCTGAACATGGTATGAAAGCAGGGCTGGCTTTAGGCACTGAAGGGCCTATTTGAAAGGGCTGCCGCTGAAGACAGAGGCAGGACTTTGGCGGCAGCTCTATTGGCTGCCGGTGCCTTCGGTGGCATGTCGAAGGCACCATGTCAGAGGAGGGTCCTTAGAGACGTTGCGGGGCCCTCTTAGGGGGAATCGGGTGAATCGCCCTAAAGCTGGCCCTGTATGAAAGTCTAGACTAAGGGACAGAGGGCTGGGACATAGACGGGGCATAGAATAGGTGTAAAGGTCCCCTGGGGAATAGCCCCAGTGCAGAGGGCTCCTATATGTAGGCTCAGAGCCAACTCAGTGCTTGGGGTGGGTTTGAAGAGGAAGGAGGTGGATCAGGGCTGGCAAGGGAGGTGGTTGGACCCATATCCCTGTCATTCTGCATCCTAGCAAAGCCCTGTGAGGACATGAACTGGAGCAGCCTTTATGACTGTGCCAGTGGCCCCTGTAGTCACAGAATAAGGGATATCATTTCTGACCCTGAGCTGGCACAGTCACCAGCGCAGGATGAAGCTAGCTCTGAATCCCTGTACTAGCTGAGTGGACCTGTTCAGGTCAGGGATGGTATGAAGTGGAGAGGTTTGTATTGCTAGTGCTGGCCTTGTGGGGATTAGAGGAAGAATGTTAGTTTCCATGGTTGCCAGCCCGGCACCTTTCACCAGCACCGAGACAGACACACGTACACAAGTAAACTCACGCATCAGAGTATGATACTCGGGCAAATGTTTGATCCCTTCAGAGCTGTCCTTCCCCCTAGAAAGAGCCACCCCATGTGATGAGCTAACACGGGCCTTTCACGTGAATGCTAATGGGACACGCTGGATGGAAAGTAACAACAGGAGAGCTGGAAAGATGCCTCAAGGCCGTCTCTCATGTTCTGAGCCTCTCAAACTCATTGTCTAGAGAAAGTCAGACAGCTGGGGAAGAACTTGGCCTTGCTTGTGCAGAAGAGATATGAGGCAGCGGCTGCCACTGATTTCAGCTGGGGACGGAGTTTAGCTCCTCTTGCTGCTGTAATTCAGAGCATTTCAGGGGTTGGCATGATTAGTGTTAGGCAGGGCGGGTGCAAGGATGTTTAGCACTCTAGGCAAAACTTCCACTTTGTGCCCCCCCCAGCCCTGTGGCAGCTTCCCACCCCCTTGCCCTATGGTGCCCCCCCCCAGCCCTGTGGCAGCTCCCCACACCCCTGCCCTATGGTGCCCCCCCCGCAGCAGCTTCCCACCCCCCTCTGCCCTGAGGCACCCCCTCCACTCTGTGGCAGCTCCCCACCCCCCCTCTGCCCTGAGGCATCCCCCCCATCCTGAGGCAGCTCCCCACCCCCCCTGAGGTGGCCCCCACACACAGCAGCTCCCACTGGCCCGGGAAGCCTTGCGGCAGCTCCCCACCCCAGCTCACCTCTACTCTGCCTCCTCCCCGAGCATGCCGTCGCCACTCTACTTCTCCTGCCTCCCAGGCTTGCCCCTAAATCAGCTGTTTGGCACCGCAAGCCTGGGAGTGAGAGAAGCAGAACGGGGCGGCGTGCTCAGGGGAGGAGGCAGAGCAGAGGTGAGCTGGGGTAGAGAGTGGTTCCCCTGTGTGCCGCGCCCCCCCTTACTTGCTGCAGGCAGCCCTCCCCACCCCAGGTCCCTTTGCCTAAATGCCGATGACGACCGGGGCGGCCGAAGATCCGGCCACTGCGGTCGCCACCGAAGGACCTGAAATGCCACCCGCCAAATGCTAGTGCCCTAGGCAACTGCCTAGGTCACCTAATGGGTTGCACTGGCCCTGGTGTCAGGATGGTTTTGTGATAAAGAGACTGATATTGGAATCAAGAAAACTGGGTTTGATCCTTGACTAACACAGGCTGTGTGGCAAAGATCTGTGCCTCAGATCGCTATCTATAAACAGGGTGGATACATTATCTGGTCTATTTAGATTAAAATCTCTTTGGAGCACAGACTGTCTCTTAATAGGTGCCAAGTGCCATACAGAAACAATGGAGCCCTGATCTCAGTTAGGGACTCCAGGTGTTACTGCAAGAACAGTATTCACTTAGACTAGGGCTAGATTTAGCACAGAGTATCAGCTGGTGGTTTGAGAGATTGTTACTTTGTACTTGGGACTAATAAATACTGGACAGTCAGAGTGACTCAGTTGTTGATGGAAGTGAGAAATCCACCAAGGAAGGTGAGGCTCCTCAAACACTTTGTATTTCACAAGTTTCGTTGAAAATCAGTGATATCTTGCATTCTTGTAGTGCTTTTAATCCAGAAGGAGCCAGGGCCTTTACAGACTGATAGAGTGGTTCCTATGGTCTGTCTCATCATTTAAATGATATATGGGCAGTTACCATGTTGCCTTTTACCACCACTATACAACTTTAGGAAGGGACAGCGAAGACTAGCTTCTCCATTTGAAACGATAAGGGGGATTTTAGGTAGGGAGATTGGTTAGGACACCAGGGCCAGTGTCTGTATTATTGTGAAGAGTTCCATGGGAACTTTAATGATTTAAGTGGGCAGGACATGGGGGAAGCTCAGTCTCCTGGGTCCCCTTCCCATCTCTCCCACCAATTCACTGCAGCTAAAAGGGGCCACTGATTTTGAGTGCTTCAGTTTTTGATTGTTTAGCTTGAGACCTGGTGCCAGATTCTCGGCTGGCTTAGGTAAGTGCTACTCTGTTGAAGTTTACGGAATCTACGTGATGACACATTAAGAGCCTGGTCCCTTGATTTCCAAAGGTGCTGAGCACCTGCAGCTCCCACTGAAATCAGCTGTAATTGTGGGTACTCAGTCTCTCTAAAAAAAAATAAAATCACATTTCCACTGGAGCCTCAGAAATTTACCGCCCCAAACCAGTGGCCTCTTCTGACAATTTGGTTGCAAAGTTTTAATAGGGTACTTGGAAGTGATACAATGTAGCATTTCCAATAATTAAACACCCAAGTGTTCCTGCTGGGCTGAATCCATCTCACACGGCGGGGAGAAGAGAGATAATCTGTTGGCAAACAGCTGATTGCCTGAGCAGCTGTGATGGAGGGCACTGCCTTTGCCAGGGCCAACCTGTCAGTGTGATGGAGTAGGTGCTGTCTGCATGGGGGATGGGAGAGCAGGGGAGGACTCTAGGGGATGGACTATATCTGAGCCTGTAACCTGAGCTAGGCAAGGGGGGTGGGAAGTCAACACTTTTGCCCAGGAAGCTAGACAAAGGAAGGGGCCGGCAGGAGAGGGTTAGTTTCAGTTTCATTTTGGGGCTGTGTGTGGGGAATTTAGGGTATCCTAAGCTGGGATCCAAGCACCCTGAAACTCCAGAAGGACTCAGTTGAGGGGTCCTGACTGTGCCTGCAAGCTCTGCTGTAACCTGCGTTCCTGTTGTCCAATAAACCTTCTGTTTTACTGGCTGGCTGAGAGTCACTGTGGGTCCCAGGAAGAGGGGTGCCGGACCGGACTCTCCCACACTCCGTGACAGTCAGCCCTTGATAAACTGGTCACAAAACATTTTGCTAATATGGAAGAGGATAAACAGGCTTGAATGGAGGCTCTGTTTCAGACACACTGCCCGATATAAATCTAGTCAATACAGATAAGGAGGGGGTCTCTTGAGTTGCCAGCAGTAATTCAGACACACATTTTGAGCAGCCCTCTTATTCTAACCAGTTCTTAGCTCCTAAGAAGAATTCAGCCTATTTAACCTCTGTATAAAGTTATCCAGCCACCACCAGCAACAGTGGAGAATAGACAAGCTTATACAGAGCTCTTATTGCTTCTCTCACCACCAGAAATTGGTCCAATAAAAGATTACCTCCCCCACCTTGTATCTGTAATAAGAGCTCTGGCTTTTAACAAGTCTGGTCATGACTAAGGGTATGTCTACACTGCAGTCACAGGGAGTAGCTGCAGCTCATGTAGACACAGCTAGCTAGATTCAGTTTGTCTACTGAAACTGCAGCCATACCCGACTGCAGTGTAGATGTACCCTAAAACTGCTCCACTACCGCCACATCAATGAGTAAAGGGATGCCTATGGAGGTGTGTCCTTTTGGCCAGATTGGAGCCCACCTCTCTCTAGCAGAATGGTGCAGAGGGAGTGGGTCAGTGTAATGGCTTCTTTGTTGTGGCTTCTGTGCTCATTTGATTTTGTGTCATGCTGGTTTTACACTGATGTAAGTCTATTGGATTCACTAGAGCAGGGAGTTCTCACACTGGGGGTCAGGACCCTTCAGGGGGTCAAGAGATTATTACATGGGGGGGGTCACAAGTTGTCAGCCTCCACCTCAAACCCTGCTTTGCCTCCAGCATTTATGATGGTGTTTATATATATATAAAAAGTGTTTTTAATGTGTGTGTGTGTGGGGGGGTCACTCAGAGACTTGGTATATGAAAGGGGTCACCAGTACAAAAGTCTGAGAACCCCTGCACTAGAGTCCCTCTCTTACACCAGTGAGGATCAGGAGTGTGGAATCAGGTCTGGGGGCTTCAACAGCATCTGGCTCTTGGGAGCAAAAAGCCTTCCTTGACTTTGCAACACAACCCCACATGCCCTTCTTCACCCACAGTCATGTTCTTATCTGAAATTTCATGCAGCTCAGGGAAACACGTTAGGAGCTAACAGATCTATGCAGGATCGTGACAAGAACTAACTCAGGAGGCCAAATTTCATAGAATATCAGGGTTGGAAGGGACCTCAGGAGGTCATCTAGTCCAATCCTCTGCTCAAAGCAGGACCAACACCAAATAAATCATCCCAGCCAGGGCTTTGTCAAGTCAGGCCTTAAAAAACCTCTAAGGATGGAGAGTCTACCACCTCCCTAGGTAACCCATTCCAGTGCTTCACCACCCTCCTAGTGAAACAGTGTTTCCTAATATCCAATCTAGACCTCCTCCGCTGCAATTTGAGACCATTACTCCTTGTTCTGTCATCTGCCACCACTGAGAAATGCCCAGCTCCAGCCTCTTTGGAACCCCCCCTTCAGGTAGTTGAAGGCTGCTATCAAATCCTCCCTCACTTCCCAAAGGCAGAGACTCATAATAGGTAGGCACATAACAGCACCCCAGTTGTTCATGGGCATCAGGTAACTGGAATGTAAAATGCTAATTTAAAACCCTCCTCTGCCCTGATGTCTACAAAAAAGCTTGAGAGTGATGAAAAAAAAGAGTGGACGATGGCAGCTTGTAGACTGATGCCACTGCCTCTCATGTTGTTCAGTATGGTCACAATTCTCTTGTGCTCCTTGTCTGTCTAAGTCACCCAGTCTTTTGTCTTATAGACAGTGGGATCCTTAGGGTAGGGCCTGTCTTCATTCTGTGTTTGTATAGCACCTACCCTGTTGAGTCCTTATCTATGACTGTGCCCCTAGGTGCTATTGCAATACAAATAATCAACAGTTGTTGGTTTGTATGCGATTAAAGTAGGCAGAGGGAAAAGTAGATTTGCAGGGGGCTGAGACCACCTGAGACCTCACTCCCCAACCCCTGAGAGCCCTACAAGTCAGTCTGCCAACCAATAATGGTTATTCAAGGAGAGAATAGCAGAAAGCCTTGAAGTCCACAGGGATATCCCTGTGCAGATGTAACCTACCTGGGAAGTGCTTGGATTTATAGTGATAGGCGCTATAGAAGCTCCTAAAGCAGACAGGATGGGACAGCGCCGTTATAAGGCAGTCTGGCCACTGTGCCCCAGGAAAGTGTCATGGTAACACCTGCCAGCTGGTGCTTTTCAGAGGCAGAAAAATAGCATTGCCTTCTAAAATATCACATACCAGGAACAAGGTCCAGCCCCCCGTAAGGTTTAAGAGGACAATGAGCCCAACCATTCTCCCTTGAATTCAAGCACTGAAAGCAGGGGAACAAACTTCTGAATAATGGAGCAGAGGATTGGCATGGAGGGATTTGAGTTTTGTTCTGAATGAGCAACTGATGCTCCAGTACTCCTATAGGTTAGGCATCTAATCACACCAAGATATTGATCTGTGGTGAGACAAGCTCCCTAGGGTGAAGAGTTTCATTTACAGGTTGTCTTTAAACACCAGGTACAGCGGAGTTGATTGTGATCTTACAGTAACATAAGCCCTGATCCTTTTATAGGGTTTCATTGAGTTTCAAGCCAAAAGGGACCATTAGATCATCTAGTCTGACCTCCTGTATATCACAGGATGTTACATTTTATCCACATGGCTCTAGCGAGCCAAGTGACTTCAGTCAGACTGAAGTATTTCAGTCCTTAGGAGACTAAATTGTGTGCCACAAGCAGATACCCAGGTGCACTCCAAGCCTGAGGACCCCAGAACACAGAACTGATTAGGTGAGATACACACAGCTAATCCCCAGAGCAAGCCACACTCCACAGGAAGGTAAAACCTCTGAGGTTTCCACCAAACTGACCTGAGGGAAAATTCCTTCCCGTCTCCACATCTGATGCTCAGTAAGACCCTGTACACATGAGCAAGACACCAACCAAGCACCTAAGAGAGAGGCTTCTCAACACCACCTCAGAGCACTGTTACATCCTAGCCAGTGTCCCATCTCCAGGTGGGGAGAATCAGATGTTTCAAAGAAAGGCAAATGACCCAAAATACATCTAGCCAATTACGTATCTGGGAACATTTCCTTCCTTCCACCCCAGCAGGCAACCAGCTGAAGCAGAAAGTTTAGTCAGTCATTGTTTTAACAGAAAGCTACAAGTGTTACAAGCACACCAAAGGCAATCCTATTCTCCCCAGGGCCCAGGAAGAAAGGAGGTTTGGCAGGGGGGTGTGTGAAAAAGGGGATTCAGGGATTCATAGATGTAACAGGCTGCTTCAGGCAGCTTCTCCCAGCCAGCCCCTTCAAACTTCACTCATCCAACTCCATCCAGGCTAGTGAAGCCTTTCAAAAACAGACAGAACACAAAACAAAGCTTCATCACAAAAGTCCTTTCCTCCCACACATCACTCTACCAGACACTCTGTCTCTTGGAGGGCAGGTCACACCACCCTGGTGCTCCTACCACTAGGCTGGGAAATAAAAATAGGCACCACACCTTAGCCTCCAGCTCTCTCTCTCACCTTATAGAGGCAGGTTATATATCGCCCTCTTTCCCAGACCTTATCCTGATTGGCTGGGAGAGAGGGGAGTCTTGCCTCCACCTTATATTACAAGGCTCCTGACCCCAGACCCTTAAAGGAACAGTAACCTCTGTTTTCCCTGACACTAATGATCACCCTGGGACTACTACTCCTTTCCAAGAAACTGCCTCTGCCATTTTGTATGATCTTGTCTGCTCCAGAATTCCTGGAACAGGGTAGCCTGGCCTGCCAGACTTCCCCCTTTGGCCTTAAAAGGACAATATACCTGTTACACAAGGCCATAAGGTTCACCACAACCATCCAGCCCATTTCACCTCACTGCCCCCCTCATTCCAGGGCATGGAATTTCTCCTAGAAGCTGGACTGAAGCATAAATTTTAGAAATATCTTGCCCTGGAGGGACGCTGAGCATTAAAGCCCACAGGGGTTGTGGGTGCAACTGGTTTTGTGCTAATATGTATTTCATGTCGTACTTGTTGAATCGTGAAATATTTGGAGGGTCAGTAGCAGAACAGTAACCAAACCAAGGCACTCAAAAATCAGAAGCTGCTATGTAAAGCTTGGGACTTAACTTTTTTGTTCCTCAGTTTCCCTCTCTGTAAAATGTCTGATTTTCATTTGCCTGAAGTCACATGAGTCAGTGGCAGAACCTGGAATAGAAACCAGAAGTCCTGAATCACTTTCCCCTTGTCTTTCTCTCCATAAACCCGCAAGGTCCTCCCAGAGCTGAGGGCAGAACCCAGAACCCATGCCCACCTCTCTAACCATTAACCCACTTTCTCCCAAAGGTTCAGATACTTCTCTGGAATCAATTTGGTCTGAAATGGGGCTAGGGATTTGGGGCGTATAACCCATTGGTGAGTGTGTGTCATAGGGCCCCCCTCTGGGCCTGATCCCAAGAGTCTGTTGGGGTACATCTACACAGCCCACAGCAGCAAGTCTCAGAGCACGGGTCAGCAGACAAGTCTTACAGGGTTCACACTATGGTGCTAAAAATAGCTGTGTAGACCTTCAGGCTCTGAAGCTCATCCCTCTCCCCAGGCTTCAGGGCCTGAACTCCAGCCCAAGTCTGAACATCTAGATAGGTATTTTCAGTGCAATGGCACGAGCCCCAGGAGGCTGAATCTGTTAACCTGGGTTCTGAGACTTGCTAGCATGGGCTACTGTTTGCTGTGTAGACATGCCCGGGCTTGGTACTTCACCTCAAGCAACTTGTTCTCTTAGCTCTGGAGGTTGCTGGTTCAATCCCTCCACATATTGTCCAAGATGTCCACCATCACCCAAGACTTACTGAGAGGAAGGCATCTTTCTGTCTGTGACTGTAGGAGTAATAATATCAGCACAACAACTATTTGTTTCAGAAGATTAATGCAGGCCTTGTTATGTTACCACTATATCTAGTCATCGGCCTTTAAATTCTGGAGTGAGGCATTGTCCCAGGGGAAAGTGCTGGAAGCTGGAATGCCGTGGCCCATTCTGCACTTGTCCTGATGATAGAAGACTCCGGCCATGAGGGCCCTTAATCTGATTTTGAAAAACAATTAAATAATTACACCATAAGAGCTCATCCCGAGAAGAAGTACAGCTGGCACTGTATTCACGTTTATTTAAATTAATGTTTTTGAGAAAAAAAACCCAAATGTCATGGAAGAGTTCTCTGCCAGTCATTCCCTGGGAAGCATCCTTTGCAAGACCAAAATGGCCTCATTTATCTCTGCTGAAAGTGGAGCTGGATGCAAAATTGGATACTTTACAACAGGAGATCTAACAACAAGGGAATTTATACGCTTGCAACGATTAGGCTATTTTTCACTCCAGGTGATGCGAGAATACAGCTCTATTTCAGATAAGGCTGCAGAAGAGACAGGCAGGCTCAGAGAAGTGATCAGAATTTTCAACCACAGCTGGGACATAACTTTTAGAACACAATGTAGCCCTTTGCTTTAGGAGTTGTCATTCAAATAGGTCTAGCAGGGCTAATTTTTTATTTTAAAGAGCTCCTTTCAGCATCTAAAAATTTTCCACAAGAACTCAACAGCTAGCAATTCCCAATGTACATTTTTAGAGGAACTAAGGGTCAGATCTGCCAAGTGTTCCTCACTCACAGCCTGAGCTAGATTTTTAACAGGGTTCAGCTCCCATTTAGGCAGCCAAACAGCAGCCAGATTTTTAAAAGCAGCTCAGCACCCTGTGGCTGCCTCCCAGTTTGATCCTGATGGCAGCAGGCTTTCCCAAAACGCACAGCACCCGACATGCATGCGCAGTGCTGATCTCTTTTGAGAATTGTGGCCTTCGTTCATCAAACCCAGTGTCCCGCCCACTGGCAGTAGTCAAAAGCTAGCCTCAGGGTGTGTCTACACTGCAATCAGAGGTGTGACTGCAGCTGATGTAGACAGTCCCAACCCAGCTTTGATCTAGATCATGGCTGGCTTTAGTAACTATAGTAGCAGGGAAGCCCCAGATACGGTGACCAGATGTCCCAATATTAGGGGCTTTGGTTTATATAGGCAACCTATTACCACCACCCTCCTCTGTCTCAATTTTTAACACTTGCTACGTGGTCACCCTAGGCCCAGCCAGCAGCATGTGCTCCCCCTGCTCAAGTCTGTACCTAGGGTCCTGGGCAGGTGTGGCTAGCTTGTGCAGCCTCCTGATCTAGTGAGCTAGATCAAAGCGAGCTTGGTATGTCTACATGTGCTGCAATCTTCTGATTGCAGCATTGACATACCCTTAGAGGAAGGCAACCTCCCTTTCCCCATGTAATCCATCCTGCTCAGCTGTATGTTGGGTGAGTGGGGAAAATTCCTTTCTAGTCATGGGTAGGCATTTTACACTCAGGAGTGTGAGATTTCATTCCCCTCATCACAGCCTTAGCTTTGCAGTGACAAATAGTGCAGCAGATTGCTCATGGCTCTTCTTTGTGTGTGCAAGGGTACAAGGACCCTCACTCACCTGGTGGTGCAGATGGGCACAGCTCATAGACTTTATGGCCAGAAAGAACAATTGTGATAATCTAGTCTGTCCTGTGCACTGCAGGCCACAGAACCTCACCCACCCACTCCTGTAATAGGCCCATAACCTCTGGCTGCATTACTGAAGTCCTCAAATCTTGATTTAAAGACTTGAAGTTACAAAGAATCCACCATTGACTCTAGTTCAAACCAGCAAGTGACCCGTGCCCCATGCTGCAAGGGAAGGCAAAACACTCCAGGGTCTCTGCCATTCTGACTGAGGGGAAAATTCCTTCCCAATTCCAACTATGATGATCAGTTAGACCCTGAGCATGTGCGTGAGACCCACCAGCCAGACACCTGGGAAAGAATTCTCTGGAGTAACTCAGAGCCCTCCCCATGTAATGTCCCATCACCAGCCATTGGAGATATTTACTAATAGCAGTTGTGGATCAGCCATATGCCATGGTAAGGAATCTCATCAGACCATCACCTCCATAAACTCATCAAGCTCAGTCTTGAAACCAGTTAGTTTTTTGCCCCTGCTGCTCTTCTTGGAAGTCTGTTCCAGAACTTCACTCCTCTGAGGTTAGAAACCTTCATCTACTTTCAAGACTAAACTTGTTGATGGCTAGTTTATATCCATTTGTTCTTGTGCCAACATAGACTCTTAACTTAAATAACTTCTCTCCCTTCCTGGTGTTTATCCCTCTGACGTATCTATAAAGAACAATCATATCTCCCCTCATCCTTCGTTTTGTTAGGCTAAACAAGCCAAGCTCCTTAAATCTCCTCTTGTAAGGTAGGTCCTCCATTCCTCTGAGCATCCTAGTAGCCCTTCTCTGCACTTGTTCCAGTGTGAATTCATCTTTCCTAAACATGGGAGAACAGAATTGCACACAGTATTCCAGATGCGGTCTCACCAGTGCCTTGTATAATGGCACTAATACTGTCCTGTCTCTACTGGAAATACCTCACATGATGCATCCGAGGACTGCATTAGCCTTTTTCACACCTGCATCACATTGATGATTCATAATCATCCTGTGATTGACCCAGGTCTTTCTCCTCTTTTGTCATTTCCTACTGATATATCCCTAGTTTATAGTAAAAATTCTTGTTGTTAGTTCTTAAGTGCACAACTCTGAACTATTAAATTTCATCCCATTTCCATTACTCCAGTTTTCAAGGTTGTTCAGATCTTCTCAAATGATATTCTAGTCCTCCTTCCTGTTGGCAATACCTCACACCTTTGTGTTATCTGCAAATTTTATTAGTGCACTCCCACTTTTTGTGCCAGAGTCATTAATAAAAATATTGAAGATTTATTCTTGAGGAACTCCACTAGCAACCTCCCTCCAGCCTGACAGTTCACCTTTCAACATGACCCAGTGTAGTCTCCCCTTTAACCAGTTCCTTACTCACCTTTGGATTCTCATATTAATCCCTGCTTTCTCCAGTTTAACTGATTATTTCCCATGTGGAACTGTATCAAATGTGTTACTGAAATCCAGGTAGATTGGATCTACTGCATTTCTATTACATAGCAACCCCTATGCTCCAAGAGCCATACAGATTGCCCCCTGTACATACTCCTTGGGCCACAAGGCATCTTCTGGAGGGCAGGAAGGAGGCAATAAATAAGCCTGAGGATAATTTGTGAGCAGAAAGAAAGGCTTCATTCACTGAATACAAAAATATTTTCAATGTAAACACTCTCAAAGCTTAGTGATGCCCAGATCTAGAGCGGTTTATTTGATCTATCCTAGCCGCAGGGGGCTATTCATAGAGTTTCAAGGATGTGCAGATCTAGGATTTTATGTTGACACATTATAGACAGCAGGGTTAGTCACAGCATCTGGACTGGGATCAGAATTTTCTCAGAGTTTCAGGGATGTTCACTGCTGGCGGGTGGAGGGGGGAAACGGGACGGACGGATCAACTGTGTCTCATCTCTAATCATTAATGGAGTTGGTAATCAACCTTGTTAATAGCCATCTGTCTCAAAGATCTCCAGCACCTCAATTCTGAATACTCTTATTATCTGAGCATCTAAGAAGAGGAGCAAATGTCATTTTATAACAACATTTTAAACAGTGGTAAAAGAATGCACTCACTCTCTCCTCTCCCTTGGTAGTTGAATGAAAAGGCCAAGATGCTGAATATTTAGTCCCGTACCTCCTGGCAAACCATCTTGATATAAATGTTAGCCCCTGAGTGGATCTGTTTTTTAAAAGTAGGTTATTAGGACCCAGAAGGATGCAGCTGGTGTCTAGCACAATGGAAAATAAGCTGTCTGACAGCTATGGTAGCCATGGGGTTATTGATGAAAAAGGAAATATCTCATCAGCTTCTTTGAATGCCCCATTATCAGCTGCTGCAGATGGACACAGTTGCTTTAGCCACCTGAACATTAGCAAGGAGGTTAAATAACCATCTCTCTTAGAAAAGAGCCGTTTTCAAGCCTACATTTCACTGGGGAAGGAATTAGAGCTTTTATCAGTCCGCTATTTCTACAGCAGGGAGATCTTCACCTGATTTTAATGCACGCTGCTCTGCAATGATTTCTTTCACATTTGGAGCTGGCCGTTTCTGGAGAAACAGTCACAGAAATTTGCTGTGTTTAATATGCTAGCTGCAGTCTGGAGCATGTTGGGCATACAAATCACCTCCAGACTACACTCACTCTCTCTCTCTCTCTCACACACACACACACACACACAAGAAAAGAAGAAACTGATTATGTGTGTGGATAGATAGATGATACACACACATCTTAAATCTAGACAGCACCTCATGTTATCCAGACGTCGTCGCAGGTTCTCTGAGAACAGCCTGACTTTACTTGTGGGGAACTAACTCTTGTGACTTTAGATGGCATCAGGTCACAGGTTGTGCTCGCTGAGCTCATTTATACTCAGCTGAGCTCTAATCCTTCAGACTCACACTTGAAGCTGGACCTGAGGGGTCTGATCCAAAGCCCACTGAAGTCAATGGGACTCTTCCCATTCACTCAAGGGGCTCTGGGTCAGGATAGCTCTCTTGAGAAGTTATCACAGGGTACTGCTCCTATCTCTCTGTGCAGCCTTGGACAGGTTACCTTGGTCCTGGCTGTGGATACAAAAGAAAGGGGAGAGACTACCAGGGACTTCCCACACCTATGCAGGAGCCTACAAAATGCCCATCCTTGTGCTCCTCTGGCTGCTCTCCTTTAATGCTGCTGCAGGTGCTAGCCTCCGTAATGGGGCTGGGCAGGGCGATGCTCCCTGCAATAGCCAGTGGAGCTGTGTAGAAGGAATGGATGGGTGTATGGATTAGTTTCCCCTGGGGCTCCTGGCAGCACTGGGCCTACCTGAAGCAGTGCGCTGCTCTGGCAGGGGCAGAGTGCCCCCTCAGCACCGCCTCCCGCTGGCTGTGACATAATGCCCCGTAATCTTCTCCCCGGCACTCAGTGCTTTCCTCTTCACCTTTAATCCAGGCCTGGATTAAGGGCTAGGCCCTCTTGGCCTGTTCCCAGAGCATATCACAGGGTGGATTGGCTCTTTAAGGAATTTAGGGTCAGCCGCACCTGTGGCTTGTCACCTGGTTCTAGGTGAAGGGTTTGGGTTTAGGGTGGTGACCAGACATCATGGTCAGGGGCAAGGCTCCTGTAGGAGGGAGCCTGCTCCATCAGAGAGAGGAAGAGCAGGGACCAGGAGAAACCTAGGGGAGATCTCTCTTGACAAGCCTGGACTGGGCCTAGTAGAGCTCCCCTGATCAGAAGGCTCTGGGGAGCTGAGGGACAGCTGGGGCCTGAATGGAGTTGCCACCTTTGAAATGTAAAAAAAAACTGGCACCCCCTTCCCCACAAGGCAAGCCCACTGCAACTCCCATCCCGACCTCCACAACCTCTCCTTCAACAGCCAATTATGGTATCTAGAGAGATAACACACATAGATAGATAAGATTGATAACATTGCATGTCTTCTCACTCTTGCTTGACTCAAACCCTCTCTCACACAGGCATGTTGGTGGACAGACGGCTGCTGTATTTTCAACAGTTTTCGCTTAAACTGCGGAAGTGGGAACACTGCAACGCTGCCTTTAGCTGGACACAGAAATGTTTAACATTAGATATCCTGGTGCATTGTGATAATCATGCAACTCTTTAGACCCACATTAAAAAAAACCAGTCAGATAAAATTGTTTTTCTGGCAACTGGGAAATCCATAAACAACAACAACAACAAAAAACAAACAGCCAGGCTGGCCAAATGCCAGGTGGTAACCCTAGGCTGGAAGCCCTTACACAAGTGGGGGAGATCTGCAGGGGAAGGTTCTAGAGGGGACCCAGGGTGAGAAAAGGAGTCTGGGAAAGGGGCTATCCACGCTGGATGAAAAGACCTGCCTGGCGCTAATCCATCAGGGGGCAGGATCAGAACCCTCAAGAGGGAAATGCCAGGCTGCAAGACCCGAGTTTCGGAATGAACTTTCGAGCCTAGCAAAGGGCTGCAGAAACTAATCAGGGCTGTATTTGTTCTGGTTTAAGCTGATACTTGAACTGTGCTGTTTTAATAACCCAGACCCCAAGAAGGGCTGTTGTTTTACTTGCACAAAAGTCTGGGTGCGGTTTTTGAGACACCCAAGAAAGGGCAAGGGAGGCATTAGTAGGGAGAGATGCTCCCATGGCCTGGCCGCAGGGTTATGTATAGAAGTGGGGCCATATGCAGGCTGTGCTCGGGGCCCCAGATTGCCTTAATTTGCTCCTGCCTGGACCAGCGTCCCTCTTCAATATGCCAAGTGCTTTAAATCACCCCCAGCTGCCTTTCTTTTTGCTCCATTTACAACACTGATCTCCTCATGGACACTCCTCAGTGCCAATCCCGCACTGGATCGAGAACAAGAGGATTCAAATGAAAGCACTTCCTAACGAAAAAGGGGAAAGAATGTTCTTCCTTAATGCCCCTCCCTTGCCCCTCTATTTCTCCCCCCATGCTTTCCCTGTTGGGTCAGGAAGATGACTCATGTTTGCTGTCTAAGGGCCTGAGCTACACCCATTGGAACCAATGGGAACCTTGCCATTGTTGCAGATTGTGCCCTTAGCCTGTAAGTTTCTGTGGTCAGGGACATAAGAACAAAAGAACGTCCATACTGGGTCAGACCAAAGGTCCAATCAAGCCCAGTATCCTGTCCTCTGACAGTGGCCAATGGCAGGTGCCCCAGAGGGAATGAACAGACAGGTTATCATCAAATGATCCAGGCCCTGTCACTCAATCCCAGCTGAGGCAGTGTGGCTCTGTGGAAAGGGCACTGGTCTGTGAGTCTGGAGACCTGGGAGTTAATCCTGGCTCTGCCACTGACCTGCGGACAAACTACTTTTCCTGTGCCTCAGTTTTCTCATCTGTTAAAATGGGGATAATGATACTTACCCAAAGTGCTTTGAGATTGTTGGGTGGAAGATGCCGTCTAGGAGTGAAGTAGTAACACTGCCATGACTGATGGTGATGATCTTCCTAGAAGAACTCAGTAGAACCGGATGGGATGAAATATATTCAGTACCTGGAAGTCTTCAACTCATCCTGTGTATGAGTCACAGCCAAAGAGTAGCAACATCATATCTGAGTATTAGATTTCATGGCCCACACTGAGAGGATTGAAATTTCTTTTTGTCTTGGCAATCTTGCTTTGGATGTCAAGGAGACAGGAGCAGCTGTAGCCACTGCCCCCCAGGTGTCGGTGAGTACAGAAATCACATCAGTTTACTGCTGCTCTCCTAATGGATGCAGTCTGTCTGAACTGTTGTCCTAGATTCTGCATTCAACATATATGATTTTAGATTTTCAGGTCCTTGTGGACAAGAATGTAAAATAGTCCTCAGTCCAATATGTGACTGCTTAGGCCAGCACAGGGCTTAGGAAGACTCTAGATTGGGTTTACACTATGGTCTACATTCCAGGGTTAAGTCGACCTATGTTATGCCCCTCCAGCTATGTGAATAACGTAGCTGGAGTTGACGGATCTTAGGCTGACTTATTGCGGTGTCTACACCATGCTGGGTTGATGGGAGACCTTATGCTTCTTGTTCCAGTGGAGAACCGGAGTTGATGGGAGATCCACGGTAAGTGGAGACAAGCCCAAGTCCAGAAGCCAAAGAACCAGATAGAACTACAGGATCTCTTTGTGTCCAGCAGCCGCCCTAAAGAATTCCCGTGACGTCCATTACAGCTGAGACCTGGATTTCCTCTACCATGAGGGATGCTATAGGAACTCTGTGCACCAGGTACACAGCGTGGTCCTGAAGCAAAGGAGCACCAAGTGCCATCTGAGCCGGTAATTAGTGCCGTGGCCCTATCCTTTCCCACCGGCTGTGCAAAGCAGACCTAGTTGTAGGCTGGAAATTCTGATATTTTGAAAAGTGGTTTCATGCCATATTGGGAGGACATTCAAAACAACCCATGTTGTGATGGTGAAGTACTTTTTGAGTTTGAAATGTTAAAACATTTGTACATTCCGGAATCAAAATGTTTCGTTCCAGTTTGTCAGATGGAAACCGTTCAGCTTGGCTCCATATTAATCTGTGTGCTGCGGCACCTAAGCCCAATGCTCATTAGAGTCACTTTGCTGCTCTATGCATGGGGCGCATGTTCACGTAGCAATTCCTAAGCATAGTAAATTAGACCGATTAGGCTATGAGCTTATCCCCATACAGCAGGCATGAGCTGCAGAGACAACAGCCTGAGACACACCAAGGAAAGATTGTTGGCAAGCGGCTGTGTCTTTTCTTCACTTGCTCAATGGATAGTTGGATTTATTTACACTTGGAAAGAACCCCTCTTATTATTATGCAGATTTAGTTTCAGTTCCAAGCTGGGACATTTCCACAGGTGTGTGAATCTGGGTGGTGAATGGGAAATAATCTATGCAGCCTTTCACTTCTAGATTGCCACTGCAAATCCAGCCCAGGACACTAATAATAATCAGAGCTTAGCTTTTACATAGCAATTTTCATCCATAGATCCAAAAGTTTGTTATAAAGGGAGGTGGTTGTTATTTGCTTTTTCAAGATGAGGGAAACTGAGGTGTAGAGCAGTGATGTGACTGGCCCAAGATCACACAGTAGAGGTGAGTATAGAACCCAGTTCTCCAGAGAGCCACACATGTGGCTCAGCCCACTGGACCATGTTTTCTTCCAGTGGTGAGCAGAAGTCATTGCCATTTAATGGCCTTTTGCATTTAAATTTTAAATTCTACATAATTATTAAAATACTAATAGATTAACCCTAGTGCCCCTCTGCAGTAGTTAAGAACCATGATTCCCATTTGACAATGGAGGAAGCGGAGGCACAGAGAGGCCAAGTGACTTACTTTAGCTAACGCAGCGAGAGTGTTGCAGAGTCAAGAATAGGGCCTAAGTGCCCTCAGCCCCAAGTCTGTGCAGGAAGCACAAGATCCTTAGTGAGCTGGTGGTCTCACTCCAGGTCCAAATGCACAGACCAACCGGCACTAATTGGGTCTCCTGTTGGCCTTTTCAACAGAGAGCTCAAGGATGGAAAGGACCATGCAGACTGGGTGTCTCTCCAGGTTAGGGCTCAGGAACCCTAGTGGGATGCCCTGGAAGGGAAGTTTATCCTGTCAATGCTCCACAGATGAACAGAAGACTTTAGGGCAGATTTTGGTTCCTCTATGCTGCTCCCAGTGTGAAAGAGCTAGATCAGCCCCCATGAGAATTCCTGGAGTGCAGGGATGGCATATGTGGCCCTACACTGCCTCATCCTGTAGCCCCCAGTGTAGAGGGTTACCAGAGACGTGTCCTGGAAGGGTCAGGACAGGAGTGGGTGTGTTGGAAGTGGGAGGGTGCCTGGCAGGGCCGGCGCTACCATTTAGGCAGCCTAGGCAATTGCCTAGGGCGCCAGAATAATTGGTGGGCGCCGTTTTGCTGGAGGGGGCGGCAGGCGGCTCCGGTGGAGCTGCCGCAGTGGTGCCTGCGGAGGGTCCGCTGGTCCACGGCTTTGGTGGAGCTGCCGCAGTCGTGCCTGTGGACAGTCGGCTGCTCGCACGGCTCCGGTAGACTTCCCCCAGGCACCACTGCGGCAGCTCCACCGGAGCCGCGGGACCAGCGGACCCTCCGCAGGCACCACTGCGGCAGCTCCACCGGAGCCGCGGGACCAGCGTGCGGGGCGGCGAAATTGCTGTGCGCCTAGGGCACTCAAACCCCTAGCGCCAGTCCTGGTGCCTGGCCAGACAGCTCTATGCTCCCCCTATTCTGGACTGTGGAGCAGCCCACAGGCGTTGGAGGTTCAAGCAGCCCATACCGCCCCTGAAGAGCAGAATATCTGGGAGGATAAACCAGTTTTGCCATCCTTCTCTACTTAGACTGTGTCTTTTGTGGCACGCTTCCCGAGAGGGGCAGTGCAGAATGTTGATGGCAGTTGGTCAGGGATGTTTCGACAGCACTCAAGACAGCCTCAAAAAGATTTAAGAGAGCTAAAGAGATGAAAACAAACAGGAATCAACCATCTTGGGATATTAAAATTCTTCTGTTTTGCCACCATCTGTCCCTCTCAGCAGTTCAGTATATTTATGGATGAGCAAGTGCTTGGTTGGCTGGTTCTCACCCATACTCTCAGGGTCTAACTGATCGCCATATGCGGAGTCAGGATGGAATTTTCCCCCAGGTCACATCAGCAGGGATTGTGGGGGTTTTCACCTTCCTCTGCTCCATGGGTGTGGGTTACTTGCCAGGATTATCTAGGTATAATCTCACTTAATCAGTTCCCTGCCATTGCAGGGGCCTCAGGTATTGGTCCTGCCTATATTCTGCTTATGGCACATAGTAGTTGAGTCTCTAGTGGGCTGTGCCACTTCGGTCTAGCGTCAGTAGATGGGTTTAGTGTGCATGTGCTGGAGGGTGGCAGTGGCCTGTGACATTCAGGAGGTCAAACCAGATGATCTGGTGGGTCCCTACTGGTCTTCAGCTCTGAGACTATGACTCAAATATGGATGACTCATTTCAGCGGTTGCTCATCCCTTTTGGAGCCTGCGTGGCGAGATGACGTGCCACAGTTTCTTCCACAGCTGGTTTGCCGAGATAAAGACTTTTTTTTTTGCTGAGTAAAATTGCATCCCTAATTCAAATCTGCATCACAAAAGGGTGAATGTGGAGCTGTTTTAGCCCCATTCAGGAAACTCTATTGGCAAGGCTCGGGTTCTAAACATTTAGCAGGGGAAATGCTCCTCCTAGTTGCTCCTTATATTAAATGATGGCCCCACCTTCGATCTAGGCAGCCTCCTCCAGTGTCTGAGAATAAAGGGCTCTTTAATCCATCAGGCAAAGCCATAACAAAATTCAGTGACTGGAAGGTGAAAGCAAAGCAATTCAATCTGGAAACAAGGAGCAAAGTTTGAACTGTGAGAGTAACTAACCCTGGGGATAACCAGGGAGGTGATGAATTCATTACCTGGAGTCTTTTCACATCAGGGATGTCTCTTTCTAAAATATCTGCTCTTGCTCAACTGCAAGTTATTGGGCAGGATGGAGGAATCAGTGGGTGGAGTTCTCTGGCCTGTGCGATGCCAGAGGTCAGACTAGATAATCATAATGGACCCTCATAGCCTTAAAACCTATCAATTTGGCCAGCATGTGGAATGTAGTTCGGCCTTCTCCACAAATCATTTTCTTAAACCACCCTTAAGCATGTGAGGATTTAATCCACTTGTTCTGTGCCTACAAACTGGTGGATTGTTTCTAGGAAGTAGCAGACTCTTTTGAGCAAGGACTGTCTTCACTATGGACTGAATTTTCTAAAGCTCTCAGCATCCATACTTGGAGCCAGATTTTCCACAGAGGGCAGCTCTTCGTTAGGCACCTAAATCAGTAGTTGGATTTCCAAAAGAGCTCAGCACACTAGGCACTGAGTTCTTCTGAAAATCTGGCCTTTATTTAGGGGGTTTCTACATGGGAGCGGAGCACTGAACAATCTGCCCTTGAGATCTGAAACTGTGCCTCCAAGTGTTTCAAAGGGGACTCAGCCCAGCATCTGAGCTGCACTTCCAATGTATTTTGAATGCATGGATTGGGTTTGCACAAGCACAGTTTAGAGGCTGGGCTGAGGTCCCCTTTATGGAAAAGGGCCCCTCTGTCATTTGGTGAGAGTCACACAACAAGTCTGGAATAGATGGAGAGTGGAATAATCACTGTTCCAGAGTTGCTGGGCGGTTCTCGGCCCCTGCTCCACCACAGGCCCCACCCCCATTCCACCCCTTCCCCCAAGCCTCCACTCCATCCCCATTCCACCCTCACTCCTCCCCGTCCCCCCAGCTCCTTCTGCATGCCACCGAAGAGCTGATCTGAGGCAGGTGGAAGGTGCTGGGAGGGAGGGGAGGAGCTGATTGGTGGGGCCCCCTGGTGGGAGAGAGGGAGAGGAGCTTTTTGGGGTTGCTGCTGGTGGATGCTGAACACCTACTATTTTTTTCTCCCCATGGGTGCTCCAGCCCCAGAGCACCCACGGAATTGGTGCCTATGAACTGTTCCAACCACTGGACGATGCTCCTCTCCCTCTTAATCCTTTGAGACCTAAATCCTTTCAAGTCGCTTCTTTCACCAGGCAGTGCTTACAAATACACTTTTGCAACACTGATCTGCTCTCTGTTTTCTATCCCAGAAGAAACCTCACCATCTATTTACTCTGGAGTTTAGCTGAGGTGTACAGTGGCAACACAGTCATTATTGCTTCATAGCTTATGGAACTGAATGCAAAATCACAGGAATGTGGGAACTGCCATACACGTCAGCCCAGTGGTCCATCTAGTCCAGTATCCTGTCAGAAGCTAGTGCCAGCTGTTTCAGAGGCAGGTGCAAGAAATCCCATTGTAGGCAGTTATGGAATAATCTGGTGCCAGTGGAAGTTTCCTCCTCGCTCCAATTAATTAGAGGTTCCCTCACGAAGCCAGAAGGTTTATAGCCCTTCAAAAAATTGTGCATTAGGATACTGGATGTTCTCATTATCCATAAAAGTGTTTTGAATCCTACTAACCTCTTGTCTCCATGGTATAGGGCCTGGTGATATTTCATACTAATCCTCACATTAATGTTGCAGTCATTAGCGTTCACAGTCATTCTTGCAAAGTCTTGAAATGAAGGCCCTGGTAACAGCTCAGACGCTCTGTCATCTTTGGAGCTCTGAATTGTGTCCTCCAGCTGGTTTGGGGCCCTGATGAGTGCTGATCGTTTCTGCACTGGGAGCTGGGAAATGAGGACAGCTCGTTTACTCAGCAAGGGAATATGCACTGATTTGTATGATGAAGACGGAGTTGTGATTCTTTAAATAAATAATTCATAATCATTTGTGCCTAGAGGGCCAGATTTACACTGGAGTAACTCCACTGATTAACAACAGTGGAATGGCGACTGGCCCTTCTAGGGAGCCAGTTTTTAAAAGGGTTCGGGGACAGATTTCCAAGCGCTCAGTGCCCACAACCGGGGGTCAGATTTTCAACAGAGCTCAGCTCCCACTTAGACCCCTGTGTAACGATCACATTTTCAGAATAGGTTGGCATCCAGCTGCTCCCAATGTGACACTAATGACCAGATTTTCAGACATGCCCAGCATCCAACCTGCATCTAGTCTGTTGAGCTCATCTGAAAATCTGGCCTCTTATTTAGATTTCTGGCCCCAATTGTGAATGCTGGTCCTCCCTGAAAACTGGTTGGAGTTCATTCCATTTAAAGATCTCTATATCCTTTAAATTAATTGGTTAACCAAACTTTACCAGCTTCACAGGGGTATTGTAACTGTTTACTAATGCATTTGGACAGATAGGAAACTGAAACACAGAGAGATTTAAGGCCAAAATGTGTGTGTCTAAATGCAGGCACCTATCTGTTTTGGGGATTTATAGAGCCCCCAATGCTATAGTATCTGAACATTTCACAATCTTTAACATATTCACCCTCATAACACCACTGGGAGCTAGGAATGTACTCTTATTCCCATTTTACAGATGGGGAACTGAGGTCCAGATCCTTGAAGGTCTTTAGGTGCCTAACTCCTGTTGGAATAACTAATTTCATAGGTAGCAAGGCACCTAAAGACCTATGAGGATCTAGGTCTTAATGACTTATCCAAGGCCACAAAGGAAGTCAGTAGCAGAGCAGAGAACTGAACCCACACCTTCTGAGCTGCAGCATAACACCATAACCACCACACATTATCCTTCCTCTGAAAATCTTGTTTTAGGCATTTAATATGTGGCTTGGTTTTCAGAGTTGCTGAATGCCCTACAACTCTCCTTGACGTCAATGGGATTTGAGGTCAGTCAGAGCATTTCAGGAACTCAGTACCTTCCAGCCAAGCTGGGTTGTCTAGCTCACTCAACCCTCTTTGTACTGCGAAGGACTGGGTCCTTGAAGTGTCATAGTCACAAGATCTTCCTCCATTCCAGTTAGGTAGCAGGCACTTTCTGACTGAGAGAACAGTCAGGGGAAAGCCCATGAATAATGGCATTTTTTAATATCATCACAACCTCACCTTGGACATAGCGTTCTTGTGCAAAGTTAGAGGTCCCCTGTACTGGTCTCCTGTGAGAAAGACAATAAAAGAAGTAAGGCGGAGATACTTAGAACCATGGGTTTTGCGGCAGCATTAGTGGAGTGTCTGGTTTCGTATGGTATTATTCTCTGAGAGCTGTCGGGCTCCAAACACGGATATCCATGTCTGAGTATCGCACCTGCACTGGACACAGAAGTCTCAGTTCTGCAAGGGTCACTACTCCAGCCCAGCACCACACCTCAATACATGCTTCACTTTAAATATGTGGGGAGTCCCATGTTTAAGTGCTTGGCTGGATTGGAGTCAGCGTGCTGAGCACCTTGCCGGATTGAGCCTAGAGCACCTGAAAAAGAGGAGATGGTTTGGCCAAAAAAAGGGCAAGTTTGCTTTAGGGCAAGCCAATTCCAAATCACAGCGGCCCATCATTGGCTGAAATGAAGTTTATGATAGGTGCAAAACAGATCCCACCTTTGGGATGGAATAATACCTCTCCCAGAAGTGGAACTCGCTGGGGTTTGGAAGAGGACATATCTATACCCATACACGAGGCCAAATTCTGCGTTGATTTACATCCTGTACAAACATAGGCCCTGATCCTGCAGTGAAACACATGGAACGATTCCGGTGGCCCATGTGAAACCCCATTAAAGTCAAAGCAGATAGACACGGGGTCCACCATTTTATATCCCACCGTGAGACTGGGACACTAGTGTAGGCAACAGAGATAAGTGCAGTGTACACCAGTGCAGAATTTGACCCACATACTACCTCTGCCAATAAAACAAAGCAAACATCAGAAATCCAGAACATTATATTGATGGAACCTCCCTGGAGTAGCGGTGTCCTAAATATCCCTACAACAGCAGGAGGGTATCACGTGATAACCTATAAACCTGCTCTCATTCTGTGTGCCTCATGGCAAATCACTGAAATGTCAAAAGACTCACTTACAGTTATCTCCCATTCAAAACAGACAGAGCCGGATCCTCAGGTGGTAGAAAGCAGAATAACTTTCCTGAAATCAATGGAGCTATGCTGATTTACATCAGTTGAGGATCTGGCTTATTAGATGCTGTATCATGATAAACTTTTTCACTAGGAGGGTGGAGAAGCACTGTAATGGGTTACCTAGGGAGGTGGTCGAATCTCCTTCCTTAGCAGTTTTTAAAGTCAGACTTGACAAAGCCCTGGCTGGGATGATTTAGTTGGGGATTGGTCCTGCTTTGAGTAGGGGGTTGGATTAGATGACCTCCTGAGGTCCCTTCCAACCCTGATATTCTATAATTCTAGCAGATGGACAAAAAATCCCAACCCAAACACCAACGCCCATCCCTGCAAAATGCCCCAGTGCCAACTGCATGTAATTAACAAACTACTGTCCCAGTACCATGATTGTCATAGGCAGACAATTTACAGCTGTAGGTCAAAGATGCCAATCAAACTTGCCCAATGGATTTCACTGGGAGTTCGGGGCCTAAATACCTTTGAGAATCTGGACCATAGTCTCTCCTTGCCCATGTGGAGACACGTCAGTGGGACAGTCTGGGGAAGCTGCTGCTGTCTGTGTCATATCAATTCTGTGAGCAGACGGACTGACAATCTGGGACTTTTCACCAGCCCTAAAGTCTCTTTGATACGTTTTGTTTCATAAAAAGGCTCAAGTTTCTAACCCAAGCTGGGTTGTCTAGCTCACTCGACCCTCTTTGTACTGCAAATGGAACTTCCACAAAGAAAACAGGAGGAAGTGGCGTTTTTTCAGAAGCATATTTCCCCATGACAAACTCCCCAATTAAAATCATCTCCTGCATGTGACGTTAGAGCAAATAGGTCTGTCCAGAGACACAGAGAGAACAAAGTCACAAGCACTAGAGCTGCCAGAACAACATCCTAGAAGCCTCATATTATCTGGCCTATATAGGCAACTAAGCTGTATCAAGTCTCTAACTTGGCAAGACTCCTGGTTTTGAGTTCTCAGAGGACCTCATATTAGCCAGTTTCATTTCTTTGGCTATTATTCAACCAGGATTTCCTTTTATTTTAGACTAAAAACCTATAGTTTAATCATTAGGTGTGAGAGTTTTGTTTTATCTACCAAAGTTGTAGCATTCCTAGAATGCACAAAAGTTCTGTGAGAGACACCAAATATAATTATATTTATTACAGCAGTACCTAGAAACCCTGACTGAGATCAAACGCAAAGCCAGTTCCTGCCCCAAGAGCTTGCAATACAAGTAGGCAAAGGGTGGGAAGCAAAACAGAAGTGAAGTGACTTGTTCAAGGTCACACAGCAGGCCAGTGGCAGAGCCAAGTAGAGAATTCAGATCCCTGGAGTCTCACTGCAAAGTTCTAGGCACTACACCATTCCATCACACTAAATAGAACTTCAGGCAAAATTTGCTTCTAGGGTTGTTGTCTTATCTTTATTTCCAGGTACTGTTTTATCATGCATGGGTGACACTCATGTATGCGCCACTTAGGCCTTCTTACAGGAGACTTATTTTGGTCCCTTATTTGTGAACTCCTCTCTCTTATATCCATCTCTAGAGGTAAAATGAGTGAATTTTAAAGCTCTTACAAAAACCCATGCAAATTTGTCCAGAGGGTCTTGCAGTAGTGTAGAGTGATTTCCATTAAAAATTATAGGTCTTTGCAGAATAATAATACCTAGGTCTTATCTAGCGCTTTTCATCTGCAGATCTCAAAGCACTTTACACAAAGGCAGTAAAAATAATTACCCCCATTTTACAGATAGGGAAACTGAGGCATCAGGCAGTGAAACGACTTGCCCAAGGTCACCCAGTAGACCAGTGGCAGAGCTGAGACTAAAACTCAGATGTACAGAGAACCAATCCAGTGGTTTATTTATTAGGCAACACTGCCTCCTGTGCAAAGCACCCAGGACAAGATTACGTAACATTAAAGCTTGTCTACATACAGTTTTTTTAGCCTCTATCAGTATAGCTTATTTCAGTGAATTCACCAAAATAAGCTATATTGACATTGAGGCTCCATTAATTAATCCATTAATGAGTGCATGGTGGTTAGATGCTGGGGTTGTGAAGGCCATTTAAGAACACAGCTAGATTCAGGATCTGCTCAGCTGTGAGTGATGAAGGTGGTAGTGCTTTCATCGCATTTCACTGCCCCAAACAAAATCCAACATCCAAACAAACTCGGGGAAAGTTGAGATTTGCATCTGAATTTGGGACCAGTCTCTACTCATAACATAGTGACTCGATGAATTCTCTATGCTCTGATTCCTATCTCCTGTTACGCAAAGAAACTCAACAATCGTACAGATTCAGTAACTCTTCAAATCCTCATCCCCCAATACCTTAATTCAGCCTCCTTGTGCATTATGATTACACAATGCACATTTAATTACACAAGCACATGCTGGGTTTTTTTCCACAGGACCTCTGCCTAATTCAAGCACAGGGTGATTAAGAGAGCTAGTTTCTCAATGATTCATAGCAACGCAGGGTTAGAAGGGACCTCAAGAAGTCATCAAGTCCAGCCACCTGCACTGAGACAGGGTCAAGTAAACCTAGAGCATCCCTGACTGGTGTTTGTCCAGCCTGTTATTAAAAACCTCCAATGACGGGGGTTCCACAACCTGTTCCAGAGTGTAACTATCCTGATAGTTAGAAAGTTTTTCCTAATATCCAACCTAAATCTCCCTTGCGGCAGATTAAGCCCATTATTTCTTGTCTTACTTTCAGTGGACATGGAGAATAATTGATCACCATCCTCTTCATAACAGCCCTTAACTTATTTTAAGACTGTTGGCAGTGCGTGAACCACACCATTTGGGGAAGCTAGCCCCATGCCCCCCCTTCTGCCCAAGGCCCCCACCTCCTCCCGCTCTCAGTCACTGGGGCCAGAGGAGCCCCAAGTCCCTCCACAGTGGTCAGAAGAGCCCCAGCCTGCTGGCCTGCCCGAGCCACCCCAAGTCCTGGCTTGCTGGCCTGTCCGAGCCCTGGCCCGCTCACCCCTCCCCGAGCCCTGGCCTGGCCCACCAGCCCGCCCGAGCCATCCCGTGTCCTGGCTGCCTGGAGGAGCTCTGGCCCCAGGGCTGTGGCAGGGAGCATAAGCGCAGATTTGAAGAGGCTTAGGCTCCCCAGCCTCCATTACATGCCACCAAGGCCCCCAAGTCTTTTTTCCTCAAGACTAAACATCCCCATTTCCTCAAGACTAAACATCCCCAGTTTTTGTAACCTTTCTTCATATGTCAGGTTTTCTAAACCTTTGTCATTTTTGTTGCTCTCCTGTGGACTCTCTCCAATTTATCCACAGTTTCCTAAAGCATGGCACCCAGAATTGACACAGTACTCCAGCTGAGGACTCATCAGTGCTGAGTAAAGCAGGACAATTACCTCCTGTATCTTACATACAACACTCCTGTTAATACTCCCCGTTGTTGACTCATATTCAGTTTGTGAACCATTATAACCCCCAGAACCTTTTCAGCAGGGCCGGCTTTAGGCCAATTCAACCAATTCCCCAGAATCGGGTCCTGAGCCTAAGAGGGCCCTGTGCCCAAGCCCTGGTATGGCGTACTAGCAAGAGCCGATGCGCCATACCGGGGTGGCCTGGCTTCCCCAAGGGGCAAATTAAAGGGCTTGGGGCTCCCAGCAGGGGCTGGAGCCCTGGACCCTTTAAATAGCCCCCAGAGCCCTGGGATAGTGGGGGGCTCTGGGGGCTATTTAAAGGGCCAGGGCTCCAGCTGCCTCTGCCGCCCCAGTCCTTTAAATAGCCACTGGAGCCCCACCGCTTCCCCAGGGCTCCCGCGGCTATTTAAAGGGCTGGGGTGATAGAAGCAGGGGAGCCCCGGGCCCTTTAAATAGCCCCCAGAGCCCTGGGGTAGCGGGGAGGGGGCTCCGGGGGCTATTTAAAGGGCCGGGGCTCCAGCTGCATCTGCTGCAACCCCTGCCCGCACCAGCCCTGCACCTCCTGCCCTGGCCGCAGCCAGCCCCTGTCTCCATCCAGCCCCGCACCCCCTGCCGCACTCCCTGCCCGCACCAGCCCTGCACCCCCTGCTCTGCCCTGCCCACACCAGTCCCGCCCTCCCTGCCCTGCTTGCAGCCATCCCTGCACCCCGTGCCCTGCTTGCAGCCATTCCCTGCTGCACCCCCTGCCCTGTCTCCAGCCAACCCCTGCTGCATCCCCCTGCGGCCCTGCCCGAAGCCAGCCAGCCCCACACCCCCCGCGCCCGCACCAGCCCTGCACCCCCTGGGCTGCCTGCAGCCAGCCCCGCACACCCTGCCCTGTCTCCAGTCAACTCCTCCCGCACTCCCCTGCCTGAAGCCAGCCAGTCCTGCACTCCTCTGTCTCCAGCGCTGCCAACTCATGCTGCACCCCCCTGCGGCCCTGCCTGAAGCCAGACAGCCCACCCCACACCTCCCTGTCTCCAGTCAGCCCGCACCCCTTGCCCTGCCTGCAGCCAGACCCTACCTCCAGTCAACCCCTGCCCTGCCTCCAGCCAGCCCCATGTCCACTGGTGCCCTGCAGTTCCCAGGGCAGTAAACTTGCACACCTGCTTCAATGAGGGGGGCAGGGAGCAGCTGGGACCCACATATGTGCATACCACACCCCCAGGGAGTGGCGGGGACCCACACATGTGAAATGGAGATCATTAATAACCGATCAATAGCATATATGATGCAATGTACATAATATACAATTTTATTATTTATATAGTTATAGAAAGTAAATAATTTTTTTTTTTTTAGTCGTCCCTGCCGGGGCCCTGCCGAAAATGTTCGAATTGGGCCCCGCACTTCCTAAAGCCAGCCCTGCTTTTCAGCAGTACTACCCCCTAGTCAGTTATTCCCCATTTTGTAGCTGCACGTTTGATTTTTCTTTTCCAAGTGTAGTGCTTTGCACTGGGCGTTATTGAATTTCATCTTGTTGATGTCCGACCAATTCTCCAATTTGTCAAGGTTGTTTTGAATTCTAATCCTGTCCTTCAAAGTGCTTGCAACCTTTCCCAGCTTGATGTCACCTGAAAATTTTATAAGTATCCTCTCCACTCCATTATTCAAGTCATGAACAGTACCAGACCCAGGACTGACCCCCTGTGTTACCCCAGTAGATACACTCTCCCAGTTTGACAGCAATTGATTGATTACTCTTTGCTACAACCCTCCAGAGTTTTGCAATAGGTTAGGGTGATTTCCACTGGAAAGCTAGGCTTCCTGACAGTGACTTGCAATAATGCACATCCTACCCTCAAAGATTACATAATGCGCACAGATCTAAGCCACACGAACACTGTGTATACTGTAACCTTATCTGGCTTCTCTGTTGCAGTCGGAAATTAATTTGTGGCTCTGCTACATATCACTCTGTTTTAATAATTATTAATTTACTGCAGAAGAAGGAGAGGCTTGTAGTTAAGTTATTAGACAGATACTCAGGAGACCCAGGTTTCAGTCTGGACTCTGACACAGACTTTGTACGACCATAGGCAAGTTATTTAGGGGGAAATCCTGACCCCACTGAGTCCATGGGAGTTTCGCCTCCGACTTCTCTTTGTTTCCCAGTTCCCAGTTTTCAAAATGGAGGCAACAGTACTTCTTTTCTCCCACCCCTTGTCTGTCTGCTCTATTAGACGGGGAGCTTTTAGGGCACAGACCGTCTCTTATGCCGTGTTTGTACAACATCAAGCACAATGGAGATCTGATTTTGACTGGGACCTCTAGGTACTACTGTGATAAAAATGATAAATACTTGCGCCCTTACAGCACATTTTATTGAGGGATCTCAAAGCACTTTGCAGATGCTAATGACTTAATCTCCCAAGACTCGTATGAGATGGGTTCAGTGTTATTAGCTCCCTTGTATGGACAGGGAAACCAAGGCACTGAGTGGTGACCTGAGTTGGCTTCAGACAGCAAGTCTGAGGCAGGCCTGGGACTAGAATGCTGATCTGTCTATGGGACATATCTGGCACCCATTATCCAAGCAGCTCACCATCTTTAACATCTTGCCTCTTGCAACATTTGTGCTATAGAGTAGTGCTCTTATCTCCAGTTTTTTTACAGCTGGGGAAACTGGGGCAGAGAGAGACTGAGGAGCTGCAGCTTGAGTTTCCACCCCAGGCAGACAGATGTGTGCTAGCTTTGATCAAGCTAGCATGCTAAAAACCAAAGTGTAGCTGCAGCGGGTGGATATGGGCTATGTGGCTGGAGAAAAATCTCATCCAGGATCCTTGGGCCTTACCTGGGCTGCCAGCCTATCCCACAGCAGCCACACTTCTATTTTTAGAACATTGACTCGTGTATATCTACTTGAGCTGAAATTTTACTGCCCAGTTCAAGGCACAAATGCATCCTAAATGACTTCCAAGGTCACATAGGAAGTCTGTAGCAGAGCGGGGGAGTGAACCTCAGTCTTTCAACTAGTAGGCTAGCTTCCTGGCCACTGGATAACCTCTCTTTTCCCTATGTCTTTGCTTTATCAACTGGCCCACACTTCCTCTCTAACAGCTGGGCCATTAATTTCAGCTGAAGAGGTTTACTCTTGCCTCATAATCCCGAGTTTTAGTTTCATTATGAATTACCTTAGTCTCAGATGCCATTTTAAATTGATTTGTTATGCTAAGTACTTGCCAAATCCATAATGAGGGTCTAAATCAGTCCCTACATAAGGCAGTGATTCAATTATTTCTAACGCTCTCCCTGTTTGTCAGAGGATTTGATTATTCCCAGTATTTGCATATTGGGACCCTCCACAAAATAATCGATCAGAGCCACTTCACCATTCACAGTGACCCACTCGGTTATTTATGATGATGATGAATGTGACTATTTTCAGCATTCAAGAACATTGTCAGAGTGCTGGAGTCAGCCGGCGGGGATTTATATTCATGAGAATTGGGGCAGCTCCATCGCAGCTTCCTGTGGAATCTCTGCTCCATCGTTCAAAACCCATTCACAAACTCCACCGCGGCAGACTTTAAAGCCCACTGTCGAGCGTGAGAATTAATAGCTTTTCAACTGAGGTTGCACTGGTGTCATTAGATGCAGCCCATGAAAAATGAAGTGAAGTGAGCACACACAATAAGCAAGGGGCTTTCATTTTATTGTAATAAGTGCCCAGATCCAATCATTCCCTCAAACAACCCTGAATCTAGGTTGATGTCGTTAAACTATAATAATTAATAAGCTCTTTTCTGCCATAGTTCTCAAAGCACTCTACAAGGAAGGGTGGTGTCTTTATCTCCATTTTACAGGTGAGGTAACTGAGGCACTGAATGGTGATGTGGCTTACCAAAGGCCACACAGTAGTCAGTGACAGGTGGGAATAGAACCCAAGTAGCTGAGTACTAGCCCCTTAACATCCTAATGGATTGAACCAAATACCTGCACCTGAATCCCCATTTGCAGCTTAAGCTCCCATCTCTAACTGCAATGTGAGTGTACTGATCCAGTGAAGATCATTTCACCCATAGGCTGCCTGCCCCTATGAAGAGCATGTGGGTCAATTGTTAGATCACTTCTGCTGCCATTCTGAGGTTGCTGGAATATTTAGATTGATTTCCTGCTATCACTATCAATTTGGTGACAGAGAGCAGTCCATGCTCTTGCAGTTAAGAGAGCCTTTCGTTGTAGTGCAAAGCAGTGATCTATCTGGGAGGGCAGATGCTGGGGATTGGCTGGGGCTTCTAATCCTGGCTTTGTTACTGATTTGCTCTGTGACTTCAGGTAAATCACTTCACACCTCAGGTTCCCCATCCTTCAATTGGGTTAATAGTACTTGCTAAGGTTGTGCCTCCATTGGAGCAGGAGGTTGTGATGTTCAGAGGTGTAGCAAGCGCCCTCCGTACCCTCCGACCGGAGAGGGCCCCGCAAGGAAGGGGGCCCCTAAAAGTGGCAAAAAAATGTAAGGTATAACTAGGTAAGTGACATTTATTGATGCTATTGCACAATCCATGTCGGTTTTACTGACAAAACCGTGAAGTCATTATGCTATTGGCTACATCAGTTGTCTGTCGGTCAGTTTCGAATTTTAGTTGGACCCATTCAAAGAATGTGATTTGCGTTCATAATGGCGGTCGGCGGATAAATGTTATTAATTTAGTCGTTTAGTTTTTTATCGTTTCCAACGCAGAAGCATGCTTTGTGATGTCTAAGAGAATGTATAAGAGCGGAGCTAGTAAACGAAAGGCAGCAAAAGATGCTGAGAAGGAACTTGAGAAAATTCCAAAGTTGTCAACGTATTTTGCGCTGCAATCCAACGTACAGGTATAGGCACATGAAACGGACAGCGCTAGCAGCGACGAATCGTATCCAGAAGTATCCAGAAGTGCTTCAAGTGAGGTCGAAGGTGAAGCCAGTTGTTCCACCAAACAAACTGTGACAGATATTCCAGCTGCTGCCGGGAAAGAAGTATCTGAATCTGAACCACTGACTGATGATCCAGGAGATTGGCCGTCTATAATATTGGACAGGCAAGTGTGTGACATTGTTGCACATGGCCCACCGCAGCAGAATGAAAGTTACGAATTTCCATTTAATGAGGAAAGACAGAGGTTCACAAGTACTCATTGCTATCGAACCATGGCAAATGGCGAGAAAATAAGACGTTCATAGTTCATGTACTCAGTTCAGAAAGATGCCATTTTTTGTTTTTGTTGTAAATTATTTGGCACTGGTGACATACCGCTACGTCGTGGAACATCTGCTTGGAAAGCACTGTCAAAAAGACTTCAGCAGCATGAAACAGGCAAAGGTCATCAAGACTGTATGGTGAAATGGTTTGACCTTCGGTCAGGCATAGTAAACCATACATCTATTGACCAACTCGAACTGCAGGCTTTTCTGAAAGAAAGAGATTTCTGGAGAAATGTTGTCAAACGCATGGTTGATGTCGTTATTTTCTTGTCCGAAAGAAACTTGGCATTTCGAGGAAGTAATGAAAAGCTCGGTGATCCTTCGAACGGCAACTTTTTGGGACTGTTTGAATTGCTTGCAAAGTATGATACTGTCCTCAGCGAACTTTTACAGAGGATTAAGAAGGCAGAGACACATGTTCAGTACCTCAGCCCACAGATCCAAAATGAGCTGATTCAACTTGTTGCCAGTAACATTCAAGAGGCCAACATAGCGCAGCTTAAAAAAGCAAAATATTTTTCAGTTATTTTGGACTGTACTCCCGACGTGTCACATGAAGAACAGATGTCTGTGGTATTACGCTTTGTTGAATGCAACTGTGAAGATGGTGTCAATATTCGTGAAGCGTTTGTTGGTTTTCTTAATGTTCATGATACAACCGGCGAGGGCTTATTGGAAGCGTTTCTTGAAAAGGCAAACAACTTAGGAATAGACATTGCTGACATGAGAGGCCAAGCTTATGATAATGGCGCAAATATGAGAGGAAAGAATAAAGGAGTTCAAGCCCGCATGCTAGAAATAAATGACCGTGCCTTGTATGTACCATGTGGAGCTCACACTTGGAATCTTGTGATCTCAGATGCGGCAAAGTCATCGAAATATGCTGTTGACTTTTTCGGTCTGATTAACAGAATATATGTTATCTTTTCTTCTTCACCTTCACTTTGGGATATACTTCAAGAACATATGCCAATATCTGTTAAAGGGTTATCGGACACTCTTTGGGAGTCGAGAATTGATGCTATGAAGCCATTGCGTAATCACCTTGAAGAATTGTGCAATGCTTTGTCATCTTTGCGAGAATATGCGCTTGAAAAGAAAGATGGCAATACAGCAACAGAACCGGTGTGCTTTTAGACCATGTTACTACGTGGCCTTTTGTTCTGACTGTGTACACGTGGTACGATATACTATTTCAAGTCAATAAAACCAGCAAATTAATTCAGTCACCAGATGTGTCAATTGACGTACTGCAGGCAGAAGTCGGTGCTACAATGAAGTTTTTGGAAGACTATCGAAATACAGGATATAACTCTGTGGTCACAAATGCACGTGAAATAGCAGAGCATATGGGTACTGAGCAGGTATTTCCAGAAACCAGGGTGCGACGTAAGAGAATGTTTGATTACGAATGTGCTGATGATTCGAGTCGTCTTTCTGCCTAAGAAAAATTCAAATCGCAGTTCTTTCTTGTTCTCACTGATCAGGCCATATCTTCTGTTTCGTCGCGATTTGACCAACTCGCAGAGTGGTATAAGTTGTTTGGATTTCTGTACAATGCTAACAGCCTGAAGCAGTGTCACAGAGAAAATGAACTGGAGAATCACAGCAAAAATTTTGAAAGAAAAATGGGAGACATTGATGCCATTGAACTCATAATGGAATTGAATCGTTTTATTTATGTCATCGAGAAAGAGAGAGGACTTGTCACGGCAAAAAATTTTTTAACGTACATATACAAGAACAGCCTTCAGGAGATATATCCGAATCTTTGCATTTGCATGAGAATTCTTCTGACCACACCAGTTACTGTCGCTGGTGCTAAAAGAACCTTCAGCAGAATGAAACTGATCAAGAATATCCTGCGCTCAACCATGACAGATGACAGGCTTTCTGCACTTGCAGTTATCTCAGTCGAAAACAAGATTGCCAGATCTCTGGATATGACCCATTGATTAACCAATTTGTGGAGAACAAGGCTCCAAAGAAGCGCTTTGCGTAAATACGGAATACATGTACACTGTAGGCCTATGTATACATAATATGAACCCTGTATATTGTATAAAATAAATACTGCATTCCAGTTTCTGCATTGTAAGGGGCCCCGGACATATGTTCGGAGGGGGCCACGTTCTTTGTTGCTACGGCCCTGGTGATGTTTAGCTACAAATGTTAGATCCCAATTCCAAAACTCAAGAGGTATTCAGATCTTAGGTCCAGATGCTCCCCATTATAAGATAGGACCAGCTGCCAAGTCTGGATCCAGATCCAAATCCAAAACTTTCCCTTAACATGAACGTGTCGGAGCTCTGGTTCCAGCACATCCCTAGAAGGAGCTTTGAGAACTGTTCGTGAAAAGTGCTAGAGATTGCATGGTGTCATTATTATTGCATACATAGTTATCTGCCTGTAATAGTGTCAGCACCCACCTATCGGGGGCACCCTGGTCTCTGGCCGATATTGTTTGCAAACAGTTCTTTTCGTGGGGCGGGGGGAGGGAAAGGCACTCACCTCTCATGGATGCCCCTTTCTCTCGGTTAGGTGTGAACCTGCTTTTCTTTTTTGGTCTTACATCAGGATGGCACCTGCCTCTCGTGAGCACCCCCTGGCTGCTGGGTATCTTGGCTGGCTCTCTCCAGCCGAGTTGCACACGCTGTCCCCCCTGCTGGGGTATACAGTCCCAAGTTCTTATCACAGCCCTGGTATGGGGCCATAGCTCTGAGGCTTCTTTTAAGAGGCACTGCCTTCTTCAGACACCTAGCTGGGGCCCATCTGGGTACCCTCAGCTGGTGTCCTTTTCAGCAGCCCTCCCTGGGCTCAGTCCCCTGGGCTCAGCCTGTCCACACTGACCTTTTCATGGTCCTGCTGCTATTCTATCCAGCCAGCCAGCCAGCCAGGCACCTGGTCTTTGGCAGCCTTCCCTGGGCTCAGTTCTGCCTGGTGAGTTTTCTGCAGTGAGCTGTCCATGGCCTGCTGCTCCTCTAGCCAGCCAGGCACTCGGTCCTCCCTTATCAAGCTTCACACAGCAACTGAAGGCTCTGCTCTGCTGCTTGCTTTTTATCTGGCCCTCCTGGCCCCTCATTGGTCGCTCCAGCAGCCCCTCTCATTAGCCGCTCTTCTGTAGCCACTCTAGGCTGCCTGGAGGACTTCTCGCTGCTCTATTCTGGAACAAGGTGCCTCTGGACCTAGTCCACCCTGCCACACTACCTAAAACCACAAGTTGCAACTGATAGCTACAGTCTTTTGTCAACTAATATATCATGGCCAAGCTTCAGTACACTGAAATGTTAGCATAATGCAACCCCAGTCAGGCACATTCTCACCATGATAATAGGGACAGTAGGTACACTGAATCATTCTCATTAAAAAACATTTACAATTCAGCTTTGCATAGATGTCATGCACTGTCCTTGCTGCTGTAATGGATCTATTAAAAGCACCAGTGGAAGGCTATCAGCAAACAATAGGTGTGTAGAGGTACAGCCTGAAAACCCATTACAAAAGGGCTTTGGGAGACACGTGTTTTCCAGCGCAGTCCTGGCTCTCTCAGAAACCTGAAGGGCCTCCAGGACAGGAACTGAGAAAGGAAGGTTAGGCTTACTCAGGCTCTTTGGTAACAGCAAACAACATGTGATGTTAGCTAGGGTGGGATGAAGAGGCTTCTTAGGATGACATTGAGATCCGGAATATGGATTTTTCAATAATACCCATTTTTACCTCACATGGATGAGTGGCAGCCACCATCTTGGCTGACATACCAGTAGTTGTCTCAGAGACCTCCACAGATAAAAGCCTGAGTCTCAGTGCAGTGTGTGTCCACCCACATACAACCAGAAGTTATAGGTCTGAGCAGGATGTAGCTGTTTGGCTATTATTTATCTTGGTAATTGAGTGATGGGGGACTATCTCTTTTTATAACTGCAGCATTGCTAACCCGACATGTTCAAAAATCATGAGTCAGCCCCCCCCCCAAAAAAATCATGAGATTGTCTTAAAAACATGATATTTAAAAAATGGAGTTCCTTTAATTTGCTGTCTGGCTTATGAGCCTTTTAGGATCAATCTTTCCCCTGCAATCACAAGGGTTGGAGACTTACTTTTAAGAATCACAAGAATCACAAGACTCCAGAAGATGAGGCTTTAAGAAAAACACTGACTCTCATAAGTAGACTCACAAGAGCAGGTGATGCTGCAACTCTGTTTTTCAAATGTGTCAAGGAATACCCAGAGCCAAGGCCAGGCACTTGCTCCATTTGAGTGTGTGGTAAGCAAAAGAAGAAACAACTTCTATTAATTAATAGTAATTAACAAATTGATAATTAAGTGTAAGGGGAAGCACGTAGCTGTGCGACCCCAGGCACAGACTCAGAACCAGACTGCGACTCTGCTTTCTGGTTCGATCCCTGCTCTGGGGTTGGGGTGGGAGGCCAGGGGATGGTATGTTATTCTCCCTGGACTGTGAGGGGACAGAAGCAAGACATGATTCCCTCCCCACACCTGGCCTCCCTCCTCTCCACCCTACTGCTGCTTCCCTCCACTGTGATGTAGCCAGCCAGTGCAGGAGAGAAAGCAGGATGTCTTGTGCCCCTGCATGGGAATGTTAGACAGGCAACAATGTGGCCTTTACGTGGGGAGGCAGAACTGGACCCATTATATGTAAAAATACATATTGGCTACAATTAAAAACTAACTTTTGGAGAGGAAGGATGGTCTAATGGGTAGGCCATGAGTCTAGCACTTAGGAGAGCTGTGTTCCTATCCCTGCTCTGCTGTAGACTTAACAGATGACCTTAGATGTGTCACATAGGCTTAGATTCTCAAAGGTATTAAGGTACCCAACTCGCAATGGAGACTGACGACTCTGTGTCTTATTTCCCCGACTATCAACTGTGGATAATAGCACTGCGTGATGCCACACAGTAACACGTTAAAGATTGTGAATGCTTGGATCTTATGGCCATGGGGGCCAGCTAAGCATGAAGAGAGAGAGGGCTCTTGTCCATACTGAAAAGGCAGCTGTATGTTTCTGCCGTGTCAAAGCAAGGGATGTAAATGTTTGCTTTCGTAATATGATCTTATTCATGGACCCCAAATATGCAACTTCATGGAGGCAGGAGGAGGAAAGAAGTATCATCTGAAGCAGGCTGTTTAAATTAAAAAAAACAAAACGTTATTTGCTGGAAATAGGAAGATAAACATGGATTTTAAAAGAAAGGGGAAATAAACTCTAGAAAAGGAAGAAAAGAAACTTGTAATCTGTTAATGGAATGTTTTTCTTCAGTGACAGTTCTTGGTTTTAGTTCATTAAACAAGATCCCTTCTGATTTCCTTCCCATTTTCTCTGACTGCAGACTTATTAATGTAGTCATCTATATTTGCTGGAAAGCCTCCATCTCAGAAGTTACTCCTGTTCGTAGCCACTTTAGAAAATTACCAACGGACACTGACTTTTGAACCAAAATTAGCTCATTTGGGAAATTACAGTTTCATTGATGTTAGCTGATATTTTTCCTTGTGTTCATTTATAATTGAGGTTTTGTTCTTTAATTTTTGGGGGGATGGCGAATCTTCCAGCAAAGCTTTTCATTAAAGGTGATAGAGAAGCAGAAACAGGCAATGACTCAGCATCCCTTTCTGCCTCCATTGGGAATGAAGCTGTTGCTCAGGTTACAGTCTCGTGACATCAGATGTCACCATTTATCAGATCCTCCAGTGCTCTTGCCAGTGTCCTCCAGCGCTGTGAAGACCTGATGTTTCTATCATTAAGAAAAAGAGTAAAATAAAACAAACGCCCTCCCTCCAAACTTTATGAAGCTGCCTCATACATTATAAAGATGCAGAAAAGAACAATGAAGGATTTAGTTTTTGGTTTGCATCTCACCTTTAACTAAGCACTGGGTTAAGAGAATCCATAACTGTTAGAAGACTTCTTTGATGATGATGATGATGATGATGATGGTAGTGTCTATGTGCTCCAGTTGTGGCCCCATTGTGTTAAGTGTTTTATACATAACAAAAAGATGCGCCCCATCTGAAAGAGCTCACAGTCTAAGTATAAGATGAGAGACACCAGGTGGCTACAACAGATGGACGGAGAGCAGAAGGAAACAATACTGATCAGCATGATAGGCAATGGTATCACATCAGTTGCCTATCCATTGTCAAGTGTAACTTTAAGGAGAGCAAGGTCGGGTCCTACATTACTATACAGATTTTGTAATATTTATTGATTTAGAAGCCCATCTTGCAAAAGTGTATTTGATCCTGCGAACTATTTATGTGTTTAATAGAACTGGTTAGAACATTTTTTATTAATTTTTTTTGTCGAAATATGCTCTTGCCTCAAAGCTGAAAGATATTGCAGCAGTATATTGATTTCAACCAAGTTTTCCTTTGGAAGGTTTCTGAGGTCCTGAGGTTCTGAGGGTAGGCTTTCCAGTCATTTCCAGAGGGAGAGAAGAATTGGAAACCTGACTTTTTCTGTTCAAAGATGGGCCTTTTGGCAGAATTTCATTTTCGAAAAATGTTCTCTGGGTTTTGTTCTCTTTCCAATGTGGAACGAAAACAAATTTTGAAATCTCAAAAGTTGTTGTGAAGTGGAATTGTTCTCTGGCCAGCTCTAGTATTTCAAGTCAAGATATGTGCCAGTGTTTACACGATTCCATCCCTATAGAACAGCTCCCCCGAGCCTCAGGGTGCTTCCAATGATAGCAATAAGGTCCTGATACTGAAGTCATAATGCAGGCAAAAATATCATTGAAATCCGTGGCAGTTCTGCATGTGTAGGACTGAACTCTTAACAGCTTGGCAGTACCAAAGTTTAGTAAATGTTTGCAAGCAATAACGCCACACAACATTAAAAAACAAAACAAGAAAAACACAAGCTAATGCAGCTGCTTGAGTATTTAGAAGTTGCTGAAGATCCAGTAGGATTCCTGGAGTTGGACGTGAGTAAGAAAAGACAGATGTCCCCCCCTCAATGAAAGGGACAGGTATAATCTCCCCCCTCTAATCTGGATGTTTCTGCCAATGCAACTCCGCCATCTCTGTGTTATCCACATTGATCTTCCTCCAGTTTGCTCTCTTTCAAGCTCAAGTCTCTGGCTTTGGCTTCATGGCCAAAATAGGTCTGCTGTTAGTATAGGATAACCAATGAGCAATAGCTATCCAGCTGTAAAACCCTAGCGGAGGGAGGGCATTATCGTTTTTACCATGAGGTAACAAGGCAAGGTCGTCACTCTGGTCCCGTCATGGCTCACATGGCCTCGCTACCTGTGGTATAAACTACAGTGCCTTGTCTCCACTGGGGCTCTACAGAGGGATCTCTAATGTGCTTTAGTTATCCAAACCTGCCCCCGCCCCCCAACATCACCTTGTTTTCAGTGAAGATACAGCCTAAGTCAGACTCTGGGGCCATAAAGCAACTGAATTATCCAGCTCTGATGAAATGGAGATGCAGGGCAGAGTGTCATCCATATACTCATTCCTGGGTACCAAAAACACCTCACTACCTCCCCAAGTCTCCTGTACACACTGAACAGGAAGGGGGACAGCAGAGAACTCTGCAGCACTCCCCACAGAACAGCATTTAGATTAGATGAACCGTCACCCAATACTTCCTTCTGGGTCCTTTCACAGGATAGAACCTCTCCAATACCACTCCATCCCTGCCCGGGCCTGCTGCCATGTGGCCAACAGCATCGAGGCTGCTGATACTGGTAGATCTGAAATAAAATTGGTATGGGCACCTGAGCTTTATCCACCACCAGAAAGACATCATCAGCCAATGAGACCTGTGCCGTCAATGTCCCATCACTCTACTTGTGTGTTATATCTCCCCCTGCATCTGTCTTGTCTATCGAAATTGTAAGCAGGCACCATCTACTACTATGTTTGTACAGCACTTTGCACAATGGCCCCCACTCTTGGCCATCCCTTGGGCACTGCCATAATAAACTTATTAAATAATAATACCTAGGTTGAGGATGCCAGTACTGCCAGAGGAACCTCATCACAAACCACTCAATAGTAAGAGGCAGGATGATAAGTGATGAGATTCTTATGAAATGCTGACCATGTCCCCACCCATCAGAAGTAATTTATAATATCCCTTAGATTTAGGTGTATTCTCCCCAGAGAAATTCCCCCTGAAGTCAACGGAATTTCTGTGCAGGCTGTGAGAGTGCAGTAAGCAATGGAGATCTGCAGCAGGGACCCAAGAGCAGAATTTAGATCATTAAAAGGAAGGAAGGATGTCTTGGGTTTAAGCCACGGAGCTGTGCATTAGCAGAGCCATGCTCTGTTCCAGGTTCTACCACCATCTTCTTAAGTGGGCAAATCACTTGGTCTCGGGTCCACATTTTCAAAAGTGTCTAGTAATTATGGATGATTCTGGGGACACTTAGGGCCTGATTTTTAGAAGTGCTGAGCACCCACAGCTCCAACTGAAGTCAAAGGAAGCTGCAGGTGCTCAGCACTTCTGAAAATCAGGACCCAGGTGGCTCAGAGGGGTACCCAGGAATGCAGGCACTCTAAATTAATGGCCACTTTTGAAAATATGCACCTTAACTTCTGCAGCAGTCAAATGGGGGAGAATAACACCTACCTTGGCCAAGCATTACGAGTGGAAAAGTCATTTGAATAACGTTTTAGCCCTAGTTCTCAGCATCAGTGATCACCAGGTTACGTGCCTGACGGTGCAGCATGATGATGTGAAGAATAGGCAAATGGTCCTTCAAGCAGAAGAGTTTTGTACACAGACTGCCAGCTAGAAAGTGAATAATGATAATACTTAGCACTTTTATGGGGCTTTGCAGCTTCACAGAGCTGTACAAACATGAACTAATTAATCTGAAAGTGCAGAGGCAGGAAGACAGGTCTGCAATAATGATTCTAGCACAGTTGTGTACAAGTTTTAATTTCCTATTTAGCCGTCTCCTTTGAGAATTAAAACCAGATGAAAGTCACAGGGGGAATCTGTGGACCACACAGCTCCCTGTCTTTGCTTGGCATCCCTGCCTAATTGCTTCCACGTAGCATTTCAGTGCAGACTTGCTTTACTGTGAATCCAACGTTGAACACCTTGCACCAAAACCATCCTTTGTGCAAGTCCTTTGGTTCTGGTGGAGTTAAGTCAGGAGCGAACGTGGCCCTTGTTTGGTAGAAGATGCACAGAAATCAGCTGGGGTGAAGGGAAGGATTCATTCATGTCTCATGAGTCCATCATGTTCCTCATTATGTCCCCACCACCCACTCACCTTTGAGGTTCCACTTCCAGTGAGGACCTGACTGAAATTCCCTTTGGAGTTGACCAACCAGTTACGTCACTGCTATACAATGAGAGGCCATCTTAACCTTCCACCACCAGGGACTGATTACGGTGTCTCTCTTTGTCCTGGCTAGTCTGGAGACTGAGACTCTGGGGGAATGAGAAATGAGTCTGCTTTCAATATATATACATCTATAGGGGCCAAGCTTCATTGCCATTACTCAATGAGAGTTTATTTCAGCATGGACTATGGGCCTCATCCTTCTCCATAGAAGGCAATTGAAATTTAGCCTTTGGTTTCAATTGGGGCATAACAGAGCTTTTAATACAGATTGAAGAATTTGGCCCTGTGTTATAGGCTGGGATGCGACCATTGCCTATTAGTAAGATTGCCTGACACTTCCCATTATAAGACTCTGTTCTTAATTGAGTGTAACTTTGCTAAACTTTAACTATTTGGGTGGATATTTTCCATGCCAGGTGTCTGCCTCAGGCTATGTTTTTGGGAAAGTTTCAGCCAAAATAGTTCAGCCATTTCAGAGAATGAGGTCAGAGGAAAAGACATTGTTTTGCCATATTGAAACAAGGCTGGCAACCTTTGCTTTGAGAGGCTCAGGCTTGGAGCAGGAACTTGAAATTTGGCATGGGGGAGGGCTTTGTATCAGACATTTGCCTTTTGCCATCCCCGTGAAAATGCACCCAAATGTAGCCAAGTTATAAGCCTCTGAAAAACAGCAGTTTGCACACGCTCAGTAGAGACTTCTTTGGCTTTTGGCAGCTAAAATCTCCAAAGAAGGAGGGCCTCTGGGAAAAACGTCAGATGTGATCTCGTAACTGAAGCCTGCAACTGACATACACGTGAGGGGGCTCCATTAAGATTGCACAGGCAACCATAATTCTGGGATTTCCTAACTTTTGAGGGCTTGACTTTATAATCTTGAGTGTTTTTTGTGTGTGTGTGTGTGTGTGTAATATTTATATAAATAGCAAACCTTGGTGAAGATTCATAGGGAGTGTAATTCACATTTGTGCAAAGAGACAACAAAGAGCCAGTCCACCATGGAAAAATCACATTTAGGGCCTCAAACTGGATCTTATGTGGTGCAAGGGTAGGTTAAGAGAACAGGGTACTAGACTGGGACTTAAAAGCCCTGTATTTGCTCCTTGGCTCAACAACAAACTTCCTGCATGACCTTGGGCAAATCACTGAAACTACCTTGAGCCTCAGTTCCCCACCTGTAGAACAGGGATAATGTTTTCTTGCCGCACAGGGATGTTGCAAGGATAAAATCCATTGCTGATTGTGAGGCTTTTATGGTGACAAGGGCTGTATTTCGATTTTAAACTCCTTGGGGCAGGGACCATTGTTTTGTTCTGGGTTTGTACTGCACCGGGCGCCATGGGGTTCTGTTCCATGACTGAGGCTCTGAACTGTTACCACAATACAAATAAATACTAACGATAACAACAGTACTTGGATATACAGAGACACTACAGCTGATCAGAAAATTTCCAGTTAATGTTTTCCCATCAGACAAGGCTGATTCATCAGAAGGGAAACACTCCATGGTTTCTATGGAATTCCAACAGAAATCAGGCAGGTTTCTGACCAAACCCTTTCTGCCAGGCAGGTTTCAAAGCCTGCCATGTGGGCTGACACAGAGCTGGGGCTCCCAAGGAATCTCCCTTCCAAATCAGAGAGTTTTTCACAGAACCAAAAGTCCCCGCAGCACTAACAGACACAGACCTTGTCCTGTCCCTTGGCATGGGGGTGAATTAATACAAGATTTATTTGCTAGGCGTATTGGTTGCATGAACTGCAGACTGGCAAAATGCACTGACCATTACATTATGCTCTGTTCCCCACACTGTCCCTGGAGCAACATCACCAAAGTTGCTAAAATATGGGCCTTTACCAGCAATTTCAAAAGTCCCTGGTTCAAGGGAGTCATCCTGTCACTTGCTGCCCCTGCTAAAAAAAATTGTTAGTTGACACATTGCTATTCACTATTGGCTTCAGAGCTTTCTTGATCAAGTTTCTGTAAGCCAGGATTGAATGATATATACCTCCATTACAATGTTCATTGAACTAGTAAACGAAAGGATATAAAAAGATTTTGAGTACTGAAAAAAAATAAATCCAAGAGACAAACACAGTTCAAAAGTCCTTGTCTGCTTTGCAAAGGGCAGTTATAGCTCACAGACATGCTGTATTCTGGGAAGACACCTGAACACCCTTGAAAAAAATCCTGCCTGGAACACAACTTGCTCAAGAAACACTGAACTATTTGCTGTGAAGGCAAGGTTTCCTAGTGAATAGGACAGTGGATGTAGGGCTCAGGACCCTGGGGTTCCGCACCCCACTAATCAACACATGAATTAGGGAAGGGGACTTGGTTTGATTCACGTGACTTGGTTGACTCACCTGTATAATGAGAAAAATAGATTCCACAATGATGGGAAAGGTGCAAGAACCTAGAGAGAACAGATGAGACTAGAAGACATCCCAGGTGTGTTGTGGGGCTCAGTTGTTACTTGTGTGGAGAATCTTGGTGAAAATTACTATGTAAAGGAAACACTTTATTAATCTGGAATTTTTAAAGCAGCCTATAGGCGTTAGGCACCCAAACACTTTGGAAATCTTTCTGATCCTCTGAAAATCCCAGACTAAAGCACGAGCACCACGAGACAAAGCTCTTGCGGTAGCACAAACTATCGCATAGTCTCTGTTATTTCCAATAGTGACAGCAGTAGTGCAGATCCATGGATTTACAGTAAAATGGTTGGGCTTGGTTTTCAGATGTGCTCAGACTCCACAGATCTTATTGTCTTTTTGTGGAGTTGTGGTTTGGCTGGCTTACGTGGGACTTAAGTGATGCACTGCCCTTGTGCTGGGCCTCTGCACCGGAGCGAATGTCCAGGAGGTAATATTCACAGAATCAATTATTTGCTGTGATTTTTTCCCCCAGTTCTGATCTTCACAACACATTTCAGTGAGCAAAAAATACAGTCGGTCAATTCCATTCACTGTGCTTTTGGCATTCCAGTCTTTATACTGAAATTGTAGCATGAGAGAATATCAGGGTTGTAAAGGACCTCAAGACATCATTTAGTCCAACCCCCTGCTTCAAGCAAGGCCAATCCCCAGACAGATTTTTACCCCAGATCCTTAAGTGATCTCCTCAAGGATTGAACTCACAGCTCTGGGTTTAGGAGGCCAAGCTGCAAACCACTGAGCTATCCCTCCCTCAAAGTTGCACAGTCTTGTTTTACTTTGGACTGAACAAGTTGTAATGGCTTCATGATAAAATCTCCAAAGACTTGCTTTGATATTATGTTTCATCATAACTTTCCCCGGTAATTGTGTTATTGTGTGGTCTTCTCACACTTGTATGGGCATTTTGACCATTGTAATGAAAACACAATAACATTGCTATGCTATCTCCCTGGATTTGTAATTAAATTGCTTCGCCAATGTAATTTTATATCTTAACAAAAAACTTAATGGCCTGGAACAGGCACTCCCTAAGAACTCACTGGATATCATTTTGCTGTCATTGTAATGACCTGATAACATGATCTCCATTAGAGTGAAATTTGCATTAACATTGTTTGACCAGCATAATCCCACTTTGTGTTCACATTTTTATGGTCTTAAAGTAGTTCTCGTTATATTCTGAGTTGTAACCCCTGGAATTCCAAAGAGTTGGGTGGGATTTAGTTAGACAGCTCCAATTAAAGCCGATGAAGTCATCTTGTCAAATAACTCTCTGCAATTCCGAGAAATTTAGCTGAGCTTGTTTAGCCACCAAATCTTGTTCTTCAGTGACAAAGCAAAGTAATATTATTGCTAAATCCATAGCATCATGACAGAAATATTATGAAAAATAGCTACTGTACATTCTCAGTAACTTGGTTGTACAGTTAGCACTTTCAGTTCAGTTTTCTTTACTCTGTTGAAAGGAATGGCTCCACTTGAAAGGCAGTATTTGCCCAGTTCTAGACAAGAGGGGCCTAATTATCAGGTAGGGTAAAGACCCTTTACACCACTCTGACAGCACAAAGGCACCTTAAAATGGGCAAAAACAGCCCCTGAGTGCACCCTTCCGCAAGGACATTCCCAGCCAGTACAGAACTGGTGCAAGAGTTCTAAACTGACTTCAGCATCGGGGGCAGATCAGCTGCATGTTGGGCACGTGGCCAGAGTGCACCGTGCCGGCATTGGGAAGCTGAGCCTAAATTAGAGCAGCTGCATAGTCCCGGATTATGGGGACTGTAAAGATGGTTTAAAACCTCCTTCCCTATCACTATCCCAAGTGCAGGCATATAATCACTGAGAATCAGGCCCAAAGAGAGAGAGAGAGATCTCCACAGACATAGAGATCTGCAAAAAAATTGATAGTACAGAACTAAGCAACGATATCAACTGGCTTCTTGGATGACATAGGTCTTAGTGTAGAGGGGGAATCTGTAAACATTTCAGAAGCACTGGCTACATTGTTAACGACAGACAGAGAAACAAACAAAGAACATTTGCAATGTTTTCTCAAATGAAGATTGAACTCTATTGATTTCAGTGGAGGAAATACAGCACAGCAAGGTATTTCACCGATCTGAGGTGACACAATAGCTGTTCAGAATGAGGTACTGCTATCTTGATGTAACAACTGAAGCATAGTGAATTCTGAGCCATAGGGAGAATTCCAATACACTTACAGCACATTAAGACATCACGGGAATATACCAGGGCTGCAAGGTTTCTTAGCCTTAAAAAAAAACAAAAAAATAGGAAATTGGCTCAAAACAACTCCACAATAAAAGGAGGAATGGCTCTGATTTAAATCCAATATAGGACAAAACCTCCCATCTCCATCTGCAATGAGATACCATTGCTTATTGCATCAGTTGGACTATTGCACGAATGCAAAATGGGGGGAAGTATTAATAGCTTCCCCCCGTCATGTGTGCTTAACCTACTGGTGAGTGTGTGTTACAGATACCCCGCTGTGCCAATCCACAGATGATATGAGTTGTTACAGCCCCCACCTGCTAACACTTGGCTTTTTAGTTCGAGCTGTGGCAGCTCATGCTTTTTAGCTTTGGAGATCCCTGGTACAATCCCTGCTATGTTGTCTAAGACGGGGGCTGTCACACATGAACACCAAGTCTAAGGGGAAAGATTGTGGATGTCAGTCATTCAAGGAGATTCTTGTGGGACACCTTGAGTAGCTGGGTGGTTGAGGTAGTTGAGTCGATGGACTTGTCTAAGCAGCTACCACAGTTGGGAGGCTTTTGACTCTCGGGAGGAGGCACATAACAGGAAGGAGGATGGGTGGGCAAGTTAGGCAGCTGGGTGGTAAAGGAATGAGATGGGGGAAGTTGTCACCAGCACAGGATAAGCCGTGTTTCAAGTGGAAGTCGACCGTCTTTTTCTTAGATGACCTCGTTATTGCAAAAGAGAGAGAAAAACAAAGGAAGGACCCTGTTCTGGTTAATGTTGTTATTAATATTTATTTGACACTATGCAAACACTTAAGAAGGAGGCTCAGTGCTCTGATTTGCTCACTGTCTCAGGGCAGACAAAAAGCCAGGCTTCAGGACAATGGGACTAACAGTAGGCAACGTATTGACAAGTTAGCTTGATGCACAGTGGAAGGGGGTCTTTAAAAGGGATTTAAATGTGAACAATTGTTATGCAATATCCCTTTTCTGGTTGACCAGAATCATAAAGCAGATGTTTCCCCTTATCCCGGTAGAAAAACGGAACTGCCATCAAAGAACAATTGTTTACTTATGTCTAAAGGTAGCAATACCAAAGAGTTCACATGCTAGGATGCTGGCTGAACAATGTAAAGTGCAGTAAGAATGAAAACCTCAGCTAGAAGTAATATTGTTGGTGGCCAGGCTTAGCCCAAGATATTGGCAGAGGCAAGTAGTCAATGGAAATGCTACAGCCCTCACTGGAAAGTGCCACTAAGAACTTCATCCATGAAAAGAATCTTCTAAGCATGGAAAAGGGAGAAGATTTTCAAAAGCACAAATGGGAGTTATGTGCCCAACTCTCATTGACATTTAGTGAGAGTTGGGCACCTAAGCATGCCTCGTGCCTTTGAAAATCTCCCCCTAACAGGACCATTGAAGAAAAATGAGGGTAGAAGTTTGCTATATTTTATCACAAGCTTTCTTTTCTTGTACTGGTTAGCACTGCAGATCACCCCGCGTGTGCACGTGCACGCACACACACACGCACACACACACAATTTCATAAACGTCAGTTAAAAATTTAATTCAATTTGTTGAGATCACAAGAACTAGTGGCCACCAAATGAAATTAACAGGCAGCAGGTTTAAAACAAACAAAAGGAAGTATTTCTTCACACAGCACACAGTCAACCTGTGGAACTCCTTGCCAGAGGATGTTGTGAAGGCTATAACAAGGTTAAAAAAAGAACTAGATAAATTCATGGAGGATAGGCCCATCAATGGCTATTAGCCAGGGTGGGCAGGAATGGTGTCCCTAGCCTCTGTTTGCCAGAAGCTGGGAATGAATGACAGGGGATGGATCACTTGATGATTCCTGTTCTTTTCATTCCCTTTGGGACACCTGGCATTGGCCACTGTTGGAAGACAGGATACTGGGCTAGATAGACCTTTGGTCTGACCCAGTATGGCCAGTGTTATGTTCTTATCAGCTGCATAAAAAAAATTATATGAAAAAAGCACAGAAAAAGAAACCCTCAAAGAAGGATTTAGGAACCTGGCTTTAGGCACTTTTTTTTTAATTTTGTTTTTAAATCTTGGCTATAGAGTGGCTTCTGGAAAACTTTCTCCATTTAATTGCACTGGGTGAATAAAGTTCTTGCCACCACTCACAGAGCAAAATCAAGGCAGGTTCTCTCCAGGAACTGAATCTCTGGTTAGAATGAAGTTTCTATTGTGAAAAAAAAATCCCTTTGCTAGAAAAAGGTTCCATTGTACAACATTTATGTTTGCATTGCTGAGAAGATGCTTGGCACAAAGACAGAAGGGGCCAGACACCTAACTAGAGTAAGTCAGTATAGCTCAATTGATTTGATGGACTTAGGCTGACTCACACCAGCTGAGATCTAGTACAGGATGTCAGGAGAACATGCACACAAATATTCTACATTTTGCCATATTTCTTTGTCCCCTGTAATTTTAATAGATTCATAGTTCCCTTGACAGATTCATGTAAACCCCGTCATGCTACTAATAAAACTGTCCTATCAACTGGACAATCAACCTCACGTCCCTAAAATAGTGCTATTTTCTTCAGCTACAGCTTGTGGGAAGCCAGAATTGTCTATAAGCAGTGTTTGGCACTCTTTTTTGTGGAGATATGTTATTCTCCTGACTGAAAAATTCCACATCAAACTGTTGCATTTATATACATTATGCCTTCTCCTCTTGAGCCTTTCCTCATCCATAAAAGCTGTTTATGGTCTACAGCATTTTTGTTTGTGTCCTAGAGACCAGACAACACTGATTTATTGGTAACATTTCCAGCAAGGGGAAGAAGTAAACCACGCAAAAGTCTTGATGCACTACACCTATATAATGAGTGTAACATGACATAGTTAGAGCAGGAACATGCAAACCACAGAAAAATAGATCTCCTGGCTCAAAAGTTATTATCTGTTTAGAGTTGAGAATTTCCTGGGCTTCCTGTCCTACACTGTTGGACTAATAATAGGTGATGACGGTACTAGATTTACATTGCATCTTACTACATGCACCATCTAATATTGCAGATCCACAGGGGAATCCTGAGGGTTGGCGGGAGAGAATATGATTCTGCCTGTGCGGGGTCTATGATGGGGAAACTCTGAAGGAAGGATACTATTTATTAATTATTAACATTATTACTAATTACGGTAGTACCCAGAGGTGCTAGCCAGCTTGGGGACCCATTGTGCTGAATGTTGTACAAGTGGATAGTAAGGAACAGCCCCTGCCTCAAGTTAAGATGAGACACAGTAAGTGGTACTAGCGATAAGAATAACAGTGATAGGAACAGATGGTTGCCTTGACTAGTTGCATACCCAAGTTGCAGGTGAGTGCCACTGAGACAGTTGCCCAGGTGAGTGTCTTCAGGTGCACACATTTTCTGAGGTGACCATCCTGAAGTATAATGGACATGTGCCAAAGAATGTTATACTGGCTGTCAGCTAGGTACCAAGGAAACACATGGGATGCACATAGTAGTTTGGGAGGAGGCCTTGCTTGGAATGGATGTGAAGTCCCAGGGAACAACTGGCCAATCAGGCTGTGGGTTAGAATGCTGAGGCTACGACAGGATATGGTAGCATCTCCGTTTCTCAAGGCAGAGAAAGTGGCAAAGGGAATCCTAGTTTGATGACCCCTAATGGGTATCGTTTGCAATATGCCACAATTTTCCTGTTGATAAGTCAGCATTGGCTCTTTTCGTAATTTTGTTTGTAGTTATCATCTCATGCTTGGCTCCTTTAATATATTTGTGTATTTTATACAGCTCATTATTAAGGGTAAATAAATTTGATCTTTTTATCGGTTTCTCCTCTACCTTCTGGAGGCTGTTTTGTTTAAAAAAAACCATAGCAATAAATCAAAATGGGGAGCAGAATCTAGAACAATGGTGCCCTACATTTTCCATCTTGGTACCCTGCTCCCCCAGGAACACATTGCTATTTATCCAGGATCTGGCCTGGACTCCCTCTCCCATGCAGCAATACAAGAAGGGCAGTGAATCCTATATAGAGAATCCTACTCAGTATTTACCCAGGATGGGAGACAACACTAGGCTCAGGAAAACGAGGAATTGTGTGGCTTTTATTGAAAAAAATCCACCACATTGTGTTGCACAACCCACTAGTTTAGGGACCAGGGCACAGGTGAAAATAAGTCAGTCCGGTCCGGTACACAGCCAGAAGCTTCCTCAAACTGACAATTTAAAAGGGTACTGGTGTAGTGGCAGCATTTTAAAGGGCCTGGGGCTCTGGCTGTGGTAGCAGTGGCCAGGAGCCCCGGGCTCCTTAAATCACTGCCAGAGCCCTGGGGCTCCTGGCGGCTGCTGCTGCTACCCTGGGGGCAGCTTCCCCAGGCCAGCAATTTAAAAGGGCCCTGGGCTCCTGGCAGTGGCTGAGAGCTCTGGGCCTTTTAAATCACCACCAGAGCCCTGGGGCTCCCGGCTGCATCCGCTACCCTGGGGCTCTGGCAGTGGGGCTCTGGTGGCGATTTAAAGGGCCAGGGACTCTGGCCACTGCTGGGAGCCCAGGGTCCTTTTAAATTTCAGGCCTGGGGAAGCTGCCCCCTGGGGTAGTGGCAACGGCCGGGAGCCCTGGGGCTCTGGTGGCAATGTAAAGGGCCCCTGGGCTCCTGCTACTGCAGACTGAGCCCTGGGCCCTTTAAACCGCTGCTGGCGTCCTGGGGTAGCAGCAGCGGCTGGGAGCCCTCAGGCTCCGGCGGTGATTTAAAGGGCCCAGGGATTTAAAGGCTCGCCCCTTCTGCCTGAGGCCCCACCCCCCACCTTGCTCAGAACACTGGCCCTGCGTAACTGGTAAGTCCCTTAAGTTACTTTCAGCCCTGGCCCCGGGTAACTTAATTATCGCTGGGTGTGCTCCCCAGCTGTGGGCAAGTTTTATGCGCTAGATATGTGGCAAATATGGTCTTGGTGAGCGTGTGTGCTGAGGTGGGCAAGTGGGTGGAGGTGACTATTAAAGCTGGCCAACATTTTTTGTGCTGAGTGTTTTCCCACCAAAAATATTGTGTTTAATCAAAACTGAAAACTTTTCACGGGGAAAAAAAAATCCATTCTGATGAAAGAGCTTGGTTTCTCCCGCAGGAAACTGTGAAACACACACTTTCTATTTGAATAAACATTTCTCAATGAAATAAAACATTTTTATTTTGTTGTGACGTACACTGTTATTGCCTTTTGTTTTCGTCCAGTTGAAGTAAAATAAAAGCCAACAACAAAAGAATCAAAATGACAGCACAAAACAAAGATGTGCCTTTCATTGCTTTATAATCTTTGTTTCTCAAGAACAAACCAAAACACATTGTGTTTCCAAATGTCGATTTAAAACAAAAATGTTATATCTCCAAATTCCCCATGGGGTGTGTGTGTGGGGGGGTACATTTTGCATTCAAAATTTCTCGCAGGAAAAATTAAGGTTTTCGGACCAACTCCAGTGAATATTATCTGTAAGTGTGTCCCCCAGAAGAGCTGGGTGTGTTCCTCCTCCTGCCATGGTGGGCAACCCTGAGCATCCTTGTGGGCTCCCCCAGGCCTGGGCGGGAGGGTTTTGTGCCTCCCCTGGTATGGGCATGTCTTTAAGCTTCATTATCCCCTGGCTTGAGCCTCTCTGTGGAGCAGGCATCTCCCTAGGCTTCCCCTTCCCCGAGCTGTGCCCTGCCTGGGGCGAGGCAACCTGCCCCTCTCCATGCACCTCTCTTTAGGCGCCTCTGCCCTCCACCTGGGAGGCATCTGGGCTCCTTCTCCGGAGCAGCACTGGGGCTTCTGGGCCGCATGGACACTTCCCCCCGGGATGCCACCTGGGCTCCCCCCGGCTGTCCCGTCCCAACACCCCGCTCCCTCCCCGGCGCGGGGCGGTCCGTGGGCGGCCCCGGCGCGGAGTGACTGGCGCTGGGCGGCACCCGGGCTGGGGGCGGATTTTTTGAGCCGAGCCCCGGCTCTCCCTGCTAGAGCGGCGGCTGGCGGCGGCAGCGGGCGGCGGCGGCGGGCGGGTCTCTCTCGCTCCTCGGCCGGGTGAGGCGGCGGCGCCCCCCCGCTGCCCTGCCCCGCTCTGCTGCATGGACGAGCATCGGAGCCTGCTGCGCTCGCCGGCAGCCTTCTCCTCCAGCAGGCACCCGCGGGGCGGCGGCAGCAGCAGCCACCACAACCCGGGCTACACCGAGCCGCCGCCCCCCGAGGCCCCCCAGCCCGGCCCCGAGCAGGAGGAGGGGGAGGAAGCCGAGGAAGAGGAGGGCGGCATGACCGTGGTGGTAGGTGGGGTGGACCCCCTGCTGGAAGAGCCCCAGCACCCCCACCCGCTGCTGGCGGGGGAACGCTACGACCACCCCCCGGCCCACGTCCCGCTGCCCCCCGGCCACCACCCAGTGGGTGGCGGGGAACACGAGTGCTGCGAGCGGGTGGTGATCAACATCTCCGGCCTGCGCTTCGAGACCCAGCTCAAGACCCTGGCCCAGTTCCCCCAGACCCTGCTGGGTGACCCCCGCAAGCGGATGCGCTACTTTGACCCCCTGCGCAACGAGTACTTCTTCGACCGCAACCGGCCCAGCTTCGACGCCATCCTCTACTACTACCAGTCCGGGGGCCGCATCCGGCGCCCGGTCAATGTGCCCATCGATATCTTTTCAGAGGAGATCCGCTTCTATCAGCTGGGCGAGGATGCCATGGAGAAGTTCCGGGAGGACGAGGGCTTCATCCGCGAGGAGCAGAGGCCCCTGCCTGACAAGGAGTTCCAGCGCCAGGTGTGGCTCCTCTTCGAATACCCGGAGAGCTCCGGGCCGGCCAGAGGCATCGCTATTGTCTCGGTCCTCGTCATCCTCATCTCTATTGTCATTTTCTGCCTGGAGACCCTGCCTGAGTTCAGGGATGATCGTGACTATGAGGGGACGGGGGGGACCTTTGGCACAAGCAGCGGCCTCCTGGAGAAAGACACCTTCACCAACTCCTCCTCCGCAGCTGTCTCGATGGTCTCGTCCTTCACTGACCCCTTCTTTGTGGTGGAGACACTGTGCATCATCTGGTTCTCTTTTGAGTTGCTTGTCCGCTTCTTTGCCTGCCCCAGCAAGGCCACTTTCTCCAAGAACATCATGAACATCATTGATATTGTGGCCATCATCCCTTACTTCATCACCTTGGGCACGGAACTGGCTGAGAGGCAGGGGAATGGCCAGCAAGCCATGTCCCTGGCCATCCTCAGGGTCATTCGGCTGGTCAGGGTCTTTCGTATCTTCAAGCTCTCACGACACTCGAAAGGTCTGCAGATCCTGGGGCAGACCCTCAAGGCCAGCATGAGGGAGCTGGGTTTGCTCATCTTCTTCCTCTTCATCGGAGTCATCCTCTTCTCCAGCGCTGTCTACTTTGCAGAGGCAGATGACCCCACCTCAGGCTTCAGCAGCATCCCCGATGCCTTCTGGTGGGCAGTGGTGACCATGACCACGGTGGGCTATGGAGACATGCACCCAATCACCATTGGGGGCAAAATTGTGGGGTCCCTCTGTGCCATTGCTGGGGTGTTGACCATTGCCCTTCCCGTGCCTGTGATAGTCTCCAATTTCAACTACTTCTACCACCGGGAGACCGAAGGCGAGGAGCAAGCCCAATATCTGCACGTAGGGAGCTGCCAGCACCTCTCCTCTACGGAGGAGTTGAGGAAGGCGCGTAGCAATTCCACCCTGAGCAAGTCGGAGTACATGGTGATAGAGGAGGGGGGAATCAACAACACTGCATTCAAACAGGCTGCCTTTAAGACGGGCAACTGCACAGCTACAAACAATCCCAATTGCGTGAACATCAACAAGATCTTCACTGATGTTTAAAAAAAAAAGCCTCTGAGGAAATGTTGAAATAATAATAATAATGCAAAGTGACCATGTAATCAGTATTGTCTGGAACATGCATCATCACTGGTCTGTGTGCGCCCTTGTCGAACACCTATATTTTTTAGATCATTCCTTTTAAAGAACAAGGAAGAGGATTACAAAAGAATCAGAAGATAAGAGGATGGAGGTGTTTGCAGAAAGGAAGATCAGAGGACAAAAAAGAAGAACGCGCTCTCCGTTGAAACAGGTGTTTTTTTCTGCAACATGTTGCAGGGCTGCTTTGTGCGTGGGGGTTGTGGGCAGCTGGCCTCTTTTCTCGTTTTCGCTGTGTAGCAGGTTTCCTTTTCAATTATACACACGTGCACTTGTTGGACTGAAAACCGTGAGTTGGAAGGGAAGAAACTAAAATTATATTGCAGAGCCTGTTGGCAGGCAAGGGGAGGGAATAACCATTTAATTTTGCAAAGCATCTCTGCTACCACATTGTTAAATGATGCTTAATATTGGAAGTGTGGTATATGTCCTTTATGGGCATATTTCTTTTCTTCCCCAGCCAGATCGTCTATGAAATTCTAATCTGTTCAGAGACCCAAGTGTAATCAGTTTTGATTTAATCAGAAAAATGCCCCCCTTCTCTATTCCTAATTCCCTTCTCCCACAACTGTATGGGATTGTTTCATCCAGCTCCAAATTCCTGGCTGCATGGTGTGTATGGAGAAATGTTCTTCTTACATGGAAAGGTTTAACAATTGACTAACCGAACAGCATCCTGAGTGTTTGAACATCCTGTGATGCCAGTGCAGATTGGGGATAGTTAAGCTCCCATTAAACCAGTAATGGGCTTTTTGAAGTGACTTCAGCCTCAGACAAAACCTACCAAGAGCCTAGAAACAAACGGGGGTGAGGGGTATTTTTGTCCATTTCCAATGCATCTGAGATAAGCGTCTGCATCTATCACAAGAAGATTAAAGTGACAAACGCCTTCCAGTGGAAGTTACTAATTCGGACCTGAGTGATGCAGTTTCCATAGCAACTCTGGTTTCCTGGGAAACCCCAAAAGGTTGTCATGGTATCCCTTCGCCCCATCCCCCTTCATCCTGTGCTGTTTCCACAGTAACCCTTCCAGATGGTTCCAACTTCTGTGATTCCACAGAAAAGCCACTGCCCTGGTAAACTGCACACACACATACAGAGAGTTAATCCCAGAGAGATTTAGGAGTAGAAACTAGTCATTATCCTAGATGCATGGTTCTTTAGATCTGAAACATTCCTGAAGCCCTGGTAGCTATCAAATCAAGAAGCAAGATGATCATCCGTGGAATGCTGCTACGCACATGTGCTGAATAAAACTCCTGTTCATAGGCAATAAACGCAACAAACCTCCAAATTACCCTGACTATCAAGTTAATATCTGGGCAGTAAAACTGAAAATTTATTCCCTATATGCAAATCTATACATCTGCTCAGAAGTTCTAGAAAGGCGATCTCATCCCTGACAGAATAAACCATACTTAAACTTATGGTACGTGACCTAGATTTTTCAAAAACCTCCCTCCAACTCCAAACAGCAATTCCACTTTCAAGTGTATACGGAACTGAACAACCAGACAGGAAACATTATAACGCAAAAGGATATCAATCTTTTGACATTGGGGTGTGTGGAGGGGGAGTAAGCAGAGATCTATAAAGTGCAGAGGTGCAAAGTAACCAAAATCCTGAGGGAAAATATGCCTGCCTCGTCTCATCCAAGTCAGCAGCTGCGGAACATCAGACAGAAACAGGTGAGTTATGAGCTGTGGAGAGAACAGATTATGTATCCTAAGACATTTGTACTTTCAGATGTAGACCTCATCTCTTTGTACCAACCACAGCATCCAGCCCTCCCTTTATGAACATGCACATGAGCTAAAGTGCAATAATCTTTTCCATAAGAGTCCCCTGACTTCCCCCCCCGCCTCAGCTAAACTGTATGGTCTTATTTAATTTTGATTTTTCATATCATTTGGTTTAAATAATGTGTATTCAGCTTAAGTAGCACTACACATACTCATTCTGCAGCGAAGCATCAATACTGTTTGTGGCCTTTTTCAGCAATATTATGCTAAAATTACCATTTCCACAGTGGTTTAGTTCACTTGGTCTCAGATCCCTTTTAAAAAGAAAATCCAATGACAACCCGTTTCTCCCTGTAAAGATGCAGGCTCGAAGTGTCAGTAGTAAGGGCCCGATTAAGATGCGCTGAAGTCCCATTGAAGTTAAGGGCTTTGCTGAATATGGATGGGTTTAAGCACATGCTTAAGTGTTTTGCTGAATTGGAGGAATTTGTCTTATTTAGAGCAAAATAATGTAGAAAGGAATGGGACTGGGCAGGTTATTATAGGCAAATAATTATCCATTTTAATTATAAGTTCAGAGTTTTCTTAAATTTGTAATATGGTTTTATTCTTTATAAAATTCTTGGCTCTGTTGAACTCAACAGAGTTTCACCATTGTCTTCAGAGGAGCCAGGATTTCATTCATGATTTACATGTGATCTTCTGTTCTGATCTTATTTAAATTTACCCCTTTGCTTTCATCCTCTTTTTAGCCCTTCCCTCTTTCAGTTAATAAAACCTTTGAGAAAGTTCATTAGGCCAGATCAGATAGTGTAAATTGACATAACTTCACTAGAGTTCCATCACTTTACAGCAGCTCAGAATCTGGTCAATTAATGATTATGCAATGGTCAGATATTATGGTGAGGGGAGCCATAGTTGTAGCTGGATAGATGTGAGTGCCCCTTTCTTGCCAGTTTTGTTTTAGGGTTGGGAGGATGATATACAGAAACTTGATCCTGCATATTTTTCTTTCCATACTTTCATGAACACTTTTGTCATTCATCCAAGCACAAGTTGTTTGTCCATCTGTTACCTATATAACTCCTTAACATGCTTTTTACATTTGTGTACCTGTACTTAAGTGCGATTTCAAAGATAGCAAATCCTCACTTTGATAACACTACATGCACATTTTCTCACAGAGGGAGGCCATTCAGTGTTCCTCATTTTCTGTTGAGGATATAAGACTTTTTTGGATGCATTTTTGAAATTTTAATCACAATTAAGGATTTTATTTGCCTGGATTGCAGTGGGAAAGCAGTGGAAATACTGTCCGCTTGACTTCCACTCAGAGCACAATAGATTTCCAGATGAATTCTGTGTTTGAATTCTTCTAGTGTCAACATGTTTGTATATGTGGGGGAGACATATTATAAGCACAAATATGGCACTTTGGAATCATTTAAAAAAACCCATACATGTGTGCATATAATGTGCAGTGAGGCTTAACTAATAATTTTGGATTTGCACGACCACTTCTTACCATATATTGGGGTGCAAGGTGACCAAATAATTGGAAAAAATGATGTTTTTGTCCATAAAAGGTGATGCCCATAAGAGAGCCTGAAAAAATATCCAGTGAATAGGCTGCAGTAAAAGGGCCCATTCCCCAAATATAGCATATGGTACAGCTGACAAAGCATGTCTGACAGCCACCAAAAATCGCTGCTCTCTTCTTTACAAATGTAAACCGTGTAGACAAAACATTGAAAGCGGAGAGGTGGGAGGAGAATGGGGTAATGTGGAAATTCCATCGCTGGCTACCTGCTCTTGTCTCCGCTTCATAGCAGTGAGTTTAGCTCGGTCAGGATCGGATTCCGTATCTCTGCACAGTTGTGCAGTCTGAAGGTTACGCTTTCGTTAGCTTTTCCAGACAGAGAATCTCGAGACCTTTCCTGTAGAGATCGGAAAGACTGTTGCTCACAGTGATGAAGGACTGTTCTCTTTGCAACCTGCTAGCACTCTGTAATGCATTTTATCTCCCATCTTGCCATGTGCCTAGTGGATCTCTCAGTACTCTGACAGTCATTTTTGAGATAAAGATCGGCAGTTTGCAGCACGTCGGACTAGAATGTTTTTAATGTGCTTAGAAGGGGCCGCATTAGAAGATAAGTATTATCTCTTCTGCTGCATGTAAATTGTCTGGCAGTTTATGGACAAACCTTCCCTAGTGGGGGTTGTCTAGTGTTATAAACCATTATATTTAATGGAGGAAACATTAATGAAACATCCCGGTTGACACTGTATGTGTACAGACGTCAAGCAGTTCAAAGCTATGATTCATGCAGCAGCTGTAACTTGGCTCATTGGTAGTACTTTTGATTGCTTTACATGGTGTTAACTTGAGTGGCTATAAAATGAATGTGCCTAACGGCATGGTTACCATTGCGGTGGGACCTGTAACTGAATTTTCTGGCTTCTGTGTTTCGTTGCCACATCCCTGTCTTTCACACCTCTCATCTGGCAGCAGGGGTGACATTCACTCCCTGCGTTGAAGAACAGAGAGGATAGACTAGAAGAAGACCGTTCCCGCCACAAGGAACAAAACCCTGTACCTCCTTGCTATTTATAACCCCTTGTGGCATGGTTGTCTGGGCTTTCACAGACCTGGTCTCCCAAATACTTCTTTCTTTCTTTCTTTCTTTCTTTCTTTCTTTCTTCAAATTCAGAGTTCATGTAGGGCCACCACGTATCTTCAGGACATTAATGAGCCATTATGATTCTTGGCCTTCCCAAATTCTTTTGGTTTCATTGCACTTGTGTGCTGCTTATTTCCTAGACCCCATAACGAACGGTGTGAGCCAATGCACACTGAAGTCAATGGGAACTTTTCTGGTGACCTCAGTGTGCAGGTCCCAAACTCAAAAGAGTCCCTCCAAGGGTTTCCCTTCATGGAGAGAATGTATCAATAATACAGAGGAAATTTAGAAGTCCTTTCCAGGGATAAATTGTCCCTGGGCTGCATATCAGAGGGAGTCTGTTACCAAGATGGGGTGCAAGTGTGTGCGTGGGGAGGGTCTGCAACCACTGATAAGGGCTCATAAGGGAACTTCACTTTATACCTTCCAGTTCTAGTGTAGACATGCCCTAAATTTCCTCTAGGATGGCATGCAATGGGTACCACAAACAGCAGATTCCAGCCTTCACAGCAAGGGCCTTGTTAGTATACTGGATCCTTGCAGGAGGAGGAAAGGGGCTGAATCTAGCAAGGCTCCCATCTATTCTGATCAGGGACAAGTTGAGGTTTCAAGTAATTATCTTAAGACTCCAGTGCCACAGTGGCTGAACCGGCAGATCCTTTGGTTCTTTCCAAAGCAGTACCCTTAATTAGCCAATCCCCAAGGGAGGGGTGAGCAGCAGTCTTTCTGTGTAGGGTTGTTGCCGTGACTGCTAAATGTTTCATGAAGACACCCAGTACCGGTCCAGAAGGTAACACTGAATTAGTAATGCTGTTCCCCTATGGGAAATCCGAGATGGTCTTTTTCTCCTTTCCACATTTCACTGCCCTCGTCCTCAAGTTCCTTCTCCCTTTACCCACTCTCCTGTCTTCCTCCCAGAATTCCTTCCTCTCCCTCTTTTCAAACCCAAGTGCCCCACCCAACAGATATACAACTAAGTTTTGGTAACAAATTGGAAACAAAAGAGTTCCACATCTTTTTCTCTGACCTGTCTTGTGCCTGGCATCCTCCTGAGTGCTCTACCTTGTGTCTAGTTCTGTCTTTTTCTTTTGTAAGTTCTTTGGAGCAGGGACTCTCTCTGTATGTTTGTACAGGTCCTCGTACAGTAGATCTTGATTTAGGCCCATTGGGCACAATCCCCATACAAATAATTGATGGTAAGAACAACACTGCATAACCCCCCGTGTGTATGTGTCAGTCAGGCCTGGAATGCATAGCTGGTCAGCTTCCTCCAGAAGAGGTAAAATTTCTCCCTGGGAAATTGTTTTAATAATACCGAGCTCTGACATAGCACTTTTCACCAGTAGATCTCAAAACACTCTACAAAGGAGGTCAGTATTATTCTTCCCAGTTTACAGATGGGCAAACTGAGACACAGAATGAGGCAGTGACTCTCACTGGGTCACCTAGCAGGGCAGTGACAGAGCCAGGAGTAGTACCGAGGTTTCCTGAGTCCCACTGCATGTAGTAGCATGTTCCAGTGAGTATCTGCTGGAACATGCTACTACATGCAAGACACATCCTCTTGTAAGTTACATACTCCTTCCTGTCAGGAGAGCCAATAAGAAGGAAAGTACAAATATATTACTATCCATCTGGTATTGCGCCAGATTCTTTCCCACACTTTGGGACCATAAAGGCATCAGATCTGGCCTTCTGGACATTCCCCAGATATAGCGCAGAGAGACCTGGCTTTTGTACCCTGGCAAAGGGGGCATATTAAGGATGTAGCCAAGGGGACGGATTGTGCCCAGGATGCTGCTGTACGTCAATTATGTCTCAGCTGGTATACCAACCCTTTCTGGAGATTGAGCAAGCCTAGAATCTCTCCTGGCCCTCAGGAGCTGCAAGCCGCTTGCTGGGTGCTGCTGAGAATCTGGGCCATTGTATTTCTGTTGCAGTATTTTAGACTCATTTTTCTAATTTGAAGAATTTTTAATGTGAGAAATTTTGAAGTGAAACAATGAATTAAAAAATTTCTTTCCACTGTGTCCTGCTTATATCCTAGGCAGTGGTTACCTTGGAAACAGCTGTAGGTTGGGATTGTCTGTCTTGGCTTTGGTGGGCAGACTCTTTGGTGGTGAGCGTGTGCGTCGGATGCACAAATAAATACACAATAACGTAGTTGGGTAGCTTTTCTTTGTGTGAACCTGTGAAAAGAAAATAGCCCGGCTGGAATACCAGTTAGTAAATGGAGAAGTTTTTTAGGAATTAAATTTGGACTGGTGGGTTTGTTCATTGGAGGTGGGGAAATTAGTCCAAACCAATTTTTAAATCGAGTGTATTGCGCTCCCCCGCCTCCAGATCAGCTTTAGGAATTATTTTGGGAAAGTTCTGTGGCCATGTTATATAGGAGGTTAGACTAGATCAGCGGTCACCAACCGGTTGATCACAATTGACTGGTTGATCCCAGAGGATCTCCCAGTTGATCGTGATCTCTGGTTGTTGCAGTGGGGCTGATGCTAAGGCAGACTCTCTATCCCAGTCCCACGCCACTCCCAGAAGTGACCAGTGCAGCTCTGCGGCCCCGGAGGCGTGGGGGCAAGAGTCTCCTTCCGTGTGCTGCTCCTGCCTGCAAGCGCCGCCTTCACGACTCCCATTGGCCGGGAGAGCGTGCTTGCAGAGAGGGGCAGCACGCGGAGCCAAATGCCCCCCGCCTACCTCAGGGGCTGCAGGGGCGCGTTGACCTCTTCTGGGAGCGGTGTGGGGCCGGAGTAGGCAGGGAGCCTGACTTAACCTTGCTGTGCCCGCCGCTGACCGGGAGCCAGCACCCCATACCCATTCCTGCACCCCAAGCTCCACCCTGAGTCCCCTCCCAGAGCCAGCACCCTAAACCCCCTCCTGCACCCCAGCCCTGAGCCCCCTCATGGAACCAGCACCCCATTCCCCCTCCTGCACCCCAAGTCCCAGCCCTGACCCCCCTCCCAGAGCCAGCACCCTGTACCCCCTCCTGCACCCCAACATTCTGCTGGAGCCCCCTCCTGTACCCAAACTCCCGCCTAGAGCTTGCACCCCTCATCCCCACCTGCACCCCAACGCCCTGCTCCAGGCTCAGCCCAGAGCCCTGTCATAACATTTTTTCCCAGATCTGGACCTTAGCGTCCAAAATATGGGTGTTAGCATGAAAACCTCCAAGCTTAGTTACCAGCTTGGACCTGGTAAAGCTGCCACCAGCCAGGAATTATACAGTGCCTAGCTCACTGTGGTCTCCACAAAACCTTCCCTGGGGGACCCCCAGACTCAGATGCCTTGAGTCCTACAACAAAGGGAAATAACCCCCTCCCCTTATTTCCTGGTTACTTCCTCCCAGGCTCCCCTCCCTGGACGACCCTAGGAGATTCCCTGCTTCCAGTCCTGGAAACACAAGTACCGAGAGAGCTAATCTCTCTCCCCGCCTCACCCAGAGGGTATGCAAAGTCAGGCTTAGTAAATCTAACACAAAGAGATTTTCCCCCTGACTTCTTCCTCCCACCAATTCCCTGGTGAGCTGCAGACTCAATTCCCTGGAGTCCTCACTAAAGAAAACTCCAACAGGACTTAAAAAGAAAGCTTTATATAAAAAAAGAAAGAAAAAGACATTAAAAATAGTCTCTGTAATAAGATGACACTCTACAGGGTCAATTGCTTAAAGGAAAAAAATGAATAAACAGCCTTATCCAAAAAGAATACAATTTAACACATTCCAGCAACTACACACATGTAAATACAAAAAAACAATATAAACTTATTGTCTTACTATCCTTGTACTTACAACTTGGAAACAGAAGATTAGAAAGCCAGGAGACAGAAAGATCACTCTCAGAGCTGAGAGGGCACAGACACAAGACAAAGAACAAAGAACTCACACCCCAAAACTTCCCTCCACCTAGATTTGAAAAAGTCTTGTTTCCTGATTGGTCCTCTGGTCAGGTGTTTCAGGTTACTGTTGTTACCCCTTTACAGGTAAAAGAACATTAACCCTTAGCTATCTGTTTATGACACCCCCCCAAATTGCAGACAGTGGGGAACCTCACTGGCGGCGATTTCTTCCTAGAAGTTTAAAATAAACAGATTAATACAACACATGCACCTTTACATATACCACTAAATATATAACTAACAGACATTTACATTTTAAGAACACTTTTATAGCAGCTTGGGCATGAGGAGACGCCTGGTAGGGTGGGGTTCTAATTGAGTGAGCATTACCTGTGTCAATGGAGTAGTATGCCCGTTCAGTCCGTCCTGGGGTGGCTGAGAACAATGGGGCGAAGCTAGTGCACAGCTCCTTGATTTGTTGCCGCTGCAGACGTTCCAGGGTTGTGGAGAGGTTCACCTCTTCCACACCACCATCTTTTTTCACATCGTAGTAGACACCTTCAGGCCACTCAGCATTATCTCCCTGGACTGTAAACTGACAAACCTGTAAGTCTCTGGAATAGAAAGGCTTGAGAGAATTAACATGGTACACTCTGGGCTTTAGTGAGGAATTGGGAAATGCTATGAGGTAGTTCACAGTTCCCAGGCGCTCTTGGACCGTGAATGGCCCTTCCCATGATGCTTCCATCTTATGGGCCTGTTGCGCCTTCAAGACCATAACCTGGTCTCCTACCTTGAAGGAATGTTCTCTGGTATGTTTGTCATACCAGGCGTTTTGCTCTTCCTGAGCATCCTTTAGGTTTTCTTTAGCAAGGGCTAAAGAGTGTCAGAGGGTGCTTTGTAGGTTGCTTACAAAGTCCAGAATGTTAGTTCCTGGAGAAGGCGTAAACCCCTCCCATGGCTGCTTCACCAACTGTAATGGCCCCTTAACCTCGTGGCCATACACAAGTTCAAATGGTGAAAACCCTAAACTGGGATGTGGTACAGCCCTGTAGGCAAACAGCAACTGCTGCAACACTAGGTTCCAATTATTGGAGTGTTCGTTGACAAATTTACGTATTATGGCCCCCAAAGTTCCATTAAACCTTTCCACCAAGCCATTGGTTTGATGGTGGTACGGGGTGGCAACCAAGTTGTTCACCCCATGAGTTTTCCACAGTGTTTGCATGGTCCCTGCCAGGAAATTAGATCCTGAATCTGTAAGGATGTCGGAGGGCCAACCCTACCCTGGCAAAAATGTCTGTTAGGCCTGACACACAGCGTTAGCCCTGGTGTTGCCTAGAGCTACTGCTTCCGGCCATCGGGTAGCAAAGTCCACGAAAGTCAGTACGTACTGCTTTCCTCTGGGTGTCTTTTTTGGGAAAGGACCCAGAATATCCACAGCTACTCGCTGAAATGGGACCTCAATTATGGGGAGTGGCTGGAGAGGGGCCTTGACCTGGTCTTGGGGTTTTCCCACTCTTTGGCATACCTCAGAAGACCGGACATACTTGGCAACGTCCTTGCCCATCCCCTCCCAGTGGAAGGACTTCCCCAACCGGTCCTTGGTTCTGTTCACCCCAGCATGGCCACTGGGATGATCATTGGCTAAGCTTAAGAGCTTCCCCCGGTACTTAGTTGGAACTACCAACTGTTTTTGCGGCTTCCATTCTTCCCGGTGTCCACCAGAAAGAATCTCCTTGTATAAAAGTCCTTGGTCTATAACAAACCGTGATCAATTAGAAGAGCTGAGAGGCGGTGGGGTGCTCCGTGCCGCCGCCCAAGCTTTCTGAAGGCTGTCATCTGCTTCCTGCTCAGTCTGGAACTGTTCCCTTGAGGCTGAGGTCACCAGTTCTTCCTCAGACTGGGGACTTGGGCTTGGTCCCTCTGGAAGCGATGTAGGTGATGGGGTTGTTTCTGTTGCTGGTGAACCGCTCTCCGCTGGTGCACCTGAGGGTATTTCAGGCTCTGGCTGAGCCTTTTGGGTATGGCTGTCTGTTGCTTCTGCCAGTTTTGGCTCGCTGGCGCCCTCTGGTGTTGAGTTTGAAGATGTGGTTGCACTTGCTGGTGTTGGTTGCTGTTCCAGTTCCGGGCCTGGGACTGGAGGTGCTGTGGCTGTTTCAGTGGTTGGCATGGAATCTGGGTCCACTACCTCTGTCTGGGTCTCTGGTAACACAGACGGGGCGTCTGTGGACGGCTCAGGAACAGGAATGGGTCTGGGAGCTTGCCTGGTTTGGCTGCATGTAACCATTCCCACTCTCTTGGCCCGCTTCACCTGGTTGGCCAAGTCTTCCCCCAGTAGCATGGGGATGGAATAATTGTCATAGACTGCAAAAGTCCACATTCCTGACCAGCCTTTGTACTGGACAGGCAGTTTAGCTGTAGGCAAGTCTACAGCTTGTGACATGAAGGGGTAAATTGTCACTTGGGCCTTTGGGTTGATGAATTTGGGGTCTACGAAGGATTGGTGGATAGCTGACACTTGTGCCCCCGTGTCTCTCCACGCAGTAACCTTCTTTCCGCCCACTCTCAAAATTTCCCTTCGCTCCAAGGGTATTTGAGAGGCATCTGGGCCTGGAGATCTTTTGGGTGATGGTGGTGTAATGAACTGCACTCGGTTGGCGGTCCTTGGGCAGTTGGCCTTGATATGTCCCAGTTCATTACACTTAAAGCATCTTCCAGCTGACTGGTCACTGGGTCAAGGTGAGTTACTGGAGACTGGTGAGGTGGAAGAATAGGGTGTCTGTGGCTTTCCTTGGGTTGTCGGTGGGGTCTTTGGCTGCCCTCGGTTGTAGGGTTTATTGTCGGTGTGCCCTCTGGGGTATTCGTTCCCCTTGACAGTAGCTTTCTTGCTTTCTGCCACTTCCATCCATCTGGCTCCAATCTGCCCCGCCTCGGTGAGATTTTTGGGTTTTCCATCTTGTACGTACCGTGTTATGTCCTCAGGAACACCATCCAAGAACTGCTCCATTTGTATGAAGAGGTGCAGTTCGTCCAAGGATTTAACATTGTTTTCTGATATCCAGGCCTCATAATTTTTCCCAACGTAGTAGGCATGTTTGGGAAATGACACATCTGGTTTCCACTTTTGGGTTCTGAAACGCCGACGGGCATGATCCGGGTTTATGCCCATTCTTAATCTGGCCTTGTTTTGAAACAGTTTATAATCGTTTATTCGGTTCTTTGGCATTTTAGCTCCCACCTCTGCTAAAGGTCCACTGAGCTGTGGCCTCAATTCTACCATGTACTGGTCTTTAGAGATGCTGTACCCAAGACAGGCTCTTTCAAAATTTTCCAAAAAGCCCTCGGTGTCATCACCTGCCTTGTAGGTGGGAAATTTCCTGTGCTGTGGAACAAGTATTGGCGAAGGGTTGTTAGGATTGGCTGTGTTTTGTTGCTTAGCCTTTTCTAATTCCAGGGCCTGCCGGTGGGTTTCCCTCAGGAGTTCCAACTCTCTCCTGTGGGTAGCCTCTTTTTCTCTTTCCCTCAGCTCCATCTCTTGTAGTTTTTTCCATACCTCGCCTGTGCTCGGCGTCTTTGATTTGTGCTTCGGCCTCCATTTTTGCCTTAGAAGTCATGGTTCCTGTTTTCTTGTGTTGGGGTGCCCTCTGGTGTTTATTGTCTGAACTGCTGGCTCTGTTGCCTCCTGGGGTTTGCCTAGCAACAGTGCCTTTTTTTTTCTCCTCTAGCTAACCTTTTAAATGTAAAGTAAACCAGAAAAACCACTTTATTTGCATGTGTATTGTGCTGGGTACTTGACTCACAATTGGAGTGCTATTGTCTGACAAAAGACCCTTAATAGTTCCTTAGTGGTTCCTTGCTTAATATGCAAGCTACTGCCAGGAGAGAACAGAAAAAATTTTTTCTCTCTGGTTCCTTTTAAAACCAAACCCTCTCTGCTTAAAAGCCCCTAGCAGAGAAAAGAAAGATATAATATTCCTACTGGCTTCTGGATTCTGTCTTTCCCACAACGCTGCACACCATGTCATAACATTTTTTCCCGGACCTGGACCTTAGCATCCAAAATATGGGTGTTAGCATGAAAACCTCCAAGCTTAGTTACCAGCTTGGACCTGGTAAAGCTGCCACCAGCCAGGAATTATACAGTGCCTAGCTCACTGTGGTCTCCCCAAAACCTTCCCTGGGGGACCCTCAGACTCAGATGCCTTGAGTCCTACAACAAAGGGAAATAACCCCCTCCCCTTGTTTCCTGGTTACTTCCTCCCAGGCTCCCCTCCCTGGACGACCCTAGGAGATTCCCTGCTTCCAGTCCTGGAAACACAAGTACCGAGAGAGCTAATCTCTCTCCCCCCATCATCCAGAGGGTATGCAAAGTCAGGCTTAGTAAATCTAACACAAAGAGATTTTCCCCCTGACTTCTTCCTCCCACCAATTCCCTGGTGAGCTGCAGACTCAATTCCCTGCAGTCCCCACTAAAGAAAACTCCAACAGGACTTAAAAAGAAAGCTTTATATAAAAAAAAGAAAGAAAAAGACATTAAAAATAGTCTCTGTAATAAGATGACACTCTATAGGGTCAATTGCTTAAAGGAAAAAAATGAATAAACAGCCTTATCCAAAAAGAATACAATTTAACACATTCCAGCAACTACACACATGTAAATACAAAAAACCAATATAAACTTATTGTCTTACTATCCTTGTACTTACAACTTGGAAACAGAAGATTAGAAAGCAAGGAGACAGAAAGATCACTCTCAGAGCTGAGAGGGCACAGACACAAGACAAAGAACAAAGAACTCACATCCCAAAACTTCTCTCCACCTAGATTTGAAAAAGTCTTGTTTCCTGATTGGTCCTCTGGTCAGGTGTTTCAAGTTACTGTTGTTACCCCTTTACAGGTAAAAGAACATTAACCCTTAGCTATCTGTTTATGACAAGCCCTCTCTTACACTGCAAACCCCTTGGCCCAGAGTCCGCACTCCCTCCCGAATGCCAAGCCCCTGCCCCAGCCCAGTTGAAAGCAAGTGAGGGTGGGGGGAGTGCAAGCGACGGGAGGGGGGTGAATGAAGTGAGTGGGGCGGGGCTTTGGGGAAGGGGTGGGGTAGATCCTGGGTTGCCCTTGGATTCAAAAAGTGATCTTGGGTGTAAAAAAGCTTGACGACCACTGGACTAGATGGTTACAGGCCTTGAAATCTCTAGTGAGATGATTATTTTTGCTTGAATCCTTTATATAAAATTAGCATGATTATTGATACCAAATGAATCTGAAAACAAGATACATATAAGGTGGCGCATAATCCTAGGGGCAGCTGCAGAGCTATTGGGGAGGAATAGAGCTGGGTGACTCTCTTTTTTTTTTGGCAAATATGAAATTCCCTGAAAAAATGCACCAACACTATTTGCAAATTCATCGAAAACCATTGGAAAACCAACTCAGAAATGTCAATGATTTGTTCTGACATTCCCTTTCAAAACTAGATTTTCAAAACAAAACCACTGTTGAACAGATTTCGTTCCACCCAAACTAAGTGGTTACGATTATTTGTTTTGCAGAGGAAAAAAAAATCAGTTTTGTTTCTAATCAAACAAAACTCACCTTTCCCTTCCTTCCCCCGGAGCTGTCAGTCCAGTCACAGACCTGAAAAAACAATAATTGGTTCAGCAATCATGGGGAAGCTGGTTGCGAGCGCTCCCCAACCTGTTCCTTGATCTCCAATGACAGCAGGAGTTCTATGGGGAAGGTGTTGGTGGCACGCTTTCCCTTTCTGTTTCAAGGAAGACTAGCTCATTACTCAGGGTAGTGGGGACTCAGACAACCTACACTGTGGATTTTTGACATCTTTACCCCTAATATACCTAACGTTGCGAATGCATGCATTAAAGTGAAATCAGCCATACAACATCCTTTCCCTCTTTATCCTCTGTCGTTGTGTCCTGTAACCAGTTAAAATTCCTTACAAATTATAGGGCCAGATCCTCTAGTAGCGTGTATCTGTGTAGCTCCATTGACTTGAATGGAGCTTGATTTATACCGTCTGGGGATCTGGCTCTCAACTAAATTCTTCTGATGGCAGGAGCATCCACAGCCTAATAAAATTTGATTGACACCTCAGTTGTCCAGATGAGATCGGAAGCTTGCAGTGCATTCCTGCACATGCAGATGGACACCCACCTTCATGCCATATAGTTGAATATCACTACGGCTGTCATTTCTGTCTGCGGACATGGGCTCAAAAGCTTGTTTTTTGTTTAAATGCCCTCCCTGAGATTTAAAGAATTCTAATTCATAGTATTGCCATCGAGAAGTGGCATAAGGAGGAAGATCAACAGGAGGAAGGCAGGAATGGTTGGGCTTAGGAGATGTGGAGGGTGACTGGTTTATTTCATTTTGATATTGCAGAACGTCCCATTCCTGCCACCCAGCAATGAGGTTTCTGCAGAGAGCAGTGACGGTGGAGGTAGAGGAGCTGGGTTCAGAGAACAGGGAGAGAGGACAGAGCAGCACTGACCCTGCCTGCCCTGGCATGTGCGTTCATGCGTACCGTATTCAGAAGTAGTTTTTGCTGGCATCAACCCAGGCGCAGGAACGCCTGTGCAGAAAATACACCAGGGGAGGGTGTGTCACTGGGAACTACCCGCAACTGCCTCTCCGGAGGCCTACACTGGCAGGGCACCAGTCACAAAACACAAGATGCCCCCCTCGCCCCCCAGAAGAACATGAAGCAGGGCAGTTTTGGTAGTTCACCTGCCCTTCTTTGGGGTGATATTTCCCTGAGATGCAAGGGGAATCACAACACAGGCTGTGGCTCCCGGATCCAAGGGCTGGTTCTACACTGCCCCAACCCCAGTGTAGTTTAGTTTAGAACAGCCTCAGGGCTGCTTTGAGCTGCTTATGGCTCCCAATCAGCTGTCCATTCAGCCAGGGACTGCAAGAGTGGTCTGACCATGCTCCCTTTCCTCCCTGGCATACCCCCTGCGCCAGGGACTGTATGGGAGTAAAGGGGGAGTGTAGAAACCACTGATGCCTTTCCTGCTGGAGGAGATCAGGTAGTTTTGTGGCCCAAAGCGGGGAGAGAATGCACTCCATACACACAGGTTACATTCTGAGGGCTACATACCAGTATAATAAGCCTGCAGTCACTACTCACGTCAACAGAGCTACTCAGTTATAGGCACATCTGAGACCAGAATTTGGCCCTGAATCCATGGACTCCAAGTAGCTGCTCTTTACCCTCCTTTTTGCAACTGTTCCAATCTTTCGGGATGGGTCACAGTAGACGTATCCAGATTTCACATTTTGTACTGTGCTTACTGAACAGGGAGAACGGAAATACGCTCACAACGTCTGCGTGAACAGCATATTCATCCTATGTCACAGGGACACACTTTCGTCGGTTTTCATTTTGAAGGCATCAGGACTTTAATACAAACTCCTGTTTTTTGTCACTTGGTTGAATGAAATTATGTTTTTGCCCATTAAGAAAACATTCCTTCTTGCAGCCAAGGAATGCGTACCTGGGCTTGTCCTTTTTACTGAAGCCATTTTAACACTGCAGATGGCAGTACAGGGTAAAATGCAACCAAGAGTGCTTTGCTGAACAATACTGCTCATTAATTCCACTGTGACTAATTGATTAGACCTTCTATGAGCAAAATGCTGTTTTACAAGCTCCACAAGTTTCATGAATCCATCTGTGTGTCATATATTAATGCACAGGCCTTAGATTTTCATTCTGAGTAAACCTTGCCTGTAGAAACACATTGATAAACATTTCTGCATGAAAATCCCTTCGGTGTTCCATCATTCTCCCCCCTGCCCCTCCCCCCTTTTAAAAAAATGATCAAGACATGTTCAAGTAAATTAAAACTGGTCTGGGGGAGGGATAGCTCAGTGGTTTGAGCATTGACCTGCTAAATCCAGCATTGTGAGTTCAATTCTTGAGAGGGCCACTTAGGGATCTAGGACAAAATCAGTACTTGGTCCTGCTAGTGATAGGCAGCGGCTGGACTCAATGACCTTTCAGCATCTCTTCTAGTTCTATGAGATAGGTATATCTCCATATAAAAATCATATATAGACTGAGATGAAGCAAGCTTGGGCTTTTAGCTTGTCAGTCTGGTTCGGTGTGGCTAAGTTTTTCATCCACTACTGCTTTCATCCCAGGTCACAGTCCGAGTAATCCTGGTGAGATGACCCCATTCGTAAACAAAAATCCAAACAAACTGAAATGCACAAAGCTTGATATATATGGTTGATTTTTAAAAATAGATCATTGTTCTGAAGGCACTGCCATTCGGACATTGTTCAGTGTTTTTTCTGTGAGTCAGCACATGGACAGCGTATGCAGAGAGATGCGTGTGTGTGTCTGTTTATATTGATCGACATGGGAGTATGCTGTAGTCCTACATGTAGGTTTCAGAGTGGTAGCCGTGTTAGTCTATATTAGCAAAACCAATGAGGGGTCCTTGTGGCACCTTAGAGACTAACAAAGTTATTTGGGCATAAGCTAACACTGACCTTGCACTTGGTAAGGCAACTCCCATCTTTTCATGTGCTGTATATTTATACCTCTCTACTGTATTTTCCACTCCATGCATCTGATGAAGTGGATTTTAGCCCACAAAAGCTTATGCCCAAATAAATTTGTTAGTCTCTATGATGCCAGAAGGACTCCTCGTTGTTTCTGCATTTAGTGCACCTGATGTTTTAGCTGGTTTGTCCATAAGTTACTATTTGGTATTAAGGATTTTATACAGATTCGGGATTTTTTTGTGAATACAGAACAATACAAGTGCATCTGCTTGATTTGGGCAAAACAGACACAAGTGTTAGGAGTTGTCAGACCAGATCAGAGCAGGAGCTCATGTAGCATTATCTCTGACAGTGGCCAGTAACAAATGCTGCAGAGGAAGCGCAAGAAACCCCATAGTGGAGAGTTATGGAATCGCTCTCTGGACCAGATAGAGTTTGAATGAAACCTCTGCTGATTTCTGCAAATGCCATTTTTCAAAGGACTGAAACACAAGCCAAAACAGTGTGCTTCAGACTGATCCCTTTAAGCTGATAATTATGAATATATAATAGATCGATCATTAGTGAGCCAGTTCACGGTTCTAATCTCTCAACAGATTGAACACCGGAAGTTTTGACTCTGTCATTTAGGAAGAAGGGAACAAATTCAATCAGCATTGATGGATGGATGGATGGATGTGAAAGCCCCATTCTGTAGCTGACTGTGTATGGGAGTGGGGCTCCATGGAACAGCGCATCCACATACAGTCAGGTTCAGAGTCGGGACCCAGAAGATTTTAACAAAGAGCCCGCAAAGGATTCAGGCAGCTTTAGCGACTGGACCCCCAGGGGCTGTACCATTCAGCAGAATTAGAATGGAAATTAAACAAGGCAATGTATTTGCTGCTATTCAGAAGAACAAACAGGAGCATAACAGGGCCCAGGGTTATTGCCATAGTATGGTCCTGTGGATAGAGCACTGGGTTGGGACTCAGGACATTTTGATTCTATTTTCTCTGACACTGGCCTGCTTGCTGACCTTGGGCAAGTCACATCCCAACTCAGTTTCCCTATATGCAAGAGGGGGATAATAATACTGACCATCTTCGTAAGGTGCTTTGAGAGCTACAGATGAAAAGCAAAATATACGAATTATAGCGTTTAAGGACAGAAGGGACCACTAGATCATCTGGTCTGACCTCCTGCCTCAGCACCTGCACACTAAACCCAATGACCCTAGTTAGACCAAGTATTACAGCCCACAGGAGGCTAAATTATTTATGTGCCACAGGCAGAGAACAGGAGGGACTGAGGTGCACCAGTACCCAAGGCTCTGCAGTGGCAGGGAACTGGTTAAGTGGGAAATACCCAGATAATTTGGCAAGTGACCCACACCCACATGCTGTAAGGGAAGGTGAAAAAAAACCCGAGGGTCACTGCCAATATGACCTGTGGGGACATTCCTTCCCTGCCCCACATATGGCCATCAGTTAGACCCTGAGCACAGTCTTATTATTATTTATTTTAAACCTATGGGTTGGTGAACCACATGGAAGCTGGAGCTTTTATTAAACTTGCCTATTCTTTGAGGGTATTTGCAAAGCTGATTTAAGGTTCATGAACCTTTTTTCCTCCCCTGTAATTTAAACTTATGTTTAGTTTGCCAGAAGCTGGGAATGAGCAACAGTGGATGGATCACTTGATGATTCCCTGTTCTGTTCATTCCCTCTGGGGCACCTGGCACTGGCCACTGTCGGGGGACAGGACACTGGGTTAGATGGACCCTTGGTCTGATCCAGTAGGGCTGGTCTTATGTTCATTTTTCATCACAAGGGAAATTCATTCAGAAATATTTTCCTAGCTGAAAGGGAGCCTGTGCTTTGTATTAGGTACAGACGACTGCCCCCAAACTCCCTGCAGACCGAGTAAAGTTAGGCTGCGGCAAGTGCTTTGACTTGTTCACGGAACTGGGATTAAATTGGGCCAGATTATTTGTGTAGTTCCATTCAAGTTGATGGGGATGTAACAGGGCAGATTTTAGCTCACTTGACCAGATCCTCACTGCTGTTCTTTGGAGTAGCTCCCTTGACATCCAGCGGAGTTTTACCAGTTTACACCAGCTGAGGATCTAGCCCAACGTATCTGTTTTCATTAGAATTTTCCTCTCTCGTTTTCCCTGCTCATTTCCTCCTCTGTGTCTCTTTGTGTTTGCTTTTCGTCCTCCAGCCTTTGCTCCATTTCCCAAGTGTCTATATCTAGTTTTCATCCTAATTCCCTACCCCCTCCCCACACTTATTTTATCACTCTCTCTCCAAAACAGAGCTCAAACCTAGCATTTGAGCTCAAGTTAAGTTCCCAGACCCACAGCGCTGGAGCGGGTTTGCAATGAGACAAAACAACTTTGTCCATCCCTAACTTGAAACTAGCATACACATCTCCGGGGCTGTCAAGCTGGCATCTCTCGACCATGCTCAATTCACTTTGAAATATAATCTGTACTGAAAGGTGTGAAAGGAAGCTAGCTTGGCATTGCGTGCATAGCACAACACACTATGGAAGGAACTGCTTTTTAACACCTCGTACGTATCATGTCTGCCAACGCATAGTCCTTGAACTTTAGGTTTTTTTGAATAAGGCCTCGAGTCACAGATTGCTAAGCATTCTGCTTTAAAAAAAAAAAATCCCCACTGGCTTTCATAATCATCTCCTCCCTCACCCTTTTCATTTTTAATTGAATGAGTCTAAATGAAGTCAATGGGATGAATTTGGCTCCTGTCCTGTACAGTAAATCAAATCCCATTTCAGATTGACCTGAATCAGGCATTGGATTTTATCTTCTCGCTCTGCTTTCAATAGGACTAAACTTTCCAGCCAGTATTATGTTCATCTGTAGTTCTAAATCTGAGTAATCCCGAGAAAGGCAGCATTATTTGAAGGCACCAAAACAGACAGTAAATAAGTCAATGATCCTTCCTCGCCCATGCCTTACTCCTGCCTAGCTGCAGTTTGGATCATTGCTCATTCGTTCAGCTGGGTTCCCGGGTCCTTGCAGGAGTAGGGAGATGAGGTGGGAAGGGCAAAGTGATTCCTCCTACCCGTCCCCCTCCCTGTTGCTCCTGGATGCACCGCCTTGGTGTTGGTTGCTGGGTCCCCCAGCAGGGGTTGGGCCCTGCCCCCCTCTGGAGTCACCTGAGGCATAAGGCTGTAGGAGCAGGCAGCCAGTGAGTTCCCCACCATTCCAGGGGTGGTGGGGCTCAGGCTTTGGGCTCCAGCTGTGGCAGGGCAGCAGGCTTTCACTGGGGAGCTTCGGGCTCCAGCCCTGGGTGCTGGCTGTGTGGCAGCATGCCTGAGGGGCCGGCCACATAGCTTCAGGCTCCATCCTCCTCACCCTCCGGCCACGGGACTTTGGGCTCTGGTCACAGGGCTTCAGGCTCCAGCCCTTGTTGCCTCCTCCAGCCCCCACCTCCAAATCCCCTGGCCCTCCCCCAGGGCTTCATTTGTCCTCAGGCTTGCCAGGGCTGAGTAAATCTGCTGTGAAAAGTGATACTTATATGTTTGTTAATATCCCTTTTCACAACAGACTTTCTAGCTAGCAGTAAATGAATTACAATGATTTGGACGTGTATCTGTGCATATTTATTTGTCTTCCCTAAAGCTAATTAAGGTTTTAAGGAAAACGTGAGAGAGCCGCCACCAGCAAGAGTTGGTGGCTGCACTCTGAGGCCACCAAAAAGTTTGCCCCGAGAACCCCTGTAATGGCAGTTTCTGAAAACCCCAGACTTTACTGAGCCTGGTCAGTCACGCTTTAAACCCGGCTATAAGCAGAACCTGCACCTGGTTATGTTAGGCTGGGAGCCTCTCCTGGCACTGGATGCAGATAGTGACCATGCCTCAGCAAGCAGCTTTTGATACCAAAGGCCATGGGGTTCCTCTTTCTGCAGACCCCAGGAGGGATGGTTGGAATCATTACCCCAGGACCACAAGGGGTTCTCTTTTTTCACCTCTTCTATTTCAGTCTTGAACAGCCCCCAGCTTGCAGGGGAGAGGGGGCAGAGTGGGGGACAAACTCCCTCCCTTTAGTCTCTTGCTTCAAGAAAGGGCTCTGGTTTTGATGTTGCCCTGTGGTGCCCACTCAGCAAAATGTACTTGCGGTAGCTTCATGCAGGGCTCAGGTTTTGTCCCCAGCTCTGCAGAGAACAGATGCTTCCTGTTTGGTTTATGGAGACTCATTATACCTAGTTCTGCGTCTTGTTCATCGGCCTTTTTAATCAGTCTCTTTATAACTTCAGAACAAACATTTCTTCGGAGCTGAAATTTAGCACAGTCGGCTTCCACCTGAGAGTGAATTATTTGCCGAGCCCGGGGAAGGGCTGAGATTCTTTGGCACACACACACAAACCTGCCCTTCCAAATTGCTGGGTGCTGCATACTTGTTTCTAAATTGCACACTTTTATGCTCTGCAGGAATCCCCCTAGGCTGGCCCGTTTCCATCCTCTCCTTCAGCACTGCCAGAGGAAAGTGTGAATGGTGTTGTGACAGATATTGCAACTACATGTCATATCTATTTTTTGGGGGGATGGGGTGGGAGGCCATATTTTATTTTATGTTTAAAGTATGAACACCTCAAAAATCGTTATCTTGAGATAGGCCCATTCGTAGCGCTTTGTATCAATACAGATGACAGGTATTTATGTGCTCCTGGTTCACTGTGGGGAGGTGCATTTCCTGCAGAATTTGGAGTCACTAGTGGGTGATTAATGCAAAATCCTCCCATAGGTCACAATTTCAGAGGAACTGCACCTTTGACCTTCCCGCTGCCGGGGTCTGTTCTAGGAATGCCCATTCAGGTCTAAGGCCTTGAGCCATTACCTCTCTTGGGGCAGGACTGGCTCCCTGCGACACAGCCTTGGGAGCCTGACCCCCTGGGGAATAGTAGAAGAGATGTGGGTCTCTGCCCATAGAGAAATGAAGGCTAGAGGCCTCAGACCTGAATGGACATTCCTGGAGCTGACCACGGTGGGGTCAAAGGTGTAGTGGCCCCAGAACTGTGACAGACTCCACAGAGGTGGTTGAGCCTCCATTCCCAGTGAGGGGAATGGTCCATGCACAGATAGTCCTGGCAGAGCCACCTAGAGGATTCAGGGGGCCTGGGGTCTTCGGCAGCAGGGGTCCCCCGCTTCAGCAGTAATCTGGCGGCGGGGGGTCCTTCCGCTCTGGGACCTGCCACCGAAGTGCCCCGAAGAGCCACGGCAGGGCCCCCCCACCGCCGAATTACTGCTGAAGCGGGGCTCACCGCCGAAGTGCCGGGTCTTCGGCGGCAATTCGGTGGCGGGGGTGTCCCTCGGAAGTACCCCTCTTCCACCAAATTGCCACTCAAGACCCAGAGTGGAAGAAGCTCTGGGGGCCCAGGCCCCACAAGAGTTTTCCAGGGCCCCCGGAGCGAGTGAAGGACCCCACTCCAGGGGCCCCAAAACACTCTTGTAAGGGCCCCTGCGGAGCCTGGGGCAAATTGTCCCACTTGTCCCCACCCCATCTGGGTGGCCCTGAGTCCTGGTGCTTAACTCTCCACTACTCCAGTTTAAATTGAGAGCGATTCAGTTGAAGTCACTGAAGTTAGACTGGTGAGAAACAGGTCTGAGAGGCAACTCGAGCCTAGTATTCTTTTAATGACGAATGCAAGGTTTCTCCCGGAGATTAATCTGGAAATGTGAGCTGCAAATGAATTTAAGTATGTTTGAAACTGATAGCCATATAGTTGTCATAAATATATTAGATAATGGCCATTTGGGGGTATTTAGGATTGCAATAAGCAAACCTAGTTGTAACAGGATGTTTGAGTAGTACAGGAAAATGCATTTTACTTCTCTGGGTAGCCACTGTAGAGTCCTATGAGTGGTGAAAACCCATTATAATTCACGTGAAAAATTCCTCTTAGTAAAGTAAAAGGTTTGGGGCAAAAGGCAAAATTGCCTTTGATACACTGACTGCATATTTGCCAAATGTAATTCAGCTACCCCCACCTCCCACACAGAAAAGCCTTTGAATCATTGATTTATCTTTATGAAGTAGTTTTTTTGGAATATTAATTAGAAGCAAATTTAAAATGTATAATTATTTAGAGGAAAAGCAGTAATGTGGTTCATGAATATTTGTGCCCTGTGTTGGAAAGAGTAAAATGTGTCTGTTATTGTATAATTGGGACTGGAGAAAGAGGGTCAGCTTTCAGGCGGGACTTAATTTGGTGAGCCAGCCGAGGTGCAGGACTGCAAGTTGGGGGCCAGGCTGCAGCCACCGGCAGCTCTTTCTCCGTTCAGCACAGGTTTCTCCGCATACTCAGTATAGCTCTACAATTCTGCCTGCCTGCTTGGAGCAGGGGGACTTGACCTATGCTCTCCTGCTCCTGGGGGGCCCTAGCCACTGGACTACGGCATCTTTCCTACTCTCTCTCTGGTTCAATCACTCTTTATTTACCAACAATGGTACAGCTTTGACAGCAGAGCTTGCAGGAGCCCTACATCTAAATATCCCATAGTTCAGTGGTTATAGCACTCAGAGGTGGGAGACCCCTGTTCAAATCCTCTCTCCTCCTCTGGCACGCTGGTTTTCTGAATTGCATTTTTAGGTACCTGCTTCTCCCTACTCGTATAGGGAACTTTGGCATCTAACTCAGCCTTGTGGGCACAGTGTAGTTCCTATGATTTTCTAGGTGCTTAGAAGTTAAGTGCCATGACACTCAGTGTTGCAACATTTAAGTATCTTTGTGGATTGCAACCTAGGTGCCTAAATATCTTTAAAAATCTGGTGCATGGCCTTGATTCTGGAACATGATCTGCACCAGGGAACGCATGCAGAACCCACTGAGACTCTGGGCAGGTGAGCAGAGAACTGGTAAAGTCAGTAGGACTCTCTGTTAGGTACAGGGTGTACTTGCAGTCAGTCAGTTTGCAGAATTGTGTGCTAAAGGGGCCTATGGATTAGCACCTCCTACTTTATCCATTTAGATTGCAGTCCTGTAGCCATTGTATATCCTAGTCATCATAAGATCCAAATATGGACATAATTTAATAAGGCAAGTTTTTAAAAGAATCGCATGTTGGGACACATTGGGTGCCGATCTCTTTTGAAAATTGTATGATTACTTAGATGTCTGCGTGGGAGCTGAGCTCTTTTGAAAATCTGACTCTGATTGTGTGTGTTGAGCATCTGAAAATCTGGTTCCACATGACTACAGTGGATTGGAAGAGGACATGGTCCGAGACCAGAGCAATTTATACTCTACAGAAAATTTTCACAAGCATCTATGTGAGTTAGGAGCCTAAATAGTAGTGAAAGTCAGTAGTACTTAGGGCTTGTCTACATGTGGAAATAGATATTGAAGAATAGTTTCTGTGTGGACACGTTTATTCCACACAAGAACCTTTGTGCAGTTTAGATAAATCCATTTTGAAAGTAGATTCATCCATTAAAGCTCATCTGTACAAAGAAGCTCTTTAGCGCGGAGTAAGATTGTCCACACAAGCTCTATTCCGCAATAGTTTTTGAAATATAATCTAAGTGTGTCTTCGCTACCAGAGGCAGTGCTTTAACGTGGCTGTGTAGTCATGGCAGCAGCGCTGGGAGAGAGCTTTCCCAGAGCTGTTAAAAAACCCTGCCCCCATGAGGGGAGTAGCTGCCAGCACTAGTGCACTGTCTACACTGCCACTTTCCAGCACTGAAACTTGCATTGCTCTGGGGTGTGTTTTTTCACCCCCCCTGAGCGAGAAAGTTTCAGCACTGGAAAGTGGCAGTGTAGACAAGGCCCAAAGGTATGCATTTAAAGTGCAATAGCTCCCCGCTGTAGACAAGTCTAAGTCACTCAGGTGGATTTGAAAATGTTACCTAGCTACATAGTCTCAGCAGGAGTTTTGGTTGCATTTAATAATAATAATAATAATAGTAATAAAAAGCAGGACCATTAATTTTGTAGAGTGATAGATTTCCAAAACTCTCTCTGGTTTGTATCTCAAAGAAACAGTAGGACTTCCCCTCTATAAAATGTGTCTTGATATTTGCTTTGTCCTAGTTAAATGTCTGAAATATTTAGATGTTATCTAAATGGATCAGGTAAAGTTTCTCTTGGGTAGTGACAATATGCAATATTTGCAGTCATTGGAGAGGACTGGATTTTCCCCCCTTTTACTACATTGGCAAATCTACCCATATTTTTACCCTTTCAAATGTGGCAATTACCTAGGGTCAAATTCTGTTCTAAGTTCAGTGGTGCAAATCAAGACTGCCTGCTCTGGCATTACTTTGTGTTTCCACTGGGTACAAATGAGATTGGAACCTGGCCTCGTCTCTCTGTAATCATTCACATACATTTGCCATCAACAGTTCACGCTAATTTTGTGCCAGATTTACAAGGCCAATCAGTTGCTAAACATGACTCAGATGATATCAGGCCTTAACAAAACCAGCTTGATTGAGATAAACCCGATGAGGGAAAGTAATGTCATGCTAATTACCCTGGGTAGGATTTGAGACTCAATATTAATGAGAGATAATAGTCAATAATTTGAGCATATTTTTGGATCTTTTCCTGTCTTTAGAATAGCAAACTTTGTTATTTAGACTGTGTTGCATTTAGACCATTAAACTGCTTTAATTAGCTATTTTGTACTTTTCATTTTTAGGGCATGAAGATTTCAGAGGTTCTTAAAGGGGATCTGTGTGCAAGATGTGTTCCACTTTGCCTTAAAAAAAAAAAAATCCAAACACCTTGTTTTTCTTTCAAAGCTGTTATTTCCCCTGCCCAACAGATAACAGAAGTCATCTCAAAGTAAGAGCTACAAAAATTGTAGTTGGTCAGTAAAATATTTCTTAAAAGAATCAGACACATTGAGAATGCAGTGACTAGTTATATTCTTTATATCGTGGACTGAACTGATGGATGGCCTATCCTCTTATGTATGCAGTACTTTAACTTCTAGTGGCATAAAGAGTTCTACGTGTTATCTGTGTTTTCTAACAAGTGCATTATGTAGAAGGGAACATCTTTTCAGCCCGAAGATTATCTTCAAATCATGTGCAATATAATAACAAGACCGAACAAAGCCAGGAAAAAGCAGAAGGAGGTGGAAAATCATTTGGACCTTATTTCAGCCTTTAAAATAAAATAAAAAAACCCCACATACTCATGAAAGATTAAACAACCAGAAAGGAAATGTTAAACAGAGCAGCTAATAAACAATCCAGATGTTTTGTCTGTAACAATTCAACTGCTCTTGCTGTTTTATTTCAAATGACTTTATCACGGGCTGTGTCTAGCCATGAGAAATGAATGAGTCATGTGCTATTTTTCTGTGAAATATTGGTTATAACTAGGTATGTTCTGCACCAAAGGATTTCCAGTTTACCCTAATTACACTAGGAGAAAAGGGTAACATCATCCACTGATGCTGAAGAGGAAGGTGTTGAAGAGTCAGCTAACAAGTTGTGCCTGGCTTTAAAAAGCAAGTGTCCAGACAGATAGCTGTGGGACTATGCGTGACTAATAGTGACTCTAGCATCACCATAACTCACTCGTCATTTCACAGATGTCAATGCTCCCTTTTCTACAGTATGTTGAACTTTATCAGGAATGCATATTATAGTATTGGTTTATAATACTATAATAAAAAAAGGAGTCAGTTATTCATTTAACAACTGCTGTTTTATTTTACATCTGTTTGTTATTTTCCCACTGACATCCAATGCACCGGGGTTAAAGAGAAGCAGCAAAGCTGCTGAGAAAGCGGCTCCTCTCGCGTTTGGGGTGATGTCTAGGAGACATACTGCCAATGATCATGTTGTCAGCAAGTAGGTGAGCAATTGCAGAGGGAAGGAGAGTGCATCACAAAGAATCTGTTGTATGGTTACTTACCATTATGATACTTGGTTGTTTTTGCTAGTAACACTAGTGTATTAAATAAGGCCCAGATCTTAGCATATGGCCGATGAGCCTACAGCATCAATCGGGGAATGGGTGTGAAAAGATAGCGTAAAGCTCACCTTTACACTCCTGTCCCATCCCAGGCTACCTATACGCTAGTCGGGTCCCGTGGTAGAAGTTATGCTGTCTGCAAAGGACTTAGGGTACATCTACACAGCAAACAAACATCACTGGCTGGCCTGGATAAGCTGACTTGCTCTGGCTGCAAAACCACTGTGTAAATGTTTGGGCAAAGTAGCAGCTAGGGATTGAGAAATGCAGGAGAGTCCTGAGAACACTTCCCACACCACTGGCAGCAGGAAGCGGGGTGGCTTAGGTGCTGCTGACTGTCTTTATGCTACCAGAGTATCCCCTACACTGGTTACACCAGCACCAGCTCTTGTGTCAGCAGCGGCACACCATGGCTAAGACGCTTGTCCAAACCCTGCTCAGGCACATGGGACTTCAGTACAGCATCCTCTGCTCTGAAATCTTTGCTCAGAAGTGTGGGAAGATACCACGTTGGGGTATGAATCTTAAGGTGTGCAGATCAGCGAGGTACAATTGTAATCACTGCTTGATGGGAAAAACTAGCAAGAGGCTTTCCCCTTCTCCCTTACTAATTTATGTAGCGCCCAGTTGCATTCTAAGCAAATGATTCTTCTCCCCGTCCAGAAGCGTAGCCACCAGGGAGATCAGATGTGTGGTTGTGAGGCGCGCTAGTTTATCTGCTGTGCCTATGTTTTTCCTGGGACAATACAGTAAAATAGCAGCTCTCTTTACTTTCAATGATAGGACTTAAGCAAAGCCAAACTGTGAAGAGGCAGACAAGCCCCAACACATTGCTCTAAAAGGCTCTCTCCTGCCCACATTTTGTTTTTGGACATTCATACCCCTGCATCGCTCCATCTGACATCCTGCCTACATCCCACTCAAAGCTGTACCAAACACAGACAACTGTTTCGCAGCAGAAGGGTTATGACTGCAATGGGTTTAGAGTCTTGTACAAAAGCAAATATAGATAGGGCCTGAGCCAAAGCCTGTTGAAGCCGATGGGCTTCGGATGAGGCTCTGCATGGTATTACTTTAAAAAAAAACCCAAACTGCATTGTTTATTTTTAACCACATCACGGCAGCTGTTTTCGCAGAGGCTGTTTGTCAACCCCGATTGGACTGGCTGAGACGGAGTTGGTTCTGTCTGCTGTGCAGGATTCAGAAGCAACAGCAGAGCCACCAACACGTGAAGAAGAAATAGCAGGAGCAGAGGCAGTGAAAACACGAGGAGTGGAGACTTTTTATTGGGGCCGTTATTCTCTTTTGGGTCAGTATTCCAAGAGCATTTTCAATGTATATACAATACAGGAAACAGAGTAAAGACCATGGTCTGTTGTATAGTTGACTAGAACATCCATCTTTCCCAGCTTTGTAACTAACAGTAAAGTGTGCTTGGAGCAGAAGCTTACACATACTGTATGTTCACTTGTATTTCAAACCAGGATACCAGGCAATCAGGCCATGTAGAACATCCCTGGGCCAGAGAAATGCTTCCGAATGGGACTCTAAGTCAGGAAAAATATTTTTTAAACATAAACGTCGTTCTCCCTCCTCCTGGCTCTAGAAATCAAAAAAAAATTGGGCTACGAAGTCAACCGATTGACCTGTGTTTCACTTTGCACTAGAGCTGCAAAGAGGAATCAAACTAAAGTTAACTTCTTCAAAACCTTGGGTTTGGGCTGGATCAACAGGGGCTTGTTTTGTAGTTCACAATTGCCACCCTAGTCTGATTGTGAGGCCTGGCTGTTGTAAGATCCTCCAAAGCACAACTGGTGCGCAATTTATAAAATTAGCAGTTGGGGGCAGGGAATAACTTCCTTGAAGGGACACTGCTAACCTTGTTTAGGCCTCAAAACCTATCTACCTGAAAATTGTCCATGCCTTTAAAAACCAAAAAAACCCTCTACCCCACCCCAAAAAAATCCTTTTCTTGAATTCTTCTCTTCCTCCTCCAAACTAAAGAAACATTTCTGCTAGAGTCAGCAGACCAGAGGCCACAAGGCCGAATGCCCATATACTGTCACCAGGCTTGTCCATGCGAGTCAGGCAAACACACCAGGCCCAGGCCTCCTCTCACTCACACAACCTTTACCCCAGGGCTACTCCACTGGGTTTAATGGAAACACTCCTGAGTCACACCTGCATGAGAACAGAGTCAGGCTGAATCCTGCATTTGCACCCAGAGTCACAAGAAAAGGGGTGTGTTGTATAAATGGAGGGTGCCAAACTGAACCCTTTTCAGTTTATGAAAGACATTTTGGGGATCAAGTAAGAGCTCAGTCCTGAACCCACTTGACTGCTATTAATTTTAATAGGAGTTAGAGCCCTTAGCACCTTTTAAATGTGTGTGAAAAGAGTTTCAAAAGCACTGAGTGATTTAGGAGCACAAGTCCCATTGACTTTCAGCATAACACATGCTCCCAAATCTCTTAGCGGCTTTTGGAGGAAAAAAAAAATCTCCCTCTAGAGACTGAAGTCCTACTTGTCCACAGACCAGCACGGCCTAGAGGTGAAAGGTTCTGTTTTCCATTACTAATCCCCGGAGGTGCCCAGTCCCGGAAACTCTGCTTTACGGATTGAGGCCTGGCAAAGTAACACAGATAAGTACATTTAAAAAATAAATAAAGACATTGGGCCAGATCCTCAGTAAATTTAACTTCACTGGATCTGGGCTGATTTATACCAGGTGAGGCTCTGGCCCTTAAGGGCAGGGGACTGGACTCGGTGACCTCTCAAGGTCCCTTCCAGTCCTAGAATCTATGAATCTTAAACTAAGCCCATCTCTCTTTAACTTGCTCTGTATATTTTTTCTTCAGATCTGTAGATTCCCACTGGCCTTCTCTCAAGGCCAGCTCCCTTCTATCAGAGCTATTTGTGCATCAGCTTCCTGACCTGTCAATGAGTCCTTGAAAACAAAGCCGAGTTATGTGGCCTGAGCCTGGTAGGGAACACTCCCACTGAATGTCTCACTTGCCGTGAAGAATCACAGGAGTCTCTGCTTCCTGTAGGATGGTTGAGACTGAAAGGATGTAGCTTCTGTGCACAGTGGGTGGGATTCTCAGAAAGGTCTAAGTCACTTGGTGGCTAACACGTCATTGACAGAAAATCAGTAGTCCAAGGATTACGGCTGGAGATTTTTCAGAGGGGCCTAAGTGAGCTAGGCACCCAAACTCCATTGAAATTCAATGAGCGCTAGATGCCTAACTCCCTTAGGCTGCCAAAAGGCAACAGTAAGAGGAAATACTTCAAAGCACCTGCCACAATTTGACCAAAAGGATTTGTGTCCAACACAGAGACTGTCATAGGGCACGTCTTCGCTACCGGCCGTATTGGCAGGTAGCAGTCGATTTCTCAGGGATCGATATATCGCGTCTCATCTAGACTTGATATATCAATCCCCGAACGAGCCCCTGTTGACTCCGGAACTCCACCAACGCAAACGGCGGTAGCAGAGTCAACAGGGGGAGCCGCGGATGTCGATCCCGCACCGTGAGGATAGTAGGTAACTCGATCTAAGATACTTTGACTTCAGCTACGCTAGTCACGTAGCTGAAGTTGCGTATCTTAGATTGATTTCCCCCCCTAGTGTAGACCAGCCCTTACTTTGCACCTGGCCAACATTTAAATGAAAGGATCTGAGGCATGGGGGGCCAGATTCTGATCTCATTTCCACCGGCATAAACTAGAGCAATTCCACTCTCTTCGGTGAATCTGCTTCTGATGTAGCTGAGACCCATGACTTTTGATTTGGTGTAATTTACAGTCTTGCTCTCAAATATTAAGTAGATGATCTAAAATGTTTGTTTACAGTGTTTCCTACTGCTTAATATGCTTGTGGGGTTGGACTCTTAAGTCTCAAAATGAGATGAGCAAAGGCTTCAGCAGGTTTGAAGTGAGCCTAAAGGCACTCATAGCTAGCTCAGAAAGCACTTTTCCACCCCCGTGAACATTCAGGAATCGATTGGATTGCAAAACAAGCTGAGTACCAGCCTAGAGTCTGATCCAGCACCTCTCAAGTCACGTGGGTAGCCCTTGCTCACACCAATAATCCTACTGACGTCTGTCAGATTACTTACACGAGTAAGGGGACAGACTGGAGCCACATACTGGCAGCAGGAAAAATTAATTTCCTAGAGTGCATCTCATCACCAACCTTGAAAAGCACTGTGGCTACCAGTCCCAAAGGGGTTAAATGAGTCTTAAAGGGTTTCTTTTGGTACATTGGAAAGTATTCCTTAAAATACAGAGAGGAAATCCATTTTTAATGGACCTGTACTTATTTTTATTTTTCAATAGTGTTATGGAGTAATTTTTATCTGGCATGTATGTGTAACATTATACCTCATGCATTTGCAGTAGCAGCCCATTTTGTGGAAGTGTCTCTCTGGTGTGGTTTGAAGTGCATATTTTGACTTGTGAGGTGATTAAAAACGAGACTCGCTTTGCCTGTCACGTTTGGGTTTGTTGATTGAGAACGTTCCATTAAAAATGTTCCATTCCAAAAACAAATCGCAATCCCATGTGTGTAATGCCATGATGGTCTCTGTCAAGTAGCAAATTCACCTGGTGACAGACATCAACAGCTGATAAAAACTTGCCAAATTTCATACTATTTTCATTACTGTACATAGAGTTAACAGTGAAACTGACATTTGGTAAATGTTGTCAAGGTATGTTCTATGATGTTTCGTTGGGTTGTGTTACAAGCTAGTTGTCGGTGTGCTTTTCTAACTCATCAAGATGACTTGATACTTTTAACTCTTCAGTGCAACATACTACTTGGATAATGCTGAATATAGTGTTGTGCGTTTTGGGAGAATACATGATTTGGAAGACAAAGGCTGTATTGCATTTTGCAAGTGAAGGCAAAGTAAAAGTGCACCCAGTCATGCCTTCTAAAGGCGACTTAATTATGGCTGATATCTCCAAAAGAGCAGGAAAATAGAGCATCTTCATTCTCACAATCTGATGCAGACTACTCATGTTTATTCATAGCCTTTTAAAGCCACATTCTGGGAGATGCTGGAAGCCTCTGCATTATATGTGATCTTTAGAAATTGGGCACCATGCAGTTCTCCTTTGAGCCCAAACACAACTGTTGTCTTCATGGAGTTTAAGGCCAGAAGGGACCATCAGATTATCTAGTCTGACTTAATATACATCACAGGCCACCTACACCTCCCAGCACCCGCACACTAAACCCAACAACCAACATTAGACCAAGGTATCACAGCCCATAGTAGTCTAGACTATTAATAAACATAGGGTCCAATCCTCCAGCCCTGAGCTATGGACTTCAATAAGGTTGCTCATCTGAGTACAGAAAGAATCTCGCTGCCCTTTCTGTCAGACAAAGCTATGGGGGCAAATCCTTATATGTCTATTAAGTCGCTTGAGCTGTGTTGATTTTCAACAGTTGAGGGTCTTGTTCATGGTGTTCTAAGTATGTTTTGTCAATCATCCTACACAGGTTGTAGTAAGTGCTCCCTTGATAAAACATGTATGAAGGGGCTTAGCTGGCAGCCCTTCATTGGTTAGTATGAGATGTGATCCTTTCCTCTCTAATAGGCAACATGCAAAGCATTGGAGGCAGTGTCACCGGGGGGCTTAGAGTCAGGACTCCTGGGTTCCATTCCTTGCCTCATTAGCAATTCACTTTAGGCCGGGTCCTGTTTCCACTTATGCCAACAACCAAGGTCCCATTGACTTTAATGACACAGAATTAAGCCCTTTGGACAAGAGCTACATTCCTCAAATATACTCAGAGGTATAATACTTTACAAATGTTAATTAAAACTTAACATAAAGCTCAATATCATCCTTGGAGAAAAACTGTTCTGTGTATAAAAGCATCAATATTTACTGTCTAGATTTTATATTGAAATCAATATCTTTCTTTGAAAATTGAGAAACTTCACAGGAAGTCAAACTTCCCCCCCGATCCCAAAAAGTTTTTGAAGCCAACACACATTCTGAATCTTCTACTTCTGCTGTCTTCATTGCAGTAGTATATTTATCCAGAAAGAGATCCATATATCTTAGAAGATTAGAGCAGTGGTTCTAGGTGAATTACTCTTTAAATCTGATGTTTTGACGTGCCAGCCTTTGATACAGGTGAGGATGGTAATGTACAATTTGTCCTGGTTATTTCTCTCCCCTCCTCCCTTAGAAAAACACAGTTGTGTGACTTTAAAAAAAATAATCAACCTAAAATCTTTTTATCCGCTTTGGCAGATTATGTTTATGCGATACCTGCTTCCAGTAACATTTTCAAGCTTATGTTCCTAAAGTTGGGGATCAGGTACATAAGGAGGCTATTGCAAACTAAGCTAGAGTATGAATTCAAAGTGCACTATTCTGCACTAGCTCCCGATGCAGGAATGCATGGTATTTACCAGAGGTGGGTTTTACCAGGCAACCTCATGGGGTTTACTGCCCCAAACAAAAAAATCAGTCCCAGTTCAAGGTATTTTCTATTTTAAAAACGGTTTCATTAATGCACACCACATTCCACTTAATTTGAATGTGCAACTAAAACTGTGGTTCTGTAAGCCAGTAGGTTTGGAGATTTGATCTGTACAACCCTAACAAAGTAAAACTGCAGTGGGTATCATATTCATAGATGTATTCTAGTACTTAACACTAGAATGTCTGCATTCATTTGGGTTTGGCATTTTCTCAAGGAAGTTATACGGGTCATGACTCATTTCAGTTTTCAACACTATCTAAATATTACATGTACAGAAAACTCAGCAAGTTGCTGAATATTTCAGTAATTTGCATTAGTCTATTCTAATAATAATGTTATTTTTCCCAGTTTAAGCCAGCACGTACAGTATCCGGTCCTAAACTAGTGTTTCCTCAGGAAACTGCCATCGCTGTCCCCATGTGCACGCTCTTATTCTGCACTAAGGCTACATCTGCTGTGCAACCAGGGTGTCATTTGCAGCTCATGCGGACGTACCCAAGCAGGCTTTAATCCAGCTAGTTTGCTACAAGTAAGTGAGGGAATGGCATCAGTGTCACGGCTGCACACACTTGTCTGGCCTGCTTGGGTATATACTTGCGTTTCTAGCCTGTACTGAAGCCCACGCTGCTGTGTCCCCATTGCTGCTTGTCATGGGCTAGCTAGATTAAAACCAAGTGAGGATCCATCTACATGAGCTGCAAATGATCCTCTCCCTCCTCCCCATTGCAGCATAGATTTATTTTAAGAGCATGGATTAAGCTAAGCCCCACAAAGGCACTTTTAAGGCAGAATAAGAAAATCCACATGGACAGCTAGTGCACAATACCTATTCCAAGCCTCTCTCCCCCTCTCCGTATACAGGCCCTTAGGCTCCTACGATCATATTTAGATACTGAAATGAAAGTGACCTGATTTTCAGGAGTGCTGGGCATCTGATTCTCCATTTTCCACAAAGGGATTGGTGAGAAATGGGAGAGGTAGGCTCAGGGGGTGGGGGGAGGAGAGTCCATTTTCATTTAAGTGCCCATGTTTGAAAAATTATGGCCCAACTGATTTGCCCAGGCTTGAAGACTTGGCATAAGAGCAAGGTCAGAACCCTGGGCTCCTAACTCCCAGTCTAACCCCTAGCCCACTCTGAGTCCTCTGATAGAAGCACATCCTTGTCCTTTGCAATCCAGCATAGGAACTGCTAGCTCAATTGCCCGTTCTTCCTGCTATTATTGATGTCACCTCAACACTTAGAGAACACCTTAGGCTGTTCCCTACTTGGGCTAGAGCTGCATTAAAGGCAATTATTATTTCTACAGTCTGGTGGACACAGAGTATTTTACTGGTATATAGAGCTTTCAGGCTAAAGCAAAAGCACAACAAAATGGTAACAGTACCCACGGCCGAGTCTCCAAAAAGCAACCACTTTGAATGATCCATCTAAAGGGGGAGAGTCTCATGCTCCCACTCCAGCCCATTTCTGCTAGATAAAAGGCTGGACAAGCCTCTGTTCTGACTGGGAGGTGGGGGAAGGAAATTCCTCCAGTGCGGGAATTGTGGAAGGCAACCATAAAGCTACCTAGTGAGGAACCTCTTGCAAACCCAGACATCTGGGACTGTATAAATTACGTCACAGCCACAAGGCAGCCCAGGTTCAGTGGGGCATTAAGGTGGCTTAAAAGCGATCTCCCTCAGACTGCAAGCTGTGTGCTGCACCTCTTAGACCCACAGCGCAGACTCTCACCCATAGTTTCTAGGGCAACTTGTTTGGACTCTTGCTTTAAGACCACCTTGTTTTAAGACCACCTTGTTTTAGGTGGCCAATTATCAACTCAAGTCCACCGTATCCATAGAGAATGGTGTTGACAACATCCAACATGCTTCACAACAACAATCCGATTTACTACTCATTCAGAGAGCTAGGTTCAAATCGTAGCTGAGTGGGCCACTCTGGCATTGTGTAATAGTACCTTACTCCTTGTGTTGTCCACTGTAATAGTGGGGACTATACACTCAGTAAGGTGCTACTCAGTGAGAGGAAGGTGGAAGAATCTGGCCTTAATTGTTCAGGTTGAGATTTTTCAGAAAAGCATCTGAGTGAATTAGTTAGAGCCCAGATCCCCAAAAGATATTTAGGGGTTTAACTCTCGTTGACACCTAAATACCTTTGAGGATCTGGGCCTAAGTGTTCAACTCTTTTCAATGGACAGAAGGTACCTAACTCATGTGCTTTTGAAAATTCCACTTGGAGATCTTTGCAATAAGATGTTGCATGTCTGAGACTGAAACCCAGCCAGCAAATACTAAGCCACCAACTTCTACCACTGAAATAGTTAAGTTCTCTCTTCCCTTCATCATTACATGACATTTCCATTGTGTTCTGTTATGACTAAAGATGACTGGATATATTTTTGCCTTTGCTTTCTCTAGCTAGACTTAACAGCTCTGTGATATACACACACTGAGTAGTACTGCAACATCTGTTTCTATCTGTATCAGAACACATCTGGATGCATTTCAGCAGAACTTTCAAGCTTGTCTTGAAGCACTGCCCTTTGAAATTCTGTTAAGATAGATAAAACCAAACATGCATCTCTTAAAAAAAGTTGACCATTCATGAATAGGTGCCACGAGAACCTTATAGAAACAATGTAATTCAAAACCTGGTCTTTTGTTTCAGGTTGTTGTTGTTGTTTTTAATTCCAATTTTGACAGTAAGTCATGTTAAAGTTGTTCCTTTGATACCAAACTAAACCAAGCTGTTACTTACGATGTTCTAAAATGTAAATGCCATTGTAGTATGGGGCCTTGTGTTAAGTTACCAGTAAACACAAGTGATTTTTTTGGTTGTGTGATTTTTTTACCTAATGTTGAATTTATTTTTTTAATGTTTTGCATTAGAACTTACAAATATTAAATTATTTCATATGCAAAGTTCAATAAAATGTCTAAAACATGTACCCTGTTGACTCACTGTCTCTCATGACCAACTTTGCTGTAAAAACATGTGATGGTTGCAGGAGGAGGCACAACAGCATGGTTACAATCCATGGTATAAGCATCAAATTTGAAATACCTAGTCCTCTGGAAACAGATATTTACATCCCCTGGACTGACTCAGTTTATTTATGTCTGAAGGATGAGAAGCTGAGAACCTTGAAGTTCATTGGGGTGACGTTTGCCCCTATACAGAGAGGCCTAAGCACTATTTGAGTCCCACTTAAGCCCTCCGGGACAGATTTTCGAGAGCACTCCACTCTCTTTAAGCACTTAAATAAGTGGCAAGATCTTCAAGAGAGTGCCCCACAATGAGTGCATGCTGGAATCTGAGCACTTCTGAAAATCTGGTCAATTAGTGTCTGTGATGCAGTAGGGACTGTCTGTGTGGGGAGTGGGAGAGCAGGGGAGGACTTTAGGGGATGGACGATGCCAGGGCCTGTAACCTGAGCTAGGTAAGGGAGGGGAAAGGTCAACACCTTTCCCCGGGAAGGGGACAAAGGAAGGGAGTGGCAGGAGGGAAGCAGTTTTGAGTTTGGGCTTGGGGCTGTGTGGGCGGAATTCAGGGTATCCTAGCTAGGATCCAAGCACCCTGAAAGCCCAGAAGGACTCGGTGGAGGGTTCCTGACTGTGCCTGCAAGCTCTGCTGTAACCTGTGTTCCTGTTGTCCAATAAACCTTCTGTTTTACTGGCTGGTTAAGAGTCACTGTGGGTCCCAGGAAGAGGGGTGCAGGGCCGGACTCCCCCACACTCCGTGACAACTGGTGGCAGCGGCAGGAGATACTGCACCCCGTGGACGGCGCTTCCTGCAGTAAGTGACTGGGGAACAGTAAAACGAAGGGGTGGTTAACCCCTGGGAGTGTGTGCCCAGTGAGAAGGACTTTGCAGTAACAGGGTCCCCCAGGGGATTGCAGCGAGCGGTCCCAGGGGCGGAGGAGTCTGCAGCTCGACCCTGGCAGAGAGGTGGTGACCTCAAGAAGGGCTGGTGCACTAGGGGTCCCCCTGGAAACCGTGGGGAGCGGCGAACACCCCTGCCTGTGAGTGGTCAGCAGGAAGATGTATGCCAAGCGGCGCAAGTGTGACCTGGTGGAACTGTGTAAGCAGAGGGGGCTGCACCCAGGGAGGCTCAGCAAGGACCAGCTGATTGCCCAGCTGGAGCAGGGAGACCGCATGAATGAACGGAGCCCTGTCTCTGAGGGAAGCAGCCGGGCAGATGCAGCGCAGGCACCAGTGTCTGTCCCCGCTGGGAGTGGTCAGGCGGCGGACGAGGGCTTCCCGAGACCCCCCCTTCCTAGGCCTAGGGGAAGGGCGGGGAGGAGCCCAGTGTATACCGAGGGCACCGTGACACCCCCGGCCAGCAGGGGATCCGCCTGGCGAAGCTCACCCCCCAGCAGGTGATCCTCCCGGCAATTCTCGGCATCCGTGGAGCGGACGCGGCTGGAATATGAAAGGGAGAAGCTTGAGTTAAAGAGGCAAAAGCTGGAGGAGAAGGCGAAACAGCGTGAACATGAGCGGGAGGAGAAGGAGAAACAGCGTAAACATGAGCGGGAGGAGAAGGAGAAACAGCGTAAACATGAGCTGGACCTGGCCCAGCTGACGAGCAGTGAGGCCCCAGCTGCGGTGAGTGAGGGGGGACCCAAGCCTACAAAGAGCTTTGATAAGCACTTGCTGCCCCGGCGTAAGGAGGGGGAGGACATAGATACCTTCCTGACGGCCTTTGAGAATGCCTGCGAGCTGCACAGGGTTGACCCTGCAGACAGGATCGCAGTTCTCACCCCCTTACTGGACTCCACAGCCGTGGAGGTGTACAGCCGACTGAAAGGGGCGGAGGCAGGGGACTACAAACTGTTCAAACAGGCCCTGCTCCGCTAGTTTGGGCTAACTCCTGAGATGTACCGGAAAAAGTTCCGGAGCCAGCGTAAAACCCGTGAGGTCACATACCTACAACTGGTCAACCGGGCGCAGGGGTATGCCCACAAGTGGACAGCTGGGGCCCAAACTAAAGAGGACCTGCTTGACCTATTCATACTGGAGCACCTGTACGAGCAGTGCCCGTCTGACCTGAGGCTGTGGTTGATGAACCAGAAGCCGGAGAACCCACAGCATGCAGGCCAGCTGGCCAACCAATTTGTGGACAGTCGGGCAGGGGATGGCAGGAAGGAGTCTCGAAGGAGAAAGCCTGCCTCAACGCAGAGAGAGAGTCATCATGGGACCTCCCAGCGGGGTCCTATGGAGAACCCCCTCAAAAGGGGAACATCCAGCGGCAGGTCCCTCTGACTCACTCAAGGGGACCCACGAGACATGGGCTGCTATCGCTGTGGCCAACGAGGTCACATACGGGCCCAGTGCCCCAAGCTCAGGGACAGACCAAGCAGACCCAACCCGCAGAGGGTGGACTGGGTAAAAACCCAATCGGAGGAGGGGCTACATTCCCAGGAAAGGGGGGCTGGCAACGTACCACCTGTGGATGCGCCAGGCTCCGGGTTTGTGGTTTACCGGGTGGGCGCGGGGCTGCCCCTCCGGAAGGAGTGCATTGTTCCCCTGGAGGTAGATGGGAGGAAGGTCACTGGGTACTGGGACACGGGCGCAGAGGTGACGCTGGCCCGGCCCGAGGTGGTGGCCTCAGATCGGATGGTGCCCAACACCTACCTGACCCTGATGGGCGTGGGCGGGACCCCATTCAAGGTGCCTGTGGCAAGGGTACACCTGAAGTGGGGGGCCAAGCAGGGCCCCAAGGATGTGGGGGTACACCGATATTTGCCCACTGACGTGTTAATGGGAGGGGACCTCGAGGACTGGCCTAGTAACACCCAGAGTGCCCTGGTCGTGACTCGTAGTCTGAGTCGGCAAAGGGCACTGCACCCTGACAACGGGGAAGGTACTCGACCCGAGGTGCAGGACCCTAACCCAGGGAGCGGGGAACGCCCAGGGGCACGGTGCAGAGAGGCTGCGGCCTCAGACCCAGCCAGCAGGAGAGAGCCGGTCCCCATCCCTGTCCCAGCTGCTGAGTTCCAGGCCGAGTTGCAGAAAGATCCCTCCTTGCGGAAGCACCGGGACCGGGCTGACCTTAGTGCGGTACAGACCATGAGGAGAGGTTGCGAGGAGAGGTTGCAAGGAGAGGTTCCTGTGGGAGAAGGGGTTCCTGTACCGAGAATGGGCTCCCCCAGGGGAAGTAGAGTCATGGGGGATCAGGAGGCAGCTGGTGGTTCCCCAGAAGTTTCGTCACAAGCTGCTGTACCTGGCCCATGACATCCCTCTCGCAGGGCACCAGGGAATCCGACGCACCAGGCAGAGGCTGCTACAGAACTTTTACTGGCCTGGGGTCTTTACCCATGTCCGACAGTACTGCCAATCCTGTGACCCCTGCCAGAGGGTGGGGAAGGCCCGGGACAAGGGGAAAGCGGCTTTGAGGCCTTTACCCATCATAGAAGAACCTTTCCAGAAGGTGGCCATGGACATAGTGGGACCCCTCAGCAAGATGACCCGGTCAGGGAAGAAATACATCCTGGTGGTGGTGGATTTTGCCACTCGCTACCCCGAGGCGGTGGCCTTGTCCTCTATCGAAGCCGACACAGTGGCAGATGCGCTGCTGACAATTTTCAGCCGGGTGGGGTTCCCCAAGGAGGTCTTAACGGACCAGGGGTCCAACTTCATGTCGGCCCTGCTCCGGTCCTTATGGCAGAAATGTGGGGTCCAGCACAACTGGGCCTCAGCGTATCACCCCCAGTCCAACGGGCTAGTAGAAAGGTTCAACGGGACGCTGAAGATGATGCTAAAAACATTTATGAACCAGCACCCGCAGGACTGGGACAAGTACTTACCTCACCTGCTGTTCGCGTACAGGGAGGTGCCCCAGGAATCTACCGGGTTTTCACCTTTTGAACTGTTGTATGGAAGGCGGGTAAGGGGGCCCCTAGACCTGATGAGGGACGAATGGATGGGGAAGGCCTCTCCCGAGGGAGAGTCAGTGGTGGAGTATGTCCTGACCTTCCGGGAAAGACTGGCCGAGCTCATGGGCCTGGCCAGGGAGAATCTGGCCCGAGCCCAGAGGAGGCAGAAGGTCTGGTATGACCGCACGGCACGGGCCCGTGCCTTCGCTACCGGAGATCAGGTGATAGTCCTCATCCCCGTGAGGAGAAACAAACTCCAGGCCGCCTGGGAAGGCCCCTTCAAGGTTATCAAGCAACTGAATGAGGTAAACTATGTGGTGGAGCTGTCAAACCGGGCACATCACCGTCGGGTGTACCATGTGAACATGATGAAACCATACTATGACAGGGGGAATGTGGTGTTGGCCGTGTGTGGACATTGGGAGGGGCAGGGAGATGACCCCTTAGTAGATCTATTCCCTGGGACAAAAGCTGGTTCCCCCCTGGAGGCGATTCCCCTCTCTGATCAGCTGACCTCGGGCCAGCATGCTGAGATCAGAGGGGTGCTGCATCTATACCGACAGCTGTTTTCCAACCAGCCTGGACGCACTAATTTGACTGTCCACCGGGTGCAGACCGGGTCACATCCCCCTATAAGATGCTCCCCTTTTCGGGTCACTGGTAAAACTGCCCAGGATCTTGAAAGAGAGGTCAGGGACATGCTGGCTTTGGGGGTGATCCAGCCGTCTTCCAGCCCTTGGGCCTCGCCAGTAGTGCTGGTTCCCAAGAAGGATGGGTCAATCCGGTTCTGTGTGGACTATCGAAAGCTCAATGCCATCACCGTATCTGATGCCTACCCTATGCCCAGGCCTGACGAGCTCCTAGACAAGCTGGGAGGTGCTCGGTACCTCACCACTATGGATCTTACCAAAGGCTACTGGCAAGTGCCGCTGGACGCAGATGCCAGGCTGAAATCGGCCTTTATCACCCCTCTGGGGCTCTATGAGTTTTTGACCCTGCCCTTCGGCCTCAAGGGAGCGCCGGCCACCTTCCAGCGCCTGGTGGATCAGCTACTGAGGGGGATGGAGAGTTTTGCCGTGGCGTATATTGACGACATCTGTGTCTTCAGCCAGACCTGGGAGGACCACGTGTCCCAGGTTAAACAAGTCCTGGACCGACTCCGAAAGGCTGGGTTAACAGTAAAGGCTGAGAAGTGCAAGGTGGGGATGGCTGAAGTATCTTACCTGGGCCATCGGGTGGGGAGCGGCTGCCTGAAGTCGGAACCAGCCAAGGTGGAGGTGATCAGAGACTGGCCTGCTCCCCAAACCAAAAAGCAGGTCCAGGCCTTTATTGGGATGGCGGGGTACTATCGAAGGTTCATGCCCCACTTCAGTGCCATAGCCGGCCCCATCACTGAACTGTGCAAAAAGGGGAAGCCAGACAAGGTGATCTGGACTGAGCAGTGCCAGGAGGCTTTCTGGGCGCTGAAGGAGGCTCTGGTTAGCGACCCAGTTCTGGCAAACCCAGATTTTGACAAACCCTTTATGGTGTTCACCGATGCCTCAGACACGGGACTGGGGGCGGTGTTAATGCAGGAGGATGAAAAGGGGGAGAGACACCCCATCGTGTACCTGAGTAAGAAGCTGCTACCCCGGGAACAAAGCTACGCAGCCATCGAGAAGGAATGCCTGGCCATGGTGTGGGCCCTTAAGAAGCTAGAGCCATATCTCTTCGGGCGACACTTCACCGTGTACACCGACCACTCTCCCCTGACCTGGCTGCACCAGATGAAAGGAGCCAACGCCAAGCTCCTGAGGTGGAGCCTGCTCCTGCAGGACTATGACATGGACGTGGTCCATGTGAAGGGAAGTGCCAACCTGACAGCGGATGCGTTGTCCCGGAGAGGGGACCCTGAACTTCCCCAGGTCACTGGGCAGAGTGACCCCGCTCAGTTCAGTCTCGAAGGGGGGAGAGATGTGATGCAGTAGGGACTGTCTGTGTGGGGAGTGGGAGAGCAGGGGAGGACTTTAGGGGATGGACGATGCCAGGGCCTGTAACCTGAGCTAGGTAAGGGAGGGGAAAGGTCAACACCTTTCCCCGGGAAGGGGACAAAGGAAGGGAGTGGCAGGAGGGAAGCAGTTTTGAGTTTGGGCTTGGGGCTGTGTGGGCGGAATTCAGGGTATCCTAGCTAGGATCCAAGCACCCTGAAAGCCCAGAAGGACTCGGTGGAGGGTTCCTGACTGTGCCTGCAAGCTCTGCTGTAACCTGTGTTCCTGTTGTCCAATAAACCTTCTGTTTTACTGGCTGGCTAAGAGTCACTGTGGGTCCCAGGAAGAGGGGTGCAGGGCCGGACTCCCCCACACTCCGTGACAGTGTCCCAACAGGAACTGTTGGGTACTGAGCACTTCTGAAAGTCTGGTGCTTATTTAAGTGCCTAAATTGGAGTGGAGCCATTCTGAAAACCTAGCACTGACTGTGGATGTTGAGCCTTTGGAAATCTGGTCCTTGGTGCATCATAACCTTGATGCTGTCCCTTCTGCGCATGGGTGAATATCAGCCACAAATAAATGTTGGCCTCTGAATATTCATCATGGCCAAATAAAGACTCAAAACTTTCATAAACATGGAAGATCAGCACATACCTATGTCCCAAATCCTCATCTAAATCCCCAATGATTTAGTGAGCCCCATTTAACCTCCAACAGCTGTAACCAGTCACACTTCTCTAATCAAGGAGGCAACAAAGCCCTGAAGAGAATTTCCAACACCACTGTAGAAGTGGAGAGTTTGTAAAGATTAGTCAGGCAATTCCTTTCTGTCTTTTTTAAAGCACCTGGCACAACATCCTCTAGGTCAGTGGCTCTCAAACTTTTGTACCGGTGACCCCTTTCACACAGCAAGCCTCTGAGTGCAACTCTCCCTTTATAAATTAAAAATACTTCTTTATATATTTAACACCATTACAAATGCTGGAGGCAAAGCAAGATTTGGGATGAAGGTTGACAGCTCGCAAATCCCCATGTAATAACCTTGCAACTCCCTGGGGGGGGGGTCCTGCCCCCTAGTTTGAGAACCCCCGCTCTAGGTAAATCTTTACAGATTTCATTTAAAAGCCAAAGGTGAGATCTTCATTGGGTGTAGTCATTGAAGTCAACAGAGCTACACTGCTTTACACCAGCTGAGGATCTGGCCCAATGTTAGAGTGATCAGCTGGAACCAAATTCCAGAATTCAGCACACTGTAAAGTTTGCGTCCAGATTCCAGGCTTTTGCAGGTTGGACCCATCTCTGCAATAAGAGTGGGTTCAGTTAAACCACTTTCCTTTTGTCAAGAAAGAAAAGCAACAACCTCTGGGTTTCCACAAGGCTTGAATGCCACAGCTGAGGAGGTCTCTCCTTCAGAAATGCTCTGTCGTGGAAGGCAGACTTTTGAGAGAGGACTATGAGTTTGGAGCACAAGTCCTATTGCATGTCAGTGGAGTATGTTCTCTTAAGTCACTTTGGGCTTGGCTACACTGGCACTTTACAGCACTGCAACTTTCGCACTCAGGGGTGTGAAAAAACACCCCCCTGAGTGCTGCAAGATACAGCGCTGTAAAGCCTCAGTGTAATCAGTGCCGCAGCACTGGGAGCGCGGCTCCCAGCGCCGCAAGCTACACCCGTAGAGGATGTGGTTTACGTGCAGCGCTGGGAGAGCTCTCTCCCAGCGCTGGTGCTCCGACTACACTCACACTTCAAAGTGCTGCCGCGGCAGCGCTCCCGCGCCAGCGCTTTGAAATTTCAAGTGTAGCCATACCCTTAGGCTCTCATAGATCTTTAGGTGCCTAAGAGCCTTTCGTTTCAATGGGAGTTAAGCACCTAAATACCTTGGAGAATCTAGGCTTTAGGGGCTTTTGAAAACTGCACTGGAAAGGGGTGACTTACCAGGCAGCTGGGTACAGCATAGCAGGCTTTCCTCTTGTGGCCCCTGCTGGGTCCTGCAGTGGTCTGCATCTTCTTGTGACTCAGCCCTCTAGCCAGCTGCCAGTCACTCCCAGCCCTGCCAGGGTAACAGCAGTCCTCCCACCCAGTAGTCCAATGCCCTTCTCTCAGGTCTTCAGACCCTGATTCTGGGCCAAGCAGTCCTTACATCCTCTTGCCTCAGAGCAAGGCCCCAGTAGTCCTTACTCTCTTCTGTCAGGGGTTTGGTGCCCCTTTCTCTAGCGGTGGGGAGGGGAACCCAGGTCTTCTGTTTACACCTCATCCTGTCCAAGGACCCCACAGCAAGCAGCCAAGACTAGCTCAGAGTCCTTGTGGCTCACCTGGACTCCTTCCTACCATGCCTGGCCTCTATGTCCTTTGCCCCAGCTCCTTTCCAGGCTTTGCAAAGTTCTTCCCTACTGTGATAGCAAGCAACACCTGCCAGGGCTTTCTCCCTGGAGGTCTGCTTCCTGCTCTTTTATCAGTGCTCACTGAAGGAGCTGCCATGGCTTCTTAGGGCACCTCCTGGCCTATTGTAAGTTCCCTTCCCACATTACAGGGCGGCAGACACCTAGTCCTCAGCTTCTTCCTGCACTGAACCCCTTCCTTGGTATTAGCCACCTAGCTCCTCTACACCTGGGTCTCATCTTTAATTGAGTCTGACACACCAAGTAGCTGCCTCCAGGTGTCCCAATGGAACACTCCTGTTCCCTTTTACCCTTTCAGTGCCCATGGGGGATGGGTTTACAAGGCATCACATCCTCCCATAGTCTTTAAAGCCAGTGAGAGCAAGAGGCTCAGGATGCAAAGATGCGAGACCCAGGTGAATAATCTGATTGTTAAAAGAATGTAAGTCAAACACACACACTACTTTCAGAAGCTGTGAAAGACAAGCTGGATAAAAAAAGATAAATTAACTAGAGATAGAAGCCCCCAGCTAAAAATCTGGTTTAATAAATTCATAGATTTTAAAGCCAGAAGGGACCAGTATGATAATCTAGTCTGACTTCCTGCACAGGACAGGCCGAAGAGTCTAACCCATTCAGAACATTGTGGGGCTATATGAAATCCTGATCTGCACTGTGCATTCCTTCTGCTGAATTAAAATTTTCACTTATGCCATTAAGCACACTCATGGTTTCCTAGAGCAGCCCATTAATCCAGCAGCGTGAAATGCTGGCACACAAAATGTCTGCTCTTGTATTTCATTCTGAACTCCCAACTCCACCAGGGTTCATGAGCCAGGGCTCAGTATTAAGCAAAAACCGGGCTGGGCTGTCTCAAATCAAGTGAAATGTATGCGTTGGTGAGGTTCTGAGACAAGCCCAGGAATGTTTGCTGTCCAGCTTTCGGGCACTGTTCTATGATCCACTGGCACCATCAGCGTGCATACAAATGGTTAACCAAAGGCAGAAGAGACTGTGAACAGGCAGACAGACACAATTCCCTGTTCTGAGAGCTATTGTAGAGGAAGGAGGGGAAAATGCCCCCTGAAGACTGAAAATAAGCCTCTCCTCTGCTTTAGATGGGCTGAAATTCACCCCTGTACAGAATCATAGAAGTGTAGGACTGGAAGGGACCTCAATAGGTCCAGTCTAGTCCAGTCCCCTGTAGTCAGGGTGAGACGACGTATTAACTAGATTGTTCCTGACAGGTGTTTGCCTAACCTGTTCTTAAAAACCTCCAATGACAGAGATTCCACAAGTTAACAGTTAGGAAGTTTTTCCTAATGTCCAATCTAAACCTCCCTTGCTGCAATTTAAGCCCATTGCTTCTTGTCCTATCCTCAGAGGTTACAATTTTTCACCCTCCAACACAACCAAGTCCCATGCGCCACTTAAGTTCCGCAAAAGCCATAAGGGTTTGAATGGGACCTAAATGATCATTTTAACCAGGAAAACAAACGGAAGACACAGGACTTGATTTTCCTCTCCCCATATTTTATGCCCCATTGATTTTAATGCAGTTATTGCTGATTTACATCTGCATAAGTGAGAGCAAGGTCAACTCTGCCACACAGATTGATGATCTGAATGGCAGCAAATTACGGACTGTCCTTCAGCTGTTTCTGAAGGAACATGCTGTGACGTGGGAATTTTCTGTAGTATTTGTACGAAGCCTATATGTGCCTCAGTTTCCCTCTGTACTTTGCATGGTTACCTAGGGTAGGGAAAAGGGGTTAAGTCTGCTCATGGGGGTAGCCCAGGACATCAGGTGTGGGCGTGATCTTGCTGGCTGGGCCACAGTGAATAGGGTCATTAAGGAATTGGCTGAAAGCGACCCATAGCAATGCAGAATCTGAAAGAGGCAATGGAAAAAGCCCCCAGGGCCAGAACATTGACACTTACCAAACAATGACCCAGACAAAGGAGGTTCCTTCCACTGGGAAGCTGAGCAAAGACCAGCTTGAGAACAAAGGACTGAGACGTGACAGACAGGAAATAAAGCGTGGGCTTCTGGAGAAAGCTGGCTGCCCTCTCCTGGGTCTGACTGAAGAGGTTGGAGAGAGACAGAGCCTGAGATGGAATCCACTGCAGCTTGGCTGGTGGTTTGCTCTGGCTTGACCAGAATGGACTATGCTTTAACCTTTGTTTCTCTATGCAAACCACAAGTATGGTTAACATAGTGCAACCCCTTGTGACATTAGCTGATTAAACTATGACCATGAAGATCACTGTTATATAATTGCAACACATTTTGTACAAAATGTGGTGTGTAAGACATTTATGGAAAGGTTATGATTCACTGAATGTGATTATTCATGCATTCGTTTGTATGCATGTATCATTTTTGTAGCTGAAGTTAGGAACATTAACTATGTACCTGTATTTCTAAGGTGTTTGCTTCTGAGTAGGACCAACAAGGTGTTTAGCCAGCACATTGTGAAGGAACTATTCAAGCAGAATGGCCCATTAAAAGGACACTATCACCCAGTATTTAGGACATGTGATGTTTAAAGGGGCTGCCCAAAGATATCAGGAGACCAAAGGGAGGGTGGGGAGGATTTGTTTACCAGACCCCTTCTCCAAAGGGAAAGAACAACCCAGTTACAAGTTTCAGAGTAGCAGCCGTGTTAGTCCGCAAAAAGAACAGGAGTACTTATGGTATCTCAGAGACCAACAAATTTATTTCAGCATGAGGTTTTGTGAGCTACAGCTCACTTCTTCGGAGGCAGTTACAATGATCACAAGACCCTTCTCTAAACAACAGTGATAAGGAGCAGGAGATCTCACCTCCTCCTCTGCATGGCCACTTTTGGCTCCCTATCCATTTTCCGGGGGGGGGGGGGATTCCAAGGTGTGAGGGAATGCAGCGGATGATGCCATGTGAGCATGGAGGAAAGGGAGGAAATCCTTGCATGTGATGTCACATGCAGAAAGGGAGGTTCCTAAAGAGTGGTGACATGTGGGGGTGATTTCAGGGTGTGAGGCCACGTGAGGATGAGGAGGGAGAAGAATCCTAGGTATGGATGTACATTGACTCCAGGCTAAGTGGGCATGCTCTGAGGAGCTCACATGAAAACAGATGGACAGTGGGTAGTGGAAGCAGCAAGCAAACAGCAACAGGGTGAGGGATTTATGGTAGAGGACGCCTGGTGAGCTTCATGGTCTGCAGAGAAAGTGACAAACAATTATCTTGTCTCAAACCGCACTCAACGTCAACCTGGGTTTGATTTACCACAAAGCCAATGGAGCCTTCTTAACCGGTTTTGTACCGGACACGGAACTTGTGCTGCAGTGGAATTTGGGTGGAATTTTAGAGACAGTCCATTAGGTCAGTGGGGGCAGCCACAAACCATGACACCTATGGCCGCAAAAAGACTCAACTTCCTGGAGGTTTTCGTGCCTTGAACACCATTGATAAGAGGCTGTGGCTTGGCTTGACCAGATTGCATACATCAAACAAATAACTGCAGCACATAGATGCCCCAGCCAAGATCAGACCCTGTGAACCAGATGCTGTACAAAGACAGTCCTTTGTCTAAATTGTCAAGGCAGAATTATTCTCCCCTTCAGCAGATGGGGAACTGAGGCACAAAGAGGTTAAGTGACAGAGGGAATTTGTCACAGAGCCAGGGACAAAACCCAGATCTTCTGAATCCTAGCCCAATGCCTTAACCACAAGACCATCCTTCCCCTCTAGGCCACCCTTCATTTGAATATCTCAGAGTGCTTTACAGTCATCAGTTAATACTCACAGCACCCTTTGTGTGGCAGGGAAGTATTTTTACACCCACTTTGCTGGTGGAGAAACTGAGGCCCAGAGTGATTAAGTGACTTTTCCAAGCCCAGTGGCAGAGCTGGGTGTGGAACACAAGAGCTCCTAAATCCCAGGAAGCCACTGATCTGAGCACTAGATGATGCTGCCTCTCAGAAAGGTGAGCAAGGTAGGGTGACCAGATGTCCTGATTTTATAGGAATAGTCCCGATATTTGGAGCTTTTTCTTATATGGGCTCCTATTACCCCCCCCACCCCCACCCCGATTTTTCACACTTGCTATCTGGTCACCCTAGAGCAAGGCGAGGAAGATTGACTTGTATTTCTTCCAAACAATCTTTCTCCTCCCTCCGAACTGCTGAGACATTTCAAACTGGATGTATGCCGTTCTTGAACAGAAAGGTAGCATGGTTCTTGCAACCAGCCTCTGAGCAAACCAAAAACATGTGAAGCTGCAATTTCCAATCCAGGCTTGCAATCAGCAGATGACAGTCCTTTAGTATTCTGCTGGTACAGGAAACCACCTTCTCAGAACAGGAGTGTAGGGGAAGCTACATGGCTATAAATAGTCATTTTACAAAGAAGCATCTGAAAACAGCTGAGAGAAGAAAGGGGGTTTCCATGACAACTGGGACGTCTCATGCTCCCAAGAGAGGGGGGAAGATGAAGAAATAGTAAATAAGACAGAAAAATGATAAGGAGGCGGAAATGGTATCACGTTACAAACTGAATGCTACCAAGACAGAGAAGGCTAGCTGGAAACCATGCACCATCTGCTCCAGACCTGTCAGCTGAAATCAGCTCATGCTGCTGTTAGACACCACAAAGGAAGGGAGCTTGCTTTCCTATTGCTACACAGTGATAGTGTCCATCATTGGCAGGCAGCCTGGATGAATACAGCGCAGGAGAGCTGAGTTCTAGTTCTGCTACTGGCTTGTGGGACCAGAGGCAAGTGACTTCTTCTTTCTCTCTCTTATTTGTATTACTTTAGTGCCTAGGTATCCTGGCCCTGGATCAGCTCCCCATTGTGCTAAGTATCAGAGGGGTAGCAGTGTTAGTCTGGATCTGTAAAAGCAGCAAAGAATCCTGTGGCACCTTATAGATTAACAGACGTTTTGGAGCATGAGCTTTCATGGGTGAATACCCACTTCGTCAGATGCATGCACCCACAAAAGCTCATGCTCCAAAACGTCTGTTAGTCTATAAGGTGCCACAGGATTCTTTGCTGCCATTGTGCTAGGCGCTGTACAAACACAGGACAGAAAGATGGTGCCTTCTGCAAAGAACTTAAACTATCTCCTCATCTGCTTGTGTGTCTTGGCTGCTTCAACCGTAAGCTCTTCAGTGCATAGATGTTTTCTCACTATGTGTCTGTACAAAACCTAGCGCAAGGGGGGCCCAGTCTCAGCTGGGGCATCGAGGTGTAAGACACACAATAAAAATAAATCAATGTATTATTCAGCCAGCTGAGCACCGACATTCATCCAACCCACAAATCATTTCTGCACATGCATTTCAGTGGCATGGCCATCATCATTCAGGCTTATGATTTAGGCTCAACCCTTGATCCTGTGCCCTTTAAAGTCAATGAAATCAAAGGTATTTTGGTGCCTAACTCCTACCGATTTCAGTGGATCTGGCCTTTTGAGGGTCTAGGACCTAATGATGAGGGAAAGGTCCCTACATAGGTGCGGAAAGTAGGGGCGTGAGGGGGGGCTGCAGCACCTCTGGGCTCCCAGCTGCCGGCCCCATGCAGGGTGTTGGCTGTCAGCCCCACACCCGGGGCTCTGCTGCCGCCCCGTGCTCAGGGCTTTGCTCCTGGCCTGAGATTGGGGGCGGGGCAGGGGTGGACAGGGGTAAGGGGGATGGCTTTCATCACCTCCACTATTAAAAATCACTGGGTTCCTAAGGGTTTGCCTACAGTCCACCGCAGTGCAGACTACGGGGCTGTGAATGGCAGAGCATGCCAAAGTGTTTCCTTAGGCTCTGTAGGTTAGATTTTCAAAAGAGCTCAGCACCCCGCAGCTTCCATTCAGGTGCCTGAAGCAGCCAGTGGAGCGGAGCTCCTTTGGAAATTCATCCATACAGTGTTAGGTGCAATAAAAAACCCTCAAAACAGAGGGGGAGATTATACAGTGAAATATATCTAGCGCCTGTTTACTGTCTTCTCATTGTCTGTAAGTAACTAGATCTGAGGTTGCTCAGAAGCTGGCCAGAAGTGGTGGGAAAATGATATTTCAGCAAAAATTTTCAAAAGAAATCAAAAGTGTGTGTGGGGGAGGTGGTGGGGCAGTTTGACATTTTTTGCAGAAATTTTTTGTTTTTTTTTAAATGAGAACCTGACAAAATTTTATTGGTTTCTAGTTTTAAAAAATCAAAACATGTTTGGTTTTCCATGGAACAGCTGGAAACTTAGGAATTTTCTGTGAAAATTTTTATTAAAAAAAATAAAGTTGTATTTAGCAAAAAAGTGTTTCAGCCAAACTTTTTTGACCAGCGCTGGCAGGCAGATCCCTGACAGAGAAGAGACTTACAAAAATGGTCCCCGTCCTGAAAACAGTAATTGCCAAGTGCTTGCTATCATGATCTGGCTCATCAGAACTAAGCACTGTGCTTGTCGTGAGCAGTTGCTGGACTGGGTCAAATACCTGAGGACCAATCTTCAAAAGTATGTAGGTGCATAGCTTCCATTGGAATAAAAGGGAACTGGCTCAAAATTAGACAGAACACCGGCAGGAATGACAAACAAGTGAGGTCGAAAATGGTATGAGGGGATGAAAGATCCCAGAGTGGAGTTTAAATGTTGCACAAGCATTGTGTTAGTTCCTCTCTTACTTCCTACTCCCCTCCAAAAATGAATTAACATAATAACCCCTAGCTCCTGCTCATCTGCATCCATAGATCTCTAAGCAGAACGCATCACCTGCTGGGTGATCTTGGGCAAGTCACTTTCTTTCTCTGTGCCTCAGTTTCCCCAACTGAGGCACAGAGAAAGAAAGTGACTTGCCCAAGATCACCCAGCAGGACAGTAGCAGAGCTGGGGATAGAACCCTAGTCTCCTAAATGCCAGCACTCTCTCCAGTAAGCCAGGCTGTCTCCCCTGTTTTTCCTCCTCTAGCCACTAACCCCCACAGCTAGGATTTTTGGCCAGGGTTGAAGGAAGCAATGAAAAGCTAATGAAAAGACGTGAGTTTCCAGGAGGGATTTGAAAGAGTAGAGTTATTCACTCCCATATCAAATATTGGGTATTGGCATTAATTAGCTAATGAGTGTGAATAACATGTACACTTGTGTGCCTAAAGTGAAGCATCTAAATCTATATTTAAATACCTAAATAAATGGCTTAATTGTCAGAGGTGAATGTAGGCTCCTTGGGGCAGGTACTAGTCCATGTGAGTAAGGACCTCAGGATATGGCCCAGTCCATCCCCCTGTGCTGAGGTAAGACCAAATATACTTAGACCACCCATGACGGGTGTTTGCCCAATCTGTTCTTAAAACCTCCAGTGATGGGGATTCCACAACGCCCTAGATCACCTGTTCCAGTGCATAACTATCCTCAGAGTTAAACAGTTTTACCTAATATCTAACCTAAATCTCCCTTGCTGCAAACTAAGCCAATTCCTTCTGGTCTTTCCCTCGGTGAGAATGGAGAACAATAGATCACCGTCCTTTTCAGCACAACCCCACTTTTAGACTTGTGGCTAAACCTTCACCTTAAACAAGACTGAAAGAGCAGCAAGTTCCAGACAGCCGTTCCAACCACATTCTAAGGCCCCGCTTTGGTAATATGATCACAGGATTGTCTCTTTCCTATGCACAGCATTTGGCACCATGGGGCCCCAATCCTGGCAGGGCATTTAGGGGCTGCCATTATATCTATCACCAATAATGATAGAGAGAACAGACATTATCAGTTCTGATGATGATCACAGAAGCAGCTCAGAGCCCCAGTCCCGGGCGTAGGCCCCATTGCGCTGGGCGCTGTACATGGACACAAAACATTAGGATTCATTTTCCTCCTACTTTCAAACCTCTGCTGAAAATGCTTCTTAACCCTGTTAACTATGCTTCCAATTTCCATTCTCCTGCTCTTGGTATTTATTATTTAACACCGTACTATTCATCTCTATAAAGCCTGAAGACAAAGCCCAGGAGAAAGAATAGACATGCCGCCAGCGGGATTCTATGGAATTTCCTCTAAAGCATATCATTGCATCATTTCCTCTATTGTTCCATAGGACTTTTCCATATGCAAGTGGTTTGGGGGCACAAATCCCATGCACAATACAAATGTTAAAAGTCTTGGAAGGAATTTTAGTGCACGCTGCATCTCAGGAGAAGGTTTTCTTTTTCAGCTCCTCATTTTCAGAGGGCTGGAATACTGCGTGCTCCGCAGTAGAGATGACACATTTCTGTCATGCTATATGCTGCCACCTCATGGTAAAAAGCGGGGACAGGCTCTTTGTCTTCAAAATACATTGCCTTGGGAGTGGAGACAAGGAGTTTGATAAGGGGTGTGTGTGGTTGGGGGTGATCTCCGGAATATCCTGGCATCATGCACTCTGCCAGGGGACCCCACCCTGGTGTTCATGAAACTCCCTCCATAGTCAACCAAGGCCTGCATAAGGGGTAACTGATCTGACCACAGTGAGGGGAGGAGCAGGTGGGGGGAAAACGGGGAAGTGAGGGGAGCCCACTACAGTAGTGTTACTGAGCATGCTCAGTACAAGCCAAGCAGCAAATTGGGGGAGGGGAAAGGAGAAGGGGCAACCTTGCATGCTCCCACCCCACGTGTCCCCTCATGTGCACCTTGTAGGCAGCAAATAATGGGCACATGTGAACCACTGACAGCCCTGCACAGTTTGGGAACCTGATTCCCTAAAAGCCAGCTATTATTCTGGGGACATCACCAATCTTCACCACCTCTGGGTGAACCACAGCAATAAGTGCCTCAATCTCCATCATTACAGCACCAACAGCTGATTTGCCAATGCCAATCTCGGTAGCCCCTGATCTGTAGCTGTCAGGGGTTGCCAGCTTCAAAAGGGCAATAAAACCCCACTTCTGCAGTAGTATGGCCTCTCTCATCTGCATGTCCTGGCACTGATGTTCCAGGCTCCTGACACAGCTCCACGTCCTCAAGTAGAAGCTCTGCAGCCACTGCTGGGTCATCCCCAGTCTGCAGGATGATGGATTGCCACCACTCTGTGTTTGTGGTCCTGCTCCAGGAGCATTGGTCAGCAAAAACGGGAATCCACAGCCTCCATCATCTGTCTCCACAGCTCCATGTCTGCATGCAGCCTCTGTTATCGCCTTAGCGAGGCATGCTGCTGCCATCTTCTCATGGTGCAAACCCTCTAACTGCCTCCCATTGTGCAAATGAGTGGTGCATGAATGCCAACAGCTGGAACAGCTCCTAGCGCTGAGAGGACCCACGCCTTGGGACTGTCCAGAACAGAGGTCATGGGCAGAAGTGAGCAGCAGGCTGAGATGGAAGTGCTTTGGTTTACTGAGTTGGAGGTTAAGAACACTTCTCTGCAGGGGAGGGCTGGGAAAGATGGACAATTTCTCCCACAATACATTGCAAAACAGTTCACAGAGTAACAGACCTTAATGCAGTGCTAAGAGCCATAGGATTTGCCCACAGAAATTCTGGTGCCTAAGACAGATTAGTGCAGTGCCACTGTGAGTGCAGCTACAGAGTTATATAACTCCAGTGTGGGTGGGCGCTCATACCTAGGCATGGCAAACACAGGTTCCTATACCCAGCTGTCTAGATCTGGGTCAACTCTGCAGTGAAGACATATGCTAAGCAATTTCTGGTCCTGCTCTGTCCGAAGTACGCTTTAGAATTTTTGGAGATTCCACCAGTGACTTGAATTTGTACAGCCTTATAAAGCCAACTCACTTAAAAAAAAAAAGCATCAACAGATATGTCAATGTCTTTGCCACAAGATCAGCCTGAGTCTCAGGAACTCTAGGTTTAACTCCCAACTTTGCCATAGACTTTCTCTGTGATCTTGAGCAATTCACTTAATCTCTCTGGATAAAATTTTCAAAAGTGGCACAGGAATTTAGCAGCCTAAATTTTCTTCAAAATGTTAGTGAAATTTCAAATTTAAAAATTTTGAATAAAAAAAATGAGAAAACTGTGTTGCAAAAATATTGTGAATTCTATCCTCTCTCTCCCCGCTTTCTGGAGCTGGCTCATGATTTCTGAATGGTTTTGGCAATACTGCTTGTTGGGTACTGCTGAATGTTACTGGGATCAAGAAAACCTGAATGAATGATTCCAAATGCATAATTTATTCTACAGAGCTTCGCTTTGTTTTTCCATGGGTGAGTTATCCAGAAATAGATTTCAAAATTCACCTACTTATTTGTTGGTCAAATTATGTCCTTATTTCCTGTAGCAGGACATTCTTTTCCAGCACATTGGTTGCAAAGAGTTTGTTGAAAACACTTGTCATTCACACTGCCTTGTCTAGATATAGAAGTCATGGGAGGCTGTTCTCATCCTCTGATTAGTTACAGACTCCATCCAATGAGGAGCCAAGAATACTATGGGACTTCTGCAATTAATCAACACAGCCTTAATAGAGAATTTTACACTTCAATATACTGAACAGTTTGAAATTCTCTCCTGATGACTCATTGAGGTGTAAATTCATCTTTCTCAGGTGTCAAATTTGCACATGAGTCTATAGAAAGCAAATTTCAGAGTGCTAAAAGGAACTCTTTTTTCTACATAACTCAAATAGCCTGTGGAACTCTCTGACACAACATATCAGTGAGACAGTGCAGGACTCACAGAGATGACAAGAATAGGCAGCATTCGAATAATAAGGACTAAAATGAAGAATACTGGAAAGGTTACAGGACCAGATCCTCAAATTTCAGTGGCAGCTAAACACCTAAATTCCTTTGAGGATCTGGGCCACAATTCTTCCTTATTTCAGAGCATGAGCCAATCTTTAAGTATTGAGGTTTAGGAGGACCCTGGTTAACGCATCCACTGCCTCCTGCAGGGGTTTCCACACCCTCCTTTAAAAGCATCTGGTGCTGGCCACTGTCATAGATATGGTCTTGGACTACATGGACCCCAGGTATGATGCAGTCTTGCAATTCCTGTGTGCATAGAAAGCAAATCCATCCTGGTCAATGAACAAATATTCATGGATTTTTTTTCCTGCCAGTCTGTCTGATATGGACCATGTGCCGCTGACCTGATCTTCTGTTCATATCCACAGACCACAGCTGCTCAGCATTTGGACCAAGAGGCCAATAGCAGAATGGTTATCCATATTCCAGTCTAAAAATATCCCGTTTGTGCTATTCGTGCCCTTTGTTTGTGTGACTGACAGAACACTATTAGAGGAGATGCTCACATGCAGGCCATCTGCTGTGTGCTGAAACTAACAAGAGACCCACGCTTGCAAGGAACGCCCTCCCCATGCACAGGCTGGAACTATAATCCGTATGATGGCAGCTTGACAGGAGGATGTCTTTTCAGCAAGCCTGGCTTCACAAATTATCCTGATTGGCAGCTTAATGAAAAAGCACACACCACTTCCACTGGGATGTCCAACAGCCTGCAGCACTTCACGCCATCTCAGAGCCGTGCGTCCGCCTTTGTTGACCGGAGAATCACTTTATGTGAAGATGTGCCATATAGTACAAGATAGTGATGAAAGCCGTGTCCCATGCAACACATGCCTTTTATGCTGGATCAGATCCACCTCTGGTACCCCTCCTGAAACTGAAGGGAAACGGCTCCCATGGGATGTATCTACCAGATCTGAACGGGTGACCTCTGCCCAATGCACACGAGGATGTGAAGAAGAGATGAGAGGGTATCATGCCTTTGCCTGACCAGTAAAGAAGGCAGTCCAGTGGCTTGGCAGCTTCTTGTGCCTCCTGAGACCACAGTTCGAATCTGACTCTGCTGTGACCCTGTAATAATCATCTCCCCTATCCGTCTTGCCTCGTAAAGCATCAGCTCTCCAGGACAACTTCCCTCACTAGGTGTCAGTATAGCACCTATCCCCTGATCTTGGTTGATAGTAAGTACTGTAATATAATTCAAATAATAATGGGAAGAAAAACCCTGCTAATACATCATGGGGAATTTCTTCCTGCACCTCAAACCTTATGATCAATTTAATCCTTACATATACCATAAAGAGCTCGTCCTTGTCCTTGCATTGCTTCCTAGCATTTGTGTTTAGGGAAATCAGAAAGTTGCAATAGCTTAAAAAAGTTGGAGAAGGTGCATGTGGATTAGTGGTGTGGAGCCAGGAACTCCCATGTTCCCATCACAGATCTGTTAGGCAGGGATCTGCCTCTGCTTCCCCATGAGTAACAAACTGGCATTCGGATACCCATCTCTAAAGTGTTTAATAAGGCATTCTGTAGAGAAAAACCTCCATATAACAAAGTGTCATTATTGAGGAGACAGGAGGTCTCATAATAAGAGCACTTTGGGCAAGTCACTCACTTCTCTTCTCTGTACCTCAGTTTCCCCATCTCCAAAATGGAGATTGGTATGTATTCCACTTTGTAAAACACGTTTGGATCGAAAGATGCTCAGGGGCTAAGTCCTGTCACCACTATCATTTAGAAAGCCCCACCAGATCTAGTGATCAAAAACATAAAAAACAGTCACCAATACAAAAGGGGGGATTTTTTGTCTTGCTAGAGCTGGATCAACCCTAAGAGCACCTGAGAGGCTGCGCTGTGTCCTCAGAGCAAGAAAGGGGAAGATGGGAGAAGCATAGTTACCTGCTGGAAGAGGAGAGGTAGCACACAAGTTGTTTTAGGGCTGCAGTTGGTTGGCTCTGCCAGATTTAAAGGTCCAGCCCAGGAAGGCTAGGGAAAAAATCCCTAGAAGACAGCAAGTCTGCTGCCAGACACGGAGCTGCCAAGGAGGGTGCTCCCAGGGAAGAGGCAGATACACACTCCTGCTCTGTCAAAGCCCTGTTGATCTTAAAACATTGCAATCTCTCTCCCTTTGCCCTCTTGTCACCGTCAGATGGTGAACACCACTCCAGCCACCACCAGCCTTCGTACAGCTTTAGCTGCCAGCAAGAGGTGGGGTCAAGTGCTGAGCAACCTCCCGGAGAAGGGAGCTAGAAAAAGCATCCCATTGCTTGGTGAAGAATTGTCTTAGGGCTGGTCTACACTGCAGAGGGTGTGTGTGGAGGTTTGGTCATTGGGATACTTGCCCACTAAGAACGAGAGGGAGATTGCCAGTCTGTTTCACCTGGGCACAAGAAAATTTCTGGAAGGGATGTAAAGCCTCATGCATCAGGGCTTAAGCCAATCTCTAACTATAGGGACCGGGGTGAGGGGCAGATTAGCCCACATCTGCTTACTGCGGGGCTTTTACAACCTTCCTCAATAGCTGACCGCTGTCAAAGACAGGAGACTGGAGTAGATGGAACTTGAGGCTGATCCAGCCAGGCCACTGCCATGGCTACCAAAGAGTCTTCAAACAATGACTTTCATTGCTGCCTGGCCTGGACAGTGACAGAGTTAAGGTGGCTAGTGCCACACCCCCAGAATACCAGACATGCTGGTACTTCTGGTAATGGTGTGGGCCCACCCCCACTAGCATGGCCTTGCCCATGCTGGATGACTTCCCATGCAGTGTGGAGGTCCAGACAGTGTCCCTGGCCATGATGCACACAAAACCACATCTAGTTTTCTCTCAGTCCCAGACAGGGGACAAAACCATAGGAGAAGAGGACTGTCTGGCTGAAAATCAGATGAATGGGCTGCCTACTGAGAACTGAAAATCTCTCACTTCTTCGAGCCAACCAGCCAGCTGTACAGTTTGTGGAGGTTAGGAGAAAAAAAATCACCGAGTGATTTACACAAACAGGCCTTTATATTCCACTAGAGGGCAGTGGTCACTGTACCATACACTTAAGCCAATGCCTTATATTCCACTCCAAATTAACACATAGATTGTCCTCAAGCTCATAATATCGGAAGTTCATGTTAGTTCAAGCTAACAGCTGGCGGCAATCTGTGACAGCCCAGGAACACAACAGTATTCATATACCAAAGTCTTCTGACTGGCTAACAACACCCATGGTGCTTTAAGTTATAAACACGGGCCAAGCTTTTCAAAAGTGACCAGTGATTCAGGACACCTTAGCGTTTAGATGTCAAACTTGAGACATTTTAAAGGGCCATATTTTCAGAAAGTACGGAGCACCCACTCTCTGAAAAACCAAACCCCTTTAAGGTGTCTCCATTCGGGCTCTGGAAATTTGGGTCCTTTTTGAAAAAAATTAGCTATAGAAATCCAATCTAATAAACTCTAAAGGAAAAGTCTTATTTCCTTGGTTAGCATCAGTGTAAAGCTTTCATAATGCACTCACCACACTGTTAACTGAGTGTCTAGTGGAGGGGATCGTTAAAAGACAGCAGGTCCATTAATTTTTCTATAGCGAACCGCAGGGCAGTATGAAATATTCCCAATCAAGGAATTTCAAACCCCTCCAAGATTGAAGTTCTCTGATTTCATTTTGACTGAGCAAAGTTCCTTCCAGTTTCACTGGAAACATGGAAGAGGTTGAGGAATTTTTTCAGATGAAAAATAAAGACGGATGGAGCAAGGATCCCAATTCGTTGAGTGCCAACCTCGGCATTCAACATTTTTGTCCAGACGCAAATTAAGATTCACGTCAGAACATATGAAGTTTAAAAAAAAAAAAAACAAACCAAACAAAAAAAACACCCACCCAAAACAAAACCCCACAAGTTAATTTGAAAATCAGTATTGAAAAATATGGCATGAGATTGCATTTAATATTATTTAATCTTGCAAAGAAAACAATTGCTATTTTCCCACAGCCCCGGGGGGAAGTGGCACAGTCACCTCCTGATTGGTGTATCCTGGCGAGGAGAAAAGAGCCTCTGCTGGCACTGAGAACTAGAGATGGATCAGAACTGGAACCCCAGATCTGGGCACCACCCAACACCGGGGAGATTCAGATTTGAACTTCATGGCTTAGACTCAACTTTATTTCTAGCTGTAATTCAACAAAAGGAAGATAAGAAGCTGATGATGACAGGATAGGATGCTGTTGAGATGGATTATGGTGGCAAGTGGGCAAGAGAAGCAAATCAAACAATCAGCCAGGAGAGACAGGGGAATAGAGGCCTGGGAGAGGAAGGAGGGTTCAGTGGTTAGGGCATGAGTTTAGGACCTGGGGAACTTTAGTTCAATTCTCTGCTTTACCACAGGCTTCCCGAAAGCCCTTGGACAAGTTACTTAGCCTCTCTGTGCCTCAGTTCTCCCATCTGTAAACTGGGCATAATACCATCCACCTATCTCACAGAGGGTTGTGAGGGTAAATACATTAAAGAGTGTGAGGTACCTCAGATACGATGCTGATGGGGCCAGATAAATACCTCAGACAGATAGACTCAGAACTCTTAGATTCCTTTCCTGGCTCTGCCACTGGGTAACCTTGAGCAAGTCACTTAATCACTCTGTGCCTCACTTTTCCTAACTGTAAAATGGGGATAATCATTCTGACTTACCCCACAAAAGTGGGTTGGGATCCTCAGATGTCTGGTGCTGTAGAAGATCAAAGTCTTAAGGATCATAAATGAACAACAGGCCAGGCTGGCCCTCATGAGGTGTAGCAGGGTAGTTACCCACTCCTGCCCTTTGGGACTTAAAATAGCCCAGGAGAGGGCTGTGGCTGGGGCAAGAAGGGCTTAAAAGCTGCAGCTCTAAAAGATGGGCTGATTGGGAAAGCGGCTGCAGCTGGGCCACACCCTAATCAGGCCACAGCTGGCCTGTATAAAAAGGCCAGGGAAGCCAGGAGTAAACAATCTTCCTCTGCCTGCAGAGGGAGAAGGGTCTGGCTGCAAGGAGCTAGACACAGGGTACCTGAGGGGCACAGGGCTGGGGAAAGACAGAGAAGCTGGGAAGCCCCAGCCTGTGGCCTAGCATAAGGCCAACCGGTACTGGGGGTTGCCGGGGGCAGCCCAGGGGTAGGCAAAGGCAGCAGGTAGAAACCCCTTTGTCTATGATGAGTGACTGATACTGCGGTCTGTCCCAGTGAACAGGGGCCTAGATGGAGACAGGACAGTAGCCAAAACTAAGACAAAGAGGGAATAGTGGGTTGGGGGTTCCCCAGGGAGAGGATACCCAAATTGGTGGGGTACTGCCAGGGGGCAGCACCCCAGTTAAAAGGGCACTGGGGTACAGGGAGGACAGGTGGATCACCAGCCTGTAGAGGGCGCTCCTGGCTGGAAAAAACTAATTCCCAGTAGTCAGCAGCAGGAGGCACCGCAGGGGTGAGTCCAATATGCTACAGTGTTTCAGTCAATTCGTTCTCTGCATCTGTTTTCCTCATTATTTAGAGGCTAGAACAGAGCATCAGAGACAACATTTGGGTGCAGTTTGGCATCCTGCTTCTCTAAACAGAAACACAAGCGTTAGCACCGAGATTATTCAAAATAGCTATAGGCACAAGCTCCTTCCACTGACACATTTAATGCTCTGATTTGAGGGTGGACACTCAGCTGATTTTTTTTCTCGAGGTGACTCACCACCCATGTCATGTGCTTTATATTTTGTGCCCAAGTACCCCAAACTGCTGCAGCTGGCTCACAAACCCACTGGCCCAAACTGAGGAGCAAACCCAGCTGGCCAATTTGCTCTTCCTTGGCATGTTCTATGCATGCCAAGAGCTGTAGCACCTCCAGGAGTTTCCCTCAGAGTGTGACTAAGGTTTAGGCTGAGATTTTCAAAGGCACCAAAGAGAGTGAGGCACCAATTCCCATTGAATTTAAAAGAGATGTGGGTACCTAACTCCAAGCTTTAAGCAAACACAGGATCAGGTCTTCACTGCAGAGTTAACTCAACTCAGGTGTTGTGCCTACCCACTCTCCCGTCCACACTCAAACCCTTCAGACCTGAGTTTAGTGGCACTTTCAAACCAGGGTAGCTGGCCCAGTTAAGGATGTGGGTTAAAGCCCAGGTGCTGCTTTCAGTGAGTCTGGTAAACTGCAGGATAAATCACTCAAGCACTAATAGTCCTCCAGTGTCTCTCACAATTCTCCGCATGGGCCCAAACAGAAAAGTTCTCCCACAAATTCCCAGGGAAAGAGCAGCCCACATTACTGCAGCCCTGAGATGTGCCCCCCAAAGATCTAGCCACATGCAAGGGGGTGTTTAGCATCAGTAACGTGGGTCAGGCTTTGCACTGGCTGCTTAGCCTGGCCTAGGCTAATCCAGATGCTGACCATACTCCAAGAAGCATGGGGCAGGGAGGGATGTGAGCCCGGAATGAGGAGGGGATGGAGAATCTGTGAACGTAGCTCATCTGTTTTGATACCACGAGTCCTGTTTCAACTAGGAAGAGCTCGGTTCCCCTTCAAGCACCTGACTAGCCAGCTACAGTTTCAGCAACACCCAGCGCATTAGGCTTATGGTGGGTGGTGAGCCTGACCTCGGACATGGGCGATGAGCACTGGGAAATTGGTCCCTACAGGTGGTATTTTCACACGTGCTCAGTGTTAGCCTAACTCTGCTCCCGTGGGAGTCAGCTGCAAAATGGTCATTGACTTCCCTGGGGCTGCTCACAGGCTCGAGGTTAAGTACTGGGTGGACGTGCTTTGCTTAATCGAGACCAGAGTGCGCAGCACCTTGTAGGGTGCATCCCTAAGTCTCGTCCCTCAGGCAGGAGATCCCTTGTGCACTCATTCCCTGATGTGCAAGGACACTAGATAAAAAAGGAGCCTGGAATGGGAATAGCTGAGGGGACAGGGGCTTGAGTGAGACCTTCGTGACACTAACAAGGCGGTCAGCCCCTCACCCCTGCTCAGGCCGCATTTCTAGCTGAGGCTGGAGTACTTTGGTAGCTGTGCAGTCGCATCCATTCGTGCAGGACTGGGGTCCCTTGCACTCCCCATTCAGCTCTTTGCTTTGCACTGACACTCAGCACCCGCACGGTGGCAGGGTCACACCTCAGTCCCCATTAACTTCCTGGGGGGTATATCTGTGTTCAGTCCTTCTGGGAAAATCAAGTCATAAGGGTCCTGGGAGTTTTTATAGCTGCTTAAGGGGCTAGGGCACCCAAACCTCATTCAGTTTCAATGGGAACTGGGCACCTAACTCCATGAGGCCCCTTTTGAACATACTAATTTAAGTGACTTGCCCAAAGTCACACAAGAAGTCTGTGGCAGAGCTAGGAATTAAAACCACATTTCTTGGGTTTAAGCCCCGTGTCTTAACCGCATGGCTTAATGTTAAAGGGCATCTCTGCTAAATAATTGGTTTAAATCTTTTCATTTAATAGGGAGAGATGGGCACTCAGAACTTCCCCTATCACAAGGGAATCCCCAGTTGCCCTAGGAAGGTAATTTTAAGATTGCTTTGTGCCACAGGCACAGCCCAAAGTGGATTGATCTGGTCCAAAGAGCTGGCTCCATATATTTTAATTTGGGCTGTCAATTAATCACAATTAACTTAAAAATTAATTGCAGTTAAAAAAATTAATCATGATTAATCGCAGTTTTAATCACACTGTTAAACAACAGAATACCAGTTGAAATTTATTAAATAGTTTTGGATGTCTCTCTACATTTCCATATATATTGATTTCAATTACAACACAGAATACAAAATGTATATTATTTTTAATTACAAATATTTGCACTGTAAAAATGATAAACAAAAGAAATAGCATTTTTCAATTCACCTCTGTAGTCGAGCGGAGCTGGGGCTCGACCCTCCTGTGGGGGGGCGGGGGAGCCACACCGGCTCGCCTCACTCCTTCTGCCTCGGGCCCGTCCTTTGCTGCGGGGTTGAGCATGAGAAAACATTTATATATATATATATAAATAAAAGCCCAGGCTCTTAGGCAGGGCGGGGCAGCCCATAGTCTATGCTCAGGCCTTTCAGCAGGGGCTGAGCAACAAGAGAGCTGAGACGGCCTCCTCAGGTCAGGGGAGGGGGAGTCTGCCACCCTTGGAGGGGTGACAGGGGGAACGCAGGCCCTCCCACTCCACTGCGTTCCAGCCCGGGGCCCTAGCAGCGGTTAACACTGCTGACGGTCAGTGGGGGATCCTGACTGAAACACACTGCCGTTGGCTCAGGCGAGCCTGCAGCCTGACTGGGGTCGGCTGCCCCCGGGCCGCTTCCAACTTCCCCCTTGCTGGGTACCTGCCCTCTGCCAGCGTCATCCGGGGCATCGCAGACCATGGCTTCCTCAGGGTGTCTGGAGTTCCAGTCCACTCCTCAGGGTACCGGGGTTCGGGAGATCCGATCCACTCCTCGGGGTACCGGGCGGTCCGATCCACTCCTCGGGGTACCGGGCGTCGGGAGGTCCGATCCACTCCTCGGGGTACCGGGCGTCGGGAGGTCCGATCCACTCCTCGGGGTACCGGGCGTCGGGAGGTCCGATCCACTCCTCAGGGTACCGGGCATCGGGAGGTCCGATCCACTCCTCGGGGTACCGGGCATCGGGAGGTCCAGGCAGCTCCTCCACAGGCCGAGCATCAGACCGCTCAGTCGGCTCCTCTGAGTGCTGGCCCCAGGGGAGGGGAGGTCAGGCCAGTACCCCTCCGGGCACGGGGCAGGCTGGGCCCAGCGGGAGCTCAGGCCCTAGCGTCTGCTCTCTCTGGCCACCTCCCTCCAACTGAGCCCTGGGGCCGGGCTTTTGTACTTCCTGCCCCGCTCCTTGACTTCTGGGCGGCGGGGACAGGCGGCAGTGGCCTTGGACTTCCTGTCTCGCCCCTTAACTTCCGGGGGGTGGGGACAGGCGGAGGGGCTTCACCCACGGCCGCGCCCTTTCTCACCTGTTCTCCTCAGGAGCAGGGGGGAGTGGGGCCCCCTCGCTACAACCTCATACAAGTTCTGTCATGCAATCTCTTTGTTGTTAAAGTATAACTTACAAATGTCATTTTTTTGGTTACATAACTGCACTCAAAAACAAAACAATGTAAAACTTTAGAGCCTAAAAGTCCACTCAGTCCTACTTCTTGTTCAGCCAATTGCTCAGACAAACAAGTTTGTTTACATTTACAGGAGATACTGTTGTCTGCTTCTTGTTTACAGTGTCACTTGAAAGTGAGAACAGGCATTTGCATGGCACTCTTGTAGCCGACATTGCAAGGTATTTATGTGCCAGATATGCTAAACATTCATGTTATAAACATACAGCTAAGGGCATCTTAAAATCCCTCTTTACCCTGTAAAGGGTTAATTCCTCTTTTACCTGTAAAGAGTTAAGAAGCTCAGATAACCTGGTTGGCACCTGACCAAAAGGACCAATAAGGGGAGAAGATACTTTCAAATCTGTGGGGGAAGGTTCTTGTTTGTGTCTTTGTTTTGTTATCTCAGGAGTCAGCAAAGGAACCAGGGCAGGGTAAATACATCCCCCTCAGCCATATCTGGATTGAGCATCTAGTGTATTGCAGAAACAGTAAGTACAGTGGAACCTCGCTATAATGCGATTATTGGGGTCCAAAAAATTTGATCGCGGTAAATGCAGGGTCGCGTTATAGCAGGGTTCCACTGTGCTTGTGTTCAGCTTCCAGTTTCAACTTACAGCCATTAAAGAAGTTTAGTCCAAGGCAGGAGGAGCAGGATGGTGAGAAAAAAAAAATACAGGGCAGCCGGAGCAGCGAAGCAAAAAAACCCAGAAAACCAGGACACAAACTTTTGGTGCCACTTACTTGGTGGCTCACGGCTGCCTCCCCCGGCCATGCTGGCGAGCCTCTGGGCGGGCGGCGGCTGCACTCTGGCTAGCGGGACTCCCTCACTGCAGACATGCCCTAGGCATCAAAGTGCACACACTGGCTGGCGGGGGGGAGAGAGAAGAGGGGCGGTCAGGGCTTCCTTCAGCCGGGATGTTCGCCACTCGGTCCCTCCCACTGCGCCGTCTGCTGGGAGGGCTCCATGCTGCTCCCACCTGCAGGTTAATTGAAGTTCAGCAGTCAGCAGGGAGGGAAGGACGTGGGCTGCCAGGCTTGCTGCAGACCTGGCACCGGCTGGGGCAGGCAGAGCACACAGCCTGCTCCTAGCAGGGCACTCCCCTCCTCAGCGCGGCCGGCCCCTACAAACAAAGTCATCGGTCAGTGGGGAGGGAAGGACGCGGGCTGCGGGCTGGAGCCAGCCCTGCGGAGACAAAGATGACCACCCCGGGGGCGTGCTGGGGCTGCAGGGAAAGTCACTCCTGCTCCAGCCGCCGGGGCATGGATCCCAAACACCCTAAGCCCACTGGACTCGCCCCGCTCCTGCCACAGCCTCCGGGGCCAGACTCGTCCTGTGTTATAACCAAATTTGCGTTATCGCGGGGTGCATTATAGCGAGGTTCCACTGTAATAGCAAAGAAACGTGTTAGATTATCTTTTGTTTTAGCTTGTGAATTTTCCCTGTGCTAAGAGGAAGGTTTATCCCTGTTTTTGTAACTTTAAAATTTTGCCTAGAGGGGAAATCCTCTGTGTTTGGAATCTTTTTGTTACCCTGTAAAGTTATCTTCCATCCTGATTTTACAGAGGTGATTCTTTTATCTTTTTTTTTTAAAATAAACTTCTTTTAAGAACCTGATTGTTTTTCAGTGTCCTAAAGACCCAGGGGATTTGATCTGTGCTCACTTTGTACCATTTGGTGAGGATATTATTCTCAAGCCTTCCCCAGGAAAGTGGGTGCAGGGATTGGGGGAATATTTGGGGGGGAATAGGACTTCAAGTGGTCCTTTCTCTGATTCTTTGTCTAAATCACTTGGTGGTGGCAACATACTGTTCAAGAACAAAGTGGAACTTGTGTCTTGGGAAAGTTTTAACCTAAGCTGGTAAAAATAAGCTCAGGGGCTCTTTCATGTGGGTCCCCATATCTGTACCCCAGAGTTCAGAGTGGGGAAGGAACCCTGACAATTCGTATGCCCATTCATGCTTTGGCCACCATTCCAGAGGACAGGCTTCCATGCTGATGATACTCGTTAAAAATAATGTGTTAATTAAATTTGTGACTGAACTCCTTGGGGGAGAACTGTATGTGTCCTGCTTTGTTTTACCTGCATTCTGCCATATATTTCATGTTATAGCAGTTTCTGATGATGGCTCAGCACATGTTCATTTTAAGAACCCTTTCACTGCAGATTTGACAAAAACGCAGAGAAGGTACCAATGTGAGATTTCTAAAGATAGCTACAACACTCGAACCAAGGTTTAAGAATCTGAAGTGCCTTCCAAAATCTGAGAAGGATGAGGTGTGGAGCATGCTTGCAGAAGTCTTAAAAGAGCAACACTCCGATGCGGAAACTACAGAACACAAACCATCAAAAAAGAAAATCAGCCTTCTGCTGGTGGCATCTGACTCACATAATGAAAATGAACGTATTGGTCCACACTGCTTTAGATTGTTATTGAGCAGAACTCGCCATCAGCATGGATGCATGTCCCCTGGAATGGTGGTTGAAGCATGAAGGGACATATGAATCCTTAGTGCACCTGGGACGTAAATACCTTGCAAAACAGAAAAGGGTAGCTAATTCTGCGACTGTGAAGAGCTGTGATGGTTCAGAAAAATATTTGCTGCCAGATCCTCGACTGGTGTAAATCAGCATAGCCTCATTCACTTCAATCTGCATCCATTTGCGCTAGCTGAGGTTCTGGCCCTTTATACAGAGATCATCCAAAAAGGAGCGTGGTTTTGCAAAACCTTAGAAATGGAGCTGAGTAATAGTTACAAATCCTGCTCCATTTTCCTTTTCCAAAACTGGCCTCAATTCTACCTTTTCCATAAGAATCAGCCACACATAATTTTTGGACCACAGCTTGCCCATCTCCAATGTTGCTGACACATCTTCAGCAAAAGGACAAAGTGGCTCTGATGAAATCAAGAACCTCTTTCACCACACTCCTCCTGGATGGTACCAGAGCTCACAAACCATTTTAAATAAGTGGAATTTGGCTGGGGTTCAGTTTAGCAGTGAAATACATTTCTGCTTTTAAAATTGCTATGGGCTCTCAAATGACCAGAAATGGTCAGACGCTCTCTTCTAAATCCCATCTGAAAAAATGGCACATTCAGCGCCCCCTGCTGAGTCATTGGCTTGGTGCCATCCATTGAAACATGATACTATTCTGGCAGTGGCCTAGGGTTTCTGTGGAGTTCTCCCATCCATAATTTGACAAAACCTGACCCCTCCTAGCTTGTAAAACCTGACAAAAATTCACCCCCTAAGGTAGCACGGCTGTGGGCAAAACAGCAAAAAGAGATTTCTACAAGCCTACCTGTGGCTCTGGTGCATACCTCACTAACAGAAAGAGATGCTAGGTTTGTAGAGAAAAATGTAGCAATAGCAAGCTGTATAGGAATGCCAATTAAACTGTTTTCTATTGTTTCTTTCTCTTTAGATACCCGTTACTCATCTGCAGCTATTAAAATAGATTGCATGGATGAAATATAAATAACAATAGTTAGCATATACAGGGTTTGGTCCTCCTGAGTGCAGGTGCAGGGTGCTGTACATAACGGCAAGTTCAGGTGAACCCCCATCCTGGGTGAATGAGAGAGGCAGATGCACAGTCGCCATGTTTCTCTTGCTTCAGAGTAGGAGGGTGGTCTAGGGAGATGGCAGATTATATAGCCACCTTGGTGTGACATGGATTTCATTTAAGCCCATGTCTCACCGAACATGCCCATTGTCCACTCAGGCCCTGGCACTTTTTATCGGGTGCTGTTGAATGTAAGGGCTCACATACGAGCTTCTGATTTATTTCCCCTTTGCAGGGAAGCCTGCCAAGCGTCTAACCTCCCTTGGGCCAATGCCTCTCCTCAACTCACACTTAGGGCCTGAGTCAAAGCCCGTTGAAGTCCACCACTCCAACCAACCTCTTGCACTGGATAACAACCTTGCCCGGATAGCACTGTTGTATAGCACTCTTCACATATAAGACGCTTTACAAATATTTTGTCATTGGTCAGCCCTCCTCCTTGCTGGGACAATAATTGCATTTGGGATTCTTGAGACCATTTTCTCCATTTCCCTCATGCTGCAGCGTGTTGGAGGGGAAAAGGGGTTGACAGTGCTTAATGTGCTTATTAGCCTGTCATGCTTTAATAATATATAATATTATACTCTCCTCAGTGACGTTCAAGGTTCACTGGGGACGCCTTTCCTTTTTTGCGGTTCTCTGATGTTTATTTTCTTCAAGACCGATTTGGGTGCCCTCGCTCCTGACAGGTGGCACATTTATCCTGGAGCCTTGACATGGCTCCAAATTTGATCCTATCGCTTGTGACGAATGGCGTTCTGCACCAGGATGAGCCTTACTGCCTTCCTCAGCACTGAGGTGTTATTCAGTGCAAGGATCTCACATCGCAGCACATCACCTGCTTGTCTTCATTTTCAAGACCCTTCAAGGCCTATCCCCACCCAACCTGCCATCTCCCATTCACTACCCTAATGTCATCTCCCAGCTCTGATCAGCCGATGATATCAGCTTCCACTGTCCACTTGTTCAATTTTCAAACAAGCACCCTCCCATTTTCTCCTCTGCTGCCTCTCACTCTTGGGTGGCCCGTCCCGCAAACATTCGCAAAACCACTTCATTGCCCTCCTTAAAACTATTCTTTGCTGTGATGCCTACACAAAACTCAACAGCGGTTAGGCCAGCTGACCAGCGCTGTGGCCTTATTTCCTTGCACTTCTCTTCTGCCTGTTGTATTCACATGTTGGCTTTTGTCTTCTGCGTAGATTGTGAGCTCCTTGCAGCAGGGACCGTCTGTTTAGTCTGTGTTTGTACAGCACCTAGCACAGTGGGGTCTAGGTCAAGGAAGAGGGCTCCTAGGTGCTATGATAGAACGATTGGTAGTTCTATTAGTAGCCTACAGGAGAGGTCCCAAGTTCAGGGTTCCATAGTGGTAATTCACCAATGCACAGGAAGGGCTAGTTCCTCCCCCCAGACCTTACAGTCTAAATAGACTAGACAGGTGTGAAGCAATTTTTCTAAGGCAGCACAGCCAGGGCATTGAGAGACATTTGGGTCCCTGGTACATCATATTTGTGGGACCCTACCCCTTCCCATTTCCCTTTATTTACATAGACATTCTGAGGGGCCCCTCTGAGCTTGGGTCCCCAGTATGATTGTCCCCACTTCCCCCCACTCTCATGCAGGGGGACGACCCATCCCTTATTTTAAGGCACTGTCCTTTATTTCATTGATTTATCACTTTGGGTGATCACCTGTCCCTTCTTTGACGATGTATTGTCATGTATTTACATTGATCGTTAGTACCATTTCAAACATTACATTGAAGCTTATAATCATTGCTTGGCATACTTGAGGGCAGCAGAAACGTACAGCTGAGAGAAAAACAACAGGATCTACTAAGGGAAGTGGTGTTTCCCTAAAACATCCCTTAAAATAAAGCCTTGTCCCTTATCTTTCATGTGGCTTTTCTTAGTTCCATGCAGTGAAGGTAGTTTCCCTACTCTCATCAACCCTGTTCACAGCAAATTGCTCCCAGAGCTGGGACTAGGACTCAGATCTCCTAGAACAGTGTCCTAACCATTGGATAACACTGCCCTTCACCCCAATGCCAGTCACAATGAAGGATGGCAGAAGTTGGCCCTATATTACCTCCCGATTTTGATCACCCATATACATTTCCCTTCCTGAAGTTAGGGGTAGCTGGTTATTCTTCACCCTTCAAATCTTAACAGGGCAGATGCAGACTGTTATGCAGAATATGGCCAAGGATCTGAGTTACAGGTTTCAGTACCTTCATAAAGCAAAGGATTTTATTATTTCCCAGTGGCTGAAAAATAGGTCTCTGCTTTGGAAGGAGAAAAAAAAACCTCATGTTAATCATATGAATATTAATTTTGAAGCCTTTCTGTTTTAAATGGTTCATTGTCAAAAGCAGTAGTGCAGTTTTTGCCATCTATTTCCTGCTCCCCACCCCTCCAGCAGTGTCCCCTCTAAGTTAGCCTCTACTATTCCCAGGTAAGGAGTGGTACCCTAGTGCAGGCAGCTCCTTAGGTATGCACTGCATGCCTGACTGCAGAACCAATTGTAAGTCGTTGCCTTCCACCCTCCCACCCGCACCGTTAACCAGAGGTTTACCACACACTGTGAGAACAGATGCTTTATATTTTGAGTGAAAATGGTTAAGCAAACACAACCTTTTCCTCAATGCATGTGGTCTTCCCTCTGTCCTCCGAAATCACGCTAAGCACTCTGAAATGTGTGGAACGGCTCGCTTCCCTGCAGTGGGCTTGATTTTGAATGAGATCTGTGCATGCAACTAACACTGGTGCTTTTTGCAAAAAGAGAGAGCGTCAACTCACCCCTAAAAACCTCAATGAGCATGAAATAGGCCAAAGGATGGGGCTCTTCTCTCCCGCTTCCATCTAACCTTAGATGATCCGGGAATGCATGAAACCATAAAACAGTATAGAGAAAAGGGGAGGGAGGTGTGATTTGAAAAATGCTAAGATCAGATGACACCATAACAACATCTAATAAGCACCAGCCGTGGTTGTTTTGATACAGAAAGACAGTGAAATAAAAATCAATGCGCTAAAACAATATTTCTGCTGCTAAATGAACCTTGGTTGTCGGGGGTTTTTTTTGTTTGTTTGAATGGCCAGAGGAAAAATAACTGTAAAAAAAAATCACAGTTGGTTTGTTTTGTCTTGCAGAGGAAATTGGGTCCAATAAGATACTTGTCGGTTTTGCAGCACTAAATATGCCGCTCATGGCTTTTAAAAAAAAGAGATTCTTGTGAGTCTGAGAGGGTCAGTTTATCCCACAGAATCATTGCAGGAAGGAATGTGAGGAGAGGAAGAAAAAAAAATTGGGTTCAATTTTAACCTTCCCTAATTTGGGCCTGTTAAAAAAGGGTTAAGTGAAGCAGTTGAGTGCTGCAAGCCTTGTCAGGGTTGTACTATTTCCTCTAGTGCACAAGGAGAAGGGTGAGGAGATTTCAAAGGAAACTGGGAGATTTCAAACAAAAGGGGGATCTGGAGCAAAGCCTCCAAGGGTGACAATGAAGAGGCAGCGCCAGAGGCATAATTGCCCAAGGAGAGGCAGAAATCTCTGCCTAGGAGAATGAGAGCTAAGGGTCCTATTCCACTTGACCCCCCCTACCTAGTTCTGTAATCCTGGCTCAGAGTAGGCAAGCCAGGCTGCTGTCTGCAGCTGAAGAAAGGATGCTAGAGATTCTCTCTTTAGGAGGAAAAATGGTTGGCTGGACTTCTCTGCACTAAGAAATGCCATCCTCCAAAGAAATGTTCCAGCTGCCTGAGATTGTCTGGTTTCGACCAAGTTAAATGCAGGGAAGCTGATGACACCATGTTGTGCTGGGGACTCGGGCGCGAAAGTCTCAGGGAAAATTTCTGGCCACAAAAGTTGAGCTCACCTGGGGCTTTTTGTGGGTTGTTTGGAGAACCAGGCTCAAGAGCCGACGCTGAGCATCCCACCCAGCTGTCAACGAAAGCCTCTGCAAAACCGCTAGTGCATGGGAGTCAAGTAGCAGGCTTCATCCCAAGGCAACTCGGATGTGCGGCATGACTGCGAACCTGGCGCAGTGGCACAGGAGCTGAGCATGGCAGGGGGCATGGTCTGCTGTTTGCCTTGGTGAAGAGAAAGAAGATCAAGATCACATTGCGCAGTGCTGCAGCTACGACCCCCAGCGCCAATTCCCACGTGCAGGGTGGTTTTCGCCCTGTGCTAGGGGCTGTCCCACGTGCGACAGACAGAGATGCAGCTCTGTTTTTTTGGGTGGCCACTGGGGCTCTCTGCCCCTCTCCCTTGTTGCAGTATGGGGCAGTGAGGAATTATAAAATAGCATGCAGGAGGAAGAGGGCTATCTCTAGGAACTGGGTCTTTTGCAGATGCCTCTTTAAAGCACCTACCAGCTTTTTACCGTACTGCTGTTTTTTCTAGGCAACGCCACACCTCCTGAGGACACTGGGGACATCAGGTTTTTTGCTGAGCTTAGCATCTTTCCACCATCATAGAGAAAGCTTCAGACAGACACTCATCTGCCCTGAAGTAAAGAGCTGCAACGGCCATCAAGAAGCTTTTCCTCCTTTGCCTGTCCAATCCCACCCCATTACTAGATCTAACCTGCAGAATCTGGAGAGCTAACCCTCCCCCTGCCCGTCCTATGATGACTCACCATTATTTTGAACTTTGAAGAGAGGAACTTATGGGGATCTTGGAAGCCTGTATTTCTCTCTAGGATTTCCCCAGAGTCAATTAATCTGTGTCACTAAGAGACACTGAGATTTGCTTCTCCAGGTAATGCGATTTGTTTTCTGTATGCAGTGGTCATTTGCAAAGGAGGGTTGAGGAGCCACAGAAAAAAATCTCAAGGATGGGAAATGCAGTAGTCAAACTGTCAGCTAGCACAGGTGTTTGCAAATTAACTAGCTGCAAAAAAATAAACCAAACCATTTGGCTGTAAAGCCTAAAGAGAGAGAAAAAAATTATCATAAGGAAGCATGTTGGCTTGCAATTTTATTTCCAGTGCAAAAGAACTGTGAATGTGTTTAACTTTAAGTTGGAGACATTAATGGGCTCCTTTAGGTTAACACTGAATTGCCTGCTATTGCATGGTTCATTTCTAACCTTTAAGTGCATGAGCAGAATCTATTGATATCATATTCATTTTCACTGGCATCCAGAGTTTAGTCCCTTGAATAGAAATAATTCAGTGGTTTTTTCTTGTATTTTTTAAAAAAAGTTTGGTTTTGCCAATGCAAATGTTTCCCTCGTTTTCATTAGAAAGGTTTCCTCAAGTGCTTTTTCATCAGCACCAGATATTGGGACTGGAGTTTTCAAACTCTGCACCAAGAAGACAAATTAAAATCAGCTGAGGAATATGCTATATATTCTGCCAGGTGCAGGTTCCTAATACACACAACTTTATTTCGTCTCTCTCTTTCTCAGCAGGCTAAAATATTACCCCTCACTCCCCCCTGATCATCCCTCTGCATTTTCATGAGCCACTTCCAAACCTACGAACTTGTCCTTTCCCAGGAAAGTAGCCTTCCCCTGAACCTGATCCCAGCACTGGGCAGCCAGAAGAGTTTAGATTAAGGATTGCTTTTAAACCTAAATATGACAGTTGCTACTGGAGACCCCACAGATGAAGCTGCAGCTTTAGCAGGTCATCCTCAGGACACCTATAACCCTGAAACTGATCATGAATGCTGTGAGAGGGTGGTCATTAACATCTCGGGGCTGCGGTTTGAAACACAACTCAAGACTCTAGCTCAGTTTCCAGAGACCTTGCTAGGGGACCCTAAAAAGAGAATGAGATATTTTGATCCTCTCCGGAATGAATATTTCTTTGACCGAAACAGACCCAGCTTCGATGCTATTTTGTACTACTACCAATCGGGTGGCAGGTTAAGGAGGCCTGTCAATGTGCCCTTAGACATCTTCTCGGAGGAGATCAGGTTTTATGAACTCGGGGAAGAAGCCATGGAGATGTTCCGAGAGGATGAAGGATACATAAAGGAAGAAGAAAGACCTTTACCGGAGAACGAGTTTCAGAGACAAGTGTGGCTGCTCTTTGAGTATCCAGAAAGCTCAGGGCCTGCCAGGATTATAGCTATTGTCTCTGTCATGGTGATTCTAATCTCAATTGTGAGCTTTTGCCTGGAAACGCTGCCCGTTTTTCGGGATGAGAACGAAGACCTGCATGGCGGTGGGATGAGCCATGACTCCAACCATAACAGGACCATGAGCAATCAGCAGTCAACCTCTTTCACAGACCCTTTCTTTATAGTAGAGACACTTTGCATCATTTGGTTCTCCTTCGAGTTCTTGGTAAGGTTTTTCGCCTGCCCCAGCAAGGCTGGGTTTTTTACCAACATCATGAACATTATTGACATTGTAGCTATCATCCCATACTTCATCACTCTAGGGACTGAACTGGCTGAGAAACCAGAGGATGGCCAGCAAGGCCAACAGGCCATGTCTCTGGCCATCCTTCGAGTCATCCGCTTGGTGAGGGTTTTTAGGATCTTCAAACTGTCCAGGCACTCCAAAGGGCTGCAGATCCTGGGGCAGACACTCAAGGCCAGCATGAGGGAACTAGGCCTCTTGATATTTTTCCTCTTCATTGGCGTCATCCTCTTCTCCAGCGCCGTCTACTTCGCAGAGGCTGATGAGAGCGAATCTCAGTTTCCCAGCATCCCAGATGCGTTCTGGTGGGCCGTGGTTTCTATGACCACAGTTGGCTATGGAGACATGGTCCCCACAACCATCGGTGGGAAAATAGTGGGCTCCTTATGCGCCATCGCAGGTGTATTAACGATTGCCTTACCAGTGCCAGTCATAGTGTCCAACTTCAACTACTTCTATCACCGCGAGACGGAAGGAGAAGAGCAAGCCCAATATTTGCAAGTGACCAGCTGCCCAAAGATCCCTTCTTCCCCTGACCTAAAGAAAAGCAGAAGTGCCTCCACTATTAGTAAGTCTGATTATATGGAGATACAGGAAGGTATAAATAATAGTAATGAGGACTTTAGAGAGGAGAACTTGAAGACAGCCAATTGCACCCTGGCTAACACAAATTACGTTAATATCACCAAAATGCTAACTGATGTGTAGTCCTGAAAACTTGTTAACATATTTAAAGCTGAAGTGGAACAATTGCAGATATTGCATAATACCCTGCATTGTAGTTAAAACAGTATGTTCTACAGTGTGCATTTGGTTCTGCATGGGAAGCAATAGTTGTGTAAGTGACTTTCTAAACTTCTTATTTAGACACCGAATAAGCTTTCATGCAAAAATTGTTTTTTCATCACAGGTTTATGGGTTTCCAAAGACATGGAGCATGTAGGCATTCAAAACAAAATTATATCACTTGCAATTCCAGGGATATTGAACAAAAAAGTCATTTGAGAAACCTCATGTAAACAACAGTACCCACAAATGTCAAGCAGAAAAAGTGTTTCACTGCACTCGACACATACAAAAATATATCCCAAGGAAATAGCACACATCTAGCTTCCAGGCGTATGCATTCATAATGAAAAGGTCATGCATAGTTTAATTAAAGGAACATACATCCAGGCATCCAAATTACTTTAAGGCTCAGATTTCTGCCTTGGAAATGCCAACCAAGAATACATCATGCAGGCTTGTGTTTCATAACTGAAAATGCTGCATGCTGCAATGGATTCATCCACTGCAGTATGTCAGTGTGAGACCTAGGGGAGAGAGAATTAGCATGACAGAACACTATTTATTAAGTCTTAAATTTTTGATGCCGGCAATAGGAAAGGACATAAACAAATGAAGAGCCTGCTTTTTATTTGGTGGGTTTTTTTAGATGACACTTCCATCTTCACTATCTCCAGGGTCACCAAAGACACATCCACTGACACATTCAAAATGAGTTGAAAAAGCATCTTTTTTTAGAATACTGGAGCAAACTATGCTGTGGCCTATAATATATTTATACCGCAGTGAAATTTAATCAGTAATACAGTACTGCTGCATGGATATTTGTTGCATGACTCTTAATATTGAATACACATACAAATATATTTTTCCTTAGTAGACTATACAGTATTCATGTTTATAGTGTTTATAGATTCTCCGATGACTTGAAGGAAATTCATGGAAGTAAAAAGAAAACCAAGGCTGGATTAGGGCAAGGCATGGGCTGACAACATTTGAGAAGCAAGGCAAAGCTCTCTGGGTGCTTCCTGGTAGTCACTGAAACGGAGCAAAGAATTGTACAAGTGAAGGAAGGTGAGCTGAAAGTTAAGCACCTGTGCTCATCAGGGGGGAGGAACTAGTAATTAATCTTGGTGTCACAAGCAGAATTCCTTGGCTGACCAGAGATGGTACAAAGGACAGGTGGCATTGTATGTTAAAGAACTCCTGACTCTATTGTTCTGCAACCATCAGCTTCATTATATATTATCGTGTTGTATATAGAAAGACAGGGACAGATCCTCAGCTGCTGTGAATTAGCTTTATCAGACCCACAGCAATTGACACCAGCGGAGGATTGGGCTTGATGTATGTAATATATATGTGATATACATTCAAATGTTCTATGAGCTTATGCAATATAACACTGGCACAAGGCAATTTATGGGCCAGATTCTCCACTGGTATAAACTGGCTTCAATAGAGCTACAGTACTGAGCAACACCAGCGGAGGAGCTGGCTTGGGTATGACTAGTTGTAATACGGGATATAGGAGTTCAGGTTTGTAGTGGAAAACTATTGCCCTGCGGTTGACCTCTGCTCCTAAACAATATACCAACAGCCTGCAGCTCCTTGGGCAGAATGGCCCAAGCTCTGCCCTCGCTGGCACACAGTGAAGTCAATGAGATTACACGGGTGTCAGTGACGGTGGGAGCCGGCCTGCTTCCCAGATGGCCCCTTGCTTTCAGTCAGTGGGGCAAGAGTTTCCCATTATTCTCAAGCTCCACCTTCTAGCATACCTTTTGAAAATGCACCTGGGCCGTAACTGTGCTGCAGCCTTTCGCTCACAGAGGGCATGTGATCCTCTCGCCCTAAAGCAGAACTCCTTCGCTTTGGGCCACACCTTGTAATCCCCACCCAGAACAGAGCTTCCCTTGAAATCAATGGGACTTTCCCCAGAGCGTGGGAAATTCTCCTCTGTGCAGAGAGTCTGCAAAAGGACTGCTCAACAATTCAGAGCCACAGGACAAATGTGGTGCACTGGCTTTGCACAGGGGTGAAGGCAGGGCTGGGTCTAAAGACTGGTCCAGTGATTCCTCAGATCCTGGAGCACTTATTCTGTATTGACTCAGTCTTCAAGCCCACAACCTCCCCCGCTCCATTGATTGCAATGGAAGTTCTGCCTGAATGAAGAACTCAGGGCTTTCCCCTTTCCCTTTACAATCCCGGTTTTATTCCAAAATAGCTGGGAACCCCCCATTGCTCCCACAAATGTTTCAAGTGGGTTAGAGTGATCTATCCCTTGCCCCAGGCACGTGCTTATTTACTTCCCGTTTTCCCATAGTTTACATGTCCAGAAGCGTAGCTGACAATCTGAACAGCGGCAGGAGAGAAAGGAATTTCCTCATTGTTTGATAAACCAGCCAACAGAGGCAATCTTCTTTTCGTACACGTGCTGTGGCATCAGAGAGTACCTGGCCACAAGATCTGTAGCGCAGATCTCAACCACTAGCTAGCTGGTCAGTAGAACTCTGAAATCAGCGATTATTTACCTTGTTTAGGCCTCAGGCTAGAGGAGCATTTAAGGACATGCTTAAACTTACGCATACGCTAAGTGGTTTGCTGAATCGGGGCCTTAGACGCCCGTTGCACTTTGGATCAGGCAAATAAATTTCTACCTATCGTCATTTTCATAGGCTGCCATAAGAGAAGGGATTGTTTCTAATATCCCTGATAAAATCCAGGTACTACCCGAGTCTTCAGCAATGGTTCCAAACATTGCTGTGGTCCCGATTCTCCTCTCATTTACAGCAGTTTCACGCCACTGGTCCAAATGAAGTTACTCGTGATTTACACCTGTGCAAAGGAGAGGTGATTGACTCAAGCCCAATAGGACTGGTACCACAGAACTTTCTCCAGTGAGGGTAAAAGGGTCTGACTCCTGCAAGGTGCAAAGCACTTTCAGCTCCAGTGCCGTTCAGTGGCAGTGCCTGGAACTCAGCACCGCGCTGCACTAATGCATTGGATGAATTTTTTTTAAATGAAGGATCTTATTTCTCTTGCTTCACTGGTGCAAGCAATGAACAACGAAAGTGCATTTTTTACCTCGTTTATTTAAACCCAATCATTTTTACCTCTAATAATGTAATATAAAAAATAAAATTCAGAAGCAATAAACCTTATTAAAAGAATAATTCCATCATATTCTATAGCAATGGTCCTAAACCAGTGCCACTTGCAGCTCAGTCCAAATTCCCAGTGAGGCCAGCCAGCCTAAATCGATCGGTCGGTCCCCAACATTGCAGCATCTGAGCACCTCATAGTCTTTAATGTATTTACCCTTACAGAACCCCTGTGAGGTGGGGCAGTGTATTATTCCCATTGTACAGATGGGAAACTAAGGCAGAGTGAGACTAAGGGCCAGATTTTAAAGGTATTTAGGCACCTAGAGATCTTGCCATCTGGTGGGATTTTCAAAAGTGCCTAGGCACCGAACTCCCATTGACGTCTGTATCTTTGGGTACGCCTACGCTCCAGTGTAAACCAGGTCTATGGGACACAGGCTTGTGGACTTGGTGTTTCCAAGCCCGTGCTTCAGTGTCCCCACTGCATTGTAAGTCTGGGTTTCTAATTGCTGAACCTGGGTCTCACAGCCATGCTGACTCATCTATACTGCACTACACAGGCTTTGTGACTCAAGTCTGGGGCTTGTGCTGCATCCACACTGCAAAATGACAGGGCTTGGATCTGAGGCACAGCAAGACTCAAGCTCTGCCCCCAGTAGTGTCCTAGGACCTGGGTTCTGAGTGCTTGGTGACCTGAGTCAGACTGATTTGCGTGTAGATGGAAGGGGGGGTTGAGCTCAAACCTGTGTCAGAACCTGGGTTTGCTGTGGAGTGTAGACATACCTTTTAGGAGCCTAAATACCTTTATAGATCTGAGCCTAAGTGACTTGCCCAAAGTCTGTGGTAGAGGAACTGATACACAGAGAGACTGTGGGTAAAACAAAAGTGCCTAAGCCTCTAATTTTCAATAAAACATTGGGTAACATTTTCAGAAGTGCCTCAATCCCATTGGCTTTCAATAGAATAAAGGTTCCTGAATCACTGAAGTGCTTTTGAAAATTTTACCCTAAATGACTCACCCAGACTATCTGTGACAAAGCATGAACTTGGGGGGAGGGATAGCTCAGTGGTTTGAGCATTGGTCTGCTAAACCCAGGATTGTAAATTCAATCCTTGAGGGGGCCATTTGGGGATTTAGCTGGGGATTGGTCCTGCTTTGCACAGGGGGTTGGACTAGATAACCTCCTGAGGTCCCTTCCAACCCTAATATTCTGTGAACCCAGATCTCTTGAATACCAGCAAGTGGCCAAGCCACCAGACTACCCTGTCTCCTTCCAGACTGCTCTTTTGGTCCTTAATGATTTTTATAGGCACACTGGGTGATCTTCACCCCTCATGTAGAAGACCAGTACAAGGCCTGTATACCACCTTATTTTAAGGGCTTAGGTGGGTTAGAGGTCTCATGCTGATCCTTTGCCCAGGAGTAAATATCATCCTAGGTGAGTAGGGAACACCAGGAACTGGTCCAGTGGTTGATTTGCCCCCAATGTTTCGGACATAAGGAATATCACAACAGAGAGTACAGTGCTGTTCTTACACTTAGCCACGGCTATCATTGTCTGTCTTTCTCTCTGGACAGATGAACCAATTGAGATAAAATACAGATCTGCCCAAACCTTCATTTAACAAGCTCTAATCAATGCCCTTCCCCCAAATATTCTGAGTTTCCCAGGAGTTTGGTGATCTTTAAAATAATGCTCACTGAAGCCAGGAGCAATGGCTTAATCCCTTCCATTGCCTTGAGCCAGGCGAAAATTACCACCACCTGGCTCAGTGCACCTGAAAGCAGGAAGGAATGTATGTGGCTAATGATTTGCTTTTGATAGACTGCCTTGGCAATGGTGCAGCATTTGAAAACAGGCCCGATGTCAAACTTTACGAGCTTTAAGAGTCTGCAGTGGGCTCACTGGAAACAGTGTCCTCATGACCAGGGGGCTATGGCAAACAGAAGGGGCCAAATGTAGCCCTGGAATAAAGAGATTACACTCCTATTGACTTCAGTGGGGCTTGAGCCTAGAGCTCAGGGATCTAGATACTGTTCCTAGCGTTGTTTCTGACTCACTTGTGTGACCTGGAAGAAATGTTCAAAAGTGGTATCTGTTTTAGTCTGAGGGACTTCAGGCCTGATTTTCAGAGCTACCAAGCATCAAGAACTCTCTTTGACACCCGCAAGAAATGGAAATCAGGCCCACAGCATCTCACATCAGGCACCCCTAACTGTGGCACTTAGGCCCCTCCTGATTTGTCCGAGGCCACAGAGAGAGGCAGCGTCAGAGCTAGGATTAGCACACAGGTCACTTTCTAACACCTAACCCTGATGGGCAGATTGCTAGGCAATGCATAAAATCTCTCTCTCTTTAATGCCTTAAAAAAAATAGCATTTGCTCAAAGGGCAATCACATTAGACTGAGGAACTGGTGAATTTCCATCAAATCGTAGCTGATAGGAAAAAACATCTATGTAGATAGTACTGTGGGTGCAGGCCTCATCAGAAGTACTTATCTCTGCAGCTAGTTTTATGTCCTTTTCCAAGGCCTACTCAAACACTATGCTATATCGAGAAAGAGATCCTAAGAATGGTGTTATGAGACTGTAGCACGTGGGTGTATAAATATGAGCATATTTGTGCATAAACACACAGAAGGAGAGAAGAAGACAGAGGAGGAAGTATTTCCGGAAGGGTCTTGCTTTGTGACCAGGTGGTTCCTAGGTCAGTCACTGAAATTACTGCCAAAATCTCCTAGAGTTTCTGGAGTTCGCAATATAGTTAGAAGTGGGCCCAAGCTGAGAAACAGATCCAGATCTGAATTTGAAATGGGTTGAATCAAACACCTTTCCCTCTTGACTAATGAGGAATTTGGAGTCCAGCTTTACAGCTATTCCTTCTCTCTCTAGTGAAGGGAACATATCCCCCAATACTCCTGAAACTTTGTGAGATCACCAGTCCATGGCTTGGGTCCATCACTAGAATCTACGTTACTATGCAGGTAAAGCCAAAGCAATGATCTAAGGGATTTGTTTGTGATGCAAAATGCAACAGTTGCATCAAATTATTATAGCTGTTAGGGAAAAGTATCCATAGGTAGATATTACTGTGGGTTACAGGATTTATCAGATTCAGGGCATTTCCTACAATTGTGAATTTTAACCCCGTAAGGTTTGAATGTCTTATAGGCCCCACAGCCCCATAAAGAAGGACCCCATGCTTCCTTCTCCCGACCCCTCACATCAAGGAGAGATGGAGTGGAACTCAGGGGCGGATACATGTACCTAAGAATGTGGACTACAGCATGGGCGCCACATATTTGGAGCTGGGGAGCAGTAACCTATGGAGTGCATTCTCCTCGGGATCCTGTGAATTTCCCACTGACCATCACTCCAGTTCCTAATGCTGCTCAGAGCAGAATTACCTCCCCTTGTCCTCCATCCCCTCAAGGGGGTGTGGTCATGTATGTGCTCAGTAGAGGACCAATTGGCCATGCTGCCAGTGGGGAAAGAGACCAGGGAGCAAAGAAGAGTGGCTGGCACAGATTCATAAGTTTAGCCTAGTACTCACCATGGATCTTAAGGCACTGCATGAGTGAGAGACGGCTCCTTTCTCACACACCTTGTGCATGCTAATCTCTTTCCCCAGAGCCAAGAGCTCTTCCTGTTGTCAGAGCTCCTCTTCTCCCTTTTGCAAGTGGTTATTGTTGCTGCTATTAATTTCTACTGTGGTAGTGTCTAGGGACACCAAGCAGGGATCAGGGCCCCATTCCACAAGGCACTGTCTAAGCAAATACCACAGAGACAGTTCCTGCCCCAGACAGTTGACAATCCCCTAATGGGAACACCTATCTCTCAATTCTTTTTTATACCAATCCTTGGGAGCAAACCTTACACTCCTTTTGGTCTTAAACTGAAATGCTGCTCCCCCCACCCTGCTCAGGGTCCTTTGTGAAGTTCAGCACAATGGCCACATTCTACCAATATAACTGCCTGCCAGCTCTCTCTGCATCAGACCATTTCTAAAATCTTCCAGCTGCAGTCATGATCTTGGCATTCAGCCCTGAATGATGCTTGCTGGACACCCTCAATTCCTATTGCTAGAAAGGGGAAGCTGCAGGTGCTTAGATCTTGGCAGGATCACATCATAGGACTTTGGGCCAGAACCTGAGCTGGTGCAAATTGGTGCCATTGGAGCTGCACCAATTTACATCAGTTGAGCATCTGGCCCAGAGCTCACGTGAAGGTGGCAACAGATAAATTCCTTAGTTCATGTTTCTCTTCCTGGGCATGTTTTGGCTTCTACAGGATGTTAAATGTTGCAATGTGACAATGGTTTCATTCCAGGGTCTGTGTGTATGTATAAATATATATGGGAACTGTATATAATTTCAAGATTTGTATGGCTTTATTTTTTAACCAAATGTAAGAACTGCAATTAGTAGTTTGCACTTGCTTTCCCATTGCCTGAGACTTTGCAAATGTCTTACAGTGTCATATTACTAATCATTGCTAGAAGCTAAAAAAAAAGATAGATATTGGCTCAAATAAGCGTGTGTTGCCTAATTTGAGAGAATCAAAATGAAGAGGAAATCCAAGAAAGATGTAATAATGATGCTGGAACTGAACCTTTCATCTCCATGGTTACTGGAGAAATGGGACCAATAATGGAGAGAGGCCTATAAACTGTGGAAGGAGGGCTCATGGGAATTCCAACTCATTTAACCATGTGTTTGCTAGACAACATTTTAGACACCAGCTGTATCTAAATTGCACAGTGTGTATAGATATTATCATTCTTATTGACGACTGGCCGGCATTCTCAGCGTTGAATGGACACTGTTAGCTGAGAGATCCGAAGTCAATAAGGTGGGACGTTTGTATATAGATATACATATCTGTGTAAATACATATTCTGAATGAACATTTGCTGTCTGGTTGATCATGGATGTACATAATTTATTCTTCATAGTATCATAAATTTTGTAAATATCAGCACCAATTAAGAAAAAAATATGTATATTATTGAGGATTTATTTTGGCATTGGTTCTGTGTGGAAAACAAATTAAAGCAAATAAATTTTGAACAGACTTGTCATTTTCTATGCATTTGAATGGTAAAAGACAAAAATCTCAACCCACTAAAAATAGGATTCTCTCCTGTCAGAAACTTTCCTGCAGTGGTCAGCTGCATACTCCTGAAAATGATGGAAGTGACTTATATTAATTAAATATTCAGACTATGCATAAGAAGGATATATTGTATGATCTGGACATTTTGCTGATTCCCTCCAAAGGGTTATAATAATGTAAATCTAAGGAACGAGGCAACTGCATCTTTGAAAATTTCAACTAAGGGGCTGCATTGTATTGTCATCGTGCACCATAGTATCTTAGTACAAATGCTGAGTTGCCTGTTAGAAAGAACCCCAAGGAGAAATAATGTTACTTCACTGCACGGGGATACTGCAAAGATATTATTATTAATTTGTATTACAGTAGAATATATGGGTCCCAGCTGAGATCTGGCTTCCACTGCATCTGGCTCTATACAAATATGTATGCTGGAGTTTTCAAAAGGTCCTAATGAGGTTGAATCCCTAAATTCCCTTGAAATTTGGGCTCCTGGCTCCTATCACAGTATTAGCATGAGACAGTCTCTGCTCTCAACAGGGGCGGCTCTAGACATTTTGCCGCCCCAAGCACGGTGGAGCTGCAGGACCAGTGGACCTTCCGCAGGCACGCCTGCGGGAGGTCCACCAAAGCCACGGGACCAGCGGACCCTTCGCAGGCATGCCACCGAAGGCACCCTGCCTGCCACCCTCCCAGTGACCAGCAGAGCGCCCCCCGCGGCATGCCGCCCCAAGCTAGTGCTTGGCATGCTGGGGCCTGGAGCCGCCCCTAGCTCCCAATAGCTTTCAGTCTTAATGGACAAGACACGTAAAGGAAGAGAGAGAGGCACAAAAACTCACAACACCAAGAATTGGACCTATGTTTTCCTGCTTCTTACATCACTGTCCTAACCATAGATGCACACTGGCTCGCTTGACCAAGTCCCCCCAGGCGAGGTGTTAGTATGCAGCTACTCAGTGCTCTGTTTAAATGGGGGGTGGAGGGATGGGGGTGTTCTGGCATGCTTGATCTTGTCCCTAGAAAGAACCACATTTTAGACAGATAACAAGAATGTCTGGGAACCTTGCAGAGAGTGTCACATTTTATTCTAAAATACTGGCCTGAGGAATGGGAAGAACATTTGAGAAATGAACAGATTACTGTGCTAGCAACGAGCTGTCTATGGGAAAACAAACTGAGTGCTTGCCGGTCCTCCCATAATGTCTAACAGGATCACAGGCTGAGAACTATTTTTTCCCCAGTGTTCATGGGAAGTTTAGATTAATTCGCTGAAGAATGTAAGCTTGTCTTACTAAAATAACTATAATTCAGTTTACAGGATGTCAATCTAGCATTATTCCCCCCTGCTGCATCACAGTTTGAAAATAGCTGATCCTTGCTTGGAAAAAAAAATTGGGGTCACATTGTCCACTGGTGTTCATGTTTAAGGGTTTCAGCTGATCTCTACTAGGTAGAGATCGGGGGAGACAATGTAGGGGGCAGATTATCACACATCTGTCTAGTGAAGATTTTAAGCCTCCCTCTGAAGCTGGCCACTGTCAGCGATAAGATGATGGACCTCAGATCTGATCGAGTCTGGCAGTGCGTATAGAGTGTCAATTGGCTTAGTTCCTCTGAAATCAATGGAGCTATGATGCTTCGCACCAGCTCTTGGTGTCTCAACCATTTTCCATTGCCCCCAAAAATTCATTTTCTTACAACTTTACTTGAAGGGCACAGTTGAACTGTGTTAATGGTCACTTTGCTAATCCTCTAACTTGTCAATTCTCACCTAAATAAACCAATAGATCCCCCACTCTTCTAAGCCAATACTTCACAGCAAGAATCAGAGTGCAGCAATGAGGTCAGAACTCGTTAAGCTCCCAAAGGTGGCAGTGTTTCTAATAGTTAGCCCACAGGGCTGGAAGTCAAGAATCCCGGGTTCAGTTTCTGAGTCTGCTAGTGACTTGCTGCCTGACCTTAGTCAAATCACTTCACTGCTCCGTGCCTTACTGTAAAATGGAACTAATGATATTTAACCCATCTTTGCAAAGCATTCTGAGCTCGTTGAGTGGAAAGGGTGATATAAGTACAGAGTACTAGTATTAACTTTACAAAATACACTGTGATACATCTACCAATATGCCAGAAAGTATTCATATAAATTGTTGCAAATAAATTATACTTGTCAAAAGAAATGGACTACCATTTTTTTTGGTGGCCATGGGGCTGATTTTTTTAAAATGATTTACTTACGTGCTAATTCTCAAAACCGTCAGGACAATTACTTATTACTTGTATTACAGTGGTGCTTAGAGACTTAAACTGAGGTCACTGCCCCATTGTGCAAAGCACTGCACAGGCACAGAGAAAGAGGCAGAGAGTCTGTCTCCCAAAGAGCTTAGGTCCAAATCCTGAAAGGTATTTAAGTGCCTAACTCCCTGGGAGGCACCTTAATACTTTTGAGGATTTGGGCCTCATAGTCTAAATAAACAAAACACAAAGACCAGGGGAGGGAAAACAGAAGCAAAATATCTTGCCCAATTTTACACAACAGGTCTGTGGAAGAGAACCCAAGACTGCCGCATCCCACTCAAGTCCTCTAGCCATTAGGTCACACTGCCTGGTTAAAAAGGGCAAAGTTCTGTTGTAAAATATTTTAGAAGAGGCAGCCACACAACAAGGAAGCTGTTGAAAAGAAACTTCATCCAAAGCATGTAACTGGATAAGCAAAGTCAAACGATGTATCGTTTGCAATGCTGTGCAGACAAAACCAAATCAGTACTATCTATAACAACCTGTTACCGATGCCTTCCTACGAGACAACAAGATGCCCCTAGAACCCAGTGTTAATGCATGATGACACTGTGCTTTCTTCAGGATATATCACATGGTGCAGAGGAATAAATCCCTTCCAAACTGTAGGTGACATTGACAACATGCTAATAGATTATTTCCATTTTACCAGAGAGAGAGAGAGATCAAATTGCATCAAGATTTATTGACCTTTTTGACTTTCCAGTTTCAAAAGTTGGAAACTAATCACTGGGCTGTTAGAGTAACTGGTTTGTCTAAATATCTGCCTGCTGCAATCTAGCACCCTCCACAGTGATCCTACCGGAACTGCAATGCACCTGGCTTTAACATTTGTGCTTAGAACTGATATATATTTGCCATCTGCAATCATTTTGGGGAGCTGTTCAATAACAGATTAAATAAAAAAATAAAGACACATAAGCCTGTATTTAAATGAAGTTATGGTAGTGATGCAATGTGTCCATCACAGAAGGAACCAATAAAGAATGTCTTAAGGAGTTAGGCCCAGATCAAAGGTGTTTAGGCACCTGACACCCATTGAAATCATTGGGAGTTTGGCATCTAAATGCCTTTGAGGATCTGGACCCATAGCCCAAATGTTTTCAAATAACCTCTAATTTCAGGAGCCTCTGTAATTTACGTGATGGCTGCCATCTTGGCTGACACACCAAGGTTGAACTGGGGACCTTCAGAGTTTAAAGCATGAGCTAAGAAAGCCCAGACCTTATAGCTAGAGACTGTAATGCCTCTCTGGATTGGCACGGAGGGGACCTGTAACACACATTCAATGGTGGGTTACATCTCCACTTCTGGGTGCCTGAAACCCAAGTCTCAGTTTTCAAAGGTGATGATTTGACCACCCACCACTGCAACAAACAAACAACCAGGGCAGCTCAGCCCCTCTGCTGACCAGGCCTTAGGTGTCTCCCAGCACCCAAATTAGGGGTCACTTCTGAAAACATTGGCCTTAGAATTGGAAGAGACCTCAGGAGGTCATCTAGTCCAACCCCCTGCTCAAAGCAGGACCAATTCCCAGGCAGATTTTTGCCCCAGATCCCTAAATGGCCTCCTCAAGGATTGAGCTCACAATCTTGGGTTTAGCAGGCCAATGCTCAAACCACTGAGCTATCCCTCCCTCCCAGTACCTCAAGTTTCTCATCTATAAAATAGCAATGACCTACCACACAAGGGCATGACGAGGATTAATTTATTAATGGTTATAAAGCAGGTTGAACTTGTACTTGTCTATATAAATGCCAATTACTATTAGATCAGAGAAGAGAATGTTGCCCTATTTATGTATCTGACCTCAGAGCGCCTGTGTTTAGACAGATAAATTCGACTGGCTCATATCCTTCACAGCATCTGCAGTCTACAAAGTAATGTAAATACGTCTTGATGAGCCTGGTGCTCCTAAAGCTCATTTCCTTGTTCCCGCTGCCAGCAGAGCATGGGAGCTCTGCGAAAGCAGCATGCTTAGCTAGGGGAGGGAACAGCAGAGATGGCACGCTACAAAGGTTGCACTTGGATCTGAACCTACACAAAGGATTTTAGCTTAGTCGTGCCTTTGTTCTGAAGTGCCTCTGGCTAACCTAGAAGTGTTACTAATATGCTCAAGAGTGAGCTATAAGCAGTGTTGTCTAGAAAGACCCATGCCCTTTTGGCAACACTTTTCAGAAGGGCTCGGTCTCCACAATGGCGGGGCCACATTTCCAGATGAACTCAACACTTTGGGTGCTGAGTTCTTTTGAAAATGGGGTCACAAAAAGAGCTGACCTCTTTGGAAAATCTGGCCTGGATTATGGGTGCTGAGTGTTTGAAAATCTGGCCCCAAGCTCTTTGAAAAACATCTGGGCATAAATCAAAGGTTTCAGCCTAAAAGATACGTTGCCATCCAGTTCTGCTGTCAGACATACAAGCACAAATCCCTTCGGTTCCTAGTGGGAGTTTGCCCACATGCCTCTGAGGGAAAAATTTGGCTGGTGAATGGGTGAAACCAAATGTGCTAAGTAATAGCTCCACTGGTTAATGATTACCATAAATGGCCAGATGCTAATGACAAAAGGGTGGGTATCTTTATTCATTTTGGCTAGTGATGCTGTCATGAACCCTGGGAGCAATATTTGCAGCGGCAATACTGTATGTGATACAGTAAAAAAAGCCATTAATGCCATCTATGTTTCATTTTCCTTTCACGGTGGCACCATCACAAAGGACTTAAATGTGGAGGGTTCCCCAACAATCACCCTTCACAGCTCAGGGAATATCCCACTATTCCCCTCACCTTTCCAAAGGGCTGATCCAAAGCCATCTGAAGCTAATGGAAAGAACCATTGGCTCCAACAGGTTTCAGAACATCAGACCCCAGGCCAATGGGGTGGTTCTACTGGGATCTCATGCCAACATTCTGGCCCCTGTAATCCCCATTCCAGTGGTGTGGTTTGTTCATTGATGGCTGGCTCAGTCACCTGTCCTGTGCAACAGGAGACAACCGACTTGCAAGGGCCAAAATATCCAAAACCACCTAGTGATATGTGCCCAGCTTCATCCACTTTTTAATAGCTGTATTAAAACACTGACCTATAATCACCAGACAGATTCACAGGAACACCTCAAATGCCAAGCCTTTTCCCCTGGTCTCCCCTGAGCATGCTCAACATCCAACAATTTCTTCATGCAGGAAGGTCTTGCAGTTCTCAGAGTCTTGGTGAGCCACACACTCACTACAAAACTGAAGATGGCAGGTTATCATCACCAGGTAACCTCAGCCATTGGGTATGTCCAACACGCAAAGACATCTTGAAAGAGTCAACAGTCAATGCAAGACTAGCCGCCTCTGAAAATAGATATGTGCATGGGGATAAGATACATCTGTGTCTTTCTCTCTACTTCCATTCTAGATAGATACTCCAACCACCCCCAATATGTTTGAGGATCATATTGTATTAAATGTATGAATGGTTTATAGATCACTGTGGGCCAGGGATTGTATATAATGCTGGGTGGAGAAAAGGAGAGTTACGGCAGCTCTGCCAGCAACTAAACATGGGGCGGGGTGGAGTTTGATTAACGTGAATCACTCTGGTAGTAAACCCCTCCAGAGAAGTACCATGTACTGCATATACTGGAGGAGCCTTGCACATACTAGTTCATATTGGATTTTTCAAAGATCAACAGACAAAGTTGGATATCAAAAGGCTGGGTTTAAACTCACTCAAGGCCTCCTTTCTGATTCAGCAAACAGACAGGACCTTCTTTCCAACGGGCAGCTCCTAGACTTTGCAGAAGCAGTGCAAAGACATTGGCCTATTAGGGCCCCACAGGACGGAGTGGGTGACTCCTGGTGAGTTTAGTGTGTGTTTAAATCTGTTTGTTTTTTTATTATGTTTTCTCTGTAATGCTTTTGCCTTAAGAATAAATGTACTTCCTTAGAAGGAATTGTGTGGTAACAATGCACCAGTCATCACCCTTGCAGAGAAAGTAAAGCACAAGCACTGGGATTTAGGCAGTAAGGCAGGGAGCTGGGTAGCCTTAACCCCCTGATCAGAAGGGAGTGAGACAAGGGTCCTGGCCCAGAGACAGGTGACAGCTAGAGACCTGACTGGGAACTCCTGAAATGGACCATGGAAGGTGCAGTTACCCTGAAACTGTAACAATGTCCATTTAGATTGTGGGCTCAAACATATAAACGTAAATTGCTACAAGGAGTTTCCATAACAGTCAGCTTACCCAGCCCAGTCTTTGAGGACAAGGCTCAGAAGGAATCTTTGAGCCATATACAGTAATTATTTTAAATTGCTGAACTGTTCGCATGTTGCCTTGGCACAGGCATGCTTAAAATACATGGGAAATGTAGTCAGTAACACGCGCCTTTCCACAGGAATGACAGTTTGGCATATTTATATAATTTAAAATCGACGCTAATATTTGAAGAAGAGTTTTTCTGGCAGAGGCAGCTAGGCAGAGTACTACTCAGGGCTACCTTCGCTTCAGCAAAGGCCTTTCAGCTCTCAGATACATAGTGGCTGCTTCGCACCTATGATCTTGATTGCTGAGAACAGCCGATCCCTGCTGAGTGTGGGTTGGCTGGTTATGCTTGTGGCAAATGACCTACTTTCCTGCACTATCCCCACTGAGTGCTGCCTCATTGTCAGCCAAAGGCCTATAAACCCTCTTAGACCTGCTCCGGCTCATAAATTAAAGAAGCCTCCAAGGCAATCCAGAGATGAAACTTCATGTGTTTTGTCTTGATAAGGTTTGAGTTCCATGCTAGTTAGAGCTTTACATTCAATTTCCATTCTCGAGGATTCGGGGGCGGTGTTGTCCTTTTCTTCTCAGATTTTCTTTAATTTCAGGGTCTAATGAACTCCCAGATCCCAAAGCCAATCTCGACCAACTCCACCGGTCATGCCTAGTTACTACTTATATTACCGGAGTAGTTAGAGGCCTTTACGAAGACCAGCACTAAGGTGCTGTACAGATGTATAGTAAGATAGTCCTTGCCCTAGAGAGCTTGCAAGCTAAACAGACAAAAAGATTATCTCCATTTTAAAGATGGGAAAATGAGGCCCTGAGAGGTTAAGTGACTTGCCCGAGGTCACCTATGGAGTCATTAAGTAGAGCTAAGGACAAAACTCAGAATTTTTGATTCCTGTTCTCTAACCACTAGACAACTCTTCCTTTCTTCAGCCAGAATTTTCACAAGTGTCCTGCTCACACGAGCAGGGCCAGATTTTCAGAAGAGCTCAGCATGGTGGGTGAATTTTTACTATATAAAAAGAGGAAATAAACAAACTGCCAAGAGAGCACTGCCCCACTCCTTGGATTAGTACCAAAAGGTGTGACATGGAAAAGCTCCATTACAACCCATCGGCTCAGCTCAAAAGACACTGCAGGAATTTTTAGCTCTCCTGGCTTCACATTATCGATGCAATCTCCCTATGGCGAAGAGAGCATCCTGTTTCCTAAAGCACCTCCGAAAACGTAGGGCTTGGAAGATGCATGAGCCATTAAGTTAAGTGGGCATGGTGTGGGCTAATCGGCAAAGGATGCCAATGAAAAAGAAATCCCACATTATACTCTGACTTCCTCTAGCCAAGTCCATCTAAGGATCTTAAAGCCCTTTATAAACATTAGTGATTTAATGGAGGTAGGGAAATATTATTATCCAAAGGGAAGCTGGTGTACAAAGGGACAAATTCATCCCTGGGGTAACACTATTGACTTGGATTGGGTTTAGCCAAGAGACTAAATACAAAATTTACAAGCTTAGGTGTCTGAGATTTGGCCCTTAAGTCCATATTTTGGTAACCTGGACAAAAATGGCCTAATTTTCAGAGGTTGAGAACACCCACAACTTCCCTTGAAATTAATGGGAATTGCATTTGCTTAGCACCTCTGAAAATCAGGCCACTTATTTGGGTATCTGTGAGTAGGTGTCTCTCTGAACCTGCTCTAAAAAAAGAGTCCGCACACTGTAGAATCTCAAACTCATTCCCTCTCTGTGGTTTGGCTTTATTAATATAGAAACTAACTGTTAGAGCAAAGATCAGCTGGAGCCTTCTCCCTGGATTTGGTTGTTCCCAGGGTTCCTCCCTCAGACCTACTCAGCCCACACCCTAGATTCTCTCTCTCTCTCTAGCTAGAGGGACATTCTCACCTCCCTTGTGCCTGTGCTGGGTAACATAACACCAACTTCTATGAGGCAGCAGAACACTCTTGACCACTTCCCAGCAGAAGCAACACCTCCTAACAGGGAGGGAGTTTCGGGCAAAGGCTGCCAGCTTGTTACAGGGCTTAACTATGGATTTCACTTATGATTTGTATTATGGTAGCACCTGGAGGCACCATAGGGCTAAGGGGTCTACAGATGCATAGTAAGATTCAGTTAATGCCTGAAAGAGCCTACAATCTAAATAGACAAGAAAGACAAAGTGTGAAAAATGAAGCATCATTATCCCTGTCTTACATATGGAGAATTAAGATACTGAGACTCTGAATCACAAAGCATTTCAGCATGTGCCAAAACCATCCAGATGAGGGAAAACACTGAAGCATGTGCTTTCTTGAATTGGGGCCAGAGAGATTATGTGATTTGCCTAGAGGTCATCTGTGTCTACACTACACAGCCTATGCCCCAGGTCCGCCCAGAGAATTCAGGGGGCCTGGGGTCTTCGGTGGCAGGCATCCTTCCACTCTGGGTCTTTGGAGCACTTCGGCAGCGGGCAGGGGCGGCTCCAGGCCTTCGGCAGCTTACCTGCGGAGGGTCCGTTGGTCCCGCGGCTTAGGTGGACCTCCCGCGGGCCTGCCTGCGGAGGGTCTGGTGGTCCCGCGGCTTCAGCGGACTTCCCGCAGGCACGCCTGTGGGAGTTCTGCTGAAGCTGCGGGACCAGCAGACTCTCCGCAGGCAAGCTGCCAAAGGCAGCCTGCCTGCCGTGCTTGGGGTGGCAAAATGCCTAGTGAGTGAGTGAAGGACCTGCCACCGAACTGCCGCTGAAGACTCGGAGGAGAAAAAGCTCCAGGTCTTCGACAGCGGGTCCTTCACTCACTTTGAGTGTGTTTGGCAGCACTGAAGGATCTGCCGCTGAAGACCTGTCAAAAATTCTCGTGGGGACCCCTGCGGGGCCTGGGGCAAATTGCCTATGCTGGCAGAGCCCTCAGCATACACAGAAAGAAGTTTTCTTGCTGGTGCAGGAAAGCAACCTCCCCAAATGATTTTTCTCCATCGACAAAAGTACTCATCTACTGGCATAGCTGTGACTACACTGGGGGTTTTGACAGCAAGGCTGGGACGCTAGGAGGTGCAGTTTTCTCACTCCTCTCACTGACATAGCTATGCCAGTATAAGCTTTAAGTGTAGAGCAGGCCTAAACCCCAAGACCATCTTTCCTCTCTCTTTTAGCCTATGATTTATAGATATATCCCTAAAATGACAGAAAATGCAGATCTGGGCTACACTTAAAAGTTCTGTTGGCATTGCTATGTTGGTCAAGGGTGTGGAAAAACAAAAAACTACAAAAAACTACCCTACCTTCAACCAAGATAGTTGTATTGACAAAACCCCTGCTGCGGACACAGCTATGTTGATGGAAAAGTGTTTCTGCCAATGTAGCTAACGCCATTTGGAGAGGCGATGGGCTTATCTACACTTTAAATGCTATGGCGATGTAGCTGCGTCACTGCAGTGCTCCCGTGTTAACACCACCTACGCTGAAGGGAGGGATTCTCCCGTCGATGTAGGCAATCCACCTCCCTGAGAGGCAGTCAGTAGGTTGATGGAAGATGGTTTGATGAATTCCATGGAACCGCAAACTAGGAGTAGCAGGAAAAAATATCCAGCTAAGGTAGATATTGCGGAGAACTTTTGTAGGCAATGTGGCAATGCTAAATCAAGAAAGAACATAAGAACTGCCAGATTGGATCAAGCCAATGGCCCATCTAGCCCAGTATTTTGTCTATAATAGTAGCCTATACCAGACCTTCAGGGGGAATGTACAGAACAGGGCAATTTTGGAGGGACCTTCCCCTGTCTTTTCCTCCTGGCTTCTGGCAATCAGAGGTTTAGGGTCTCCTTGAGCATGAGGTTACATCCCTGACTATTTTGGCTAATTGCCATTGATAGAAGCATCCTCTATGAACTTTTCTAATTCTTTTTTGAACCTCACAACATCCCCTGACACTCAGTTCCTTTACTGCCTCTTTGAAGAGTAAACAGTTTAGTAAAGCAGCAGCTATGGGGATAGCTAAGTGGGACACACCAGCTCAAAGTCATCCACTCCCTATATCTATAAGCAGCTGAGATTACAAAGCTATTTCCCGTTTCTCCATGGATAAGGTTAGATCCTTACAAGTCCACAGCAACTTTCCCCCTAATACCTACTCCTTGTTTCTCCTCTGAGATTTCCATGCCACTGTATATGCCACAGGAGAATCAGACCTCCAAAGGACATATTTTACACAGCAGGGCAGAACAAGCTTATTTCACTGGGCACTTGCTCCATTCCTTGCAAAAATGCAAACTGAACAGTGTTTGAACCGCTTTCCACCGTACTCAGGACCTGGCTTTCACTAACTCACTTATATCCTAAAGTGAAATCTCCACACAAGGAATGCCGACTCAAACATTATAATTGCAGAGTGGCTGAGAATAGTCCACTGCAGCTGCAGAAGTCCAGATCAAAATCCTTTTACCTTGAAGCAAACCAGCTTTGGCTCAGGGGTCAACATACTTCCCAGATTAGAAGGTGGTAATAGCAGTTCATCACACACACACCCCTTCCAGAGTTTAGGAAAGGATCAATACAGGCCTGACAGTTCCTTGAAGTCAAGTCAGCACAGGACACAACTCAAACCTACTTGTTCCTTTATAACTCCCACAGCCTCTTTGTGTCTAGGAGGCTGCTGTTCTGGTCTCCTTCAGCCCCGAAATCTACCAGCCCTAAACTATGCTTTGTGATCTGGGAATGTATAATACACTGGCAAAATCTGTGACAGGTGGCTGGTCCACTATTAGATAAGATCTCACTACTACCACCATCTAAGAGAGTATGCCTTTAGCTCAAGTGGTAGAGGGCAGGGCTGAAAGTCACAGATTCAACCCCTGCTGACGATCCATGTGGGAAGTCATTGCAAATGAACAAAATACTCAGCTGGGGAGTCTAATTAGTTGCTGGACAGCTCCCTTTCTAGTCTTGGGTTAAGCTAAACAGGAACAAGGCACTCTTATCCAAGAAGTACAGGGGATTCTGTTACAACATGTGGAATTGAAACCGTAACTTTTATTTTCAGAGCGAAGAACATTTAAATCTGTTCATGTCTTAGTTACTGTAGCGATATTTACTTACAGAATATTATTCAGCCACTAGATGTCTGTGTGTTGTACAGAATTCTATGCAAGGTGTGGTCCCTGGTAAACCAAGGAGATAAAACTGAAACAAGAATTGTGTGGAAGCCTGTTTGTTTGTAACTAGCAGTTGTTTTCTTTAATACAAGCCTCATGTAAGAAATATTGAGACTCCATGCATCGCAAAATACTAGTAAATAAACACAGCTCTGACTTAGTTGGCATCAAAGACTCTGTGGGATAATACGCATGACTGGAATATTGGTATAGAATGGTACAGCTGGCTCAGGAAGGACAGGCAGGGAAAACAGGGAGAAGGTGTTGCCTTATATATTAAAAACGTACACACTTGGACTGAGATTGAGAGGACAGTAGGGCTCAGACTTGTTGAAAGTCTTTGGCTAAGGATAAAAGGGGTAAAAAACAAGGGTGATGTCATGGTAGAGGTCTACTGTCAGACCACCTAACCAAGAAGAAGTGGATGAGGCTTTTTTTAAAAACTACTAACAAAATCATCCATCCAGGATTTAGTGGTAATGAGGGACTTCAACTACTTAGACATCTGTTGCGAAAATAATGCAGCAAGGCACAGATTATCCAACAAGTTCCTGGAATGTATTGGAAACAATTTCAGAAGGTGGAGAAAGCTACTGGGGGGAGGTTGTTCTAGATTGGATTTTGACAAATAGGGAGGACTGGTTGAGAATTTGAAAGGGGAAGGCAGGTTGGGTGAAAGTGATCATGAAATGAGAGAGTTAAAGATTCTAAGGAATGGTAGGAGGGAGAACGGCAAAATAAAGACAATGGATTTCAAGAAGGCCGACTTTAGCAAACTCAGGGAGTTGGTAGGTGAGATCCCATGAGAAGCAAGTCCAAGGGGAAAAACAATTGAAGATAGTTGGCAGTTTTTCAAAGAGACATTATTACGGGCACAAGAGCAAACTATCCCACTGCGTAGGAAATATAGGAAGTATGGCAAGAGACCACCCTGGCTTAACCAGGAGATCTTCAATGATCTAAAATAATAATAAAAAAAATCCTACAAAAAGTGGAAACTAGGTCAAATTAGAAAGGATGAATAGAAACGAACAACACAAGTATCTAGGGACAAAATTAGAAAGGCCAAGGCACAAAATGAGATTAATCTAGCTAAAAACATAAAGGTTAACAAGAAAACAAATACATTCAAAGCAAGAGGAAGACTAACGACAGGGTAGGCCCATTACTCAATGGAGGTGGGGAGGGAAATAACAGAAAATGTGGAAATGGCAGAGGGGCTTAATGATGTTTGTTTTGGTTTTCACGAAGAAGGTTGGTGGTGATTGGACGTCTAACATAGTGAATGCCAGTGAAAATGAGGTAGGATCAGAAGCTAAAATAGGAAAAGAACACGTTAAAAGTTACTTAGACAAGTTAGATGTCTTCAAGTCACCAGGGCCTGATGAAATACATCCTAGAATACTCAAGGAGCTGACTGAGGAGATGTCAGAGCCATTAGTAATTATCTTTGAAAAGTCATGGAGGACAGGAGAGATTCTAGATGACTGGAAAATGGCAAATATACTGCCCATCTATAAAAAGGGAAATAAGGACAACTCGGGGAATTACAGACCAGTCAGCTTAACTTCAGTACCCGGAGAGAAAATAGAGCAAATAACCTAGAAGATAATAAGATGATTAAGTAAAAGTCAGCATGGATTTGTCAAGAACAAACTGTGGCAAAACAACCTGATAGCTTTCTTTGACAGGGTAACAAGCCTTGTGGATGGGGGGAAGTGGTAGACATGGTATATCTCAATTTTAGTAAAGCTTTTGATACTGTCTCGCATGACCTTCTAATAATCAAACTAGAGAAATACAACCTAGATGGAGGTACTGTAAGGTGGGTGCAAACCTGGTTGGAAAATTGTTCCCAGAGAGTAGTTATCAGTGGTTCACAGTCATGCTGGAAGGGCATAACGAGTGGGGTCCTGTAGGGATCAGTTCTGGGTCCAGCTCTGTTCCATATCTTCATCAGTGATTTAGATAATGGCTTAGAGAGTACACATATAAAGTTTGCAGATGACTCCAAGCTGGGAGGGGTTGCAAGTGCTTTGGAGGATAGGATTAAAATTCAAAATGATCTAGACAAAGTGGAGAAATGGTCTGGCAAAGAGAAGACAGAGGGGACAGTAGAACAGTTTTCAAGTACATAAAGGGTTATTACAAGGAGGCGGGAGAATTGTTCTTCTTAACCTCTGAGAATAGGACAAGAAGCAATGGGCTTAAATTGCAGCAAGGTGGGTTTAGGTTGGACATCAGGAAAAAAAAAAGCTTCCTAACTGTCAGGGTGGTTAAGCACTGGAATAAATTGCTTAGAGACGTGGTGGAATCTCCATCCTTGGGGATTTTTAAGAGCAGGTTATACAAACATCTGTCAGGGGATGGTCTAGATAATACTAGTCCTGCCATGAGTGCCGGGGACTGGACTAAATGACCTCTTGAGGTCCCTTCCAGTTCTATGATTCTACGATAGATAGATGCTAAAGAAACACAATAGACAGAAAAAGCCTTAATTTTTGTCCATTCACCTATTCAACAACCTGTATTTGGAAACAGACACTGGTGTATGCGATTACCTATTATTGCCAGTCTGACAACTCAATTTTGAGTTGGAGGATCATTGACCTTTAGGTCTTGTTTGCTTTAGCAGTGTTGTTTGATTACCTAATCCAAAGGCAGGAATGACATTGGAGAGAGACAGGGATCTCTGTGAAGATCTCAGACAAAAAAAAAACCTCTAAGTGTCCTCCTTATTTTGGATGCAGGCCAAGTTGGTAACATGAACCGGAATCCCTACAGAAACAAGTGTACAAGGGAACCATAAAATTCTTAACAGACTCAGTGACGTCTGTGATAATCACCTGTTCTTGCAACCGCCACAACTGTGAGTGTGATATTGGCATGTACAATCGGGCAAGCGAGCACTTCCTTAGCATGAGGCCTTTTATCGTCAACCAAAGGCGGAGCAGCCTTTTCCAGGACAAGATCAGTCTTGCCTCTGTTCTGACAGAGAATGTCTGTATGTGGAGGAATTGATTGATGCAAGGTGAGAGCATCCAATGTACTGGAATGATGAAGCTGGCTTTGATCTGCTTTAGCAAAAGCTCAGCTGGTGCCTCTGTCCTAGTTGTGCGGCAACCTGTGCACATACACACACACCTGCCACTGGCACTCAGAGACAGAAGCAGGCAACCTTGATGACACCAGTGGTTGGACAGGATTTGCCCATAGACTGCACCTGGTCTGTAGATAACTCAGAATGCAATATTTGCAGGGAATGGCCCCTGGTGTGGAGTGTGCAGAAGCAAGGAACACCAGGGTGTTGTGAATTCCAAGAGCCACATGTGGTGTCATTGGTTTGTTTGGTCTAAGTGTGTGCATGTAAACAACACACAAATGCACACACACTCCTATACACATGTACATACGCCTGTGACTAATACCTGAGTATGTGCTGCAGGCCTTCTGCTCTGCCCAAATCAGCACAGGATATGAATCTATAACTGCCCTAACTAGGGAGTCTTGTCTCTTCAGCTATAACAGCTCAGGGTTTTAGCTCTGGAGATCCCAGTTCAATTCATAGAATCATAGAAGATTAGGGTTGGAAGAGCCCTCAGGAGATTATCCAACCCCCTGTTCAAAGCAGGACCAACATCAACTAAATCATCCCAGCCAGGGCTTTGTCAAGCTGGGCCTTAAAAACCTCTAAGGATGGAGATTTCACCACCTCCCTAGGTAACCCATTCCAGTGCTTCACCACCCTCCTAGTGAAATAGTATTTCCTAATATCCAACCTAGACCTCCCCCACTGCAACTTGAGACCATTGCTCCTTGTTCTGTCATCTGCGACATAGCTGATGACAGAGAAAGCTGAGCTCCATCCTCTTTGGAACCCCGCTTCAGGCTGCTATCAAATTCCCCCTCACTCTTCTCTTCTGCAGACTAATTCCTGCTGTGTTGACCAAAGACGGCAATTGTCATAGATGCATCTACACACACTTGTGCAACCAGGCATGTGCTCCCATAAGCATGGACACACCACCAAATAAAAACACTGGCAAACGTTGCCAATGTGGGCTCTGTAGAGTTAGGTATCTAAACCCTACTTAGGTGCCCATGTAAATGATCTAACATTCAGTGGTACGGAGCACCTGCAGCTGCACTAAAGTCCTGTATTACTCTGCAATACAGGACACTTATTTAGATGCCTAACTTTGCTGCTTTTAACTTTAAGCCCTCCAACATGAATTTTGGTTACTGTATTAAGCTCATTACAAGTCAGGCCGGGGTGTATGAGTTGAGCGCTTACAGACCCTGGCCCCGACAAAGCCAAGGGACTAGAAACACATTCATCTTTAAAGCACTGATTTCTGTTTTAAAAGTGCAGGTCAAGTTAAAGTGCAAATACCAGCCGAACCGAGCTGCACTCACTTCGCGACATTTGGTGTCTTGGCAGCTTCGATTTGCTTGATTCTCCTTTGATTTCACAATAGGTTAAATGGGCTGCTCTGTTCTCTTCTGCAGCTTGCACTGCAATTTGTGGAGCACTTCCCCCTCCCCGATGGCACCATCAGAAATGGCCTGCTCAGCACAAAATGCAAAATCAAGGCTTGAGGATTAGACACTTGTTTTCCATAAATAGAAAAAAGGGGGAGTGTATTTTAGCATATTAAATACATTTCAAGATGCTGCTGATGCACACCAGTGTGACCATTCTATCGATCACCCTCCTCCTTCTGCAGCCGGAGATGTCCTTCACTTGTTGTATCCGGACAAATGTTAAGTCCAAATCCTGAAGACAGGTCCACTAGCAATTCTCAGGCCTTGTCCTCACAGGGGGATTTGCCCCAATTTCAGCCACTGATGTCACTGCTCCTAGGGCAGCCAGGCACAAGTCACTCTGGTTTCAAGCAAGGGTAAATTGCACTGGTGCAAATTCTAGTACCAACATCTTGGCCGAGAGCAAGACTTGCGCTGGGGAATCTCTAGAGCTGTAAGCATTATCTGCCACAGCCGGAGCTAATGTGCTCCTTCAAGCTGGAATAGACTCACATCCTCTGTGGATTGGGCACAGAGGAGGACATGTAACACTTGCATCCTAGTGGGTTGTGTCTACATTAGGGCTACGTCTACACTACACGCCATTGGCAGCAGTGTGTAGGGTACGTGTCGATACACACTGCAGTGAAAAGGAGGCTGCAGCCACACTGTGGCATGTAGCTACACATGCCAGTGAAAGGCTCTGGGAGGGGGAAGGCAGTGGGGAAAGGCTCCAGCAATCAGCAGTTGGTGGAAATCTGGAGTGACTTCATCTAGCGCTCCAGGCGCTCAGCTGCTCTGAAAATGAGGCCCCTAAAGGCTGGAATTTTCAAAAGCATTTAACACTCAAACACAGAGCAGGGGCCAGCTGCTCCAGTGATACCATTTGTGGGTGATCAGCACTTTAGACTCTGACCATGAGCTTTTCAGAGAATCTGGTTCTATGTATCCCAGGCTGGCTCTCAAAAATGGAAGTGCCTGAAATCAGGGGGAGCCCATGCAATATCCATGGAACTCCCAAACAGAAGCAATGTTAAAAACAAACAATCTGGCCACAGGAAAGACATATGCAGAGCATCCTCAGTATTCCTCCCCATGAGATCTTTGGTAGAGTGCCTGTCATTGGAGGATCGCAAAGCTCACAGGACTTCTAATATACTACAATTATAATTAGAGACAAGCCCCATTCCACAGTTCTTGACACCCCCATGTTGGGGGCTCTTCAGAATCTGGATGGGAATTCCATGCCCTCTGGTATCTCCAGAGCATCTCATCTCCCCCCGAGCTAGCCACCTGTAGCACAGGCAGCTTTTTGGAACGCAGCCGCCCCTCTCTCTGGGTGAAATTCACAGAGCCAGCACATGTGTCGCTTCAGCCTTTGTGGCTGCCCTCTGCAAGGGGGTGAATTTCACCCTTTATGCATGGCTCCTATTAATATCAATGGGAGCTGTTGGTGCCTACATGGTAAATGACCCCCCTTGGATGCTCTCTTCTGGGACTCATGCCTTTAGCGTACATGTTTAATGCTCATACGCTGCTTTTTGGCTGTCTATGCTCCCAGCCATCTGTTAAGATGGCACCAGGCCTAGTCATGCTCTGGTCAGATGGTTTCCAAGGTAGGCTCTTGCCAAAGAAACAATGGTTTAGATGGTCAGCCAGGATAACACTCCAGGTTCTGTCTTCTGGAACCCTGGCTTATGGGATTGGGAGGAACACGACTGAGTAGGTAGAGCAGAGAACTGGAAGTTCAGATTCTGGGTCCAGGGTCAGGAAATGCCCGAGAGCAGAGCATGGGTGGCCAGAAACAAGAAGCATGACTTGCCCAACACCATCCTGCCTTTTCAGGGTGATTGGCTGCAGGGTTTGGCCCGCTGTTTAACAGCTGTATGGACCCGGAGAAGATGTCCTTGTGTTCTATGCATGCTGGGAGCATGCAGCCAATCTTAGAGAGGTTCGGAGTGAATCACCGCTGTCCCATACCCTTCTAGGGATCATGTACATTTATAGTGTCTGGAATATAAGGGGTATCTGTCCTGCATGGAAATGTCAATCTAGGAATCATAAGATTCCTGTCAGGAAAAGTGCTTGTAATTGTCCAAGCACAGAAGAATCTGCCCATGGGGTGTAATTCACAGGAAGACGAATGCACATCATCTCTGGGAAGATAAAATGCCCAAGTAGAATTGAGCCCTCTTGGCAGGAAAATAAACATCACCTTCCTAGGAGGTCAATCTGCATAATTCCTCATAAGACAAGTATACCACATGTAGATGAACTTGTAACAAGGCATCACATGTGTTTGTCTCAACAAGAGGCAGAGAGTTTTAGTCCGGCAGGAATTCAGCCTAGGAGAACCACCTATGGCTTTAATTGCGGCACTGTGCACCACACAGAGCGAGTTACGCAAATCTGATTGTCAGCAGTGCAGACTCCCAGCTACATATCCCTTTCGTTTCCACTAGACAAGCTCAGAAGGAAAAGCCATGCACAGAGCAGCCAGTGCTTTTTGTTGCTAGGCCTACTGAAATAGGTTAGCTTTCCAGCCAACAGGGGGATTTTTAATGCCATGAGGCTAGCCCCTGTCTGCATACAGAACCATGGCTCTTAACTGTGACAGCAGAGAATGCCCTTAGATATGGAACTGGGTTATCTCCCATTGTGACCCAATGGGGACCACTGCCTATATGCTAGCCCAGCAAGGCAAAGGACAAGTGCAAGAACTAACCCAAGCCAAGCACACACCCACCAATTGTCATAAAATAGATAAGGACCAAAAACACAAACTCCCCACCTAGAAAGGAAGGGTGGGGCCTTGCATATAAGATACTAGACCAGGGCTCAGGTGATTGGATCCTACTCGTAGCTGTGCCACAGGACCCCCGTACGATCATGGTCAAGCCTTGTAGACTCCCCAGGCTTCACGTCCCCATCTGAAAAATGTGATAATACTTCTTGTCTCCCACCCTTTGCTTTGAGGACAAGCTCTTCAAGACAGGGGCTGGCTCTTGTTGTGTTTGTACGGTGCCTCGTACATGGGGCTCTTGGTTGAGGTCTTTGGCGCTACATATAAATAATATACCCAAAGTATGATCTGATTTGAGAACCAAGCCCTTCACTTTTTATCAGGACCTGTGCCACTTCTTGGCACCCGCAAGCCCCATTGTGCTAAGCACCATTCATACACGTAGGGCAAGGCCTTTCTCTTTCTAAAAAGCTCACAGGACAGACAAAGGGTGGAAGGAGAAACAGGAGCATGGCAAAGTGAAGAGACTTGCCAAAGGGGACACAACAGTTCAGTGGCAGGGCTGGGACTGAATCCAGACTCCTAGTCCAGTGCTTTATCCCCTAGACCACTAAATATAGTTTTGATGGGGATTTTGTGATCAGATCCAGCTTTGGAGAGCCCCGATGGGACAGCCATGAAGTTCAGAGGAGGAAGAGTGAAAGGATATCAGAGGTGGAAGGAAAAACACCTTGTGAGTGGCTCATGATTCCATCAGCCTTCCGTGACAAGCTGGCTAGTCCATGGCATTTCAAAGTAGCAGCAGCTAAACAAGGGCCTGTGGAGAGAAAAAGTGATAAGGACATAAAATATGGGGGTTTGTTATTCTGCTGATTGGTCCTTGGACTGATGGCTCCTCTGCCAATGCTAAAGCAACATGTTACAGGAGGAAGATGCACAAGAAGGAACATCTCCAGCAAATGCCTTCTCTGGAGTGACACTGTATGTCATACTTGAGCAGATTTAAGCACACATAGACGCAGGGGCTGTTTTGTTAGCAAGCTGGTGATGCTGTGATGGCCTGATCATAGCACAGGGCTTTCATCCCATTTGCTGCCTGCCTCCCCCCCCCCTTTTTTTTGTAAGTCCATCACTATAATCATAGAATATCAGGGTTGGAAGGGACCTCAGGAGGTCATCTAGTCCAACCCCCTGCTCAAAGCAGGGCCAATCCCCAGACAGATGTTTACTCTAGTTCCCTAAATGGGCCCCTTGAGGATTGAACTCACAACTCTGAGTTTAGCTGGCCAACGCTCAAAACTCGGAGCTATCCCTCCCAACCCAATGTCTGTAGGAGGGGACTCTGTCCTGCTTATGGGAGCCTTGTTGCTGGATATACTTCCAACAATGCCTATTCTTATATAGCGCTTACAAAAGGAGGTCAGTATCGTTATCGCCCTTCTACAGATGGGGAAACTGAGGCACAGAGCAGGGAAGTGACTTGCCCAAAGTCATCCAAAGCAGAATTAAGCCTGACCTCTTCCCTGCTCCTGTCTCCCCAGTGGTCATTCCACTCTTTGCTCTGCAGTCACTGGAGAGCATCCACCTGATGCACATGCCAGGTATGTCTGTAGATCTGTGTACATGGAGATTAGGGGAAAATCTTGAGGGGAGCGGTTTAAATACCCCACCTGGTGCTTGGCAGTGAAGAGGTGATTGCACTTCACCCATAGAGAGAAGGGTAAATCCTGCCTCACCTTATAGATGGCACCTGAGTTTCTAGACAGGAAGACGGGGTCCTTGACATGAGTGTAGGCAAAACCCAAACACAGCAGAGAGCTCAAAGCCCACAGGTAACAGGAGGAGCAATGTGGCTTTCTCCTCATTGGGAACTTGCCTCTCCCCTGTGGAGAAGCAGATGTTCACCTCCTGAGAAGGGGCATTTGTCCATTTGAACCCTTCCTTGGGGGCTGTTGCCATCATTGTTCCCTGGGGTCCCTACATCAGTTAATGCTCAGGATGCAGTAGTTGGGTTAAGCAGTGTCCCCCCAGCTGTTATGATGGCTTGTGGCATTGTGACTGGTGCCAAGTAGGTGAGTGAGGCCCCATGAGATTGTGCAGGTGGACAGCATTGGCTTAAGGCCCTTCACTGCTACTGCTGTATTTCCTGTGTATATGGAGCCAGTCAAGTATCTGACTCATCCCCCAAACCTGCCCACTGCTACAATCTCTACTGAACAGCAGAACTTGCTCTAAGTAGAATCTTTCTCCCAGATAACGGTTCATTCAGCTCTGGAACGGCCATAACTCTGGGGCCAATTCTTTGGTCACTTAGACCAGCATAAAGCTAGGGTAACTCTACTGAATTCTATCGAGTTATTCCTGGTCTATAGTGGTGTGAGATCAGAAACACAGAGCCTGATTCCATGTCTGAACCTTGACATTGTGAAATCCTGGCACCATTGAGGTCAATGGCAAGACTCCCACTGGCTTCAATGGGCTCAAATTTAACCCCCTGGGATTTTTCAAGGAGTGTAAGGAATGCAGCTGCCCAAGAAGAGGTGAGTATCACCCTTAGGCTCCTTGGAAAACCCCAGTCTTTGTTTGCAGAGTCTCGCTTCTAATTTGTGTGCAGTTCAGTTCAGGTTCACTGAGGTGGTCAGCTCTTTTGGGGCAGGGAACACCTTTTGGTTCTGTGTTTGTACCACACCTAGCGCAGTGAGGTCCATGACTAGAGCACCTAGGTGCTAAGTAATATAAAATACCTCGGAGGTACACATGCAGTGCTGTCTCCTGGGCAGTCCCTTGTTTTGTGGTTCTCTTAATATCAAACAAAGACCAATTCTGGTGGAAACTGTTTCACCACATTCTCCGTATGAAGAACAACGCATCATTCGCACCTGTCCTGTCAGCAGAACTCTGGCCGATATATGGAAGCTCCAAATACTAGGCAGGAGTGAAAGATGCAATAGATAATAAGACTAGCTTGCAGGGTAGAGCAGAGAAGAACCAAACTCTTGTGTGCTCAGAACGTACTTTCTTCTTGTCCCAACCTTGTGAACTCAGTCACCCCTGAATATACCACTTGGCTTAGCTCCCTCCTGCTTGCTGCTTAAAAGCATTCTGCAGGAATATTTAAGGGATGAAAGATCTTGATGGACCATCAGAAACTTTATAGCACTACAGAGTCCTTTTCTTATTGATGACGTTATCCAGGTAATGCATCAACCTCCAGAAAAATTATCATCCTAATTTATTCTCCCCCCTTCCCCGAAAAAAAATCCATCCAATGTCCTTTCTGAAGTGACTGATGCATTTGGCAATTCATGTCATGTTTTAGTTGCCATTTTTGCAATAAATGTCTGAATCGATTACAGGTGATTCCCTCCTTCCAGTCCCATCCATGACCTCTTGCTTCTTTGCATTATTGCCCTGAACAGTTTGTTGGCAGAGAGACTTCTCCTTTCAAACCTCTTCTAGACTGTACCTGAGTGAAATTTACTCATCACAAAACCTCTTCCTAGTGATCTCTCCCTCCCTCGCCTTCTGTAGCGACTGGCTAAAGGCAATTCTTCTTTAGTCCTCTGATTGCTATCCTTAATTGAGACCTTTGATATAGGGGTGGGAATTTACCCTGGATGAGCCAACAGCTCCCCCTCCTGAACACTGCCAGAGTAGTAGGGCTCCTTACCAGGCACCAGCTGTGCATCAGCTTCTGCCCTCCCCGTGCCTGTTCTCTGCCAAGGTGACCCATAGGCGGTGGAATGGGAGGAGGCATGACAAGGATGAAGTGAGGCCTGGCTGGGGCCGATTTGCTCCCCAAGGATTCTATGCTGCCCCAGGCAGGCTATGGGTAGAAGGAAGCATAAATCGGAGCAGCCCCATGCTGTACTGGTGACCCAACCAGCCCCAAATTCAGGGAAGCACAAGCCACCTCCCCTCACTCCTTGCACTGTCCTTAGCACTACCACAGGGATGAATTTGCCTTATGAGCTTGAACAAGAGGTAAGTGCTTCAGGCTCACTGCTGCGTAGGGAGGAGTTTCACCCTATCGCTCTGATCCTGCAAGCTGCTCATGCAGGTAACCCCCCGCGCTGCCCCTTTGGCTTCAGCAGGGCTCCATGGCTACACAGGCATCCAGCCTCATGGAGCAGCTTGCAGGATCAGGGCCTGTATTATTTTCTTGCTGGCCTTGTGCTGATTTCCCCTGTTCCGCTCTTATTGCAATTCACACAAACAGAGGGATGTGTGTCCTTCCTTTTATCTACATACACTCATCTAATAAATCTTTCATACATAAATGCTGGTATCTATATCTATATACCCAGAGACAGAGCTATATTTAAACACACACACACACACTGAGATCTATTTGTAGACACATACTGGAGTAAACCTATAGATAAACACACACACGGGTAGCTACACCCTACACATCGGTAGCTCGGTTTACCTTCTACAAACACTTGTGTCTATATATCTAGCCTCATGCATATGGTTTTTAACCTGGCAGCATCTCTTCCGATCTACTTTGAAGACGAGTAAAAGATCGAGTATAAGAAAAGACTCGGATTCGAAAAGCATAATCGATTGGTGTTTCCTCCTTGATCTGTTCATCAGATCCCTGAGCAGGCTTTGCAGAGGAAAGCGCTTTACCGAGAGCCCACAGATGCCATGCAGACACCGGGAGAGAAGTTTCCCAGCAGCTCCCATCAAAGGCAGGAGCAGTATGTGGGCCAACCGCCCTTCGCCACTGCACGTGGGTTGCCAATACACCACAGGAGCGCGCAGATGAGAGAGAATGTGATTGAGAGAGAGGGTGACAGGCGGCAACTCCAACAGCTGGGGCTTAACCTCTAGTCAAATCCTTGCCTCAGTACCAGGGGAGCTATTGATGCAGGGCACAGCTGCACCATCCCCACCTCCCTCAGGCTTCCAGGCACCCATGATGACTTTACTGGAGTATGTCTGCCGCTTAGAAATCCAACACATGTGCAGGGGCTGCCTGTGTCCAAAACCTGCTCCTCCTGGATCAAGGGAGGAGGTGATGGGGGTTGGCAAACGTAACATCAGTGTCATTTTAAGACAATGCAATACCAGCGGGTGGCCCTCCTGCCTCTTCCCCCAATTATAGCTGTGACTGTAGGGATGCAAGGGAACTGTCACAAGGCTAGGGGCCGGCAGCCCAGCAGCAGAATCGGCCACCTAGCGGAGAGAGGCAGGGTTGGTCTGTTGCTTCCCCAGCCCTGTTAGCAGCAGTTAGAACTCTGCAGAAAGCGGCTGCTTCTTGTGCCGCGCGCAGCTGGTGAACTCTAGCCGGCCATGAGAGAGGCAGGCCTGTCTCTCTGCTCGGCGGGAGCTGGGAGCCACAGGCAGGGAGCTCCTATAAGTAGCAAGGCTTGGGGGACGCAGCTTATGTTCTGCCATTTATTATTGGTGTGACCGGGGAAAGGAGGAAAGCCTGACCTTGTAGGCTTTATTGGGAGCAGGATGGGAAAGTCACTCCCTGACCTAGGTTCTCACCCAGTCAATGCACCTCAGTGCTGACCTGCCGCACTTTCCCCGCTGATTCCAGCCTTGGGGCCCATGTAGTTAAGGGGATGCCCTACTACAATCACAACCTGCAGCTCCCTTGCTACTCCAGTCTTATCTCAGACTGTGCTGATAGGGCCCCCCCCCATTATCATAGCAGTGAAGCATCTCAGCCAGTCTTATCCCCCCGCCCCCATCCCTGCCCAGGGAGGCAGGGCAGTGTTATGATCCCCACTTTACAGAGGGGGAACGGCAGCCCAGAGATGCTAATGGACTTGCACATGGTCACGCAGAGGAGGAGATGGAACTCAGGTCTCCCAAATCCTAGGCCAAAACTTCCTCTCCTTTTTCAAACAATGTACCTCAGGTTCTGCTCTGCAGCTCCATTCCTTGTCCTCCTACTAGCTATTCCATTCAGCATCCCTGCCTTGCACACGGACAAGCAGTTCTTTGGATAGTGTTAATGCACAGGGTGCTTTTGCAATAATGGGTAGAAGGGGGCAGGGGAGAAACAAGACAAAAACCCAGCAGTTCTGGCTGGGTTTCTTCTTCTGGGCCAGGCAGGCCCTTCACCTTTTGTGTGCTGCAGGATATGTAGGCTGTCTTGGTGGGCCTTGCATGCTGGGGAATGAGTCAGGTGGGCAAGACAATGGAATCCCCTTTCCTCTTTTAAATGGAATCCAATTTGCTTCCCCCTTGATGTGTCTCACAAATAGTAGCATCCGTCTATTAAAGGAAATCTATAAGCCACTTAGCACAGAGAAAGCTGCTTTGAAGCTGGCAGTTTATCTTCAGAAAATTGACCAGAGAGTTTTCGTCTGTAGTTTTCTCTTTGAGGTCAGCTGAATAGCCTAGCAGCCCACTTCCAACCTCTGAGAGGAGCAGTTAATGTAACAATAAAGTGATTCAGAATAATTCCAGAACATCCTTAAGTGCTTTGAGAAGGAGCTCAAGGTAACAGACCTGATTCTCCTCTCCTGCAAGTTTTACACTGGTGTAAGCCTGCTGGAGCTGATTCTCTGTTCTGCTTAGGCCCTTTTGTACTGCTCCAGCCTTCTGAGAATCCCCCCCACCCAGGGGGCCTCCTTAGCTGGTGCACAGCTGGCATAAAGACTGTACGCCAGCCCCAGAGCAGGCAGGACTGGGACAAGGAGGAGACATTGCTGGAGGGCGCTGCGCTAATTATTCTCTGCTTCCCAAGATTCAGAATGGACAACGGGTACCAGGGCATAAGTCGGAGCAGCCCTGAAGCTGCTTTAACTGGAATCAGGGCTGGGGCAAGGAGTACAAAGGTGACTTACAGACATATTTATTCCTAACTTCCTTGTGCCCATGCAGAACGTAGGGAGGGACTCACTGAGAATCAGGTTGCATTTCTGCTGTAGAGGTCACCTGATTTACACCACTATAAGTGAACTCATAATCAAATCCCTCCCCCCTTGAATGAAGAAAGTACCCCTCCCTAAATGGAGGACACATTTATTTTTAATTTTGTCGGTACATGTCTACAAGCAAAGTGCTAGTGTGTTGACTACCATATCCAGCTTGTTAAATTCCCCTCCTGCATCCCTGTCTGTTACTCAAGCCAACCGGTGGTGTTAACACAATGCACTGCCCTCTCCTCTGTCCAAAGCACCCAAGCAATCCACCACAGGAAGGAGGAGTCAATATTCCAGTTTTACGCTGGTGGAAATGAAGGGACTTGCCCTGGATCACATAAGAACCTAGTGGCACAGCTGGTAATGGAACACAGGTTTCTTCTCCACCTGCTTAGCCAGTGACACAGTGAGATAACTGTGGTCAGTTCCAGCCTTTTGGCTCAGTGTCCTTGGTTTCATGTATAGACCCAGTCGTAACAGGCATTGCAGAAGACACCCTAAAGAAAACCCTTAAACACCACGAGGCTCCAGGCAGAAAAGGTGGTGTTGGGCATAACCAAGGAAACTCCCCTAGCCTCGGAGCACTGGACTGGGATTCAGGAGATGTGGGTTTTATCCTCTGCCACTAGGTGACCTTGCACAAGCCTCTGTGCCTATTTTCCTGACAGTAAACTGGGGATATGACCTCCTTTGTAGAGCACTTTGAGATGTATGGATTAAAAAGCATTATACAAGAGCTAGGGATTATTACAAAAGACCCACCCCCCAAGACATCCTGCCACAGATGTAGTTGAAGACACTAGAGCTGTTTCCCACTTGGTATCAGAGAGCAAGTGCTGCTGACAGGGTATTCTTTCTGCGGGCACTGGACTCCACAACTTGCTTCCCACATTGGCCTGAAATAGTCTGAACTGAACATGGCATGCTGCCAAAGCTATTGAGATCACTGGGTTTTGGGGCAAGGTTCAAGGTATATGCCGAGAGACTACGGAGGTTGTTTTTCTGCTTCGCTTTATTGGCTGAGTTAATTCATCAGCAGAATAGGCTTCATTTTTGCTGCGAGGTGGCTATCATCTGCAGATGCAAGTGTGATCAATCATGAGGGCACCAAGAGCTCTGCATTGTTATTTAAAATCAAGATAGGAATACATCATACAGACCTTGACACCTTCATTAGTGCCTAGATTGGAGTGCATTGTGCCAGGCTCTGTGCAAATATACATAGTGAGAGACAAACCTATCCATAAAAAAGCTTAATAGCTAAATGGATGCGGAAAAGCAGCACACAGAGAAGTGACTTATAAGAGGCTACTTGCTAAGCAAGGAAGAGAACCCAGTCTCCTGACTCTTAGGGCAGGTCCTTAGACTCATGGTGGTATGGTCTAGTGGCTACCTGACCTGACTGCTAATATACTGCTAAGGCAAACAGGTAAGGCTATGTCAGACACATAGACAAACATAAATTGTTGAGCAATAGTCAACATGGTTTCTGTAAAGGGAAATCGTGTCTTACTAATCTATTAGAGTTCTTTGAAGGGGTCAACAAACACGTGGACAAGGGGGATCCAGTGGACATAGTGTACTTAGATTTCCAGAAAGCCTTTGACAAGGTCCCTCACTAAAGGCTCTTACATAAATTAAGCTGTCATGGGATAAAAGGGAAGGTCCTGTCATGGATTGAGAATTGGTTAAAAGACAGGGGACAAAGGGTAGGAATTAATGGTAATTCTCAAAATGGAGAGGGGTAACTAGTGGTGTTCCCTGAGGGTCAGTCCTAGGACCAATCCTATTCAATTTATTCATAAATGATCTGGAGAAAGGGGTAAACAGTGAGGTGGCAAAGTTTGCAGATGATACTAAACTACTCAAGACCAAAGCAGATTGTGAAGAACTTCAAAAAGATTTCACAAAACTAAGTGACTGGGCAACAAAATGGCAAATGAAATATCATGTGGATAAATGTAAAGTAATGCACATTGGAAAAAATAACCCCAACTATACATACAATATGATGGGGGCTAATTTAGCTACAACGAGTCAGGAAAAAGATCTTGGAGTCACCGTGGATAGTTCTCTGAAGATGTCCACGCAGTGCGCAGAGCTGGTCAAAAAAGCAAACAGGATGTTAGGAAGCATTAAAAAGGGGATAGAGAATAAGACTGAGAATATATTATTGCCCTTATATAAATCCATGGTACGCCCACATCTTGAATACTGTGTACAGATGTGGTCTCCTCACCACAAAAAAGATATTCTAGCACTAGAAAAGGTTCAGAAAAGGGCAACTAAAATGATTAGGGGTTTGGAGAGGGTCCCATACAAGGAAAGATTAAAGAGGCTAGGCCTCTTCAGCTTGGAAAAGAGGAGACTAATGGGGGATATGCTAGAGGTATATAAAATCATGAGTGATGTTGAGAAAGTGGATAAGGAAAAGTTACTTACTTATTCCCATAATACAAGAACTAGGGGTCATCAAATGAAATTAATAGATAGCAGGTTTAAAACAAATAAAAGGAAGTTCTTCTTCATGCAGCGCACAGTTAACTTGTGGAACTCCTTACCTGAGGAGGTTGTGAAGGCTGGGACTATAACAGTGTTTAAAAGAGAACTGGATAAATTCATGGTGGTGAAGTCCATAAATGGCTATTAGCCAGGATGGGTAAAGAATGGTGTCCCTAGCCTCTGTTGGTCAGAGGATGGAGATGGACGGCAGGAGAGAGATCACATGATCATTGCCTGTTAGGTTCACTTCCTCTGGGGCACCTGGTGTTGGCCACTGTTGGTAGACAGATACTGGGCTAGATGGACCTTTGGTCTGACCTGGTGCGGCCGTTCTTACGTCCCTGAATGCTAGGCTTAAAAAGATCTGATTCACTACTGTCTTATTCCTGTTTTACACCAGATTTCCCTCTAAAGGGTCTGACTTTCGCCTACTCCCATCATTTGTGCCTATGCAAAATAGGACGGTTCTGACCCAGTAGCATTTTAAACCCGCTTTGCACAGGTGCATGCGACAAACACACAGTAGTGAACCAGCCCCATTATGTTTCAGTCCTGCATTGTGGTTTCATGGCTATAAAGGATGCTTAAATATTTTATACAGAGGAAAATGTTTCCTCCTGGGCAGTGCAAATTCCCTCCCTCCCCCAGCACAGCTACTGAACATCTGGATCAAATGTTTTGATCAGGCACCAGAAAGATCTCCAGTGCTCTGAAGCTAAACAGCAACAAACATGCTTCCAAGATTATTTGCAACACTTATACTGGTATAAAATGTGGGCCGGTCAGGTCTAACTATTCAGGGGAGTGATTTTTTTTCCAGAGTAGTTAAACTGGTACATTCCCTAGTATGGATGCAGTTATATCAAAATAAAGGTTCCTTATAGCAGTACAGCTTACTCTTCTTGCCTGCAGGATTAGTTATGCTGGTATTGGATGCCTTTATACCAATACAGCTTCGCCCACATGGAGGTGGGGTAGTTGAACTGCTTGAAGTACACCAGTATAGTCAAAGCAGTACAGTTTTTATGCATATACAAGACCACAACTGAGATCAGAGTTCATTGTGCAAGGCACTGTACATGTCTGACAGCCACCCTCAGGGATGACATACCAGGAATTGAAATGGGGACCTCCAGAGCTAAAAAGACATGAGCTGTGACAACTTGAGCTAAAGAGCCCAGACTCTGTAGGTAGGAGTTGTAAGAGACTCACATGTTCTGTCTGTCAGACAGCAGGGTCCCTGTACCACACACTCACCGGTGGGTTATACATGCACATGGTAAGAGACCATCCCTGCACCAAAGAGCTTACATTCTAAATAGACAAGAAAGATTAAAGACAGGAGGAGAAAACGGAGGCATGATATGACTTGCACCCTCCCCCCAAAAAATCACAGTATGTCAGTGACAAGAGCTGGGAACAGAATCTACATCTCATCACTCAGAGACTCCAGTCCCCTGCTATCACAAACAACCCGGTCATATAATCCCCTGCATTCATTTATCAAGCTCCATCTTAAAAACAAGTTAGGAGTAATGGGGGCAAACATATTGGAAGGCTGCTCCAGACTCCTACAATCTTGAACTGCAGGCTAGGGCCTTAACCACTAGACAAGACTGCCTCAGCACTTTCAGGGCTGGTAAGAGTGATTTAGCTAAAGAGCCACAGCATTTCCAAGACTGTGACCCCACTTTTATAGCTAACATTTCCTTTGAGCAACACTCAAGCTATGCCCAGGCTACTCAAATAGTGCAGGGGCCTGGTGCTAGATGCCTGCATAAGGTGAGTTTCATCCTTGAAGCTTTGGCATTTCCTGGGGTGGTTAATTCCCGGTGGTGGGGTAGCAAAGCTTGGTCTATTTCTGTAAGAGGTAATGGGAAGCTGAACAAATCTGACCTTTATGCCGCTTTCTAATTTGATTGGCCAGCCATTCTCCTTCCTTCCTTTTCACAGGCTCAGAAAACTGCAGGGAGGGCAGTGGAACTGGACAAACAAAGCGGGTCATATTGAAAAGTTTAAAGCCATTGAGCTTACCTCTGCCTTTGATAGGCCTGAGCAGGGCAGAGACTTTGCTGTTTCCGTCACATGAAGATAATGCTAATGAAAACCAAAGTGAGATCAGCCGGCAGGAACCTCAAGCCTAGGCTGCTGTAGACAGACACCATCAAAAGCCGCTCCACTCCAACCGACACTAGCTTGGACACCCAGGTGGCAGTGCCAGGGTGTGTCTGCACTGCAGAGATGGGAACGCAGCATTTGTAGACTTGGCTAGATCAAAGGGGGAAGGCCATGTCTATGCCACAAGCTTGCAGTACAATTCCCCTGCTTGAGTTCACATGCTCAGCGAGAGCTTGGACGAAGGTAAGTAGCTGCATAAGCTGCAGGAGCATGGGCAGCAGAGGCTCAGCTGAGTTATGCCAAGTACAAACTTACCGTGTTCAGGAGGGTTTATACTCGGCCTGGCTTAGCCACGCCTCTGCTGCCATTCCCCACACTATTGATGGCTACACTACTATTTACACCACACCTGCTCTCATCAAATGACCATGAGCACGTGCACAGAAACATGGGAATCATGCTCCTAGCTCAGAGTATAGACAGAAATTCACTGAAATGACAATATCAGTGCATAAGCTTTCATGAGTAAAAAAGCAAGAAGTGGGTTTTTTACCCATGAAAGCTTATGCCCAAATAAATCTGTTAGTCTTCAAGGCGCCACCGGATTCTTTGTGGTTTTTGTGAATACAGACTAACACGGCTACCCCCTGACATTTGACAAGATCAGTGAAGCTGTAGCAGTGTGGGCTGCAGCAGTGTCTGCTTGAGCAGGTACCCAGGCTCCTGGGTGGGGTATACTCAAATAATAGGTGGGCACACAGTGAAACGGGACAAGTGGAGACAGCACATTAGAACTTTGGACTCAGAGGCTCAAAATTGTACTTTTTTTTTTTTAAATATCAGTTTGGAAAATCCTTGTCATTCTTTATGAAGTATGCTTTAAAAAACAACCACCCAGCAATGCATTTTAAAACCCATGAATCAATGCATGGCCAGTACTCATGAGCCACTCTACAACAAAGCAGTGTTTACACTTGATTAAGAAAAATATTCCTGTCAGGAGGAAGAATGCAGTTGGAACTTCCAAATGCCACTGAGAACAAGGCACGGTGTAAGCATTATTTTACAGGCCTTAGGAGCGCTGTTTCCTACCTACAAGAGTGGCCCTTGGCTGCCTCTCCTCTACAATACACACATGGGACCATATGATCAAAAGAGCTTGGGCTCAGATTTTCAGTAGAGCTCAGCTCTCACTAGCTTCTGTTGTGCCATGTGTGGCCAGATGGTCAAGAGCTCAGTGTGCATCCACATTGCTGAGATTACTTGAAAAGCCAAAAGTTGGGGAAAACCTGGCCCTTAGTATCTGGCAGGCCAGAGTCTGATCTCATTTATGACAATGGAGCCTGGTTGACTTACTCCACATTGACACCAGCGGAACAGAGATCAGATCATTTCCTTCATAACCTCTACAAAGGCCAATCTCTTGGCCTCTTGTTCAAAGCTAACTCCACTTGGAAGACTGGATCCCTCACTATCACACTGACCTGTCAGTTCCTCCCATGCTGCCCATCTGAGTGCCTGCCAATCACTTCTGAAAAGAGATTTCTAAACTGCAGCCAAACCATTTAGGCTGGCCAGGGACATGGCAAACCACACCCCTCCCCCATAGGTACTGCAAACAGTGTCTGGCAGTCAGACAAACAGCAGTCAAGCATGGGCACTATCTATGCATCCATCTCCTGGCACCACCTGAAATCAATGGCAGTTTTGTTCTTGATTTAAATAGGAGCAAAACTTGGCCCTGACCACTCCTAACTCCAGCTGAAGTCTATAGGAGCTGCAAGTTCTGCTGATATGAAAAAAAATCAAGTGCTGTCTGTCAAAAGGCACCTGCACTGTTGAAGACAATGGGAGTAGCAGGATTGGGAAAAAAACACAGATCTCCTGGCTGTGGCAGGAAGCCTCTTCTTTCCAGGCAGGTTCGTCCTGGGTGTCTCTGCCTGATCACAGCTCAAGACATCTTGGCGCTGTTTAAATATTTACAGCAGACCAGGGTAAAAGAGATTGAAGCATGAATTATTCACGGCTTTACTTTTATCTTGGCCGCCTTTAGAATGGAGGATTCCTCCAGCAGAGCTCTGGGGAAGGGGTGGTAATCTTTCCACATTGAGCGAAGTTCTGTAGAAAGTCATCATTAATGTAGAGTTGCTACATAATCTCAACAGCACACCGCACATCCAGGGCCAGTCAAAGTCTACTGTGCTGCTGTGAAGACAATAGGTTTCTGCAAGAAGGGGGCATGGTAAAATTATCCAGTTTGGACTTTCAATCTCACACCAGGACTGCATTTAGAAAATGGACATGAGATTCTCTCCCACTTCCCCCTTGCATGAGTTTTTAAGTTGCATTAATTTGTTGTTGTTTTTATTGGGGGCGGAGTGGTGGTAAAGCACAACCTGATCCTGACATGACAGGGGGCTAGCTGGGGGCAGGAGGCTGTGCCTCAGTTTCCTGGCATGGCTCAGAAGTGTTTATATACAGCTTCCCTGCCCAACATTCCTTACCGTGAGACTGAAAGGTCTGATTAGCTCTGGGAACTACAGATCCCAGAATGCCTTGGTTCTGCAGGAGTAACAGGACAGAGCTGGCACTCCTGTCACATCATGTGAGTAAGTGTTGCCATGCTCTGCCCTGAAGGTAGCAGGAGCTTTGATGACTGCTGCACACTGGAAAGGGCAACACATCTGCAGGGGGAACAGAATGCCAGGTTGGCACAAAGGTAGATTCAGCGGGAAATCCTGTTCCCTCCTCATTTCCCACCTCTTGGCCCTTGTAACAGAGTGTACTGGTCCTTTGAGGCAGGCCTCTCATTCTGGACTACCCTGTCTGCAGAAACAAAGTACAGTGGGAGCGATAGTCCAAAGGCATGCCTGGGAGTTGTGGGCTAACACAAGGCATGCTGGGAGAGAGGCCAGGCTATATAAGCCGCTCTCTCTTCTGAGGCGTCTCATGTCCCAGCCACCATCCAGAGACCCTTCTGGAAAGCAGCCCACCAGCAGATCCTGCGTTCCCGGAGTTCTGAAGAATGGTGCTGCCTGTAAACCCAGCCTCCCTCACAGCTGTAGTCCAGAACTCCACAGCAGCCCCTGTGGATCACAACTCCCAGAAGCCCTTGCTGCTGGCTCAGGGTAAAGTTACCTTAAAGGGCCAATACACTCTTGTTCAAAGGGAAAGTGTGCCACCTTCTGAATTTAAATCACTTCGCTGTACTACCTGAGATCTTCCCTCCAAGCAATGGCCAAGCCTGCCGCTGCTTAGCTTGGACAAGCAGGCAGAGATGCAGCAGACGATATGATTGCAGATACAAGTCCAGTAAGGCCTGCTCGGGAGCTAGGAAATCCTCCTCTTACAGAAAGAGATTAGAATGTTTGCAGCCATCAGGCAGATGAAAATGCAATAGCTTTAATATTTAAAGTGGTAGAGAGGCCCCGCAGTACAGCAGAATCTCTGAGTGCAAGGACTATTTAAAAATCAGAGGCACTGCCTGGTGCACCAGAAGAAAATGTAGTTATGTACTTGGGAAGGGATGTTGACCAGTACCAGCTGTGTCCACACTGGGCCTTTGAGAACAGAAGGTGTTCCCTTGTTGCTAATGCTAGCTCAGTTCCATAAGCAATGACTGAGGGCTAGAGTCTACCAAGATTAGCTCCTGTGCTGAGTGTGTTACACTTGCCTGATTTGCTAGTTGATCCAGCCCCTGCATAAGTTAGAGCTGCCAAGGGACAGCTCTCGCTAAACACTTGCTGGCTCTTGTCCCTGCCGGAGCTGCTAAAGTGCAGGTGCACTCCACTCCATCTCAGACACTCCTTCCTGCCTTAGGTATCGCTCTTGACCACACCAAATCACACTAGTGGAAAGCTCCCATCTGCTAGGCGGAATTCTTAGCTAGCCACATGATATCAATTCACACTGACATAGGGCTGGTCTACACTCGGGGGGGGGGGAGGGTCGATGTAAGATATGCAACTTCAGCTACAGGAATAGCGTAGCTGAAGTTGACGTATCTTATTTTGACTTACCTCCCATCCTCATGGCGCAGGATAGACGGCCGCGGCTCCCCCATCGACTCCGCTTCCGCCTCTCGCCCTGGTGGAGTCCCGGAGTCGACGGGAGCGTGTTCAGGGATCAATTTATTGTATCTAGACAAGACAAGATAAATCGATCCCCGATAGATGATTGTTATCCGCCAATCCAGCGGGTAGTGTGGACGTACCCTGAGCAGCACAAAAAGGCCTGAGTGGGAGCAGAAGATCTGGCTCCAAGAGACTTGCCCAAGGTGTCATAAACAGATAGCTAAGGGTTAATGTCTCTTTCACCTGAAGCACCTGACCAGAGGACCAATCAGGAAACCGGATTTTTTCAACTTTGGGTGGAGGGAATTGAGTGTCTAAGTCTTTTGGGAGTCTGCCTGCTTTCTCTGAGCTTTGGAGAAGTACTTTCTACTTTCTAGTCTTCTGTTTCTAAGTGTAAGGACAAAAAGATCAGATAGTAAGTTCTATGGTTTCTTTTCTTTGGTATTTGCATGAATATAAGTGCTGGAGTGCTTTAATTTGTATTCTTTTTGAATAAGGCTGTTTATTCAATATTCTTTTAAGCAATTGACCCTGTATTGTATCATCTTAATACAGAAAGACATTTGGATGTATTTTTCTTTCTTTTTATATAAAGCTTTCTTTTAAGACCTGTTGGAGTTTTTCTTTACTTCAGGGAAATTTAAGTCTGTACTCACCAGGGAATTGGTGGGAGGAAGAAATCAAGGGGAGATCTGTGTGTTGGATTGCTAGCCTAATTTTGCATTCCCTCTGGGGGAATAGGAAAGTACTTTTTGTTTTCAGGATTGGGAACAGAGAGGGGGAGTCTCTCTGTGTAGTTTCACAGAGCTTGTGTCTGTGTGTTCAGCTTCTTTGATTTGTTCTTCGGCCTCAATTTTTGCCTTAGAAGTCATGGTTCCTGTTTTCTTGTGTTGGGGTGCCCTCCGGTGTTTATCTTCTGAACTGCAGGTTCTCTGTTGCCTCCTGAAGTCTGCCTAGCAACAGTGCTTGTTTCCCTTTCTCTCTCTAGCTAATGTTCAATGAAAGTAAACCAGAAAAACCACTTTATTTGCATGCATATAAGTGCTGGTACTTGCCTCCTAATGGGAGGGCTATTGCATGACAAAAGACCCTCAACAGTCTCTTAATGGCTTCTCGCTTAACATGCAAGCCACAAACTGCCAGAGAGAGCAGAAAAAAAAATTCTCTCTGGTTCCCTTTTAAAACCAACTGTTTCTCTCTGCTAAAAAGCCCTTAGCAGAGAAAAGAAAAATATAATATTCCTACTGGCTTCTGGATTCTGTCTATATCCCACCTGCTGCCACTCATGTCATAACTTTATTCCCAGATCTGGACCTTAGCGTCCAAAATATGGGGGTTAGCATGAAAACCTCCAAGCTTAGCCCATGATCATCCCAGTGGCCATGCTGGGGTGAACAGAACCAAGGACCGGTTGGGGAAGTCCTTCCACTGGGAGGGGATGGGCAAGGATGTTGCCAATTATGTCCGGTCTTGTGAGGTATGCCAAAGAGTGGGAAAGCCTCAAGACCAGGTCAAGGCCCCTCTCCAGCCACTCCCCATAATTGAGGTCCCATTTCAGCGAGTAGCTGTGGATATTCTGGGCCCTTTCCCAAAAAAGACGCCCAGAGGAAAGCAGTACGTACTGACTTTAGTGAACTTTGCTACCCGATGGCCAGAAGCAGTCGCTCTAGGCAACACCAGGGCTAACACTGTGTGCCTGGCCCTAACAGACATCTTTGCCAGGGTAGGTTGGCCCTCTGACATCCTTACAGATTCAGGGTCTAATTTCCTGGCAGGGACCATGGAAAAACTGTGGGAAACTCATGGGGTGAATCACTTGGTTGCCACCCCGTACCACCATCAAACCAATGGCCTGGTGGAAAGGTTCAATGGAACTTTGGGGGCCATGATACGAAAATTCATCAACGAATTCTCCAATAATTGGGACCTAGTGTTGCAGCAGTTGCTGTTTGCCTACAGGGCTGTACCACATCCCAGTTTAGGGTTTTCACCATTTGAACTTGTGTATGGTCACGAGGTTAAGGGGCCATTACAGTTGGTGAAGCAGCAATGGGAGGGGTTTACGCCTTCTCCAGGAACTAACATTCTGGACTTTGTAAGCAACCTACAAAGCACCCTCCGACACTCTTTAGCCCTTGCTAGAGAGAACCTAAAGGATGCTCAAGAAGAGCAAAAGGCCTGGTATGACAGACATGCCAGAGATCGGTCCTTCAAGGTAGGAGACCAGGTTATGGTCTTGAAGGCGCAACAGGCCCATAAGATGGAAGCATCATGGGAAGGGCCATTCACGGTCCAAGAGCGCCTGGGAGCTGTAAACTACCTCATAGCATTTCCCAATTCCTCACTAAAGCCTAAAGTGTACCATGTTAATTCTCTCAAGCCTTTCTATTCCAGAGACTTACAGGTTTGTCAGTTTACAGTCCAGGGAGATGATGCTGAGTGGCCTGACGGTGTCTACTACGACGGGAAAAAAGACGGTGGCGTGGAAGAGGTGAACCTCTCAACCACCCTGGAACGTCTGCAGCGGCAACAAATCAAGGAGCTGTGCACTAGCTTCGCCCCATTGTTCTCAGCCACCCCAGGACGGACTGAACGGGCATACCACTCCATTGATACAGGTAATGCTCACCCAATCAGAACCCCACCCTACCGAGTGTCTCCTCATGCCCAAGCTGCTATAGAACGGGAGATCCAAAACATGCTACAGATGGGTATAATCTGCCCATCTACCAGTGCATGGGCATCTCCAGTGGTTCTGGTACCCAAACCAGATGGGAAAATACGCTTTTGCGTGAACTACCGTAAGCTAAATGCGGTAACTCGTCCGGACAACTATCCAATGCCCCGCACCGATGAGCTATTGGAAAAGTTGGGACGTGCCCAGTTCATCTCTACAATAGACTTAACCAAGGGGTACTGGCAAGTACCGCTAGATGAACCTGCCAAGGAGAGGTCAGCATTCGTCACCCATGCGGGGGTGTATGAATTCAATGTCCTTCCTTTCGGCCTTCGAAATGCACCCGCCACCTTCCAGAGGCTGGTAGATGGTCTACTAGCTGAACTGGGAAAATTTGCAGTTGCCTACCTCGATAATGTGGCCATTTTTTCAGACTCCTGGCCCAAACACCTACTACACCTGAAAAAGGTCTTTGAGCGCATCAGGCAGGCAGAACTAACTGTTAAGGCCAAAAAGTGTCAAATAGGCCAAAACAGAGTGACTTACCTGGGGCACCAGGTGGGTCGAGGAACCATAAACCCCCTACAGGCCAAGGTGGATGCTATCCAAAAGTGGCCTGTCCCACGGTCCAATAAGCAGGTCCAATCCTTCTTAGGCTTGGCCGAATACTACAGGCGATTTGTACCACACTACAGCCAAATCGCTGCCCCACTGACCGACCTGACCAAAAAGACCCAGCCAAATGCAGTTGAGTGGACTAATGAGTGTCAAATGGCCTTTACCCAACTTAAGGCAACGCTCATGTCTGACCCTGTGCTCAGGGCCCCGGACTTTGACAAGCCATTCCTAGTAACCACGGATGCATCTGAGCGTGGTATAGGAGCAGTGCTCATGCAGGAAGCAACAGATCACAACTTCCATCCTGTCGTGTTTCTCAGCAAGAAACTGTCTAAGAGGGAAAGTCACTGGTCAGTCAGTGAAAAGGAATGCTATGCCATTGTGTACGCCCTGGAAAAGCTACGCCCATATGTTTGGGGACGGCGGTTCCAACTACAAACTGACTATGCTGCACTAAAGTGGCTTCATACTGCCAAGGGAAACAACAAGAAACTTCTTCGTTGGAGTTTAGCTCTCCAAGATTTTGATTTTGAAATTCAACACATCACAGCAGCTTCTAACAAAGTAGCTCATGCACTCTCCCGTGAGAGTTTCCCAGAATTCAGTAGTTAAAAAGTGTTCTTAAAATGTAGAAGTCTGTTAGTTATATACTTAGGAGTATATGTAAAGGTGTATGTGTTGTATTAATCTGTTTATTTTCAAGTTCTAGAAGAAAATCGCCGCCAGTGAGCTGCCCCACTGTCTGCAATTTGGGGGGCGTGTCATAAACAGATAGCTAAGGGTTAATGTCTCTTTCACCTGAAGCACCTGACCAGAGGACCAATCAGGAAACCGGATTTTTTCAACTTTGGGTGGAGGGAATTGAGTGTCTAAGTCTTTTGGGAGTCTGCCTGCTTTCTCTGAGCTTTGGAGAAGTACTTTCTACTTTCTAGTCTTCTGTTTCTAAGTGTAAGGACAAAAAGATCAGATAGTAAGTTCTATGGTTTCTTTTCTTTGGTATTTGCATGAATATAAGTGCTGGAGTGCTTTAATTTGTATTCTTTTTGAATAAGGCTGTTTATTCAATATTCTTTTAAGCAATTGACCCTGTATTGTATCATCTTAATACAGAAAGACATTTGGATGTATTTTTCTTTCTTTTTATATAAAGCTTTCTTTTAAGACCTGTTGGAGTTTTTCTTTACTTCAGGGAAATTTAAGTCTGTACTCACCAGGGAATTGGTGGGAGGAAGAAATCAAGGGGAGATCTGTGTGTTGGATTGCTAGCCTAATTTTACATTCCCTCTGGGGGAATAGGAAAGTACTTTTTGTTTTCAGGATTGGGAACAGAGAGGGGGAGTCTCTCTGTGTAGTTTCACAGAGCTTGTGTCTGTGTATCTCTCCAGGAGCACCTGGAGGGGGGAAGGGAAAAAGGATTATTTCCCTTTGTTGTGAGACTTAAGGGATTTGGGTCTTGGGGTCCCCAGGGAAGGTTTTTCAGAGGGACCAGAGTGCCCCAAAACACTCTAATTTTTTGGGTGGTGGCAGCAGGTACCAGGTCCAGGCTGGTGGCTAAGCTTGGAGGTTTTCATGCTAACCCCCATATTTTGGACGCTAAGGTCCAGATCTGGGAATAAAGTTATGACACAAGGTCACACAGGGAGTGTACAACAGAGGTGGGACTTGAAACCAGGTCTCCTGAGTCCCTAGTTTAGTGATTTAGCCGCAAGACCCCTCAAGGGTAACTAAAGGTATTGGGTACCTACAGAATCAGGCCTTCTCATTTGCAGCCCTTTGATGAACTGAACCACAAGTTGTGTAGCTTTTGTGGAGCACGGCTTGGCCAAACAAACGCAGCACATTTGTTAGCTGTTTTAATTCTTGGCTGAGGGATATGTCAGAATGAGCCATGCCCCAGAAGCCATATTCCGCGTTACAAACACAAGCATAGATATGAACACAAAAGCAGCAGTTATTACACATGCACCATTCTCACCTTGCCCAGCCTGGGTGACATCACAATACCCTCTCTAACCGGTCATCATTGACCTCAGAGGTTTCAAGGCCAGAAGGGACCAACGTGGTCATCTAGTCTGATCTCCTATCTAGCACAGACCATAGAACTTCCCCAAATCGTTCCTAATGCAGATCTTTTAGGAAAAGCATCCAGCCTGGACTTAACAACGGCTATTCATGGAGACTCCACCATGACCCTTAGAAAGTTGCTTCAATGTGTTAGTTATTCTCACTGTTAAACATTTATGCTTTATTTCCAGTCTGAGTTTGTTTAGCTTCCAACTTCCAGCTGCTGTATTGTGTTAGACCTTTCTGTGGTAGATTGATGAGCCCATTATTCAATTTGTTCCCCATATAGGTACTTAGACTATAATCAAGTCACCCCTTTCTCTTAAGGAAAATAAATAGATGGAGCTCCTTGTGCCTATCACGATAAGGCAGGTTTTCTAATCCTTTTGTCATTCACACGGCTCTTCTCTGAAATCTCTCCCAATTTATCAACATCCTTCTTGAATTGTGGATACCACAGTTGGAAACAGGATTCCAGCAGCAGTTGCACCACTGTCAAATACAGAGGTAAAATAGCCTCTCTACCCGTACATGAGAGTCCCCTCTTTACATAACTAAGGATTACATTAGTCCTTTCGGCCACAGCATCACACTACATGCTCCTGTTCAACTGATTATCCACCATGACCCCAAATGTTTTTCAGAGTTACTGTTTCCCAGGATAGTATCCCCCATCCCTTAAGTATGGCCTATATTCTTTGTTCCTATATGTGTACATTATATATAGTCATATTAAAACACATAGTGTTTGCTTGCGCCCTGTTTACCAAGCGTTCCAGATCACTATCAGTGACCTGCCCTCTTCATTATTTACCACTTCCCCCAATGTGTGTTATCTGCATTCTTTATTAGTGATGATTTTTTTTCCTTGTAGGGCCAAGAACAGATCCCTGCAGGGCTTCACTAGAAACACCCACTTGATGATGATTTCCCATTTACAGCTACATTTTGAAACCTATCAGCCAGCTTTTAATCCATTTAACGTCATTCTGGATTTCTTTAATCACAATGTTGCACTGTACCGGGCCTCGCAGTAAGCCAGGAGTCGGCTCTTGAAAAAGCCAGGGCTATCCATTCATATGGGGAGGATTTCAATGCTTTCCTCAGTGGCTCCTCCAGTTTCTATCTAGCTTAGGATTTACATGACCCAGTTACTGTAGCAGGGGAGCATCTTTAATATATTTCTCACAACAGCCTCATGAAGCAGGCAAGTACCATGATCCCTGTTTCACAGATAGGGAACCGAGGCACAGAGAGATTATGGGTGAGATTTACAAATGTGCTCAAGTGACTTAGGTGCTTTTGAAAATTTTCCCCCAAATCCCATTGACTTTCAGTGGGACTTATGCACTGGAATCACTTGGGCACTTCTGAAGATAAAGTGCTTTACAGCCAGTGTATGCAATGTAAAATTGCTACTATGAAAGATGCTTAGAGGTGCGAAGTTTAATACTGGGAGAGATCCTGATACCTCTTCCCACACTGAACCGTGCTTTGGTCCACAAATAGTCGATTGGACTCAAGGGGTGACATTTTCAACAATGGGTGATGTAGAAGAGTGATTCACCAGCCTGCATTCCCCCTTGTGGCTGGGCAAAATGAAGCAACGTCTTATCTGGCACCCCCTGCTGACAGCCACTGCATTGATCTGCTTCTTCTCATGAGTCAGCCTCCTCCTGCCACAGGCCAGGTCACGTTCAGTCCCACCCCTTCCAGGGTAACAGTCTCAAACAATTCACCAACCTCCCACTAGGTCTTCAGCCCAGCTCTGGACTCCATGGTCCTCACATTACAGGGTTTTCATGCCACTTCTCCCACTGGCTGGTAGGGGAACCCAGGCCCCTCAATTACTGTGGGTTTCAGTCCCAAGACCCTGTAGCAAGCAGCTAGTCTGCTTTCTTAGACTCCTTGCCACCTTCTTGGACCACTTCCTACCTCAGCCTGTCTCTAAAACCTTTTCCCTCAGCCCCTTCCCAGACTCCGCAGAGTTTTTTCCTGCCCTTGTACTGAGCAAAGTCCCTCCGGGCTTTCTCTCTGGACACCCAGCTCCTCTCTGGCTCTTCGTCTCACAAACCTGATACCCAGGACTGTCTCAGTGGTGTCTGGCCCTTTGGTCGAGGCTCATCACAGCAGGTCACTTCACTCCTGTCCTTTTCCACTGTCTCTCCTGGCCTTTTACCAGCACTTTCTTCCCAGGAGAGAAGAGGACTGCTCTCCCTTCAACTACCCTTCAGTCCTTCCTATATGAGTCATCCAACTCCTCTCAGCTGGGACTCATCATTAATTCGGCCACCCACCTCCTCCACTGCTAGCCTAATTCTAAATTGGGTCAGGCCCAACCTCCAGGAGCAACTAAGTGCACCAGCTGCTCTCTGGCACCAGTTAATCCTCCCTCTCTACCAATGTGGGGTATTGTAGAAGAGTAAACTCATCACTAGAGACACATCTCAGGGGTGGGCATGGCAGAGCTGGCTCTCTCCTCTCCAGCATCCCTTGCCAATGCTTGCTCCAGCCCTGCAGTGTCTCCTGCCATAACTTGGCCAGGTAACAATTCACTTCCATCCCTTTCAGGGTGACAAAGTTTAGCCAGTAGGAGCCCAAATGTCCTAAAGAGGTCTTTGACCCCAACTTTGGGCCCCATAATCCTCCCAACCGTGTATCAGGGCTCTCCATTGCTCTTGTCCCCTTCTCCAGCCTCAGGCCACCTCACCAGTGGCTGGTAGGGGAGCCCGGGCCCTCCTATTTTATTGGATCCATAAGACAATCAAGATTCAGTGCACCAGACTCATTTCTACCACCTCCCTGAATGTCTCCCCCACACCAGCCTCTCTAGGTTCACCCCTCTTTCAGGGCTAGGGCTCTCAGGACCTTCCCCTAGAATCCTCTAACAAGCCATAAAATATAAACATAAACCCACTGCCACCCTCCTTGAGCTTGATTTTACACCCCTCTCAACTTTCCCCTGATCTATTCCCCAGATGAATACCTCCAAGGGCCTCTCCCTGAAAGGCCAGGCCCTGACCTTCTCTCAAGGCTTTCCACCAATACCTACTCCACTCTCACATCTGCTCTGCATCTTCCCGAGCTGCCAGACTTCCCTGCTCAGCAAAGAGCTCTAGTGCTAACTCTCCTCACTAGCCTCCCTCCTTAACCCTGCTGGTCCTTCCACTCTCTAAGCCCGGAGAGTGATTGTACAGAACCTTCCTCCATATAGCTTTAAACTTCCTCTTTTTTAATTAATCACCCAGCTCCTCTTTCAGCTAGGACTCATCTTTAATTAAGCCTGGCCCACCCTGGCGGTGCAGCCAGGTAGCATAACTGGTGTCTCAGGCCTTCATTAACCCTTTCAGAGCCTGTGTGGGGTGCCCAGATTATTCCAGGTATACATCCCACCCCACTAGAGGCAAATAGGTACAATTTAAGTGATTTAGGAGCTTAAGTCTCACTGAGAGTAATTGGACTCACATTCCCAAGTTACTTGGGTGCTTTAACCCAGCAATATGACTCATGTGAGCAATTTCTCATGAACATAAGAGTATAATCATCAGGCCTGTTATTAATAACATCTTGCTTTTACCTAGCCTCTAAGGCCCAGGTCCCTATAGCTATTCAAGCACCTAGTTCCCACTGAAATAAGTGGGAGTCAGGCACCTAAACACCTTTGATGGATCTGGGCCTAAATAGCTTTTGCTAATGTAATGGAAAGACTTTGAGCCTATCTTGATTTAGTTGGGGTTGGTCCTGCTTTGAGCAGGGGGTTGAACTAGATGATCTCCTGAGGTCTCTTCCAACCATACTCTTCTCTGATTCTATGATTTCCAGTGTTGTGGATCTTCTCACATAAATACTGAACCAAATACACCTGTTGTTGCTGGCCAGCAACAAAGTATCAAAACTAAAGTCTTTAAAGAGTGGTGGGTAAAATAGCCATAACGAATAAACATTCTGAAGCATATGACTTGAGAAATCCACATCATCTGGGATCCAGGACCATTTCTCAGGATAGTCACATGCTGCTGGTGGCTCCCCTGACTTGTACATTCACTGCAGAGCAATGCAGTGCAGGTGCAACAAGATACTGCAGCTGAATATCGAGATGCCTGCAGTAACAATGAGCCTGTGTGGGAGGGTAGCAAGCAATAAGAAAAATTGCTGCTGATATGTAGCGTAAATGGGCATCTCTGTAATAAAAAACTGCTTTTTGTTTGAGGGAAGCAATTATTCATTAACTTTGTTTTAAAAAATATTCTCCTCCAAAATGCACTTCTACACTGTTGTTCCCCTGTCAGGGGAGACAGAGAACGTGCTGCTATGATAATGCTGGATATAAATGGAGAGAAAAAATCTCACGGTTTGCTGGAGATCTTTGCTCTGCATTTTGTATCATCTCTGACGTGGTGACCTCTGCTGGTCTGATTATTTCGATAGCAAATACTTCAGCTGCCTGCAATGCAGGAAGAAACTGGGAGGGAGAGAAAGAAAGAGAGAGGAAAATGACTTTCATCATCAGGCAATTGCTTTTCCCTGCTACCTGTTCCAGGTGACCAGGGCAAATAAATAAATAAACCCATTGCTGACTGATAAAAGCCAAATCAAGCTATGAAACTCCCTCAAAGAAAGATCAGTCTTTGTATTTAAGGTTCTGGTTTGGTCTCTTCAAGAGGTGGTTGGAATCTGTTCCCAAAGCCTGGGGAGTTCAGATCTTTGCATTCAGACTTCTAGGGACTGATTTTCATGAGCGAGGGGCCAGATTTTCCAATGCTCAGCATTCTCAGTTGAGGGCAGACTTTACAGAGTTCAGCTCCTATTTAGGTACCGGCTTAAGGTATCTATTTAGGTACCGTATTTAGTTGCCCAAATGGGAGCTGTTCTCTAGACAATTCTGGCCATAGTGTCCCTCGTGGTAGAGAACAGAGTGGATGCAATTCTACTGATTAGAAAGGGAATTCTTTACTGAGGCTGTTGGACACAGACAGACCCTGTGATTCTTTCTGCAACTTCCAGATTGGCTAGCAGAGACTGTGTTGCCACAAAGACCTCCTTCTGTCCCAGCCTGGACTCAGCAGTCATGGAAGTGATCTGCTGACTACATTATAGGACCCATTTTTATTTAAGTGAAGTGCTGATGCTGAATGCCCTGTGTAAGCAGGAGGAGCCACCGATCTCAGCAGAAAGAGCCACTCCACTGAATGACTCTTGGAACTGTACAGCAGTAGCTGAGTTGGGAGGCAGATCGCTGCACTGAAGTCAATGTCACACCAGCTGCGGATCTGGCCCATTGACTCCAATGGAGCATTTCATTATGAAAGTTCTGGTGTTTGGTTGGACAAGGTATAATGTGTGTGCCACTTAGGGAATGATGCCTAGTGGTAAAAGCTGGCAACTGGGAATCAGGACTCCTGACTTCTGTTCTCACCTCTGCCACTGATTCACTGTTACTGTGTGTTCTGAGCAAGTCACATAACCACTCTGTGCCTCAGTTTCCCATACATGAAAAGGGTTTCATAGATGTAATGCCTCCTAGGGAGACAGGCTTTATTAATGTCTGCACAACACTTCTAATAATTATTCAGCTAGGAGTCCACTATACTAGCCCAAAGAACAACTATTTCAATATTTATGCCATCTAGTCCCTTCTGTAATCTAAAGGTGAGGTGAGAAATAACTGGGAAGGAGAAAGGAAGATGCCATCTGAACTTTTTCAAAGCTAAGCTGGAGTTTTGTGTGGTGACTCAGGTTAGTCCTTGTTGCAACTCATCTGGGTCACATATGCCTTGGCTCTAGTGTGATATTTGCACACCCAGCATCCAGCACAGCTGAGGGAAGAGTGATGCTCAAAGGACTTGAAGGTCATGTGCTACTTTAAAGCAGCAGCAATTTGGAGAAATAAATATTATCTGACAACAAATGAATATTGTCTCGGATTTTGCAGAATCGAAAGGACAGATTTGCAAATGACCAAACAGTGAATAGCCAGGGCTCGGGTAAGGAGCTATTCAGGAATAATAAAAAGGGTGTTAAACAATTTTGCATAATTAATCCTGGAGACATGTCCTAATGAAAGACTTAGAGTGTGAGCCTCTTAGTGTCTTTGATACTCAGTTACTTATCTGAGTAGTCCTACTGGCTTCAGTTACTCACATGAATAAACACTGAGCAGTCTCCATGTAATGTTCACAGCATATCCACAGAGAAGTTAGATAAGACCATAAATACTCTGGCTGGAAGGTTACAATGTAGCACTACTTCATTTCTTAGAATTCAGAATGACATCACAAAAGAACCCCAAAACAGAGAGAGTCAAAGCAGGCTGCTCCCTAAAAACAGAGGCCCAACTCCTCCCCACCCTACTCTAAGCTGACTGGCTGCAAACTGACTGGTACTAGGCCCAGATTGTACACTTCCCTATAGAGCCCCTATGCGGCAAACAGGACTAGGAAAAAACCTAAAAATTAAAGTGATAGCCTACAATTTTAACACAGTTTTCAATACACCAGACTACACCATCTGCAACAACTAACGATGCAAAGCTGTTGTGTAGGGCACTCTGGCTTCATCACCAGTACACGGACCACTGGGGAGGACAAGGCAAAAAAGGGCAATGAAGGTGTTTGAAACTGCAGGGAGAGGAGGCTATTTCTGTTGATCAAAGGCTAACAACAAATTTTCAGTGGGATTCACTTTTTTTTTAGAATACAGATAATGTGACGACGCTTGTTTGACAAGTGCTGGAGCAAGAGAATTGCAGTGGGATTTGAAGACAGTGGCTATGTCTCTCCTCTTTGCTCACGCACACAAATCCGTTTGTACTAGACACCGAAGAATAAAGACAAATTGCTGTAAGTGTCACCCACTGGGATTCTCATGCAATCACTTGTAAAGGCAAAAAACCTGCTCCTTCTTGCTAACCTCTTCCTGTTACAGAACTGAACCAAATCACTAATAATAATATTATTACGATGATGAAAAAACCCGACTAGATAATGAACATTATTTAGAATTAGATCTACACTGTGGTTTTAAATAAACACAGAGATCTCTCTGGCTCCTTCTCCCGCACCAGTCACCAGTCTGAAAATACTTAGTTTAGCCATGACAACAGATTGATGAATTTGAATACTGAGCCAAGTTCAAGGCTGTGGGCCTAGATTTCACAAAGGTTTTTAGGTGCCTAAGTCCCAGTTTTAGGCTCCATTCTGATTTGCAAAATTCCTTGCAAACCCTGGAGGTGCCTTAATTTGCTTGGTGCCTACGTTTTTGTGTAAAAGTTCCCTCTAAGCATGCACAGTGCTGCCTTGCCCTATGTGTCTGAGCACCTATCTCCTGCCTATGCCCACAGCAGTCCATGAATGGGGGCAGATAGGTGGGTGAACGTCTAATTCACGTGCAGGGCACAATCTGATAGGTGTGCTCTGAGCCTAAGTAACCTGGTGAATCTAGGCCAAGGAAACCTAAAGGAGCCTAAAGCTCCAGGATTAAGATCGTGGCCAACAACTTGGCTCCTCAGACACAACAGAACTTTCTACCACAAGGGTAAAACTTGTCTGTGTGGGAGACAGAGCCTGCCCGGGGGCTGGTCTGGGCCTCTGGGTTGAACTAGGACCATCACAAACCTCCCCAGCTTCCACTCCAAGTGCGAGGCACCCCTCTTTAACATGCCTTCTCTAATATCAACCTAGAGAAGTGTGAACATTTAAATAGAAACTCAAAACCAAACCAAAACCCTGTCAAAACAAACCACTCCACTGCCAGCACAATTCTCCTGGAGGGACGATGACAGAGGGACACACACAGGGCAGACAATCGCATAAGGAACTACAGGAAGGCACTCAGGTTCTGCAGCCATGAAGGCAATACTAGAACCTGAAGAGAATAGAACAGAAACAAGTCTGACTCCTCAAAGTAGATTTTTGGAATTACTACAGCTTCCAGAACATGGGGACCAAAGAAACCATCTCATCCTGCTGACCTTTCTCTCTTTTAGGACTATATTGTGCCAGTGAAGTAAAGGAAAACATGCCTGCGTGTACACATACACAGGGGGGGACCTAGCCAGTTTTTGTGTCCAAATCTAGTCCAAAGCACAGCCCCTGCTCTCTGGATACACTCCCATCACAAGCAAAAGGGCCAGAAGGGGATGGAGACTTGCCTCTACCCCTACCCACTTGCTAGCTAGCAGAGCTAGAAATAAACACCACCTCTCTCAGGCCTGCAGCGAGTTACTTCCTTCCAGAAGCAAAGGTGGTGCAGCAGCAAAGAAATATGGGTCCCTGAGACTTTCCTAGGGCAGTGACTCCATCTAGCCCTCCAAGTTTCTATCCCATTAGACAATCAGTAGCCGTATAGTTTGCATATCAAGAGTCATCCATTTTCAGTGAGAAAATCCCAGAAGCAGGCTTTTCACTTTAATGCTATCATTTGATTGTATAGTCCCTGCTGTAGACAAGGCTACACGAAGTTAAATAACACAAGACAATGGGCTGCGTACAGCATACATCCAAGAAAATGTCAATGAACTTAGGGTGAATATATTAAAGCTTTTTGTCACGAGGACAATAGCACAGCGAGAAAGAAATTAAGAAGTAAGGGAGAAAAGATATGTTTTAAGACGAGGGGTAAAATTTTCAAAAGTGACTTAGGTGCTTAAGAGCCTATAGCGCCTAAGGGTGAGATTTTCCAGCACAAGATGCAGATAAGTGGCCTAGTGGGGTTTTGAAAAGCAGATTAAATCCCATTGAAATCAATGGGAGTTATGCACCTTACTCACTTAGGTGTGTCTGTGAATTCTAGTAGGCACTGATCTGCATCTTTAGGCACTGAAATACCTTTGAAAAGCTGGCCCTTGGTTCCTAAGTCACTTAAGCCCTTTTGAAAATTTTACCTGAGGTCTGAAAAGAGGCTGCGAGCCAGTGAGATAGGTGAAAAATGGCAATTATTTTTTAACAGAAAATTTTAACGTTAGTTTTTTTTTTTAAATTTCCCCTCAAACTTCATTTTTGCTTTTTTCCAACAAAAAACTAAAAACATTTCAGTTTTTGAAAAAACAAAACAAAACATTTTTGGTTAAAATGTTGAGGTTTCCATGTTGGGGTCTTGAAACCCCTAAAATGATTTTTTTATGCCAAAACCCAAGCACTTTCACTGAAAATGGAACATTTATCAAAATCTGAAGATAGTAAAATGAATTGGGGGGTTTGGCTTCCATGGTTGTTGTGGAAAAAGTGGAAAATTTTAGCCAAAATGAAAATTTTGTTTAAAAAAATAGCATTTTGGTCAAAAAGCCATTTTTCCCTTAAAAAAGAAAAGTTCCAACAACAAAAATTCAGTCGGCTCCATTGGAGAGTGTTTTGTTTTCGCTTATACAAAAAGCAGCCAAACATGTTCAGCCAAAATGGTTTTTAATCTTACATCAAGAGAACAACAATGTTTAAGAGCCTGCAGGAGAGAGCACAAAATGGCTGTCGGCAGATGTAAAAGGGAAGGCACAGAAATACCTCACAGAGAGATCAGAAAGTTAGTCTAGATGCCAAGAGCTGCAGAGAAGACAGCTCCTGTACCAATGGTTGTAAGCAGGAGTGTCATGGAGGCAGGTAGGATGGAGTTTGTGAAGTTGGAAGGAGTAAGAGAGTTTTAAAAACATGGCAGGTAAATTTAAATTGGATCCCGAGTTGAAAATGGAGCCAGGGTTATGTCGGAGGCCTGGGAGATGTGGCCATGTTTCTTTGTGCGTATGCAGCATTCTGCATAGGGTGAGAGGCCCAGAGATAGGACAGAGAGGGTGAAGAGGAGAGCTGCCACAGTCAAGGGAGAAGGAGAGAAGGGGCAGGGTGAGAGTATTGGCCAATGTGGGGCTGAGGTGGTGGGCAGCATTACAGAGGGGCAGGGAGGGGTATGTATTGGCATAGAAAATTGGAGAAGCAGAGGCGAGTTCAGGGGCATGGATGAAGCCAAGACGACACTGGAGTCAAATGTGAGGTTGGAGTTGAGAAGGTGGATAGATGGCTCCCATCCTTGATCAAGAGAAATACATCTGCTTTCTAGACATTGATCAGAACCAAGTCAGTCCCCCACCCAGCCACTGGCTGAGCACAAAAGGGTTTTGTAAAACTTGCAGCAGGAGGTTATTCTTTTCCACTTCTACCATATAGTGCCACAGGTGAGAACAAAGACACTTCATCAGATTTTACACTTCCAAGTGTCTGCGTGATGGGGCATGTGCCCCACACTGGTACTGAGAGGGTAATGGGAGCTTTGGAACTCAATTCACTCAATTAACCTAGCCTGAAAGGAGGAGCGGAGTCGGAGAGCCTGAGAGAAGTACAGGTAGGCTGTGGGCCCAGGAAGGGGCTGTGGGAACAGCCTGTTGACAGGCGGAAATAGAAAGAACCCCATGGAGGTAGTAGGGGAGTGGGGTTCTGACTTGACAGTCTTTGCCTGCTCAGGGTCCCTGGGCTATAACCCAGAGAAGAGGGAGGGCCTGAGCTCCCTGTGAGCCACTGAGGAAGGTGGCATGAAACCCCCCTGATATAAGAGGAAGAAGTGTTATGAAAGCCCTGGGAAGAGGGGGTATAAGGACCATGGGGCCCAGAACTGGGGGCTGAAAATCCGCTAGGTATAAGGATGTAGGACTTCTGTTGTGCTAGACTCTTTGTTACCCCAACAGTGGTGGAGCTAAAACGTGGCCTGTCTGCAGGGCTGAGCTGTGTGAAGAGACTGCCCACCACAGGACAGCATGACGGTCAGCCAGGGGTGCTAGAGAGGAAGGAGCTGCTATGCAAGGCCCAACGAGGAGGGGGCAAGCCACTTGTAAGTAATCAACTCTTCACAGCCTGAAATAATTAAATGACAGGGTTGCAAACTTTGTAACTTGTATAGGCTGGGCTTGTTGCCCACATCAGAGACTCCTTGCGTTCCTCTGTTCCACCCCACAAGCTCCCTGTGTGCCATCCCCCTCTCTTTCAGGGACTTCCCTGAAACTTCCCTCTCTGCCCTAGGGTGCTGGGTGCCCTCCATGCCCTTCCCCCTCTGCCACAAGCCAGAGTCCCTCATGCCCTACCTCTTCCTTCAGAACCCTATTGCTAGGAACAGTGAGACACACACCGGTTTGGTGACTTCGGTGACTGGCTATCTTGGGGAATGCCTGCTTCTGGCTCCCAGGCCTGCATTCTAGCCGCTAGATGACATTCACTTCATTTCCCCAGGCTGCTATCTGTGCTGCAGGCAACGGCTCCCTGCCATCAGGGCTTTGTGCTGTTTTCTGGCTTGTTTAACCCAGACTGCAATCAGTTTTACAGCAGATTTCGTGTAGGGAGGGAAGGATGGCTGGTGGTTAAGGCTGGGACTCAAGAGATCTGGCTTCAGTTCCAGGCTCTATCAGCTGATCTTGGGCAAGTCACTTACTCTTTGTGCTTCAGTTTCCCATATGTAACATGGGGATAACAACACTACCTTTGTCCTTCTTCCCTAGACTGTAAGCTTTCCAGGACAGAGACCATCTCTTACGACGTGTCTCTACAGCAACTCGCACAATGGGGCACCCTCCTTCATTGGAAGCCTTTATTTGCTACCGTAGCCCACAAAAAACAACTGCTATTTTTAACCCAGCCTGCAGAGTTAACAACCCTTGTAAAACAGCCTCAAGTGGCTTGCGTTGCTTCAGTATCTGAATGTCACAATTACTTGGTTGTGTTTTAAGCACTGATCGTTTGGGATGTTAACCATTTCCCCCATCTTAGACTGTGAGCAGCTTGTGTGAGGTGCTATTTGAAATATACGTCTATGGGAACTTAATTTGTGAACATGCTTGGGTCTTTAGTGTACCATTATGAGCTGCATTAAAAGAAGGTGGCTGCCTGCCGTCAGAATCTAGGCAAGGTTTGCTGCAGGGATGGTTTTAAATGTTTTAAACCTGTGAGTCAAACTGCCCTAGCATTAAAGAAAAATAGTTCCGGGTTCCAGTGTTGATTCTACTTTGCGCTGCCTTTTATGCTATCAGATGGAGGAGTTACTATACTTTCCCTCTTCTCTCTGACCAATTTTCTACTGGGAAGAAAACAGCCTATTCTCTCTACTCCCACCCCCAAAAAAGAAAAACAGCTTGGAGCACACCCATTTGCTGCAATACAACATCCAGCCAACGGTTGACAATAGTGTCATGGTTATCTGATTAACTGGTACACCTTTTGGCTACATATGCCTGTCTGGAGCCACGTCTTAAATAAGGCAATCACTAGTGTCCACTGTTTTAGTGATGCAGCAGGCAGAATTGTAGGAAAGAGATCTATACTCAGGATGCAGAGAGGTTGATGTTTGTCCCATAGCTGCCTGTATACCTGATTGTATTCCTGTGTGCCTGTTTCACACCAGTTTAAAACCTGCTAAAATCTGAACCTTTGCCCTGCAGCTCCACTCATAATTCGACAGCCAGATTCTTTTGAAAATCTGCACTGAAAATCTGGCTCTTGTTTCAGTGATTCAGTGGAACTGAGCTCTTTGGAAAATCTCTCCCCACTTGTGAGTGCTGAGCAGTTGTAAATGTGGCCTCACCTACCAGAGGTTAGGAAGAAACTTGCCCTATGGGTAGGCTACTCCATAATCCTCTACCGAAGACGGCTAGGGGATGGTGTCTTTTGCATCTTTCTCTGAAGAATCCCTCTTAGACAGGAGAGTGGGCTAGAAAGAGAACTAGTCTGAACCAGAATGTCAGTTCCTAAGGGAGAAATTCACTCCCATGAAAGAAGCCAGCCAGCATGAGTCTGACCCTCTGCATAGGGGTGAATTTCTACGTGGATATTTTGTGCAGCAGGCTTGCTAGCATGGTGCTATCTGCAAAATGTGGCTAGCTTTTTGTGGTTTGAAGTCTGGATCTTCCATTGCAGAGATGTTGCAAGATGTTACATCTGGACTTTAAACACCCTGAGCTTGTTGGCAGAGCTATTATGATTTGGAGTTTGGTTATTCTTGGTAGAAAGTGCTAGTGCAGGTATATTCAAGAGCATTGATCTTAGCAGTGAAATATCCAGGGGTCAGGCTCCTCAGCTGATGTGGCTCTGTCTTCAATGGGTACAGCTGTAGTGACAACAGATTCCCATCAGCTGAGGATCTGGCCCTGGCTTTTTAACCCACGCTGGGGGGAGGAGGGGAACAAAACAAATGAATGAAACCGAAGTGGCTCTTTGCAATTGTCCCAGGCGGCGACAGTATTGTTCCTGTCTGTCAAGTCTGGTTCCATCAGTCACGCTGTGTTATATAACAGGACGGGATGTGACTGACAGATCTGGATGTGACAGGTCATAACAATGATTTGCCAGGTGGGGGGGAAGTCATGGGAGACTGGTTTTCATTGTGAGAGCTGAGGCATGGAACAAAACTGCTATTTAAGAGGATACTTTAAAAAATACCAACACCTCATCTCCTGGGGATGGCAGGGACTGACAGTGCTTGAATACGGTGGGGATGGGCTACGTCAAGAACTGCATGCAGGTGACATTGACTGAAGACAGCTCATCCAGAGGTGGCAACAACTTTCAGCCACTAATGACTAGGGGACCTGTGCCCTGAGAGGCTGTTTCTCCTTTCACTTGCACCGGGGTTTACACTGGTGTAACACCATGGGCTTCAGTGCAAATGCTGCTGATTTACACAATGGTAAGTAAAAGAATCAGGCCAGAAGAGTCAAATGGAGGCCCTGGGATGCCCCCCACACCCTGCCATTCAACCCCCTTTGGCCAGAGAACCTTCTGAGTATTCAGTGGTGGCACTAGGTATAAGCAGACTGAGCAATTGCTTGGGGGTCCCATTTTAGTATTACCCCCAAAATACTGCTCACCTTGTTTAATGTGGACTCTTTCATATGTGTATTAGTCTGCGTTGTGTTGATATCCTTGTTTGTTTGGTTTGTGGAAATAATACAATTAGTAATTTTAGGGGGTGGGTGAGAGGTAGGTAAGAATATTCCTGCTTAGGGCCCCAATGGGCTAGCACCACTCCTGTGAGCATTGACAGCTCTTTTTCTTCCCCTGGAAGTTGAAGAATGAGGCTGTTACATTCGTACACACTTTGGGTTTTGTTCCGAGAGAGGCGCGCTCTCTCTTTGCACCGAGGAAAAGGGCTTTGCCTTGGATGTGACTCCCCTGTTTTAGTCACTGTATTCCAAGAGGGGATAACCTCCTCTGGATGTGTGGGAGAGATCGTTAGTTCTCCCCAACCCATGCATGGCAGGGATGGAATTTGGGAAGCCCCTGCAAACGCCAGGCTGCAGCTCTGTGGGAAGCTTCTGGCAAGATGGAGTTAGGGCATTTTCCAGCAAATTTGCTGCTATGTAGCTTCACTGGCCACTGTTCCATGTAGACAGGACTGAGGAAATATGGGACCTGTGACCTGGGCGGGAGGTGTGTGCAGAACTCTCTCCCGTCCAGCCAAGGTGGAAGCCTACAGTTGCTCAGGGTGTGGCCCAGAGGATGGTTTCCTCCCTCCCTCTCCCCGGACTTCCTCCAGACCACAAAGCGCACACAGATTGTAAGGGCAGGGAGCAGCCCTTTCTATGGGTACAATGGATTTTATTTTAAGCAAAGTTTCGTTCCACTTCAGGTGTTTTGGGGTCACAAAACGGATGAACTTTGCCTTGGGCAACATGCCAGAGCAGATGCCAGGAGAGATTCTGGCATGGGATCCAGCCACCCTTCTGTATCCCCAGGTACTGGCATTGTTGGGAGGACACTGAGATCTTCCCTCAGCCCAGGCTCAGACAAAACTCTCCTTGGGCCTAGTTCTGCTCTCATACTGTTTTGACAGTGGCCCTGACTCCAAGCTGCTCCTCTGAGAGGCAGAGCAGAGGAGATAGTGCTTAGCAGGAAGGACCTTTGCATTGTGGGGGCCCAGGCTGGCTCCAAGCCACCTCTGCCCTTCCTGGGGTCTGGGTCTGATTGCTGACATAAGCTAGAGCAAATGCAGGGGCTATTGTAACAGAGAGCAGATGCGTCCAGGCTAGCGGCCCAGAATACCTGTGGCCACACTTTTTCCCAAGCCCCCTCTCTAGAGCCAGGGCTGTGGCATTGGGGGTGTTCTGCTGGCTCTGTGCTGCATGGAGAACTTCCACAGGGCTAGCTTTGAGGGCTCAGAAAGGGACTGCAGTGAAAGCTGGAACGGGGGCGGGGGGCATTGGCTCCAATGGAATTAAGCTCATCAGAGAGTAATGGGGAAGGCTTTCAGCTGCAGCAAGGATGGCCTGGAGGTTAAGTGGGTTGTCTGTGCCTCACTTCCCTATCTGTAAACATGGGTGCAGCTCCACGTAGGGCACGTTACCCGAGATGTCCTGCTGTTACGATGGAGGGCTGGGTCACTATACCAACAGCATTTCCCACTATTTCTTAAATCACTAAAATAAATCTCATTCCCATCTCAATAACTGAGTCAGGTGCAGGGGGCGGGGTTGGAGCGAGGAGGGTTATCAACATAGTTGAGTTGTCAACGAAACTGGCACAAAAGGAGCTTGATGCGGAATAGGACACACTAACCGGTACTGTGGCGTTGCACTGCCAGAGGGACGGCTGGATGAGCAATGACCTCTCATTGCCTCTCATCCCTGAGGCAAGAAGGGGGAAGATTAACCAAGGAGAAGGAGCTTTGGGTTCTGTGGGTGGGGAAATAGGCATCTGTACTTCTAGGGCACCTGCTGCCAGAGCATCTCTCCCAGCTCTGTGTGTGCTCCTCCCAGCAGTACTCTGTCTGAGCTGGGGCTGTAGGATTTGGGCCTGTAATGAAGGATGAGGCATTTCTTCCAATTCACTACCTGCCTCCCCAGTAGTTACAGACGGACCCAAGTTCTGGAATCTGAATCCCATGGGATTCAGAACCACGGGACCTGTTTGGGCCCATCTCCACTAATATTATTCCAAATGCCGCAAGTGGCAAAGCAAGAGTCAGAGCCAGCTGCCAAGCTGAGAGGAAGGGAGGAGAGGAATGGATGACTGGGAAACCTGGTTCTGCAAGCATGGCTCAGGGGGAGCAACGGCAAGAAGATCTGCCAAAGAGCAAGAGAGAGGAGAGGAAGCCAAGCATCTAAATCACCTTGGTGAAAGTGACAAATGCAGACACCAACGTGTCTCAGCCTAACGTGTATGAGTGGAAGACAGAGGGCAGGTCTAATGGTTAAGGCTCAGGACTGGACTGCAGGAGATGGGGTTTCAGTTCTCAACTCTGATACAAATTCCCTGTGTGACCTGGGACAAGTCACTCACTCACCCTGGCCTCCAGTTCCCTAGCTGCATAACTGGATTGTTAATTCTGTCTTGTCTATTTCAACTCTAGCCCCTACTCTGAAGAGCTTGTTGCTCACTAGAGGTGTGTGCAGCACCTAACACCGTGGGGCCTCTACCTTGTTTGGACTCCTTGGTGCAACAGCAGTAACAGGCGCTGGCACAGATTGCATGCAGACACCAGATAATCCTTCATCTCTTGCTGTCACTCTGCTCTCCAGTCCCAGTCCAGGCTCCCAGCCTCCGGGAGGACTTTTGAAACTAGACAAGCTAAGAACTCACCCTGCCCTCGATCGTTTCAGAAGGGCTGCTTTGTGGCTGAATTCCAACCTTCTCTCTGATTCTCAGCCATTTTTAGAGGCTCCCACTTGTCTTCCCCCAACCCAGTCGCTCTTGCTGACACTGATCAGCCCAAACCCCACCCTGTTTAAGTGGCATGTCAATGCAGCAGCCTTGCTCAGAAGTTTACCTCTCACTTTAGCAGCACCAGTAGTTCTCACACTGAATGCAGATCTTGACCTTGATAGCCCCTGCCCATAATAGTTCCAGGGCTGTCTCTCACTCATAACCAGTTATTGGGCATATTTTGGGGGTGCATTCAGCCTGTGGGTTGCTAAGTGTAGGGCAACGGATTTAAAAGTGAAAATCTGGAGTCCCTTAGAAGCTTGTTAACCCACTTTTGCAGCCTGGAGACCTGCATCTTCACTTGTCTGTCAAATTATGTCTCACACATCAGTGTCAAGGTACAAGATAAGTCACCTCTCTGTGTCTGGGTTTGAACGCTCCTTTTTGCTGCCAGTTTGTCTTTTCAAGTTAAAGTTTAAGCCCTTCAGGAAAGGGCCTGTGTCTCCCTGTCTATGTACATCTCCTAGCACAATGGGGGCCCTGGTTTCTGCTGGGGTCCATAGTGCTACCGCAAAACAAACGTGTCTTCCCTTTACCTCCCCCCCCCCCCCAAAAGGAGCGTAGGTGCTGGAACAATTTTTTTAGTGAGGGGTGCTGAAAACCTTGAATAAAACTGTAAACCCTGTATATGATGGAAACCACTTCAAGCCAGGCGGTGCAGCTACACCCTCAGCACCCGTAGATCCATCACATAGGTGAAGGAAGGATATTTAAGCTAAAAATTTGGCAGCTGTGATTTTTTTCCCCCCATCTAGAAATTTACCACTAGAGGTCCCCACACACCTCCCTAAATACACAGGCGTCTATGCTGATTTTAAACCTAGAAATAATGCTGCGGTGGGAATATGTGCAGAGCACCGTAGTCAGATGAGTGGTTTCTGCAACTCTAGTGCACGTTGTAGCCTGAATTGGATCTCATACCAATTTTACACCATTAACTTTAATGAAGTGACTCCAGATTTAAACCTCCGTCAGAGCAGACTCAGGCTCAATGAATCTAATACAGATGATTCTGTGCCTGAACAACTGAGACTTTATTACATGCAATCAAAGGGGAAGCTAAAAACACAATGAACCTTCATTTAATGGGGCAAGATAAATGTAGGAACAAGGATCTAAGGTGAAATTGAATGATTAAAATCAGACACCTGGTTTTCAGGAATCCATTCAAGTGGTTTAATTTTCTAAGATTCTGAGCACTGACATCCTCCTTCTGAAATCTATAGGGGCTCAGCACTTCTAAAATGCAGGCCCCTTATTTAAGTGCACGAAGATGGATTTAGTCACCTAACCAACCGCAGGAAGCCAAGTTTGCAAGTTTTGATCTTGATCTGTCAAACTTTTGATTGCGCATCCAACCCTCTGAATGACAGGAGGCTTCGCTGTCACAAGAAGGAGTTAATTTTTCAGGGTGATTATCACTTTGGCTTGTGGGTGCTTGCTGGAAGAAAGCCACTTTGTGATGAATTGGCAGGTAGGAAATGCCCTGAATCGGCAGGCAACTGTGTAAGACTGAACTGAGACACAAATTATTTCCACCCTGTTCTACTCTTCCCCCTCCCCCATATGGGTTTGATGGCTAAAGACAGAGAATGGCCTTCTGACTCAGTTTATGGGCTAATAGGAGATGCAGGTTTAAGTCTTGGCTTTACCGAATGCATCTTCTATGATCTTAAGCAAGTCACTCAGGATAGGATCTAGAGTCACTGGGAAGGCTGTGATTGTCCTCAGTGAGCTTTGGATCAAGCCTGCAATTTCTCTGGACCTCAACTCTTCATTGGAGGGAAGACAGTGTTGCCCAGTGTTTAGAGCACTGTGCTGGAACTCAGGAGATGTGGGTTCTGTTGCTGGCTCTGCCGTTGGCCTGCTGTACAAGCTTGGCTAAGTCACGTCACACCTGTGCTGCAGTGTCCCTATCTATACAATAGGGGTAAGGATGCTGTACTCCTTTGTAAAGTGCTTTGAGATCCGCTAGGTACTATCTGTAAAATGGGAATACAAATATATTTCCTTTGCCATGTCTGTTTAGATTGTAAACTCTTCAGGGCACAGAATCTCTTTAATTTCGCACAGTGCTTAGCACAACAGAGTGCTGATCCCAGTTGCCTCAAGGCACTGTCATAATGCAACCACTAAAGAGTCCCATTTTTCACACCACTAATCTGGCATGCCTGGGTTTTCGAGTGACCGACTTAAGAAACCTTGTGCCTGACTTCCAGCGGTGCCCAACACCACAGCTATCATTGGAGCCAGGTACAAATTTCAGCTTCTTTGTATTCTACAAAATATAACTTTTAACTGTAATCCCCAGTCACATGCACCAATGAACAAGGGTCCCTGCATGGCCAACATGCCACTTTTAAAACACGAAGGTCCTTGATTCATCAATATGTTTTATGTATGTGCATACGTCTTTGTTTCCCTGTAAATCACCTAGTATATCAGGCCAATCCTGTTGCTGTTGAAGGTAATGGGGGATTTTTGTCATTGTCTTCAATGGGAGGATGGGGTCCTTGTCTATACAATAGCCATCACTCAGTATCCCAATCATTGTCAATTTCAAATGCATTCCTGTTCACAGTGACATCTGGGAAGCCTAACTCTCTGCTGTCACTCGTTAGGAGGTATGCCATGGTATCTCTCATGAACCTGCTGTTATCTCGCTGTGTGGGACTCTACGTTATTGATTAGGGGGATATGGCTTTTGGTACTGCTGTGGTAGAGAACTAACATGTATGTTCAAGGATTGTATGCCACTTCCTAGCTAGCATCTCTCTCCTCGAATGGCTTTCAGCTGCAGGACATGTGAGGAGCACAGTAACCTTGAGCGACTTGTTCAAGGTCAAACTCTGTCCAGGCAGAGCTGGAACTCAGCTCTCTGCCCCCATTTCCGACCATACTCTCCTCTCCAGATCAATGCCACACTGAACGTTGAGAACTACACAGAGCAGACTTCAACTGACCATGTGCTGAACTTAGGTTTCTGCTGTAAAGGGCCACTGTTGGAGCTAGATGGACCCCTGGTCTGTTCTGGTTTGGTTGGGCAATTCTGATTTTCATGTCTTGTTTACTAGTAGGGGACACACAGTCTCAGTAAGTTCAGAGGTTTGGTTCTCATGAGCACCCCTAAAGAAGAGCGCTGCTCCACTGTATCGCTCCCCTACCAATCCCTCTCTTCCTTTCTCCATGGCTGCCTTACTTTCTCCCTCCATTTCTATCTTTTCTTTTCCTTCTCTCTTCCGTGTCTCCATTGCTGCCCCTTTCTCTCTTACCCGCAGACAAGGACTAAGGTCTATGCTTTAACAAGGTCCAACGGGAATTCTTTGTGACTCATCTGCATTGACAGAGATAGTGGTGGTTCCAAAACTTTGCCTGAGAGGTAGTCAAACAACCCGTCAGCTGGATTGGACACAACCTGTACCGTGGGTCTGCCTCTCCGTCACTAATCTGACAAGTACCCTCCCCCAACTGCTATTCAGCCTCAGAACTAGACAAGCAATGTCTGCGTTGCTAGTGCAGCTTTCTGGGACTCAGGATGCCTGGGTTCTATTGGTACAGGGGGCTGGGGCTTAGGACATCTTGATTTTATTATAGACTCATAGACTTTAAGGTCAGAAGGGACCATTATGATCTTCTAGTCTGACCTCCTGCACAAAGCAGGCCACAGAATCTCACCCACCCACTCCTGTAACAAACTCCTGACCTATGTCTGAGCTATTGAAGTCCTTAACTTGTGGTTTAAAGACTTCAAGGTACAGAGAATCCTCCAGCAGGTGACCTGTGCCCCATGCTGCAGAGGAAGGCGAAAACATCCCAGAGTCTCTGCCAATCTGCCCTGGAGGAAAATTCCTTCTCGACCCCAAATATGGTGATCAGCTAAACCTGGAGCATGTGAGCAAGTCTCAGCCAGACACCCAGGAAAGAATTCTCTGTAGTAACTCAGATCCTACCCCATCTAACATCCCATCACAGGTCATTGGGCATATTTACTGCTAATAGTCAAAGATTACTTAATTGCCAAAATGAGGTTATCCCATCATACCATCCCCTCCATAAACTTGTCAAGCTTAGTCTTGAAGCCACATATGTTTGTTGCCTCCACTGCTCCCCTTGGAACGTTGTTCCAGAACTTCACTCCTCTGACGGTTAGAAACCTTTGTCTAATTTCAAGTCTGAACTTCCTGATTGCCAGTTTATATCCATTTGTTCTTGTGTCCACATTGGTACTGAGCTTAAATAATTCCTCTCTTCCTCTATTGATACAGGAGGCTCAGGATGCCTGCGAACTATGACTTCAGGGCTTTAGGGCTCAGGACATTTGGGTTCTATTAATACAGGGAGGCGGGGACTCACTCAGGATGCCTAGATTCTATTAGTACGTGGGACTGGGACCCTGGGTTTATTCCCAGTTCTGCCAGCGACTGCCTGAGTAACCTTGAGCAAATCACCCAATCTCTTGGCCTCAGTTTCCCCATATGTCAAATGACTCCAATGATGTCTCTGTCACAGTGGAGGGTGTTGTATGGGTTAATTAAGGTCTGAGGATCTCTGAATGGAAGTTGCAGTGTCCTACTTTATGGTTATTAGAACTGGAGACTGGGCCATTTCTTCCTGGGCAATTCTTCCTAGGGAAGATGTAGCTGCGAGGACAGGTGTATGTAGAGGTGACTGGAGGTAGTAGGACAGGAGAGTTTCTCATTACGGATATAATATAGCTTGATTTCAGCTAGGCAGCTCCACATGATAGTCTTGTGCAGGAACTGAAGTGACGTGGTTCAGATCATGAGAACCCTAAAAGGTGTCTCTGCAGAGTAATTATTAACGGTACGGTGTCAAGTTGGGAAGAGAAGAGGTGTGGAACAGAGTCCCTACAGGGTCAGTAAATGGCCTGGCCCTGTTATTAAATATATTATTACATGACCCCGAGGATGGAGGGGTGGGGACAGTGATCAGATTCCCTGATGACACCATACCGGGAGGGATAACATAGCAAATTCTAGGGAAATCAGAGCAAAGATAGAAATGGATCTTGAAACACTAGCAATAGGTGGACATTAATGAAATGAGATGCACTGAGGACAAAGGCAGGGTGGAAGAATTGTTGTGGGGTTCAAGTCCCAAGAATCTAGAAGTCTGAATCTGACAGACTTGTTCACCCCTGTGTAAAGGGGTGATATTTATCTCGCAGGGTGGCTGGGATGCTCAGCAGAAAGCCATGGGACAGAACTGCAAACGCTGGATCTGGTGGAAACCGTGCATTTAGCTGCTATTATTACTTCAATCGGGAATATGCTGTCACACCCTCAGCACCTCTAGTTCACTGTCCCTACAGACGCTTCATTTGGTAGAGTTTGTAAAGCTGCTTGCAAGCCTCAGGTGGAAGGTACTCCAGAAACGCAGGGTTCAGTATTGTTAAAAGACAACAACATTTAAGTAGAGCTGGCTGGGAATTTTTCAACACAACATTTTGGCAGGAAATAACTATTCCTCAAAACAAGAATTGCTCATGGGGAAGGGTTGGTTTTGGCAAATTTTCTGGTTTGAAAAAAATTGCAGGTGGAGGGTGGGAAGATGTTTTGAAGCTGTCAATGTCTCCTTTCAACATTTTCTAAACAAAAACTTCTGGGTTTTTTATTTGCAAAGAATTTTCTTTATTTAAGCAAATTATTGTTTAAAAACATTAAGAAGGTCAAAATCGAAATGAAACATTTATCTTGACCTGAACCAAGTTTATTGGTTTGCAAAACGTTGAGACATCGTGGTTTTTGCTCCGATTTAGGTTGAATTTTTTTTTCAAAGTCTCAACCAAAACCCCTCCACAAAACCCAATATAAGTCAGGATAGCAAAAACATTTCCCACCCGTCTCTACATTTATAAACAGCAAGTAGCACTACAGAGAGACAGCTGGGCACATCAGCTGACAGTAAAAGGGTGTATCATCTCCTTAAGCTGCAGAGCTCCAGCTGATATCAAATGGAGCATTGCTCATAGATCCAGAAGGAAAGAGAGCCAAGTGTGAACTGTAGGCCAATTCTCAGCAGATTTACATCTGTGTAGCCTGGTTAAAGTGGAACTGCACCAGGTTATCCTGGCTGAGAATCTGGCCCAGTGTCTGCAACGTGTAGCTGCCACTAAAACACAAGTGCTTTGTTGATGGGTCATTTTGGCTGTGATGCAGGCAGAAGATATCAGATTTTTCTTCCCCGCTGCCTGCTCCAGGTAGCTACTTTACTCCTTCCGTGCCAAATACACACTGGGCTGGATTCTGGAGATCTTACAACTGCCCCTCCCACTGGCCTAGTTCCCCTCCCAGTGCAGACAGGTCTTGAGTCAAAACTCGTTGAAGTCAATGGGAGTGAGTGTTTCCATCGGCTTCAGGGGGCTCCAGAATATACTCTTAGTGTATCCTTCGAAGACTGTGGATCTGGCCAGTAGCATGATGGACTCTGCAACTCCCCAGACTGCAGGGCTGCTAATTAAAGTGATCTCTTCTGCTGATGAAGTCAATGGCTAAACTCACACTGATTGCAAGGGGAGCATGAACAAGCCCTTCACGGGAGTCATAAAAGTCACCACCAGGACATGGCAATTAATATTATCTGGGAGACTTTCAAAAACCTGCTAGGACGTGCACATGTTCAGCCTTGTGCAAAGATGGCTGAGGGGAGTCATGGCAACTGTGTATGATGGGTACTGCCGGATGTAATGAGGAGAAGAGAGATGGAACAATGCAAGAAAGAATGTTCTGAAGCTGAAATGGGGAAAGAACTAGGCTGAGCAGCAGGAAAAAATGACCCAAGAATAATTACACAATGGAACAAGTCAGCGAGGGAGGCTGGGGGGTCAGCAGCTCAGCAGATATGGTAGGAAAAGTGAAGCAATTAACTAAATGAACTCTGGAAATCTATCCCTACAGCAACCCGAGGGGTGAGCTAGGTGACCCACACTGTCCTTTCCTGCCCTGGGATCAACTTGCATTGGCTGTCCTCAGTCTGTGAGGTCACTAGCAGATTTCAGTTTCTTGGGCTGTTAACGTGACACCTTCAGAGCATCATTAAAATTGGCAAAAGGAAAAAGGTTATTGGACCTCTCAGATTCTGAAGCAGGCAGCTGGGGACCAGAGGGAGCCCTTGCATAAATTAGAGCAGCCCTAGGGGTGCTCTAATTTACACTTTGCTGCTACCGTTCCCTCTGGAGCCTCTGTAGTAGCCCAGAATAAGTCCACAGCCCAATCCTCCCCCAGTCAGTCCCTATGCCAGGGATGGCAAAGAGATAATGTAGAGCTGTTCTGCCAGCCCTGCTCCACCAGGGAACTCCCCTCGCATTAGGATATATCCAAGAGGCTGGTTAAGCCTGCTTTGCAGTCCCTGTGCGCCCGCAGACAGGCCACTGTAGCAGGGGGCCAGAATCAGGGTCAAGGGTCAGCTCTTGATTTCAGCTCTACTGGTGTAAACCTCCATTGGTTTCACTGGAGTGACTTCAGTATGAATGAGATCAGGCATCTGAGTCTGGCAGCACTGCACAGGGTTAACAATGGAATTGGTGCCAGGAGAAACAAAGAACACACTCTCCAAAAGCCCACCACAGACCATCTGCTGTTCCCCCTCCACACCCCCACACAGTATGACATAACCTCCCCTCCCCCCTCCACACTTGGGACTGACTAGGCAATACAAGGTTCACCACCTGTTTGGCCAATGAGCGCCCTGGTGCTAGGCTGCTTGCTGCCTCCACTGACTCAGCCCTTGCAGCAGGTGCCAGGTGCGTGCCAGATGGCAGGCAGGACAGGGTCCCCTCCAGTGAAGCGGAGGGAGGACATTTTCCTTTGTTTCCCCTCCGGGGCTCCTCTTTGTCTTTGGTCTTCAGGTTTCCGTGCCCATCTCCCTCCTCCTGGTGCTGATTGGGGATGTTTGGAGGCAGCCCAAGTAGGCAGGCTTGGGTCAGGCTGGGAGTCCAGTAAATGGCCAGACACGAGCTGCCCTTTTGAAGCATGCCAGGTGGGTTGGGTTACCTGGTTAGTTTCAGCAATACTCAACAGCGCACCTGATCTGTTAATTTCCATCCTTCTAGTCGTCATTCCACCCGATCAAACTCTCTAGCATCTCCCATTGTAACTGCATCCTCTGCCCTTCTGACTGGATCTCGAGAGAGACATCTCTTTTCAGCATCCCCTCTTCCTGCCCTTTGATTGTCAGAGGTTGTGTCTCAGTAATACAAAGGCTCGCACTTCTCTTTGAGGGAAGAACATTTGAAGCCTTCTATCTCGCTGCTTCTCGGTTTCATAGAATTTAAGGTGAGAAGGAACCATTAGATTATCTGGTCCGACCTGTCACCCAGATACTCCTCTATTAAGCCCAAAGACTTTAGTTAGACTGGATTTATTTGGCATCCATGACTGTATTATCTTAGTACCTTTAATGTATTTATCCTCACACCACTGTGAGAGAGGGCAATGCTTTTATCCCCTTTGGACAGATGGGGAACTTGAAGTTAAACCACATTAAACCTCTGTGTGAATGCCCTCCTTCAGAATTAAAGCAGCCTTAATTCAGTTTAGTTTAATTCATTTCCAAAATGAATTATGCTAAACTGAATTAAGGCTGCTTTGATTCTGAAGGAGGGCATTCACACAGGGACTTAATACGGTTTAACTAATCTGGTTCAAATTTACTCCTTTAATTAATTCAGATTAATTTTCCTGGATGCCTCCATGTAGACAGTCCCTTAGGGCTTGCCCATACAAACAATCAGTTCCCAGCAAGCTGGAGTGTGAATCTACTCTGCAGTAGCTTGCCTCAGACTGTCCATGTGGACTCTGCTAGGGCATATTAACAGTTAGTTAATGCGCTTTGATCTAGTCCCATTTCAAAGAGAGCTCCTTCCACTATGCACAGAGCCTTAAACTTTCCAATTCTAGATGGGAAGATGTGTGTATGAGATAGTGACAGAGGCGGGGGAAGGGGGAAGAGAGAGAAAGCAGCATAGAGGAGGTGAGTGGGAAAGAGAAATGCGGAGAGGGAGAGCCGTGATTCCCAGAGCATTGCTATCTTTTATTTATTTGCCCATTAGCTATTAATGAACAGGCCTTTTGTGCCACATCTCGTGATATCACTGCTACGACTTCACACCCTCTCTGGAAAGCTGCACTCTTTCTAGCACTGCTGCTAAGATTGATTTAGTTCCATGATTCTTGAGATGTCGCTTGTATCATTGTATGAGTTCCTGTTATTACCACTAGGTTGCATGGGTAATAAATCGCATTTGCACCACCATTCTGTAATGGCATCTGCTGGAAATCTCTTTATACCTAGGTGGTGACAACTGCTACTAATGATGCCTGCCATTCATTTGTTACTCACAGTGGTCCTTACAGGCATCTTGAAACTGGCTAGTGAGTCAGAATAAGGCAGGAAGCCCTGAGGCAAAGCAGGAAGGGCAGGTGGCTGGGACCAGCACCATTGGAAGAGAGTCTACCATCCATTGCTATTGCTGTTACCACTTGGGTTAGAGAGAAGTGTCCAGGCTACTGGAGAACACCTTACTTCAAAGCACCGGGACCTTGTCTGTATGACAAACTTTTGTCGATGCAAGTTATGTTGGTGTATAGCCACTGAAGCTTACGTATTGCTTGTGTGCATGCATAGTGTCCGGGAGTGCTTGCGTCAGTCTAAAGTGGTGCCCCACAATGTGCCAAGTGCTACCATTCAGTGCAATGCCTTTTGGAATCCTTTGGCAGTGTTTTGTGGGATAGTAACAATTCATCCAGGGATTTCTGAGAGTTAGAGGTCAAGTTCCTCCAGCGGACACTGCCGATCAGCACCTCCCCCTGCCACCCACCACAATCAGCTGTTTAGCAGCATGCAGGAGTCTCTAGGGGGGAGAGGAGAGGTGTGAGGATGCATTGTGCTTGGGGGAGGGGGCAGAACAGGGCCGGAAGAGGTGAGGCTAGAGTGGAGCAGGGGAGGGAAAAAGTGGGGTGGGGCCTTTGGGGGGAAGAGGTGGAGTGGCTGCAGGGCCTGGGACAGAGCCAGGGGTTGAGCACCCCCCAGCACTTTGGAAAGTCGGTGCCTGTGCTCAGCACTACTCTCATCAATTTTGCAAATACAAGATGCATGGCTCTCCTGTATTTGCAGACTATCAGGAAGTACTGCAACAACTGGGGTCACAACGAGGATACCGATGTCTTCAAGGCAAGTTTTTTGAGGGACATGGTGAAAAAGAATTCCAGGTTGCTGGTGGTGTCTACGGAGCAGCTAAAGACGGTGGAGCACTGATTCTGGGCCCAAGAATAGTCACCGCCTGGTGGGATTGCATCATAATGCAAGTTTGGAATGACAAGCAGTGGATGCAGATCTTTTGGATGCAAAAGGCCACATTCCTGGAACTGTGTGCCAAGCTTGCTCCACTCTCAGGCCTGGTGACACCACTGTTCATGCAGCTGTCATTCTGAAGTAGTGAGTGGAGGCTGCAGTCTGAAGCTTGCAATGCTGCATTGCTACAGGTCAGTCGGAAATCATTATGGAGTTAGAAAATCCATAGTGGGGGCCTCTTGTCATGCAAGTGTGTAGGGCCATTAATCATCTCATGCTAGGTAGGACTGCGATTCTCAGCCATGTGTAAGAAATTGTGGCCGGATTTGCAGCTGTAGAGTTCCTGCACTGCAGTGGGCCCATAGGTGGAATATTTTGGCACCATTCCACCTTGCTACTGAGTAAGGCAACAGACAGGGATCCTTTTCCATGGTTGTGCAGCACCATTGGATCAACAGGGATGCTTCGCTGATGTCAGTGTGGGGTGGTCAGGGAAGGTGCATGATGCTTGTTTTTTAAGAACACAGGACTCTTCAGAAAACTGTATGCAGGGACATTCTTTCCCCCCGGTGGTGTGGAAATGCCAATAGTTATTCTGGGGAACCCAGTCTGCCCCTTGTTCCCCTAACTCTTGAAGCCAGACACTGGCCATCTGGATGGTGCCAAGGAAAGATTTGACTACCAGCTCCATTGGTGCAGAATGATTGTGGAATGTGCTTTAGGGAGATTGGGGGAATGCTTGAGACACATCCACTATTAGATTTACAATCGCAGTGGAGTGGGAAAGAAGTTTCCAAACTCCCTTCTCTTATTCCCATAAATACTTTTAATAAAATACGATGTTTATTGACAATTTAGCGTTGGAATGATTCAGTACAGCACTGCTCTCCAGCCGGTGGGTACAGCCTGGCAGGGAGAAGTGGGGGGTGGATTTTCAGTTATATGAAGCTATAAAATTTCAGCCTCTTTGCCCTGGGTATGAGTATAGGGCAATGGCATATTGCCATATATTGGCTGTGTTTTTCACAGGCAGTAGTGACTTTTGGCGGATCTCTCACTCCTGAGGGTCACAAAGACACAGAGCTCCCAGCTGCTCATGGTGTCTCAAAGTCACAGGGCCTGTTATGTCTCTAGCCTGTTTGTGATGAGGTCGGCTGGCACCATCGCAGCAGAGTAGCATGGGAAAGTGTCCTAGCATGAAGGAAGAAATAGGGCTCCCATCTCTAGAAACCTTCAGGAAAGGATTGTGGAGTATCTCCATGAAAGTTTCATCAAAGATCTCTCAGGAAGATAATAGGGGCTTCCCTCTGCACATAAACAACGTGCTGCACACACCCGACCCCTGCCTAGCCCAACAGGGGAATGAAAACCAGGGGCTGACTCTACCTCCGTTTTTTCTGCCTCTGTCTGAGCACAGGACACCAAATCGCTGTGCACTGCGTAGTCAGACTGCCAGAGTACTGTTCAAGAATTTGGTCTGAATTTACTTCCTTACTTTCTTTTCACACAGTATATCAACAAAGGAGTGAAAAGTCAATACCCTGGTCTTGTACCCTTGTGGATGGGTGCCATCTTTAAATGACGGGGGGTCGAGGGAGAGGAAGAGTCATCTGCGCCTGTGTTCGAGGGGATAGTTTTACTAGGTTGCCATAATGGGACAATTACATCAGCCCGAGGCAAATCTGCGTAGACATATACCTAAATAAGTTGATGCAAGGCAACTTATGTTGACCTAACTTTGTAGTGCAGACCAGGCCTGAGACTCGGTGAGGCCACTGATCCTAGAAGTTGGAGATGGAAAAGACCCACTAATCCTGGCTCTGTTGAGCTCCATGGGAGTTGTGCCATTGACTTCAGTGGAGACAGGATATCACCCTACATTTCCTAGGCCCTGATCCTGCAGTGGTGAGCTGTGCAAAAAAAGCTCTACAAAGAGCTGTCTTGAAGTCTATGGGTCCATGACAGATCCTGGAACCTCCATGCAGAGATCATCACAGGATTGTGGTCCTAGTCTGTCCACTTCAGCCAGTGCAGGGTTGAAACCAATGCAAAGACTCCCATTGACTTTAAAAGGAGATGGGTCAGTCCCTATATGTTTGTTTTCTCACCAGCACTTTGTCCAGTCCAGTTCTAAATGACTTTGAATATGAGGTTTCCATCCCTTCTCTTGGGGACAGTCTTCCATAGTCTAATACTTCTTACCCTTTGTGCTTTCACTGCTATTCAGTTTGCACCTCCGGTTTCCTAATCTCCTAGTTATAACCATTTTGTACTATCCTAGCCAGTTCCTCTCCCTCCTTGGTATTCATATCCTTTCAATACACATAACACGGCTAGGGGACAAAATCATAAATGCAAAACAAGACTTGGCAACAATTCAGTAGCATCTTCCAAAGCCAGATTGGTTCATTTATTTTTTTGGTGTAAGCAAATAGATGTTATTCTAATGTCAGTATTGTTGAATACCAGAGAGCTGGCTGGGAGTTTCAGAAGCACCTATCGATTTTGGCTGTGACGTTCGAAAAAGGCCTGATTTCCAGAGGGCAGGTCACTCAGCACTTTCTGAAAACATGGTCCCTCTGAGATGTTTCAGACATCCCAAAAAAACAAAGGCATTGAAAATCACCGGTCCCCTTTAAAAATCTCGGCCTACTGCTCTTTCAGCATTTCATCAACTGAAAGCCTGTTTCTAAAGAGACAGGGCTGTGCTACAACCCTAGATCCAAACAGCTCTGATCTGAGAGGCAGTGTAGGCCAGCAGGAGAGAGCAGTGGCATGGGAATCAGGTTCTATCTATAACTGGGTTGATTTTTTTCCCCCCCATGCCTCACTTCACCCAGCCTTAAAATGGAGAGAACAAAACCTTCCTGCTTTTTTGAAGAGCGTGGAGATCTACAGATGGAAAGCACAAAACACAAACACATGATCTTTAGCTAGGGTAAATTGTCATTGTGATGCATGGAACTATGTGCACGTGAGACTCTGCCCAAAGTATTTGGGGAAATTCAGATCAGGACCCCAGCTGTCTAGCTTAGGCCTACCCCTAAAGAACAAGATTTCAAAATATTTTGTTTCCTTACAAAACCATAGTTTGCTTACAGGGTTTGTCACTCAAGTCCACAAAAGCGCCAGTTCTGTTTAAGCAGCTCTACTTTGGGGATGGTGTCTCTGCCTTGTGTTTCCTTTAAAGCCAAAACAACAAAATGAGATAGGGTTTCGCTGGAGTGTCGGATTTCTGAATCGGAGTCTTATGTGAGGCAAACACTTTCTAATCCTTACCTTTGTGACAGAGACAAGCAGACACCTGCCACGTCTAGGACAATCTGAGACAGGACATACCACAAGTTCTTATTGCCTGAGAAAAAGAAATATTAACTTAGACGGATTGAAGTAGATGTGAGGTGAGTGGCTGATTGGTTTTAATTTTATTTATTGTGTTTAAGTGTGGGCTAATTATGTCTACCATGTGATAGAAACTTAACTGATCCTAACACATACATACAAATAAGAGTGGTATTAAAAGTAGTCTTTTTGTAATCGCACACAAGGTTTAAGAAAAAGTTTAAAAGTTTCTTATTGGATTAAATAAAAATGTTACCTTGGACCCACTTTTATGTTAAGTTTCACTGATTCAGCATTTTATAATGCTGTTGTGATGGATGCCAATGTAAAAACATAGATAGATTGATGTGATGGGGAGATGGATAGGTTGATATGATATGCCTTTTAAACATATTTTGTAACACCAGTCTTTTCTTTTCCCATGATATAAATGATCCTGTGATTACTGATTGTTTCTAATACTTGACAAGTCTTTGGATCATTGGATCTTACAGGATATTTTGTTGACTCCTGCTCAAGACAGAATGAAATAAGTGAAATGTATTTTCATTTTATGTAGCCTTTAAGAAAGATTTGGGGTAAAAGTATTTATGAATATATGACTGAAAGCCACTAATGTCTTGCACTGAAGTGTGATCTCCTAAAACATGGGGCATTTCTGAGTGGGGTTTAGTAAAAGTGAAGCTAGTGAGATGTAGAACAATATGATTCTATTCTCACTCCTAGCAGTCAATGGAGGCCCTCAGATGAGGCTGTGGGAGTTATTTTGCATTTACACTGGCGTAGAGAGCAGAATGTGGGACATGGGACATTCATGGGAATACTGGGCCAAATCAATCCTTGATGTAACTCCAGTGAAGGCAATGGAGTAATTCCAGGCATGAATTTTGCCAGTTGAGGAGAATAGTCTACAAGGGGTCACCCATGTAGTCTTTCCTGGCCTTACCCATAGGAAAGCCTAAAAATGGAATATACAATGAAATGGTAAGGGTGGTATTTGCACCAACATTTCCATCAGCCAGGTTTGAAGCTAAGGGGCGTTCAGTCCGAGCATTAACTAGAATGTCAAGATTTTTCATGCTGGTGTGTGAATGGCAGCCAGAGGCAGCTGCAGTCAAAGGCATCCTTGATCTGAGTAATAATGAAAAGCTCATTCAGAGCAAAGCAAATTCAGGGGCACTGGTGGGTAGGAGGGATTAGTAATGGACTAGAGAGACTTCAGTGCTCAGTTGCCCAGCCCAATCAAGCAGTGATCCGAACTCATTACCATCTGAAGGGCTGTTTGGCCTCGTATGTGAAACAAATTGTGTCCACATTGCAAATTCCGCTATGAATCAACTTTGCCAGCCCGCTAGGACCTAAGAGAACTGACTGAGTGGGGCCATGAATACTGAACTACCATCCACTCCTAAATTAGTCCCACTTTGCAGGGTTGAGGCAAAAATTATTATTATTAACTATTATAATCACCAGGAAAAGCCTGCTGGGGAACACATTCCTGTTAACAATACTGACTTGGTAAGATATGAGACATGAGACACAACCACACTAATTTTTTTTCTCTCCCATTAAAAAATTAATTGGAAATGAATATTTTGTTATTTCCAGCTGGTTTTTTCCCCTTCAAATGTGTTCATGTTTTCAGAGGTAAACTGAAAACCCAAAAGCCAAACATTTTTCCGTTTGGCAACTGAAAATTGAAATGTTTCTGGTTTCGGTTGCCAAAAATAAAAGACTTTTGGTGTCTTGGTTTTCCATTTTTCAACAAATCCCCCTCCCAAAATGTTGCTGAAAGCAGAATTTTGTGTGTGTGGAAACTTCTGTTTGATCAAAAAACCAAAACATTTTCCTTGAATAAAATGTTTTGATGGAAAATTTTTGATCAGCACTGCTCACTTCCTCTAATATACAATTGGTGAAAAGGTCCAGCTTCAATAAGAGAAAATTTCAGCTACATCAAAACAAGACAGAAAACTTCCTAATACCCCACTTCAGTCAGGTCAGGAGTAACAGCTCAATATAGTCAAAAAGAATTACTTAAAACTCCTGCTTTGTTAACAGCAGTTGAGTTGTAAGCATTTGAGTTTCTGCCAAGGCGCATTGTTTTTCATTGCATATGGAAGATCTCTGGAAGAAGTGTTGACAAGAAGAGACTTCTCAGCTGTCATTTAATTACCTTAAGGGAGACAAATGTGCCATTTAGTGTGTGTGCTGGGGGAAAAACAACGCTCTCCCTTTAATTCCAGAAAGTTTTGACTGTAACAGGAATAAAATCACCCAAGTTTGGCTGCTATGAAACCTTGCAGACAAGCTCTCAGTGGCATCAACTTGAATTGTATAAGGTAACGAGACTGTGTATCTGCTTTCAAAGGTCACAGAGAGTCGACTGGGAATCAGTGCTCAGGAGCAAAATTCAGAGCCAGGATGCACACAAACAGCCCCTGAGGTCAGGGATACCAGTGGACAACGTGTATGGGGAGAGAATTTTGCCCTATGTGGAGTGTCACAGGGTTTACTACTCACCGCTGTGGCATCTCCTTGTGGTGTTGTCTGGGGTGCGGTTCTCAACCTTTTCCTTTCTGAGACCCCAAAACATGCTATAAAAATTCCACAGCCCACCTGTGCCACAACAACTTGTTTTCTGCATATAAAAGCCAGGGCCAGCATTAGGGGGTAGCAAGCAAGGCAGTTGCCCTGGGCCCCATGTCAGAAGGTGCCCCATGAAGCTAAGTTGCTCAGGCTTCTGCTTCAGCCCCGGGTGGCAGGGCTCAAGGCCCTGGGCTTCAGCCCCGCACAGAAGGGCTTTGGCTTTCTACCTTGGGCCCCAGCGAGTCTAACACTGGTCTTGCTTGGCAGACCCCTGAAATCTTCTCATGGCCCCCCCAGGGGACCCTGGACCCTGGCTGAGAACCGCCGGTCTGGGGATTAGCTCTTAGCCAGTCTGACACCTCTTCCTTTGGTTTCTCGTTCTGTGGTCCCACTCTCTCTGGAGTCAGGTTACTTCCTCTGCATAAGTCAGGGGGCTCCCTCTTCATGACTTGGCCCTCCAGCCAGCTCGCTACAGTTTTCCCCTTCTGTGCTATCCAAGTCTCTAACTGTCTCAGGAAGTCTTCCCGGGCACTGTCCAGACTATGTCACTTTCCCAGTGGCTGGCAGGTGAACCCAGACTTGCCCTGTACTCCTGATTCCATCCCAAGGACCTTATGCCCCAGCAACCATAGTCTACCCAATTCCAAACCTGTTGCTATTTCCCTGGGCAGTTTCCTATCTTTCTTCTCTAGCTCTGGCCCTGCTCTGGGTTACTATTGGGCCTTCTGCTACTCCCTGGGGCTATGTCACCCTTCTCAGGCCTCCCTATAGTCCAAGGCAGGATTCTAGGGCACAGTCTCCCCCTAGATGACCTCCTGGTCTCTTGCCAACTTCCTTCTTCTCTAGGGAATGATTGCAGAGTTCTCTATTGCAGCCCCTTCTTGTGCTCCTCTTCCAGCTGAGACTGCCCCTGCCCAGCTGGGTTTCATTATCAATTAGAACTTATCAGCCCTGTCTCGCCTCCAGATGCAACCTGTCACAGGGTTAATTGGCCCTTTTTGCTTACTCAGGACTTGCGTGGGATAAACATGCCCTCATGTGGGTGAGGTATAAGGAATAACTTCATTGTGGGTTGGATTTTTTCAAAGAACTCAGCTCCCATTTAGGTACCTAAAATAAGAATGAAGTTTTCCATTGCGCCTATTATCCAGCAGGTCCCATTGCAACACCCAAAATGCCGCTAGGTGGGAGTGGAGAAAATGTGGAAACCTAGCTCTGTATGTAAATGTTGGTGGGCATGATTTGAGCACAAAACCCTGCATGGAACAAAACAGGCCAGGTTCGCTGACTGGGATGAATTTCAGGGCAACAGACTGGCCTGGAGCAGCTCTCCTGGGCAGCAATGGGAATCAGGTCTTGGAGGGAGGGTAGTGAATGGCCTTTACTGTTCAACTTTGAAATGTCATAACACTTCACCACACTAGGAGATGAGTAAATCACTCAGCTATGCGGTTTCCCTTCAAGGAAAATGCTTCTGTTTTTCCTTTGCTTGTGAGCTTTAGTGTATCTGGGACAGAGTTGGTTGGGAACGCGCTGAGAGCCGATTGCTTGACAATGCTAGAAAAAAAAGAAAAGTCGTCTGCACTCCCTCGTTAATGAAAGAACTGGCACCCAAAGCAGATCACAGATTTAGGGCCCAATCCTGAACCCTAAACTCAGAACAAACTTCCACTGAAACCAATATGAGTTTTGGCTGAGTAAGAAGTGAAGGATCAGGCCCTTGAAGGAGATATGTAACTAGGACCGGGTATCCTAGTTCAGCTGGAATAAGAACCAGGTCAAATAACAGCCAGAGAGGACATTTTCTGACCTCGCAGCAGATTCACCTGGCTGTGATGTGGCCATGGTGGCATGTAGAATGAACTTCCATCTTGAATGCTCTCTTGCAAGTCATCTTCCTTCTGCAAAACTTAGTATGGGACCATTTAGGCCCCTGCCCCAAGGATCTTACAATCTGATTAGACACAACAGACAATGGGAGGAATATCATCCCCATTCAGGTTGGGAGACTGAGGCCTAGAGAAATTAAGAGTGGAGTTTTCACAGGGCCTGGTAAAGCTCCCACTGATTTCCACAGGGACAGAATTAAGCCAACACTGATCACTTTTGAAAATCCTGGGCTAAGTGACTTGCCAAAGCTCTTGCAAGAAGGCAATGGCAGAACCGAGACTTGAACTCAGGTATCACGAGTCCTGTTCTGATTCTTTAACCATCAGCTCAGCTGTCATAAACTAAGGAAAGGGAGCAGAGGAAGTGTTCACAGTGTCTGCCTGTGTTGTACCTGTTGTGAGATGAATACGGGACTCTCAGTTTTCAAAACTATCAATCCAACACTATTTGCAGGGAGATCCACTTAAAGGGTAAACAGGAATTAATAATAATATTAAAACATAATAACGAATACTGGTTCAATGTGCAACACATATATGAAACCAGTTCTCTGAGAACTGCCAAATTATTACATGGAGCATGATTTATGCGCTGTCACTAATCTATTGTGTGCAGCATTTTGGAACAGTATAAGAGTAGGTCTGCTCTGACGGGTACTACAAATAATGTTTATTATAGAACCATGGAAATGTAAGGCTGTTAGGGACCTCCAGGGGGCAGGACCGGCGCTAGGGGTTTGAGTGCCCTAGGCGCACGGCAATTTCGCAGCCCAGTGCGCTGGTCCCGCAGCTCCGGTGGAGCTGCTGCAGTGGTGCCTGCGGAGGGTCCGGTGCTCCGCAGCTCCAGTGGAGCTGCCACAGTCATGCCTGTGGGAGGTCCACCGGAGCCGCGGGAGCAGCAGACCCTCCGCAGGCACCACTGCGGCAGCTCCGCCGGAGCTGCCTGCCGCCCCCTCTGGCAAAATACCGCCCATCAATTATTCTGGCGCCCTAGGCGATTGCCTAGGCTGCCTAAATGGTAGCGCCTGCCCTGCCAGGGGGCCAACCCCCCATGCTGAGACGGGAGTCTGTAAACTTAGACCATCCCTAACAAGTGTTTGTCTAACCAGTTCTTAAAAACCTCCAGTGATGGGGATTACACTGTGTGTGTGTGTGTGTGTGTGTGTGTGTGTGTGATGCTTCTTATCAGACACTGTGTGAAACATCCAGATTGTCAGAGATGCTAACAAAGGAACTTCTAAGAAACAGGCAGAACAAGTTGGAACAATCCTGCTGGGCTCGCATATTAGATGAATCAATTCCCCTCTGTTTCAAGGGAGCGTACCACTCTTTTTACTCTTTGTGCCACACAGCAATGTGACAGAAAGGGCTGAGGGCATGTGGCTACATCTGTGCAGCACCTCACAGCAGAAAGCCCAGGGAGAAAGCTTTTAGATATAAATGCGGATGTGCAGAAGGCTGAGAAGGATTGAGGCAAGAAGACCACAATGGATGGCCACTGCAGGAAGATGCCTTAGTGAGGGCCCGATTCACCATTGCTGTCCGCCTTGAGTCCTCATTTACACCAGTGCCGAGTGTGTGTAAAATGGTACCATTCTGATCAGGAAGAGTTTCACACTCCCTCTGCACGGCTACAAATGATGACATAATGTGGGTGGGAGATGGACCCATCAGTGCCTGAGCTGGAAGGATGCTTCTCTCTCTGGTTTTGTCTATGCTGTAGCCAGGGGGTTATCACAGTCAGCTGACATGGTCTAGAACAGTGGTGGGCAACCTGCGGCCTGCAGGCCACAAGACAGTTTGTTTACATTGACTGTCTGCAGGCACAGCCGCCCGCAGCTCCCAGTGGCCACTGTCAGCCATTCCTGGCCAGTGGGAGCTATCAGAGGTGGCGGCCAGGACTTTCCTGCAGATCACGCCGCTTAGCTCCATTGAAGTCAATGGAGCTATGCTGATTTTTATGCCAGTTGAAGGTTGGGTCCATTATTCTCTCATGGTGATGAGAATTCTGTACTGCTGCTGGTTTCAGATGAGATATAAAATCCAAGTCCCGATCACATACGTGCATTAAAGATTTCATGGCACTTTTTGCAAAAATATATGTTAACGTTGATATCATGGCCAAATCCCACTCTAATTCCTTTCTGCCTCATTACAGTTTCAGGTGAACATCATGTTCTTTTTTTTACTTTCTGTCCTAAACTATTGTGAAGGTTTGATAGTGAACAGCACCCGCATTCCACCCAAGAGGCGGCTGCATTTCAGTTGGGGGAAGTCAGGGGTGCTGGAACAATTTTTATAGTGATGGTGTGAGTATCACTGAATCATAATGAAAACTACTTCAAGCCAGGGGGTGCGGCAGCACCCCTAGTTCCATCACGTATGAAGTAAATCATAGATCTAGGTATCCAATAGAGACAAGCCAGAGACACACAGCTGAGATCTGGATTTGGTGCCAGTTCTTCAAAGTATGAGGTAGGTTTGGCTCTGGTGTTCTGGTCTGTGCCTACCTGTAATATTTATATTGTCATAGCACTTTAGTGCGATTAGGAAAGACTCCCACTGACTTCAGTGGGCTTCGGACCAGGCCCTTTATTATTGTCATCTTACATCTTAATTGTTTTTTTCATATCCCATGATCAAAGCACTTTACAAGCTATAATCTATCTACCTATCTATCTATCTACTCTGTCGTTTCTAAAGTATTTTAAATATTCTGGAAATAATAATAATAATAATAATTAATAATAATCTGCATTTATTAACCTGGGGAGGGAGGGAACCTGACCATCACAGCTCATGGGCCTCAGTCAGGAAAACCATCCTTTGTTGTAGAGGCACTTAAGCATGCTTAAAGTTAAACACGTGCTTAGGTCTCTTCCTGAATTGGAACCTAATGGCCTAATCCAAAACTTTTTGAAGTCAAGGAAAGGGTCTTGGGCCCAGATCTTCAAAGCTATTTAGGCTCCTAATGCCCACTGATTTCCGGGTCTCACTTATTTCAATGGATTTATTGACGTAAGCCAAATAATGCCTAAAGCTGTGGATCCTTCTGTGTTCTCCCGGAAATAGGCCTGCTTTTCTCTGGAGCTGATTTCACACACTGTGTCTCTTCCTGCTGCTTTTGGCAGCTTGTGCCATATTTTGACAGCTCGTCATGTATGGACAATTTTGCCTGACTCCAGCCCCTTTTTAACTTTGATCCCTGATCTCTCTCGTTATTAAATTACAGCCTGACCCGGTTAATCCACAGTTGATTAATTCAGAGTGTATGTCTGGGTATCAGGAAGAATTCATCTGTCTCATGGCGTGTACTGTGTGTACTGGGTTCCCCATTAATTTGATTTTTATTTATTAAAAAAAATCTGAATAAAGTATGCAAACTGAGAAGGATTAAACAGGGCTGGCTGTTGTTGCTAATACAGCAAGACACCCATCCCTGCCTGATGGACATTTCAGGTCAGCCCAGTACTATATATAGTTTGTCTATCGTGCTGTTGTGGGAGCAGAGGGAGGGGGAAAGCAGCAGCATTATTAGATTTTAAGAACTCAGGAGTTCAGGTCAGGATTTATCTATCAGCACAGGGATTTTTACACAATTCCTATTAGTTTCTTGAAATAATACAGAGCTCCTACACAGTGCTTTTTATCTGCAAATGGGAAAGTGAGGCACAGAGATTTGGCAGAGCCCGGACTAGGGCATCCATCTCCCGAGGATGAGGCCAGCACTCTACCCACTAGACCAATGCCTTAAAAAGTCTGCATGTATCTCATGGTATTCCTCCTTCCTGCCAAAACAAAGGAGTTGGTAACATGGCTTCCCTCTTCCCCAAGCCAGCAGATGGCACTTGGTCTCTGTTCTCTCTCTTTCTTGCTTTGAGCAGCACAAGGAGCAGCTAACATCACGATAACAGGTAGTCAGTATTTTTAATCCATAGATCACAAAGCTTTTTACAGCAGGGGAACTGGCCATGTTGCCCCTGTTTATGGATGAAGAAACCGAATGACAGAGTCGTGAGATGACGTTCCTTGAGATCACAGTGTCTGTTGTACGGCTGGAAAACAGAATCCCAGTTCCCTACACTGGTGCCCTTTCCCCTGGGCCAACCTCCCTCTGATGTCATGCAGCTCCTCTGGGGAATCCAGTGCAGATGACTGCAAGCTCTGACAGATGGCTTTGTTGCCTGTTCTCCTGAAAGTGCCAAAGCTGGGTGCAGTGTCTGTATGAATTAGAAGCTGGGACATGCACCCCTCTCCTGCTAAGTTACCTGGAATCTGAGAGGAGGCCAAGTCATGGTGATCAAATGAAGTTTGTGATCTGAATCCAGACTTCCATGGGAGTCTCCATCTAGCCCAGTATCATCTCCAACCGTGGCCAGGACCAGCAGAATTCTGATGAAGATGCAAGAACCCTCCTAGTGGTCTATTGTGGAATAACCAGCCAATAGGAATTCTTTCCTCTCCCCTTTCAGTGAGTGGTTGTCTCATGCCCAAAAGCAAGAGCATTTTAACCCTTCTATTTTTTAAACTACCTAATCTAACTGTGGGTGATGTTCCCATTATCCTTACAAAAGTCTCATCCTTATTTGAATTCTGTTAAACTCTAGGATTCATCAATCTCTTGTGGCAATGAGTTCCTCAGGCTAATTATGCACTGGGTAAAAAAAAACAACCCATTTTATCTGTTTTAAAATGCATTGCCTTTCAATGTATTGATTGTCCTTATGTTGGGATATGGTAAACAAGACAGCCTGATCTGCCATCCATTCTGTGCCATTCATATATGACTATGCCATACCATTCATATAGCATTCACATGTCATTCATTATTTTATATGCCATCACAGGGATACAGGCTAGCTAGGCATTTGAGAGCTAATCCAAACTAGAATCTATGGATTGGAAAGACCTACCTTATTACATTATCTAGCCTACCTTTCTGCCAGTGCACCATTGTTCCCTAGTTGACATATTTACTGCCACAAAAGATCAGGGATGCTTGGATAAGAGTTTTTGGTTGTGTTTCATTTTGCCTGACAAGTTCATAACTGGAGCTGGCCTGGCTGTCTGATGTTATGGTGAGATGGCCGGTATTTAGCTGGTTGGGACAGTGGAAGGATGGTCTTGGATTAAAGTACTAGACTGGGGTGAGAGTGGCAGAGTCAGAAATTCTCAGTTCATCTCCTGGCTCTGCTATCAACTTCTTGTGTGCCCTGGGAGGGTCATTTAATCTTTCTGTACTTTGGCTCCTTGGCTGTGAAAGAAAGAGAATCATTCTTCCTTTCTCTCACTTCATGTCTCTTCTGACTGCAAACTCCCAGGGCAGGCACTGTCTCTTTTGCTGTTTGTACTACTGTAGTATCTAGGAGCCCTAGCCATGGGCCGAGACCCCATTGCGCAAAGTGCTGTACAAATGCTCTCTCTTTCTCTGAGTCTCATACTGTGTCCAGTTGGGGCTCTGATCTTGATTGCAATCTGTGGATTCTATTGCAATTCATATAAATGCAGGTGATCTTTAGAAGTCTATTCAAGGATTCTCTGCATCTTGAAATCTTTAAACCACAGTTTGAGGACTTCAGTGGCTCAGACATAAGTTAGGGTTTGATACAGGAGTGGGTGGGTGAGATTCTGTGGCCTGCATTGTGCAGGAGGTCAGACTAGATGATCATAATGGTCCCTTCTGACCTTAAAGTCTATGATTCTATTTGCTTAAATACTTCATGTAATCCTGCAGCTCCTTTCGGTCTTTCCCGATACAGAAACAGTTATATGAAAACTCTCACCTCCCACCTCCCATTGTCCTCCAATCCTTCTTATTTTTCATATACATAATTGTGCTAATGACATTTTCTGACTACCTTCCTGACTTGCACACCCTCCGCAGTGACTTGCCTGCACCCAATGCTGTAAGCATTTACTGCAACTTTAAGGGATCTAATTTCCAGAAGCACTATGCTTAAGGGATAGGTGATGAAATCCTTTTTCGATGTGTAATTACTTATCTAAGGGGAAATGCAATAGCATCCAAATCACTGGGTGGTGACCCTCTGTGTCTTTTGCAAATATTCATGCAGAGCATTTGCTTTCTACATCTCTTGGCAAAAGGGGGGAAAAAAAACCCTCCTGTTTTTTAAAGAGCCACTCTGGGCTTTTTCTCATCACTGACTCATGCATGAATAGGCACTGCATAGTTTTTTCATATTCCTTGTGAAGTTTTAAATGTAATTTGGTCACCACAGCCTCTGTGCACCTTTAATTTTTGGCCATCTCTCCTTTCATTATCCTCTGCCTTGCTAAAGTAGATTTCTCTGCCATAATCATTCTGTAAGCCTGGCTATAAATTCAGGTTGTCTAATATTTTGTTTTAAGCATTATTCAGTCTTTAAAATTCCTTGTGTATTTTAACTATCAATAAGCAGATCCCTGTATGGGGGAACTCTTGGTTTTACATATAGCTTAGTTTCTCATAGCATTGAGACTATCAAAGCTTTGATTGTATGTATAATGATATTATCAGAGTTGCCAAGCAACTGGACAAGTACATCTTCAAGAATGACAAGTGGCTCATTAACAAAAGAAAAAAGAGGTTTAAATTCCAACACATCAAAGCCCAGATTTTCCAAATGTGGCCTCTAGTTTTGGGGGCAACTTCAATTTCTGAGACACTCAATTAGTGACCCACTGATCCTGGTTCAAAAGGGTGCTGATCACCGGCAGCTCCCATTGCGGCTTGTAAGTGTTCAATAATTCTGGAAATTAGGCTCAGCAATTACAAATTTGGTTGCCTAAAATTAGGCATCTAAAATTATAGTTAGCCAGCTGGCCTGATTTTCAGAGGTGCTGAGCACCAATAACTAGATCTGGGCAGGAAATGTTTCTTCTGTCCTGTGAAACTTTTTGACTTTTCTTTTTTTTTTAAAAAAGAAGAAAAAAAGAAATTTCCCACACCCAGCAGGACAAAACAGAGACTCTTTAGAGTTTTACATACCCACACACATGAGAGAGAAAGAGAGACACTCTCTCTCACACCTCCAAATAGACTGGAAACCTAGATGGGAGACCCAGGTTCAAGTCCCTGCTCCAATGACTATTTAATTGGGCATACAAAGTGGAACAGCTCCAACAGAAGAGACTGAGACCCACCTGAAGGCTAGGGAACTTCCCTGGGATATGGGAGACTCAGGTTTTAAGTTTCTGCTCGATTCAAACGTAGGGAATGGTCTGCACTGCACTGCACACACACAAAACCCAAGGCAGCAAGTCTCACAGCTTGGGTCTACAGACCCATGCTATAATTAGCCTTGCGGATGTTCCAACTCAGATTCTGAAACCCACCCGAGCCTTCAGAACCCAACCATCTACATGGCTGTTCCTAGTGCTGAGCTCTGATACTAAATGATGCACCTCCCCACCCCCCAAGTGTAGATATACCCAGGTTCAAGTTCTTCGTCTAAAGCCAGCAGAGCAGGACCTCAGCTTCCCACAGGCGGGCCTTGACCACTGGGCTACTGGCTCTGGTGTCTGTGCTGCCTCATTTAGATCAGGGAATTGAATCTGGGTCTTTTACCGCCCCAGTGAGTGCTCTCCCTGCCAGACTGTTGGTTATTCTGAACGCTCCCTCTCTCCTGTGAAAGTCGACAAAGTGTGTGATTCCCATCCTCCTAGCATGTGCGACGCTCCTGCTAGAGTCAAGAGGGAGACCAGTGCGAGCAAGGAATGGAGGAACGGGCCCTCGGTGTTGCAGTTTGTCCCCTGTCAAAGCAGATGGAAAACAGATGGCTTCAATCAGTTGGTTGGCTCCTTTATCACCCCAGATGGAGGGTACTCTGTGTAGACAGGTTTGACTGCATCCCTCCCTGGTGATGTATCCATCTTCTTTTTAAAGTGTAAGGAAGGTCTGGTATCAGCTTCATGCACTATGCTTGTGATTCAAGCCAACTTTCCCTCTGAGTGGAGAAGACCATCAACCACCTGTGAGTCTGCCCCCCTCATATGCATGCCAGTGATGAATTTAAGGCCAAATTCTTCATTGGAATTAAATGCCACAGCTCTGTTGAAGTTGATGCTGCTGCATCAGTTTACACTAGCAGAGAACCTGGCTCAAGACACTCCTGGCACCCCTGAATGGTTTGGTACCATTATTATTTTGGGATACTTAGACCCAACCAATCATCTGACAGACCACTACAACCCTTCCTTGGTCACCTTTTTGTCTTATAATAGCCTCCCAAACCCAAACAACTCATGGATTCAGAGGCCAAAAGGGACCATTTGGATCATCTAGTAAGACCTCCTGCATAACTCAAGCTATGGAAATCCACCCAGACGTGAAAGTTCCCATAATTTCCCTTTGTGCTTCCAGGGCTTTGAACAGGATTCTGAGGCATCTTCAGCAAGACAGCCAACACAAAGGGCCGGCACCCTGTTCTCAAGTAGTGAAAGCAACTCATTATTTACAGCGTGCTGTCCATGGGACCTCTGCACAGTGCAGGAGTTGTTGACAGGGAACAGTAATAATAAAAGCATATACAAGGCCATGCTCTTTATGCTGTTTAAAAGGACGGTGTTTGTTACTGTGTGATTGCCGAGAGATGTTCAAACTCTGTCGTCACTTTGATAAGGACAGCACCAACTGGTATGGGCTGTAGGCTAGCAGGCTAACTTTGAGCTGGGCTGGTTTTCATACCCTTACACCTGGCTTCTTTTCTGCCTGGGCCTCTGGAACAGAAAAATTATTGTGAAAGAAAATAGTTGACTGAGTTTTCAGAAAGAGGAGCCTGAGCTGATCTTGCCAAATATACACATAGCAGCAGAGCATGGGGAAATGAGCCTGCAAAATGTGTAGCTACAGGAGCCCAGTGGGCAGCAGTGCATGGGAAATATACAGCTGCATGCACAAAGTGGATAACTGTGCATTGACAGTGTCCTTGTCCTCTAATCAGGAGCATGGAACTGTGGAGGAGACAATGCCTGATACTTTTCCTCCTGAGCATAGCTTGACTTAAGGCACCCAATGAAACTTGGCTGGTGGAAGAAAGGGTGTCACTCCAGATACCTTTCAGTGCGGGCACTGGGCTCGTCAAATCATAGACTATCAGGGTTGGAAGGGACCTCAGGAGGTCATCTAGTCCAGCCTCCTGCTCAGGGCAGGACCAATCCCCAGACAGATTTTTGCCCCAGATCCCTAAGTGGCCCCCTCAAGGATTGAATTCACAACTCTGGGTTTAGCAGGCCAGTGCTCAAACCGCTCAGCTATCCCATCCCTCCAGACTCATGAGTATTCAAGTCAGCTCTGAATGGCTGCTCTGTGCAGCCTCTTGTTATTTGCTCATTCATAAACATCCATGCTAACATGTTTGCATGACATTTGGATGTGGTTTATCTCTGTTCAAATACCCTTCTAGGAAGGTGAATGAGAGCATTATTGGGCATTCTCCTGTTGAGAATCAGCAAATGAGGGAGCAAAAAGAACAGCAGGGGACCAATGAACAAACTAAGGGAACAGCCCATGAGTGACCTCATAGGCTGACCTTCATTGATGTAAATAATTCATACAGTTATGAATAACAACTGTATTTTTAAGAGTCAACATCCATTTGACTCATAGAATCATAGAACTAGAAGGTCATCTAGACCAGTCCCCTGCACTCAAGGCAGGACTAAGTGTTATCTAGACCATCCCTGACAGGTGTTTGTCCTACCTGCTCTTAAAAATCCTCAATGATGGAGATTCCACCAACTCCCTAGGCAATTTACTCCAGTGCTTAACCACCCTGAGAAATTAGGAAGTTTTTCCTAATGTCCAACCTAAACTGCCCTTGCTGCAATTTAAGCCCATTGCATCTTGCCTATCCTCAGCGGTTAAGAAGAACATTTTTCCCCTCCTTCTTGTAACCCTTTTATGTACTTGAAAACTATTATCACATCCCCCCTCAGTCTTCTTTTCTCCAGCCTAAACAAACCCAATTTTCTCAATCTACCCGCATAGGTCATGTTTTCTAGACCTTTAATCATTTTCGTTGCTCTTCTCTGGACTTTCTCCAATTTGTCCACATCTTTCCTGAAATGTGGCGCCCAGAACTGGACACATTACTCCAGGTGAGACCTAATCCGTGTGGAGTAGAGTGGAGGAATTACTTCTTGTGTCTTGCTTAGAACACTCCTGCTAATACATCCCAAAAAGATGTTTGCTTTTTTTTTTTGCAAGTGTTACACTGCTGACTTATATTTAGCTTGTGATCCAGTATGATCCCCAGATCCCTTTCCGCAGCACTCCTTCCCCATTTTGTATGTGTGTAACTGATTGTTCCTTCCTAAGTGGAATGCTTTGCATTTGTCCTTAGTGATTCATTATTAGGAATAAAGGGCTAAACTTATTACTATTTGCATTAGAGAAGCAGCTAGGACCCCCAAGGAACCACATTGCAATGCAATCCCTCCACTGAACAATTCACAATCTGAATTAAGAGGCAGTGACCCAACCCAGGTCACTCGTAGAGCAGGGCTTAGAACCAAGGTCTCCTGGCTGTTAGGCTCATGTACTGATCACTGGACCATACTGCCACTTGACTTGCATGTTAATTTCCAACAGCAGAATTAATGTTCCCTACGTTAATGCCCCCATTCAGTGACAGACCTGTGCGTGCAGACCTGGCTGCTGGGCATGGTTCCCGTATCTGTACATAAGGCCGATATAGATCCTTTTCTTTCATGGTTTCAGAATAGCCGTGGGCCAAGTTCATCCCCTGCAAGGTTGCATCACTTTGTGGTATGGGGCCTGCCTCTTGCAGGCTTGAAAGAACAGATTAGGGCAAAGATAAGCTCAGAAGGAGGGAAAAGTCATCCAGACCAGTCAAGCCATGCTGTTGAGGCTCTGTCTTCCCTCTTACCCCCACCCTGCTTTTTTACCATAACCTCCTCCTTCAGATCCTTACAGAAGGTGCTTCTCTGCCCCCAGCTAAACCCTTGAGATGCCCTCCGGGGATGACTTGGGCTTCTAGAAGAAGTGTTTTAGAACCCCCCTAGAAATAAAGGATGCAACAGGCAATGGAAGAAAGGCTGAAGCTTCCATCAGAGTTCCCTTCTGTTCTATGCAGATTCTTATACTGTGATTATCACTGTAGATTTCACTGCTTGCCACCTGTGCAGTAAGAGTTACAATGTTTAACACCTCTGATGTCATATTAATGACATGGGTGGGACCAAAAGGATGCCAGGAATCTGGACCTCCTTTCATTCCTTGGAGGCGTTTGGGGGAGTTAGATCTGAATCCTCAGGTCCAAACGTGTCTCTAGAGTTTGGGTTTTAGGTTGGATCCAAAGTCAGAAGGAGTGTATTTTCCAGAGGCAGTTAGTATTCCGCTGAAATCCCATGTGATCAGCTGATTGCATAAGATTTCTGCTATCTGGGGCTCTAATCCTGTCAGAAGAGCATGTGAGATTTTGACATAATAGGACCCATGTCCTAGTAGCCCAGATTCAGCTTTGATTGATTGATTGATTTGTTATGCATTGTGGTAGCACCTGCGAGTCCCAGTCACAGACCAGAACCCACAGTGCTCGGTACTGTACAGACACAAAACAAAAAGAGAGTCCTTGCCCACAAAGAGCTTACAGCCAGGCTAAACCAGACACAAATTTCGACACCCGCTCATTGAAATAAATAGTAGAATTAGAGCAGATATAGGTGGGTCCCTGAAAAAATAGAATTTGGGTGTCAAGTAATAACAATACGTAGCATTTATCTAGATGTTTTCATCTATAGCTCTCAAACTGCTTCACAAAGGTGGGTAAAAGTTATTATCCCCCTTTTTATAGGCGGGGAAACTGAGGCACAAAAGGCAAAGTGACTTACCCAAGGCCACATACTACATGGCAAAACCTGCAGATGACATAGGTCACAAAGATTAGAGAAGGCCTTGGGGAAATTTAGAAGTCTATGTGAATGGGTAGTATGGTAGCAAAGGAAATACATCGTCGACACATTTGAGATAAGACTCCTGGGAAGAAATGCAAGAACAGCTAATGTACACTGCTGGGTTCTGCATTAACTGTAATTGCTCAGGAAAAGGACCTGGACATCATTACCTATAGCTTCATGAATACCTCTGCTCAATGTGCAGCAGCAGTCAAGAAAGCAATGGCCATTTAAAGATGTATGAATAGACAGTACTGGTGAGAATATTATAATGCTGTTGAAATTAATGGTATGTCATCAGCTGGAATCCTGTGTTCCCCCAAGCTCCAAAAGGAGAGAGCAGACATATAAGTTGTTACAAAAAGGATTAGAGGCCTGAACTGACTTCTGAGATTCAAAAGCTTGGGACTGTTTAGATCACTGAGGAGAGATTAAGAGGGGATGTTACAGTAGCACGAACAATGAATTCATCCCTCTCTCATTGTGCAAGACCTAGGGGACGGTTCATTCATTTGAAAGGCAATCAAAAAGGATTTTAACACAATCCATAATTAGCCGGTGGAACTCTCTGCCACAAGGAAACATCAAAGCCAAGAGCTTAGCTGGATTAAAAAAAAAAGACTGGCTTTTTATATGGATAATGAGAACATCCACGGTCACATTTGATAGGGTCATTCATTTATTTATTTATTAATAAAGGCTATAAACCTTCCTGCTTTGAGGCAGCAGCCAAAGTCCTGCTTGCGGACAGGCATTCAGAAGACAATGTATCCTATGAGCAGATTATTTCAGAATCACCTACTTTGGGGCTTATTGGCACCTTCCCCTGAAGCGTCTGACCCTGGATACTGTCAGAGACAAGAAACTGGACTAAGATGTCTGATCCGCTGGGACGATTCCTGACTCACAGGGAGTGTAAACGAGACGTGTTTAAAGGACCTTGCTGTAGCTGTGGTTGCAGACAAGAGGTAGGCGCCTCGGCTGTAACATACTTCTTGAAATGATATGAGTGCACCCTTGTTTTCCCCTGTTAAGACTGATTTATTTTTTCTTTTTTTAATAAAAAGCCATATTCTGTCATGTAAATCTCTCTTCTGAAGTCAATGACTGTGTCCTCCTCCCCTCCCACCTGCCAACCCACAGCTCGCAATGTCACAGGCAAGAATTTTCCGCTGTCGGTAGAGGAATATGGGGTGGCATTATCAGGGATTATAAGGAGTATCCGAGAGAAGGCCACGGCACTATGGCTCATGCTCTGTTTCATTCTAAAAAAGGTTTATTTGCTCTGCTGCTCTGCTGGCGATGAACAGAACAACCCCGAGGACATCATACACAGCAGGGCTTAAGTAGAAAAGTATTTGTCCTGGAACGGGAAAGTAAAGGTGCAGCAGCACTGCATGAATGGGATGACACCAACAAGTGCTGCGGATGCAGCACTGGGGGCAGGGGAGTCTTCTTACCTGCTTTCGTTTTTTGTGGAGTTTTTCTCCACACCGCTTTCAGATGCAACCTCTTCTCCACCCCAGCCCTCACCTGCCCTTTCAAGCACAGGATTGACAAATGTGTTCCAGCTCTTGCTTTCGTTACAGGCCAAATCCCCAAGTCCCCACCACTCTAACCTCTCAATCAGTTTGGGCTATGACTGATAAAGTGCCACTTGTCTGCTCCCTTTATCCCAAAGAGACTTTGCAAGGGCATGGATGAATTTCTCCTCCAACCCATCTCTTTCTGTATTAAATATTTCACTTTACAGATGCACAGAGCACTGGCATTTCTCTGCCTTGCGACGTTAAGTCCTAAGGTGACCGTGCTATATCGGGGGTTACAGGCAAAAAAACCCCAACAACAACAAAAATCCTAAACACTGGTCTAAGCAGCAGGGGGAAAGTCTGCTCAGAGCGTGTGTGTTTTCAGTTTGATAACTTTTGGGGGTTGGTTTGATTTGTAATTGCAGTGAAGGTGAGCAATCATTCCTGTTAAAACGGTAGCTCTAAACTGTTTGGAAGCATAAATGAATTGTACATAATTATCTCCGATGCTGTGTTTTGAGGCTGGGGAGGGAGAGGGGAAATGGTGACATTAAACATGCTTATTTGCCAATACCATGTGATGGAAAAAACAGAACCTATCTCTTAAAATGACCTTTATCCTTTTCCCCCCACAGCTGGGGATTTAAGATAAAGAGTATTAGTAAATCAGATTCCGGGAAGCAGATGTTTGATGGTTTAGGAGGAAAAAAAGAGACAATTTTTGGGTTCCGATCCCCACTGAAGCCTAAAGCATATATTGTATAAAGTGGCTCAATTTCTGTTCATTATATTTTGTGGGACTGGAAACATACTGTTATATTCTAATTTTATTTATGAGTGCTAGACAGACAGACATGATCTAGCGATCTGAGCACCAGGCTGTGAGCCAGGTCTTCTGGGTTCTGTTCACTGAGTATGCTGTGCAGCCCTGATTGATTCCCATCAGCTCAGAACCTCAAAGGTACTTAGGCTCCAATGGAAGTTAGGAGCCTAAATACCATTGAGGATCTGGGCCATTGTGTCTGATTGATACTGTTGCTCCCAGGCATGCAGAAGAAATGCATCATGTTCTTCCAGCCAACTCTGCTGTCCAATAGAGGGGGAAGACTATAGGATAGGGTGCCAGAATGAACTGTAATCTCACCATCCCCTGGGTGCAGAGTGCACATGGGGGAAAGAAGAAGTCTTTTGCCCTCCCAATTCTTATTACTAGGGCCATCCACAAGCCCTCTGTGCCTCAGTTTCCCCATCTATCAGAGGGGAGGGTGTGTTTGAGGCTCAGTTGATGCGAGCAAAGTGCCTGAAGGATGAAAGATGCGGCGGGCCAAGTCCTGCTCTCACGTACGCTGGCGCAGCCCCACTGAATTGCACAGAATTGCACTAACACAAGAGGGGCTGCACTGGCTGAAGGTAGAATTTGGCCCTATATATTTTTAATAGAGCTTTGTCTGCCTGCTATTCATATCAGGCCCTGCAGTATTATTCCACCAATCATGTGAAGTGAATTATCATGCCACCTACCAGAACCAACAAGGGGAAGTGGCAGAAAACTTAAATCCATACGCTCAGCATAGCTCACTAGCAATCGGCAGCTACAACCCTTGTACAAGTTTCACCTACCATGGGGAAGCCTGGCTCTGCATTGAAATGTCAACAATATATTCAGATCTTCTAAGGTCATAAAGACAGAGAAAAATGTACAGAATGGGTAAGGGGACACACGGTCAGTGTATCTAAGGCCTTTCACAGCAAGGGTTTGGAACTCTCATGAAGTGTATTTAATACTAGGATTAGCAAGATCACCTCTCGGCACATGCTTAGTTATCCCTGGCAATTGGCATGTTTTTACGAGCCACCATTTCTAAAATACAGACTGTGGTCTCTCTTCTTCCTCTCCTTTTGGATGGTCATTGGGTTCTAGCTTCACAAACACAGAGTAATGAGCAGTCTTTGAGCTTGTAGGCTAAATAGACAAGATAGACAATGCCTCATTAGCCCCATTTTACAGATAGAAAATTGTGACATGGAGAGATCTGGTGACTTGTTCAAGGTCACACAGAGAGTTTGTGGCACAGCAGCGAACTGATCCCAGATTTCCCAAGTCCCGTGGCAGTTCTTTAACCGGCAGCCAGTCCTGCCTCTGAATTTTGTATAATGTTCCCCTTTAGTGTAATACAAGGTCTTTCACATTCTAATGCTGGTGCCCAGTCATGGGCTTAGCTCTCTTTCATGAATCCTGGCAAGAAAGCACAAGCTTTTTGCATAAGGGGAAGCTATGTATCAAGCTACTGATGCACCTGCAATGAGTTTGGGAGCTGACTTCTGAAGTAGCTGGGAGGAAGATGCATCCACAATCTCCCTGCTGGAAAAGGGTGTGGCAGGACTCCCAGCCTCTGAGAAGGAAGAAGGTAACCCTGAGTCCACTGACTTGATTGTCCTGGAGGAAAACCATGGAACCACCAAGTGGTCAGGATCTTGATTTTATTTCTCAGCAACTGCCAGCCCTTTTGCAGCATCAACTGTCTTTTTGTATGTACAGCACCTAGTGCAGTAGGGCCCCGATCCCTGATTAGGGCCTGTGTGTACTACAACAAAGCAAATATTAAGTAAATAATGCACCAGACAGCACCTCTAACACAGTAACACACCCTGCCTATGGATACTACTCTAGTTCTCCCTCCGAGGGCAGACTACTGCTTACTGAACCACCAACTGCTCTTCTTCTAGCCCTGACGGGCTAACCCAGCCCGACCCTTTGCTGTGGCTCACAAGTTTAACAGGGTGACACAGCCCAAAGTAGTATGGCTGAAAGTATGGGCATGGGCTCCCAGCATCCTCCGTGGCACGCTCTGAGACACTCATCATGGTTATCTGCTAGGCAACCAGTCTAGGCCAAATAAGAACTTAGATCAGAACTTAATTTCAAAGCCAGATGATTCAGGACCTATTCCTGCTACTTCCAATGATTTACTTGAGATTTTCTAAGTCACCAGTCAAAAATACAGAGGCTGGATCCTCAGCCGTTTACACTAGCTGATTTACAGCAGTGAAGGATCCGGTCCAGACAGCTTTCTACTTTCCTCACTTACGTTTGCAAACAGATTAAAGCTTAGGAACTTCTGAGTTCTCAAGTGGCTCCACTATCCTTTGCTCCTCTTAAAAAAATAACTGCAAAGGGCTATCTAAAAAGGGTGAATCATAGTCAGAAGAACAAACATCTTGCTATGCCCCCAGCAGCTTTTTCAACAGAACAATCTAAATGTCAAGCATGAATCTGAATCAAGCCCTGCAGTGGACTTCTTGTCCCATCATGTGCTTTAACTCTAACACCCCTGGCCGCCATTTGCAGCTGTACAAAATAACTTCCCCCCATAAGCAGCAGAGATGGGACAGATATGGTAGAGGAATGGGACAAATTAGAAGCCATGATATAGCACAGTGACTTTCACCCCAGAATCAGGATGGTCAGGGGGTTGTTGAAAAAATTCAAACTGGACCAGGATCAGTTGCCAAAAGCAGAACAAAAAAATTAGCGTTTTTCTATGCACCCCAAAACCTTTCAAAGAAAAATTTCAGTGAAAAAAAATGGACATGAAAAATTCTTGAAGGAAAAACAAAACAAAGAAGCAAAAACACTTCCTGACCATCCTGATTCTGGGGTGAAAGTCACTGTGCTATATCATGGCTTCTAATTTGTCCCATTCCTCTACCATATCTGTCCCATCTCTGCTGCTTATGGGGGGAAGTTATTTTGTACAGCTGCAAATGGCGGCCAGGAGTGTGTGTGTGTGTGTGTGTGAAAGACAAAAAGATTTCCCACAGAAATTTCTGCTGCAGTGAAAAAGCTCTTTTCCCTCGAAATGTTATTTTTGCTCGGCCCTAATTATGGGCCTAATTTAAAGCTGACTGAGTCCATTGGAGTTCTTTTATTTGACTTCAGAGGGCAGTGTATCAGTCCTCAGGTACCTTATGAAGTGGCACTGCTGAAGCCTCGCATCAATACTGCTGTGAAATATAATCATCTCCATTTAACAGGGGGCACCAGGAGGATAAGGCTAACATTGTCCAAAGTGTCTCCTGTTGAAGCCAATGGGAGTGGTAGCTGACCCGCTTCTCTGAAAAATCCCGTGCTAGACGGACACATTGAGTTGGGACTCAGATTAGTGGGGAATTGAAAATTTCAACCTAAATGACTTATGCAAGGTCACTCAGCAAGATAGTGTCAGGCCAAGAACAGAATACCTCATCCGCTGCTCTAGGCATCAGAGGAGACTGCCTCACTAGTCCTGGCACATGTGGGTTTCAGAGATTTCAGACTTTTTCACTAGGAGGGGGTTGAAGCCCTGGAATGAGTTACCTAGGGAGGTGGTGGAATCTCCTTCCTTAGAGGTTTTTACAGTCAGGCTTGACAAAACCCTGGCTGGGATGATTTAGTTGGGGATTGGTCCTGCTTTGAGCAGGGGGTGGGACTAGATGACCTCCTGAGGTCCCTTCCAACCCTAATATTCTGTGATTCTATGGGTGGTGTCAAACGAGTGGTCGAGGGTACATCTTCACTAGAAACATGACAGCAGCAACGCTGCATCTGTGCGTTGCCATGTAGACACTTACAGCAGCAACAGAAGGGGGGTTTCCATTGTTGTAGTAAATCCACCTCTCCAAGAGGCAGTAGGTTGATGAAAGAATCTACACTGGGTCTTAGGTCAGCTTAATTACAACTCTCAGGGGTGCGAATTTTTAACCCCTCTAAGCAATGTAGTTAGGTTGACCCAAGCTTTAGGTGTAAACCCAGGGTGAGTAAATAGAAAGGCTATGCGTAATTGCTTTGGGGCAATGGCACCAATGCAGGTATGAAGCATCCTTTCATTGCTGATAACCATGAGATCTGTAGGGAAACAATATGTATCAAAGCAGAAAAAAAAAGTTGTTTGCATCACTAGTTGCTGATGTGCATCACAGTCTCCCAGGGGAAAAGCCAACCTCTAATCATTGGAGTGCCCAGAGGAAACTTCCACTAGGGTCAGGTTAGCTCAGAACTGCCTCTTACAGGGTTTTTCATTTCCTATGTGGCAAGTGGTGCTGATCACTAGCCCCCCAACTAAGCGAGTTCTATGTTCCACCCCCTTTGGCTGTTGCTGCTTCATTCATACCATTCTGCAGGATGTTGGAAGGAGTTAGGCATGTTCTCTAATCATAGAATTTCCTTTGTCTGCTCCCAGCATCCAGACAGGCAGATGTGGACATGAGGAAGGTGGGGTGTGTAGGGTGCTAAGATTGTAGCCCTCTAGCTGGAGTATATCTTCACTGATTTACACATGCATCCATTGGTTAGTGCTCCCTCTCCAAATGGGTAAGGAATCACAGGAATCTGAGAGAAATTCATGCCTCACAGGTGTATCCGCAGGTAGTTCTGGCTGATCCTGTTTAGGAAAAGAAACAGATACTAGAGGGGGTAGCTTTCAAGCTGAAGTTTGCTGTCCCAAAAAATTAAAATCAGCATCCGAAGATGTGGGTGCTGCTGTTCCTTATCTCTTTTGAAACCAGGAATAGATATTTCTCACTAATTAACCCCATTTTCAGCCACAGGATGCAGATTCCCAGCACCAAAGGGTTAAGGAGGGCACTCTCTGCAGAGCTGTGTATCAGGGTGACAGCTTGGAACTGTGCCACCCTGGGTTTTGAGAACTGGTGCTGTGGGTTTTTCCTTGCAGTGTAGACATACCCGAAGTTCCCTTTGAAGCCAATGACAGCGGCGTGCTCTCAATGCCATGCAGCATCAGGCTAAGTCAGCTGTGTGTTTAAATCCAAACAAAGGGCTATTGGGAACACAGCTAGAGGAGAGCTTCCCAAAGCTCCCAGGGCAGTCTTTGAGACTGGATCTTGAGGTATTAATGCTCCTTCACTGATTATTCCTTCTCTGGTGCCTTCCAGTGGAGGCTTAATTTTATTGTTATTTGCCAGGCATGGTCATTTAGAAATTCTTTATTTTTATTATTTGTATTCCAAGATCAGAGCCCCATTGTGCTGGGCGCTGGAAACACACATACTAAGAGACAATCGCTGCTCATAAAAGTTTACAGTCTAAATACAGAAGACAAAGGAAGATTTATTATGCCCATTATACAGCAATAGAGCCAAGGCAGAGGATGGTCCAGTGGCTACTGCATTAGCCTGGGACTTGAGCATCTTGGTTTCAACTCCCTGCTTTGCTACAGACTTCTTTTGGATCCTTACGGAAGTCGCTTAGTCTCTTTGTGCCTCAGTTCCCCATTTATATAATGGGGATAATAGTGCTTCCTGCAGTCACAGAAGCATCATGGGGATACATTATTTAAAGATTGTGAGGCAGCTGGAATTCACATTTCACAGGAAATTCCACAATTTTGAAATGTGCTTTTGGTCTGAATTGGAATGAAAACAAAGAATTTCAAAATTTCCCACAAAACAATATTAAAAATAAAATGAGGGTCAATTAAAATTTTTCCTTCCAATAAAATCAAAGTCTTTAATTTGGATTTTTTGTTATTGTTGAAATTGATACGTTCCTGTGAAAAGTTCTGATGTTGATGAAATGGTGTTTTCCAGTGGAAAAATGTTCCATCCAGAAATGCCCGAACAGCTCTAATTGTGAGTACTGGGGCATCAGATAAGTGTTACAGCAGAACCTCACAGTTACGAACACCTCAGGAATGGAGCTTGTTCCTAACTGAACAAAAAGTTCAGTTGTTCTTTCAAAAGTTTACAACTGAACGTTGACTTAATACAGCTTTGAAACTTTTGTTGTGCGGAAGAAAAATGTTGCTTTCCCTTTACTTTTTAGTAGTTTATGTTTAACACAGGACTGTATTGCATTGGTTTTTAATTTAGTCTATGTGAGGCCTGATTGTGTACTTTCTCTTCCAAATGAGGTGTGTGGTTGACTGGCCAGTTCGTAACTCTGAGGTTCTACTGTATAGATAAATAAGCACCAAGGGTAGAATTTTTGAAGTAACTTAGGAGTCTAAGTCTTGGCTGTGCTTGAAAGTTTTGCCGGTGTAGTTTAATCAGGTAGGTGTATGAAAAAAATCACCCTTCCTGACTTATATAAACAAAAGCCCCAGAATACACACAGTTTATACCAGCAAAATAGTGCTGCTATAGCTTATTACATTCTGGAAACTGCCATAAACTATACCAGCAAAAGCACTCTTTTGCTGGTATAACGGAGTCTCCCCTAGGAGGTTTGCCAGTATAGTTAGACCAATATAACAAAGCCTCTCTAGGGTAGACAAGCCCCTAGTCCCATTGACTTTCACTTAACTGCTTCTGCAACTTTTACCCAGGCTACATGACACAAAGCTATGTCGGTGTGGCTATATCGCCCAGGGGTGTGAAAAAAATCGTCCCCCCTTAGCTGACATAGGTAGGCCGACAAACCCCTCAGTGCACAACTATGCCAAGACAAACGTGCTTCTGTCAGCTTAGCCAGCGTCGGTCAGGAGGTGGTGTTCCTGTGTTAGCAGGTCCTGTTGGAACATGCTCTCTCTATGCCAGGGGGCCATGCTGGCAGTGCCTCTGTAGTGTAGACATGGCCCCAGAGAGACAAGTGACATATCCAGAGGTCTCTAGGTGCCTAATTCCCTTGAAATCAATGGGAGTTACGTGCCAAAATATCTTTGAGGACTGGGCTTGAGTGACTCAGGGCTGGTAATGGGATAGGGAGCTTTTCACCGCTAGCTCATGTGGTCTGGGTCTGTAATAGCTGGCTGATGTGAAATGAGGTGTAGGTTTTAATGTGATACGTGCACACATTCCAACAACAGCACCCCCAGAGAGCCCAAGAAGGGCTGAACTTTCCTCTCCTAGCGGTGCTCCTGCTAGGTCAGGGAGGAGGCCTGCAGGCCAAGGGTTGTGCAGGGAGAGACGAGAGCACTTCTCCTGGGCATGCTGGGCCTGGCCTTTCCATAAGAGAGCTTTCAATTCCTGGGGCGTCAGTCTGGCACCTTCATCAGCTCAAATGGGAGGCTGGGAGTCAAATCCTGGGCATTGACTTCAGAGCTACCAGGATCTGGCCCAATGTTTTTCCTGGTTAGATCTCAGGAAGCTGCCAGTCAGGACACGTGGGTCCTTTTCCAGGATCTGCTTTTGTCTCACTGTGACCTTGGAGGCTGCGGTTGTGAAGCTTCGTTACTGTAATTAGTGTGTGCAAAGTACTTTGAGCTCCTTGTTGGAAAGGGACTATGCCATTGCAGGGAGAGGGGGCTGCCAGGGTTCTATCCCAGGCTTTGCTACTGCCTTAACCTTGGGCACTATAAGCTGTATTGTGAGGGTGAAATGCAATAATGAATACATGCAAAGCCTTTGGTTGAAAGAGACAATGAAAGTATTATCATTAAGTGCAATTAATTTTTGTCAAATGAAAAAAGGTTATCTTGGTCTCAGATCTATTTTATTCTTTGCATGCAAGGAGGAAGTGACACACATATACATAATTCATCTCCGTCTCTCTGTCTGTTTGCTTGCAGATCATCATAGCGTCGGAAAGACGCAAGCTGCTGGTATCTGACCCCGGGATTTATGCTGTTAATCTGATTACTGTATGATGGAAGTGTCCAGTTGGAAGGAGATGGAGGTGGCACTAGCCAGTTTCAACAACACTGATGAGATAATGGAAGATCCCTGTTATTCAAATGACTTCAGCACTGCTGCCCAATTACAGAAGGGGCACCCTAGCTGTGCCAGCCTCTTACCTCACTGGAGAATCCTCCTCAACAGTGAGAACACCAACAATGAAACCATTTTCTCCAAGTTCTCTGCTGAGTTCAGTGAGCACCTGATGGGGGAGCGGGAGGGCATGGACGAGGGTGAACAGAGAGTCATCATCAACATTGCTGGGCTGAGGTTTGAGACGCAGCTCAAAACCCTCGATCAGTTCCCAGAGACGCTACTCGGGGACCCGGAGAAGCGGATGCGCTACTTTGACTCCATGAGAAACGAGTATTTCTTTGACAGAAACAGGCCCAGTTTTGATGGGATCCTCTACTACTACCAGTCCGGTGGGAAAATCCGGCGCCCGGCCAATGTCCCCATAGATGTCTTTGCTGATGAAATCACCTTCTATGAGTTGGGCAATGAAGCCATGGACCAGTTCAGGGAAGATGAAGGGTTCATCAAGGACCCTGAGACTCTTCTGCCCACTAATGACTTTCACAGGCAGTTCTGGCTGCTGTTTGAGTACCCCGAAAGTTCCAGTGCTGCCAGAGGCGTGGCTTTGGTCTCAGTCTTGGTCATCGTTATTTCCATCATCATCTTCTGTGTGGAGACCTTGCCCGAGTTCAGGGAGGAACGGGAGTTCAAGGCCATCAAGGATGCCACTAACAACTTGACCAAAGCCAACCTGGCCCCGAGCACCTTCACGGACCCCTTCTTTGTCATAGAGACTGCCTGCATCATCTGGTTCTCGTTTGAGCTCTTCGTCAGATTTGTGGTCTGCCCCAGCAAGGCTGCGTTCTTCAGGAACATCATGAACATCATCGACATTGTGTCCATCATTCCCTACTTCGTGACACTCATTACTGAGCTGGTCCAGCAGAGCGAACAAAATGGGCAGCAGAACATGTCCCTGGCGATACTGAGGATCATCCGCTTGGTCCGGGTCTTCCGCATCTTCAAGCTCTCACGGCATTCCAAAGGCCTGCAGATCCTGGGGCAGACCCTCAAGACCAGCATGCGGGAGCTGGGCTTGCTAATCTTCTTCCTCTTCATCGGAGTCATCCTCTTCTCCAGCGCCATCTACTTTGCAGAGGTGGACGAACCACAGTCTCATTTCTCTAGCATCCCTGATGGGTTCTGGTGGGCCGTGGTCACCATGACAACTGTCGGCTATGGAGACATGTGCCCTACCACGTTGGGTGGGAAGATAGTGGGGACCCTGTGTGCTATTGCGGGGGTATTAACCATCGCGCTCCCTGTCCCAGTCATCGTCTCCAACTTTAACTATTTCTACCACAGGGAGACGGAGAATGAGGAGAAGCAGATTCTACCCAAAGAAGTGGAGAAAATACTTACCAGTGTGGCTGCAGCCAATGGCAGCATGGAGTCCTTGAACAAAACCAATGGGGGTTATGACCATGACAAGCCCAGGAAATGATGACAGATCATGGGCTTGAAGGGACTGCCTGGTATCAGAATGGATTTGATAAATGAATTGGGTATAAACCATCAGCACTCTGTAATTTTTTAAAAAAACACAGTATGGTTGGTTTTTTTTTTTTTGGTAGACATTTTGCAAACCTCCGGTTTCCTGCAGCCGTTCAAATAAACGTGGTCTTTTCTTATCTCTCCCCACAGACCTGTTTCATTGTTGCTTGGCATTGATGCTCTGCATTTCGCTCCTCTGCTTGGAAATTGAAACTTGTTTCCTAACATGAGCATGTGGTAGATAGTAAAGCTAATACTGATCTCTTTTCGGCTGTAGATCTTAAAGTACTTCTCCAATGAGCTCGGCTTCCTTATTGCCAATTTACAGACAGGGAAACTAAGGTCAGAGAGGCAAAGTGACTTCCCCAAGGTCACCCAGCAGGGCAGTGGTAGGAACAAAAAACAGCTCTCCTGAGGCTCAGTCCAGTGCATGATCCACTAGCCCATGCTGCTGGAAAAAGCAGCTGTGACCATAACAGGTTCGGCCTTACGTGGATGGATTCTCAAAGCACAGAGGAACCTGATTCTTCAATACCTCACACCTTAGGGCTCACTCTCCACCGGCTTGTAAGTTTTGTTGTTGTTCACAGCTGTGCAAAGTGGGTATAAAGAAAAGTGCTGTGATGGAGCACAAAGGCCCCAAGCTGATCAGGAGAGTCTTAACGAGGACTTGTGGCCCCATCTGCCTCCTTTTACCCTACTACATCTGCAGCAAATGTCAGGTGCAGAGAGAGGCGTTAAAAGGAGAAGGCCCAGCTCAGTCTGAGACTGACCAAGAAGCAGAGCAGAGCTCAGCTCTGCTTTGCTTCTTCCTTGGCGAGGGATGTCTGGTTTCAGCCACCAGTCAGAGAGAGCTTGCTGTCTGGACAAGCCCTCCTGGTGGATGGGACAACTGGGCCCAGGAAAATTGACTAATCAAGCTGACAGCCCTGAGTATAGGGGTGACGCGCAGCTGAAGACTCATTGGACAACCCTAGTTTTGAGTTTGTAGCTTTCCTTTTTGTTCGGACTTTAATATTCCAGAAGGGTTGGGACTCAGGTGCCCTTTAGCCAGAGGGCTAAAGCACCACTGCATTGGACCTGTGAGAGGTGGCAACTAATCGTTGGAGACCCTGTAACAAGGTGAGAAGTACCCTATCAGGCCACAAGGGGGCACCATGGAGGAGGGTTGTTCACTGGTTAGAGCACTAGCTTGGGACTTGGGAGACTTGGATTCAGTTCCCTTGTCTGCCACAGATTGCCTGTGTGGCCTTGGGTGAGTCATTTAGTCTCTGTGCCTCAGTTCCTCATCTGTACAATGGCACTGCCCAGCCTCACAAGGGTTTTATGAGGATAAATACATTAAAAGATTGTGAGGTTTTCCGATGCTACAGTGTTGAGAGCCATGTAAGTACCCAGGATAGAAAAATTTAGAATCCTAGAAATGTCAGCCTGGAAGGGACCTCAAGAGGTCATCTACTCCAGCCCCCTGTGCTGAGGCAGGGCCAAATAAACCTAGAGCATCCCTGACAGGTGTTTGTCTAACCTATGCTTAAAAACCCCTCAGTGATGAGTATTCCACAACTTCTGTTGGAAGCCTATTCCAGAGCTTAATTACTTTTGTAGTTACAAAGTTTGACACAACTGTTTTCCATCAGAAAATATAGTTTAGTTGAAATAGAAATGTTTTGCAGCAACATGTCAATTTTGACAACATTTTTGATGTGAGAAAATCTAAATGAACCATTTCAACTTTTGTTTCATTTCAATAATTTAAAACAATAAGATTAAATGTTTTGACATTTCAATTAGTTTTGTTTTGACTTTTATATCAAAATATTAATTGCAATAGATATCATATTTAATAGCATGTATAACTGCATTTTTATATTACAGTGTTTCAACATTATAGAAATGAAACTTTTTGATGATTCCACATTAGAATTTCTGTTCTGAGGTAAATTGCAAAATTTTGACTTTTTGTTCCAATTTGGAAAACAAATGGATTGGTTCACAAGCAACTGGCCTCCTTGGTGGTTCTGGAAACATTTCTATTGGCTTTGGGGTTTTACAGATTTTTTTTTCACAACGTTTAAAATATGGGCTAAGTAGAAGTTGACTGTAACACTTTAGGGCCTGATCCAACCCCCTGGAAACCAAGGGGAACCTTTTGACTGGGTTTTAGCTCAGGCCAATGAGATGGGTACTCAGCACCAGTCAGAGCCAGTGCTCAGTATGTTAGGTGCCGGTTGGTTGCTGAGTATGCTGGCAAGTTATTATTTACCGTTGTGCCTAGAAGCCCCAGTCATGTCCCAGGACTCCATTATTCCAGGTGCTGTATGGGCATAGAGCCTAAAGGCAGTCTCTGCCCCAAAGAGCTTACAATCTAAGTTGAATTCTGCCATGGTGCTATGTCATTTCTTGCTGCTTGCCCCTTTCCCCATTTCTGTATTCCCAGTTCTCCTTTTATCTTCCATTCATTTTTCTTTTACTTCCTTTCTTTGTCCTTCACCCCCTTTATTATTTTGTAGTCACCCTCTGTGTGTCTCTCTCACTCACTCTCTATCTCTCTCTTTTCTTCAGGGCCTCCTCTTGGACTCCCCCATCTCTTCATTGCTTCTGAACTCTGGACCACATCCTCCACGCAGCAGAGCTGTGACCAGTGCAGAATCTGAGACAGTGGAAGGGGAAAGGTGGCTCTAAGCTCCCGTTACCTCAGCCAAATCAGAAGCCTGTGAGCTGCTCCAAGTTACTCTTGTGGGGAACAGAGTGGAGTAAATAATTTATTTTGTAGGCTCAGAGGCTGAACTGAAAAAACGGTTTGGTTCAAACTGAAATGGAACATTTTTTCCAGTTTTTTGTTTGGGGTTGTTTTTAGGTGTTTTTCTACCCTTTAAAAAACAGCAACAACAACTATATTTTTAGCCAGAACGCTTTTTTAAAATGAAAAGTTTAAATATTTCCTTTCAAAATGTCCAAAATGAAATGTTTCTAAATGAATCAGTAAGGCTACCACCTCTGAGGTACAAATCCCAGGACATCCAGGATGGTCCTGAGCCCATAAAAGAGGACAGCTGGCAGTGTGCCCTGAGTACTCTTACACATCTCCCAGGGCAGCCACCTCAAAAGAGGGACAATAGGTGCAACCCTAAGAATTGGACCTCAGGGAATTATTCCCGCTTTACCCCAGGGGGAGTGAGACAGGAATCAGGGCCGATGGTGTGACTCCTGATGTAAACTGGGATGAATGAGAGCAGTGGGGCCTGCTGATTCCTGTGGGTGTATGTGTGGTTGCGGGGGAGCAGCTCCTCTTGCTCCAGAATTAATGCTCCAATGTAATTCTGTTGCTTTTAGTGTTAAAGCATAAGGAAGCAATGCTGGTACGAGGCACAGCCTGGTGAATCAGAGATGTGACAGATCTGTTAGAGGGCACATTAGCTAGCTAGTTAAATTCAAACACTGCAGCTCTTGTGTGAAGATCAGTTTGACAGACATAACTGGTCCATGTTAAGGTGCGTCATGTGGCTGGCATGATTGCTGCTGTTTCTGGACCAGAGAGGGAGGGATGTTTTAGGTGAAAATTCAGCAAACAGGCAGGCACAAAACGGGAATTTCTCAGCATACATTGCGTCCGGCCCCTGGGAAACCATGCATGGTAGGAAAAGGTGCAAGCTTTCTTCTTTAGCACTACCACCTACTGCCAGCAGTGGCTAGAATTGCACTCTGTTCTCCCATGAGAACAGGGTGTACTCCCAAGAGTGCAAGCCTCCGCAAGGAGTGGGGAAGGAAGAAGGCTAGGCTAGGCTAGGGTAGAGCTGGCCATCTGCAGAAGGAAGCACACACTGCACCACCTTCGGGACTGGTGTAGAGTCCCCACTTCCCTGCCTTGCAGAGAGTAAATGCTTTACAAATACGTATCTGGAGAGGTGAGTAAATAGCACAAAGGTCACAAAGGCACAGATGGGGTAACATGGTGAGTCAGTGGCAGAGCCAAGATTAGAGTTCAGGGGGTGAAATCCTGGACCCTGGAAGTCAGCAGAAGTTTTGATGTTGATCTCAGTAAAGCCAGTATTTCACCTAGTATCTCCCGGCTCCCAGGCCCAGCCCCACAAACGGACTTACATGCCAAACTTCCTGACAAGGGTGGGGCTTAGGACACATCCCTTTCCTCAGCATCTCCCATTGGATAGCTGAGATAACTCCACGGATAGCATCCATAGGCGCCTGTCTCTCCTCATGTGTTGTATAGGAATCCTGGATAGCTAACTCAGGATTTGTGGATTGCACTGGGTGGCTAGGCACCTAAAAGCCAGACCTTGCATCTCCTTAGTCCCTTTGTGGATTTGCCCGCCCCCACTCCCATCCAGAGCTTTCTTCAACATGAGCCTCTTCCTTTTCCAAGATGTAGCTGGTAGCAAGTGCTACTCTGAATGCACCTCTTCTGAGGCCTGGTCCACACTACACAGTTAAATCGATTTAAACAGCGTTAAATCGATTTAACGCTGTACTCATCCACACTACAAGGCACTTTAAATTGATTTTAAGGGCTCTTAAAATCAATTTCTGTACTCCTCCCCAACGAGAGGACTAACCCTAAAATTGATATTGCTATATCAATTTAGGATTAGTGTGGACGGAAATCGAAGTTATTGGTCTCATTCTTTTACTGTAGCTACCCAGAGTGCACCGCTCCGGAAATCGATGGTAGCCTAGGACCATGGACGCACACCACCGAATTAATGTGCCCTAGTGTGGACGCATAAAATCAATTTTATAATATCGGTTTTATAAAACCGGTTTTAGTAATTTCGATTTTATGCTGTAGTGTAGACGTAGCCTGAGAGTCAATCAGTGCAGCTGGTTTCAAAGAACGCTTCCTTATTTCCAAGAATCCGGTTTGACCTGGGGGTCTGGGAAGCCCCAGTGAAAATCAGGAGAGGTTCAACAGGCAGCCCTGTGAAATGTCAGCATGTGACACTCTCACCAAAGGCTTATCTTCCCTGGAAATGTTACCTCCATTTTATTGATTGCCAGTCTGGATACTCTGCAGAAGTTTGTTTCAGGTGATACATATTTGTGGTTTACCTGGCCTGGGTTGATCCCTAGGGTAAAGAACACAGTTTGTTTGTAGCCCTGATCAAATGTGTGCAAATTATCCACAACTGGTCTTCACAGATGTGTTGCATGTCCTGAGTTAACTGGCAATTGGTTAATTTATGCTAAAAGCTCCAGCATCCCTCAGCAGCGTTTCCTCAGGAAAAATCAATTGCCCAGGACATTGTTCACCAGGGACTGTTCTAAAGCCCAAGGTAGAGACCCCTCATTACCTCTGTTAGCATATAATGGAGGAGAAAGAGAGAGTCCCAAGAAAACAAGTAACCCTTTCTTTATTATATAGCACTCTAAGCCAGTCATTTCTGCAGATGGATCAGCAGTGGCATGTATGCAGCCGGGCACATCTGCACCACATCTGGGTCTCGTCTGGAGTACAAATCTATCCAGATATCAGGTGGGTCTGTGGCAGATATACACTCTGCAGCCTATGCAGAGAGGACTCCACTAATGCTTCTCTGTTCGGCTCCAGGAACTGGAAAGGAGGGTATAAAATTTAGGAGCTCGACCTGTGGTGAATAAAGTGGGGGTACTCTGGCATGGCATTCTGATTATGCAGAAGGTAATTAAATGGGTGAGCAGAGAACAGTTGTTCCTGTCAGAGGTGTCCTCTTAGTTCCCCAGGCACTAACAAAACAACAAACCTTTTGCTGAGGAAATGTGTTTCCTCTGATCTAGCGGCCTGGCATTGTAGTTGGCCCCCTCGGTGCTGTTCCTGTTTGATCTCATGACAAAGGGCATAGGATGTTTGCTGTGCTGCTGCTTATAGATGTCACCGTGGCTGTTTTATGTTCCAAGCGGCCAACTCAAGGGTGAAAAGAGACAGATACCTTCTGCCTGTCTAATGCCCAGTGACAAAGTGAACGATGAGTGATGGGATGAGAGAAGCAAGCGCCTTTATGGGTGATTCTAGCAAGTCTGCAGTAGTGTTGTAGGATAAGAGGCCAAAGGCCTATTGGCTTTAATTACCCAAGAAGTGCAATAAACTCTCCTAAAATGCACTGCCTGGAGTATCTCACTGGGATGATGGACTGGGAGTTACTTAGAAACTGAACAAGGATGTTTAGGGCTTGATCAGTTGTGGTGCTCAGTAGGAGGTGCAAGACCATACTGCCGGGGAAGCAATGGGTGAGGTCATAGGCTAAACACCAAGGCTGGGGTTGCCTCCAAGAGCTCAGCAGAGCAGGGACATGTTGGGTGCTGAGCACTCTTAAACGTCTGGCTCCACTGTGGGTGCTGATCACATGAAAATCTGTGCCCAGGTGCAATGTCTGCACTGAGGGATAACAAATCAGCACTTACTCCCCTATGCTCCTGGGGAGAAAAGAGGTGGGTGTGGCTAGGGAAAAAAGGGTGGGTGGGGGTGTGGCTGGGGAGAAAAGGGATGGGTGTGGGTGTGGCCAGGGAGAAGGGGGGTGGGGTATGGGTGTGGCCATGGAGAAAAGGGGTGGGGTATGAGTGTGGCTAGGAAGAAAAGGGGTGGGGTGGGAGGGTGGCTGGGACAGGATTAAGCAGAGTCCTCATCCCGCTAATGAGAGCTCTGTGCTCCCTTTCAGCCCCACTCTTATGGCAGCTGGGTCTCAGCATCTCATAGATGAAGATTCAGGGAGGCCCTGCACTCCAAGTCCTCCTCATCCATGTTTACCTCATGTTGATACCCTCTGCACCAGGCAGCTTCAGTCCCTTTCTGGGCTTTGCAGCCAAGGGTAGGGCATCCCTGATGGCCACTCGGGATGTTCCAGCCCTTTTTCCTTCTGCTTCTCAACCAAGGATGAAAATACAAAGGTGAGAGGTACAATTTAGCCCCCATGACAGTGTAGGGGAATGCGCAAGAACCAGTCTCCTCTTTTGAGCAGGGATCAGGCTCCATCCTCTCACCACAGGGCCCCCATTACCAAACTAACGGAACACCTCATACTCCTTAAAGTATTTATCCTCATTGGGCAGTGCTGTTATCCCCATTTTACAGATGGGGGACTGAGGCACAGAGAGACCAAGGGCCAGATTGCTAAAGGAATTTAGGTGCCCACCTCCCACTGATTTCAATGGGAGTTAGGTGCCTAAAGACCTTTAAAAATCTAGCCCCAAGTGACTTACCCAGCCTCCTGCAGGAAAGCTTGTGGTAGAGCAAGAAATTGAAGCCAGGTATCCTATGTCCCCGCCTATTGCCTGAACTGCTGGGCAGTCCTTCCTGACCTCGCATTCCGGGTAAATACGGCACCCGGAACCCCACTATCTGCACCGGCCAATTTCACTCCCAAGGTCTGAATTCCTGATGGGAGAATTCCTTGATGCTGACTCCCTGAATAACCTGAGCCAGATCAAGCTGGCAGTGGCACGCAGACTGTTGGGGCAGCGTGTGAGCATGTTAGCTTACATCCGGGGCTGTAGCCACCACTTGTTCCTGCCCTCTGAATCTGCACGCTCTAAACAATAGTGAAAGGTACTAGGGGAAAATAAGGGGATGGTGCAGGGAACTGGGACTGGGCTCTGGACCCTTCACCTCTGGTTATTACTGGATGCCTATTGAACAAAGTGGCATCTGGTGCTGGTGCAAAACCAATGTTGCCAGCCATGCACCAACCATTCCCCTTTAGCTCTGATGTTGGAGTGAGAAGGAGGTCTGACCAGATTATGCTGCAGTTCAGCAGCTCCAGCTGGCATCCAGCCACTTTAGGTTATTGCTAGCCAGTGTAAATTAGAGCAGACACTAGGCTGCTCTAAACTGTTCTGGAATAGGGTTGACACAGAAGAGGCCATGAGGATGGCTCTCCCCACAAACATCTTGCATCCAGTAAGATCTCAGTGGAGGAAAGCGATTGCTCTGTGATGTTTGGGGAGGGGGGATTTGGGGAAGTATCTATACTTTTGGACACTTCCCCATTATTCAGTATGAGCTCTTGGCTTTTCATTTGCACCCAGAGCTAAACAGAAGAAGCAACAAAGAGTTGGGGGCCGGGAGCACCACCAACTGACAGCTGCTATAAACAATGTTTCGCACCAGGGAGAAATGATCTTGCAGAACAAACCAGCCAGGTGGCCCCTCTGTAAGATGAAACTAACTTACTCCACTGCGCTACTTTATTAAATAAGTGAGGACCACTCATGCCCATAACAATAATGGATGGAGCTGTTTGAACATGGTCTCAAATGCGGCATTGGTTCTGCAGTGAGGTTTGGGCCTGTTCAGAAACACTTTGGTCACTGTGACAGATGAAGGGCTCAGGAAAGGACTCTTCAGGAATATCTGTCTTTGTCCTGGTGCGCCACTTACTATTTTTAAGCTGAGCTGCCTCGTGGTTATCATTGTTGAATGATGATGGATAGCCACAGAGAAATCTCCCTTCCTGCTGAATCAGACAAAGGGCAAATTCCCCAGGAGACGTCTCAAAGGCGAGTTCTCCTGGAGGAAAGGTATGAAGCTTGCTTCTCCTTTCATCCTCCCTACGTACTGGTGGATCTCCAGCTACTCCTGATTTACACCAGAGTGATTGAGCAAGCGGGGAATTAGTCCCAATGCCATTACGCCTGATTTACATTAGGATGAATGAGGGGAAATCAGGCTCTTTTTAATAAGTATATGACATCAGTCCCCAATCAGGTCTTAATTGACACCCATTGTACGCATCTTTTCTCTTCTACATGTGACTCAATCTTACAAGACCATATGGTCTGATTCAGAGCCCAATGAAATCGATAGAAAGACACGTGGACCCAGATCCACAAAAGTGCTTAGGTGTCTAAGTCCCAGTTTTGGCTCCACTGTGATCCACAAAACTGCTAAAACTGCTAAAACTCACTGGGTACCTAAGTTTTCAGGGTGACAGTTCCTTTGGTGCCTACGTTTCTGCCTTAGGGCATGTCCACTGCTGCCTCCCTTTAGATGGGTCCTAAACCCGCAGCCATCCGCAGCCTGAAAAGTCTTTCAAAGTTTTTCAAATCCACACAGTAAAACGCTTTCATTTAGCGGCTAACAAATCTAGGCAAGCGGTAAACCCGTTGGTCGGTTTCGTCTCAATCAAGCAATTTAGCAGGCACGTTGCATAGACTTTGCAGTTTATTGGCTGATTTCAGTTGAAATGGTTGCATAAAGTGAATTACAACAAGCCCCAAACCACTAAAGACTCACAGCTGGCCTTAGAAAACAGAGGGAAGATTTAGATTGTAAGTACTTAGAGCAGAGGCTTTCTGCTTGTTTGGTGTTTGTCCAGCACCTGGCACAATGGGGTCCTGGTCCACCACTGGTCCACCACAGGGAATCCTAGATGCTACCACAATACAAATAATACTGATAGCCAGGATCTCAAAATAGTAAAGCCATAGAAGGTGTTTGATTCACTCCAGGATAGATGTCCTCCAACCTATGGACTCCTTAACTGCAGCAGTGAAAACTGTGCAGAAAGCAGATGTGGAGACCCTTATTTGAGCAACTTAACAGTTCCTCCAGACGTGGCCAGTTATCTCATTCAAGGAAACACAGGGCCAAGTTCAGAATCTCGTTAGCAAAATTGATGCGATGACAGAGGGAGATGGATGATTTATCATCTGCCGAGATATGATTGCTGGCCTGGATGAACTAAAAACTCTGACCTTCAAAGCAAATAGCATAAATAACAGGGGCATGGGACCATGAATGAAGCCCTGAAGCAAACACCGTCAATCCTTCAGTGAGCAAAGCCAACAAAACCAAATTGAGCCTACTGAGGATAATGAGAATGGAGACAAGAGACAGCAGTCCTGGAAACTCCTGTAAAAAGATGCCCACCCCACCCCCAACCAAGGCCAACGGCATCAAATGTACTTGGCAAGAAGAAGAGGCTGCAGGAGGTGGCAACCAGCTGCAGCTCCCCATTTGGTTGATGTGATCTGTCTCTCTCCACGCCATTGTCTGAACCTGACTGACCTTGGCTGATGCAGCTATTATGCAGACACAGGGACTGGCACTGACTAAACCCCTCACAATCCCATTTGCTCCTGTTCCAGAGTTGGCTGGCTCCCATGCGGCTTGCTGGGAGATTCACAGGGCTGCAGGACGCAAGGGAAGAAAACTCTACCAGATATTCAACCAGCTACGATTGCAACCGGGTGACAGTGTAACGCAACAGACACAAGGGGCCAGATCCCCAGAATGTGGTGCAAATCGGTGTCAATATCTTGATTTGGATGAAGCTCCAGTGATTTACACCTGCTAGGGATATGACCCCACAGCTGCCGAAACCAGAGAATGGAAGAGACACTGAGGATTCCTTTTGTAGCTCATGGTCACTTCCACAGAGGCAGTGTGGTCTAGTGGGCAGAGCACTGGCTTGGGAGTCAGGAACCATAGGCCTATTCCAGACTCTGTCACTGACTGCTTGGATAAGTTGACTCCCCACTCTGTGCCTCATTTTCCCCCTCCCCCCACACCATAGCACGGGGCAATGATACTGCCTCACGCTGAAACCACATTGTGATCTACTAGTGAAGCGGGTTCCAATAGGTGCGAGGCTGTAATGAATCGCATCCAGCAGTGCAAAATATCTACTCCACGGAGTATAGCCACTGTAAGAGGCATCCCAGGAGTGCAATGGGCTAGTAACTAATTACAGGAAGACAGTTCTGCTGTTGGGTAGGGGCAGATTTGCCAGGGAGAAGGATAGCTCAGTGGTTTGAGCATTGGCCTGCTAAACCCAGGGTTGTGAGCTCAAGCCTTGAGGGGGCCATTTTTAGGGATCGGGGGCAAAAATCTGTCTGGGGATTGGTCCTGCTTTGAGCAGGGGGTGGGACTAGATGACCTCCTGAGGTCCCTTCCAACCCTGACATTCTATGAAAATATATGGGCCAGGTTCTTGGCTGGTGTAAACTGGCATAGCTCCACTGCAACCAATGGAGTTATGGTGATTTACACCACCTGAGGATCTGGCCCCATAAGTTCACCTAAGAGAAATAGACCCAGATAGTTGATGAGAGGTAGATCATCACACTCTGAGGGTTTGTCTCAGAATTGAGCCGGGAAGTTCAGTTAGCAACCTAAGCTTTCTCTCCCTCCATGGCTATGTGCTGGCAGGTGGGGCTAGGGGCTTAGCACAGTTCCTAGGTGTCCCCACCAACTGAACCACTCCTGCAGCTGACATTGATTCAGAGCTTTGTTGTCAACCTCAGCAGAGAGGCCAAAGATCAAATGGGCTACGGAGACTGAAGTGTGTGTGCCCATTGCTGGAGAGAGGTCCCTCACTTCAGTCAGTGTTGAAGTACATTGGCAGGAGGGTGCATGAGAAGGAAATACTTTTTTAAAACAATGTGTTGTTTGGCTTGTGGAACTCACTGCCACAAGATAGCAGGGAGGCCAAGAGCTTCATCGACTTGGAAAAGGATTGGATATTTAGATCTGAATACTTATATGGCTAATACTTATATGTTGGTATTTAGGTGGATGATAAGAATATTCAGAGTTAGGAGAGTAAGATTAAAAAACACAAGAGGTTTGGAAGGGCTATAAACCCTCTTGCTTCAATGAGGGTCAGGAGGAAACTTCCCTTGGGGTAAGTTAGCCCAGCACTGTCTAATGAAGGGTTCCTGGAACTTTCCTTTGAAGCAGCAGGTGCTGGCTCCTATTGGAGACAGGATCCTCATGGGCTCGATGGACCCTGGTCTGATCTTGATAGTCCCCATGTTCATACTGATCTGGCACTGCTAGTACTTGCCCTGTGGTTAAACGTAAGGCCGTCAGTCAGTGATCACCTGGTACCTTCCACCGCCACTGAATTCAAATGGTCACCTGGCCACAGAGGCATATGAAGGTGGGAGCATGTGAGATGCTGTGTAACCATCCTGCCTCTGTAGCATTCTATTTCCAAGATACAGTTATGCAACTGCTGTGCATCCTGGAACCAATCATGCAGGATAAGGTGCACGATGATGCTGGATACCGTGGGTGCATGATGAGAAGCATGAGGGCTCCCCACACCCCCTTCCCTGAGAGTATCTAGCTGCCCTTCCTGGTGAGCGTGATATAGCTTTCAGAAAACATTCACTGCTGGCTAATGAAGCCGCATAATTACATCATCAGCCAGGTTCCTAATAGGCATTTGAGAAGGGCGGTGGAGATTTTATCCTGCTGCCTTTGGACAGATTGCAAAAGACTAATAAAAATCTGCATTTAAGGGACAAAGAGAGCTCAGGGCAACCAACACGCCTGGCAGGATATGTTAACCACCAGCTAAATCAATAGGCATTTGAGGACATGCAAGGCTCCCCCTCCTTCTCTTCTTGTGTACAAGGAGGGGTTCTCATGGG